>NC_135635.1:45942500-47142500 GCF_053574225.1 Canis aureus | reverse complement strand
GAGACCAGAGTCACCCGGTTCTGGTGATATCCAGGTGGGTACCAGAGTACCACGTCAGGGTGAGGCCCAGAGGGGACGAGAATCACTAGGTCCAGGAGAGGCCCCGATGTGGAACTGAAACCAGGTCCCATGATGTCCATATGAGGACCTGAGTCACCAGGTCCAGGTGAGGTCCTTGTGGGAACCAGTCACTTCGTCCAGGTGAGGCCCAGGTGGGACCACAGTCACCAGGTCCAGGTGAGGCCCAGGTATATAAGAGAGTATCCAGGTCCCAACGATGCCCAGGTAAGGACCAGAGTCAAAAGGTCCAGGAGAGGTTCAAATATGGATCAGAGTCATTGTGTTCCAGGTGAGGTCTGATGGAGACCACAGGAACCAGGTCCAGGAGAGCCCCATATGGGAAACATAGCCACGAGATCCAGGAGAGGTCCAGGTGGGACCACATTCACAAGGTCCAGGTGAGGCGCAGGTGGCAACAGGATTCAACATGTCCAGGTGAGGCCCAGGTGGTGAGCTGTCACCAGATCCAAGTGAGGACAATCTAAGGACCAGATTCACCAGGCCCAAATGAAGCCCATGGGTGACCAGAGTCACCAGGTATGGGTGAGGCCCCGAGGGGGAACCAGAGTAACCAGTTTAGTTTGTGGCCCAGAATGGGACCAGAGGTCCCTGGTCAGAGTGAGGCCCAGGTGTGGAATAGAGTATCCAGGTCCCAATGATGCCTGGGCGAGGACCAGAGTCACTAGGGCCATGCAGGCCCAGATGGGGAACAGAATCACTAGGTCCTGTTGAGGCATAGAATAAGACCACAGTCAGCAGTATCATTTGAGCCCCTTACCGGAACCAGAGCCACTCTATCCAGCTGAGTTCCAGGTCCATGTGAGGCTCACTTGAGGACCAGATTCATCAGGTCGAATTGAGGCATAGCTGGGGACAAGAGTCACCAGGTCTGGGTGCAGCCTAGGTGGGGCAAGATTCAGCAGTTCTGAGTTAGATCAAAGTGGGGACGAGAGACGCCAGGTCCAGGTGAGGCCAAACTGAGGACCAGAGTCACCAGATCCAGGTGAGTTCCATGTTGGAAAGAGAGTCACCAGGTCCAGGAGAGGCCCAGGTGGGGACCAGAGTCACCAGATCCAGGTGAAGTCCAGGTGGGTACCAGAGTCACCAGACCCAGGTGAATCCAAGGTGGGGACCAGGGTCACTAGGTCCAGATGAGACCCAGGTGAGGACCAGGGTTACCAGGTACACGTGAGGCCCCGGTGGGGATCAGAAGCAACAGGTCCATGTGAGGCCGGCGGGGACCATGGTCAACAGGTCTATTGAGGCCCAGGTGTGGAACACAGTAACCAGGTCCAGGTGAGTGCCCTGTGGTGACAAGAGTAACCAGGTCCCGGTGAGGCCCATGTGGTCACCAGGATCACCATGTCCAGGGGAGGCCCTTGAAAGTACCAGAGTCAACAGTTCGAGGTCAGGGGCAGGTGGCAACCAGGGTGAGCAGGTCCAAGTCAGGCCAAAGTGGGGTTCACAGTCACTAGGGCATGGTGAGATCCAGAGTGGGACCAGAGTCACTTGGTCCAGGTGAGGTCTATTTGTGGAACCCAGTGACCGGGTCCCAATTTTGCCCAGTTGAGGACCATGGTCAACAGGGCCAGGTGAGGCCCAGATGGGGACCAGAGTCCCCAAATCCAGGTGAAGCCCAGGTGGGGACCACAGTCACCAGATACAGGGTAGTCTCATGAGCAGACCAGAATCACCAGGTCCAGGTGAGGTGCAGGTGGCAACCACACTCACCAGGTCCCGGTGAGGCCCTGGTGGGGACCAGAGTCACCAGGTACATGAGAAGCTAGAAACACTGCAGCCACCAGGTCCACATGATGTCCATGTGGGAACGAGAATCACCAGTTATACGTGAGGACCAGGCGGGGATCTGACTCACCATGTCCAGGTGAGACCCAAGTGGGAACCAGTGTCACCATGTCCAGGTGCGGCCCAGGTGAAGACCAGAGTTAATAGGTCCGGGTGGGTCACTGTTAGAGAACAGTGTAACCATATCCTGATGCTACCCAGGTGGGTACCAGAGACGCCAGGCCCTGGTGAGGCCCAGGTGGGACCAGAGACATGAGGTCCAGTTGAGGTCCCGATGGGAACCACAGTCACCAGGTCAGGTGAGGCCATGCTTAGGTACAGAGTCATCAGTTACAGATGACGCCCAGGTGGAGCCAGAGTCACCTGGTACAGAAGAGGCCAAAGTCAGGACCAGAGTTACCAGGATCAGGTCAGTCCCAGTGGGGAATAGAGTAACCATGTCCCGATGATGTCCAGGAAGAACCCAGGTCACCACGTCCAGATGAGGCGCAGGTGGGGAGCATATTCACTAGGTCCCGGTGAGGCCCAGATGAGGAACAGAGGCCCCCTGGCTATTTTAGGCCTAGAGGAGTACCAGATTCACCTGGTCTAGGTGACATCCAGATGGGGAGCAGAGTCACCATGTCAGGGTGAGGCCCAGAGGGGATCCAGAATCATCATGTCCAGGTGAGGCTCAGGTGTGGAACAGAGTATCCAGGTCATAATGGTCCACAGGTGAGGACCAGAGTCACCAGATCTGGGTGAGGCCCAGTTAGGATCAGAGTCACCAGTTCCAGGTGAGGCCAAGAAGGAATCCACAGAAATCATGTCCAGGTGGGGAACAAAGTCACCAGGACTGGGTGAGGCCTAGATGGGGACCAGATACACAAGGTCCAGGTGATATCCCGGTGGTGACCAGACTTACCAGTTCCGGGTGAGGACCAGGTAAGGACAAGATTTACCAGGTCCAAGTGAGGCCCACGTGGGGACCTGTGTCACCAGGCATGGGTGAGGCCCAGGTGGCAAGCCCACTGACCAGGTCCAGGTGAGGCCAACTGCAGGCCATGCAGAGGAACCACGTCCCGATGATGACCATGTAGGGACCAGACTTACCAGGTCCAAGTGAGGCCAACCTGCAGGCCATGCAGTGGAACCATGTCCCGATGATGCCCAGGTAGGGACCAGAGTCACCAGGTCCAAAAGAGGCCCAGATGGTGTATATTCACTACGTCCAAGTGAGGCCCAGTTGAGGACCAGAGTCACCAGACCTGGTTGATGCCTAGAGGGGTACCAGAATCAACTGGTCCAGGTGACATCCAGATGGGGACCAGAGTCATCAGGTCAGGGTGAGGCCCAGAGAGGTTCCAGAGTCATCATGTGCAGGTGAGGCTCAGGTGTGGAACAGAGTCTCCAGGTCCCAATGATGCCCAGGTGAGGAACAGAGTCACCAGGTCTGGGTGACGCGCAGATAGGATCAGAGTCACCAGATCTTGTTGAGGCCTAGAGGGGTACCAGATTCACCAGGTCCAGGTGAGGCACAGGTGGTGACCAGAGTCCCCGTTCTGGGAAAGGACCAGGTAAGGACCAGATTCACCAGGTCCAAGAGGCCCACGTGGGGACCTGAGTCACCAGGTGTGGGTGAGGCCCAGGTGGCAATAACACTCACCAGGTCCAGGTGAGGCCAACCTGCAGGCCATGCAGTAGAACCATATCCCGATGATGCCCAGGTAGGGAGAAGAGTTACCAGGTCCAGGTGAGGCCAAACTGCATGCTATGCAGTGGAAACATATCCAGATGATGCCCAGGTAGAAACCAGACTTACCAGGTCCAGGTGAAGCCAACCTGCAGGCCATGCAGTGGAACCATATCCCGATGATGCCCAGGTATGGACCAGAGTCACCAGGTCCAAATGAGGCCCAGATGGAGCATATTCACTAGGTACAGGTGAGTCCCCTTTGAAGACCAGAGTCACCAGATCTGTTTGAGGCCTAGGGGGTACCAGAATCACCTTGTCCATGTGACATCCAGATGGGGACCAGAGTCACTAGGTCAGGGTGAGGCCCAGAGCGGTTCCAGAGTCAACATTTCCAGGTGAGGCTCAGGTGTGGTAGAGAGTCACCAGGTACCAAAGATGCCCAGGTGAGGACAAGAGTCACCCGGTCTGGGTGACGCACAGATAGGATCAGACTCACCAGTCCAGGTGAGGCCAAGAAAGGGCACAGCAATCAGGTCCAGGTGGGGAACAAAGTCACCAGGACTGGGTGAGGCCCAGATGGGGACCAGATTCACCAGGTCCAGGTGAGGCCCAGGTGGTGACAAGAGTCCCCGGGTCTAGGAGAGGACCGGGTAAGGACAAGATTCACCAGGTCCAAGAGGCCCATGTAGGGACTTGAGTCACCAGGTATGGGTGAGGCCCAGGTGGCAACTCCACTCACCAGGTCCTGGTGAGACCAACCTGCAGGCCAGAGTCACCAGATCCACGTGAGTCCCTAGTGGGGACCGGATTCACCAGGTAAAAGTGCGTCTACAAGAACGCCAGAGTCACCAGGTCCAGGCGTGGTTCATGTAGGAACGAGACCACCAGGTCCAGGTGAGACCCAGGTGGGGACCACAGTCACCAGGTCCAGGTGTGACCCAGGTGGGGACCACAGTCACCAGGTTCAGTTTGAGGCCTAGGTGGGGGGATCAGAGTCATCAGGACCAGTTGAGGCCAAAGTGTGGAGCAAAGTTATCATGGCCAGGTGAGGCCCAGTGGGAACAGAGTAACCATGTCCCATTGATGCCAGGTGGGAAAAGAGTCACAAGGTCCAGATGAGACCTAAGTGAGGAGTAGATTCACCAGGTCCAGTTGTGCCCAGATGAGGACAAGTGTCCCAGCTCCGGGTGAGTCCCAGAAGGGGAACATAGTCACCCGATTCTGGTGATATCCAGATGGGGACCAGAGTCACCATGTCAGGTTGAGGCCCAGAGGGGATCCAGCGTCATCATGTCCAGGTGAGTCTCAGGTGTGGAACAGAGTATCAAGGTCATAATGGTCCACAGGTGAGGACCAGAGTCACCAGATATGGGTGAGGCCCAGTTAGGATCAGAGTCACCAGTTCCAGGTGAGGTCCAAAAGGAGTCCACAGCAATCAGGTCCAGGGGGGGAACAAAGTCACCAGGACTGGGTGAGGCCCAGATGGGGACCAGATTCACCAGGTCCAGGTGATTCCCAGGTGGTGACCAGAGTTACCAGTTCCGGGTGAGCACCAGGTAAAGACCAGATTCACAAGGTCCAAGTGAGGCCCACGTGGGAATCTGACTCACCAGGTATGGGCGAGGCCCAGGTGGCAACCCCACTCAACAGGTCCAGGTCAGGCCACCTGCAGGCCATGCAGAGGAACCATGTCCCGATGATGCCCATGTAAGGACCGGCCTTACCATGTCCAGGTGAGGCCAACCTGCAGGCCAGAGTCACCAGATCCAGGTGAGGCCCTAGTGGGGACCAGAGTCACCAGGTAAATGTGAGTCTACAGAACACGACAGTCACCAGGTCCAGGAGTGGTTCATGTGGGAACGAGAGTCACCAGTCCAGGAGAGGACCAGGTGGGGACCAGAGTCACCAGACCCAGGTGAAGTCCAGGTGGGGACCAGAGTCACCAGATGCAGGTGAAGCCCAGGTGGGGACCCGAGGCACTAGGTCCAGATGAGGCCCAGGTGAGGACCAGAGTTACCAGGTACACGTGAGACCCCGGTGGGGTTCAGAGGGAAAGGTCCATGTGAGCCCGGCTTGGGGACCATGGTCAACAGGTCTACTTGAGGCCCAGGTGCTGAACACAGTAAGCAGGTCCAGGTGAGTCCCCGGTGGTGACAAGAGTCACCACGTCCAGGTGAGGCCCAGGTGGGGACCAGGATCACCAGGTCCAGGTGATTCCCAGGTGGTGACCTGAGTTACCAGTTCCGGGGGAGTACCAGGTAAGGACCAGATTCACCAGGTCAAGAGAAGCCCACGTGGGGACTGTGTCACCAGGTATGGTTGAGGCCCAGTTAGCAACCCCACTCACCAGGTCCAGGTCAGGCCTGTATTCGGCCCTTGCAGAGGAACCGTGTCCCGATGATGCCCAGGTAGGGACCAGAGTTACCAGGTCCACGTGAGGCCAACCTGCAGGCCATGCAGTGGAACCATGTCCCGATGATGCCCAGGTAGGGACCAGAGTCACCAGGTCCAAATGAGGCCCAGATGGAGCATATTCACTGGGTCAAGGTGAGGCCCAGTTGAGGACCAGAGTCACCAGATATTTTTGTGGCCTAGAGGGATACCAGAATCACCTGGTCCAGGTGACATCCAGATGGGGACCAGAGTCACCAGGTTAGGGTGAAGCCCAGAGAGGTTCCAGAATCATCATGTCCAGGTGAGGCTCAGGTGTGGAACAGTGTCACCAGGTACCAATGATGCTCAGGTGAGGACCAGAGTCACCAGATCTGGGTGACGCGCAGATAGGATCAGAGTCAATAGTTCCAGGTGAGGCCAAGATAGAGTCCACAGCAATCAGGTACAGGTGGGGAACAAAGTCACCAGGACTCGGTGAGGCCCAGATGGGGACCAGATTCACCAGGTCCAGGTAAGGCCCAGGTGGTGACCAGAGTCCCTGTGTCTGGGAGAGGACAAGGTAAGGACCAGATTCACCAGGTCCAAGTGAGGCCCACGTGGGGACCTGAGTCACCAGGTATGGGTGAGGCCCAGGTGGCTACCCCACTCACCAGGTCCAGGTGAGGCCAACCTGCATGCCAGAGTCACCAGATCCTGGTGAGGCCCTAGTCGGGACCGGAGTCACCAGGTAAATGTGAGTCTACAAGAACACCACATCCACCAGGTCCAGGTGTGGTTCATGTGGGAACGAGTGTCACCAGGTCCAGGTGAGACCCAGGTGGGGACCACAGTCATCAGGTCCAGATTGAGGGCGAGTTGTGTAGACCAGAATCATCAGGACCAGTTGAGGCCAAAGTGTGGAGCAAAGTTATCATGTCCAGGTGTGGCCCAGGTGGGGAACAGAGTAACCATGTCCCATTGATGCCAGGTGGGAAAAGAGTCACAAGGTCCAGACGAGGCCGAAGTCAGGAGTAGATTCACCAGGTCCTGTGGAGGCCCCGTTGAGGACCAGTGTCCCCGCTACGGGTGAGTCCCAGAGGGGGACCAGAGTCACCCGGTTCTGGTGATATCCAGGTGGGGACCAGAGTCACCACGTCAGGGTGAGGCCCAGAGCGGGACGAGAATCACTAGGTCAAGGTGCGGCCCCAATGTGGAACTGAAACCAGGTCCCATGATGCCCATATGAGGACCTGAGTCACCAGGTCCAGGTGAGGTCCCTGTGGGAACCACTCACCTCGTCCAGGTGAGGCTCAGGTGGGACCACAGTCACCAGGTCCAGGTGAGGCCCAGGTATATGAGAGTATCCAGGTCCCAATGATGCCCAGGTAAGGACCAGAGTCAACAGGTCCAGGAGAGGCCCAAATATGGATCAGAGTCATTGTGTTCCATGTGAGGCCTGATGGAGACCATAGGAACCAGGTCTAGGAGAGCCTCATATGTGAAGCAGAGCCACCAGATCCTGGTGAAGTCCAGGTGGGACAACAGTCAGAAGATCCAGGAGAGGCGCAGGTGGCAACAGGATTCACCAAGTCCACGTGAGGCCCTTGTGGCAACCAGTCACCAGATCCTGGTGCGGACCAGCTAAGGACCAGATTCACCAGGCCCAAGTGAAGCCCAAGGGGTGACCAGAGTCACCAGGTAAGGGTGAGGCCCAGAGGGGGAACCAGAGTAACCAGTTTAGTTTGAGGTTAAGAATGGGACCAGAGGTCCCTGGTCAAAGTGAGGCCCAAGTGTGGAATCGAGTATCCAGGTCCCAATGATGCCTGCGTGTGGACCAGAGTCACTAGGGCCATGCAGGCCCAGATGGGGAACAGAATCACTAGGTCCTGGCGAGGCATAGAATAAGACCAGAGTCACCAGTTTCAGGTGAACCTTTGTGGGAACCAGAGCCACTCTATCCACCTGAGTCCCAAGTCCATGTGAGGCCCACGTGAGGACCAGATTCATCAGGTCGAATTGAGGCATAGATGGGGACAAGAGTCACCAGGTCTGGGTGCGGCCTAGGTGGGGCAAGATTCAGCAGTTCTGAGTTAGGTCAAAGTGGGGACGAGAGAGGCCAGGTCCAAGTGAGGCCAAACTGAGGACCAGAATCACCAGATCCAGGTGAGGTCCATGTTGGAAAGAGAGTCAGCAGGTCCAGGAGAGGTCCAGGTGGGGACCAGAGTCACCAGATCCAAGTGAAGTCCAGGTGGGGACCAGAGTCACCAGATCCAGGTGAAGCCCAGGTGGGGACCAGAGTCACTAGGTCCAGATGAGGCCCAGGTGAGGACCAGAGTTACCAGGTACACGTGAGGCCCCGGTGGGGATCAGTGGCAACATGTCCATGTGAGTCTGGCTTGGGGACCATGGTCAACAGGTCTACTTTAGGCCCAGGTGTGGAACACAGTAAGCAGGTCCAGGTGAGTCCCCGGTGGTCACAAGAGTCACCACGTCCAAGTGAGGCTCAGGTGGGGACCAGGATCACCAGGTCCTGAGGAGTCCCTTGAAAGAACCAGAGTCAACAGTTCAAGGTCAGGCGCAGGTGGCAACCAGGGTGAGCAGGTCCAAGTCAGTCCAAAGTGGGATTCACAGTCACTAGGGCACGGTGAGACCCAAAGTTGGACCAGAGTCACCTAGTCCAGGTGAGGTCCAGTTGTGGAACACAGTCACCGGGTCCCAATTTTGTGCAGTTGAGGACCATTGTCAACAGGGCCAGGTGAGGCCCAGATGGAGACAGGAGTCCCCAAATCCAGGTGAACCCCAGGTGCGGACCACAGTCACCAGATCCAGGGTAGTCTCAGATGCAGACCAGAATCACCAGGTCCAGGTGAGGTGCCGGGGGCAACCACACTCACCAGGTCCCGGTGAGGCCCTGGTTGGGATCAGGGTCACGAAGTACATGAGAAGCTAGAAACACTGCAGCCACCAGGTCCACATGATGTCCATGTGGGAACGAGAATCCCCAGTTACAGGTGAGGTCCAGGTGGGGATCTGACTCACCATGTCCAGGTGAGACCCAGGTGGGAACCAGTGTCACCATGTCCAGGTGTGGCCCAGATGAAGACCAGAGTTAATATGTCCGGCTGGGTCACTGTTAGTGAACAGTGTAACCATATCCTGATGCTACCCAGGTGGGTACCAGAGACACCAGGTCCTGGTGAGGACCAGGTGGGACGGGAGACATGAGGTCCAGGTGAGGTCACGATGGGAACCACCGTCACCAGGTCAGGTGAGGCGATGCTTAGGATCAGAGTCACCAGTTACAGGTGAGGCCCAGGTGGAGCCAGAGTCACCTGGTACAGAAGAGGCCAAAGTCAGGACCAGAGTTACCAGGGTCAGGTTAATCCCAGTGGGGAATAGAATAACCATGTCCCGATGATGCCCAGGTAGAACCAGAGTCACCAGGTCCAGATGAGGTGCAGGTGGGGAGCATATTTACTAGGTCCCGGTGACGCCCACTTGAGGACCAGAGTCACCAGGTCTAGTTCAGGGTTAGAGGGGTTCCAGATTCACCTGGTCTAGGTGACATCCAGATGGGGACCAGAGTCACCATGTCAGAGTGACGCCCAGAAGGGTTCCAGAGTCATCATGTCCAGGTAAGGCTCAGGTGTCGACCAGAGTATCCAGGTCATAATGGTCCACAGGTGAGAACCAGAGTCACCAGATCGGGTAAGGCCCAGTCAGGATCAGAGTCACCAGTTCCAGGTGAGGCCAAGAAGGAGTCCACAGCAATCATGTCCCGATGGGGAAACATGGAATTCGATTCTTTTCGATTTGATTCTTTATGATTTTTTTCAACTCGATACAATTCGATTCTTTTTTTTATGATAGTCACAAAGAGAGAGAGAAAGAGGCAGAGACACAGGCAGAGGGAGAAGCAGGGTCCATGCACCAGGAGCCCGATGTGAGATTCGATCCCGGGTCTCCAGGATTGCCCCCTGGGCCAAAGGCAGGCGCTAAACCGCTGCGTCACCCAGGGATCCCTCAATTCGATTCTTTTTTATTCGAATCTATTCGATTCTTTTTGATTCGATTTGATTCTATTCGAGTTTTTTCGATTTGATTCGATTAGTTCCTTTTTGATTCAAATCAATTCATTTCTTTTGATTCAATTCAATTCGATTCTTTTGGATTCGATTCGATTCTTTGGATTCGATTCTTTTGGATTCGAATCGAGTAGATTCTTTTCATTTCGATCGGATTCATTTCAATTCGATTCTTTTCGATTCGAATGTTTTCGAATCAATTCGATACTTTTTGATTCGATTCGATTCTTTTCGTGTCGATTTGATTCTTTTCGATTCGATTCTTTTCTATTTGAATCGATTCGATTCTTTTCATTTCGATTCGATTTGATTCAATTCGATTCTTGTCGATCAATTCAATTTGATTGTTTTCGATTTGATTCGATTCGATTCTTTTCGATTCTATTCAATTCGATTAGTTTCCATTCGATGATGCAATTGGATTCTTTTCGATTTGAGTCGATACGATTCGATTCTTTTTGATTAGATACAATTCGATTCTTTTCGATTCGATTCGATTCTTTTCGATTCGATTCGACTCGATTTCATTCTTTTTGATTCGATTCGACTAGAATTTAATCGACTGATTCAATTTAATTCTTTTCTTTTCGTTTCGATTCTTTTCTATTCGATTTTTTTCTATTCAATTCGATTCTTTCAATTCGATTCGATTCGATTCGATTCTTTTCGTTTCAAATCGATTCGTTTCAATTCGAGTTTTTTCAATTCGATTCTTTTCGATTCGATTCGATTTGATATTTTTAATTGATTCGAGTCTTTTCGATTCGATTCGATTCTTTTCATTTCGATTCTTTTCGATTCGAGTCTTTTTGATTCGATTCATTTCGATTCGATTCGATTCTTGTCAATTCGATTTGATGCTTTTCCATTTGATCTGATTTGTTTCATTTCGATTCTTTTCGATTCAATTCGATTCTTTTCGATTCCATTAAATTTGATTCGATTCTTTTCGATTCGATTAGATTCTTATCGATTTGATTCCATTCAGTTCGATTCTTTTCGATTCGATTGGATTCTTTTCGATTTGATTCAATTCTTTCGATTCGATTTGATTTGATTCTTTTCGATTCGATTCAATACGATTCTTTTCATTTCGATTCAAATCGATTCTCATCGATTCAATTCGTTTCGATTCGTTTCGATTCTATTCGATTTTTTTCGATTCTATTCTATTCGATTCATTTTGAATCATTTCGATTTGATTGTGTTCGAGTGGTTTCTATTAGATTCTTTTCGAATTGATTCAATTCGATTCGAGTCTTTTTGATTCGAGTCTATTCGACTCGATTCCATTCAATACGATTCTTTTAGATTCGATTCGATTCAATATTTTTCGTTTCGATTCGACTTTTTTTGATTCGATTCTTTTCGATTCGATTGTTTTCAATTCTATGCTATTCAAAGCGATTCTTTTGTATTTGATTCGATTCGATTGTTTTCTTTTTGATTCGGTTCGATTCGTTTCTTTTCGATTCGATTCAATTCTTTTCGATTCGATTCTTTTCGATTCGATTTGATTCTTTTCGATTCGATTCTATTCTATTCTTTTCTATTCCATTCGAATCGATTCGTTTTGATTGAATTCGATTCTTTTCGATTCGATTCAATTAGATTCTTTTCGATTGGATTCAATTTGTTTCGATTCGAATCAATTTGATTCTTTCCGATTGGATTCCATTCGATTCTTTTCGATTTGATTCAATTCGATTCTTTTCGATTCTATTCATTTCGATGATTTTCGTTGAGATTAGATTCTTTTCGATTTGATTTTTTCGGTTCGAGTCGATTCATTTCGTTTATTTTGGTTAGGATCAATTCAATTCGATTCTTTTTGATTTGATTTGATTCTATTCGATTTCTTTCGATTCTATTCTATTGTATTCTTTTCGATTCGATTCCATTCAATCCAATTCTTTTCGATTCGATTCGATTGTTTTAGATTTGATTCCATTCTTTCGATTCTATTTGATATGATTCTTTTCGATTCCATTTGATACGATACTTTTTATTTTGATTCGAATCGATTCTCTTCGGTTCGATTCGTTTTGATTCTTTTCGATTCAATTCTATTCAAATTTTTTCGATTTGATTCGATTCGATTCTTTTAGATTCTACTTGATTTGTTTCTTTTCGATTCGTTTTGATTCGATTCTTTTTGATTCATGTCGATTCGATTCGATTCTTTTGTTTCGATTCGATTCTTTTCAATTCGAATCTTTTCGTTACATGGAAATCGATTCTTTTCGATTTGATTCTTTATGATTTTTTTCAACGCGATTCAATTCGATTCTTTTTTTATGATAGTCACAGAGAGAGAGAGAGGCAGAGACACAGGCAGAGGCAGAAGCTGGCTCCATGCACCGGGAGCCCGATGTGGGATTCGATCCCGGGTCTCCAGGATCGCGCCCTGGGCAAAGGCAGGAGCTAAACCGCTGCGCCACCTAGGGATCCCTCAATTCGATTCTTTTTTATTCGAATCTATTCGATTCTTTTTGATTCGATTTGATTCTATTCGATTATTTTCGATTTGACTCGATTAGTTCCTTTTTGATTCAATTCAATTCATTTCTTTTGATTCAATTCAATTCGATTCTTTTGGATTCGATTCGATTCTTTTGGATTCGATTCTTTTGGATTCGAATCGAGTAGATTCTTTTCATTTCGATCGGATTCATTTCAATTCGATTCTTTTCGATTCGAATGTTTTCGAATCAATTCGATACTTTTTTATTCTGTTCGATTCTTTTCGTGTCGATTTGATTCTTTTCGATTCGATTCTTTTCTATTTGAATCGATTCGATTCTTTTCATTTCGATTCGATTTGATTCAATTCGATTCTTTTCGATCAATTCAATTTGATTGTTTTCGATTTGATTCGATTCGATTCTTTTCTATTCTATTCAATTCGATTAGTTTCCATTCGATGATGCAATTGGATTCTTTTCGATTCGAGTCGATACGATTCGATTCTTTTTGATTAGATACAATTCGATTGTTTTCGATTCGATTCGATTCTTTTTGATTCGAATCGACTCGATTTCATTCTTTTTGATTCGATTCGACTAGAATTTAATTGACTGATTCAATTTGATTATTTTCCTTCGGTTCGATTCTTTTCTATTCGATTTTTTTCTATTCATTTCGAAACTTTCAATTCGATTCGATTCGATTCGATTCTTTTCGTTTCAAATCGATTCGTTTCAATTCGAGTCTTTTCAATTCGATTCTTTGCGATTCGATTCGATTTGATATTTTTAATTCGATTCGAGTCTTTTCGATTCGATTCGATTCTTTTCAATTCGATTCTTTTCGATTCGAGTCTTTTTGATTCGATTCATTTCGATTCGATTCGATTCTTTTCAATTCGATTTGATGCTTTTCCATTTGATCTGATTTGTTTCATTTTGATTCTTTTCGATTCAATTCGATTCTTTTCGATTCCATTAAATTTGATTCGATTCTTTTCGATTCGATTAGATTCTTTTCGATTTGATTCCATTCAGTTCGATTCTTTTCGATTCGATTGGATTCTTTTCGATTTGATTCAATTCTTTCGATTCGATTTGATTTTATTCTTTTCGATTCGATTCAAGACGATTCTTTTCATTTCGATTCTAATCGATTCTCTTCGATTCATTTCGTTTCGATCCGTTTCGATTCTATTCGATTTTTTTCGATTCTATTCTATTCGATTCATTTTGAATCATTTCGATTTGATTCTGTTCGAGTGGTTTCTATTAGATTCTTTTCGAATTGATTCAATTCGATTTGAGTCTTTTTGATTCGAGTCTTTTCGACTCGATTCAATTCAATACGATTCTTTTAGATTCGATTCGATTCGATTGTTTTCGTTTCGATTCGACTTTTTTGATTCGATTCTTTTCGATTCGATTGTTTTCAATTCGATTGATTCAATTCTTTTCAATTCTATGCTATTCAAAGCGATTCTTTTGTATTTGATTCGATTCGATTGTTTTCTTTTTGATTCGGTTCGATTCGTTTCTTTTCGATTCGATTCAATTCTTTTCGATTACATTCTTTTGATTGGATTTATTCTTTTCGATTCTATTCTATTCTTTTCTATTCCATTCGAATCGATTCGTTTTGATTGAATCCGATTCTTTTCGATTCGATTCAATTAGATTCTTTTCGATTGGATTCAATTTGTTTCGATTCGAATCAATTTGATTCTTTTCGATTGGATTCCATTCGATTCTTTTCGATTTGATTCAATTCGATTCTTTTCGATTCTATTCATTTCGATTATTTTCGTTGAGATTAGATTCCTTTCGATTTGATTTTTTTCGGTTCGAGTCGATTCATTTCGTTTATTTTGGTTAGGATCAATTCAATTCGATTCTTTTTGATTTGATTTGATTCTATTCGATTTCTTTCTATTCTATTCTATTCTATTCTTTTCGTTTCTATTCCATTCAATCCGATTCTTTGCGATTCGATTCGATTGTTTTAGATTTGATTCCATTCTTTCGAATCTATTTGATATGAATCTTTTCGATTCGATTTGATACGATACTTTTTATTTTGATTCGAATCGATTCTCTTCGGTTCGATTCGTTTTGATTCTTTTCGATTCAATTCTATTCGAATTTTTTCGATTTGATTCGATTCGATTCTTTTCGATTCGATTTGATTCTTTTCGATTCTATTCATTTTGATTATTTTCGTTGAGATTAGATTCTTTTCGATTTGATTTTTTTCGGTTCGAGTCGATTCATTTCGCTTATTTTGGTTAGGATCAATTCAATTCGATTCTTTTTGATTTGATTTGATTCTATTCGATTTCTTTCGATTCTATTCTATTCTTTTCTATTCTATTCCAATCAATCCGATTCTTTTCGATTCGATTCGATTGTTTTAGATTTGATTCCATTCTTTCGATTCTATTTGATATGATTCTTTTCGATTCGATTTGATACGATACTATTTATTTTGATTCGAATCGATTCTCTTCGGTTCGATTCGTTTTGATTCTTTTCGCCTCAATTCTATTCGAATTTTTTCGATTTGATTCGATTCGATTCTTTTAGATTCTACTTGATTTGTTTCTTTTCGATTCGTTTTGATTCGATTCTTTTTGATTCATGTCGATTCGATTCGATTCTTTTGTTTCGATTCGATTCTTTTCAATTCGAATCTTTTCGTTACATGGAATTCGATTCTTTTCGATTTGATTCTTTATGATTTTTTTCAACGCGATTCAATTCGATTTTTATTTTTATGAGAGTCACAGAGAGAGAGAGAGGCAGAGACACAGGCAGAGGGAGAAGCAGGCTCCATGCACCAGGAGCCCGATGTGGGATTCGATCCCGGGTCTCCAGGATCGCGCCCTGGGCCAAAGGCAGGCGCTAAACCGCTGCGCCACCCAGGGATCCCTCAATTCGATTCTTTTTTATTCGAATCTATTCGATTCTTTTTGATTCGATTTGATTCTATTCGAGTTTTTTCGATTTGATTCGATTACTTCCCTTTTGATTCAATTCAATTCATTTCTTTTGATTCAATTCAATTCGATCCTTTTGGATTCGATTCGATTCTTTTGTTTTTGTTTTTTTTTTTAATTTTTATTTATTTATGATAGTCACAGTGAGAGAGAGAGGCAGAGACACAGGCAGAGGGAGAAGCAGGCTCCATGCACCGGGAGCCCGATGTGGGATTCGATCCCGGGTCTCCAGGATCGCGCCCTGGGCCAAAGGCAGGCGCTAAACCGCTGCGCCACCCAGGGATCCCTCAATTCGATTCTTTTTTATTCGAATCTATTCGATTCTTTTTTATTCGATTTGATTCTTTTCGAGTTTTTTCGATTTGATGCGATTAGTTCCTTTTTGATTCAATTCAATTCATTTCTTTTGATTCAATTCAATTCGATTCTTTTGGATTCGATTCGATTCTTTTGGATTCGATTCTTTTGGATTCGATTCGATTCTTTTGGATTCGATTCTTTTGGATTCGAATCGAGTAGATTCTTTTCATTTCAATCGGATTCATTTCAATTCGATTCTTTTCGATTCGAATGTTTTCGAATCAATTCGATACTTTTTGATTCGATTCGATTCTTTTCGTGTCGATTTGATTCTTTTCGATTCGATTCTTTTCTATTTGAATCGATTCGATTCTTTTCATTTCGATTCGATTTGATTCTTATCGATTCGATTCTATTCTTTTCTATTCCATTCGAATCGATTTGTTTTGATTGAATTCGATTCTTTTCGATTCGATTCAATTAGATTCTTTTCGATTGGATTCAATTTGTTTGGATTCGAATCAATTTGATTCTTTTCGATTGGATTCCATTTGATTCTTTTCGATTTGTTTCAATTCGATTCTTTTCGATTCTATTCATTTCGATTATTTTCGTTGAGATTAGATTTTTTTCGATTTGATTTTATTCCATTCGAGTCGATTCATTTCGCTTATTTTGGTTAGGATCAATTCAATTCGATTCTTTTTGATTTGATTTGATTCTATTCGATTTCTTTCGATTCTATTCTATTCTTTTCGATTCGATTCCATTCAATCCGATTCTTTTCGATTCGATTCGAATGTTTTAGATTTGATTCCATTCTTTCGATTCTATTTGTTATGATTCTTTTCGATTCGATTTGATACGATACTTTTTATTTTGATTCGAATCGATTCTCTTCGGTTCGATTCGTTTTGATTCTTTTCGATTCAATTCTATTCGAATTTTTTCGATTTGATTCGATTCGATTCTTTTAGATTCTACTTGATTTGTTTCTTTTCGATTCGTTTTGATTCGATTCTTTCTGATTCATGTCGATTCGATTCGATTCTTTTGTTTCGATTCAATTCTTTCAATTCGAATCTTTTCGTTACATGGAATTCGATTCTTTTCGATTTGATTCTTTATGATTTTTTTCAACTCGATTCAATTCGATTCTTTTTTTTATGATAGTCACAGAGAGAGACAGAGAGGCAGAGACACAGGCAGAGGGAGAAGCAGGCTCCATGCACCAGGATCCCGATGTGGGATTCGATCCCCGGTCTCCAGGATTGCGCCCTGGGCCAAAGGCAGGCGCTAAACCGCTGCGCCACCCAGGGATCCCTCAATTCGATTCTTTTTTATTCGAATCTATTCGATTCTTTTTGATTCGATTTGATTCTATTCGAGTTTTTTCGATTTGATTCGATTAGTTCCTTTTTGATTCAATTCAATTCATTTCTTTTGATTCGATACAATTCGATTCTTTTGGATTCGATTCTTTTGGATTCGAATCGAGTAGATTCTTTTCATTTCGATCGGATTCATTTCAATTCGATTCTTTTCGATTCGAATGTTTTCGAATCAATTCGATACTTTTTGATTCGATTCGATTCTTTCGTGTCGATTTGATTCTTTTCGATTCGATTCTTTTTTTTTTAATTTTTTTAATTTTTATTTATTTATGATAGGCACAGAGAGAGAGAGAGGCAGAGACACAGGCAGAGGGGAAGCAGGCTCCATGCACCGGAAGCCCGACGTGGGATTCGATCCCGGGTCTCCAGGATCGCGCCCTGGGCCAAAGGCAGGCGCTAAACCGCTGGGCCAACCAGGGATCCCTCGATTCGATTCTTTTCTATCTGAATCTATTCGATTCTTTTCATTTCGATTCGATTTGATTCAATTCGATTCTTTTCGATCAATTCAATTTGATTGTTTTCGATTTGATTCGATTCGATTCTTTTCGATTCTATTCAATTCGATTAGTTTCCATTCGATGATGCAATTGGATTCTTTTCGAATCGTGTAGATACGATTCGATTCTTTTTGATTAGATACAATTCGTTTGTTTTCGATTCGATTCGATTCTTTTCGATTCGATTCGACTCGATTTCATTCTTTTTGATTCGATTCGACTAGAATTTAATCGACTGATTCATTTTGATTCTTTTCTTTTCGGTTGGATTCTTTTCTATTCGATTTTTTTCTATTCAATTCGATTCTTTCAATTCGATTCGATTCGATTCTTTTCGTTTCAAATCGATTCGTTTCAATTCGAGTCTTTTCAATTCGATTCTTAGCCATTCGATTCGATTTGATATTTTTAATTCGATTCGAGTCTTTTCGATTCGATTCGATTCTTTTCAATTCGATTCTTTTCGATTCGAGTCTTTTTGATTCGATTCATTTCGATTCGATTCGATTCTTGTCAATTCGATTTGATGCTTTTCCATTTGACCTGATTTGTTTCATTTCGGTTCTTTTCGATTCAATTCGATTCTTTTCGATTCCATTAAATTTGATTCGATTCTTTTCGATTCGATTAGATTCTTTTCGATTTGATTCCATTCAGTTCGATTCTTTTCGATTCGATTGGATTCTTTTCGATTTGATTCAATTCTTTCGATTCGATTTGATTTTATTCTTTTCGATTCGATTCAAGACGATTCTTTTCATTTCGATTCTAATCGATTCTCTTCGATTCATTTCGTTTCGATTCGTTTCGATTCTATTCGATTTTTTTCGATTCTATTCTATTCGATTCATTTTGAATCATTTCGATTTGATTCTGTTCGAGTGGTTTCTATTAGATTCTTTTCGATTTGATTCAATTCGATTCGAGTCTTTTTGATTCGAGTCTTTTCGACTCGATTCAATTCAATACGATTCTTTTAGATTCGATTCGATTCGATTGTTTTCTTTTCGATTCGACTTTTTTTGATTCGATTCTTTTCGATTCGATTGTTTTCAATTCGATTGATTCTAGAGTGGTACCAGATTCACCTGGTCTAGGTGACATCCAGATGGGGACGAGAGTCACCATGTCAGGCTGAGGCCCAGAGGGGATTAAGAGTCATCATATCCAGGTGAGTCTCAGGTGTGGAACCGAGTATCCAGATCATAATGGTCCTCAGGTGAGGACCAGAGTCACCAGATCTGGGTGAGGCCCAGTTAGGATCAAAGTCACAAGTTCCAGGTGAGGCCAAGAAGGAGTCCACAGCAATCAGGTCCAGGTGGGAACAAATTCACCAGGAGTGGGTGAGGCCCAGTTGGGGACCAGATTCACCAGGTCCAGGTGACTTCCAGGTGGTGACCAGACTTACCAGTTCCGGGTGAGGACCAGGTAAGGACAAGATTCAACAGGTCCACGTGAGGCCCACGTGGGGACCTGTGTCACCAGGTATGGGTGTGGCCCAGGTGGCAACCCCACTCCCCAGGTCCAGGTGAGGCCAACCTGCAGACCATGCTGTGGAACCATGTCCCGATGATGCCCAGGTAGGGACCAGTGTCACCAGGTGCAAATGAGGCCCAGATAGAGCATATTCACTAGGTCCAGGTGAGGCCCAGTTGAGGACCATAGTTACCAGATATTGTTGAGGCGTAGAAGAATACCAGAATCACCTTGTCCAGGTACATCCAGATGGGGACCAGAGTCACCTGGTCAGGGTGAGGCCCAGACAGGTTCAAGAGTAATCATGTTCAGGTGAGGCTCAGGTGTGGAACAGAGTCACCAGGTACCAAGGATGCCCAGGTGAGGACCAGAGTCACCAGGTCTGGGTGTCGCCCAGATAGGATCAGAGTCACCAGTTCCAGGTGAGGCCAAGAAAGAGTCCACAGCAATCAGGTCCAGGTGGGGAACAAAGTCAACAGGACTGGGTGAGGCTCAGTTGGGGAACAGATTCACCAGATCCAGGTGAGGCCCAGGTGGTGACCAGATTCCCCGGGTCTGGGGGAGGACCAGGTAAGGAGAAGATTCACCAGGTCCAAGAGGCCCCTGTGGGGACTGGAGTCACCAGGTATGGGTGAGGCCCATGTGGCATCCCCACTCACCAGGTGTAGGTGAGGCCAAGCTGCAGGCCAGAGTCACCAGATACAGGTGAGGCCTTAGTGGGGACCGGAGTCACAAGGTAAAAGTGAGTCTACAAGAAACCACAGTCACCAGGTCCATGTGTGATTCATGTGGGAACGAGAGTCACCAGATCCAGGTGAGACCCAGGTGGGGACCACAGTCACCAGGTCCAGATTGACGCCGAGGTGGGGAGCCAGAGTCATCAAAACCAGTTGAGGCCAAAGTGTGGAGCAAAGTTATCATGTCCAGCTGAGGCGCAGGTGGGGAAGAGAGTAACCATGTCCCATTGATGCCAGGTGGGAAAAGAGTCACAAGGTCCAGACGAGGCCTAAGTGAGGAGTAGATTCACCAGTCCTCTTGAGGCCCAGTTGAGGACCAATGTCCCCAGCTCTGGGTAAGTCCCAGAGGGGGAACAGAGTCACCCGGTTCTAGTGAAATCCAGGTGGGGACCAGAGTCACCACGTCAGGGTGAGGCCCAGAGGGGGACGAGAATCACTAGGTCCTGGTTAGGCCGCGATGTGGAACTGAGAAACCAGGTCCCATGATGGCCATATGAGGACCTGAGTCACCAGGTCCAGGTGAGGTCCCTGTGGGAACGAGTCACCTCGCCCCGGTCAGGGCCAGGTTGGACCACAGTCACCAGGTCCAGGTGTGGTTCATGGGGGAACGAGAGTCACCTGGTCCACTTGAGACCCAAGTGGGGACCACAGTCACCAAGTCCAGATTGAGGCAAGGGGGAGGACCAGAGTCATCAGCACCAGTTGAGGCCAAAGTGCGGAGCAAAGTTATCATGTACAGGTGAGGCCCAGGTGGGGAACAGAGTAACCATGTCCCATTGATGCCAGGTGGGAAAAGAGTCACAATGTCCAGACGAGGCCTAAGTGAGGAGTAGATTCACCAGGTCCTGTTGAGGCCCAGTTGAGGACCAGTGTCCCCAGCTCCGGGTGAGTCCCGGAGGGAGACCAGAGTCACCCGGTTCTGGTGATATCCAGGTGGGGACCAGAGTCACCACGTCAGGGTGAGGCCCAAAGGGGGAACCAGAGTAACCAGTTTAGTTTGAGGCCCAGAATGGGACCAGAGGTCCCTGGTCAAATTGAGGCCCAGGTGTGGAATAGAGTATCCAGGTCCCAGTGATGCCTGGGTGAGGACCAGAGTCACTAGGGCCATGCAGGCCCAGATGGGGAACAGAATCACTAGGTCCTGGTGAGGCATAGAATAAGACCACAGTCAGCAGTATCAGGTGAGCCACTTGTGGGAACCAGAGCCACTCTATCCAACTGAGTCCCAGGTCCATGTGAGGCCCAATGGAGGACCAGATTCATTAGGTCGAATTGAGGCATATCTGGGGACAAGAGTCACCAGGTCTGGGTGCAGCCTAGGTGGGGCAAGATTCAGCAGTTCTGAGTTAGGTCAAAGTGGGGACGAGAGACACCAAGTCGAGGTGAGGCCAAACTGAGGACCAGAGTCACCAGATCCACATGAGGTCCATGTTGGAAAGTAGTCACCAGGTCCAGGAGAGGTCCTGGGGTGGACCGGAGTCACCAGACCCACGTGAGGTCCATGTTGGAAAGAGAGTCACCAGGTCCAGTAGAGGTCCCGGTGGGGAACAGAGTCACCAGTTCAAGGTGAAGTCCAGGTGGGGACCAGAGCCAC
This sequence comes from Canis aureus, assembly GCF_053574225.1. Taxonomy (NCBI): domain Eukaryota; kingdom Metazoa; phylum Chordata; class Mammalia; order Carnivora; family Canidae; genus Canis; species Canis aureus. The sequence continues at coordinate 47,121,039 of NC_135635.1, read as the reverse complement.
CAGATCCAGGTGATTCCAGGTGGGGATCAGAGTCACAAGATTCAGGTGAAGCCCAGGTGGGGACCAGAGTCACTAGGTCCAGATGAGGCCCAGGTGAGTACCAGAGTTACCAGGTACACGTGAGGCCCCGGTGGGGAGCAGAGGCAACAGGTCCATGTGAGGCCGGCTTGGGGACCATGGTCAACATGTCTACATGAGGCCCAGGTGTGGAAAACAGTAAGCAGGTCCAGGTGAGTCCCCCGTGCCGACAAGAGTCACCACGACCAGGTGAGTCCCTGGTGTGAATCAGGATCAAAGGTACAGGAGAGGACCTTGTAAGATCCAGAGTCAAGAGTTCGAGGTCAGGCGCAGGTGGCAACCAGGGTCAGCAGGTCCAACTCAGGCCAAAGTGTGTTCCACAATCACTAGGGCACGGTGAGACCCAGAGGGGGACCAGAGTCACCTGGTCCAGGTGAGGTCCAGTTGTGGAACACAGACACCGGGTCCCAATTTTGCCCAGTTGAGGACCATGGTCAACAGGCCCAGGTGAGGCCCAGATGAAGACCGGAGTCCCGAAATCCAGGTGAAGCACTGGTGGGGACCAAAGTCACCGGATCCAGGGAAGTCTCAGATGCAGACCAGAATCACCAGGTCCAGGTGAGGTGCAGGTGGCAACCACACTCACCAGGTCCCGGTGAGGCCCTGGTGGGGACCAGAGTCACGAGGTACATGAGAAGCTAGAAAGACTTCAGCCACCAGGTCCACATGATGTCCATGTGGGAGCGAGAATCACCAGTTAAAGGTGAGGACCAGGTGGGGATCCGACTCAACATGTCCAGGTGAGACCCAGGAGGGATCCAGTGTCACCATGTCCAGGTGTGTCCCAGGTGAAGACCAGAATTAATAGTTCTGGCTGTGTCACTGTTAGTGAACAGTGTAACCATATCCTAATGCTACCCAGGTGGGTACCGGAGACACCAGGTCCTGGTGAGGCCCAGGTGGGACCAGAGATATGAGGTCCAGGTGATGTCCCGAAGGGAACCACAGTCACCAGGTCAGGTGAGGCCATGCTCCGGATCAGAGTCACCAGTTACAGGTGAGGCCCAGGTGGAGCCAGAGTCACCTGGTAGAGAAGAGGCCAAAGTCAGGAACAGAGTTACAAGGATCAGGTCAGTCTCAGTGGGGAATAGAGTAACCAAGTCCCGATGATCCCAGGTAGAACCAGAGTCACCAGGTCCAGATGAGGCGCAGGTGAGGAGCATATTCACTAGGTCCCGGTGAGGCCCAGTTGAGGACCAGAATGCCCAGGTCTAGTTGAGGCCTAGAGAGGTACCAGATTCACCTGGTCTAGGTGACATCCAGATGGGGACCAGAGTCAACATGTAAGGGTGAGGCCCAGAGGGGTCCAGAGTCATCATGTCCAGGTGAGGCTCAGGTGTGGAACAGAGTATCCAGGTCATAATGGTCCACAGGTGAGGACCAGAGTCACCAGATCTGGGTGAGGCCAAGTTAGGATCAGAGTCACCAGTTCCAGGTGAGGCCTAAAAGGAGTCCACAGCAATCAGGTCCAGGTGGGCAACAAATTCACCAGGACAGGATGAGGCCCAGATGGGGACCAGATTCACCATGTCCAAGTGATTCCCAGGTGGTGACCAGAGTTACCAGTTCCGGGGGAGGAACAGGTAAGGACCAGATTCACCAGGTCCAATTGAGGCCCACGTGGTGACCTGTGTCACCAGGCATGGGTAAGGCTCAGGTGGCAACCCCACACACCAGGTCAGGTGAGGCCAAACTGCAGGCCATGCAGAGGAAGCGTGTCCCGATGATGCCCATGAGGGACCAGTGTTACCAGGTCAAGGTGAGGCCGACCTGCAGGCCATGCAGTCGAACCATGTCCCGAAGATGCCCAGGTAAGGACCAGAGTCACCAGGTCCAAATGAGGCCCAAATGTAGCATATTCACTAGGTCCAGTGAGGCCCAGTTGGGGACCACTGTCACCATATCTGGTTGAGGCTTAGAGGGGTACCACAATCACCTGGTCCAGGTGACATCAAATGGGGACCAGAGTCACCAGGTCAGGGTGAGGCCCAGAGTGGTTCCAGAGTCATCATGTCCAGGTTAGGCTCAGGCGTGGAACATAGTCACCAAGTACCAATGATGCCCAGGTGAGGACCAGATCACCAGATCTGGGTGACGCGCAGTTAGGATCAGAGTCACCAGTTCCAGGTGAGCCTAAGAAAGAGTCCACAGCAATCAGGTCCAGGTGGGGAACAAAGTCACCAGGACTGTGTGAGGCCCAGATGGGGACCAGATTCACCAGGTCCAGGTGAGGCCCAGGTGGTGACCAGAGTCCTGGGTCTGGGAGAGGACCAGGTAAGGACCAGATTCACCAGGTCCAAGTGGCCCAGGTGGGGACCTGAGTCAAAAGGAATGGGCGAGGCCCATGTGGCAACCCCACTCAACAGGTCCAGATGAGACCAAGCTGCAGGCCAGATTCACCAGATCCAGGTGAGTCCCTAGTGTGGACCAGAGTCACCAGGTAAATGTGAGTCTACAAGAACACCACAGTCACCAGATCCAGGTGGGGTTCATGTGGGAACGAGAGTCACCAGGTCCAGGTGAGACCCAGGCGGGGACAACGGTCACGAGGTCCAGATTGAGGCCTAGGTGGGGGGGACAAGAGTAATCATGACCAGTTGAAGCCAAAGTGTGGGGAAAAGTTATCATGTCGAGGTGAAGCCCAGGTGGGGAAGAGAGTAACCAAGTCCCATTGATGCCAGGTGGGAAAAGAGTCACTAGGTCCAGACGAGGCCTAAGTGAGGAGTAGATTCACCAGGTCCTGTTGAGGCCCAGTTGAGTGCCAGTGTCCCCAACTCCAGGTGAGTCCCAGAGGGGGACCAGAGTTACCCGGTTCTGGTGATATCCAGGTGGGGACCAGAGTCACCACATCAGAGTGAGGCCCAGAGTGGAACGAGAATCACTAGGTCCAGAGGAGGCCAAGATGGGGAACTGAGAAACCAGGTCCCATAATGTCCATATGAGGACCTGAGTCACCAGGTCCAGGTGAGGTCCCTGTGGGAACCAGTCACCTCGTCCAAGTGAGGCCCAGGTGGGACCACAGTCACCAGGTCCAGGTGAGGCCCAGGTATATAAGAGTGTACCCAGGTCCCAATGATGCCCAGGTAAGTACCAGAGTCAACAGGTCCAGGAGAGGGCAAATATGGAACAGAGTCATTCTGTTCCAGGTGAGGCCAGATGGAGACCACAGGAACCAGGACCAGGAGAGCCCCATATGGGAACAAGAGCCACCAGATCCAGGTGAAGTCCAGGTGGGACCACAGTCACAAGGTCCCGGTGACGCGCAGGGGGCAACAGGATTCACCAAGTCCAGGAGAGGCCCAGGTGGCGACCAGTCACCAGATCCAGGTTCAGACCATCTAAGGACCAGATTCACCAGGCCCAAGTGAGGCCCAAGGGTTGACCAGCGTCACCAGGTAAGGGTGAGGCCCAGAGGGGGAACCAGAGTAACCAGTTTAGTTTGAGGCCCCGAATTGGACCTGAAGTCCCTGGTCAAAGTGAGTCCCAGGTGTGGAATAGAGTATCCAGGTCCCAATGATGGCTGAGTGAGGACCAGAGTCACTAGGGCCATGCAGGCCCAGATGGGGAACAGAATCATTAGGTCCTGATGAGTCATAGAATAAGACCACAGTCAGCAGTATCAGGTGAGCCCCTTGTGGAAACCAGAGCCACTCTATCCAGCTGAGTCCCAGGTCCATGGGAGGCCCACGTGAGTAACATATTCATCAGGTCGAAATGAGGCATAGCTGGGGACAAGAGTCACCAGGACTGGGTGCGGCCTAGATGGGGCAAGATTCAGCAGTTCTGAGTTAGGTCAATGTGGGGACGAGAGACGCCAGGTCCAGGTGAGGCCAAACTGAGGACCAGAGTCACCAGATCCAGTTGAGGTCCATGTTGGGAAGAGAGTCACCAGGTCCAGGAGAGGTCCAGGTGGGGACTAGAGTCACCAGATCCAGGTGAAGTCCAGGTGGGGACCAGAGTCACCAGATCCAGGTGAAGCACAGGTGGGTACCAAAGTAAATAGGTCAAGATGAGGCCCAGGTGAGGACCAGAGTTACTAGGTACACGTGAGGCCCCGGTGGGGATCAGAAGCAATAGGTCCATGTGAGGCCGGCTTGGGGACCATGGTCAACAGGTCTACTTGAGGCCCAGGTGTGGAACACAGTAAGCAGGTCCAGGAAGTCCCTGGGGGTGACAAGAGTCACCACGTCCAGGTGAGACCCACGTGGAGACAGGATCCCCAGGTACACGGGAGACCATTGAAAGAACCAGAGTCAACACTTCGAGGTAAGGCGTAGGTGGCAACCAGGGTCAGCAGGTCCAAGACAGGCCAAAGTGGGGTTCACAGTCACTAGGGCACGGTGAGACCCAGAGGGGGACCAGAGTCACCTGATTCAGGTGAGGTTCAGTTATGGAACACAGTCACCGGGTCCCAATTTTGCCCAGTTGAGGACCATGGTCAATAGTGCCAGGTGAGGCCCAGATGGGGACCGGAGTCCCCAAATCCAGGTGAAGCCCAGGTGGGGACCAGAGTCACCAGATCCGGGGTAGTCTCAGGTGCAGATCAGAATCACCAGGTCCAGGTGAGATGCAGGTGGACACCACACTCACCAGGTCCCGGTGAGACCCTGGTGGGGATCAGAGACACGAGGTGCATGAGAAGCTAGAAACACTGCAGCCTCCAGGTCCACATGATGTCCACGTGGGATCGAGAATCACCAGTTAGAAGTGAGGACCAGGTGGCGATCCGACTCCCCATATCCAGGTGAGACCCAGGTGGAAACAAGTGTCACCATGTCCAGGTGTGGCCCAGTTGAAGACCAGAGTTAATAGTTCCCGCTGGGTCACTGTTAGTTAACAGAGTACCATATCCTGATGCTAACCAGGTGGGTACCAGAGACACCAGGTCCTAGTGAGGGCCAAGTGGGTCCAGAGTCCCCAGATCTGGTTGAGGCCTAGAGGGGTACCAGAATCACCTGGTCCAGGTGACATCCAGATGGGCCAGAGTCACCAGGTCAGGGTGAGGCCCAGAGAGGATCCACAGTCATCATGTCCAGGTTAGGCTCAGGTGTGGAACAGAGTCACCAGGTACCTCTGATGCCCAGGTGAGGACCAGAGTCACCAGATGTGGGTGATGCGCAGATAGGATCAGAGTCACCAGATCTAGGTGAGGCAAAGAAAGTGTCCACAGCAAGCAGTTCCAGGTGGGTAACAAAGTCTCCAGGACTGGGTGAGGCCCAGATGGGGTTCAGATTCACCAGGTCCAGGTGAGGCCCAGGTGGTGACCAGAGTTCCCGGGTCTGGGAGAGGACGAGGTATGGACCAGATTTACCAGGTCCAAGAGGCCCACGGGGGGACCTCAGTCACCAGGTATGGGTGAGGCCCAGGTGGCCATCCCACTCACAAGGTCCAGGTGAGGCCAACCTGCATGCCAGAGTCACCAGATCCAGGTGAGGCCCTAGTGGGGACCGGAGTCACCAGGTAAATGTGAGTCTACAAAAACACCACAGTCACCAGGTCCTGGTGCGGTTCATGTGGGAACGAGAGTCACCAGGTCCAGGTGAGACCCAGGTGGGGACCACAGTCACCAGGTCCAGATTGAGGCCTAGGTGGGGGGACCAGAGTCATGAGGAACATTTGAGGCCAAAGTGTGGAGCTAAGTTATCATGTCCAGGTGAGGCCCAGGTGGGGAACAGAGTAACCATGTCCCATTGATGCCAGGTAGGAAAAGAGTCACAAGGTCCAGACGAGGCCTAAGTGAGGAGTAGATTCACCAGGTCCTGTTGAGGCCCGGTTGAGTACCAGTGTCCCCAGCTCCGGGTGAGTCCCAGAGGGGGACCAGAGTCACCCGGTTCTGGGCATATCCAGCTGGGGACCAGAGTCACCACGTCAGGGTGAGGCCCAGAAGGAGATGAGAATCACTAGGTCCAGGTGAGGCCCCGATCTGGAACTGAAACCAGGTCCCATGATGCCCGTATGAGGTCCTGAATCACTAGGTCCTGGTGAGGTCCCTGTTGGAACCAATCAACTCGTCCAGGTGAGGCCCAGGTGGGACCACAGTCACCAGGTCCAGGTGAGGCCCACGTATATAAAAGAGTATCCAGTTGCCAATGATCCCCAGGTTAGGACCAGAGTCAACAGGCCCAGGAGAGGCCCAAATATGGATCAGAGTCATTTTGTTCCAGGTGATGCCTGATGGATACCACGGGAACCAGGTCCAGGAGAGCCCCATATGGGACAGAGCCACCAGATCCAGGTGAGTTCCAGGTGGGACCACAGTCACAAGGTCCAGGTGAGGCACAGGTGGCAACAGGATTCACCAAGACGAGGTGAGGTCCAGGTGGCGACCAGTCACCAGATCCAGGTGGGGACCAGCTAAGGACCAGATTCACCCGGCCCAAGTGAAGCCCAAGGGGTGACCAGAGTCACCAGGTAAGGGTGAGGCCCAGAGGGGGAACCAGAGTAACCAGTTTAGTTGGAGGCCCAGAATGGGACCAGAGGTCCCTGGTCAAAGTGAGGCCCAGGTGTGGAATAGAGTATCCAGGTCCCAATGATGCCTGGGTGAGGACCATATTCACTAGGGCCATGCAGGCCCAGATGGGGAACAGAATCACTAGGTCCTGGTGAGGCATAGAATAAGACCACAGTCAGCAGTATAAGGTGAGCCCATTGTGGAAACCAGAGCAACTCTATCCAGCTGAGTCCCAGGTCCATGTGAGGCCAACGTGAGGACCAGATTCATCAGGTCGTATTGAGGCATAGCTGGGGACAAGAGTCACCAGGTCTGGGTGCGGCCTAGGTGGGGCAAGATTCAGCAGTTCTGAGTTAGGTCAAACTGGGGACGAGAGACACCAGGTCCAGGTGAGGCCAAACTGAGGACCAGAGTCACCAGATGCAGGTCAGGTCCAGGTGTGGACCAGAGTCCCCAGATCCAGGTGAAGTCCACATGGGGACCAGAGTCACCAGATCCAGGTGAAGCCCAGGTGGGGACAGGAGTAGCTAGGTCCAGATGAGGCCCAGATGAGGACCAGATTTACCAGGTACACGTGAGGCCCCGGTGGTGATCAGAGGAAACAGGTCCATGGGAGGCCGGCTTTGGGACCATAGTCAACAGGCCTAATTGAGGACCAGTTATGGAACACAGTAAGCAGGTCCAGGTGATTCCCCGGTGGTGAAAAGTGTCACCACGTCCTGGTTTGGTCCAGGTAGTGACCACAATCACCAGGTACAGTGGAGGCCCTTGAAAGAACCAGAGTCAACAGTTCGAGGTCAGGCGCAGGTGGCAACCAGGGTGAGCAGGTCCAAGTCAGGCCAAAGTGGGGTTCACAGTCACTAGGGCACGGTGAGACCCAGAGGGGGACCAGAGTGACCTGGTCCAGTTGAGGTCCAGTTGTGGAACACAGTCACCGGGTCCCAATTTTGAACAGTTGAGGACCATGGTCAACAGGGCCAGGTGAGGCCCAGATGGGGACCGGAGTCCCCAAATCCAGGTGAAGCCCAGGTGGGAACCACAATCACCAGATCCAGGGTAGTCTCAGGTGCAGACCAGTGTCACAAGGTCCAGGTGAGGTGCAGGTGGCAACCACACTCACCAGGTCCCTGTGAGGCCCTGGTGGGGACCAGAGTCACGAGGTACACGAGAATCTAGAAACACTGCAGCCACCAGGTCCACATCATATCCATGTGGGAACGAGAATCACCAGTTACAGGTGAGGACCAGGTGGGGATCCGACTCACCATGTCCAGGTGAGTCCCAGGTGGGAACCAGTGTCACCATGTCCAGGTGTGGCCCAGGTGAAGACCAGAGTTAATAGGTCCGGCTGGGTCACTGTTAGTGAACAGGGTCACCATATCCTGATGCTACCCAGGTGGGTACCAGAGACACCAGGTCCTGGACAGGCCCAGGTGGGACCAGAGACATGAGGTCTAGGTGAGGTCCCGATGGGAACCACAGTCACCAGGTCAGGTGAGGCCATGCTTAGGATCACAGTCACCAGTTACAGGTGAGGCCCAGGTGGAGCCAGAATCACCTGGTACAGAAGAGGCCAAAGTCAGGACCTGAGTTATCAGGATCAGGTCAGTCCCAGTGGGGAATAGAGTAACCATGTCCCGATGATGCCCAGGTAGAACCAGAGTCATCAGGTCCAGATGAGGCGCAGGTGGGGAGCATATTCACTAGGTCCCGGTGAGGCCCAGTTGAGGACCACTGTCACCAAGTCTAGTTGAGGCCTAGAGGGGTACCAGATTCACCTGGTCTAGGTGACATCCACATGGGGACCAGAGTCACCATGTCAGGGTGAGGTCCAGAGGGAATCCAGTGTAGTCATGTCCAGGTGAGGCTCAGGTGTGGAACAGAGTATCCAGATCATAATGGTCCACAGGTGAGGACCAGAGTCACCAGATGTGGGTGAGGCCCAGTTAGGATCAGAGTCACCAGTTCCAGGTGAGGCCAAGAAGGAGTCCACAGCAATCAGGTCCAGGTGAGGAACAAAGTCACCAGGACTGGGTGAGGCCCGGATGGGGACCAGATTCACCAGGTCCAGGTGAGGCCCAGTTGAGGACCAGTGTCCCCAGCTCCGGGTGGGTCCCATAGGGGGACCAGAGTCACCCGGTTCCGGTGATATCCAGGTGGGGACCAGAGTCACCACGTCAGGGTGAGGCCCAGAGGGGGACGAGAATCACTAGCTCCAGGTGAGGTCCCGATGTGGAACTGAAACCAGGTCCCATGATGCCCATATGAGGACCTGAGTCAGCAGGTCCAGGTGAGGTCTCTGTGGGAACCAGTCACCTCGTCCAGGTGAGGCCCAAGTGGGACCACAGTCACCAGGTCCAGGTGAGGCCCAGGTATATATGAGTGTATCCAGGTCGCAATGATGCCCAGGTAAGGACCAGAGTCAACAGTCCAGGAGAGTCCCAAATATGGACCAGAGTCATTTTGTTCCAGGTGATGCCTGATGGAGACCACAGGAATCAGGTCCAGGAGAGCCCCATATGGGAACCAGAGCCACCAGATCCAGGTGAGGTCCTGGTGGGACCACAGTCACAAGGTCCAGGTGAGGCGCAGGTGGCAACAGGATTCACCAAGTCCAGGTGAGGCCCAGCTGGCGACCAGTCACCAGATCCAACTGAGGACAAGCTAAGGACCAGATTCACCAGGCCCAAATGAAGCCAATGGGGTGACCAGAGTCACCAGGTAAGGGTGAGGCCCAGAGGGGGAACCAGAGTAACCAGTTTAGTTTGAGGCCCACAATGGGTCCAGAGGTCCCTAGTCAGAGTGAGTCCCAGGTGTGGAATAGTGTATCCAGGTCCCAAAGATGCCTGGGTGAGGACCAGAGTCACTAGGGCCATGCAGGCCCATATGGGGACAAATCACTAGGTCCTGGTGAGGCATAGAATAAGACCACAGTCAGCATTATCATTTGATCCCCTTGCGTGAACCAGAGCCACTCTATCCAGCTGAGTCCCAGGTCCATGTGAGGCTCACGTGAGGACCAGATTCATTAGGTCGAATTGAGGCATAGCTGGGGACAAGAGTCACCAGGTCTGGGTGCGGGCTAGGTGGGACAAGATTCAGCAGTTCTGAGTTATGTCAAAGTGGGGACGAGAGACGCCAGGTCCAGGTGAGGCCAAACTGAGGACCAGAGTCACCAGATCCATGTGAGGTCCATATTGGAAAGAGAGTCACCAGGTCCGGGAGAGGTCCAGGTGGGGACCAGATTCACCAGATCCACGTGAAGCCCAGGTGGGTTCCAGAGTCACTAAGTCCCGATGAGGCCCAGGTGAGGACCAGAGTTACCAGGTACACGTGAGGCCCCGGTGCGGATCAGAGGCAACAGGTCCATGTGAGGCCGGCTTGGGGACCATGGTCAACAGGTCTACTTGAGGCCCTGGTGTGTAACACAGTAAGCAGGTCCAGATGAGTCCCCGGTGGTGAAAAGAGTCAGCACGTCCAGGTGAGTCCCAGGTGGGGACCAGGATCACCAGGTACAGTTGAGGCCGTTGAAAGAACTAGAGTCTACTGGCACAAAAACAGACACATAGATCAGTGAAACAGAATAGAGAATCCAGAAGTGGACCCTGAACTTTATGGGCAACTAATATTCGATAAAGGAGGAAAGACTATCCATTGGAAGAAAGACAGTCTCTTCAATAAATGGTGCTGGGAAAATTGGACATGAACATGCAGAAGAATGAAACTAGACCACTCTCTTTCACCATACACAAAGATAAACTCAAAATGGATGAAAGATCTAAATGTGAGACAAGATTCCATCAAAATCCTAGAGAAGAACACAGGCAACACCCTTTTTGAACTCGACCATAGTAACTTCTTGCAAGATACATCCACGAAGGCAAAAGAAACAAAAGCAAAAATGAACTATTGGGACTTCATCAAGATAAGAAGCTTTTGCACAGCAAAGGATACAGTCAACAAAACTCAAAGACAACCTACAGAATTGGGGAAGATATTTGCAAATCACATATCAGATAAAGGACTAGTTTCCAAGATCTATAAAGAACTTATCAAACTCAACACCAAAGAAACAAACAATCCAATCATGAAATGGGCAAAAGACATGAACAGAAATCTCACAGAGGAAGACAAAGACATGGCCAACATGCACATGAGAAAATGCTCTGCATCACTTGCCATCAGGGAAATACAAATCAAAACCACAATGAGATACCACCTCACACCAGTGAGAATGGGGAAAATTAACAAGACAGGAAACAACCAATGTTGGAGAGGATGCGGAGAAAAGGGAATCCTCATACACTGTTGGTGGGAATGTGAACTGGTGCAGCCACTCTGGAAAACGGTGTGGAGGTTCCTCAAACAGTTAAAAAATATACCTGCCCTACGACCCAGCAATTGCACTGTTGGGGATTTTCCCCAAAGAGACAAATGCAATGAAACGCCGGGACACCTGCACCCCGATGTTTATAGCAGCAATGGCCACGATAGCCAAACTGTGGAAGGAGCCTCGGTGTCCAACGAAAGATGAATGGATAAAGAAGATGTGGTTTATGTATACAATGGAATATTACTCAGCTATTAGAAATGACAAATACCCACCATTTGCTTCAACGTGGATGGAACTGGAGGGTATTATGCTGAGTGAAGTAAGCCAGTCGGAGAAAGACAAACATTATATGTTCTCATTCATTTGGGGAATATAAATAATAGTGAAAGGGAATATAAGGGAAGGGAGAAGAAATGTGTGGGAAATATCAGAAAGGGAGACAGACGTAAAGACTGTTAACTCTGGGAAACGAACTAGGGGTGGTAGAAGAGGAGGAGGGCGGGGTTGGGAGTGAATGGGTGACGGGCACTGGGGGTTATTCTGTATGTTAGTAAATAGAACACCAATAATAAAAAATAAATTTAAAAAGAAAAAAGAAAGAACCAGAGTCAACAGGTCGAAGTCAAGCGCAGGTGGCAACCAGGGTCAGCAGGCCCAAGTCAGGCCAAAGTGGGGTTCACAGTCTTTAGGGCATGGTGAGACCCAGAGGGGGACCAGAGTCACCATGTCAGGGTAAGGCCCAGAGGGGATCCAGAGTCATCATGTCCAAGAGAGGTTCAGGAGTGGAACAGAGTATTCAGGTCATAATGGTCCACAGGTGAGGACCAGAGTCAACAGAACTGGGTGAGGCCCAGGTAGGAGCAGAGTCACCAGTTCCAGGTGAAGCAAAGAAGTAGTCCACAGCAATCAGGTCCAGATGGGGAAGAAAATCACCAGGACTGGATGAGGCCCAGAAGGGGACCAGAGTCACCATGTCAGGTTGGGGCCCAGAGGGGATCCAGACTCAACATGTCCAGGAGAGGCTCAGTTGTGGAACAGAGTATCCAGGTCATAATGATCCACAGGTGAGGACCAGAGTCACCAGATCTGTGTGAGGCCCAGTGATGTTCAGAGTCACCAGTTCCAGGTGAGGCCAAGAAGGTGTCCACAGCAATCAGGTCCAGGGGGGAACAAAGTCACCAGGACTGGGTGAGGCCTAGAGGGGTACCTGATTCACCAGGTCCATGTGAGGCCCAGGTGGGGACCTGATTCCCCGTTCTGGGAGAGGACCAGGTAAGGACCAGATTCACCAGGTCCAAGAGGCCCACGTGGGAACCTGAGTCACCATGTATCGGTGAGGCCCAGGTGGCCACCCCACTCACCATGTCCAGCTGAGTCCAACCTGCAGGCCATGCAGAGGAACAATGTCCCGATGATGCCCAGGTAAGGACCAGAGATACCAGGTCCAGGTAAGGCCAACCTGCAGGCCAAGAAGTGGAACCATATCGGGATGATGCCCAGGTAGGGCCCAGAGTCACTAGGTCCAAATGAGGCCCAGATGGAGCATATTAACTAGGTCCAGGTGAGGCCCAGTTGACAATCACAGTCACCAGATCTGGTTGAGTCCTAGAGGGGTACCAGAATCACCTGGTCCACGTGACATCCAGTTGGGGACCAGAGTCACCAGTTCTAGTGAGAGGTCCAGGTGGGGACCAGAGTCAACGGATCCAGGTAAGTCCAGGTGGAGACCTGAGTCACCAGATCCAGGTGAAGCCCAGGTGGAGACCAGAGTCTCTAGGACCAGATGAGGCCCAGGTGAGGACAGGAGTTACCAGGTACACGTGAGGCCCAGGTGGGGACCAGGATCACCAGGTACAGGGGAGGCCCTTGAAAGAACCAGAGTCAACAGTTCGAGGTTAGGCGCAGGTGGCAACCAGGGTCAGCAGGTCCAAGTCAGGCCAAAGTGGGGTTCAGAGTCACTAGGCACGGTGAGACCCAGAGGGGGACCAGAGTCACCTGGTCCAGTTGAGGTCCAGTTTTGGAACACAGTCTCCGGGTCCCAATATTGCCCAGTTGAGGACCATGGTCAACAGGGCCAGGTGAGGCCCAGATGGGGACCGGAGTCCAAATATCCAGGTGACGCCCAGGTGGGGACCACAGTCACCAGATCCAGGGTAGTCTCAGGTGCACACCATAATCACCAGGTCCAAGTGAGGTGCAGGTGGCAACCACATTCCCCAGGACCCAGTGAGGCCGTGGCGGGGACCAGAGTCACAAGGTACATGAGAAGCTAGAAACACTGCAGCCACCAGGTCCACATGATGTCCATGTGGGCCGGAGAATCAGCAGTTACACGTGAGGACCAGGTGGGGATCCGACTCACCATGTCAAGTTGAGACCCAGGTGGGATCCAGTGTCACCATGTCCAGGTGTGGCCCAGGTGAAGACCAGAGTTAATAGGTCCGGCTGGGTCACTGTTAGTGAACAGTGTAACCATATCCTGATGCTACCCAGGTGGGTACCGGAGACACCAGGTCCTGGTGAGGCCCAGGTGGGACCAGAGACATGAGGTCCAGGTAAGATCCCGATGGGAACCACAGTCACCAGGTCAGGTGAGTCCATGCTTAGGATCAGAGTTACCAGTTACAGGTGAGGCCCAGGTGGAGCCAGAGTGACCTGGTACAGAAGAGGCCAAAGTCAGTACCAGAGTTACTAGGATCAGGTCAGTCCCATTGGGGAATAGAGTAACCATGTCCCGATGATGCCCAGGTAGAACCCGAGTCACCACGTCCAGATGAGGCTCAGGTGGGGAGCATATTCACCAGATCCAGGTGAGGCCCAGTTGGTGACCAGAGTCCCCGGGTCTGGGAGAGGACCAGGTAAGGACCAGATTCATCAGGTCCAAGAGGCCCACGTGGGGACCCGAGTCACCAGGTATGGGTGAGGCCCAAGTGGCAACCCCACTCACCAGGGCCAGGTGTGGCCAACCTGCAGGCCATGCAGAGGAACCGTGTCCCGATGATGCCCAGGTAGAGACCAGAGTTACCAGGTCCAGGTGAGGCCAATCTGCAGGCCATGCAGTGGAGGCAAGTCCCAATGATGCCCAGGTAGGGACCAGAGGCACCAGGACCAAAAGAGGCCCAGATGGAGCATATTCACTGGGTCAAGGTGAGGCGCAGTTGAGGACCAGAGTCACCAGATCTGGTTGAGGCGTAGAGGGATACCAGCATCACCTGATCCAGGTGACATCCAGATGGGGACCAGAGTCACTAGGTCAGGGTGAGGCCCAGAGTGGTTCAAGAGTCATCATATTCAAGTGAGGCTCAGGTGTGGAACAGAGTCACCAGGTACCCAGGATGCCCAGGTAAGGACCAGAATCACCAGGTATGGGTGACGCCCAGATAGGATCAGAGTCACCAGTTCCATGTGAGGCCAAGAAAGAGTCCACAGCAATCAGGTCCAGGTGGGGAATAAAGTCAGCAGGACTGGATGAGGCCCAGATGGGGACCAGATTCACCAGGTCCAGATGAGGCCCAGTTGGTGACCAGAATCCCCGGGTCTGGGAGAGGACTAGGTAAGGACCAGATTCACCAGGTCCAAGAGGCCCACGTGGGGACCTGAGTCACCAGGTATGGGTGACGCCCAGGTGGCAACCCCACTCACCAGGTCCAGGTGAGGCCAACCTGCAAGCCAGAGTCACCAGATCCAGGTGAGGTCTTAGTGGGGACCGGATTCACCAGGTAAAATTGAGTCTACAAGAACACCACAGTCACCAGGTCCAGGTGTGATTCATTTGGGAACGAGAGTCACCAGGTCCAGGTGAGACCCAGGTGGGGACCACAGTCACCAGGTTCAGATTGAGGCCTAGGGGGTGGGTCCAGAGTCATCAGGACCAGTTGAGGCCAAAGTGTGGAGCAAAGTTATCATGTCCAGGTGAGGCCCAAGTGGGGAACAAAGTAACCATGTCCCATTGATGCTAGGTGGGAAAAGAGTCACAGGTCCAGTCCAGGCCTAAGTGAGGAGTAGATCCACCAGGTCCTGCTGAGGCCCAGTTGATGACCAGTGTCCCCAGCTCCAGGTGAGTCCCAGAGTGGGACCAGAGTCACCCGGTTCTGGTGATATCCAGGTGGGTACCAGAGTCACCACGTCAGGGTGAGGCCCAGAGGGGACGAGAATCACTAGGTCCAGGAGAGGCCCCGATGTGGAACTGAAACCAGGTCCCATGATGCCCATATGAGGACCTGAGTCACCAGGTCCAGGTGAGGTCCTTGTGGGAACCAGTCACTTCGTCCAGGTGAGGCCCAGGTGGGACCACAGTCACCAGATCCAGGTGAGGCCCAGGTATAAGAGAGTATCCAGGTCCCAACGATGCCCAGGTAAGGACCAGAGTCAACAGGTCCAGGAGAGATTCAAATATGGATCAGAGTCATTGTGTTCCAGGTGAGGTCTGATGGAGACCACAGGAACCAGGTCCAGGAGAGCCCCATATGGGAAACATCGCCACGAGATCCAGGAGAGGTCCAGGTGGGACCACATTCACAAGGTCCAGGTGAGGCGCAGGTGGCAACAGGATTCAACATGTCCAGGTGAGGCCCAGGTGGTGAGCTGTCACCAGATCCAAGTGAGGACAAGCTAAGGACCAGATTCACCAGGCCCAAATGAAGCCCATGGGTGACCAGAGTCACCAGGTATGGGTGAGGCCCCGAGGGGGAACCAGAGTAACCAGTTTAGTTTGTGGCCCAGAATGGGACCAGAGGTCCCTGGTCAGAGTGAGGCCCAGGTGTGGAATAGAGTATCCAGGTCCCAATGATGCCTGGGCGAGGACCAGAGTCACTAGGGCCATGCAGGCCCAGATGGGGAACAGAATCACTAGGTCCTGTTGAGGCATAAAATAAGACCACAGTCAGCAGTATCATTTGAGCCCCTTACCGGAACCAGAGCCAATCTATCCAGCTGAGTCCCAGGTCCATGTGAGGCTCACTTGAGGACCAGATTCATCAGGTCGAATTGAGGCATAGCTGGGGACAAGAGTCACCAGGTCTGGGTGCAGCCTAGGTGGGGCAAGATTCAGCAGTTCTGAGTTAGGTCAAAGTGGGGTCGAGAGACGCCAGGTCCAGGTGAGGCCAAACTGAGGACCAGAGTCACCAGATACAGGTGAGGTCCATGTTGGAAAGAGAGTCACCAGGTCCAGGAGAAGCCCAGGTGGGGATCAGAGTCACCAGATCCAGGTGAAGTCCAGGTGGGTACCAGAGTCACCAGACCCAGGTGAATCCAAGGTGGGGACCAGGGTCACTAGGTCCAGATGAGACCCAGGTGAGGACCAGTGTTACCAGGTACACGTGAGGCCCCGGTGGGGATCAGAGGCAACAGGTCCATGTGAGGCCGGCTTGGGGACCATGGTCAACAGGTCTACTTGAGGCCCAGGTGTGGAACACAGTAAGCAGATCCAGGTGAGTTCCCGGTGGTGACAAGAGTCACCAGGTCCAGGTGAGACCCATGTGGGCACCAGGATCACCATGTCCAAGGGACGCCCTTGAAAGAACCAGAGTCAACAGTTCGAGGTCCGGCGCAGGTGGCAATCAAGGTCAACAGGTCCAAGTCAGGCCAAAGTGGGGTTCACAGTCACTAGGGCACGGTGACACCCAGAGAGGGACCAGAGTCACATAGTCCAGGTGAGGTCCAGTTGTGGAACACAGTCACCGGGTCCCAATTTTGTGCAGTTGAGGACCATGGTCAACAGGGCCAGGTGAGGCCCAGATGGAGACAGGAGTCCCCAAATCCAGGTGAAGCTCAGGTGCGGACCACAGTCACCAGATCCAGGGTAGTCTCAGATGCAGACCAGAATCACCAGGTCCAGGTGAGGTGCCGGGGGCAACCACACTCACCAGGTCTCAGTGAGGCCCTGGTGGGGATCAGGGTCACGAAGTATATGAGAAGCTAGAAACACTGCAGCCACCAGGTCCACATGATGTCCATGTGGGAACGAGAATTCCCAGTTACAGGTGAGGACCAGGTGGGAATCTGACTCACCATGTCCAGGTGAGACCCAGGTGGGAACCAGGGTCACCATGTCCAGGTGTGGCCCAGGTGAAGACCAGAGTTAATAGGTCCGGCTGGGTCACTGTTAATGAACAGTGTTACCATATCCTGATGCTACCCAGGTGGGTACCAGAGACACCAGGTCCTGGTGACGACCAGGTGGGACCGGAGACATGAGGTCCAGGTGAGGTCACGATGGGAACCACCGTCACCAGGTCAGGTGAGGCGATGCTTAGGATCAGAGTTACCAGTTACAGGTGAGGCCCTGGTGAAGCCAGAGTCACCTGGTACAGAAGAGGCCAAAGTCAGGACCAGAGTTACCAGGATCAGGTTAATCCCAGTGGGGAATAGAATAACCATGTCCCGATGATGCCCAGGTAGAACCAGAGTCACCAGGTCCAGATGAGGTGCAGGTGGGGAGCATATGTACTAGGTCCCGGTGACGCCCACTTGAAGACCAGAGTCACCAGGTCTAGTTGAGGGTTAGAGGGGTTCCAGATTCACCTGGTCTAGGTGACATCCAGATGGGGACCAGAGTCACCATGTCAGAGTGACGCCCAGAAGGGTTCCAGAGTCATCATGTCCAGGTAAGGCTCAGGTGTCGACCAGAGTATCCAGGTCATAATGGTCCACAGGTGAGAACCAGAGTCACCAGATCAGGTGAGGCCCAGTGAGGATCAGAGTCACCAGTTCCAGGTGAAGCCAAGAAGGAGTCCACAGCAATCATGTCCCGGTGGGGAAACATGGAATTCGATTCTTTTCGATTTGATTCTTTATGATTTTTTTCAACTCGATACAATTCGATTCGTTTTTTTATGATAGTCACAAAGAGAGAGAGAGAGAGGCAGAGACACAGGCAGAGGGAGAAGCAGGGTCCATGCACCAGGAGCCCGATGTGAGATTCGATCCCGGGTCTTCAGGATCGCGCCCTGGGCCAAAGGCAGGCGCTAAACCGCTGCGCCACCCAGGGATCCCTCAATTCGATTCTTTTTTATTCGAATCTATTCGATTCTTTTTGATTCGATTTGATTCTATTCGAGTTTTTCGATTTGATTCGATTAGTTCCTTTTTGATTCAATTCAATTCATTTCTTTTGATTCAATTCAATTCGATTCTTTTGGATTCGATTCTTTTGGATTCGAATCGAGTAGATTCTTTTCATTTCGATCGGATTCATTTCAATTCGATTCTTTTCGATTCGAATGTTTTCGAATCAATTCGATACTTTTTGATTCGATTCGATTCTTTTCGTGTCGATTTGATTCTTTTCGATTCGATTCTTTTCTATTTGAATCGATTCGATTCTTTTCATTTCAATTCGATTTGATTCAATTCGATTCTTTTCGATCAATTCAATTTGATTGTTTTCGATTTGATTCGATTCGATTCTTTTCTATTCTATTCAATTCGATCATTTTCCATTCGATGATGCAATTGGATTCTTTTCGATTCGATTCGATACGATTCGATTCTTTTTGATTAGATACAATTCAATTCTTTTCGATTCTATTCGATTCTTTTCGATTCGATTCGACTCGATTTCATTCTTTTTGATTCGATTCGACTAGAATTTAATCGACTGAATCAATTTGATTCTTTTCTTTTCGGTTCGATTCTTTTGTATTCGATTTTTTTCTATTCAATTCGATTCTTTCAATTCAATTCGATTCGATTCGATTCGATTCTTTTCGTTTCAAATCGATTCGTTTCAATTCGAGTCTTTTCAATCGATTCTTTGCGATTCGATTCGATTTGATATTTTTAATTCGATTCGAGTCTTTTCGATTCGATTCGATTCGATTCTTTTCAATTCGATTCTTTTCGATTCGATTCTTTTTCATTCGATTCATTTCGTTTCGATTCGATTCTTGTCAATTCGATTTGATTCTTTTCCATTTGATCTGATTTGTTTCATTTCGATTCTTTTCAATTCAATTCGATTCTTTTCGATTCCATTAAATTTGATTCGATTCTTTTCGATTCGATTCGATTCTTTTCTATTTGATTCCATTCAGTTCGATTCTTTTCGATTCGATTGGATTCTTTTCGATTTGATTCAATTCTTTCGATTCGATTTGATTTGATTCTTTTCGATTCGATTCAATACGATTCTTTTCATTTCAATTCTAATCGATTCTCTTCGATTCATTTTGTTTCGATTCGTTTCGATTTTTTTCGATTCTATTCTATTCGATTCATTTTGAATCATTTCGATTTGATTCAGTTTGAGTGGCTTCTATTAGATTCTTTTCGATTTGATTCAATTCGATTCGAGTCTTTTTGATTCGAGTCTTTTCGACTAGATTCAATTCAATACGATTCTTTTAGATTCGATTCGATTCGAATGTTTTCGTTCCGATTCGACTTTTTGATACGATTCTTTTCGATTCGATTGTTTTCAATTCGATTGATTCGATTTTTTTCAATTCTATGCTATTCAAAGCGATTCTTTTGTATTTGATTCGATTCGATTGTTTTCTTTTTGATTCGGTTCGATTCGTTTCTTTTCGATTCGATTCAATTCTTTTCGATTCTATTCTTTTCCATTCGATGTGATTCTTTTCGATTCTATTCGATTCTTTTCTTTTCTATTCCATTCGAATCGATTCGTTTTGATTGAATTCGATTCTTTTCGATTCGATTCAATTAGATTCTTTTCGATTGGATTCAATTTGTTTCGATTCGAATCAATTTGATTCTTTTCGATTGGATTCCATTCGATTCTTTTCGATTTGATTCAATTCGATTCTTTTCGATTCTATTCATTTCGATTATTTTCGTTGAGATTAGATTCTTTTCGATTTGATTTTTTTCGGTTCGAGTCGATTCATTTCGCTTATTTTGGTTAGGATCAATTCAATTCGATTCTTTTTGATTTGATTTGATTCTATTCGATTTCTTTCGATTCTATTCTATTCTTTTCGATTCGATTCCATTCAATCCGATTCTTTTCGATTCGATTCGATTGTTTTAGATTTGATTCCATTCTTTCGATTCTATTTGATATGATTCTTTTCGATTCGATTTGATACGATACTTTTTATTTTGATTCGAATCGATTCTCTTCGGTTCGATTCGTTTTGATTCTTTTCGATTCAATTCTATTCGAATTTTTTCGATTTGATTCGATTCGATTCTTTTAGATTCTACTTGATTTGTTTCTTTTCGATTCGTTTTGATTCGATTCTTTTTGATTCATGTCGATTCGATTCGATTCTTTTGTTTCGATTCGAATCTTTTCAATTCGAATCTTTTCGTTACATGGAATTCGATTCTTTTCGATTTGATTCTTTATGATTTTTTTCAACTCGATTCAATTCGATTCTTTTTTTTATGATAGTCACAGAGAGAGTGAGAGAGGCAGAGACACTGGCAGAGGGAGAAGCAGGCTCCATGCACCGGGAGCCCGATGTGGGATTCGATCCCGGGTCTCCAGGATCGCGCCCTGGGCCAAAGGCAGGCGCTAAACCGCTGCGCCAACCAGGGATCCCTCAATTCGATTCTTTTTTATTCGAATCTATTCGATTCTTTTTGATTCGATTTGATTCTATTCGAGTTTTTTCGATTTGATTCGATTAGTTCCTTTTTGATTCAATTCAATTCATTTCTTTTGATTCAATTCAATTCGATTCTTTTGGATTCGATTCGATTCTTTTGGATTCGATTCTTTTGGATTCGAATCGAGTAGATTCTTTTCATTTCGATCGGATTCATTTCAATTCGATTCTTTTCGATTCGAATGTTTTCGAATCAATTCGATACTTTTTGATTCGATTCGATTCTTTTCGTGTCGATTTGATTCTTTTCGATTCGATTCTTTTCTATTTGAATCGATTCGATTCTTTTCATTTCGATTCGATTTGATTCAATTCGATTCTTGTCGATCAATTCAATTTGATTGTTTTGGATTTGATTCGATTCGATTCTTTTCGATTCTATTCAATTCGATTAGTTTCCATTCGATGATGCAATTGGATTCTTTTCGATTCGAGTTGATACGATTCGATTCTTTTTGACCGATACAATTCGATTCTTTTCGATTTGATTCGATTCTTTTCGATTCGATTCGACTCGATTTCATTCTTTTAGATTCGATTCGACTAGAATTTAATCGACTGATTCATTTTGATTCTTTTCTTTTCGGTTCGATTCTTTTCTATTCGATTTTTTTCTATTCAATTCGATTCTTTCAATTCGATTCGATTCGATTCGATTCTTTTCGTTTCAAATCGATTCGTTTCAATTCGAGTCTTTTCAATTCGATTCTTTGCGATTCGATTCGATTTGATATTTTTAATTCGATTCGAGTCTTTTCGATTCGAATCGATTCGATTCTTTTCAATTCGATTTTTTTCGATTCGAGACCTTTTTGATTCGATTCGATTTGATTCGATTCGATTATTTTCAATTCGATTTGATGCTTTTCCATTTGATCTGATTTGTTTCATTTCGATTCTTTTCGATTCAATTCGATTCTTTTCGATTCCATTAAATTTGATTCGATTCTTTTCGATTCGATTAGATTGTTTTCGATTTGATTCCATTCAGTTCGATTCTTTTCGATTCGATTGGATTCTTTTCGATTTGATTCAATTCTTTCGATTCGATTTGATTTGATTCTTTTCGATTCGATTCAATACGATTCTTTTCATTTCGATTCTAATCTATTCTCTTCGATTCAATTCGTTTCGATTCGTTTCGATTTTTTTCGATTCTATTCTTTTCGATTCATTTTGAATCATTTCGATTTGATTCTGTTCGAGTGGTTTCTATTAGATTTTTTTCGATTTGATTCAATTCGATTCGAGTCTTTTTGATTCAAGTCTTTTCGACTCGATGCAATTCAATACGATTCTTTTAGATTCGATTCGATTCGATTGTTTTCGTTTCGATTCGACTTTTTTTGATTCGATTCTTTTCGATTCGATTGTTTTCAATTCGATTGATTCTAGAGTGCTACCAGATTCACCTGGTCTAGGTGACATCCAGATGGGAATCAGAGTCACCATGTCAGGCTGAGGCCCAGAGAGGATTAAGAGTCATCATGTCCAGGTTTGTCTCAGGTGTGGAACCGAGTATCCAGATCACAATGGTCTCAGGTGAGGACCAGAGTCACCAGATCTGGGTGAGGCCCAGTTAGGATCAAAGTCACAAGTTCCAGGTGAGGCCAAGAAGGAGTCCACAGCAATCAGGTCCAGGTGGGCAACAAATTCACCAGGACTGGGTGAGGCCCAGTTGGGGACCAGATTCACCAGGTCCAGGTGACTTCCAGGTGGTGACCAGACTTACCAGTTCCGGGTGAGGACCAGGTAAGGCCAAGATTCAACAGGTCCACTTGAGGCCCACGTGGGGACCTGTGTCACCAGGTATGTGTGAGGCCCAGGTGGCATCCCCACTCCCCAGGTCCAGGTGAGGCCAACCTGCAGGCCATGCTGTGGAACCATGTCCCGATGATGCCCAGGTAGGGACCAGAGTCACCAGGTGCAAATGAGGCCCAGATGGAGCATATTCACTAGGTCCAGGTGAGGCCCAGTTGAGAACCATAGTTACCAGATATTGTTGAGGCGTAGAAGGATACCAGAATCACCTGGTCCAGGTGACATCCAGATGGGGACCAGAGTCACCATTTCAGGGTGAGGCCCAGACAGGTTCAAGAGTAATCATGTTCAGGTGAGGCTCAGGTGTGGAACAGAGTCACCAGGTACCAAGGATGCCCAGGTGAGGACCAGAGTCACCAGGTCTGGGTGTCGCCCAGATAGGATCAGAGTCACCAATTCCAGGTGAGGCCAAGAAAGAGTCCACAGCAATCAGGTCCAGGTGGGGAACAAAGTCAACAGGACTGGGTGAGGCCCAGTTGGGGAACAGATTCACCAGGTCCAGGTGAGGCCCAGGTGGTGACCAGAGTCCCCGTGTCTGGGGGGGACCAGGTAAGGAGAAGATTCACCAGGTCCAAGAGGCCCCTGTGGGGACTGGAGTCACCAGGTACGGGTGAGGCCCAGGTGACAACCCCACTCACCAGGTCCAGGTGAGGCCCAGCTGCAGGCCAGATTCACCAGATACAGGTGAGACCTTAGTGGGGACCGGAGTCACAAGGTAAAAGTGAGTCTACAAGAACACCACAGTCACCAGGTCCAGGTGTGATTCATGTGGGAACGAGAGTCACCAGGTCCAGGTGAGACCCAGGTGGGGACCACAGTCACCAGGTCCAGATTGAGGCCTAGGTGGGGGGACCAGAGTTATGAGGAACATTTGATGCCAAAGTGTGGAGCAAAGTTATCATGTCCAGGTGAGGCCCAGGTGGGGAACAGAGTAACCATGTCCGATTGATGCCAGGTGGGAAAAGAGTCACAAGGTCCAGACGATGCCTAAGTGAGGAGTAGATTCACCAGTCCTGTTGAGGCCCAGTTGAGGACCAATGTCCCCAGCTCTGGGTGAGTCCCAGAGGGGGAACAGAGTCACCCGGTTCTGGTGATATCCAGGTGGGGACAAGAGTCACCACGTCAGGGTGAGGCCCAGAGGGGGACGAGAATCACTAGTTCCAGGTGAGGCCGCGATGTGGAACTGAGAAACCAGGTCCCATGATGCCCATATGAGGACCTGAGTCACCAGGTCCAGGTGACGTCCCTGTGGGAACGAGTCACCTCATCCCGGTGAGGGCCAGTTGGGACCACAGTCACCAGGTCCTGGTGAGGCCTAGTTATATAAGAGAGTATCCAGCTCAGAAAGATGCCCAGGTAAGGACCAGAGTCAACAGGTCCAGTAGAGGTTCAAATATGGATCAGAGTCATTGTTTTTCAGGTGAGGCCAGATGGAGACCACAGGAACCAGGTCCAGGAGAGCCCCATATGGGAACCAGAGCCACCAGATCCAGGTGAGGTCCAGGTAGGACCACAGTCACAAGGTCCTGGTGAGGCGCAGGTGGCAACAGGATTCACCAAGTCCAGGTGAGGACCAGGTGGCGAACAGTCACCTCATCCAGGTGCGGACCAGCTAAGGACCAGATTCACCAGCCCCAAGTGAAGCCCAAGGGGTGACCAGAGTCACCAGGTAAGGGTGAGGCCCAGAGGGGGAACCAGAGTAACCAGTTTAGTTTGAGGCCCAGAATGGGACCAGAGGTCCCTGGTCAAATTGAGGCCCAGGTGTGGAATAGTGTATCCAGGTCCCAATGATGCCTGGGTGAGGACCAGAGTCACTAGGGCCATGCAGGCCCAGATGGGGCACAGAATCACTAGGTCCTGGTGAGGCATAGAATAAAACCACAGTCAGCAGTATCAGGTGAGCCACTTGTGGGAACCAGATCCACTCTATCCTACTGAGTCCCAGGTCCTTGTGAGGCCCACGTGTGGACCAGATTCATTAGGTCGAATTGAGGCATAGCTGGGGACAAGAGTCACCAGGTCTGGGTGCGGCCTAGGTGGGGCAAGATTCAGCAGTTCTGAGTTAGGTCAAAGTGGGGACGAGAGACACCAAGTCGAGGTGAGGCCAAACTGAGGACCAGAGTCACCAGATCCACATGAGGTCCATGTTGGAAAGGAGTCACCAGGTCCAGGAGAGGTCCTGGTGTGGACCAGAGTCACCAGATCCAGGTGAGGTCCATGTTGGAAAGAGAGTCACCAGGTCCAGGAGAGGTCCAGGTGGGGAACAGAGTCAGCAGATCCAGGTGAAGTCCAGGTGGGGACCAGAGACACCAGATCAAGGTGAGTCCAGGTGGGGATCAGAGTCACCAGATTCAGGTGAAGCCCAGGTGGGGACCAGAGTCACTAGGTCCAGATGAGGCCCAGGTGAGTACCAGAGTTACCAGGTACACGTGAGGCCCCGGTGGGGATCAGAGGCAACAGGTTTATGTGAGGCCGGCTTGGGGACCATGGTCAACAGGTCTACATGAGGCCCAGGTGTGGAACACAGTAAGCAGGTCCAGGTGAGTCCCCCGTGCCGACAAGAGTCACCACGTCCAGGTGAGTCCCAGGTGTGAATCAGGATCACAAGGTACAGGAGAGGACCTTGTAAGATCCAGAGTCAAGAGTTCGAGGTCAGGCGCAGGTGGCAACCAGGGTCAGCAGGTCCAACTCAGGCCAAAGTGTGTTCCACAATCACTAGGGCACGGTGAGACCCAGAGGGGGACCAGAGTGACCTGGTACAGGTGAGGTCCAGTTGTGGAACACAGACACCGGGTCCCAATTTTGCCCAGTTGAGGACCATGGTCAACAGACCCAGGTGAGGCCCAGATGAGGACCGGAGTCCCCAAATCCAGGTGAAGCACTGGTGGGGACCACAGTCACCGGATCCAGGGTAGTCTCAGGTGCAGACCAGAATCACCAGGTCCAGGTGAGGTGCAGTGGCAACCAGACTCACCAGGTCCCGGTGAGGCCCTGGTGGGGACCAGAGTCACGAGGTACATGAGAAGATAGAAACACTGCAGCCACCAGGTCCACATGATGTCCATGTAGGAGCGAGAATCACCAGTTAAATGTGAGGACCACGTGGGGATCCGACTCAACATGTCCAGGTGAGACCCAGGTGGGATCCAGTGTCACCATGTCCAGGTGTGGCCCAGGTGAAGACCAGAGTTAATAGTTCTGGCTGTGTCACTGTTAGTGAACAGTGTAACCATATCCTGATGGTACCCAGGTGGGTACCGGAGACACCAGGTCCTGGTGAGGCCCAGGTGGGACCAGAGATATGAGGTCCAGGTGATGTCCCGAAGGGAACCACAGTCACCAGGTCAGGTGAGGCCAGGCTCCGGATCAGAGTCACCAAATACAGGTGAGGCCCAGGTGGAGCCAGAGTCACCTGGGAAAGAAGAGGCCAAAGTCAGGAACAGAGTTACAAGGATAAGGTCAGTCTCAGTGGGGAATAGAGTAACCAAGTCCCGATGATGCCCAGGTAGAATCAGAGTCACCAGGTCCAGATGAGGCGCAGGTGGGGAGCATATTCACTAGGTCCCGGTGAGGCCCAGTTGAGGACCACAGTCACCAGGTCTAGTTGAGGCCTAGAGGGGTACCAGATTCACCTGGTCTAGGTGACATCCAGATGGGGACCAGAGTCACCATGTAAGGGTGAGGCCCAGAGGGGATCCAGAGTCATCATGTCCAGGTGAGGCTCAGGTGTGGAACAGAGTATCCAGGTCATAATGGTCCACAGGTGAGGACCAGAGTCACCAGATCTGGGTGAGGCTAAGTTAGGATCAGAGTCACCAGTTCCAGGTGAGGCCCAAAATTATTCCACAGCAATCAGGTCCAGGTGGGCAAGAAAGTCACAAGGACTGGATGAGGCCCAGATGGGGACCAGATTCACCATGTCAAATTGATTCCCAGGTGGTGACCAGAGTTACCAGTTCCGGGGGAGGAACAGGTAAGGACCAGATTCACCAGGTCCAAGTGAGGCCCACGTGGGGACCTGTGTCACCAGGCATGTGTAAGGCTCAGCTGGCAACCCCACTCACCAGGTCAGGTGAGACCATCCTGCAGGCCATGCAGAGGTACCGTACCCGATGATGCCCATTAGGGACCAGAGTTACCAGGTCAAAGTGAGGCCGACCTGCAGGCCATGCAGTCGAACCATGTCCCGAAGATGCCCAGGTAGGGACCAGAGTCACCAGGTCCAAATGAGGCCCAGATGGAGCAAACTCACTAGATCCAGTTGAGGCCCAGTTGAGGACCAGTGTCACCAGATGTGGTTGATGCCTAGAGGGGTACCAGAATCACCTGGTCCAGGTGACATCCAGATGGTTACAAGAGTCACCAGGTCAGGGAGAGGCCCAGAGAGGTTCCAGAGTCATCATATCCAGGTGAGGCTCAGGTGAGGAACAGAGTCACCAGGTAACAATGATGCCTAGGTGAGGACCAGATCACCAGATCTGGGTGACGCGCAGATAGGATCAGAGTCACCAGTTCCAGGTGAGGCCAAGAAAGTGTCCACAGCAATGAGGTCCTGGTGGGGAACAAAGTAACCAGGACTGGGTGAGGCCCAGATGGGGACCAGATTCACCAGGTCCAGGTGAGGCCCAGGTGGTGACCAGAATCCCCGGGTCTGGGAGAGGACCAGGTAAGGACCAGATTCACCAGGTCCAAGAGGCCCACGTGGGGACCTGAGTCACCAGGTATGTGTGAGGCCCAAGTGGCTTCCCCACTCACCAGGTCCAGGTTAGGCCAACCGGCAGGCCAGAGTCACCAGATCCAGGTGAGGTTATAGTGGGGACCAGAGTCACCAGGTAAATGTGAGTCTACAAGAACACCACAGTCACCAGGTCCAGGTGTGGTTCATGTGGGAACGAGAGTCACCAGGTCCAGGTGAGACCTAGGTGGGGACCACAGTCACCAGGTCCAGATTGAGGCCTAGGTGGGGGGACCAGAGTCATCAGGAGCAGTTGAGGCCAAAGAGTGGAACAAAGTTATCATGTCCAGGTGAGGCCCAGGTGGGGAACAGAGTAACCATGTCCCATTGATGCCAGGTCGGAAAAGAGTCACAAGGTCCAGACGAGGCCTAAGTGAGGAGTAGATTCACCAGGACCAGTTGAGGCCCAGTTGAGGACCAGTGTCCCCAGCTCCGGGTGATTCCCAGAGGGGGACCAGAGTCACCCGGTTCTGGTGTTATCCAGATGGGGACCAGAGTCACCACGTCAGGATGAGGCCCAGGGTGGGACGACAATCAATAGGTCTAGGTGAGGCCACGATGTGGAACTAAGAAAGCAGGTCCCATGATGCCCATATGAGTTCCTGAGTTACCAGGTCCAGGTGAGGTCCCTGTGGGAACCAGTCACCTGGTCCAGGTGAGGACCAGGTGGGACCACAGTCACCAGGTCCAGGTGACGCCCAGGTATATAAGAGAGTATCCAGGGCCCAATGATGCCCAGGTAAGGACCAGAGTCAACAGGTCCAGGAGAGGCCCAAATATGGATCACAGTCATTGTGTTTCAGGTGAGGCCAGATGGAGACCACAGGAACCAGGTCCAGGAGAGCCCCATATGGGAACCAGAGCCACCAGATCCATGTAAGTCCAGGTGGTACCACAGTCACAAAGTCCAGGTGAGGCGCAGGTGGCAACAGGATTCACCGAGTCCAGGTGAGGCCAGGTGGCAACCAGTCACCAGATCCAGGTGAGGACGAGCTAAGGACCAGATTCACCAGGCCCAAATGAAGCCAAAGGGGTGACCAGTGTCACCAGGTTTGAGTGAGGCCCAGAGGGGGAACCAGAGTAACCAGTTTAGTTTGAGGCCCAGAATGGGACCAGAGGTCCCTGGTCAGAGTGAGTCCCAGATGTGGAATAGAGTATCCAGGTCCCAATGATGCCTGGGTGAGGACCAGAGTCACTAGGACCATGCAGGCCCAGATGGGGTACAGAATCACTAGGTCCAGGTGAGGCATAGAATAAGACCACAGTCAGCAGTATCATTTGAGCCCCTTGCGGGAACCAGAGCCACTCTATCCAGCTGAATCCCAGGTCCATGTGAGGCTCACGTGAGGACCAGATTCATTAGGTCGAAATGAGGCACACCTGGGAACAAGAGTCATCAGGTCTGGTTGCGGCCTAGGTGGGGCAAGATTCAGCAGTTCTGAGTTAGGTCAAAGTAGGGACGAGAGACACCAGGTCCAGGTGAGGCCAAACTGAGGACCAGAGTCACCAGATCCATGTGAGGTCCATGTTGGAGAGTCACCAGGTCCAAGAGAGGTCCAGGTGGGGACCAGAGTCACCAGATCCAGGTGAAGTCCAGGTGGGGACCAGAGTCACCAGATCCAGGTGAAGCCCAGGTGGGACCAGAGTCACTAGGTCCAGATGAGGCCCAGGTGAGGACCAGAGTTACCAGGTACACATGAGGCCCCGGTGGAGATCAGAGGCAACAGGTCCATGTGAGGCCGGCTTGGGGACCATGGTCAACAGGTCTAATTGAGGCCCTGGTGTGGAACACAGTAAGCAGGTCCAGGTGATTGCCCTGTGGTGACAAGAGTCACCACGTCCATGTGAGTCCCAGGTGGGGACCTGGATCACCAGGTACAGGGGAGGCCCTTGAAAGAACCAGAGTCAACAGGTCGAAGTCAAGCGCAGTTGTCAACCAGGGTCAGCAGGTCCAAGTCAGGCCAAAGTGGGGTTCACAGTCATTAGGGCACGGTGAGACCCAGAGGGGGACCAGAGTCACCTGGTCCAGGTGAGGTCCAGTTGTGGAACACAGTCATGGGGCCCCAATTTTGCCAAGGTGAGGACCATGATCAACAGTGCCAGGTGAGGCCCAGATGGGGACCGGAGTCCCCAAATCCTGGTGAAGCCCAGGTGGGGACCACAGTCACCAGATCCAGGGTAGCCTCAGGTGCAGACCAGAATCACCAGGTCCAGGTGTTGTGCAGGTGGCAACCACACTCACCAGGTACCGTTGAGGCCCTGGTGGGGACCAGAGTCACGAGGTACATGAGAAGCTAGAAACACTGCAGCCACCAGGTCCACATGATGTCCATGTGGGAACGAGAATCCCCAGTTACAGGTGAGGACCAGGTGGGGATCCGACTCAGCATGTCCAGGTGAGACCCAAGTGGGAACCAGTGTCACCATGTCCAGGTGTGGCCCAGGTGAAGACCAGAGTTAATAGGTCCGGCAGGGTCACTGTTAGTGAACAGTGCAACCATATCCTGATGCTCCCCAGGTGGGTACCAGAGACACCAGGTCCTGGTGAGGCCCAGGTGGGACCAGAGAAATGAGGTCCAGGTGAGGTCCCGATGGGAAACACAGTCACCAGGTCTGGTGAGGCGATGCTTAGGATCAGAGTCACCAGTTACTGGTGAGTCCCAGGTGGAGCCAGAGTCACCTGGTCAGAAGACGCCAAAGTCAGGACCAGAGTTACCAGGATCAGTTCAGTCTCAGTGGTGAATAGAGTAACCATGTACCAATGATGCCCAGGTAGAACCAGAGTCACCAGGTCCAGATGAGGAGCAGGTGGGGAGCATATTCACTAGGTCTCGGTGAGGCCCAGATGAGGACCAGAATACCCAGGTCTAGTTGAGGCCTAGAGGGGTACCAGATTCCCCTGCTCTAGGTGACATCCAGATGGGGACCAGAGTCACCATGTCAGGGTGAGGCCCGGAGGGACCCAGAGTCATCATGTCCAGGTGAGGCTCAGGTGTAGAACAGAGATCCAGGTCATAATGGTCCACAGGTGAGGACCAGAGTCACCAGATCTGTGTGAGGCCAAGTTAGGATTAGAGTCACCAGTTCCAGGTGAGGCCAAGAAGGAGTCCACAGAAATCAGGTCCAGGTGGGGAACAAAGTCACGAGGACTGGGTGAGGCCCAGATGGGGACCAGATTCACCAGGTCCAGGTGATTCCCAGGTGGTAACCAGAGTTACCAGTTCCGGGTGATTACAAGGTAAGGACCAGATTCACCAGGTCCAAGTAAGGCCCACGTGGTACCTGTGTCACCAAGCATGGGTGAGGCCCAGGTGGCAACCCGACTCTTCAGGTCCAGGTGAGGCCAAACTGCAGGCCATGCAGTGGAACCATGTCCCGATGATGCCCAGGTAGGGACCAGAGTCACCAGGTCCAAATGAGGCCCAGATGGAGCATATTCACTAGGTCCAGTGAGGCCCAGTTGGGGACCACTGTCACCAGATCTGGTTGAGGCTTAGAGGGGTACCACAATCACCTGTTCCAGGTGACATCCAAATGGGGACCAGAGGCCCCAGGTCAGGGTGAGGCCCAGAGTGGTTCCAGAGTCATCATGTCCAGGTTAGGCTCAGGGGTGGAACAGAGTCACCAAGTACCAATGATGCCCAGGTGAGGACCAGAGTCACCAGGTATGGGTGACACGCAGATAGGATCAGAGTCACCAGTTCCAGGTGAGGCTAAGAAAGAGTCCACAGCAATCAGGTCCAGGTGGGGAACAAAGTCACCAGGACTGTGTGAGGCCCAGATGGGGACCAGATTCACCAGGTCCAGGTGAGGCCCAGGTGATGACCAGAGTCCTGGGTTTGGGAGAGGACCAGGTAAGGACCAGATTCACCAGGTCCAAGAGGCCCATGTGGGGACCTGAGTCAAAAGGAATGGGTGAGGCCCATGTGGCAATCCCCCTCAACAGGTCCAGGTGAGACCAAGCTGCAGGCCAGATTCACCAGATCCAGGTGAGTCCCTAGTGTGGACCAGAGTCACCAGGTAAATGTGAGTCTACAAGAACTCCACAGTCACCAGATCCATGTGGGGTTATTGTGGGAACGAGAGTCACCAGGTCCAGGTGAGACCCAGGCGGGGACAACGGGCACCAGGTCCAGATTGAGGCCTAGGTGGGGGTACCAGAGTCATCATGAGCAGTTTAGCCAAAGTGTGGGGCAAAGTTATCATGTCGAGGTGAAGCCCAGGTGGGGAAGAGAGTAACTATGTCCCATTGATGCCAGGTGGGAAAAGAGTCACAAGTTCCAGACGAGGCCTAAGTTAGGAGTAGATTCACCAGGTCATGTTGAGGCCCAGTTGAGGACCAGTGTCCCCAGCTCCGGGTGAGTCCCAGAGGGGGACCAGAGTTACCCGGTTCTGGTGATATCCAGGTGGGGACCAGAGTCACCACGTCAGAGTGAGGCCCAGAATGGGACGAGAATCACTAGGTCCAGGGGAGGCCCCGATGGGAAACTGAAAAACCAGGTCCCATAATGTCCATATGAGGACCTGAGTCACCAGGTCCAGGTGAGGTCCCTGTGGGAACCAGTCACCTCATCCAGGTGAGGCCCAGGTGGGACCACAGTCACCAGGTCCAGGTGAGGCCCAGGTATATAAGATTGTACCCAGATCCCTATGATGCCCAGGTAAGTACCAGAGTCAACAGGTCCAGGAGAGGCCCAAATATGGAACAGAGTCATTGAGTTCCAGGTGAGGCCAGATGGAGACCACAGGAACCAGGACCAGGAGAGCCCCATATGGGAACCAGAGCCACCAGATCCAGGTGAGGTCCAGGTGGGACCACAGTCACAAGGTCCCGGTGACGCGCAGGGGGCAACAGGATTCACCAAGTCCAGGAGAGGCCCAGGTGGCGGCCGGTCACCAGATCCAGGTTCGGACCATCTAAGGACCAGAATCCAGGACCAAGTGAAGCCCAAGGGGTGACCAGAGTCACCAGGTAAGGGTGAGGCCCAGAGGGGGAACCAGAGTAACCAGTTTAGTTTGAGGCCCCGAATTGGACCAGAGGTCCCTGGTCAAAGTGAGGCCCAGGTGTGGAATAGAGTATCCAGGTCCCAATGATGGCTGAGTGAGGACCAGAGTCACTAGGCCCATACAGGCCCAGATGGGGAACAGAATCACTAGGTCCTGATGATTCATAGAATAAGACCAAAGTCAGCAGTATCAGGTGAGCCCCTTGTGGAAACCAGAGCCACTCTATCCAGCTGAGTCCCAGGTCCATGGGAGACCCACGTGAGTAACATATTCATCAGGTCGAAATGAGGCATAGCTGGGGACAAGAGTCACCAGGACTGGTGCGGCCTAGGTGGGGAAAGATTCAGCAGTTCTGAGTTAGGTCAAAGTGGGGACGAGAGACGCCAGGTCCAGGTGAGACCAAACTGAACACCAGAGTCAACATATCCAGTTGAGGTCCATGTTGGAAAGAGAGTCACCAGGTCCAGGAGAGGTCCAGGTGGGGATTAGAGTCACCAGATCCAGGTGAAGTCCAGGTGGGGACCAAGGTCACTAGGTCCAGATGAGGCCCAGGTGAGGACCAGAGTTACCATGTCACGTGAGGCCCCGGTGGGGATCAGAGGCCACAGGTCCATGTGAGGCCGGCTTGGGGACCTTGGTCAACAGATCTACTTGAGGCCCAGGTGTGGAGCACCGTAAGCAGGTCCAGGTGAGTCCCCAGTGGTGACAAGAGTGACTACGTCCAGGTGAGACCCAGGTGGGGACCAGGATCATCAGGTCCCGGGGAAGCCCTTGAAAGAACCAGAGTCAACAGGTCGAGGTCAGGCGCAGGTGGCAACCAGGGTCAGCAGGTCCAAGTCAGGCCAAAGTGGGGTTCACAGTCACTAGGGCACGGTGAGACCCAGAGGAGGACCAGATTCACTTGGTCCTGGTGAGGCCACTTGTGCAACACAGTCACCGGGTCCCAATTTTACCCAGTTGAGGACCATGGTCAACAGGGCCAGGTAAAGCCCAGATGGGGACCGGAGTCCCCAAATCCAGGTGAAGCCCAGGTGGGGACCACAGTCACCAGAGGCAGGGTAGTCTCATGTGCAGACCAGAATCACCAGGTCCAGGTGAGGTGCAGGTGGCAACCACACTCAGCAGGTCCCGGTGATGCCCTGGTGGGGATCAGAGTCACGAGGTACATGAGAAGCTAGAAACACTGCAGCCACCAGGTCCACATGATGTCCATGTGGGAACGAGAATCACCAGTTACAGGTGATGACCAGGTGGGGATCCGACTCACCTTGTCCAGGTGAGGCCCTGGTGGAAACCAGTGTCACCATGTCCAGGTGTGGCCCAGGTGAAGACCAGAGTTAATAGGTCCAGCAGGGTCACTGTTACTGAACAGTGTAACCATATCCTGATGCTACCCAGGTGGGTATCAGAGACACCAGGTCCTGGTGAGGCCCAGGAGGGACCAGAGACATGAAGTCCAGGTGAGGTCCCGATGGGAACCACAGTCACCAGGTCAGATGAGGCCATGCATAGGATCAGAGTCACCAGTTACAGCTGAGGCCCAAGTGGATCCAGAGTCACCTGGTACAGAAGAGGCCAAAGTCAGGACCAGAGTTACCGGAATCAGGTCAGTCCCTGTGGGCAATAGAGTAACCATGTCCCGATGATGCCCAGGTAGAACCAGAGTGACCAGGTCAGATGAGGCGCAGGTGGGGAGCATATTCACTAGGTCCCAGTGTGGCCCAGTTGAGAACCAGTGTCACCAGGACTAGTTGAGGCCTAGAGGGGTACCAGATTCACCTGGTCTGGGTGACATCCAGATGGGGACCAGAGTCAGCATGTCAGGGTGAGGCCCAGAGGGATCCAGAGTCATCCTGTACAGGTGAGGCTCAGGTGTGGAACAGAGTATCCAGGTCATAATGGTCCACAGGTGAGGACCAGAGTCACCATATCTGGGTGAGGCCCAGATAGGATCAGAGTCACCAGTTCCAGGTGAGGCCAAGAAGGAGTCCACAGCAATCAGGTCCAGGTGGGGAACAAAGTCACCAGGACTGGGTGAGGCCCAATGGGGACCAGATACACCAGGTCCAGGATATTCCCTGGTGGTGACCAGAGTTACTAGTTCCGGGTGAGGACCAGGTAAGGACCAGATTCACTAGGTCCAAGTGAGGACCACGTGGGGCCTGTGTCACCAGGTATGGGTGAGGCACAGGTGGCAACCCCACTCACCAGGTCCAGGTGAGGCCAACCTGCAGGCCATGCAGAGGAACCATGTCCGGATGATGCCCAGGTAGGGACGAGAGACACCAGGTCCAGATGAGGCCAAACTGAGCACCAGAGTCACCAGATCCAGGTGAGGTCCAGGTTGGAAAGAGAGTCACCAGGTCCAGGAGAGGTCCAGGTGGGGACCAGAGTCACCAGATCCAGGTGAAGTCCAGGTGGGGACCAGAGTCACCAGATCCAGAT
Organism: Canis aureus; assembly: GCF_053574225.1. Taxonomy (NCBI): domain Eukaryota; kingdom Metazoa; phylum Chordata; class Mammalia; order Carnivora; family Canidae; genus Canis; species Canis aureus. The sequence continues at coordinate 47,086,594 of NC_135635.1, read as the reverse complement.
GAAGCCCAGGTGGGGACCAGAGTCACTAGGTCCAGATGAGGCCCAGGTGAGGACCAGAGTTCCCAGGTACACGTGAGGCCCCGGTGGGGATCAGAGGCAACAGGTTCATGTGAGGCCGGCTTGGGGACCATGGTCAACAGGTCTACAAGAGGCCCAAGTGTGGAACACAGTAACCAGGTCCAGGTGAGTCCCAGGTGGTGACAAGGGTCACCACGTCCAGTTGAGGCTCAGGTGGGGACCAGGATCACCAGGTCCAGGGGAGGCCCTTGAAATAACCAGAGTCAACAGTTCGAGGTCAGGCGCAGGTGGCATCCAGGGTCAGCAGGTCCAAGGCAGGCCAAAGTGGGGTTCACAGTCACTAGGGCACGGTGAGACCCAGAGGGGGACCAGAGTCACCTGGTCCAGGTGAGGTCCAGTTGTCACCGGGTCCACCCGGAACACAGTCACCGGGTCCGAATTTTGCCCAGTTGAGGACGATGGTCAACAGGGCCAGGTGAGGCCCAGATGGGGACCGGAGTCCCCAAATCCAGGTGAAGCCCAGGTGGGGACCACATTCACCAGATCCAGGGTAGTCTCAGGTGCAGACCAGAATCACCAGGTCCAGGTGAGTTGCCGGTGGCAACCACACTCACCAGGTCCCGGTGAGGCCCTGGTGGGGACCAAGGTGACGAGGTACATGAGAAGCTATAAACACTGCATCCACCAGGTCCACATGATGTCCATGTGGGAAGGAGAATCACCAGTTACAGGTGAGGACCCGATGGGGATCCGACTCACCATGTCCAGGTGTGGCCCAGGTGAAGACCAGAGTTAATAGGTCCGGCTGGGTCACTGTTAGTGTAACCATATCCTGATGCTACCCAGGTGGATACCACAGACACCAGGTCCTGGTGAGGCCCAGGTGGGACCAGAGACGTGAGGTCCTGATGGGAACCAGTCACCAGGTCAGGTGAGGCCATGCTTAGGATCAGAATCACCAGTTACAGGTGAGGCCCAGGTGGAGCCAGAGTCACCTGGTCCAGGTGAGGTCCAGTTGTGGAACACAGTCACCGGGTTCAGGTGAGGCCCAGGTATATAAGGGAGTATAGAGGTCCCAATGATGCCCAGGTAAGGACCAGAGTCAACAGGTCCAAGATACACACGTGCGGACCTGAGTCACCAGGTATGGGTTAGGCCCAGGTGGCAACCGCACTAACCAGGTCCAGGTGAGGCCAACCTGCAAGCCAGAGTCACCAGATCCAGGTGAGGTCCTAGTGGGGACCGGAGTCACCAGGTAAATGTGAGTCTACAAGAACACCACATTCACCAGGTCCAGGTGTGGTTCATGTGGGAACGAGAGTCACCATGTCCAGGTGAGACCCAGGTGGGGACCACAGTCACCAGGTCCAGATTGAGGCCTAGGTGGCGGGACGAGAGTCATCAAGACCAGTTGAGGCCAAAGAGTGGAGCAAAGTTATCATGTCCAGGTGAGGCCAGGTGGGGAACAGTGTAACCATGCCCCATTGATGCCAGGTGGGAAAAGAGTCACAGGTCCAGACGAGGCCTCAGTGAGGAGTAGATTCACCAGGTCTTGTTGAGGCCCAGTTGAGGACCAGTGTCCCCAGCTCCGGGTGAGTCCCAGAGGGGGACCAGTGTCACACGGTTTTGGTGATATCCAGGTGGGGACCAGGATCACCACGTCAGGGTGAGGCCCAGAGGGGGACGAGAATCACTAGGTCCAGGTGAGGCCCCGATGTGGAACTGAGAAACCAGGTCCCATGATGCCCATATGAGGACCTGAGTCACCAGGTCCAGGTGAGGTCCCTGTGGAAACCAGTCACCTCATCCAGGTGAGGCCTAGGTGGGACCACAGTCACCAGGTCCATGTGAGGCCCAGGTATATAAGAGAGTATCGAGGTCCCAATGATGCCCAGGTAAGGACCAGAGTCAACAGGTCCAGGAGAGGCCCAAATATTGTTCAGAGTCATTGTGTTCCAGGTGAGGCCAGTTGGAGTCCACAGGAACCAGGTGCAGGAGAGCCCCATATGGGAACCAGAGCCATCAGATCCAGGTGAGGTCCAGGTGGGACCACAGTCACAAGGTCCAGGTGATGCGCAGGTGGCAACAGGATTCACCAAGTCCAGGTGCGGCCCAGGTGGCGACCAGTCACCAGATCTAGGTGCGGACCAGCTAAGGACCAGATTCACCAGGCCCTATTAAAGCCCAAGGGGTGACCAGAGTCACCAGGTTAGGGTGAGGCCCAGAGGGGAACCAGAGTAACCAATTTAGTTTGAGGCCCAGAATGGGACCAGAAGTCCCTGTTCAAAGTGAGGCACAGGTGTGAGGATCTTTGGGTCCATCATCCAATGATGCCTGGGTGAGGACCAGAGGCACTAGGGCCATGCAGGCCCAGTTGGGGAACAGAAGTACTAGGTCCTGGTGTGGCATAGAATAAGACCACAGTCAGCAGTATCAGGTGAGCCCCTTGTGGGAACCAGAGCCACTCTATCCAGCTGAGTCCCAGGTCCAGCTGAGTGCCAGGTCCATGTGAGGCCCACGTGAGGACCAGATTCATCAGGTGGAATTGAGGCATAGGTGGGGACAAGAGTCACCAGGTCTGGATGTGGCCTAGGTTGGGGCAAGATTCAGCAGTTCTGAGTTAGGTTCAAGTGGGGACGAGAGACACCAGGTCCAGGTGAGGCCAAACTGAGGACCAGAGTCACCAGATCCAGGTGAGGTCCATGTTGGAAGAGAGTCACCAGGTCCAGGAGAGGTCCAGGTGGGGAGCAGAGTCAACGGATCCAGGTAAGTCCAGGTGGGGACCTGAGTCACCAGATCCATTTGAAGCCCAGGTGGAGACCAGAGTCTCTAGGACCAGATGAGGCCCAGGTGAGGACAGGAGTTACCAGGTACACGTGAGGCCCCGGTGGGGATCAGAGGCAACAGGTCCATGTGAGGCCGGCTTGGGGACCATGGTCAACAGGTCTACTTGAGGCCCAGGTGTGGAACACAGTAAGCAGGTCCAGGTAAGTCCCCGGTGGTGACAAGAGTCACCACGTCCAGGTGAGGCCCAGGTGGGGACCAGGATCACCAGGTACAGGGGAGGCCCTTGAAAGGACCTGAGTCAACAGTTCGAGGTTAGACGCAGGTGGAAACCAGGGTCAGCAGGTCCAAGTCAGGCCAAAGTGGGGTTCACAGTCACTAGGCACGGTGAGACCCAGAGGGGGACCAGAGTCACCTGGTCCAGGTGAGGTCCAGTTGTGGAACACAGTCACCGGGTCCCAATTTTGAACAGTTGAGGACCATGGTCAACAGGGCCAGGTGAGGCCCAGATGGGGACCGGAGTCCAAATATCCAGGTGAAGCCCAGGTGGGGACCACAGTCAGCGGATCCAGGGTAGTCTCAGGTGCAGACCAGAATCACCAGGTCCAAGTGAGGTGCAGGTGGCAACCACATTCCCCAGGACCCAGTGAGGCCCTGGCGGGGACCAGAGTCACAACGTACATGAGAAGCTAGAAACACTGCAGCCACCAGGTCCACATGATGTCCATGTGGGCCGGAGAATCAGCAGTTACACGTGAGGACCAGGTGGGGATCCGACTCAATATGTCAAGTTGAGACCCAGGTGGGATCCAGTGTCACCATGTCCAAGTGTGGCCCAGGTGAAGACCAGAGTTAATAGGTCCGGCAGGGTCACTGTTAGTGAAAAGTGTAACCATATCCTGATGCTTCCCAGGTGGGTACGGGAGACACCAGGTCCAGGTGAGGCCCAGGTGGGTCCAGAGACATGAGGTCCAGGTGAGGTCCCGATGGGAACCACAGTCACCAGGTCAGGTGAGGCCATGCTTAGGATCAGAGTCACCAGTTACAGGTGAGGCCCAGGTGGAGCCAGAGTCACCCGGTAGAGAAGACGCACAAGTCAGGACCAGAGTTACCAGGATCAGGTCAGTCCCAGTGGGGCATAGAGTAACCATGTCCCGATAATGCCCAGGTGGAACCCGAGTCACCACGTCACCATGAGGCGCAGGTGGGGAGTATATTCACTAGGTCCCGGTGAGGCCCACTTAGGACCAGATCACCCGGTCTAGTTGAGGCCTAGAGGGGTACCAGATTCACCTGGTCTAGGTGACATCCAGATGGGGACCAGAGTCACCATGTTAGGCTGAGGCCCAGAGGGGATCCAGAGTCATCATGTCCAAGTGAGTCTCAGGTGTGGAAAAGAGTATCCAGTTCATAATGGTCCACAGGTGAGGACCAGAGTCACCAGATCTGGATGAGGCCCAGTTAGGATCAGAGTCACCAGTTCCAAGTGAGGCCAAGAAGGTGTCCACAGCAATCAGGTCCAGGTGGGGAACAAAGTCACCAGGACTGGGTGAGGACCAGATGGGGACCAGATTCACAAGGTCCAGGTTATTCCCAGGTGGGGACCAGAGTTACCAGTTCCGGGTGAGGACCAGTTAAGGACGAGATTCACCAGGTCCAAGTGAGACCCACTTGGGGACCGGTGTCACAATGTATGTGTGAGGCCCAGATTACCACCACACTCACCAAGGCCAGGTGAGGCCAACCTGCAGGCCATGAAGAGGAACCATGTCCCGATGATGCCCTAGTAGGGAACAGAGTTACCAGGTCCAGGTGAGGACAACCTGCAGGCCATGCAGAGGAACCATGTCCTGATATGCCCTGGTAGGGACCAGAGTTACCAGGTCCAGGTGAGTGCAACCTGCAGGCCATGCAGTGGAACCATGACCCGATGATGCCGAGGTATTGACCAGAGTTACCAGGTCCAAATGAGGTCCAGATGGAGCATATTCACTAGGTCCAGGTGAGGCCCAGTTGAGGACCAGAGTCACCAGATCTGGTTGAGTCCTAGAGGAGTACCAGTATCACCTGGTCCAGGTGACATCCAGATGGGGACCAGAGTCACCAGGGCAGGGTGAGACCCAGAGAGGTTCCAGAGTCATCATGTCCAGGTCAGGCTCAGGTGAGGAACAGAGTCACCAGGTACAATAACTCCCAGGTGAGGACCAGAGTCACCATATCTGGGAGACGCGCATATAGGATCAGAGTCACCAGTTCCAGGTGAGGCCAAGAAAGGGTCCACAGCAATCAGGTCCAGGTGGGGAACAAAGTCACCAGGACTGGGTGAGGCCCAGATGGGTACCAGATTCACCAGGTCCAGGTGAGGCCTAGGTGGGACCACAGTCATCAGGTCCAGGTGAGTCCCAGGTTTAAAAGAGAGTATCCAGGTCCCAATGATGCCCAGGTAGAACCAGAGTCACCAGGTCCAGATGAGGCGCAGGAGGGGAGCATATCCACTAGGTCCCGGTGAGGCCCAGTTGAGGAACATAGTCACCAGGTCTAGTTGAGGCCTAGAGGGGTACCAGATTCACCTGGTCTAGGTGACACCCACATGGGGACCAGAGTCACCATGTCAGGGTGAGGTCCAGAGGGTATCCAGAGTCATCATGTCCAGGTGGGGCTCAGGTGTGGAACAGAGTATCCAGATCATAATGTTCCACAGGTGAGGACCAGAGTCACCAGATCTGGGTGAGGCCCAGTTAGGATCAGAGTCACCAGTTCCAGGTGAGGCCAAGAAGGAGTCCACAGCAATCAGGTCCAGGTCGGGAACAAAGTCACCAGGACTGGGTGAGGCCCAGATGGGGACTAGATTCACCAGGTCCAGGTTATTCCCAGGTGGTGAACAGACTTACCGGTTCCGGGTGACGACCAGGTAAGGACCAGATTCAACAGGTCCAAATGAGGCCCACGTGGGGACCTGAGTCACCAGGTATTGGTGAGGCCCGATGGCAAGGCACTCCCCAGGTCCAGGTGAGGCCAACCTGCAGGCCATGCAGAGGAACCATGTCCCGATGATACCCAGGTAAGGACGAGAGTTACCACATCCAGGTGAGGCCAACCTGCAGGCCATGCAGTGGAACCATGTCCCGATGATGCTCAGGTAGGGACTAGAGTCACCAGGTCAGGGAGAGGCCCAGAGAGGTTCCAGAGTCATCATGTCCAGGTGAGGCTCAGGTGAGGAACAGAGTCACCAGGTACCAATGATGCCCAGGTGAGGACCAGAGTCACCAGATCTGGGTAACGCGCAGATAGGTTCAGAGTCACCAGTTCCAGGTGAGGCCAAGAAAGAGTCCACAGCAATCAGGTTCAGGTGGAGAACAAAGTCACCAGGACTGGGTGAGGCCTAGATGGGGACCAGATTCACCAGGTCCAGGTGAGGCCCAGTTGAGGACCAGTGTCCCCAGCTCCGGGTGGGTCCCAGAGGGGGACCACAGTCACCCGGTTCCGGTGATATCCAGGTGGGGACCAGAGTCACCATGTCAGGGTGAGGCCCAGAGGGGGACGAGAATCACTAGCTCCAGGTGAGGCCCCGATGTGGAACAGAAACCAGGTCCCATGATGCCCATATGAGGACCTGAGTCAGCAGGTCCAGGTGAGGTCCCTGTGGGAACCAGTCACCTCGTCCAGGTGAGGCCCAGGTGGGACCACAGTCACCAAGTCCAGGTGAGGCCCAGGTATATAAGAGTGTATCCAAGTCGCAATGATGCCCAGGTAAGGACCAGAGTCAACAGTCCAGGAGAGGCCCAAATATGGATCAGAGTCATTTTGTTCCAGGTGATGCCTGATGGAGACCACAGGAATCAGGTCCAGGAGAGCCCCATATGGGAACCAGAGCCACCAGATCCAGGTGAGGTCCTGGTGGGACCACAGTCACAAGGTCCAGGTGAGGTGCAGGTGGCAACAGGATTCACCAAGTCCAGGTGAGGCCCAGCTGGCGACCAGTCACCAGATCCACGTGAGGACAAGCTAAGGACCAGATTCACCAGGCCCAAATGAAGCCCATGGGGTGACCAGTGTCACCAGGTAAGGGTGAGTCCCAGAGGGGGAACCAGAGTAACCAGTTTAGTTTGAGGCCCAGAATGGGTCCAGTGGTCCCTAGTCAGAGTGAGGACCAGGTGTGGAATAGTGTATCCAGGTCCCAATGATGCCTGGGTGAGGACCAGAGTCACTAGGGCCTTGCAGGCCCAGATGGGGACAAATCACTAGGTCCTGGTGAGGCATAGAATAAGACCACAGTCAGCATTATCATTTGATCCCCTTGCGTGAACCAGAGCCACTCTATCCAGCTGAGTCCCAGGTCCATGTGAGACTCAGGTGAGGACCAGATTCATTAGGTCGAATTGAGGCATAGCTGGGGAAAAGAGTCACCAGTTCTGGGTGCGGGCTAGGTGGGGCAAGATTCAGCAGTTCTGAGTTAGGTCAAAGTGGGGACGAGAGACGCCAGGTCCAGGTGAGGCCAAACTGAGGACCAGAGTCACCAGATCCATGTGAGGTCCATGCTGGAAAGAGAGTCACCAGGTCCAAGAGAGGTCCAGGTGGGGACCAGAGTCACCAGATCCAGGAAAAGTCCAGGTGGGGACCAGAGTCACCAGATCCACGTGAAGCCCAGGTGTGGACCAGAGTCACTAGGTCCAGATGAGGCCCAGGTGAGGACCAGAGTTACCAGGTACACGTGAGGCCCCGGTGGGGATCAGAGGCAACAGGTCCATGGGAGGCCGGCTTGGGGACCATGGTCAACAGGTCTCCTTGAGGCCCTGGTGTGTAACACAGTAAGCAGGTCCAGGTGAGTCCCCGGTGGTGAAAAGAGTCACCACCTCCAGGTGAGTCCCAGGTGGGACCAGGATCACCAGGTACAGTTGAGGCCCTTGAAAGAACTAGAGTCTACTGGCACAAAAACAGACACATAGATCAGTGAAACAGAATAGAGAATCCAGAAGTGGACCCTGAACTTTATGGGCCACTAATATTCGATAAAGGAGGAAAGACTATCCATTGGAAGAAAGACAGTCTCTTCAATAAATGGTGCTGGGAAAATTGGACATCCACATGCAGAAGAATGAAACTAGACCACTCTCTTTCACCATACACAAAGATAAACTCAAAATTGATGAAAGATCTAAATGTGAGACAAGATTCCATCAAAACCCTAGAGAAGAACACAGGCAACACCCTTTTTGAACTCGGCCATAGTAACTTCTTGCAAGATACATCCACGAAGGCAAAAGAAACAAAAGCAAAAATTAACTATTGGGACTTCATCAAGATAAAAAGCTTTTGCACAGCAAAGATTACAGTCAACAAAACTGAAAGACAGCCTACAGAATGGGAGACGATATTTGCAAATGACATATCAGATAAAGGACTAGTTTCCAAGATCTATAAAGAACTTATCAAACTCAACACCAAAGAAACAAGCAATTCAATTATGAAATGGGCAAAAGACATGAACAGAAATCTCACAGAGGAAGACATAGACATGGCCAACATGCACATGAGAAAATGCTCTGCATCACTTGCCATCAGGGAAATACAAATCAAAACCACAATGAGATACCACCTCACACCAGTGAGAATGGGGAAAATTAACAAGACAGGAAACAACCAATGTTGGAGAGGATGCGGAGAAAAGGGAATCCTCATACACTGTTAGTGGGAATGTGAACTGGTGCAGCCACTCTGGAAAACTGTGTGGAGGTTCCTCAAACAGTTAAAAATACACCTGCCCTACGACCCAGCAATTGCACTGTTGGGGATTTTCCCCAAAGAGACAAATGCAATGAAACGCCAGGACACCTGCACCCCGATGTTTATAGCAGCAATGGCCACGATAGCCAAACTGTGGAAGGAGCCTCGGTGTCCAACGAAAGATGAATGGATAAAGAAGATGTGGTTTATGTATACAATGGAATATTACTCAGCTATTAGAAATGACAAATACCCACCATTTGCTTCAACGTGGATGGAACTGGAGGGTATTATGCTGAGTGAAGTAAGCCAGTAGGAGAAAGACAAACATTATATGTTCTCACTCATTTGGAGAATATAAATAATAGTGAAAGGGAATATAAGGGAAGGGGGAAGAAATGTGTGGGAAATATCAGAAAGGGAGACAGAATGTAAAGACTGCAAACTCTGGGAAACGAACTAGGGGTGGTAGAAGGGGAGGAGGGCGGGGGGTGGGAGTGAATGGGTGACGGGCACTGGGGGTTATTCTGTATGTTACTAAATAGAACACCAATAATAAAAAATAAATTAAGAAAAAAGAAAGAACCAGAGTCAACAGGTCGAAGTCAAGCGCAGGTGGCAACCAGGGTCAGCAGGTCCAAGTCAGGCCAAAGTGGGGTTCACAGTCATTAGGGCATGGTGAGACCCAGAGGGGGACCAGAGTCACCTGGTCCAGGTGAGGTCCATTTGTGGAACACAGTCACTGGGCCCCAATTGTGCCCAGTTGAGGACCATGGTCAACGGGGCCAGGTGAGGCCCAGATGGGGACCGGAGTCCCCAAATCCAGGTGAAGACCAGTTGGGGACCACAGTCACCAGATCCAGGGTAGTCTCAGGTGCAGACCAGAATCACCAAGTCCAGGTGAGGTGCAGGTGGCAACCACACTCACCAGGTCCCGGTGAGGCCCTGGTGGGGTCCAGAGTCACGAGGTACATGAGAAGCTAGAAACACTGCAGCCACCAGGTCCACAGGATGTCCATGTGGGAACGAGAATCACCAGTTACAGGTGAGGACCAGGTGGGGATCCGACTCACCATGTCCAGGTGAGACCCAGGTGGGAACGAGTGTCACCATGTCCAGGTGTGGCCCAGGTGAAGACCAGAGTTAATAGGTCCGGCTGGGTCACTGTTCGTGAAGAGTGTAACCATATCCTGATGCTACCCTGTTGGGTACCAGAGACACCAGGTCCTGATGAGGCCCAGGTGGGACCAGAGATATGAGGTCCAGGTGAGGTCCCGATGGGAACCACAGTCACCAGGTCTGGTGAGGCCATGCTTAGGATCAGAGTCACCAGTTACTGGTGTGGCCCAGGTGGAGCCAGAGTCACCTGGTAGAGAAGACGCCAAAGTCAGGACCAGAGTTACCAGGATCAGGTCAGTCCCAGTGGGGAATAAAGTAACCATGTCCCGATGATGCGCAGGTTGAACCAGAGTCACCCGGTCCAGATGAGGACAGGTGGGGAGCATATTCTCTAGGTCTCGGTGAGGCGCACTTGAGGACCAGAATCCCCAGGTCTAGTTGAGGCCTAGAGGGGTACCAGATTCACCTGGTCTAGGTGACATCCAGATGGGGAGCAGAGTCACCATGTCACGGTGAGGCCCAGAGGGTATCCAGAGTCATCATGTCCAGGTGAGGCTCAGGTGTGGAACAGAGATCCAGGTCATAATGGTCCACAGGTGAGGACCAGAGTCACCAGATCTGGGTGAGGCCCAGTTAGGATCAGAGTCACCAGTTCCAGGTGAGGCCAAGAAGGAGTCCACAGCAATCAGATCCAGGTGGGTAAGAAAGTCACCAGGACTGGGTGAGGCCCAGATGGGGACCAGATTCACCAGGTCCAGGTGATTCCCAGGTGGTGTCCAGAGTTACCAGTTCCGGGTGCGGACCAGGTAAGGACCAGATTCACCAGGTCCAAGTGAGGCCCACGTGGGTACCTGTGTCACCAAGCATGGGTGAGGCCCAGGTGGCAACCCCACTCCCCAGGTCCAGGTGAGGCCACCTGCAGGCCATGCTGTGGAACCATGTCGCGATGATGCACAGGTAGGGACAGGACTTACCATGTCCAGGTGAGGCCAACCTGCAGGCCATGCTGTGGATCCATGTCCCGATGATCCCCAGGTAGGGACCAGAGTCACCAGGTGCAAAAGAGGCCCAGATGGAGCATATTCACTAGGTCCAGGTGAGGCCCAGTTGAAGACCAGAGTCACCAGATCTGGTTGAGGACTATCGGGGTACAGAATCACATGGTCCAGGTGACATCCAGCGGGGGACCAGCCTCATCAGATCCAGGTGCGGACCAGCTAAGGACCAGATTCAGCAGACCCTAGTGAAGCCCAAGGGGTGACCAGAGTCACCAGGTAAGGGTGAGGCCCAGAGTGGGAACCAGAGTAACCAGTTTAGTTTGAGGCCCAGAATGGGACCAGAGGTCCCTGGTCAAAGTGAGGCCCAGGTGTGGAATAGAGTATCCAGGTCCCAATGATGCCTGGGTGAGGACCAGAGTCACTAGGGCCATGCAGGCCTAGATGGGAACAGAATCACTAGGTCCTGGTGAGGCATAGAATAAGACCACAGTCAGCAGTATCAGGTGAGCCCCTTGTGGGAATCAGAGCCACTCTATCCAGCTGAGTCCCAGGTCCATGTGAGGTCCACGTGAGGACCAGATTCATCAGGTCGAATTGAGGCATACCTGGGGACAAGAGTCACCAGGTCTGGGGGCAGCCTAGGTGGGGCAAGATTCAGCAGTTCTGAGTTAGGTCAAAGTGGGGACGAGAGACACCAGGTCCAGGTGAGGCCAAACTGAGGACCAGAGTCACCAGATCCAGGTGAGGTCCATGTTGGAAAGAGAGTCACCAGGTCCAGGAGAGGTCCAGGTGGGGACCAGAGTCACCAGATCCAGGTGAAGCCCAGGTGGGGACCAGAGTCACTAGGTCCAGATGAGGCCCAGGTGAGGACCAGAGTTACCAGGTACACGTGAGGCCTGTAGACATAGGTCCTAACATCCTTATGTTAGGTGCTGGAAGAGGTTGTGTGAAAAGCATGTGGAAGTGACAGGCCTGTACTCACGTGTAACTGAGTTCAATACAGCGATTTCCAACAGCCTTGTTCAATTAAAGTGTAGCTGGGTTCTAACTCCCATAAAAGAGTGGCTAGCAGAGCCTGCAAGGCATACACACTTCTCAGAGTTGAGCTTATGGGCTGTACCTCCCACAATCTGACGGCCTGTACGGATCGCTTCCACAGCATTCCCTTCTATGCGGGACAGTAGCGGAGTGAGAACCAAGTGTCTGAATTGTCAATTTCGTGACTACCGGACACCTGCCTCCAAGTGATGCACACTCCTTTGGATGAGCTTATGGCTTGTTCCTCCCACATGCTGACCGCCTGTACCTTTCACTTCGAAAGGACGTCGTTCGATACGGGACACAAGTTTTGTGAGAGGCAAGTGTCTCCTAGCCCAATCCAACGACTTCTCAGTAATTCCTCCCTCAGAAGGGAGCTACATACTAACTTCCAAACCGGAGTACCTAGTTGAAAGCTGTCTCTCTGGGGAACTTCCTTCTGCGAGATGAGCTGACACGCGGTCCTTCCCAGTTCCACGCTGCCTGCAGATGGAGTTACGAACCTCCTCACTAGACATGTTTGTCAGAAGCTCATGGGACGCAAGGGGCAAGCTGCAGGCTTCAACGGTTGTGTCTCCAGGTGCAGTAGAGTTTTATTCATGGAACGACCTGACTTCCAATGCTGTAAAGTTTGGGTTAGGTTACGGGTTAGGGTTAGGGTTAGGGTCCTGTTTAAGCTTAGGGTTAGGCTTAGGTTTACAGTTAGGGTTAGGGTTAGAGTTAGGGTTAGGGTTCAGGTTAGGGTTAGGGTTATGGTTCAGGTTAGGGTAAGGTGTAGGTTCAGGGTTAGGTGTCGGCTACGGGTTAGGGTTAGGGTTAGGGTTAGCGTTAGGTTATGGGTTAGGGTCCGGGTTAGGTTATGGATTAGGGTACGGGTTAGTGTTAGTGTTACGGTAGGGTACGGGTTAGTGTTAGGTTTAGAGTTAGGGTACGGCTTAGGGTTCGGTTTAGGTTTATGGTTAGGGTTAGCATTAGGGTATGGGTTAGGGTTAAAGTTAGGGTACTGTTTAGGGTTAGGGTTAGGGTTAGGATTAGGGATTGGGATTCGTTAGGTTTAGGTTTGGGGTAAGGTTAGGGTTAGGGTATGGGTTAGAGTTTGGGTTAGGGTACAGGTGAGGGTTAGGGTAAGCGTTAGGTTACGGGTTAGGAATAGGGTACGGGTTAAGGTTAGGTTTAGGGTTAGGTTTAGGGTTAGGGTATGGGATAGGGTTAGGTTTAGGGTACATGTTAGAGTTATGGTTATGTTTAGGGTTCGGGTTAGGGTTAGGCTACGGTTTAGGGTTAGTGTTAGGGTTATGATTAGGGTTCGGTTTAGGCTTAGGTTTAGGGTACAGATTAGGTTTAGGGTACTTGTTAGGGTTAGGGAGAGGCTACGGTTTAGAGATATGGTATGGATTATGGTACGGGTTAAGGTATGGGTTAGGGTTTTGGTAACGGTTAGGGTTTGGGTTAGGTTTAGGGTTAGGGTTAGGGTACAGGATAGGGTTAGGTTTAGGGTTAGTGTTAGGGTTTGGTTTGGGTACGGGTTAGGGTTAGGTTTAGGGTACTGTTTAGGGTTAGGGTTTGGTTTAGGTTATGGGTTAGGGTTAGGGTTAGGATTAGTGTAGGTTTCGGTTCGGGTTAGTGTTAGGGTTAGGTTTCGGTTAGGGTTAAGTTTCGGTTAGGGTTAGGTATAGTGTTAGGGTTTAGGGTTAGGGTTAGGGTACTGTTTAGGGTTAGGTATAGTGTTAGGTTTATGTTATGGGTTAGGGTTAGGGTTAGGTTATGGTTTAGGGTTTGGGTTAGGTTTCGGGTTAGGGTATGGGATACGTTTAGGGTTAGGGTTATGGAACGGGTTAGGGTTAGGGTTGGGGTTAGGGTTAGACTTAGGGTACGGGTTCAGGTTAGGTTAGGGGTAGGGTATGGGTTTGTTTATGGGTTAGGGTTCGGGTACGGTTACGAGTTAGTGTATGGGTTTGTGTTAGGGTTCGGGTTAGGGAATGGGATAGGATTAGTGTTTGGGTACGGGATAGGGTACAGGTTAGTTTATGGTTTAGGGTTAGGGTACGGGTTAGGGTTAGAGTTTAAGTTAGGGTTGGGGTTAGGGTTAGGTGTAGGGTACGGGTTAGGTTTAGGGTTACGGTACGGGTTAGGTTATGGATTAGGGTTAGGGTTAGGATACGGGTTAAGGTTATGGTACGGGAGAGTTAGTGTTAGAGTTAGGGTACGGGTTTGGATTAGGGTTAGGGTTAGGGTACGGCTTAGAGTTAGGTCTAGGGTCATGGTTAGGGTTAAGGTACACGTTAGGGTTAGGGTACTGTTTAGGGTTAGGGTTAGGTTTAGTTTAAGGTTTAGGGTTAGGGTTAAGGTTAGTTTACATGTTAGGGATAGGGTTAGGGTGAGGTTTAGGGTTAGGTTAGGGTTAGGGTTAGGGTTAGGTTTAGAGATAGGGTTAGGGTTATGATTAGTGTTAGGGTTAGGTTAGGGGTAGTTTAGTGTAAGGGTATGGGTTATGGTTAGGGTTAGGGTAGGGTACGGCTTAGGGTTAGGTTTAGGGTTAGTGTTATTGTTAAGGTACACGTTTGGGTTACGGTTAGGGTACTGTTTAGGGTTAGGGTTAGGTTTTTTATGGGTTAGTGTTAGGGTTAGGGTTAGGTTTAGTTTACGTGTTAGGGATGCAGTTAGGGTGAGGTTTAGGGTTCAGTTAGGGTTAGGGTTAGGGTTAGGTTTAGAGATAGGGTTAGGGTTATGATTAGTGTTAGGGTTAGGTTAGGGGTAGTTTTAGTGTGAGGGTACGGGTTATGGTTAGGGTTAGGGTAGGGTATGGTTTAGGGTTAGGGTACGGGTTAGGGTTAGTGTTAGGGTTAGGAGTTAGGGTTAGGGTTTGGTTTAGGGTTAGGGTTAGAATTATAGTTATGGTTAAGGGTTAGGGTTAAGGATTAGGGTTAGGGTTATGGGTTAGGGGTTCGGGTTCGGATTAGGGTTAGGCGTTAGGGGTTAGGGTTAGGGTTAGTGGTTAGGGGTTAGGGTTAGGGTTATGGTTAGGGTTAGGAGTTAGGGTTAGGTTTTGGGTTAGGGTTAGGGTTTGGTTAGGGTACGGCTTAGGATTAGGTTTAGGGTTAGGGTTAGGGTTAAGGTACAAGTTTGGGTTAGGGTTAGGGTACTGTTTAGGGTTATGGTTAGGGTTAGGTTTAGTTTATGGGTTAGTGTTAGGGTCATGGTTAGGTTTTGTTTATGTGTCAGAGATACGGTTAGGGTGAGGGTTAGGGTTAGGTTAGGGTTAGGGTTAGGGTTAGGTTTAGAGATAGGGTTAGGGTTATGATTAGAGTTACGGTTAGGTTTAAGGGTAGTTTTAGCGTTCGGGTACGGGTTATGGTTAGGGTTAGGGTAGGATATGGTATAGGGTTAGGGTACAGGTTAGGGTTAGTTTTAGGGTTAGGATTAGGGTACGGGTTAGGGTTAGTGTTAGGGTACCATTTAGGGTTAGTGTACGGGTTAGCGTTAGGGTTGGGGTTAGCGTAAGGGTTAGGGCACGGGTTAGAATTAGGGGTAGGGTATTGTTTGGGTTAGGGTCAGGGTTAGATTTAGGTTACGTATTAGGGTTAGGGTACGGGTTAGGGTTAGGATATGGGTTAGGGTTAGTGTACGGGTTAGGTTTGGGGTTAGGGTATGGTTTAGGGTTAGGGTACGGGTTAGGGTTAGGGTACGGGTTACGGTTAGGGTTCGTTTAGGGTTAGGGTACGGGTTAGGGTAAGGTTTTGGTTAGGTTTAGGGTTAAGTGTTGAGGTTAAGGGTCACGGATAGTGGTAGGGGTTAGGGTTTAGGGGTAGTGTTAGGGTTAGGGTTAGGGTTAAGGTTTGGGGTTACAGTTAGGGTTAGGGGTTAGGGTTAGTGTTTGGGTTAGGGTTAGGGTTAAGGGTAGGGTTAAGGTTAGGGTTAGGGTTAGGGTTAGGGTACAGGTTAGTGTTAGGGTGCGGGTAAGATTAGGGTAAGGTACGGGTTAGTGTTAGGGTATGGGTTAGGGTTAGTGTTAGGTTTAGTGTACGGGTTAGGTTTAGGGTTAGGGTGTGGGTTAGGGTACAGGGTAGTGTTAGGGTTAGGGTACGGGTTAGGGTTAGGGTTAGGGTTAGGTTACGGGTTAGTGTATGGGTTAGGTTTCGGGATAGATTTCTGGTTAGGGGTAGGGTTAAGTTTAGGGTTAGTGTTAAGGTTAGGTTTAGGGTTAGGGTTAGTTTGAGGGGTTAGGGTTAGGGTTAGGTTAGGGTAAGGTTTAGGGTTAGGGTTTGGGTTAAGTGTTAGGTTTAATGGTTAGGGATAGGGTTAGGTTTAGGATTAGGGGTTAGGGGTTAGGGGTAGGGTTAGGGTTAAGGGTTAGTGTTAAGTGTTAGGGTTAGGGTTTGGGTTAGGGGTTAGGTTTAGGTTTTGGTTTAGGGTTAGGGTTAGGGGTTAGGGTTTAGGGTTATGGTTAGGTTTTAGGGTTAGGGTTAGGGGTTAGGGTTTGATTAGGTACGTGTTAGGGTTAGTGTTAGGATACGGGTTAGGGTACGGTTTAGGGTACGGGCTAGTGTTAGAGTACTGGTTAGGGTTAGGGTTAGGGGACGGGTTAGGGGACGGGTTAGGGGACGGGTTAGGGTACGTGTTAGGATACGGGTTAGGGTTGGGTTACATGTTAGTGTTAGGGTACCTGTTATGGTTAGGGTACGGTTAAGGTTAGGGTATGGGTTAAGTTTAGGGTTGGGGTTCAGGTTAGGGTTTAGGGATTAGGGTTAGGGTTAGGGTTACGGTTAGGGTTAGGGTTAAGGGTTAGGGTTAAGGGTTAGGGTTAGGATAGGTTTAGTGTTAGGGGTTAGGGGTTAGGGTTATGGATTTGAGTCGATTCGATTCTTTTCGATTCGATTCGATTCTTTTTGATTCGATAGATTCTTTTCTATTTGATTCAATTTGATTAGATTCGATTCTTTTCGATTCGATTCGATTCGAGTCTTTTTGATTCGATTCGTTTCGATTAGAATCTTTCAGTTCGATTCGATTCAAATCTTTTCGATGCGATTCAATTAGATTCTTTATGATTTGATTCGATTCTTTTCAATTCGACTCGATTTTTTCGATTCAATATGATTCTTTTCCATTCGATTTGATTCGATTCTTTTCGATATGATTCGATTCTATTCTTTTCGATTCGAATCTCTTCGATTCGATTCGATTCGATTCTTTTTTATTCGATTTGATTTTTTCTCTTCGATTCGATTCCTTTCGATTCGATTCAATTCGATTCAAATCTTTCGTTTCGATTCGATTCTTTTCGATTCAATTCGATTTTTTTCGATTAGATTCGATTATTTTCGATTTGATTCAATTCGATTCGAGTCTTTTCTAATCGATTCCATTCTTTTTGATTAGATTCGATTCTTTTCGATTCGATTCGATTCAATTCGATTCGATTCGATTCTTTTCGATTCGATTCGATTCGATTCTTTTCGATTCGATTCTTTTCAATTTGATTCGATTCTTTTCAATTCGATTCGATTCGATTCGATTCATTTTGATTCTTTTCGATTCGATTATTTTTGATTCGACTCAATTCGATGGTTTGATTCGATTATTTTCTATTCGTTTTGATTCGATTCTTTTCGATTCGATTCGATTATTTTCAATTCGATTGTATTCGAATATTTTCGATTCGATTCGATTGCATTAGATTTGATTATTATTTTTTTTTAGATTTGATTATTTTTGATTCAATGCGATTCGATTTTTTTAAAGAATTTTATTTATTCATTTATGATAGTCACACACAGAGAGAGAGAGAGGCAGAGGCACAGACAGGGGGAGAAGCAGGCTCCATGCACCGGGAGCCCGACGAGGGATTCGATCCCAGGTCTCCAGGATCGCGCCCTGGGCCAAAGGCAGGCGCCAAACCGCTGCGCCACGCAGGGATCCCCGATTTGATTATTTTTTATTTGATTCGATTCATTGTGGTTCGATTCGTTTATTTTCGTTTCGAATCGATTCGATTCTTTTCAATTTTTTTAAATTTTTATTTATTTGTGATAGTCACACAGAGAGAGAGAGAGAGAGAATGAGGCAGAGACACAGGCAGAGGGAGAAGCAGGCTCCATGCACCGGGAGCCCGATGTGGGATTCGATCCCGGGTCTCCAGGATCGCTCCCTGGGCCAAAGGCAGGCTCCAAACTGCTGCGCCACCCAGGGATCCCGATTCGATTCTTTTCGATTCGATTCTTTTTGATTCGATTCGATTATTTTCGATTCAATTTGATTGTTTTCGATTCATTTCGATTCGATTATTTTCAATTCGATGCGAATCGATTATTTTCGATTCAATTCGATTCGATTCTATTATTTTCGATTCGATTCGATTCTTTTCGATTTGATTCGTTTATTTTCAATTCGAATCAGTTCGATTCTTTTCGATTGGATTATTTTCGATTCGATTTGGTTATTTTAGATTCGATTCTATTATTTTCGGTTCAATTCGATTGGATTATTTTGATTCAATTCAATGCGAATCAATTCAATGCGATTATTTTCGATTCAATTCGATTCGATGCTATTATTTTTGATTCAATTCAAATCAATTTGATTATTTTTGATTCACTTTGATTGGATTCGATTCAATTATTTACATTCGATTCAATTATTTTTGATTCGATTCGATTCTTTTCGATTCGATTAGATTATTTTCTATTCAATTTGGTTCGATTTGATTCGATTATTTTCGATTCAATTCGATTTGACTAGGTTCGATTATTTTCGATTCGATTCGATTCGATTAGTTTCGATTCAATTCGATTCGATTTGATTCGATTATTTTCGATTCGATTCGATTCGATTATTTTCTAATCAATTCGGTTCGATTCGATTCGATTATTTTCGATTCAATTCAGTTCGATTTGATTCCATTATTTTAGATTCAATTCGGTTCGATTCGGTTCGATTATTTTCGATTTGATTCGATTGGATTAGTTGAGAATATTTTCGATTCGATTCGATTCTTTTCAAGTCAATTCATTTATTTCCGATTCGATTCGATGCGAATTGTTTATTTTCGATACGATTACATTCGATTCGATTCGATTATTTTCTATTTGATTCGATTCGATTCTTTTCAATTCGATTCAATTCTTTTCAATTTGATTCGATTCTTTTCGATTCGTTTCAGTATTTGTGATTCGAATCGACTCAATTCTTTTCGATTCGATTATTTTCTATTCGATTCAATTATTTTATATTCGATTTGATTATTTTCGATTCGATTCGATTATTTTCGATTCGATTCAAAGTGAATCGATTATTTTCGAATCGATTCGTTTTAATTCGATTCGATTCGATTCCATTTGATTTGATTATTTTCGATTCGATTCGATTATTTTTTATTCGATTCTATTTGATTATTTTTGATTCGTTTCGATTATTTTCCATTCGAATCGATTCGATTATTTTCGATTCGATTATTTTCAATTCAATTCGATTATTTTCCATTCGATTTATTTTCGATTCAATTCATTTCGATTATTTTCGATTCCATTCTTTTTGATTTGAATCAATTCGATTCTTTTAGATTCGATTCGATTCTTTTCGATTCGATTCGATTATTTTCGATTCAATTCGACTCAATTATTTTTTATTTGATTCCATTCGATGCGAATCAATTATTTCGATTTGATTCGATTCGATTCGATTATTTTTAATTCGAATAGATTCGATTCTTTTCGATTCGATTGGATTATTTTAGATGCTATTCGATTATTTTCGATTCAATTCGATTGGATTATTTTCGATTCGATTCTATGCGAATCGATTATTTTCGATTCATTTCGATTCGATGCGATTATTTTTTATTCGATTAGATTATTTTCGATTCGATTCAATTCGATTTGATTATTTTCAATTCGATTTCATTGGATTCGATTCGATTATTTTCGATTCGATCCAATTATTTTTGATTCGATCGATTCTTTTCGATTCAATTCGGTTCAATTGGATTCGATTATTTTCAATTCAATTCGATCGATTCGGTTCAATTATTTTCCATTTGATTCGATTCGATTCTTTTCGATTTGAATCAATTCAATTGATATTTCTGATTCGATTCGATACTTTTTTATTTGATTTTTTTCGATTCTTTTCAATTCGATTCAATTCAATTTCGATTCGTTTCGTTTCTTTTATATTCAATTTGATTCGATTCAATCCTTTTCTATTCCATTCCATTCTTTTCGATTCGATTCGATTCGATTTGAATCTATTCTATTCGATTCTTTACAATTCTATTCTTTTCTATTTTTTCGATTCAGTTCTTTTCGATTCGATTCGATTTGATTGTTTTCGATTCGATTCTTTTCGATTCCATTCGATTCGATTCGATATGAATCTATTCTCTTCGATTATTTTCAATTCGATTCTTTTTTATTTGATTCGATTTAGTTATTTTCGATTCGATTTGATTTGATTCTTTTCGATTCGATTCGATTATTTCTGATTCGATTAGATTCTTTTCGATTCAATTCGATTCGATTCTTTTCAATCAATATGATTCAATTCGATTCGAGTCAATTCTTTTTTATTTGAATTGATACTTTTCTATTCTTTTCGATTCGATTCGATGCGGTTATTTTCAATTCGATTCCCTTCGATTCGTTTGTTTTTCAAATCAATTCGATTCTTTTTGATTCGACTCTTTTCGATTCGATACATTTGAATTCGATTTTTTTCGATTCAATTGGATTCAATTCGCTTCTTTTCGAATCGATTCAATTCGATTTGATTCGATTCTTTTCTATTCGATTCTTTTCACTTCCATTCGATTCGATTCTTTTGATTCGGTGCAATTCGATTCGATTTTTTTCGATTCGATTCGATTCTTTTCTATTCGAGTTTTTTCGATTCAAATTCCTTTCTTTTCAAACCGATTTGATTCGATTTGATTCTTTTTTATTCCATTCGAATCAATATTTTCGATTGGATTCTTTTAGATTCGATTCAATTCAATTTTTTCGATTCGATTCTGTTCTTTTCGATTCGATTTGATTCTTTTCGATTCGATTCAATTCAATTTGAATCTATTCGATTAGATTCTTTTTTTTAATTTATTTTTTATTGGTGTTCAATTTATTAACATACAGAATAACCCCCAGTGCCCGTCACCCATTCACCCCCACCCCCCGCCCTCCTCCCCTTCTACCACCCCTAGTTCATTTCCCAGAGTTAGCAGTCTTTACGTTCTGTCTCCCTTTCTGATATTTCCCACACATTTCTTCCCCCTTCCCTTATATTCCCTTTCACTATTATTTATATTCCCCAAATGAATGAGAACATATAATGTTTGTCCTTCTCCGACTGGCTTACTTCACTCAGCATAATACCCTCCAGTTCCATCCACGTTGAAGCAAATGGTGGGTATTTGTCATTTCTAATAGCTGAGTAATATTCCATTGTATACATAAACCACATCTTCTTTATCCATTCATCTTTCGTTGGACACCGAGGCTCCTTCCACAGTTTGGCTATCGTGGCCATTGCTGCTAGAAACATCGGGGTGCAGGTGTCCCGGCGTTTCATTGCATTTGTATCTTTGGGGTAAATCCCCAACAGTGCAATTGCTGGGTCATAGGGCAGGTCTATTTTTAACTGTTTGAGGAACCTCCACACAGTTTTCCAGAGTGGCTGCACCAGTTCACATTCCCACCAACAGTGTATGAGGGTTCCCTTTTCTCCACATCCTCTCCAACATTTGTGGTTTCCTGCCTTGTTAATTTTCCCCATTCTCACTGGTGTGAGGTGGGATCTCATTGTGGTTTTGATTTGTATTTCCCTGATGGCAAGTGATACAGAGCATTTTCTCATGTGCATGTTGGCCATGTCTATGTCTTCCTCTGTGAGATTTCTCTTCATGTCTTTTGCCCATTTAATGATTGGATTGTTTGTTTCTTTGGTGTTGAGTTTAAGAAGTTCTTTATAGATCTTGGAAACTAGCCCTTTATCTGATACGTCATTTGCAAATATCTTCTCCCATTCTGTAGGTTTTCTTTGAGTTTTGTTGACTGTATCCTTTGCTGTGCAAAAGCTTCTTATCTTGATGAAGTCCCAATAGTTCATTTTTGCTTTTGTTTCTTTTGCCTTCATGGATGTATCTTGCAAGAAGTTACTATGGCCGAGTTCAAAAAGGGTGTTGCCTGTGTTCTTCTCTAGGATTTTGATGGAATCTTGTCTCACATTTAGATCTTTCATCCATTTGAGTTTATCTTTGTGTATGGTGAAAGAGAGTGGTCTAGTTTCATTCTTCTGCATGTGGATGTCCAATTTTCCCAGCACCATTTGTTGAAGAGACTGTCTTTCTTCCAATGGATAGTCTTTCCTCCTTTATCGAATATTAGTTGCCCATAAAGTTCAGGGTCCACTTCTGGATTCTCTATTCTGTTCCACTGATCTATGTGTCTGTTTTTGTGCCAGTACCACACTGTCTTGATGACCACAGCTTTGTAGTACAACCTGAAATCTGGCATTGTGATGCCCCCAGATTAGATTCTTTTCAATTCGATTCTTTTCTATTTGATTTGATTCAGATCTTTTCGATTTGTTTCGATTCTTTTCGATTTGATTCTATTCTTTTCAGTTCAATTCGATTTTTTTATTCAATTCGATTCTTTTCGATTCAATTTGAGTCGATTGTTTTCGATTCAAATCGATACTTTTCTATTCTTTTCAATTCGATTCTTTTCAATTCAATCCTTTTCGATTCTTTTCGATTCAATTCAATTCAATTCTTTTCAATTCGATTTGATTCTTTTGGATTCTTTTCAATTCGGTTCTTTTCTATTCTTTTCAATTCGATTCGATTCGATTCTTTTCGATTCGATTTATTTTGATTCGTTTTGTTCGATTGATTCTTTTCGAATCCACTCCTTTCGCCTCGATTCATTTGGATTTGATTCTTTTCAATTCGATTAGATTAGATTCTTTTCGATTCGATTCTTTTTAATTCGTTTCTTTTTGATTCCATTCGAATCTTTTCGGTTCGATTAGATTCTTTTTGATTCGATTCGATTCGAAACTCTTTGATTCAATTCTTTTCGATTCGCTTCGATTCTATTCAAATCTTTTCGATTTGATTCGATTCTTTTCAATTCCTTTCGATTTTTTTCTATTCGATTCTTTTTTATTTGATTTGTTTCAATTCTTTTCAATTCGATTCGATTCTTTTCGATTCGATTCGATTCTTTTTTATTTCTTTCGAATTGATTCAATCATTTTCGATTCGATTCGATTCGATTTTTTTCATTCAATACGATTTTTTCATTTCAATATGATAGTTTTCGATTCCTTTCTTTTAGAATCGATTCGATTCAATACTTTTCGTTTCCATTCAATTCGATTCTTTTTTTGAAACAATTCGATTCTTTTTGATGCCACTCTTTTCGATTACATTCATTTGGATTCGATTCTTTTCGATTCAATTCGAGTCAATTCTTTTCGATTTGATTCGAGTCGATTCTTTTTGATTCGTTTCTTTTTGATTCCATTCGAATCTTTTCGGTCCCATTAGATTCTTTTCGATTCAATTCGATTCGATTCGAAACTCTTTGATTGAATTCTTATAGATTCCATTCTTTTCGATTCGATTCGATTCTTTTCGATTCGATTCATTTCTTTTCGATTGATTTTTTTCTATTCCATTCTTTTTTATTTGATTTTTTCCAATTATTTTCGATTTAATTCAATTTGATTCTTTTCAATTCGATTCGATTCGATCCTTTTCATTTCAATTCGATTCGATTCGATTTTTTTGGTTTCAATACGATAGTTTTCGAATCGTTCTTTTCGATTCTATTTGATGCGATTCTTTTTGTTTCGATTCGATTTGATTCGAATCTTTTGATTCGAGTCTTTTCGATTCGATTTCCTTTCTTTTTGAATCAATTCGATTCGATTCAATTCTTTTCGATTCAATTCGATTTGATTCAATTAGTTTCTTTTCACTTCCATTTGATTCGATTCTTTGGATTCGGTGCAATTCGATTCAATTTTTTTGGATCTGATTCCATTCGATTCGATTCGGTTCAATTCAATTTGATACTTTTATATTTGATTTGATTCGATTCTTTTCAATTCGAATCGATTCGATTAGATTCTTTTCGATTCAATTCGATTCGCTTCTTTTAGATTTGATTCGATTCGATTCTTTTCGATTCAATTTGATTCTTTTCACTTCCATTCGATTTGATTCTTTTGATTCGGTGCGTTTCGATTCTACATTTTTTATTCGATTCGATGTATTCTTTTCAATTTGATTCGATTCAGTTCTTTTCGATTTGATTCGATTTGATTGTTTTAGTTTCGATTCGATTCTTTCTGATTCGATTCGATTCTTTTCGAATCAATTCGATTTGATTCTTTTCATTTAAATTTGATTTGATTCGATTCTTTTTCAGTCGATTCTTTTCTATTTGATTCTTTTCACTTCCATTCGATTCGATTCTTTTGATTTGGTGCAATTCGATTCGATTTTTTTCAATTCGATTCGATTCTTTTCCATTCGATTCTTTTTTATTATATTTTTTCGATTCTTTTCTATTTGATTTGATTCTTTTCTATTCGATACGATTCGATTCGATCCTTTTCAATTCGATTTGATGCTTTACGATTTGATTCGATTCGATTTTTTTCGTTTCGATTCGATAGTTTTGTATTCTATTCGATTCGAATCTTTCGATTCGAGTCTTTTCGAATCGAATTCCTTTCTTTTCCAACGTTTTGATTCTATTCGATTCTTTTCGATTCGATTCAATTCTTTTTGATTTGATGCGATTGGATTCTTTTCGATGCGATTCGATTTGATTCGATTTTTTTCGATTCGATAGTTTTCGATTCGTTTCATTTGATTTGATTTGATTTGAATCTTTCGATTCGTTTCTTTTCGATTCAATTCGATTGCATTCTATTTGATTCGATTTGATTCGATTCTTTTCGATTCAATTCAATTCTTTACACTTCCATTCGATTCGATTCTTTTGATTCGGTGCGATTAGATTCGATTTTTTTCGATTCGATTCGATTCGATTCTTTTCGATTCGAGTCTCTTCGATTTGAATTTCTTTTCGAATCGATTTGATTCGATTCTTTTCGGTTTGATTCGATTCGATTCGATTCTTTTCGATTCGATTCTTTTCAATTTGATTTGATTCTTTTCGATTCAATTCGATTCGATTCTTTCTATTCAATTTGATTCGATTCAATCCTTTTCGATTCGAGTCGATTCTTTTCGATTTGATTTGATTCTTTCTATTCGATAAAATTCGATTCGATCCTTTTCGATTCGATTCAATTCTTTTCGATTCGATTTGATTCGATTCTTATATTTGATTCGATTTGATCTTTTTCAATTCGATTCGATTCTCTTCGATTCGATTCGATTTTTTTCTTTTCTTTTCGATAGTTTTCTATTCGTTTCCTTTCTATTCGATTCTATTCTTTTCGATTCGATTCGATTCGAATCTTTCTATTTGAATGTTTTTTATTTGAATTCCTTTCTTTTAGCAATGATTCAATTCGATACTTTTCGATTCGATTCAATTCGATTCTTTTTGATTCGATTCGATTTGATTCGATCATTTTCACTTCCATTCGATTCGATTCTTTTGATTCGGTGCGATTTGATTCTTTTCGATTCGATTCTTTTCGATTCGATTCGATCCTTTTTGATTCAATTCGATTCGATTCTTTTCGAGTCTCTTCGATTCAGTTTTTTTGAATCGATTCGATTCTTTTCGATTCGACTGTTCAATTCGATTATTTTCTATTCAATTCGATTCATTTCTATTCGTTTCTTTCTAAACGATTCGATTCTTTTCGATTCCACTCCTTTTGACTCAATTCATTTGGATTCGATTATTTTCGATTCGTTTAGATTCGATTCTTTTCGATTCTATTCGATTTGATTCTTTTTAATTCGTTTCTTTTTTATTCTATTCTAATTTTTTGGTTTGATTAGATTCTTTTCTATTAAATTCGATTCAATTCGAAACTCTTCGATTCAATTGTTTTTTATTCGATTCGATTGGATTCGATTGTTTTCGATTTGATTCGATTCAATTCTTTTCGATTCGATTTGATTCTTTTCAATTCGATTCAATTTTTCTATTCGATTCTTTTTTATTTGATTTGTTTCAATTATTTTCTATTCGATTCGATTCCATTCTTTTCGATTCAACTCGATTCTTTTTTATTAGTTTTGAATTGATTAGATCCTTTTCGATTCGATTCGATTTTTTGATTCGATACGATTTTTTTCTTTTCGATATGATAGTTTTCAATTAGTTTCTTTTCGATTCTATTCGATTCGATTCTTTTTGTTTTGATTCGATTTGATTCGAAGCTTTCGATTCGAGTCTTTTAGATTCAAATTCCTTTCCTTTAGGATCAATTCAATTCTTTTTGAGTCGATTCAATTCGATTCGTTTTTTTCTGAAACAATTCGATTCTTTTTGATTCTACTCTTTTCGATTAGATTCATTTGGATTCGATACTTTTCGATTCGATTTGATTCATTTTGATTCGATTTGATTCTTTTCGAGTCAATTCGATTCGAATCAATTTGTTTTTTTCAAATCGATTCGATTCTTTTCGATTCGACTCTTCGATTCGATTCGATTCGTTTCGATTCAATTCAATTCGATTCTTTTCGATTTGATTTGAATCTTTTTGGTTCGATTCGATTCGATTCTTTTCGATTCAATTCGATTCTTTTCTATTCTTTTCAATTCGACTGGATTCAATTATTTTCAATTCGATTCGATTCAATTCTATTCGTTGTTTTCGAATCGATTCGATTCTTTTCGATTCCACTCCTTTCAACTCGATTTATTTGGATTCGATTCTTTTCCATTCGATTAGATTCTATTATTTTCAATCTGATTCTATTCTTTTTGATTCGTTTCTTTTCGATTCTATTCGAATCTTTTCGATTCAATTAGATTCTTTTCGATTCAATTCGATTCGATTCAAAACTCTTCGATTCAATTCTTTTGATTCGATTCGATTCGATTGATTGTTTTCGATTCAGTTCAATTCTTTTTGATTAGATTCGATTCTTTTCAATACAATTCTATTCTTTTCGATTCGAATCTTTTTATTTGATTTGTTTCAATTATTTTCAATTCGATTCGATTTGATTCTTTTTGATTTGATTCGATTCCTTTTTATTCATTTCGAATCGATTCGATCGTTTTCGATTCGATTTGATTTTTTTGATTCGATATGATTTTTTTGTTTCGATATGATAGTTTTTGATTCGTTTCTTTTCGATTCTATTCGATTCGATTCTTTTTGTTTCTTTTTTTAAGATTTTATTTATTTATTCATAAGAGACAGAGAGAGAAAGAGGCAGAGAGATAGGCAGAGGGAGAAACAGGCTCCATGCAGGGATCCCGACATGGGATTCGATCCCAGGACTCCAGGATCATGCCCTGGGCCAAAGGCAGGCGCCAAACCGCTGAGCCACCCAGGGATCCCTGATTCTTTTTGTTTCGATTTGATTTGATTCGAATCTTTCGATTTGAGTCTTTTCGATCCGAATTCCTTTCTTTTAGAATTGATTCGATTCGATTCTTTTCGACTTGATTTGATTCAATTCGATTCTTTCAATTTGATTCGATTCAGGTCTTTTTGATATGATTCGATTTGATCCTTTCGTTTCGATTCGATTCTTTCCGATTCAATTCGAATCTTTTTGATTCGATTTGATTCTTTCCGATTCAATTCAATTCGATTCTTTTCGATTCGATCCAATTCTTTTCTATTCGATTAGATTCGATTCGACCCTTTTCGATTTGATTCGATTCTTTTCGATTTGATTTGATTCTTTTCTATTCGATACAATTAAATACGATCCTTTTTGAGTCGATTCGATTCTTTTCGATTAGATTCGATTCGATTCTTATATTCGATTCAATTCGATCTTTTTCTATTTGATTCAATACGATTCGATTCGATTTTTTTCATTTCCATTCGATAGTTTTCTATTCGTTTATTTCTATTTGATTCGATTCGATGCTTTTCTATTCGATTCGATTCGAATCTTTTCAATTCAATTCGATTCGATTCTTTTCGATTGGATTTGATTCGTTTCGTTTCTATTCGTTTCGATTCTTTTCGATTCGGCTCGATTCTTTTCTATTCTTTTCAATTCAATTCAATTCGATTATTTTCGATTCGATTCGATTCAACTCGATTCGTTTTTTTCGAATCGTTTCGATTCTTTTCGATTCCACTCCTTTCGACTTGATTTATTTGGATTCGATTCTTTTCGATTCGATTCGATTCTATTCCTTTCGATTCGACTCGATTCGAATCTTTTTGATTCGTTTCTTTTCGATTCTATTCGAATCTTTTCGATTCGATTTGATTCTTTTCGATTCGATTCGATTTTTTTCTATTCGATTCTTTTTTATTTGATTTGTTTCGATTATTTTCTATTCGATTCGATTCAATTCAATTGGTTTTTTCTGAAACAATTCGATTCTTTTTGATTCTACTCTTTTCGAATAGTTTCATTTGGATTCGATACTTTTCGATTCGATTCAATTCTTTTCGATTCGATTCGATAAGATTCTTTTTGATTCGTTTCTTTTTGATTCCATTTGAATCGTTTCGGTTCGATTAGATTCTTTTCGATTCAATTCGATTCGATTCGAAATTCTTCAATTGAATTATGTTCGATTCGATTCTTTTTGATTCGATTCGATTCGATTCTTTTCAATTCGATTCAATTCATTTCTTTTCGATTCTATTTTTTTCTATTCGATTCCTTTTTATTTGATTTGTTTCAATTATTGTCGATTCGATTTGATTTGATTCTTTTCAGTTCGATGCGATTCGAAACTTTAGTATTCGATTCAATTCAATTCGATTATTTTCGTTACAATACGATAGTTTCCGATTCGTTCTTTTTGATTCTATTCAATGCGATTCTTTTTGTTTCGAATTATTTGCATGTGGAAGTATCAGGCCTGTACTCACGAGTATCTGAGTTGAATATAGCGATTTCACACGGCCTTCTTCAAAGGGTATAGCTAATTTCTAACTCCTATGTACGAGTGGGTATCAGACATCTGCCTCCCAGGCGTACACACGTTTGAGAGTTGAGCTTATGGCCTGTACTTCCCACATCCTCCTGCAGGTACAATTCGTTGCTAACAGGCCTAGGCTCAATGCGTGACTGAAGTGTGAGAGGTAAGAGGAAAACCACGGCACAAAAGACTAGTGCCTCCAAGATCAATCCAGCGATTTCTAGTAATTCCTGTTTAGACGGGTGCTACATACTAAGTTCCATACTTGAGAGCTAGCCGAACTCGAGTCCAAAAGCATCTCTCTTCTGAGAGTTGAGCTCACACCCAGTCCCTCACAGTTCCACATTGTCTGCAGAATGAGTTTTGAACATCTTCACCAGAGACATTAGTTAGAAGCTTGTGAGACGGAAGTGGAATAATGCAGGCCTGGTAGGTGTCTCCAAGTTCAGTAAGGTGGTATTCTTCGAACCTCCTGAGTTAGAAGACTGCTATGGTCTCACAGCCATTAGAACGCAGCTAGTTGAAAGATGTCTTCAAGGAATGCCTCCTTTTGAAAGCTGAGCTTAGTGCAGGACCCTCCGGCATCCTGAGAGCCCGTAGTTGTAGCTGCAAAAATCCTTATGTTAGGTGCTGGGAGAGGTTGGAGAAATGCAAGTGGAAGTGTCAGGACTGTACTCACTTGTATCTGAATTCAATACAGCGATTGCCATCGTCCTTGTTCCATTAGAGTGTAGCTCGTGTATACCTCGCCTCGATAAGTGTCTAGCAGACATCGTCCTGCAAAGCATACACACTTCTGAGAGTTGGGCTTATGGCCTGTACCTCCCCCATCCTGACTGCCTGTACGTTACTCTACCACAGCATTTCGTTGTAAGTGGGACAGTAGCGGAATGAAAACCAACTGTCTGCCTTGTCAATTACCCGCCTCCCGGACAGCTGCCTCCAAGGCATGCACACTCCTTGGATTGAGCTTAGGATTTGAACCTCTCACATGCTAACGGCCTATACGCTTCGCTTCCAAAGGATTTCATTCAATAGGGGACGCAAGTTTAGCGAGAGGCAATTGTGACTTAGTTCAATCCAGCAACTTCTGAGGAATTCCTCCCTCAGATGGGAGCTACATACTAACTTCCAAACCTGAGTACCTAGCTGAAAGTTGTCTCTCTGGGGAACTTCCCTCTCGGAGATGAGCTGAAACATAGTCATTGCCCGTTCCACACTGCCTGCAGATACAGTTACGAACATCCTCACTAGACATGTTTGCCAGAAGCTCATGGGATGCCAGGGGTAAGCTGCAGGCTTCAAGGTTGTGTCTCCAAGTACAGTAAAGTGGTATTCATGGCACATCCTAAATTACAAAGCTGCCACAATCTCATGGCATTCAGAACCCAGTTAGTAGAAAGATGGCTTCGAGGCATACCTCCTTTTGAAAGCTGAGCTCTGGGCAGGACTCTCCCGCATCCTGCCTACCCGTAGTTGTAGCTGCAAAAATCCTTATGTTAGGTGCTGGGAGAGGTTGGAAAAATGCAAGTGGAAGTGTCAGGACTGTACTCACGTGTATCTGAGTTCAATACAGTGATTGCCAATGTCCTTGTTCAATTAGAGTGTAGCTCAGGTATACCTCGCCTCGATAAGTGTCTAGCAGACATCGGTCTGCAAAGCATACACACTTCTGAGAGCTGAGCTTGTGGCCTGTACCTCCCCCATCCTGACTGCCTGTATGTTCCTCTTCCACAGCATATCGTTGTATGCGGGACAGTAGCGGAATGAAAACCAAGTGTCTGCCTTGTCAATTTCCCGCCTCGCGGACAGTTGCTCCAAGGCATGCACACTCCTTTGGATTCAGCTTAGGGCTTGAATTTCTCACATGCAGACCGCCTGTACACTTCGCTTCCAAAGGATTTTGTTTGATACGGGACGCAAGTTTAGCGAGAGGCAAATGTGTCTTAGTTCAATCCAGCAACTTCTGAGGAATTCCTCCCTCAGATGGGAGCTACATACTAACTTCCAAACCTGAGTACCGAGCTAAAAGCTCTCTCTCTGGGGAACTTCCCTCTCAGAGATGAGCTGAAACGTGGTCCTTCCCAGTTCCACACTGCCTGCAGATGCACTTACGAACATCCTCACTAGACATGTTTGTCAGAAGTTCATGGGATGCCAGGGGTAAGCTGCAGGCTTCAAGGTTGTGTCTCCAGGTGCAATAAAGCGGTATTCATGGAACATCCTGAATTACAATGCTGCCACGTTCTCATGGCCATCAGAACGCAGTTAGTACGGCATCCCTGGGTGGCGCAGCTGTTTGGTGCCTGCCTTTGGCCCAGGGCACGATCCCGGAGACCCAGGATCAAATCCCACATAGGGCTTCCGGTGCATGGAGCCTGCTTCTCCCTCTGCCTGTGTATCTGCCTCTCTCTCTTCTCTGTGACTATCATAAATAAATAATTAAAAAAATAAAAATAAAAATAAAAAAAGAACGCAGTTAGCAGAGGCTGGCTTCGAGGCATGAAGCCTCCCTTTGAAAGCTGAGCACAAGGCAGTACCCTCCCACATCCTGCCTGACCGTAGTTGTAGCTGCTAACATCCTTATGTTTCGTGCTGGGAGACGTTGGAGTAATGCAAGTGGAGGAGTCAGGACTGTACTCACGTGTATCTCAGTTCAATACAGAGATTGCCAACGTCCTTGTTCAATTCGAGTGTAGCTCAGGTATACCTCGCCTCGATAAGGGTCTAGCAGACATCGGCCTGCAAAGCATACAAACTTCGGAGAGTTGGGCTTATGGCCTGTACCTCCCCCATCCTGACTGCCTGTATGTTCCTCTTCCACAGCATTTCGTTGTATGCGGGTACTAACCCAGTGAAAACCAAGTGTCTGCCTTGTCAATTTTGCACCTTGCGGACACCTGCCTGCAAGGCATGCACACGCCTTTGGCTTGAGCTTATGGCTTGAACCTCCCTCTTGGTGACCACCTGTATGCTTCGCTTCCAAAAGATTTCGTTCGATACGGGATGCAAGTTTTGTGAGAGCCATGGTTCCCTTAGTTCAATTCAGTGACTTCTGAGGCATTTCTCCCTCATATGGGAGCTGCATACTAACTTCCTAACCTGAGTACCATGCTGAAAGCTCTCTTTCTGGGGAATTTCTTTCTGTGAGATGAGCTGACACGCGGTCCTTCCCAGTTCCACACTGCCTGCAGATACAGTTACAAAATCCTCACTAGACATGTTTGTCAGAAGCTCATGGGATGCAGGGGCAAGCTGTAGGCTTCAAGGTTGTGTCTCCAGGTGCAGTAAAGCGGTGTTCATGGAACATCCTGAATTACAAAGCTGCCACGTTCTCATGGCCATCAGAACGCAGTTAGTAGAAAGCTGGCTTCGAGGCATTCCTCCATTTGAAAGCTGAGCTCAGGGCATGACCCTCCCGCATCCTACCTGCCCGTAGTCGTAACTGCAAAAATCCTTATGTTAAGTGCTGAGAGAGGTTGGAGAATGCAAGTGGAAGTATCAGGACTGTGCTCACGTGTATCTGAGTTCAATACAGAGATTGCCAACGTCCTTGTTCAATTAGAGTGTAGCTCGGGTATACCTCGCCTCGATATGTGTCTAGCAGACATCGGCCTGCAAAGCATACACACTTTTTTTTTAATTTATTTTTTATTTGTGTTCAATTTACTAACATACACAATATCCCCCAGTGCCCGTCACCCATTCATTCCCACCCCCCGCCCTTCTTCCCTTCTACCACCCCTAGTTCGTTTCCCAGAGTTAGTAGTCTTAACGTTCTGTCTCCCTTACTGATATTTCCCACACATTTCTTCTCCCTTCCCTTATATTCCCTTTCACTATTATTTATATTCCCCAAATGAATGAGAACATACAATGTTTGTCCTTCTCCGATTGACTTACTTCACTCAGCATAATACCCTCCAGTTCCATCCATGTTGAAGCAAATGGTAGGTATTTGTCATTTCTAATAGCTGAGTAATATTCCATTGTATACATAAACCACATCTTCTTTATCCATTCATCTTTCATTGGACACCGAGGCTCCTTCCACAGTTTGGCTATCGTGGCCATTGCTGCTATAAACATCGGGGTGCAGGTGTCCTGGCGTTTCATTGCATTTGTATCTTTGGGGTAAATCCCCAACAGTGCAATTGCTGGGTCATAGGGCAGGTCTATTTTTAACTGTTTGAGGAACCTCCACACAGTTTTCCAGAGTGGCTGCACCAGTTCACATTCCCACCAACAGTGTAAGAGGGTTCTCTTTTCTCCGCATCCTCGCCAACATTTGTTGTTTCCTACCTTGTTATTTTGCCCCATTCTCGCTGGTGTGAGGTGGTATCTCATTGTGGTTTTAATTTATATTTACCTGATGGCAAGTGATGCAGAGCATTTTCTCATATGCATGTTGGCCATGTCTATGTCTTCCTCTGTGAGATTTCTGTTCATGTCTTTTGCCCATTTCATGATTGGATTGTTTGTTTCTTTGGTGTTGAGTTTAAGAAGTTCTTTATAGATCTTGGAATCTAGCCCTTTGTCTGATATGTCATTTGCAAATATCTTCTCCCATTCTGTAGGTTGTCTTTTAGTTTTGTTGACTGTACATCCTTTGCTGTGCAAAGCTTCTTATCTTGATGAAGTCCCAATAGCTCATTTTTGCTTTTGTTTCTTTTGCCTTCATGGATGTATCTTGCAAGAAGTTACTATGGCCGAGTTCAAAAAGGGTGTTGCCTGTGTTCTTCTCTAGGATTTTGATGGAATCTTGTCTCACATTTAGATCTTTCATCCATTTTGAGTTTATCTTTGTGTATGGTGAAAGGGAGTGGTCTAGTTTTATTCTTCTGCATGTGGATGTCCAATTTTCCCAGCACCATTTATTGAAGAGACTGTCTTTCTTCCAATGGATAGTCTTTCCTCCTTTATCGAATATTAGTTGACCATAAAGTGCAGGGTCCACTTCTGGATTCTCTATTCTGTTCCACTGATCTATGTGTCTGTTTTTGTGCCAGTACCACACTGTCTTGATGACCACAGCTTTGTAGTACAACCAAAATCTGGCATTGTGATGCCCCCAGATATGGTTTTCTTTTTTAAAATTCTCCTGGCTATTCGGGGTCTTTTCTGATTCCACACAAATCTTAAAATAATTTGTTCTAACTCTCTGAGGAAGTCAAACTCTCCCTCTTCGCCGATGACATGATACTCTACATAGAAAACCCAAAAGTCTCCACCCAAGATTGCTAGAACTCATACAGCAATTCGGTAGCATGGCAGGATACAAAATCAATGCCCAGAAATCAGTGGCATTTCTATACACTAACAATGAGACTGAAGAAAGAGAAATTAAGGAGTCAATCCCATTTACATTGCACCCAAAAGCATAAGATACCTAGGAATAAACCTAACCAAAGATGTAAAGGATCTATACCCTCAAAACTATAGAACACTTCTGAAAGAAATTGAGGAAGACACAAAGAGATGGAAAAATATTCCATGCTCATGGATTGGCAGAATTAATATTGTGAAAATGTTAATGTTACCCAGGGCAATATACACGTTTAATGCATACACACTATTGAGAGTTGAGCTTGTGGCCTGTACGACCACCATCCTGACTGCCTGTACGTTCCTCTTCCACAGCAAATCGTTGTATGCGAGACACTAGCGGAATGAAAACCAAGTGTCTGCCTTGTCAATTTCCCGCCTAGCAGACAGCTGCCACCAAGGCATGCACACTCCTTTGGATTGAGCTTAGGACTTGAACCTCTCACATGCTGACCGCCTGTATACTTCGCTTCCAAAGGATTTCGTTCGATAAGGGACGCAAGTTTAGCGAGAGGCAAATGTGTCTTAGTTCAATCCAGCAACTTCGGAGGAATTCCTCCCTCAGATGGGAGCTACATACTAACTTCCAAACCTGAGTACCAAGCTGAAAGCTCTCTCTCCGGGGAACATCCCTCTCGTAAATGAGCTGAAACGTGGTCTTTCCCAGGTCCACACTGCCTGCAGATACAGTTACGAACATCCTCACTAGACATGATTGTCAGAAGCTCATGGGATGCCAGGGGCAAGCTGCAGGGTTCAAGGTTGTGTGTCCAGGTGCAGGAAAGCGATATTCAGGGAACATCCTGAATTACAATGCTGCCGCATTCTCAAGGCCATCAGAACGCAGTTAGTAGAAAGCTGGCTTCGAGGCAAGCCTCTTTTTGCAAGCTGATCTCAGGGCAGGAGTCCACGGCCTCCTGTCTGCCCGTAGTCGTAGATGCTAATATCCTTATGTTTCG
The DNA here is from genome assembly GCF_053574225.1 of Canis aureus. Lineage (NCBI taxonomy): Eukaryota > Metazoa > Chordata > Mammalia > Carnivora > Canidae > Canis > Canis aureus. The sequence goes on along the minus strand of NC_135635.1, from coordinate 47,051,566 downwards.
TGCTGGGAGAGGTAGGAGAAATGCAAGTGGAAGTGTCAGGACTGTACTCACATGTATCTCAGTTCAATACAGCGATTGCCAACGTCCTTGTTCAATTAGAGTGTACCTCGGGTATACCTCGCCTCGATAAGTGTCTAGCAGACATTGGCCTGCAAAGCATACAAACTTCAGAGAGTTGGGCTTATGGCCTGTACCTCCCCATCCTGACTGCCTGTACGTTGCTCTTCCACAGCATTTCGTTGCCTGCGGGACAGTAGCCCTGTGAAAACCAACTGTATGCCTTGTCAATTTCGCGCCTAGCAGACACCTGCCTGCAAGGCACGCACACGCCTTTGGCTTGAGCTTATGGCTTGAACCTCTCTCTTGCTGACCGCCTGTATGCTTCGCTTCCAAAGGATTTCGTTCGATACGAGACGCAAGTTTTGCGAGAGCCATGTGTCCCTTACTTCAGTTCAGTGACTTCTGAGGAATTCCTCCCTCAGATTGGAACTGCATACTAACTTCCAAACCTGAGTACCAAACTGAATGCTCTCTCTCTGGTGAATATTCTTCTGTGAGATGAGCTGACACGCGGTGCTTCCCAGTTCCACACTGCCTGCAGAAGCAGTTACGAACATCCTCACTAGACATGTTTGTCAGAAGCTCATGGGATGCCAGGGGCAAGCTGCAGCCTTCCAGGTTGTGTCTCCAGGTGCAGTAAAGCGGTGTTCATGGAACATCCTGAATTACAAGGCTGCCACATTCTCATGGCCATCAGAACGCAGTTGGTAGAAAGCTGGCTTCGAGGCATGCCTCCATTTGAAAGCTGAGCTCAGGGCAGACCCTCCCGCATCCTGCCTGCCTATAGTCGAATCTGCAAAAATCCTTATGTTAGGGGCTGCGAGTGTTTGGAGAGATGCAAGTGGAAGTGTCAGGACTGTACTCAGGTGTATCTGTGTTTCTTTTTTTTTTTTTTTTTTTTGTATCTGTGTTTCATACAGCGATTGCCAACGTCCAAGTTCAATTAGAGTTTAGCTCGGGTATACCTCGCCTCAATAAGTGTCTACCAGACATCGGCCTGCAAAGCATACACACTTCTGAGAGTTGAATTTATGCCTTTTACCTCGCACATGCTGCCTGCAGGTACACTTTGCTCCTATCAGGCCTAGACTTGATGCATGACAGAAGTTTTGTCAGAGGTTAGTGGAAGGTGCCGGCCCACATGACTAGTGTCTCCAAGCCCAATCCAGAGATATGTGAAGAACTGCTCTCTTAGATGGTGCTACCTACTAAGTTCCATACATGAGAAGCTAGTTGAACACAGTGTCCAAAGGGTACTTGCTTCTGAGACTTGAACTCACCCCCAGTCCCTCACAGTTCCACAAAGCCTGCAGATGAAATTTCAAACAGTGAGGACTAGACGTGTTTGTCAGAAGCTCATAAGACAAAGGAGCTAGCTGCAGGCTTCAATGCTTGTGTCTCTAGGTGCAGTAGAGCGGTATACACGGAACGTCCTGACTTACAATGTAGCTACATTCTCACGGCCATAAGAACGGCAGCTAGTGGAAAGGTGCATTCGAGACATGCTGCTGAGGATCAGAGCCATCCGTTCCAGGTGAGGTCTAAGTGGGGCCAGAGTCACCTGGTACAGAAGAGGCCAAAGAGAGGAACAGATTTACCAGATCCAGGTGAGTCCCAGTGGGAAATAGAGAAACCATGTCCTGATGATGCCCAGGTAGGGACCAGAGTCACCAGGTCCAGATCAGGCCCAGGTGGGGAGCATATTCACTAGGTCCAGGTGAGGCCCAGTTGAGTACCAGAGTCACAATGTCTGGTTGAGACCTAGAGGGGTACCAGAATTACCTGGTCCAGGTGACATCCAGATGGGGACCAGATTCACCAGGTCAGGGTGAGGCCCAGAGGGGTTCCAGAGTCATCAGGTCCAAGTGAGGCTCTGGTGTGGAACAGGGTAACCAGTTCCCAGTGATGCCGAAGTGAGGACCAGAATTACCAGATCTGGGTAACGCCCACATAGGATCCGAGTCACCAGTTCCAGGTGAGACCAAGAAGGAGTCCACAGCAATCAGGTCCAGGTGGGGAACAAAGTCACCAGGACTGGGTGAGGCCCAGATGGGGACCAGATACACCAGGTCCAGGTGAGACCCAGGTGGTGACCAGAGTCACCAGGTCCAGGTGAGGACCCGGTAAGGACCAGATTCACCAGGTCCAAGAGGTCCACGAGGGGACCTGAGTCACCAGGTATGGGTGAGGCCCAGGTGGCAACCCCACTCACCAGGTCCAGGTGAGGCCAACCTGCAGGCCAGAGTCACCAAACCCAGGTGAGGCCCTGGTGGGGACCGGAGTCACCAGGTTAATGTGAGGCTAGAAGGACACCACAGTCACCAGGTCCAAGTGTGGTTCATGTGGGAACAAGAGTCACCAGGTCCAGGTGAGACCCAGGTGGGGACCACAGACACTAGGTCCAGATTGAGGCCTAGGTGGGGGACCCAGAGTCATCAGGGCCAGGTGAGGCCAAAGTGTGGAGCAAAGTTATCAGGTCCAGGTGAATCGCTGGTGGGGAACAGAGTAACCATGTCCCATTGATGCCCAGGTGGGACCAGAGTCACAAGTTCCACATGAGGCCTAAGTGAGGAAAGATTCACCAGGTCCTGTTGAGGCCCAGTTGAGGACCAGAGTCCCCACCTCCGGGTGAGGCCTAGAGGAGGGCCAGAGTCACCCGGTCCAGGGAATAAACAGGTGGGGACCAGAGTCACCACGTCAGGGTGAGGCCAAGAGCGGGACGAGTGTCACTAGGTCCAGATGAGACCCCGAGGTGGAACTGAGTAACCAGGTCCCATGATGCCCATGTGAGGACCAGATTCACCAGGTCCAGGTGAGGTCCCTGTGGGAAACAGTCACCTCGTCCAAGTGAGAAAGGTGGGACCACAGTCATCAGGTCAAGGTGAGGTCCAGACAGTGATCAGAGTCACCAGGTCCAGGGGAGGCCCGGGTATAGAAGAGAGTAACCAGGTCCCAATGATGCCCAGGTAAGGACCAGAGTCACCAGGTCCAGGTGAGGCCCAAATATGGATCAGGGTCGTGTTGTTCTAGGTGAGGCCAGAAGGAGACCACAGGAACGAGGTCCAGGAGAGCCCCATATGGGAACCAGAACCACCTGATCCAGGTGAGGTCCAGGTGGGGACCACAGTCAGAAGTTCCAGGTGAGGCCCAGTGGCAACAAGATTCACCAAGTCCAGGTGAGACCCAGGTCGTGACCAGAAGGCCCAGGTGAGGTCCAGGTAAGGACCAGTTTCACCAGGTCCAAGTGAAGCTCAGGGGGAGACAAGAGTCACCAGGAAAGAGTGAGGCCCAGAAGGGGAACCAGAGGAAACAGTTTAGTTTTTGGCCCAGCGTGGGACCAGAGGTCCTCAGTCAAAGTGAGGCGCAGGTGTGGAATAGAGTATTCAGGTCCCAATGATGCCTAGGTGAGGACCAGAGTCACTAGGGCCATGCAGGGCCCAGATGGAGATCAGTATCACCAGGTCCTAGTGAGGCATAGAAGGAGACCACAGTCACCAGTATCAGGCGAGCCCCATGTGGGAACCAGAGCCACTCTATAAGCTGAGTCCAAGGTCCATGTGAGGCCCACGTGAGGACCAGATTCATCAGGTCGAATTGAGGCATAGCTGGGGACAAGAGTCACCAGGTCTGGGTGAGGCCTAGGATGTGGAAAGATTCAGCAGGTCTGAGTTAGATCAAAGTGGGGACGAGAGTCACCAGGTCCAGTGAGTCCAAACTGAGGACCAGAGTCACCAGATCCAGGTGAAGCCCAGGTGGGGACCAGAGTCACCAAGTCCAGATGAGGCCCAGGTGAGGACCAGAGTTACAGTTACACGAGAGGCCCAGGTGCGGACCAGAGTCACCAGATCCAGGTGAAGCACAGGTGGGGAAAAGATTCACCAGGTCCCCTGAGGCACACATGAGGACCAGATTCATCAAGTCGAATTCAGGCATAGCTGGGGACAAGAGTCACCATGTCTGGGTAAGGCCTAGGTGGGGACAAGATTCAGCAGGCATGAGTTACGTCAAAGTGGGGACGAGAGTCACCAGGTCCAGGTTAGGCCAAACTGAGGACGAGAGTCACCAGATCCAGGTGAGGTCCATGTTGGAAAGATAGTCATCAGGTCCAGGAGAGGTACAGGTGGGGACCATATTCACCATATCCAGGTGAAGCCTAGGTGGGGACCAGAGTCAGCAGGTCCGGATGAGGCCCAGGTGAGGACCAGAGTTACCAGGTACACGTGAGGCCCCGGTGGGGATCAGAGGCTACAGGTCCATGTGAGGCCGGCTTGGGGACCATGGTCAACAGGTCTACTTGAGGCCCAGGTGTGGAACACAGTAACCAGGTCCAGGTGAGTCCCCGGTGGTGACAAGTGTCACCACGTCCAGGTGAGGCCCCGGTGGGGACCAGGATCACCAGGTACAGGGGAGGCCCTTGAAAGAACCAGAGTCAACAGTTCGAGGTCAGACGCAGGTGGCAACCAGGGTCAGCAGGTCCAAGTCAGGCCAAAGTGGGGTTCACAGTCACTAGGGCACGGTGAGACACAGAGGGGGACAAGAGTCACCTGGTCCAGGTGAGGTCCAGTTGTGGAACACAGTCACCTGGTCCCAATTTTGCCCAGTTGAGGACCATGGTCAACAGGGCCAGGTGAGGCCCAGATGGGGACCGGAGTCTCCAAATCCAGGTGAAGCCCAGGTGGGGACCCCAGTCACCAGATCCAGGGTAGTCTCAGGTGCAGACCAGAATCACCAGGTCCAGGTGAGGTGCAGGTGGCAACCACACTCACCAGGTCTTGGTGAGGCCCTGGTGGAGACCAGAATCACCAGGTACATGAGAAGCTAGAAACACTGCATCCACCAGGTCCACATGAGTTCCATGTGGGAACGAGAATCACCAGTTACAAGTGAGGCCCAGGTGGGGATCAGACTCACCAGATCCAGGTGAGATCCAGGTGGGAACCAGTGTCACCATGTCCAGGTATGGCCCAGGTGAAGACCAGAGTTAACAGGTCCAGGTGGGTCCCTGTTAGGGAACAGAGTAACCATGTCCTGATGCTACCCAGGTGGGTACCAGAGACACCAGGTCCATGTGAGGCCCAGGTGGGAACCAGAGACATGAGGTCCAGGTGAGGTCCCGGTGAGAACTACAGTCACCAGGTCAGGTGAGGCCATGATGAAGATCAGAGTCACCAGTTCCAGGTGAGGCCCAGGTGGGGCCAGAGTCACCTAGTACAGAAGAGGCCAAAGTGAGGCCCTGAGTTACCAGGTCCAGGTGAGTCCCAGTGGGGAATAGAGTAAAAATGTCCCAGTGTAGCCTAGGTAGGGACCAGTGTCACCAGGTCCAGATGAGGCCCAGGTGGGGAGCATATTAACTAGGTCCAGGTGAGTCCCAGTTGAGGACCAGAGTCACCCGGTCTGGTTGAGGCCTAGAGGGGTACCAGAATCATTTTGTCCAGGTGACATCCAGATGGGGACAAGAGTCACTAGGTCAGGGTGAGGCACAGAGCAGTTCCAGACTCATCATGTCCAGTTGAGGCTCAGGTGTGGAAGAGTGTAACCAGGTCCCAATGATGCCGAGGTGAGGACCAGAGTCACCAGATCTGGGTGAGGCCCAGATAGGATCAGAGTCACCAGTTCCAGGTGAGGCCAAGGAGTACACAGCAATCAGGTCCAGGTGGGGAACAAAGTCACCAGGACTGGGTGAGGCCCAGATGGGGACCAGAGTCACCATGTCGTGGTGAAGACCAGGTAAGGACCAGATTCACCAGGTGCAAGTGAGACCCACGTGGGGACATGAGTCACCAAGAATGGGTGAGTCCCAGGTGGCAACTCCACTCACCAGGTCCAGCTGAGGCCAACCTGCATGCCAGAATCACCAATCCAGGTGAGGCCCTGGTGGGGACTGGAGTCACCAGGTAAGTGTGAGGCTAGAAGGACACCACCGTCACCAGCTCCAGGTGTGGTTCAAGTGGGAACGAGAGTCACCAGGTCGAGGTGAGACCCAGGTGGGGACCACAGTCACCAGGTCCAAATTGAGGCCTAGGTGGGGGACCCAGAGTCATCAGGGCCATGTGAGGCCAAAGTGTGGAGTAAAGTTATCAGGTCCAGGTTAGTCCCAGGTGGGGAACAGAGAAACCATGTTCCACTGATGCCCAGGTGGGACCAGAGTCACAAGGTTCAGACGAGGCCTAAGCGAGGAGTAGATTCACCAGGTCCTGTTGAGGCCCAATTGAAGACCAGAGTCCCCAGCTCCGGGTGCAGCCCAGAAGGGGACCAGAGTCTCTTGGTCCAGGTGATATCCAGGTGGGAACCAGGGTCACCACGTCAGGATGAAGCCCAGAGTTGGACGAGAGTCACTAGGTCCAGGGGAGACCCCGAGGTGGAACTGAGTAACCAGGTCCCATGATGCCCATGGAAGGACCAGATTCCCCAGGTCCAGGTGAGGTCCCTTTGGGAACCAGTCTCCTCATCCAGGTGAGGCCCAGGTGGGACCACAGTCACCAGGTCAGGTCGAGGTCCAGAGGGGGACCAGAGTCCCCAGGTCCAGGTGAGGCCCAGGTATAGAAGAGAGTAACCAGGTCCCAATGATGCCCAGGTAAGGACCAGAGTCACCAGGTCCAGGTGAGGCCCAAAGATGGATCAGAGTAGTATTGCTCCAGGTGAGGCCAGAAGGAGAGCACAGTAACCAGGTCCAGGAGAGCCCCATATGGGAACCACAGCCACCAGATCCAGGGAAGGTCCAGGTGGGGACCACAGTCACAAGGTTCAGGTGAGGCTCAGGTGGCAACAAGATTCACCAAGTCCAGGTGAGATCCAGGTAGTGACCAGAGTCACCAGGTACAGGTGAGGAACAGGTAAGGACCAGATTCACCAGGTCCAAATGAAGCCCAGGGGGGGGACCTGAGTCACCAGGTAAGGGTGAGGCCCAGAAGGGGAACCAGAGTAACCAGTTTAGATTTAGGCCCAGAGTTTGACCAGAGTTCCCCAGTCAAAGTGAGGCCCAGGTGTGGAATAGAGTTTCCAGGTCCCAATGATGCCTAGGTGGGGACCAGAGTCTAGGGCCATGCAAGGCCCAGATAGGGATCAGAATCACCAGGTCCTCCTGGTGAGGCATAGAAGGAGACCACAGTCACCAGTATCAGGCGATCCACATGTGGGAACTGGAGCCACTATATCCAGATGAGTTCCAGGTCCATGTTAGGCCTATGTGAGGACTAGATACATCAGGTCGAATTGAGGCATGGCTGGGTACAAGAGTCACCAGGTCTGGGTGAGGCCTAGGTGGGGACAAGATTCACCAGGTCTGAGTTAGGTCAAAGTGGGGACGAGAGTCACCAGGTCCAGTGAGGCGAAACTGAGGACCAGAGTCACCAGATCCAGGTGAGGTCCATGTGGGAAAGAGAGTCACCAGGTCCTGGAGAGGTCCAGGTGGGGACCAGCGTCACCGGATCCAGGTGGAGCCCAAGTGGGGATGAGAGTCACCAGGTCCAGATGAGGCCCAGGTATGGATCAGAGTTACCAGGTACACGTGAGGCCCAGGTGGGGACCAGAGGCAACAGGTCCATGTGAGGCCAACTGGGGTCCATGGTCAACAGGTCTATGTGAGGCCCAGATGTGGAACACAGTAACCAGGTCCAGGTGAGTCCCAGGTGGTAACAACTGTCACCAGGTCCAGGTGAGACCCAGATGGGAACCAGGATCACCAGGTACACGGGAGACCCTTGAAAGAACCAGAGTCAACAGTTCGAGGTGAGGCACAGGTGGCAACCAGAGTCAGCACGACCAAGTCAGACCTATGTGGGGTTCACAGTCACCCGGGCACAGTGAGATCCAGAGGGGGACCAGAGTCACCTGGCCCAGGTGAGGTCCAGTTGTGGAACACTGTAACCGGGTCCCAATTATGCCCAGTTTAGGACCATGGTCAACAAGGCCAGGTGAGGCCCAGATGGGGATCAGAGTCACCAGATCCAAGTGAGACCCAGGTGGGGACCACACTCACCAGATCCAGGGTAGTCTCAGGTGCAGACCAGAATCACCAGGTCCAGATGAGTCCCAGGTTGGTACCATATTCACTAGGTACAGGTGAGGCCCAGTTGAGGACCAGAATCACTAGGTATGGTTGAGGCCTAGAGGGGTACCAGAATCACCTGGTCCAGGTGACATCCACATGGGGACCAGAGTCACCTGGTCAGGGTGAGGCCCAGAGAGGTTCCAGAGTCATCATGCCCAGGTGAGGCACAGGTGTTGAACAGAGTAACGAGGTCCCAATGATGCCCAGGTGAGGACCAGAGTCACCAGATTTAGGTGTGGCCCAGATAGGATCTGAGTCACGTCTTCCAGGTGAGGCCAAGAAGGAGTCCACAGCAATCAGGTCCAGGTGGGGAACAAAGTCACCACGACTGGGTGAGGCCCAGATGGGGACCAGATTCACCAGGTCCAGGTGAGGCCCAGGTGGTGACCAGAATCACCAGGCCCGGGCGAGGACCAGGTAAGGACCAGATTCACCAGGTCTATGTGAGGCACATTTGGGGACCTGAGTCACTGGGTATGGGTGAGACCCAGGTGGCAACCTCACTCACCAGGTCCAGGTGAGGCCAAACTTCAGGCCAGAGTCACCAGATCCAGGTGAGGCCCTGGTGGGGTCCGGAGTCGCCAGGTAAATGTGAGGCTAGAAGGACACCACAGTCACCAGGTCCAGGTGTGGTTCATGTGGGAACGAGAGTCCCCAGGTCCAGGTGAGACCCAGGTGGGGACCACAGTCACCAGGTCCAGATTGAGGCCTAGGTGGGGGACCCAGAGTCATCAGGGCCATGTGAGGCCAAAGTGTGGAGTAAAGTTATCAGGTCCAGGTGAGTCCCAGGTGGGAACCAGTCACCTCGTCCCCGTGAGGCCCACAAGAGTAGTCCCTCCAAGCTCAATCCTGCGATTTCCTAGTAATTCCTGTCTTAGACTGGTGCTACATACTAAGTTCCATACTAGCTAATTGAACCCTGCATCCAACGGCAACTTACATCCGAGAGTTGGGCTCACACGCAGTCCCTCAGAGTTCCACACTGCCTGCAGAATGTGTTTCCAACGTCTTCACCAGAGACACTTGTCAGAAGCTTGTGAGACGCAAGTGGAATAATGCAGGCCTGGAAGGTGTCTCCAGGTGGAGTAGAGTGGTATTCTTGGAACCTCCTGAGTTAGAATACTGCTGCGTTCTCAGGGCCATAACAACGCAGCTAGTTGAAAGCTGGCTTCTAGACATGCTTCCTTGTGAGAGTTGAGGTGAGGGCGGGACCCTCCCGCAACCTGAGTGCCTGTAGACATAGGTCCTAACATCCTTATGTTAGGTGCTGGAAGAGGTTGTGAAAAGCATGTAGACGTTTCAGGCTTGTAGTCACGTGTAACTGAGTTCAATACAGCGATTTCCAACAGCCTTGTTCAATTAAAGTGTAGCTGGGTTCTAACTCCCATAAAAGAGTGGCTAGCAGAGCCTGCAAGGCATACACACTTCTCAGAGTTGAGCTTATGGCCTGTACCTCCCACAATCGACGGCCTGTACGGATCGCTTCCACAGCATTCCCTTCTATGCGGGACAGTAGCCAAGTGAGAACCAAGTGTCTGCATTGTCAATTTCGTGACTACCGGACACCTGCCTCCAAGTGATGCACACTCCTTTGGATGAGCTTATGGCTTGTTCCTCCCACATGCTGACCGCCTGTACCTTTCACTTCGAAAGGACGTCGTTCGATACGGGACACAAGTTTTGTGAGAGGCAAGTGTCTCCTAGCCCAATCCAACGACTTCTCAGTAATTCCTCCCTCAGAAGGGAGCTACATACTAACTTCCAAACCGGAGTACCTAGTTGAAAGCTGTCTCTCTGGGGAACTTCCTTCTGCGAGATGAGCTGACACGCGGTCCTTCCCAGTTCCACGCTGCCTGCAGATGCAGTTACGAACATCCTCACTAGACATGTTTGTCAGAAGCTCATGGGACGCAAGGGGCAAGCTGCAGGCTTCAACGGTTGTGTCTCCAGGTGCAGTAGAGCTTTATTCATGGAATGAACTGACTTCCAATGCTGTAAAGTTTGGGTTAGGTTATGGGTTAGGGTTAGGGTTAGGGTCCTGTTTAAGCTTAGGGTTAGGGTTAGGGTTAGGGTTAGGGTTACAGTTAGTGTTAGGGTTCAGGTTAGGGTTAGGGGTAGGTTCAGGGTTAGGGGTAGGCTACGGGTTAGGGTTAGGGTTAGGTTACAGGTTAGGTTACAGGTTAGGGTACGGGTTGGTTATGGATTAGGGTACGGGTTAGTGTTAGTGTTAGGGTTAGTGTACGGGTTAGGGTTAGGGTTAGTGTTAGGGTATGGCTTAGGGTTCGGTTTAGGTTTACGGTTAGGATTAGGGTTAGGGTACGGGTTAGGGTTAAAGTTAGGGTACTGTTCAGGGTTAGGGTTAGGGTTAGGGTTAGGTTAGGGTTAGGGTTAAGGATAGGGTAAGGGTTAAGGTTAGGATTAGGTTAGGGTTAGGGTTAGGATTAGGGATTGTGTTTCGTTAGGTTTAGGGTTGGGGTAAGGTTAGGGTTAGGGTACTGGTTAGAGTTTGGGTTAGGGTACGGGTGAGGGTTAGGGTAAGCGTTAGGGTACGGGTTAGGATTAGGGTACGGGTTAAGGTTAGGCTTTGGGTTAGGTTTAGGGTTAGGTTTAGGGTTAGGGTATGGGATAGGGTTAGCTTTAGGGTACTGTTTAGCTAGGGTTAGTGTTAGGGGTAGGTTACAGGTTAGAGTTACGGTTAGGGTTAGAGTACGGGTTAGGGTTAGAGTTAGAGTTCGGGTTATGTTTAGGGTTCGGGTTAGGGTTAGGCTACGGGTTAGTGTTAGGGTTATGATTAGGGTTCAGTTTAGGCTTAGGTTTAGGGTACAGATTAGGGTTAGGGTACGGGTTAGGGTTAGGGTGAGGGTACGGTTTAGAGATATGGTATGGATTATGGTACGGGTTTAGGTATGGGTTAGGGTACTGATAACGGTTAGGGTTTGGGTTAGGTTTAGGGTATGGGTTAGGGCTAGGTTTAGGGTTAGGGTTAGGGTACAGAATAGGGTTAGGTTTAGGGTTAGTGTTAGGGTTTGGGTTAGGGTTGGGTTAGGGTCAGCTTTAGGGTACTTTTAAGGGTTAGTGTTAGGGTTAGGTTTAGGTTACGGGTTAGGGTTAGGGTTAGGGTAGGTCATGGTTAGGGTTAGTGTTAGGGTTAGGTTTCGGTTAGGGTTAGGGTTAGGGTACTGTTTACGGTTAGGTATAGTGTTAGGTTTAGTTTACAGTTTAGGGTTAGGGTTAGGGTGAGGTTATGGGTTAGGGTTAGGGTTAGGGTTTGGGTTAGGGCATGGGATACGTTTATGTTAGGGTTAGGGAAGGCTTTAGGGTTAGGGTTGGGGTTAGGGTTAGGTTTAGGGTACGGGTTCAGGTTAGGGTTAGGGGTAGGGTATGGGTTTGTTTATGGGTTATGGTACAGGTATTGTTACAGGTAGTGTACGGGTTAGTGTTAGGGTTCGGGTTAGGGAACTGGATAGGATTAGGGTTTGGGTGGGTTAGGGTACAGGTTAGGGTACTGTTAGGTTACGGTTTAGGGTTAGGTTACGGGTTAGGGTTAGTGTTAGGGTTAGGACTTAGGGTTAGGGTTTGGTTTAGGGTTAGGGTTGGGGTTAGGGTTAGGGGTATGGTTAAGGGTTAGGGTTAAGGGTTAGGGTTAGGGTTAGGGGTTAGGGGTTCGGGTTCGGGTTAGGGTTAGGGATTAGGGATTAGGTTTAGGATTAGGGTTAGGGGTTAGGGGTTAGGGTTAGGGTTACAGTTAGGGTTAGGAGTTAGGGTAAGGGTTTGGGTTAGGGTTAGCGTTAGAGTTAGGGTACGGCTTAGGGATAGGGTTAGGGTTAAGATACATGTTTTGATTAGGGTTAGGGTACTGCTAGGTTTTGGGTTAGGGTTAGGTTTAGTTTATGGGTTAGGGTTAGGGTTAGGTTTAGTTACGTGTTAGGGATACGGTTAGGGTGAGGGTTAGGGTTAGTTTAGGATTAGGGTTAGGGTTAGGTTTAGAGATAGGGTTAGGGTTATGATTAGGTAGGGTTAGGTTTAGGGGTAGTTTTAGTGTTTGGGTACGGGTTTGGTTAGGATTAGTGCAGGGTACGGTATAGGGTTAGGGTACCGGTTAGGGTTAGTTTTAGGGTTAGGATTAGAGTACGGGTTAGGGTTAGTGTTAGGGAACCATTTAGGGTTAGTGTACGGGTTAGGGTTAGGGTTGGGGTTAGCGTAGGCATAGGGCACGGGTTAGGATTAGGAGTAGGGTATTGTTTGGGTTAGGGTCAGGGTTAGATTTAGGTTACATGTTAGGGTTAGGGTACGGGTTAGGGTTAGGATAAGGGTTAGGGTTAGTGTACGGGTTAGGGTTGGGGTTAGGGTATGGTTTAGGGTTAGGGTACGGGTTAGGGTTAGGTTACGGGTTACGGTTAGGGTTAGGGTTCAGTTAGGGTTAGGTTTAGGGTAAGGGTTAGGGTTAGGTTTAGGGTTAAGTGTTGAGGTTCAGGGTAAATAAATAGCGTTAGGGGTTAGGGGTTAGGGGTAGTGTTACGGTTAGGGCTAAGGTTAAGTTTTGGGGTTACGGTTAGGGTTAGGGGTTAGGGTTAGGGTTTGAGTTAGGGTTAGGGTTAAGGATAGGGTTAAGGAATAGGGTTAGGGTTAGGGTTAGGGGTTAGGGGTTTGGGTAAGTGTTAGGGGATGGTTTTGGGTTAGGGTTAGGGTTAGGGTTAAGGGTTAAGGTTAAGGGTTAGGGTTAGGGTTAGGTTTAGGGTTATGGGTTAGGGGTTAGGGTTAGGGTTGGGGGTTAGGGGTTAGGGTTAGGGTTACAGTTAGGGTTAGGAATTAGGTTACGGGTTAGTGTATGGGTTAGGTTTCAGGTTAGGTTTAGGGTTAGGTTTAGGGTTAAGGTTAAGGTTATGTTTAGGGTTAGGGTAAGGGTGAGGTGTTAGGGCTAGGTTTAGGGTTAAGGGTTAGGTTTAGGGTTATGTTAAGGTTTAGGGTTAGGGTTAGGGTTAGGGTACGGGTTACGGTTAGAGTACGGGTTAGGGTTACGTTTAGGGAACGGGTTAGGGTTAGTGTTAGGGTAGTGGTTTGTGTATGGGTTAGGGTACGGGTTAGGGCTAGGGTACAGGTTAGAGTTAGGGTTAAGGGTAGGGTTAAGGATTAAGGTTAGGATTAGGGGTTAGGTGTTGGGTTAGGGTTAGGGTTAAGTGTTAGGGTTAAGGGTTAGGGTTAGGGTTAGGTTTAGGGGTTATGGGTTAGGGGTTAGGGTTAGGGTTAGGGGTTAGGTCTTAGGGTTAGGGTTAGGGTTAGGGTTAGGAATTAGGTTTAGTGTTTGGGTTAGGGTTAGTGTTAAGGGTTAGGGGTTAGTGTTTGGGTTAGGGTTATTTTTAGGGTTAGGGTTAGGGTGAGGTTAGGGTTAAGGTTATGGTTAGGGTACGGGTTTATGTTAGGGTGAGGGTAGATTAGGGTTATGGTACGGGTTAGGGTTAGGGTATGGGTTAGGGTATGGGTTAGGGTTAGTGTTAGGGTTAGGGTATGGGTATGGGTTAGGGTTAGGGTTAGGGTACAGGATCGGGTTAGGGTTAGGGTACGGGTTAGTGTTAGGGTTAGTTTTAGGGTATGGTTTAGGGTTAGGGTACGGGTTAGGGTTAGGGTATGGGTTAGGGTTAGGGTTAGGGTATGGGTTAGTGTATGGGTTAGGTTTCAGGTTAGGTTTAGGGTTAAGGTTAGGGTTAGGGTTAGGGTTATGTTTCGGGTTAGGGTAAGGGTGAGGTATTAGGGTTAGGTTTAGGCTTAGGGGTTAGGTTTAGGGTTTTGTTAAGGTTTAGGGTTAGTGTTAGGGTTAGGGTATGGGTTACGGTTAGAGTACGGGTTACGGTTATGGTTAGGGAACGGGTTACAGAACGGGTTAGGGTACTTGTTAGTGTACGGGTTAGGGTACGGGTTAGGGCTAGGGTACGGGTTAGGGTTAGGGTACGGGTATGGGTTAGGGTTAGGGTACGGGTTAGTGTTAGTGTAATGGTTAGGGTTAGTGTACGGGTTAGGGTTGGGGTTAGGGTATGGTTTAGGGTTAGGGTACGGGTTAGGGTTAGGGTTAGGGTAAGGGTTAGGGTTAGGTTTACGGTTAAGTGTTGAGGTTCAGGGTAAATAAATAGCGTTAGGGGTTAGGGGTTAGGGGTAGTGTTAGGGTTAGGGTTAGGGTTAAGGTTTGGTGTTACGGTTAGGGTTAGGGGTTAGGGTTAGGGTTTGGGTTAGGGTTAAGGGTAGGGTTAAGGAATAGGGTTAGGGTTAGGGTTAGGGGTTAGTGGTTTGGGTTAGGGTAGGGGTTAGGTTTTGTCTAGGCTTAGTGTTAGGGTTAAGGGTTAGTGTTAAGGGTTAGGGTTAGGGTTAGTTTTATGGATTAGGGGTTAGGGTTTAGGGTTATGGTGGGGGTTCGGGTTAGAGTTAGGATTACGGTTAGGGTTAAGAATTAGGTTTAGGGTTTGGGTTAGTGTTAATGGTTAGGGTTAGGGTTAAGGGTTAGGGTTTGGGTTAGGGTTAGGGTAAGGGTGAGGGGTTAGGGTTAGGGGTTAGGTTTAGTGTTTTTTTTTGTTTTTTTTTATATATTTTTAAATTTTTATTTATTTATGATAGTCACAGAGAGAGAAAGAGATGCAGAGACACAGGCAGAGGGAGAAGCAGGCTCCATGCACCGGGAGCCCAATGTGGGAATCGATCCTGGGTCTCCAGGATCGCGCCCTGGGCCAAAGGCAGGCGCCAAACCGCTGCGCCATGCAGGGATCCCAGGTTTAGTGTTTTGTTAAGGTTAGGGTTAGGGTTAGGGTTAGGGTACGGGTTACGGTTAGAGTATGGGTTACGGTTACGTTTAGGGAACGGGTTAGGGTTAGGGTACTGGTTTGTGTATGGGTTGGGTATGGGTTAGGGCTAGGGTACGGGTACGGGTTAGGGTTAAGTGTAGGGTTAAGGATTAGGGTTAGGGTTAGGGTTAGTGTTAGGGGTTAGGGGTTTGGGTTACAGTTAGGGGTTAGGTTTTGGGTTAGGGTTACGGTTAGGGTTAGGGTTAGCTGTTAGTGTACGGGTTACGGTTAGAATATGGGTTACGGTTACGGTTAGGGAACGGGTTAGGGTTAGGGTTAGGGTACTTGTTAGTGTACGGGTTAGGGTACGGGTTAGGGTTAGGGTACGGGTATGGGTTAGGGTTAGGGTACGGGTTAGGGTTAGTGTAAGGGTTAGGGTTAGGGTACGGGTTTGGGTGCGGGTTACAGTACGGGTTAGGGTTAGGGTTAGGGTTAGGGTTAAGTTAGGCTACAGGTTAGGGTTCGGTTTAGGTTACGGGTGAGTGTTAGCATTAGGGTACGGTTTATGTATGGGTTAGGTTTCAGGTTAGGTTTAGGGTTAGGGGTTAGGGTTAGTGTTAGTGTTAGTTTTAGGGTTAGGGTTAGGGTTAGGGTTTAGGGTTAGTTTTAGGGGGTAGTGTTGGTGTTAGTGTTAAGGTTAGCATTAAGGTTAGGGTTAGGGGTTAGGGTTAGGGTTTGGGTTAGTGTTAGGATTAGGGTTAGGGTTAGGGTTAGGGTTAGGGTTAAGGGTTAGGGTTAAGGGTTAGGGTTAGGTTTAGGGTTAGTGGTTAGGGGTTCTGGTTAGGGTTAGGGTTAGGGGTAGGATTAAGGTTAGGGTTAAGGGTTAGGGTTTGTTTTTGGTTTTGGTTTAGGCTTAGGGGTTAGGTTTTAGGGTTAGGGTTAGATGTTAGGGTTAGGGTTAGGGTTAGGGTTATGGTTAGGTACGTGTTAGTGTTAGGGTTAGGGTACGGGTTAGGGTACGGGTTAGTGTTAGAGTACTGGTTAGGGTTAGGGTTAGCGATGGGTTAGGGTATGGGCTTAGGTTTAGGGTACGGGTTAGGGTACAGGTTAGGGTATGGGTTAGGTTTGAAGTACAGGTTAGTGTTAGGGTACCTGTTAGGGTTAGAGTACTGTTAGGGTTAGGGTACGGGTTAAGTTTAGGGTAGTATTCGGGTTAGGGTTAGGGATAGGGGTTAGGGTTAGGGTTAGGGTTACAGTTAGAGTTAAGGTTAGGGTTAAGGGTTAGGGTTAAGGGTTAGGGTTAGGATAGGTTTAGTGTTAGGGTTAGGGGTTAGGGTTAGGGATTTGATTCTATTCGATTATTTTCGATTCGATTCGATTCAATTATTTTCGATTCGAATCGATTCGATGCAATTCATTCAATTCGATTCTTATCGATTCGATTCTTTTCGATTCGATAGATTCTTTTCTATTCGATTCAATTTGATTCGATTCGATTCGTTTCGATTCAATTCGATTTGAGTCTTTTTGATTCGATTCGTATCGATTTGATTCTTTTCAGTTCAATTCGATTGAAATCTTTTCGATGTGATTCAATTCGATTCTTTACGAATCGATTTGATTCTTTTCAATTCGATTCGATTTTTTTCGATTCGATTCGATTCTTTTCCATTCAATTTGATTCGATTCATTTCGATACAATTCGATTCTATTCTTTTCAATTCGATTCGATTTTTTCGATTTGATTCAATTCCTTTAGATTCAATTCGATTCGATTCAAATCTTTCGTTTCGATTCGATTGTTTTCAATTCGATTCAATCTTTTTCAATTAGATTCGATTCTTTTCGATTTGATTCAATTCGATTCGAGTCTTTTCGAAACGATTCTATTCTTTTCAATTCAATTCGATTCGATTCTTTTCGATTCGATTCGATTCTTTCGATTCGATTCAATTCTTTTTTTAAGTTTTTAAAAAAAAATTTTTATTATTTATTTATGATAGTCACAGAGAGAGAGAGAGAGAGAGAGAGGCAGAGACATAGGCAGAGGGAGAAGCAGGCTCCATGCACCGGGAGCCTGACGTGGGATTCGATCCCAGGTCTCTAGGATCGCGCCCTGGTCCAAAGGCAGGCGCTAAACCGCTGCACCACCCAGGGATCCCACGATTCAATTCTTTTTGATTCAATTTGATTCGATTCAATTCGATTATTTTTGATTCGATTATCTTCGAATCAATTCGGTTCGATTCAATTCGATTATTTTCGATTCAATTCGATTCGATTCGATTATTTTAGATTCAATTCTGTTCGATTCGGTTCGATTATTTTCGATTTGATTCGATTCGATTCGATTATTTTCAATTTGATTCGATTGGATTAGTTTAGATTATTTTCGATTCGATTTGATTCTTTTCAATTCATTTCGATTATTACCGATTTGATTCAATGCGAATTGATTATTTTCGATTCGATTACATTCAATTCGATTCGATAATTTTTGATTCGATTCGATTCTTTTCAATTCGATTCATTTCTTTTCAGTTCGATTCAATTCTTTTCGATTCGATTCAATATTTATGATTCAAATGACTCAATTCTTTTCGATTCGATTATTTTCGATTCGATTCGATTATTTTCGATTCGATTCGATGTGAATCGATTATTTTCTAATCGATTCGTTTTAATTCGATTCGATTCGATTCAATTTGATTTGTTTATTTTCGATTCGATTCGATCATTTTTGATTCGATTCGATTCGATTATTTTCAATTCGATTCAATTATTTTCGATTCGATTTGATTCTTTTCGATTCGTTTAGATTATTTTCCATTTGAATCGATTCTATTATTTTCAGTTCGATTAGTTTCATTTTTTTAAAATATTTTATTTATTTATGACAGATACAGAGAGAGAGAGAGAGGCAGAGACACAGGCAGAGGGAGAAGCAGGCTCCATGCACCGGGAGCCCGATGTGGGATTCGATCCCGGGTCTCCAGGATCACGCCCTGGGACAAAGGCAGGCACCAAACCGCTGCGCCACCCAGGGATCCCCTGATTCGATTACTTTTGATTCGATGAAATTTGATTCGATTTTTTTGAATCGATTTGATTCTATTCGATTATTTTTTATTTGATACGCTTATCGATTCCATTCAATTCCAATTATTCTCAATTCAATTCAATTTCATTCGATTATTTTTTATTCAATTCGATTCAATTATTTTCTATTCGATGCGATTCGATTCGATTTGATTCTTTTTGATTCAATCAATTCGATTTGAATCGAATCTTATTGATTTGATTGCATTCGATTCAATTCTTTTCAATTTGATTCGATTCTTTTCGATTCGATTAGATTCTTTTCAATACAATTCTATTCTTTTTGATTCGATTCGATTTGATTCTTTTCGATTCGATACGATTCGATTCTTTTTGATTCAATTCAATTCAGTTTGATTCTTTTCAATTCGATCTTTTCCATTTGATTCGATTCTTTCCGTTTCGATTTGATTCTTTTCGATTCATTGTTTTTCGATTCAATTAGATTCTTTTCAATTCAATTCGATTCGATTCTTTTCGTTTCAATTTGATTCTTTTCTATTTTATTTGATTCGATTAGTTTCAATTAGATTCGATACTGTTCGATTCGATTCTTTTCGATTCAATTCAATTGTAATCGATTCGATTCTTTTCGATTCAATTTGATTCAATTCGATACGATTCTTTTTGATTCGATTCTTTTTGGTTCTGTTCGATTCCATTCTTTTCGATTCACTTTGATTTGATTCTTTTCGATTCGATTAGATTCTTTTCGATTCGATATGATTCGATTCGTTTAGATTTTTTTCAATTCGTTTCGATTCGAATCTATTCGATTCTTTTTGATTCAATTCGATTTGATTGATTCTTTTCGATTCAATTTTATTTGATTCGATTCCATTCAATTCGATTCTTTTCGATTCAATTAGATTCTTTTCAATTCGATATGATTCGATTCGATTCTTTTCGATTCGATTCTTTTCAATTTGATTCTTTTCGATTCGATTCAATTCGACTCTTGTTGTTTCGATTCGATTCTTTTTTATTCGATTTGATTCGATTCTTTTTGTTTCGATTAGATTCTCTTCGATTCAATTCTTTCTGATTCGATTCTTTTCGATTCGATCCTATTCGATACGATTCAATTCTTTTTGATTCGATACGATTCGATTCGATTCTTTTCACTTCGATTTGATTTGATTCTTTTCAATTTGAATCGATTCAATACGATTCGATTCCATTATTTTTAATTCGATGCAATTTGATTCGATTTTTTCGAATCGATTTGATTCGATTCGATTATTTTCTATTTGACTCGATTTGATTCGATTCAATTATCAATTCAATTCAATTCCAATTATTTTCGATTCGATTCGATTCGATTATTTTTTATTCAATTCGATTCAATTATTTTTGATTTGATGCGATTCGATTCGATTCAATTCTTTTCGATTGAATCAATTCGATTTGATTCTTTTCAATTCGATTCAATTCGATTCTTTTCGTTTTGATTGCATTCGATTCGATTCTTTTCGATTCGATTCAATTTGATTCTTTTCGTTTCGATTAGATTCTCTTCGATTCGATTCTTTTCAATTCAATTCTCTTCGATTCAATTTGATTCTTTTCTATTCGATTCAATAAGATTTTTTTCATTCGAATCATTTCTGTTCAATTCTATTCTATTCGATTCGATTCTTTTCAATTCGATTCTTTTCGTTCCGATTCGATTCTTTTCGATTGGATTCTTTTCGATTTGATTTGATTCAATCATTTGGATTCGATTTGTTACATTTCGAATTGATTCTTTTCGATTCGATTCGATTCGATTCTTTTTGATTCAATTGGATTCGTTTAGATAATTTTTTTTATTTTTCGTTCAGATAATTTTTGATTCGATTCGATTCTTTTCGCCTAGCTTCAATTCGATTCTACTCGATTCGATTCATTTCGATTCTTTTTTATTCAATTCTATTCGATTCTTTTCGATTCGGTTCGATTCTTTTTGATTCAATTCGATTCTTTTTTATTCGATTCGATACGATTTGATTCGATTATTTTTAATTCGATTCGATTTGTTTCAATTGTTTTTGAATCTATTTGATTTGATTCGATTATTTTCAATCGACTCAATTTGATTTGATTCGATTATCGATTCGATTCAATTCCAATTATATTCGATTTGATTCGATTCGATTATTTTTTATTCAATTCGATTCAATTATTTTCGATTCGATGCAATTCAATTCAATTCTTTTCGTTTCAATTCAATTCGATTTGATTCTTTTCAATTCGATTCGATTCTTTTCTATTCATTTCGATTCTTTTCGATGCTATTCAATTCGATTCTTTTTGATTCAATTCGATAAGATTCGATTCTTTTCGATTCGATTCGATACGATGCTTTTCAGTTCTATTCGATTTGATTCTTTTCAATTCAATTAGATATGATTCGATTCTTTTCGATTCAATTCGATACCATTCGATTCTTTTCGATTCAATTCAATTTGATTCTTTTCGTTTCGATTCGATTTGATTGTTAACGATTTGATTCGATATAATTGGATTCTTTTCATTTCGATTCCATTCTTTTCGATTCGATTCATTTCGATTTGATTCAATTTGATTCTTTGGATTTGATTCGATACTGTTTGATTCGATTTAATTCTTTTCGATTCGATTCGATTCATTTCGATTCCTTTCAATTCGATTCAAATCTTTTCACTTTGCTTCGATTAGATTCTACTCTATTCATTTCAAATCGATCGATTCTTTTTGATTCGATCTATTCGATTATTTTGATTCGGTTTGATTTGATTAAATTCTTTTCGATTTGATTCGATTCTTTTCCACTCGATCTGATGAGATTTGATTCGAATTTTTTCGATTCGATTCGATTTGAATCTATTCAATTCTTTTCGATTCAATTCAATTCTTTTCAATTCATTTAAATTCTATTCGATTCCATTCGATTCGATTCTTTTCGGTTCGATTCGATTCTTTTCGATTCGATTCAATTCAATTGAATTCTTTTCGATTCGATTCAATTCGATTCTTTTCGATTCGATTCGATCCTTTTCGATGCTATTCAATTTGATTCTTTTCGATTCGATTCGATACGATTCGATTCTTTTCAGTTCTATTCGATTTGATTCTTTTCAATTCAATTAGATATGATTCGATTCCTTTCGATTCAATTCAATACCATTAGATTCTTTTCAATTCGATTCAATTTGATTCTTTTCGATTCTATTTGATTTGATTGTTTACGATTTGATTCGATACAATTGGATTCTTTTCGTTTCGATTCGATTCTTTTCGATTTGATTCTTTTTGATTTGATTCGATTCTTTGCATTCGATTCTATACTGTTTGATTCGATTCAATTCTTTTGGATTCAATTCGATTCATTTCAATTATTTTCTATTCGATTCGAATCTTTTCACTTCGCTTCGATTTGATTCTACTCTATATTCATTTCAAATCGATTTGATTCTTTTTGATTCGATCTATTTGATTATTTTTGATTCGGTTCGATTCGATTCAATTCTTTTCTATTCGATTCGATTCTTTTCCATTCGATCTGATTAGATTCGTTTCAAATTTTTTCAATTCGTTTCGATTCGAATCTATTAGATTCTTTTCGATTCGATTCGATTCAAATTCCTTTCTTTTCAAATCGATTTGATTCGATTCAATTTTTTATTCCATTCGAATCGATTTTTTCAATTCAATTCTTTTAGATTCGATTCAATTCGATTTTTTCGATTCGATTTGATTCTTTTCGATTCGATTCGATTCAATTCGATTTGAAGCTATTCGATTAGATTCTTTTCAATTCGATTCTTTTTGATTTGATTCGATTCGGTTCTTTTCGATTCGATTCTATTCTTTAAGGTTCAATTCGATATTTTTGATTCAATTCGATTCTCTGATTCGATTCAAGTCGATTCTTTTAGATTTGAATCGACGGTTTTCTATTCTTTTCGATTCCTTTCGATTCGATTCGATTCTTTTCGATTCGATTTTTTCGATTCGATTAGATTCTTTTAGATTCGATTCGATTCCTTTCGATTCAATTCGATTCGACTCTTTTCCACTCAATTCTTTTCCATTTGATTCGATTCTTTTTTATTAGATTTTTGATTTTCTATTCAATTCGATTCTATTCTATTCAATTTGATTTGATTCTTTTCAATTTGATTTGATTCTTTTCTATTCGATATGATTCAATTTGATCCTTTTCAATTCGATTTGATTCTTTTCGATTCGATTCGATTTTTTTGTTTCAATTTGATAGTTTTTGATTCGTTTCTTTTTGATTCGATTCGATTAGAATCTTACGATTAGAGTCTTTTCGATTCGAATTCCTTTCTTTTCCAAGCAATTTGATTCGATTCTTTTTTATTTGATTCGATTCTTTTCGATTCGATTCGATTCGATTTTTTTCAATGCGATTCGATTCGATTCAATTTTTTTCGATGTGATTCGATAGTTTTCGATTCGTTTCTTTTCGATTTGATTCGATTCGAATCTTTCGATTCGATTCAATTCTTTTCGATTCGATTCAATTTTTTTCAATTCAATTCGATTCTTTTCGATTCGAATCGATTCTTTTTTTTTTTTTAATTTTTATTTATTTATGATAGGCACACAGTGAGAGAGAGAGAGGCAGAGACACAGGCAGAGGGAGAAGCAGGCTCCATGCACCGGGAGCCCGACGTGGGATTTGATCCTGGGTCTCCAGGATCGCGCCCTGGGCCAAAGGCAGGCGCTAAACCGCTGCGCCACACAGGGATCCCTCGAATCGATTCTTTACACTTCCATTCGATTTGATTCTTTTATTCCGTGCGATTCGATTCGATTTTTTTCGAATCACGTCGATTCGATTCTTTTCGATTCGAGTCTTTTCAATTCGAATTCCTTTCTTTTCAAATGGATTTGATTTGATTCGATTCGATTCTTATCTATTCGTTTCGAATCTTTCTATTCGAGTCTTTTTGATTTGAATTCCTTTCTTTACGAATCAATTCGATTCCATTCTTTTCGATTCGATTCGATTCTTTTCGATTCAACTCTTCGATTCAATTCTTTTGGATTCGATTCTTTTCGATTTGATTCGATTCTTTTCGATTCGATTATGTTCGATTCTTTTCGATTCATTTCGATTCGATTCTTTTCGATTCGATTTGATTCTTTTCGATTCGATTCGATTCTCTTCAATTCAATTCTTTCTATTCTTTTCAATTCGATTCGATTCGATTATTTTCGATTGGATTCATTTTGATTCGTTTTTTTCTAAACGATTCGATTCTTTTCGATTCCACTCCGTTCGACTCGATTCATTGGATTCAATTCTTTTCGATTCGATTAGATACGATTCTTTTCGATTCCATTCAATTCGATTCGAAACTCTTCGATTCAATTCTTTTCAATTCGATTCGATTCGATTGTTTCAGTTCGATTCGATTTAATTCTTTTTCATTCGATTCGATTCTTTTCGATTCGATTTGATTTTTTTCTATTGGATTTTTTATTTGATTTGTTTCGATTATTTTCGATTCTATTCGATTCGATTCTTTTCCATTCGATTCAACTCTTTTTGATTCGTTTCAAATCAATTCGATCCCTTTCGATTCGATTCGATTTGATTTATTTCGATTCGATACGATTTTTTTCATTTCGATATGATAGTTTTTGATTCATTTCTTTTCAATTCGATTCGATTCGATTGTTTTCGGTTCGATTCAATTTAATTCTTTTCGATTTGATTCGATTCTTTTCCACTCAATTCAATATTTTCAATACAATTTTTTATTAGATTTTTTTCTTTTTCATTCGATTCGATTCTTTTCAATTTGATTTGATTCATTTCTATTCGATACGATTCGATTCGATCCTTTTCGATTCGATTCGATTCGATTTTTTTCGTTTTGATTCGATAGTTTTTGATTCGTTTCTTTTTTATTTGATTCGATTCGAATCTTACGATTCGAGTCTTTTCGATTCGAATTCCTTTCTTTACCAAACGATTTGATTCGATTCGATTCTTTTCGATTCGATTCCATTGGATTTTTTTCGATGCAATTCGATTCGATTCGATTTTTGCAATTTGATTCGATTGTTTTCGATTCATTTCTTTTCAATTTGATTCGATTCGATTCAAATGTGTCGATTCGATTCTTTTCGATTCGATTCGATTCTTTTTGATTCAATTATTTTCGATTCAATTCGATTCTTTACACTTCCATTCAATTCGATTCTTTTGATTCCGTGCGATTCGATTCGATTTTTTTCGAATCGATTCGATTTGATTCTTTTCGATTCGAGGCTTTTCGATTCGAATTCCTTTCTTTTCGAATCGATTTGATTCGATTCTTTTCTATTCGATTCGATATGATCTTTTCAATTCTATTCTATTCTATTCTTTTAGATTTAGATTAGATTCGTTTTTTTAATTAGATTCGATACTTTTCGATTCGATTCTTTTCGATTGGAGTCAATTCTTTTCGATCCGATTCAATTTGAATCTATTCGATTAGATTCCTTTCAATTCGATTCTTTTCGATTTGAATCAATTCGGTTCTTTTCTATTCGATTCTTTTCGGTTCAAATTGATTTTTGTGATTTGATTCGATTCTTTTTCATTCGATTTGTTTCGATTCTTTTCAATTGGATTTGATTTGATTCGATTCTTTTTTATTTGATTTGATTTGATTTGATTCTTTTCGATTTGAATCGTTTGGATTCGATTCTTTTTGATTCGATTCGCTTCGATTCTTTTCTATTTGATTCGATTGGATTACTTTTCGATTCGATTTGATACTTTTTTATTTGACTTTTTTCAATTCTTTTCGATTTGATTCGATTCGATTCAATTTCGATTCGATTCGTTTCTTTTATATTCGATTTGATTCGATTCGATCGTTTTCGATTCAATTCCATTCTTTTCGATTCAATTCGACTCGATTTGAATCTATTCTATTCGATTCTTTACAATTCTATTCTTTTCTATTTGATTCGATTCATTTCTTTTCAATTCGATTCGATTTGATTCTTTTCGATTCGAGTCTTTTTGATTCGAATTCCATTCTTTTCGAATTGATTTGATTCGATTCGATTCTTTTCTATTCGATTCAATATGATCTTTTCAATTCGATTCGATTCGATTCGATTCTTTTAGATTCGATTCGATTCGCTTTTTTCAATTCGATTCGATACTTTTTGATTCGATTCTTTTCGTTTCGAGTCAATTCTTTTTGACTCGATTCGATTTGAATCTATTCAATTAGATTCCTTTCAATTCGATTCTTTTTGATTCGATTCATTTCTTTTCGATTTGATTTTTTCTATTCGATTCTTTTTTATTTGATTTGTTTCAATTATTTTCGATTTGATTTGATTCGATTCTTTTCAATTCGATTCGATTCGATTCGATTTTTTTGGTTTCGATACGATAGTTTTCGAATCGTTCTTTTCTTATTCTATTCGATGCGATTCTTTTTGTTTCGATTCGATTTGAATCTTTTCGATTCGATCCGATTCTTTTCTATTCGATTTGATTCGATTCGATCCTTTTCGATTCGATTCGATTTGATTCTTTTCGATTCGATTTGATTCTTATATTCGAATCGATTCGATCTTTTTCGATTCGATTCAATTCTCTTCGATTCGATTCGATTTTTCCGTTTCCATTTGATAGTTTTCTTTTTTTATTTTTTTTTAAATTTTTATTTACTTATGATAGTCACACAGAGAGACAGAGAGAGGCAGAGACATAGGCAGAGGGAGAAGCAGGCTCCATGCACCGGAAGCCCGACATGGGATTCGATCCCGGGTCTCCAGGATCGCACCCTGGGCCAAAGGCATACGCTAAACTGCGCCACCCAGGGTTCCCTGATAGTTTTCTATTCATTTCATTTCTATTCGATTTGATTCGATTCTTTTCGATTCGATTTGATTCGATTTGAATCTTTCTATTCGAGTGGTTTTGATTTTAATTCCTTTCTTTTCGAATCGATTCGATTCGATTCTTTTCAATTCGATTCAATTCTTTTTGATTCGATTCGATTCGATTCGATTATTTTCACTTCCATTCGATTCAATTCTTTTGATTCGGTGCGATTCGATTCGATTATTTTCGATTCCATTCTATTAGATTCTTTTTGATTCGACTCTCTTTGATTCGAATTTCTTTCTTTTCGAATCGATTCGATTCGATTCTTTTTGATTTGATTCGATTATTTTTGAGTCAATTCGAATCAATTCGTTTTTTTCAAATGGATTCAATTCTTTTCGATTCGACTCTTTGATTCGATTCTTTTCGATTCGATTCGATTCTTTACAATTCGATCCTTTTCGATTCGATTCTTTTCGATTCAATTCGATTCGTATCTTTTCGATTCGATTTGATTCTTTTCATTTCGGTTCGATTCGATTCTTTTCTATTTTCAATTCGATTCAATTTGATTATTTTTGATTCGATTCGATTCAATCGATTCGTTTTTTTCGAGTCGATTCGATTCTTTTCAATTCCACGCCCTTCGACTTGATTTATTTTGATTCGATTAGATTCTATTCTTTTCGATTCGATTCGATTCTTTTTGATTCGTTTCTTTTATATTCGATTCTTTTTGATTCATTTCGAATCGATTCGATCCTTTTCAATTCGATTCGATTCGATATGATTTTTTTACGTTTCGATATGATAGTTTTCGATTCTTTTCTTTTCGATTCCATTCGATTCGATTCTTTTGTTTCGATTCAATTTGATTCGAATCTTTCGATTCGAGTCTTTTCGATTTGAATTCCTTTCTTTTAGAATTGATTCGATTCGATTCTTTTCTATTTCATTCGATTAGTTTCGATTCTTTTCAATTTGATTCGATTCGATTTGATTATTTTAGTTTTGATTCGATTCTTTCTGATTCAATTCGATTCATTTCGATTGGATTTGATTCTTTTCAATTCAATTTGATTCGATTTTTTTCTATTAGATCCGATTCTTTTCTATTCGATTTGATTCGATTCGATCTTTTTCAATTCGATTCGATTCTTTTCGATTTGATTTGATTCTTTTCTATTCGATACAATTAAATTTGATTCTTTTCAATTCGATTCAATTCTTTTCGATTCGATTCGATTCGATTCTTTTTTTCGATTCGATTTGATCTTTGTCGATTCGATTCGATACGATTCGATTCGATTTTTTTCGTTTCGATTCGATAGTTTTCTATTCGTTTCTTTTCTATTCCATTCGATTCGGTTCTTTTCGATTCGATTAGATTCTATTCGAATCTTTCCATTCGAGTGTTTTTTATTTGAATTCCTTTCTTTTCGAATCGATTCGATTCGATTCTTTTTAATTCGATTCTTTTTGATTCGATTGGATTCGATTCGATAATTTTCACTTCCCTTGATTTTGATTCTTTTGATTCGGTGCGATTTGATTCGATTTTTTTATATGATTCTATTCGTTTCTTTTCAATTCGAGTCTCTTCTATTCAAATTTCTTTCTTTTCGAATCGATTTGATTCGATTATTTTCGATTTGATTCGATGCGATTCGATTCTTTTCGATTTGATTCGATTCCTTTCGATTTGATTTGATTCTTTTTGATTCAATTCGATTCGATTCTTTTCGATTCGATTCTTTTCTATTTGATTTGATTCAATTCGATCCTTTTCGATTTGATTCGATTCTTTTCGATTTGATTTGATTCTTTTCTATTCGATACAATTCGATTCAACCCTTTTCGATTCGATTCGATTCGATTCTTATACTCAATTTGATTCGATTTTTTCGATTCGATATGATTCTCTTCGATTCGATTCGATTTTTTCGTATCCATTCGATAGTTTTCTATTCATTTCTTTTCTATTCGATTCGATTCGATTCGATTCGGATCTTTCTATTCGAGTGTTTTTTATTTGAATTCCTTTCTTTTCGAATCGATTCGATTCTTTTCAATTCGATTCAATTCTTTTTGATTCAATTCGATTTGATTCTTTTTGATTCAATTCGATTCAATTCGATTATTTTCACTTCCATTCGATTCGATTCTTTTGATTCGGTGTGATTAGATTCGATTTTTTCCGATTCGATTCAATTCTTTTCGATTCGAGTCTCTTTGATTTGAATTTCTTTCTTTTCGAATCGATTTAATTCGATTCTTTTCAATTTGATTTGATTCGATTCGATTCTTTTCGATTTGATTTGATTTTTTTCGATTAGATTCTATTCTTTTTGATTAGATTCGATTCTTTTCTATTCAATTTGATTTGATTCGATCCTTTTCTATTCGATTCAATTCTTCTCGTTTTGATTTGATTATTTTCTATTCGATACAATTAGATTCGATCCTTTTCTATTCGATTCGATTCTTTTCGATTTGATTCGATTCGTTTCTTATATTCGATTCGATTTGATTCTCTTCGATTCGATTCGATTCGATTCGATTTTTTTCATTTCCATTCGATAGTTTTCTATTCGTTTCTTTTCTACTCGATTCGATTTGATTCTTTTCGATTCGATTCGATTCAATTCGAATCTTTCTATTCGAAAGTTTTTTATTTGAATTCCTTTCTTTTCGAATCAATTCGATTCAATTCTTTTCGATTTGATTCGATTCGATTCTTTTTGATTCGATTAGATTTGATTCGATTATTTTCACTTCCATTAGATTCGATTCTTTTGATTCAGTGCGATTCGATTCGATTTTTTTCGATTCGATTCTTTTCAATTCAAATGTCTTTCTTTTCAAATTGGTATGATTCGATTCTTTTCGATTTGATTTGATTCGATTCTTTTCAATTCGATTTGATTCTTTTTGATTCTATTTGATTCTTTTCGAGTCTCTTCGATTCGGTTTATTCAAATCGTTTCGATTCTTTTCGATTCGACTCTTTGATTCGATTATTTTGAATTCGATTCTTTTCAATTCGATTTGATTCTTTTTGATTCGATTTGATTCTTTTCAATTCAATTCGATTCGATTATTTTGGATTTGATTCGATTCAATTCGATTCGTTTCTTTCTAAATGATTCAATTCTTTTCCATTCCACTCCTTTCGACTCGATTCATTTGGATTCGGTTAGTTTCGATTCGATTAGATTCAATTCTTTTTGATTCATTCCGATTTGATTCTATTTAATTCATTTATTTTTGATTCTATTCGAATGTTTTCAGTTCGATTAGATTCTTTTCGATTCAATTTGATTCGATTCGAATTTCTTCGATTCAATTGTTTTCGATTGGATTCGATTGGATTCGATTGTTTTCGATTCGATTTGATTCAATTCTTTTCGATTCGATTTGATTCTTTTCGATTCGATTCAATTTTTTTCTATTCGATTCTTTTTTATTTGATTTGTTTCGATTATTTTCTATTCGATTCAATTCGATTCTTTTTGATTCGATTCGATTCTTTTTGATTCGATTCGATTCTTTTTGATTCGTTTCGAATTGATTAGATACTTTTCAATTAGATTCGATTCGATTTTTTAATTTGATACGATTTTTTTATTTTCGATGATAGTTTTCGATTAGTTTCTTTTTGATTGTATTCGATTTGATTCTTTTTGTTTCGATTCGATTTGATTCGAATCTTTCGATTCGAGTCTTTTCGATTCAAATTCCTTTCTTTTAGAATCGATTCGATTCAATTCTTTTCGATTCGATTCAATTCAATTCGTTTTTTCTAAAACAATTCGATTATTTTTGATTCCACTCTTCGATTAGATTCATTTGGATTCAATACTTTTCGATTCGATTAGATTAGATTATTTTTGATTCGATTCTATTCAATTATATTTGATTCGTTTCTTTTTGATTCCATTCGAATCTTTTCGGTTCGATTAGATTCTTTTCGATTCAATTCGATTTGATTCGAAATACTTCGATTGAAATCTTTTCGATTCGATTATTTTCGATTCAATTCAATTCAATTTGATTCTTTTCAATTCGATTCAATTCATTTCTTTTCGATTCGATTTTTTCCATTCGATTCCTTTTTATTTGATTTGTTTCAATTATTTTCGATTGGATTCGATTCTTTTTTTTTAAGCCACAGAATATATTTAATTCAAATTAAACATGAAACTAAAATAATGTTCGGTCCTTATCAAGTAGCAATTACATTGTTTAAAAAAAAAGAGCACTACATTTCTTTCTACATTCTGGCAATCCAACAAGGCACAAGTCACATCCAGTTTGCTGAGGTGATGGATCCAGCAGTCACCATAGACGCTCATGGTTTTGAGGGGGTCGGGGAGGCACGACCATACTTCATACAAAACGATTCTGCAGCAATTGTGAAAGAGAGGAACCTCCCTCCTAATCTATAAGAATGAGAGTCCAAGTAGCAGGAAGTAGGAGATTTGCATAATGAATGTATTTCATTAAATAGACAGTTAACACGCTCCTGCTTCTTCATTCCAGATTGCCTTTTGTGTCACCCACCTTTATGGCAGTGGCAAAGCTTCCTACACATGTCTCAGCGATAATACTCTTTACATTATAGGTAATTTTTTCTTTTTCTTTCTTTTTAATTTTTTTGGCATGATTTCTTTCCCACGTAAAGAAAGCCAACTTCTTCAAGACACAGGTCATTCAGCTTAAAGTGTCAGCCTCCACTATCTCCTCGGGCTGTGGGGAGGTACAAGCCACAAGCTCAATCCAAAGGAGTGTGCATGCCTTAAAGGCAGCCGTCTGCTAGGCACGAAACTGACAAGGCAGACACTTGGTTCTCACTTCGCTCCTGTCCCACATAAAACGAAATGCTGTGGAAGCAGACCGTACAGGCTGTCAGGATGGGGGAGGTGCAGGCCATAAGCTCAAGTCTCAGGAGTGTGTATGCTTTGCAGGCCGATGTCTGCTAGACACTTATCCAGGGGAGCTAGAACCGAGCTACACTCGAATTGAACAAGGACGTTGGCAATCGCTGTATTGAACTCAGATACACGAGAGTACGGGCCTGTCACTTTCACAGGCTTGTCACACAACCTCTTCCTGCACGTAATATAAGGATGCTAGGACCTATGTCTACAGGCAGTCAGGATGCGGGACGGTCCTGCCCTGACCTCAGCTCTCACAAGGAAGCATGCCTAGAAGCCAGCTTTCAACTAGCTGCGTTCTCCTTGGCAGTAAGAATGTAGCAGTATTCTGAGTCAGGAGGTTCCAAGATTACCACTCTACTGCACCTGGAGATACCGTCCAGGTCTGCATAGTTCCACTTGCATCTCAGTAGCCTCTGGCAAACGTATCTGGTGAAGATGTTGGAAACTCACTCTGCAGGCAGTGTGGAGCTGTGAGGGACTGGGTGTGAGCTCAACTCTCAGAAGTAAGATGCCTTTGGACAAGGCATTCTGCTACACTCTCACGTATGGAACTTAGTATGTACCAACAGTCTAACACAGGAATTACTAGGAAATCGCTGGATTGAGCGTGGAGGCACTAGTCTTGTGTGCCAGGAGTTTCCACATACCACTCACAACACTTGAGTCACGCATCGAGCCTAGGCTGCTTAGGAGCGACGAGTACCTGCAGGCAGGATGTGGGAGGTACAGGCCATTGGCTCAACTCTCAGAAGTGTGTATGCCTGGGAGGCAGATGTCTGCTACCCACTCGTCCATGGGAGTTAGAACCCAGCTACACTCTAATTGAAGAAGCAGTTGGATATCGCTGTATTCACCTCAGATACACGTGGGTACAAGCTTCACGTTTCCACATGCATTTCCCCCAACCTCTCCCAGCACCTAACATAAGGATGTTAGCAACTACGCCTACAGGCAGTCAGGATGCCGGAGGGTCCTCTCTTGAGCTCACCTCTCAAAAGGAAGCATGCCTCGAGGCACCATTCTGCTAGCTGTATTTTCCTGGCCGTGAGAAAGAAGCTACATTGTAAGCCAGGAGGTTCCATGTATACCGCTCTACTGCACCTGGAGACACGAGCATTGCAGCCTGCAGCTGGCTCCTTGTGTCCCATGAGCTTCTGACAAACATGTCTAGTGAGGATGTTTGTAACTGTATCTGCAGGCAGTGTGGAACTGGGAAGGACCATGTTTCAGCTTATCTCCGAGGAGGAAGTTCCCCAAGAGAGAGCTTTCAGCTACGTTCTCAGGTTTGGAAGTTAGTATGTAACTCCCATCTTAGGGAGGAATTCCTCAGAAGTCGCTGGATTGAACTAAGAGACACTTGGCTCTCGCAAAAATTGCGTCCCGTGTCGAACGAAATCCTTTGGAAGTGAAGCGTACAGGCGGTCAGCATGTGGAAGGTACAAGCCATAAGCTCAAGCCAAAGGAGTGTGCATGCCTTGTAGTCAGCTGTCCGCTAGGTGCGATAGTGACAAGGGAGACACTTGGCTTATACTCCGCTTCTCTCCCGTATACAACGAAATGCTGTGGAAGCGGAACGTTCAGGCAGTCAGGATTGGGGAGGTACATGCCATAACTCAACTCTCAGAAGTGTGTATGCTTTGCAGGCTGATGTCTGCTAGACACTTATCGAAGCGAGGTATACCCGAGCTACACTCTAATTGAACACGAATGTTGGCAATCGATGTATTGAAGTCAGATGCACGTGAGTACAGTCCTGGCACTTCCACTTGCATTTCTCCAACATCTCCCAGCATCTCCCTTAAGGATGTTAGCAGGTATGACTATGGGCAGGCCAGATGCGGGAGGGTCCTGCCCTGAGCTCAACTCTCACAAGAGAGCATGCCTAGAAGCCAGCTTTCAACTAGCTGCGTTCTAATGGCCGTAAGATCATAGCAGTCTTCTAACTCAGGAGGTTTGAAGAATACCATTCTACTGCACTTGGAGACACCTTCCAGGCCTGCATTATTCCACTTGCTTCTCACAAGCTTCTGACAAACGTCTCTGGTGAAGATGTTCAAAACTCATTCTGCAGGCAATGTGGAACTGTGAGGGATTGGGTGTGAACTCAACTCTTGGAAGAGAGATGCTTTTGGACTTGGGGTTCAGCTAGCTCTCACGTATGGAACTTAGTATGTAGCACCTGTCTAAGACAGGAATTACTAAGAAATCGCAGGATTGAGCTTCGAGGCCCTAGTCTTGTCTGCCGGGACTTTCGTCTTATCTCTCACAACACTTCAGTCACGCATCGAGCCTAGGCCTGTTACCAGTGCAGTGTACCTGGAGGAGGATGTGGGAAGTACAGGCCATAAGCTCAACTCTCAAAAGTGTGTATGCCTGGGAGGCTGATGTCTGCTACCCACTCGTACATTGGAGTTAGAAATTAGCTACACTCTTTGAAGAAGGCCGTTTGAAATCGCTATATTCATCTCTGATAATGGTGAGTACAGGCCTGATACTTCCACAAGCAAATGGAATTGAAACAAATAGAATCACATCGAATAGAATCGAAAAGAATGAATCGGAAACTATCGTATTGATACGAAAAAAATCGAATCGAATCGAATCGAATCCAAAAGGATCGGATCGCATCGAATTGAAAAGAATTGAATCGAATCGAAAATAATTGAAACAAATCAAATAAAAAGGAATCGAATGGAAAAAAATTGAATCGAAAAGAAATGAATTGAATCGAATCGAAAAGAATAGAATTGAATCGAATCGAAAAGAATCGAATCGAAATGAATTCAATCGAAGAGTTTCGATTCGAATCGAATTGAATCGAAAAGAATCTAATCGAACCAAAAAGATTCGAATGGAATAAAAAAGAAACGAATCAAAAAGAATCGAATTGAATCGATTCATAAGAATCGAATCTAATCGAATCAAAAAGTATCGAATCCAAATGAATCTAATCGAAAAGAATGGAAGCAAAAAGAATCGAATTGTTTCAGAAAAAAATGAATCGAATTGAATCGAATCGAAAAGAATTGAATCGAATCGATTTTAATAGAAAGGAATTCGAATCGAAAAGACTCAAATCGAAAGAATCGAATCAAATCGAATCGAAACAAAAAGAATCGAATCGAATAGAATCGAAAAGAAACTAATCGAAAACTATCATATCGAATACAAAAAAATCGTATCGAATCAAAAAAAATCGAATCGAAAAGGATCTAATCAATTCTAAACGAATCAAAAAGAATCGAATCGAATAGAATAGAAAATAATCGAAACAAATCAAATAAAAAAGAATCGAATAGAAAAAAATCGAATCGAATCGAAAAGAATCAAATTGAATCGAAAGGAATTGAATTGAATCGAAACGAAAACAATCGAATCCAATTGAATCCAATCGAAAACAATCGAATTGTAGTGTTTCTATTCGAATCAAATTCAATCAAAAAGAATCTAATCGAACCAAAAACATTCGAATGGAATCAAAAAGAAATGAATTAAAAAGAATCAAATCGAATTGAATCGAAAAGAATCGAATCGAATCGAAAATAATCGAATCCAAATGAATCGAGTCAAAAGGAGTGGAATCAAAAAGAATCGAATCATTTAGAAAGAAACAAATCGAATTGAATTGAATCAAATAGAAAATAATCGAATCGAATCGAATTGAAAAGAATAGAAAAGAACTGAATTGAATCGAATAGAAAAGAATCAAATCGATTCGAAAAGAATCGAATCAAAAAAAAAGAAAAGAATCGAATCGAATTGAAAAGAATCGAATCCAAAATAATCGAATCGAAGTTCAAATCAAAAAGAATGGAATCGATTCGAAAAAACCGAATCGAAGAGACTCGAAAAGAATCGAATTGAATAAAAAAATCAAATCAAATCGAAAAGAATCGAATCGAATCGAATAGAAAAGAATCAAATCAAATCGATTTGAAAAGAAAGACATTTGAATCGAAAAGAATAGAATCGAATCGCACCAAATCAAAAGAATTGAATCGAATGGAAGTGAAAATAATCGAATCAAATCGAATCAAATCAAAAAGAATCGAATCGAAACGAATTGAAAAGAATCGAATCGTATCGAATGGAATCAAAAAGAAATGAATCATATCGAATTGAATTGAAAAGAATCGAATTGTATCGAATGGAATCGAAAAGAATCGAATCATATCGAATTGAATCAAAAAGAATCGACTCGAATAGAACCGAAAAGAATCGAATCGAATACAATCAAAAAGAATCGTATCAAATCGAGTCGAATTGAATAGAAAAGAATCGATTCCAATCGAATTGAATAGAAAAGAATCGAATCGAACAGTACCGAATCGAATTGATAAGAATCGAATCATATAAAATCGAAAAAAATCTAATTGAAACGAAAAGAATCGAATCGAATCGAATTGAAAAGAATCGAATCGAATTGAAACGAAAAGAATCAAATCGAAAAGAATCGAATCGAATTGAAAAGAATCGAATCGAAAAAATCGAATCGAAAAGAATCAAGTTGAGTTGAATCGAATCGAAAAGAATCGAATCGAATCATATCGAATCGAAAAGAATCGAATCGAATCGAAAACAATCGAATCGAATGATATCGAATCGAATCGAATGAATCAAAAAGAATCAATCGAATCGAATTGAATAGAAAAGAATCGAATAGATTCGAGTCGAATCGAAAAAAATCGAAACGAATCAAATCATATCGAATGGAAAAGAATCCATTCGAATCGAAAAGAATCGAATTGAACTGAATAGAAAAGAATCGAATCAAAATGTAACAAATTGAATCCAAATGATCGAATCGAATCAAATCGAAAAGAATCGAATCGAAACGAAAAGAATCAAATAGAATCGAATTGAAAACAATCGAATCTAATCGAATCAAATAGAATAGAATCGAACAGAATTGAATCGAACGAAAAGAATCTTATTGAATCGAATTGAAAAGAATCGAATCGAATCGAATGGAGAACAATCAAATCGAATCGAATAGAAAAGAATTGAATCGAAAAGAATCGAATCGAAACGAAGAGTCAAATCGATCGAATCGAAAAGAATCGAATAGAAAAAATCAAATCGAAACAAATCGAAAAGAATCGAATTGAAAAGAATAGAATCGAAAAATTCGAATCGAATCGAATCGAAATGAATCAAATAGAATTTAATCGATTGAAAAGATCGAATCAAAAAACATCAAAGAGAATCGAAATGAATCGAAACGAATCGAATCGAATTGAAAAGAATCGTATCAAATCAAATCTAAAAGAATCGAATCGAATCAAAAAGAATGGAATCGAATTGATTCGCATGAAAAGAATCGATCGAATCCTATTGAATAAAAAAGAATCGAATCGAATCGAAAAGAATCGAATCGAATCGAAAAGAATCGAATCGAATTTAATCGAAAAGAATCAAATCAAATCGAATTGAATCGAAAAGAATTGAATCGAACAGTATCAAATCGAATTGAAAAGAATTGAATCAAATCGAAAAGAATCGAATCGAATTGAATTCGAAAGAATCGAATTGAATTGAAATGAGAAGAATCGAATCGAATTGCATCGAATCGAAAATAATTGAATCGAATTGAATAAAAAATAATCAAATCGAATCGAATCGAAAATAATTGGAATTGAATTGAATCGATAATCGAATCGAATCAAATCGAGTCGAATCGAAAATAATTGAATCGAATCAAATGGATTCAAAAACAATTGAATTGAATCGAATCGAAAAGAATTGAATTGAATCGAAAAGAATCAAACCGAATCAAAAAGAATTGAAAAGAATTGAATCAAGAAGAATCGAAATGAATTGAATCGAGTAGAATCGAATTGAAGCTAGGGGAAAAGAATCGAATCAAATAAAAATTATCTAAATGAATCCAATTAAATCCGAAAGAATTGAATCGAATCGAATCGAAAAGAATCGAATCGAAAAGAATCGAATTGAATTGAATCGATTCGAGAAGAATCGAATTGAATGGTATCGAATCGAAAAGAATTGAATTGTATCAAATCGAATCGAATCGAAAAGAATCGAATCGAAGAGAATCTAATCGAAACGAAAAGAATCGAATCGAATCGAATCGAATTGAAAAAAATCGAATTGAATTGAAACGAAAAGAATCAAATCGAAAAGAATCGAATTGAAAATTCGAATCGAAAAAATCAAATAAAAAAGAATCGAGTTGAGTTGAATCGAATCGAAAAGAATCAAATTGAATCGTATCGAATCGAAAAGAATCGAATCGAATCGAATGGAATCGAATCAAATCGAAAAGAATCAACCGAATCGAATTGAATAGAAAAGAATCAAATAGATTCGAATCGAAACGAATCGAAAAAATCGAAACGAATGGAATCATATCGAATGGAAAAGAATCGAATCGAACTGAATCGAAAAGAATCGAATCGAAATATAACAAATTGAATCCAAATGATCGAATCGAATCAAATCAAAAAGAATCGAATCGAAACAAAAAGAATCGAATAGAATCGAATTGAAAACAATCGAATCGAATCGAATGGAATAGAATCGAACAGAATTGAATCGAACGAAAAGAACCTTATCGAATCGAATAGAAAAGAATCGAATCGAATCGAATGGAGAAGAATCAAATCGAATCGAAAAGAATTGAATTGAAAAGAATCGAATCGAAGAGAATCTAATCGAAACGAAAAGAATCAAATCGAATCGAAAAGAATCGAATCGAAACGAAGAGTCAAATCGATCGAATCGAAAAGAATCGAATAGAAAAAAATCAAATCGAATCAAATCGAAAAGAATCGAATTGAAAAGAATAGAATCGAAAAATTCGAATCGAATCGAATCGAAATGAATCGAATCGAATTAAATCGATTGAAAAGATCGAATCAAAAAACATCAAAGAGAATCGAAACGAATCGAAACGAATCGAATCGAATTGAAAAGAATCGTATCAAATCAAATCTAAAAGAATCGAATCGAATCGAATCAAAAAGAATGGAATCGAATTGATTCGCATCGAAAAGAATCGATCAAATCGTATTGAATCGAAAAGAATCGAATCGAATTGAAAAGAATCAATCAAATGGAATCGAATCGAATCGAAATTAATCGAAAAGAATCAAATCGAATCGAATTGAATCGAAAAGAATTGAATCGAAGAATATCAAATCGAAATGAAAAGAATTGAATCAAATCAAAAAGAATCGAATCGAAACGAAAAGAATCGAATCGAATCGAATTCAAAAGAATCGAATTGAATTGAAATGAGAAGAATCGAATCGAATTGCATCGAATTGAAAATAATTGAATTGAATAAAAAATAATCAAATCAAATCGGATCAAAAATAATTGGAATTGAAACGAATCAATAATCGAATCGAATCGAATCAAATCGAGTCGAATCGAAAATAATCGAATCGAATCAAATGGATTCAAAAACAATTGAATCGAATCGAATTGAAAAGAATCAAATTGAATCAAAAAGAATCGAAAAGAATTGAATCAAGAAGAATCGAAATGAATTGAATCGAGTAGAATCAAATCGAGTCTTGGGTAAAAGAATCGAATCGAATCAAAAATTATCTAAATGAATCCAATTAAATCCAAAAGAATTGAATCGAATCGAATCGAAAAGAATCGAATCAAAATGTAACAAATCGAATCCAAATGATCGAATCGAATCAAATCGAAAAGAATCGAATCAAAAAGAATCGAATCGTATCGAATTGAATTGAATCGATTCGAGAAGAATCGAATCGAATGGTATCGAATCGAAAAGAATCGAATCGTATCGAATTGAATCGAATCGAAGAGAATATAATCGAAACGAAAAGGATCGAATCGAATCGAATCGAAAAGAATCGAATCGAAAAGACAAGAGGCGAATCAAATCGAATCGAATCGAAAAGAATCAAATTGAAAAGAATCGAATCGAATTGAAAAGAATTGAATCGAAAAAATCGAATAAAAAAGAATCGAATCGTATCGAATCGAATCGAATCGAAAAGAATCGAATCGAATCGAATTGAATCGAAAAGAATCAATCGAATCAAATTGAATAGAAAAGAATCGAATAGATTCCAATCGACATGAATCGAAAAAAATTGAAACGAATAGAATCATATCAAATCAAAAAGAATCGAATCGAATCAAAAAGAATCGAATCGAACTGAATCGAAAAGAATCGAATCGAACAGACCGAAAAGAATCGAATTGAAAAGAATCGTATCGAATCGAATCGAATAGAATCAAAAGAATCGAATCGATTCCAATCGACTTGAATCGAAAAGAATCGAATCGAACAGTATCGAATCTAATTGAAATTAATCGAATCAAATAAAATAGAAAAGAATCAAATCGAAACGAAAAGAATCAAATCGAACCGAATTGAAAAGAATTGAATCGAAATGAAAAGAATCGAATCGAATCGATCGAAATGATCAAATTGAAAAGTATCGAATTGAATCGAATCAAATCGAAAAGAATCAAATCGAATTGTATCGAATCAAAAAGAATCAAATCAAATCGAATCGAAAAGAATAGAATCGTATTTAATTGAATCGAAAAGAATTGAATCGAAAAGAATCGAGTCGAATCAAAACGAATCGAATCAAATTGAAAAGAATCGTATCGAATTGAATCAAATTCAATCGAAAAGAATCGGATCAAATCTTATATACTTGAATCAAAAAGAATCGAGTTGGGATCCCTGGGTGGCGCAGAGGTTTAGCGCCTGCCTTTGGCCCAAGGCGCGATCCTGGAGACCCGGGATCGAATCCCACATCGGGCTCCCGGTGCATGGAACCTGCTTCTCCCTCTGCCTATGTCTCTGCCTCTCTGTGTGTGTGTGTGACTATCATAAATAAACACATTTAAAAAAAGAAGTATCGAGTCAATTCGAATCGAAAATATCAAACCGAATAGAAAAGAATCGAATCGAAAAGAATCGATTCAAATCGAAAATAATCGAATTGAATCAAAACGATTCGAATCGATCCGAAACGAATCGAATCAAAAATAATAGAATCGAATCGAACCGAATCAAAATGAAAATAATCAAATTGAATCAAATTGAAAATAATCGAATCAAATCAAATCGAAAATAATTGAATCGAATCTAATAGAAAATAATCGATTCGCATTGAATCGAATAGAAAATAATCGAATTGAATTGAATTGAAAATAATGAAATCGAATCGAAAATAATCGAATCGAAAGTAATCTTATCGAATCGAAAATAATCGAATTGAATCGAATTGAAAATAATTGAACCGAATCGATCGAATTGAGTTGAAAATAATCGAATCGAACCGAATTGAATAAAAAATAATTGAATCGAATAGAATCAAAAAGAATCGAATCGAATCAAAAAGAATCGATCGAATCAAAAATAATCGGATCAAATCGAAAAAAATCGAATCGAATCCAAATAGTCAAATCAAAAATAATCAAATTGAATTCAAATGAATCGAAAATAATCGAATCAAACTGAAATGAATCGAATCAAATAAAAAATTATCGAATCGAATTGAATAAAAAATAATCAAATCTAATGCAACCGAATAGAATCGAAAATTATCGAATAGCATCGAATTGAATCGAAAATAATCGAATCGAATTGATAAGAATCGAATCAAATCGAATCGAAAATAATCGGAAACCATCGAATTGAGTCGAATCAAAAATAATCGAATCGCATCGAAAAAAATCAAATTGAATCGAATCGAATCGAATCGAATTGAAAAGAATCGATCAAATCGAAAAGAATCTAATTGAAAAGTATCGAATCGAATCGAATTGAATCAAATCAAATCGAACAGAATTGAATCGAATCGAAAAGAATCAAATCGAATCGAAAAGAATCGAATCGAAAAGAATCAAATCGAATCGAATTGAAAAGAATAGAATTGATTCGAATACATTCGAATCGAATTGAATCAAACCGAAAAGAAT
This sequence comes from Canis aureus, assembly GCF_053574225.1. Taxonomy (NCBI): domain Eukaryota; kingdom Metazoa; phylum Chordata; class Mammalia; order Carnivora; family Canidae; genus Canis; species Canis aureus. The sequence continues at coordinate 47,010,868 of NC_135635.1, read as the reverse complement.
AGAATCGAATCGAAAAAATCGAATCGAATTGAAAAGAATCGAATCGAAATGAAAGATTTGAATCAAATTGAATTGAATCAAAAGGAATTGAATCGAATCGAAAAAATCGAATCGAATTGAATCGAAGAGAATCAAATCGAAAAGAATAGAATCGAATCATATCGAAAAGAATCGAATCAAATCGAAAGGAAAAGAATCAAATCAAATCGAAAAAAATCGAGTCGAATTGAAAAGATCGAATCGAATCGTAAAGAATCGAATTGAATCGCATAAAAAAGATTTGAATTGAATCGAACCGAAAAGAATCAAATTGAAATGAATCGAATCAAAAAGACTCGAATCGAATCAAATTGAAAAGAATCGAATCGAATAAAATTGAATCGAATAGAAAAGAATCTATCTAATCGAAAAGAATCTAATTGATAAGAATTGAATTGAAAGAATTGAAACGAATCGATTCGAATCAAAAAGAATTGAATCGAATCGAATTGAAAAGAATCGAATCGAATCAAATCCCTAACCTTAACCCCTAACCCTAACCCCTAACACTAAACCTATCCTAACCCTAAGCCTTAACCCTAACCCTTAACCCTAACTCTAAGCCTAAACCTAACCATAACGCTAACCCTAACCCTAACCCCTAACCCCTAAACCTAACCCTAACCCTACCCGAACACTAACCCTAAACTTAACCCGTACACTAACCAAACCTGTACCCGAACCCTAACAGGTACACTAACACTAACCTGTACCCCAACCCTAACCCATACCCTAACCCGTACCCTAACCCTAAGCCCTTACCCTAACCCGTACACTAACCCGTCCCCTAAACCTAACCTAACCAGTATTCTACACTAACCCATACCCTAACCCATACCCTAACCCGTATCCTAACCCTAACACTAACACGTACCTAACCATAACCCTAACCCTAACCCCTAACCCTACCCTAACCCTAACACCTAACCCTAACCCTAAACCCTAACCGCTAACCATAACCCTAAAGCAAAACCTAACCCTAACCCCTAACACTAACCTTAACCAATACCCCTACCCCTAACCTGAACCCCTAACCACTAACCCTAAACCTAACCCTAACCTTTAACCCTAAACCTTAACCCTAACCCTAACACTAATCCTAACACTAACCCAAACCCAACCCTAAACACTAACCCTAACCTTAACCCCTAAGCATAACCCTAACACTAACACTAACCCTAACACCTAACCCCTAACCCTAGCCCTACCCCTTAACCGCTAACCCCTAACCCTACCCTTAACCCTTAACACTAACACTTAACCCTAACCCTAACCCTAAACCTAACCCTAACCCCTAACACTAACCCTAACCCCTCACCCTAACCATAACCCTAACACTAACCCTAACATAAATCCTAACCACCAACTCTAAACCTAACCCTAAACCTAATCTGAAACCTAACCCATAAACTAACCCTTTCCCTCCCCCTAACACTCACCCATAACCTAAACCTAACCCTAAACTGTACCCTAACTCTAACCCGTACCCTAAACCTAACCCTAAATGTAACCTGGATCCTAACCCTGACCCTATCACGTACAGTAAGCCTACCCCTAACCCTTACACTAACCCTAAACCTAAACCATACCCTAACTCTAACCCTTATCCTAACCTGTACCCTAACCCTAACCCTAACTACTAACCCTGACACTAACCCTAACCCACCCTAACCCTAAAACGTAACCTACAATAACCCTAACCATAACCCGTACCCTCACACTAAAACTACCCCTAACCTAACCCTAACACTAATCATAATCCTAACCCTATCTCTAAACCTAACCCTAACCCTAACCCTAACCTAACCCTAAACCTCACCCTAACCCTATCCCTAACACGTAAACTAACCCTAACCCTAACCCGTAAAATAAACCTAACCCTAACCCTAAACCTAAACAGTACACTAACCCTAACATGTACCTTAACCCTAACCTTAACCCTAAACCTAACCCTAAGCTGTACCCTAAACCTAACCCTAACCAAAACCTGTACTCTAACACTAACTCTCCCGTACCCTAACCCTAACCCGTATCCTAACCCTAACCCTAATCCGTACCCTAACCCATACCGTGACCCTAAACCTAACCCGTACCCTAAACCTAACCCTAACCCTAACCCTAACCTGAACCCTAACTCTAACCTGTACGCTAACCCTAAACCATAACGTAACCTGTACCCTAACCCGTACCCAAACTCTAATCCTATCCCGTTCCCTAACCAAAACCCTAACACTAACCCGTACACTAACCCGTAACCGTACCTGTAACCTAACCCATAAACAAACCCATACCCTACCCCTAACCCTAACCTGAACCCGTACCCTAAGCGTAACCCTAACCCCAACCCTAACCCTAACCCGTTCCCTAACCCTAACCCAAAACGTATCCCATACCCTAACCCGAACCCTAACCCTAACCCTAACCCAAACCTAACCCTAATCCTAACCCGTAACCTAAACCTAACCCTATACCTAACCCTAAACAGTACCCTAACCCTAGCCCTAACCCTAAACCCTAACCCTACCCTTAACCCTAACCCTAACCCGTACCCTAACCCAAACGCTAACACTAACCGTAAACCAACACTATCCTGTACCCTAACCCTAACCCTAAACCTAACCCTAACCCGTACCCTAAACCTAACCCAAACCCTAACCGTTACCAGTACACTAACCCATACCTTAACCCGTACCGTAATCCATACCATATCTCTAAACCGTACCCTAACCCTAACCCTAACCCTAATCTGTACCCTAACCTAAGCCTAAACCGAACCCTAATCATAACCCTAACACTAACCCTAACCCGAAACTTAAACATAACCCGAACTCTAACTCTAACCCTAACCCGTACTCTAACCCTAACCATAACCCTAACCTGTAACCTAACCCTAACCCTAACGCTAAACAGTACCCTAAACCTAACCCTATCCCATACACTAACCCTAAACCTAACCTTAACCCGTACCCTAATCCTAACCCATACCCTAACACTTACCCTAACCCTCACCCGTACTCTAACCCAAACTCTAACCCATACCCTAACCCTAACTTTACCCCAACCCTAAACGTAACAAAACCCAATCCCTAATCCTAACCCTAAACCTAACCTAATCCTAAGCATAACCCTTACCCTATCGCTAACCCTAACTCGTAACCTAACCCTACCCTAACCCTAACCAGTACCCTAACTTTAACCCTAACCCATACCTTAACCCTAACCCTAACCGGAAAACTTAACTGAACCCTAACCCGTACCCTAACCCTAACACTAACACTAACCCGTACCCTAATCCGTAACCTAACCCGTACCCTAACCCGTAACCTAACCCTAACCCTAAACCTAATCCTAACCCGTAGCCTACCCCTAACACTGAACCTACCCCTAACCCTAACCTGAACCCTAACCCTAACCCTAACCCTAAGCTTAAACAGGACCCTAACCCTAACCCTAACTCAAACTTTACAGAGTTGGAAGTCAGGTCGTTCCATGAATAAAGCTCTACTGCACCTGGAGACACAACCTTGAAGCCTGCAGCTTGCCCCTTGCGTCCCATGAGCTTCTGACAAACATGTCTAGTGAGGATGTTCGTAACTGCATCTGCAGGCAGCGTGGAACTGGGAAGGACCGCGTGTCAGCTCACCTCGCAGAAGGAAGTTCCCCAGAGGGACAGCTTTCAACTAGGTACTCCGGTTTGGAAGTTAGTATGTAGCTCCCTTCTGAGGGAGGAATTACTGAGAAGTCGTTGGATTGGGCTGGGAGACACTTGCCTCTCACAAAACTTGTGTCCCTTATCGAACAACGTCCTTTCGAAGTGAAAGGTACAGGCGGTCAGCATGTGGGAGGAACAAGCCATAAGCTCATCCAAAGGAGTGTGCATCACTTGGAGGCAGGTGTCCGGTAGTCGCGAAATTGACAATGCAGACACTTGGTTCTCACTTGGCTACAGTCCTGCATAGAAGGGAATGCTGTGGAAGCGATCCGTACAGGCCGTCGATTGTGGGAGGTACAGGCCATAAGCTCAACTCTGAGAAGCGTGTATGCTTTGCAGGCAGCTGTCTGCTAGCCACTCTTTTATGGGAGTTAGAACCCAGCTACAGTTTAATTGAACAAGGCTGTTGGAAATCGCTGTATTGAACTCAGTTACACGTGAGTACAGGCCTGTCACTTCCACATGCTTTTCACACAACCTCTTCCAGCACCTAACATAAGGATGTTAGGACCTATGTCTACAGAGAGTCAGGTTGCGGGAGGGTCCCGCCCTCACCTCAACTCTCACAAGGAAGCATGTCTAGAAGCCAGCTTTCAACTAGCTGCATTCTTCTGGCCCTGAGAACGCAGCAGTATTCTAACTCAGGAGGTTCCAAGAACACCACTCTACTCCACCTGGAGACACCTTCCACGCCTGCATTATTCCACTTGAGTCTCACAAGCTTCTGACAAGCTTCTCTGGTGAAGACGTTGGAAAGACATTCTGCAGGCAGTGTGGAACTGTGAGGGACTGCGTGTGAGCCCAACTCTCGGATGTAAGTTGCCTTTGGATGCAGGGTTCAATTAGCTAGTATGGAACTTAGTATGTAGCACCAGTCTAAGACAGGAATTACTAGGAAGTCACGGGATTGAGCTTGGAGGCACTACTCTTGTGGGCCTCACCTGGACGAGGTGACTGGTTCTCACCTGGGACTCACCTGGACCTGATAACTTCACTCCACACTTAGGCCTCACCTGGCCCTGATGACCCTGGGCCCCACCTAGGCCTCAATATGGACTTGGTGACTGTGGTCCCCATATGGGTCTCACCTGGACCTGGTGATTCTCGTTCCCACATGGCACACACCTAGACCTGGTGACCGTGGTGTTCTTGGAGACTCACATTTACCTGGTGACTCCGATCCCCACCAGGGCCTGACATGGATCTGGTGACTCTGCCCTGCAGGTTGGCCTCACCTGGACCTGGTGAGTGGGGTTGCCACCTGGGCCTCACCCATACCTGGTGGCACAGGTCCCCACGTGGGCCTCACATGGACCTGTTGCCTCTGATCCCCACCGGGACCTCACGTGTACCTGGTAACTCTGGTCCTCACTTGGGCCTCATCTGGACCTAGTGACTCTGGTCCCCACCTGGGCTTCACCTGGATCTGGTGACTCTGGTCCCCACCTGGACTTCACCTGGATCTGGTGACTCTGGTCCCCACCTGGACCTCTCCTGGACCTGGTGACTCTCTTTCCAACATGGATCTCACCTGGATCTGGTGACTCTGGTCCTCAGTTTGGTCTCACCTGGACCTGGTGTCTCTCGTCCCCACTTTGACCTAACTCAGAACTGCTGAATCTTGCCCCACCTAGGCCGCACCCAGACCTGGTGACTCTTGTCCCCAGCTATGCCTCAATTCAACCTGATGAATCTGGTCCTCACGTGAGCCTCACATAGACCTGGGACTCAGCTGGATAGAGTGGCTCTGTTTCTCAAAAGGGGCTCACCTGATACTGCTGACTGTGGTCTTATTCTATGCCTCACCAGGACCTAGTGATTCTGTTCCCCATCTGGGCCTGCATGGCCCTAGTGACTCTGGTCCTCACCCAGGCATCATTGGGACCTGGATACTCTATTCCACACCTGGGCCTCACTTTGACCAGGGACCTCTGGTCCCTTTCTGGGCCTCAAACTAAACTGGTTACTCTGGTTCCCCCTCTGGGCCTCACCCTTACCTGGTGACTCTGGTCACCCCTTGGGCTTCACTTGGGCCTGGTGAATCTGGTCCTTAGCTGGTCCTCACCTGGATCTGGTGACTTGTCGCCACCTGGGCCTCACCTGGACTTGGTGAATCCTGTTGCCACCTGCGCCTCACCTGGACCTTGTGACTGTGGTCCCACCTGGACCTCACCTGGTTCTGGTGGCTCTGGTTCCCATATGGGGCTCTCCTGGACCTGGTTCCTGTGGTCTCCATCTGGCCTCACCTGGAACACAATGACTCTGATCCATATTTGGGCCTCTCCTGGACCTGTTGACACTGGTCCTTACCTGGGCATCATTGGGACCTGGATACTCTCTTATATACCTGGGCCTCACCTGGACCTGGTGACTGTGGTCCCACCTGGGCCTCACCTGGACGAGGTGACTCGTTCCCACAGGGACCTCACCTGGACCTGGTGACTCAGGTCCTCATATGGGCATCATGGGACCTGGTTTCTCAGTTCCACATCGGGGCCTCACCTGGACCTAGTGATTCTCGTCCCCCTCTGGGCCTCACCCTGACGTGGTGACTCTGGTCCCCACCTGGATATCACCAGAACCGGGTGACTCTGGTACCCCTCTGGGACTCACCCGGACCTGGGGACACTGGTCCTCAACTGGGTCTCAACAGGACCTGGTGAATTTACTCCTCACTTAGGCCTCGTCTGGACCTTGTGACTCTTTTCCCACCTGGCATCAATGGGACATGGTTACTCTGTTTCCCACCTGGGCCTCACCTGGACATGATAACTTTGCTCCACACTTTGGCCTCAACTGGTCCTGATGACTCTGGTCCCCCCACCTAGGCCTCAATCTGGACCTGGTGACTGTGGTCCCCACCTGGGTCTCACCTGGACCTGGTGACTCTCGTTCCCACATGAACCACACCTGGACCTGGTGACTGTGGTGTTCTTGTAGACTCACATTTACCTGGTGACTCCAGTCCCCACTAGGGCCTCACCTGGATCTGTTGACTCTGGCCTGTAGGTTGGCCTCACCTGGACCTGGTGAGTGGGGTTGCCACCTTGGCCTCACCCATACCTGGTGACTCAGGTCCCCACGTGGGCCTCTTGGACCTGGTGAATCTGGTCCTTACCTGGTCCTCTCCCAGACCCGGGGACTCTGGTCACCACCTGGGCCTCACCTGGACCTGGTGAATCTGGTCCCCATCTGGGCCTCACCCAGTCCTGGTGACTTTGTTCCCCACCTGGACCTGATTGCTGTGAACTCTTTCTTGGCCTCACCTGGAACTGGTGACTCTGATCCTATCTGCGCGTCACCCACATCTGGTGACTCTGGTCCTCACCAGGGCATCATTGGTACCTGGTTACTCTGTTCCACACCTGAGTCTTACCTGCACATGATGACTCTGGAACCTCTCTGGGCCTCACCCTGACCTGGTGACTCTGGTCCCCATCTGGATGTCACCTGAACCAGGTGATTCTGGTACCCCTCTAGGCCTCAACCAGATCTGGTGACTCTGGTCCTCAACTGGGCGTCACCTGGACCCATTGAATATGCTCCATCTGGGCCTCATTTGGACCTGGTGACTCTGGTCCCTCCCTGAGCATCATCGGGACATGGTTCCACTGCATGGCCTGCAGGTTGGCCTCACCTGGACTTGGTAACTCTGGTCCCTACCTGGGCATCATCGGGACATGGTTCCTCTGCATGGCCTGCAGGTTGGCCTCACCTGGACCTGGTGAGTGGGGTGGCCACCTGGGCCTCACTCATACCTGGTGACACAGGTCCCCACGTGGGCCTCACTTGGACCTGGTGAATCTGGTCCTTACCTGGTCCTCACTCGGAACTGGTAACTCTGGTCACCACCTGGGAATCACCTGGACCTGGTGAATCTGGTCCCCATCTGGGCCTCACCCAGTCCTGATGACTTTGTTCCCCACCTGGACCTGATTGCTGTGTACTCCTTGGCCTCACCTGGAACTGGTGACTCTGATCCTAACTGGGCCTCACCCAGATCTGGTGACTCTGGTCCTCACCTGTGGATCATTATGACCTGGATACTCTGTTCCACACCTGAGCCTCACCTGGACATGATGACTCTGGATCCCCTCTGGGCCTCACCCTGACATGGTGACTCTGCTCCCCATCTGGATGTCACCTAGACCAGGTGAATCTGGTACCCCTCTAGGCCTCAACTAGACCTGGTGACTCTGGTCCTCAACTGGGCCTCACCGGGACCTAGTGAATATGCTCCCCACCTGCGCCTCATCTGGACCTGGTGACTCTGGTTCTACCTGGGCATCATCTGGACATGATTACTCTATTCTCCACTGGGACTGACCTGATCCTGGTAACTCTGGTCCTGACTTTGGCCTCTTCTGTACCAGGTGACTCTGGCTCCACCTGGGCCTCACCTGTAACTGGTGACTCTGATACTAAGCATGGCCTCACCTGACCTGGTTACTGTGGTTCCCATCGGGACCTCATCTGGACCTAATGTCTCTGGTCCCACCTGGGCCTCACCAGGACCTGGTGTCTCTGATACCCACCTGGGTAGCATCAGGATATGGTTACACTGTTCACTAACAGTGACCCAGCCGGACCTATTAACTCTGGTCTTCACCTGGGCCACACCTGGACATGGTGACACTGGTTCCCACCTGGGTCTCACCTGGACATGGTGAGTCGGATCCCCACCTGGTCCTCACCTGTAACTGGTGATTCTCGTTCCCACATGGACATCATGTGGACCTGGTGGCTTCAGTGTTTCTAGCTTCTCATGGACCTCGTGACTCTGGTCCCCACCAGGACCTCACCAAGACCTGGTGAGTGTGGTTGCCACCTGCACCTCACCTGGACCTGGTGATTCTGGTCTGCACCTGAGACTACCCTGGATCTGGTGACTGGGGTCCCCACCTGGGCTTCACCTGGATTTGGGGACTGCGGTCCCCATCTGGGCCTCACCTGGCCCTGTTGACCATGGTCCTCAACTGGGCAAAATTGGGACCCGGTGACTGTGTTCCACAACTGGACCTCACCTGGACCAGGTCACTCTGGTCCCCCTCTGTGTCTCACCGTGCCCTAGTGACTGTGAACCCCACTTTGGCCTGACTTGGACCTGCTGACCCTGGTGCCACCTGCGCCTGACCTCGAACTGTTGGCTCTGGTTCTTTCAGGGGCCTCCCCTGTACCTGGTGATCCTGGTCCCCACCTGGGCCTCACCTGGACGTGGTGACTCTTGTCACCACCGGGGACTCACCTGGACCTGAATACTGTGTTCCACACCTGGGCCTCCAGTAGACCTGTTGACCATGGTCCCCAAACAGGCCTTACATGGACCTGTTGCCTCTGATCCCCACCGGGGCCTCACGCGTACCTGGTAACTCTGGTCCTCACCTGGGCTTCACCTGGATCTGGTGACTCTGGTCCCCACCTGGACTTCACCTGGATCTGGTGACTCTGGTCCCCACCTGGACCTCTCCTGGACCTGGTGACTCTCTTTCCAACATGGACCTCACCTGGATCTGGTGACTCTGGTCCTCAGTTTGGTCTCACCTGGACCTGGTGTCTCTCGTCCCCACTTTGACCTAACTCAGAACTGCTGAATCTTGCCCCACCTAGGCCGCACCCAGACCTGGTGACTCTTGTCCCCAGCTATGCCTCAATTCAACCTGATGAATCTGGTCCTCACGTGGGCCTCACATAGACCTGGGACTCAGCTGGATAGAGTGGCTCTGATTCCCACAAGGGGCTCACCTGATACTGCTGACTGTGGTCTTATTCTATGCCTCACCAGGACCTAGTGATTCTGTTCCCCATCTGGGCCTGCATGGCCCTAGTGACTCTGGTCCTCACCCAGGCATCATTGGGACCTGGATACTCTATTCCACACCTGGGCCTCACTTTGACCAGGGACCTCTGGTCCCTTTCTGGGCCTCAAACTAAACTGGTTACTCTGGTTCCCCCTCTGGGCCTCACCCTTACCTGGTGACTCTGGTCACCCCTTGGGCTTCACTTGGGCCTGGTGAATCTGGTCCTTAGCTGGTCCTCACCTGGATCTGGTGACTTGTCGCCACCTGGGCCTCACCTGGACTTGGTGAATCCTGTTGCCACCTGCGCCTCACCTGGACCTTGTGACTGTGGTCCCACCTGGACCTCACCTGGTTCTGGTGGCTCTGGTTCCCATATGGGGCTCTCCTGGACCTGGTTCCTGTGGTCTCCATCTGGCCTCACCTGGAACACAATGACTCTGATCCATATTTGGGCCTCTCCTGGACCTGTTGACACTGGTCCTTACCTGGGCATCATTGGGACCTGGATACTCTCTTATATACCTGGGCCTCACCTGGACCTGGTGACTGTGGTCCCACCTGGGCCTCACCTGGACGAGGTGACTCGTTCCCACAGGGACCTCACCTGGACCTGGTGACTCAGGTCCTCATATGGGCATCATGGGACCTGGTTTCTCAGTTCCACATCGGGGCCTCACCTGGACCTAGTGATTCTCGTCCCCCTCTGGGCCTCACCCTGACGTGGTGACTCTGGTCCCCACCTGGATATCACCAGAACCGGGTGACTCTGGTACCCCTCTGGGACTCACCCGGACCTGGGGACACTGGTCCTCAACTGGGTCTCAACAGGACCTGGTGAATTTACTCCTCACTTAGGCCTCGTCTGGACCTTGTGACTCTTTTCCCACCTGGCATCAATGGGACATGGTTACTCTGTTTCCCACCTGGGCCTCACCTGGACATGATAACTTTGCTCCACACTTTGGCCTCAACTGGTCCTGATGACTCTGGTCCCCCCACCTAGGCCTCAATCTGGACCTGGTGACTGTGGTCCCCACCTGGGTCTCACCTGGACCTGGTGACTCTCGTTCCCACATGAACCACACCTGGACCTGGTGACTGTGGTGTTCTTGTAGACTCACATTTACCTGGTGACTCCAGTCCCCACTAGGGCCTCACCTGGATCTGTTGACTCTGGCCTGTAGGTTGGCCTCACCTGGACCTGGTGAGTGGGGTTGCCACCTTGGCCTCACCCATACCTGGTGACTCAGGTCCCCACGTGGGCCTCTTGGACCTGGTGAATCTGGTCCTTACCTGGTCCTCTCCCAGACCCGGGGACTCTGGTCACCACCTGGGCCTCACCTGGACCTGGTGAATCTGGTCCCCATCTGGGCCTCACCCAGTCCTGGTGACTTTGTTCCCCACCTGGACCTGATTGCTGTGAACTCTTTCTTGGCCTCACCTGGAACTGGTGACTCTGATCCTATCTGCGCGTCACCCACATCTGGTGACTCTGGTCCTCACCAGGGCATCATTGGTACCTGGTTACTCTGTTCCACACCTGAGTCTTACCTGCACATGATGACTCTGGAACCTCTCTGGGCCTCACCCTGACCTGGTGACTCTGGTCCCCATCTGGATGTCACCTGAACCAGGTGATTCTGGTACCCCTCTAGGCCTCAACCAGATCTGGTGACTCTGGTCCTCAACTGGGCGTCACCTGGACCCATTGAATATGCTCCATCTGGGCCTCATTTGGACCTGGTGACTCTGGTCCCTCCCTGAGCATCATCGGGACATGGTTCCACTGCATGGCCTGCAGGTTGGCCTCACCTGGACTTGGTAACTCTGGTCCCTACCTGGGCATCATCGGGACATGGTTCCTCTGCATGGCCTGCAGGTTGGCCTCACCTGGACCTGGTGAGTGGGGTGGCCACCTGGGCCTCACTCATACCTGGTGACACAGGTCCCCACGTGGGCCTCACTTGGACCTGGTGAATCTGGTCCTTACCTGGTCCTCACTCGGAACTGGTAACTCTGGTCACCACCTGGGAATCACCTGGACCTGGTGAATCTGGTCCCCATCTGGGCCTCACCCAGTCCTGATGACTTTGTTCCCCACCTGGACCTGATTGCTGTGTACTCCTTGGCCTCACCTGGAACTGGTGACTCTGATCCTAACTGGGCCTCACCCAGATCTGGTGACTCTGGTCCTCACCTGTGGATCATTATGACCTGGATACTCTGTTCCACACCTGAGCCTCACCTGGACATGATGACTCTGGATCCCCTCTGGGCCTCACCCTGACATGGTGACTCTGCTCCCCATCTGGATGTCACCTAGACCAGGTGAATCTGGTACCCCTCTAGGCCTCAACTAGACCTGGTGACTCTGGTCCTCAACTGGGCCTCACCGGGACCTAGTGAATATGCTCCCCACCTGCGCCTCATCTGGACCTGGTGACTCTGGTTCTACCTGGGCATCATCTGGACATGATTACTCTATTCTCCACTGGGACTGACCTGATCCTGGTAACTCTGGTCCTGACTTTGGCCTCTTCTGTACCAGGTGACTCTGGCTCCACCTGGGCCTCACCTGTAACTGGTGACTCTGATACTAAGCATGGCCTCACCTGACCTGGTTACTGTGGTTCCCATCGGGACCTCATCTGGACCTAATGTCTCTGGTCCCACCTGGGCCTCACCAGGACCTGGTGTCTCTGATACCCACCTGGGTAGCATCAGGATATGGTTACACTGTTCACTAACAGTGACCCAGCCGGACCTATTAACTCTGGTCTTCACCTGGGCCACACCTGGACATGGTGACACTGGTTCCCACCTGGGTCTCACCTGGACATGGTGAGTCGGATCCCCACCTGGTCCTCACCTGTAACTGGTGATTCTCGTTCCCACATGGACATCATGTGGACCTGGTGGCTTCAGTGTTTCTAGCTTCTCATGGACCTCGTGACTCTGGTCCCCACCAGGACCTCACCAAGACCTGGTGAGTGTGGTTGCCACCTGCACCTCACCTGGACCTGGTGATTCTGGTCTGCACCTGAGACTACCCTGGATCTGGTGACTGGGGTCCCCACCTGGGCTTCACCTGGATTTGGGGACTGCGGTCCCCATCTGGGCCTCACCTGGCCCTGTTGACCATGGTCCTCAACTGGGCAAAATTGGGACCCGGTGACTGTGTTCCACAACTGGACCTCACCTGGACCAGGTCACTCTGGTCCCCCTCTGTGTCTCACCGTGCCCTAGTGACTGTGAACCCCACTTTGGCCTGACTTGGACCTGCTGACCCTGGTGCCACCTGCGCCTGACCTCGAACTGTTGGCTCTGGTTCTTTCAGGGGCCTCCCCTGTACCTGGTGATCCTGGTCCCCACCTGGGCCTCACCTGGACGTGGTGACTCTTGTCACCACCGGGGACTCACCTGGACCTGAATACTGTGTTCCACACCTGGGCCTCCAGTAGACCTGTTGACCATGGTCCCCAAACAGGCCTTACATGGACCTGTTGCCTCTGATCCCCACCGGGGCCTCACGCGTACCTGGTAACTCTGGTCCTCACCTGGGCTTCACCTGGATCTGGTGACTCTGGTCCCCACCTGGACTTCACCTGGATCTGGTGACTCTGGTCCCCACCTGGACCTCTCCTGGACCTGGTGACTCTCTTTCCAACATGGACCTCACCTGGATCTGGTGACTCTGGTCCTCAGTTTGGTCTCACCTGGACCTGGTGTCTCTCGTCCCCACTTTGACCTAACTCAGAACTGCTGAATCTTGCCCCACCTAGGCCGCACCCAGACCTGGTGACTCTTGTCCCCAGCTATGCCTCAATTCGACCTGATGAATCTGGTCCTCACGTGGGCCTCACATGGACCTGGGACTCAGCTGGATAGAGTGGCTCTGATTCCCACAAGGGGCTCACCTGATACTGCTGACTGTGGTCTTATTCTATGCCTCACCAGGACCTAGTGATTCTGTGCCCCATCTGGGCCTGCATGGCCCTAGTGACTCTGGTCCTCACCCAGGCATCATTGGGACCTGGATACTCTATTCCACACCTGGGCCTCACTTTGACCAGGGACCTCTGGTCCCTTTCTGGGCCTCAAACTAAACTGGTTACTCTGGTTCCCCCTCTGGGCCTCACCCTTACCTGGTGACTCTGGTCACCCCTTGGGCTTCACTTGGGCCTGGTGAATCTGGTCCTTAGCTGGTCCTCACCTGGATCTGGTGACTTGTCGCCACCTGGGCCTCACCTGGACTTGGTGAATCCTGTTGCCACCTGCGCCTCACCTGGACCTTGTGACTGTGGTCCCACCTGGACCTCACCTGGTTCTGGTGGCTCTGGTTCCCATATGGGGCTCTCCTGGACCTGGTTCCTGTGGTCTCCATCTGGCCTCACCTGGAACACAATGACTCTGATCCATATTTGGGCCTCTCCTGGACCTGTTGGCTCTGGTCCTTACCTGGGCATCATTGGGACCTGGATACTCTCTTATATACCTGGGCCTCACCTGGACCTGGTGACTGTGGTCCCACCTGGGCCTCTCCTGGACGAGATGACTGGTTCCCACAGGGACCTCACCTGGACCTGGTGACTCAGGTCCTCATATGGGCATCATGGGACCTGGTTTCTCAGTTCCACATCGGGGCCTCACCTGGACCTAGTGATTCTCGTCCCCCTCTGGGCCTCACCCTGACGTGGTGACTCTGGTCCCCACCTGGATATCACCAGAACCGGGTGGCTCTGGTACCCCTCTGGGACTCACCCGGACCTGGGGACACTGGTCCTCAACTGGGCCTCAACAGGACCTGGTGAATCTACTCCTCACTTAGGCATCGTCTGGACCTTGTGACTCTTTTCCCACCTGGCATCAATGGGACATGGTTACTCTGTTTCCCACCTGGGCTTCACCTGGACATGATAACTTTGCTCCACACTTTGGCCTCAACTGGTCCTGATGACTCTGGTCCCCCCACCTAGGCCTCAATCTGGACCTGGTGACTGTGGTCCCCACCTGGGTCTCACCTGGACCTGGTGACTCTTGTTCCCACATGAACCACACCTGGACCTGGTGACTGTGGTGTTCTTGTAGACTCACATTTACCTGGTGACTCCAGTCCCCACTAGGGCCTCACCTGGATCTGGTGACTCTGGCCTGCAGGTTGGCCTCACCTGGACCTGGTGAGTGGGGTTGCCACCTGGGCCTCACCCATATCTGGTGACTCAGGTCCCCACGTGGGCCTCTTTGACCTGGTGAATCTGGTCCTTACCTGGTCCTCTCCCAGACCCGGGGACTCTGGTCACCACCTGGGCCTCACCTGGACCTGGTGAATCTGGTCCCCATCTGGGCCTCACCCAGTCCTGGTGACTTTGTTCCCCTCCTGGACCTGATTGCTGTGGACTCTTTCTTGGCCTCACCTGGAACAAAATGACTCTGATCCATATTTGGGCCTCTCCTGGACCTGTTGACTGTGGTCCTTACCTGGGCATCATTGGGACCTGGATACTCTCTTATATACCTGGGCCTCACCTGGACGAGGTGACTGGTGAAGTGTGTATGCTTTACAGGCAGATATCTGATAGACACTTATTGATAGGAGGTAGAACCGAGGTACACTTTAATTAAATAAGGACGTTGGCAATCGCTGCATTTAACTCTGATATACGTGAGTCAGGCCTGTCATTTCCACATGCTTTTCACACAACCTCTTCCAGCACCTAACATAAAGATGCTAGGACCTATGTCTACAGGCAGTCAGGATGCGGGACGGTCCTGCCCTGACCTCAGCTCGTACAAGGAAGCATGCCAAGAAGTCAGCTTTCAACTAGCTGCGTTCTTATGGCAGTGAGAATGTAGCAGTATTCTAATTCAGGAGGTTCCAAGATTACCACTCTACTGCACCTGGAGACATCTTCCAGGCATGCAGTATTCCACTTGTGTCTCACAATCTTCTGACAAACGTCTCTGGTGAAGATGATCAAAGCTCATTCTGCAGACAGTGTGGAACTGTGAGGGACTGGGTGTGAGCTCAACTCTCAGAAGAGAGACTCCTTTGGACTCGGGGTTCAGCTAGCTTCTCACGTATGGAAATTAGTATGTAGCACCTGTCTAAGACAGGAATTACTAGGAAGTCGCTGGATTGAGCTTGGAGGCACTAGTCTTGTGTGCCGGGATTTTCCACTACCTCTCACAACACTTCAGTCACGCATCGGGCCTAGGCCTTTTACCAGCGAAGTGTACCTGCAGGCAGGATGTGGGAAATACAGGCCATAAGCTCAACTCTCAAAAGTGTGTACGCCTGGGAGGCAGATGTCTGCTTCCCACTCGTCCATGGGAGTTAGAAACTAGCTACACTATTTGAAGAAGGCTGTTTGAAATCGCTGTATTCAATTCAGATAATTGGGAGTACAGGCCTGAAACTTCCACATGCATTTCACCGACCTCTCCCAGCACCTAACATAAGCATATTAGCAGGCACGTGTACGGGCAGGCAGGATGCGGGAGGGTCCTTCCATGAACTCAGCTCTGAGAAGGAAGCATGCCTAGAAGCCAGCTTTCTAGTAGCTCATTCTGATGGCCGTGAGAACGTAGCAGCATTGTAAGGCAGGACGTTGCATGAATACTGCTCTACTGCACCTGGAGACACAACCATTGAAGCCTGCAGCTGGCCCTTACATCCCATGAGCTTCGGAAAACATGTCTAGTGAGGATATTCGTAACTACATCTGCATGCAGTGTGGAACTGGGAAGGACCGCGTGTCAGCTCATCTCCAAAAGGGAAGTTCCTCAGAGAGAGAGCTTTCGGCTAGGTACTCAGGTTTCGAAGTTAGTATGGAGATCCCATCTGAGGGAAGAATTCCTCAGAAGTCGCTGGATGGAGCTAAGAGACACTTGCCTCTCACAAAACTTGCATCCCGTATCGAACGAAATCCTTTAGAAGCATAGCGTACAGGCGGTCAGCATGTGGGAGGCTCAAGCCCTAAGCTCAATCCAAAGGAGTGTGCATGCCTTGGAGACAGCTGTACAGTAGGCGTGAAATTGACAAGGCAGACACTTGGTTCTCACTCCGACACTCTCCCGCATACAATGAAATGCAGTGGAAGCGGAACGTCCATGCAGTCAGGATGGGGGAGGTACAGGCCATAAGCTCAACTCTCAGAAGTGTGTACGCTTTGCAGGCCGATGTCTGCTAGACACTTATCGAGGCGACGTATACCCGAGCTACACTCTAATTGAACAAGGACGTTGGCAATTCCTGTATTGAACTCAGACACGTGAGTAGAGTCCTGACACTTCCACTTGCATTTCTCCAAACTCTCCCAGCACCTCACTTAAGGATGTTAGCAGCTATGACTATGGGCAGCCAGGATTCGGGAGCGTCCTGCCCTGACCTCAATCTCACAAGTGAGCAAGCCTAGAAGCCAGCTTTCCACTAGCTTCGTTCTAATGGCCGGGAGACCATAGCAGTCTTCTAACACAGGAGGTTCGAAGAATACCACTCTCCTGCACCTGGAGACACCTCCCAGGCCTGCATTATTCCACTTGCGTCTCACAAGCTTCTGAAAAACGTCTCGGGTGAAGATGTTCAAAACTCATTCTGCAGGCAGTTGGAACTGTGAGGGACTGGGTGTGAACTCAACTCTCGGAAGAGAGATGCTTTTGGACTCGGGGTTCAGCCAGCTTCTCACGTATGGAAATTAGTATGTAGCACCTGTCTAAGACAGGAATTACTAGGAAGTCGCTGGATTGAGCTTGGAGGCACTAGTCTTGTGTGCCGGGACTTTCCACTACCTCTCACAACACTTCAGTCACGCATCGGGCCTAGGCCTTTTACCAGCGAAGTGTACCTGCAGGCAGGATGTGGTAAGTACAGGCCATAAGCTCAACTCTCAAAAGTGTGTACGCCTGAGAGGCAGATGTCTGCTACCCACTCGAACATGGGAGTTAGAAACTGGCTACACTCTTTGAAAAAGCCCGTTTGAAATCGCTGTATTCAACTCAGATAATCGGGAGTACAGGCCTGACACTTCCACAAGCATTTTGCCGCCCTCTCCCAGCACATAACATAAGCAATTAGCAGTTACGTCTACGGGCAGGAAGGATGAGGGAGGGTCCTGACCTGAGCTTAGCTCTCAAAAGGAAGCATGCCTAGAAGCCAGCTTTCTACTAGCTCGTTCTGATGGCCATGAGAACGTGACAGCATTGTAAGGTGGTACGCTTACAATGAATACCGCGTTACTGCACCTGGAGACACAACCTTGAAGCCTGCAGCTGGCCCTTGCATCCCATGAGCTTCTGAAAACATGTCTAGTTGAAGATGTTCGTAACTGCATCTGCAGGCAGTGTGGAACTGGGAAGGACCGCGTGTCAGCTCACCCCACAGAAGGAAATTCCGCAGAGAGAGAGCTTTCAGCTAGGTACTCAGGTTTGGAAGTTAGCATGTAGCACCCCTCTGAGTGAGGAATTCCTCAGAAGTCGCTGGATGGAACTAAGAGACACTTGCCTCTCACAAAACTTGCGTCCCGTATTGGACGAAATCCTTTGGAAGCGGAGTGTACAGGCAGTCAGCATGTGGGAGGTACAAGCCACAAGCTCAATCCAAAGGAGTGTGCACGCCTTGGAGGCAGCCGTCTGCTAGGCGAGAAACTCACAAGGCAGACACGTGGTTTTCACTCCGCTACTGTCGCGCATACAACGAAATGCTGTGGACGTGGAACATACAGGCAGTCAGGATGGGGGAGGTGCAGGCCAAAAGCTCAAGTCTCAGGAGTGTGTATGCTTTGCAGGCCGATGTCTGCTAGAAGCTTATCCAGGGGAGCTAGTACCGAGCTACACTCGAATTGAACAAGGACGTTGGCAATCGCTGTATTGAACTCAGATACATGAGAGTACGGGCCTGTCACTTCCACAGGCTTGTCACACAACCTCTTCCAGCACCTAACATAAGAATGCTAGGACGTATGTCTACAGGCAATCAGGATGCGGGAGGGTCCTGCCCTGACCTCAGCTCTCACAAGGAAGCATGCCTAGAAGCCAGCTTTCGACTAGCTGCGTTCTCTTTGGCAGTGAGAACATAGCAGTATTCTGAGTCAGGAGGTTCCAAGATTGCCACTCTACTGCACCTGGAGATACCGTCCAGGTCTGCACTGTTCCACTTGTGTCTCAGTAGCCTCTGGCAAACGTATCTGGTGAAGACGTTGGAAACTCACTCTGCAGGCAGTGTGGAACTGTGAGGGACTGGGTGTGAGCTCAAGTCTCAGAAGTAAGATGCTTTTGGACAACGCGTTCAGCTACCCTCTCACGTATGGAACTTAGCATGTACCACCAGTCTAACACAGGAATTACTAGGAAATCGCTGGATTGAGCATGGAGGCACTAGTCTTGTGTGCCAGGAGTTTCCACATACCACTCACAACACTTGAGTCACGCATCGAGCCTAGGCCTGTTAGGAGCGACAAGTACCTGCAGGCAGGATGCGGGAGGTACAGGCCATTGGCTCAACTCTCAGAAGTGTGTATGCCTGGGAGGCAGATGTCTGCTACCCACTTGTCCATGGGACTTAGAACCTAGCTACACTCTAGTTGAAGAAGCAGTTGGATATCGCTGTATTCACCTCGGATACACGTCGGTACAGGCCTCGCGCTTCCACATGCATTTCCCCCAACCTCTCCCAGCACCTAACCTAAGGATGTTAGCAGCTATGCTACAGGCAGTCAGGATGCCGGAGAGTCCTGTCTTGAGCTCACCTCTTAAAAGGAAGCATGCCTCGAAGGCACCTATCCACTAGCTGCGTTCTCCTGGCCATGAGAACGAAGCTACATTGTAAGTCAGGAGCTTCCATGTATACCACTCTACTGCACCTGGAGACACGAGCATTGCCGCCTGCAGCTGGCCCTTGTGTCCCATGAGCTTCTGACAAACATGTCTAGTGAGGATGTTCGTAACTCCATGGGCAGGCAGTGTGGAACTGGGAAGGACGGCGTGTCAGCTCACCCCACAGAAGGAAGCTCCCCAGAGAGACAGCTTTCAACTAGGTACTCGGGTTTGGAAGTCAGTATGCAGCTCCCTTCTGAGGGAGGAATTCCTCAGAAGTCGCTGGGTGGAGCTAAGAGACACTTGCCTCTCACAAAACTTGCGTCCCGTATCGAACGAAATCCTTTGGAAGCGGAGTGTACAGGCAGTCAGCATGTGGGAGGTACAAGCCACAAGCTCAATCCAAAGGAGTGTGCACGCCTTGGAGGCAGCCGTCTGCTAGGCGAGAAACTCACAAGGCAGACACGTGGTTTTCACTCCGCTACTGTCGCGCATACAACGAAATGCTGTGGACGTGGAACATACAGGCAGTCAGGATGGGGGAGGTGCAGGCCAAAAGCTCAAGTCTCAGGAGTGTGTATGCTTTGCAGGCCGATGTCTGCTAGACGCTTATCCAGGGGAGCTAGTACCGAGCTACACTCGAATTGAACAAGGACGTTGGCAATCGCTGTATTGAACTCAGATACATGAGAGTACGGGCCTGTCACTTCCACAGGCTTGTCACACAACCTCTTCCAGCACCTAACATAAGAATGCTAGGACGTATGTCTACAGGCAGTCAGGATGCGGGAGGGTTCTGCTTTGACCTCAGCTCTCACAAGGAAGCATGCCTAGAAGCCAGCTTTCAACTAGCTGCGTTCTCCTTGGCAGTGAGAACGTAGGAGTATTCTGAGTCAGGAGGTTCCAAGATTACCGCTCTACTGCACCTGGAGACACAAGCATTGAAGCCTGCAGGTAGCTCCTTGTGTCCTAGAGCTTCTGACAAACATGTCTAGTGAGGATGTTCGAAATTCCATCTGAAGGCTGTGTGGAACTTTGAGGGACTGGGGTTGAGCTCAAGTCTCAGAAGCAAGTACCCTTTGGACACTGCGTTCACCTAGCTTCTCATGTATGGAACTTAGTATGTAGCACCAATCTAAGAGAGCAGTTCCTCACATATCTCTGGATTGGGCTTGGAGACACTAGTCGTGTGGGCCGGCACCTTCCACTAACCTCTCACAACCCTTCTGTCATGCATCGAGCCTCGGCCTGATAGGAGCGAAGTGTACCTGCAGTCAGCATGTGGGAGGTACAGGGCATAAGGTCAACTCTCAGAAGTGTGTATGCTTTGCAGGCAGATGTCTGACAGACACTTATTGACGGGTGCTAGAACCGAGCTACACTATAATTGAACAAGGACGTTGGTAAACACTGTATTGAACTCAGATACACGTGAGTACAGGCCTGTCACTTCCACATGCTTTTCACACAACCTCTTCCAGCACCTAACATAAGGATGCTAGGACCTATGTCTACAGGCAGTCAGGTTGCGGGACGGTCCTGTCCTCACTTCATCTCTCACAAGGAAGCATGCCTGGAAGCCAGCTTTCAACTAGCTGTGTTCTCCTGGCAGTGAGAACGTAGCAGTATTCTGAGTTAGGAGGTTCCAAGATTGCCACTCTACTGCACCTGGAGATACCTTCCAGGTCTGCATTGTTCACTTCCATCTCAGAAGCCTCTGACAAAAGTCTATTTTGAAGATGTTGGAAACTCATTCTGCACGCAGTGTGGAACTGTGAGGGACTGGGTGTGAGCTCAACTCTCAGAAGTAATTTGCTTTTGGACAAGGCGTTCAGCTACCTTCTCATGTATGGAACTTAGCATGTAGCACTAGTCTAAGACAGCATTACTAGGAAATCGCTGGATTGAGCGTGGAGGCACTAGTCTTGTGTGCCAGGAGTTTCCACATAGCACTCACAACACTTGAGTCACGCATCGAGCCTAGGCCGGTTAGGAGCGACGAGTACCTGCAGGCAGGATGTGGGAGGTACAGGCCCTTGGCTCAACTCTCAGAAGTGTGTATGCCTGGGTGGCAAATGTCTGATACCCACTCGTACATGGGAGTTGGAACCTAGCTACACTCTGATTGAAGAAGGCCGTTGGAAATCGCTGTATACAACTCAGATACACGTGAGTTCAGGCCCAACGCTTCCACATGCTTTTCTCACAACGTCTCCCAGCACCTAAGATAAGGATGTTAGCAGCTATGTCTACAGTCAGGCAGGATGCGGGAGGGTCCTGTCTTGAGCTCAGCTCTCAAAAGGACGCATGGCTCGGTGCCGTAAGTCAGGAGGTTTAATGAATACTGCTCTGCTGCACCTGGAGACACAACCATTGAAGCCTGCGACTTGCCCCCTGCATCCCATGAGCTTCTGGCATACATCTCTAGTGAGGATGTTCGATACTCTATCTGCAGGCAGTGTGGAACTGTGAGGGACTGCGTGTGGTCTCACCTCTCAGAATCAAGTTCCCCTGGACACTGCGTTCAACTAGCTTCTCTTGTATGGAAGTTATTATGTAGTGCCAATATATGAGAGGAATTCCTCGGTAGTCGCTGGATTGAGCTTGAAGACACTTGTCTCCTGGCCTGCACCTTCCAATTGCCTCTCACACCACTTCTGTCAAGCATCGAACCTAGGCCTGTTAGAAGCAAAGTGTACATGCAGTCAGTGTGGGACCCAGGAAATTTCTTTTTATTTGTTTATGATAGTCACACAGCGAGAGAGAGATAGAGAGGCAGAGACATAGGCAGAGGGAGAAGCAGGCTCCATGCACCGGGAGCCCGACGTGGGATTCGATCCCGGGTCTCCAGCATCACGCCCCTGGCCAAAGGCAGGCGCTAAACCGCTGCACCACCCACGGATCTCAGGACCCAGGAAATTTAACAAAAATCCCCTACTCCTGGAGAAGCAGAGCAGGACTGATTCCATTTTGTGCTACACCTGTCACCTCCTGTATGACCTATACGTAACCTGCTTATTGTTTAAGGTGCTGCCATACCCTAGTCAAGCTTTTGGGCACACCCTAATCGGAAATCGGCTCATAACAATGTAACCCTGCTTTGTGCCTGCCAAAACTGTGCGCCAGTTCTGACCAAAGTAATAGGCCAGGGATCCCTTGGTGGCACAACAGTTTGGCGTCTGCCTTTGGCCCAGGGCGCGATCCTGGAGACCCGGGATCGAATCCCACATCGGGCTCCCGGTGCATGGAGCCTGCTTCTCCCTCTGCCTGTGTCTCTGCCTCTCTCTCTCTGTGTGACTATCATAAATAAAAAAATAAATTAATTAATTAAAAAAAAAAACAAAGTAATAGGCCAGCTCAAATGGATACTATAGGGTAAGATGCAATTCAATCAGCCACCTGCATGTGGACCGACATGACTGTGCAACTTTCTGTGTATCCCATGGGCCCCTGGCCCCTATAAAGCTGCTATGCCTCTTAGTCTCGGGGTCCAAGTCCCTGCTCCACTGTGTCAGGTATACTTAGACCCACGCTCCAGCTTGTGAATAAACCCTCGTGTGTTTGCATCGGTGTCGGCTTCTCGGTGGTTTCTCGGATTCTTAATCTTGGCCACAACATTTGGGGGCTCGTCCGGGATCTGAGAGACTTTCAGGACCCTATCCGGAGGGTTTCATGCGTGGTGAGTGCACTCAACTTTTTCCACCTTTTGCGCGCATATTCTCTGAGAGCTCTAACCTGTAGGAATTCCAATCTGTATTAGGTCGGCATTGGCTTAGGCGGACGCACTGGTGGGCCATCAACCAGGGGTCTTGAGGAGACGTCTCTTGCCCCTGCCTGGAGGATGGAGGTCCTATCTGTAAGGAGGACGGAGGTCCTCATCTGTATGGAAGATGGGGGTCCTCATATGAAAGGAGGATGGGGTCCTCATCTGTATGGAGGACGGGGGTCCTCATCTGTAAGGAGGGCTGGCTGCCAGCCCTTTGGATTACTTTCTGTCTTGTCTCCACAGCCGCACTAGAACGTTTGTCTGTTACTGTGTTCTTGTTACCTGTTTGCACGCTGGTCTGTGTTACCTGTTTGTGTGCTGGTCTGTGTTACTGTGTTCTTGTTAACTGTGTGTTTGTGTTATTTGTGAACTGTCATAACTGTGCCTTGGTGTGGACGGGGGACATAATGGGGCAGATGCAAACCATACCCTTGTCTCTTATGCTCTCCCACTTCTCGGATGTTAGGGAAGCACTCTTATTCTGAGCATAGACATACAGAGAGAGAGATTCCAAATTTATTGCATATCAGAATGGTCAACCTTTGACGTGGGATGGCCCCGAGAAGGAAATTTTCACCTACCTATTATCTTACAGGTTAAGGCCGTGAACTTCAGGGACAAACCAGATGGCCACCCTGACCAGATGCCCAACATCCTGGCATGGCAGGACATGATCGAGAATTCCCCTCTTTGGCTGAAACCCTTTTTTACTCCTCAAAGCATACAACTCGCCTTAAGTTAAGGAGAGACTCCGGGTCCACCGCCAGACTCTAATGGCAGGTCTCCAGGCTGCCGCGTGCAAGACGACCAATCTGGCCAAGGTCTATGATGTGAGACAGGGTAAGGATGAGAGTCCAGCAGCCTTCTTAGAGGGAGTCATAGAGGCTTTTAGGTAGTACACCTGTATGAACCCAGAAGCCCCGGAAACAAAGGCCGCAATTATCATGGCTTTTGTTAACCAGGCCGCTCTGAACATTAAAAAGAAATTGCAAAGAGTAGAGAGACTGGGAGAGAAGAGCTTGCAGGACTTAGTGATAATAGCAGAACGAGTCTATAATAAAAAAAGTCCGGAAGAACTGCATGTTACCACCCCACACGCTATTAAAGGGGTACTCAAACAGCCCCCAGACAGCTGGATCAGCAATGCCCATCTGACCCATTATCAGAGCCTACTGCTAAACCCCACCAGAATTTTATTTAAGCCACCAACAACCCTGAATCCGGCAACGCTACTCCCTAACCCAGACTGGGACCCCCCCTCTTCATGACTGTCAAGAAATTTTGGCACAGGTGTACGGAATCAGAGCTGATCTCCAGGACCAGCCACTGCCAAATGCCGATGCTACCTGGTACACGGACGGCAGCAGTTTTGTCCGAGAAGGGGTCCGATTTGCGGGGGCAGCCATACCATAACCACGGAGACAGAGACCGTCTGGGCAGAGCCATTGACAGCCTGAATGTTGGCTCAATGGGCAGAACTGATCCCACTGGCCAAGGCGCTGACCACGGGGGAAGGTAAATGAATAAACATCTACACCGACAGCAGGTACGCCTTTGCCACCACTCACATTCACGGAGCCCTTTACAGAGAGAGAGAGAGCTTCTGACAGCAGAGGCAAAGACTGTTAAAAACAAAACGGAGATTCTTGAACTCCTGAGGGCCCTCTGGCTGCCCAAGGCCCTAGCCATCATCCACTGTCCGGGGCACCAAAAGGCAGACACACCAGTAGCCAGAGGAAACCGGCTAGCCGATTTAAAAGCAAAGGAGGCGTCCCTTTTGGTGACCCAGGTCTTAGCAATCACGCTACCTGATCCGGGGGAGCGGACCCTGCCGGACACCCCCAACTATAGTGATGCTGACTTACACTGGATCAAACACTTGCCTATGACCCAGTGATTGTGTGGCTGGTGGAGGGCCGCAGACTCCAGCATCATCTTGCCAGAGGAACTGGGACAGCGAGTCCTATCCAAAACGCATCGGAGTACTCACACGGGAACAAGGAAGATGGAAGACCTCATACGACATGCAAAGATCACTATTAAAGACTCTCGAGCAAAGATCGAGCAGATCGTGGTAAGCTGCCACTCATGCCAGTTAACTAATGCCACCGCCCATGGATCTAACCCAGGCACCTGGCTCCGGGGGGACCGCCCAGGAGCGTACTGGGAAGTGGACTTCACTGAGGTAAAACCTGGAAAATACGGATAGATACAGGTATTTACTAGTGTTTGTAGATACTTTTTCAGGATGCACAGAGGCATTTCCCACCAAACATGAAACGGCACAGACCGTGACCAAGAAACTGCTGGAAGACATCTTACCGAGATATGGTTTTCCTGTTAAGATTGGGTCAGACAAGGGCCCAGGATTCTTCTCTAAGGTAACACAGGGAGTGGCACTAGTACTTGGGGCAGATTGGAAATTAGATTGTGCATATAGGCCCCAGAGCTCAGGACAGGTAGAGAGGATGAACAGAACATTAAAGGAGACCTTAACTAAATTAGTCCTGGAGACTGGCGGGGACTGGGTGACTCTCCTCCCCTTCGCCCTATATAGGGTGAGGAACTCCCCATATAAGATGGGACTGACTCTACGAGATCATGTTCGGTCTTCCTCCACCTGTTATCCCCATTTTAAAACTTGAGGTGCTTGCTGAATTTGATGGTCGCCAACTTCTTTTCTCCTTCCAAATGTCATGAACCCAGGAGCAGGTGTGGCCTACACTGAGGGCCCTCTATGAGACTGGGCCACCCCCGGATCCCCATTGATATCGGCCAGGTGACTGGGTGTACGTGTGGAGATACCAACACCAGACACTTCAACCTCGCTGGAAGGGACCTTACACCGTGATCCTGACCACTCCCACTGCTCTCAAGGTCGACGGGATTACTCCCGGAGTCCACCACACCCACGTCCAGCCAGCTGACCCACATACCGTTCTCAAGAACTTTGTTCCAGAATGGAAAGGCCAACCGGACAAGGACAATCCCCTAAAGCTAATACTGCGCCGTTCTCACTAATTTCGCACCTCCAAGACTCCCTAGTCTGAGGTTGTCCTTCAAAATAGAAAGGGATTAGACTTAGTCTTCTTACAACAAAGGGTGTGTGTGTGGGGGGTTATGTGCTGCCTTACACGTAGAGTGTTGCTTCTTCGCTGGAATATAAATGGGAGCGAGAACAGCAACAAGGTTGGTTAAAATCCTGGTTTAATCATTCCACCTGGCTCACTCTAAGAGCAACCTGGACCCTTGATTGGATCCTGCATAGAATCCTCTGAAAAAGGGGGGAATGTGAGACCCAGGAAATTTAACAAAAATCCCCTACCCCTGGACAAGCAGAGCAGGACTGATTCCATTTTGTGCTACACCTGCCACCTCCTGTATGACCCCCACATAACCTGCTTATTGCTTAAGGCGCTGCCCCACCCTAGTCGAGCCTCTGGGCACACCCTAATTGGAAATCGGCTCATAACAATGTAACCCTGCTTTGTGCCCGCCAAAAATGCGTGCCAATTCTGACCAAAGTAATAGGCCAGCTCAAATGGATACTATAGGGTAAGATGTAATTCAATCGGCCACCTGCAAGTGGACCGACATGACTGTGAACCTTTCTGTGTATCCCATGGGCCACTGGCCCCTATAAAGCTGCTACGCCACCTCTTAGTCTCGGGGTCCAAGTCCCTGCTCCGCAGTGTCGGGTATATTTGGACCCAAGCTCGAGCTTGTAAATAAACCCTCGTGTGTTTGCATCGGTTTTGGCTCCTTGGAGGTTTCTTGGATTTGCAATCTTGGGCACAAGACCAGGGCCTGCTGCCCTGACCTCCCTTCCAGGGCCACACTGACTGCCCCACAGGCCCTCTGTGCCCGAGGCACACAGGCACGGGGATGCGGGGAGGGGAGGAAGTGCCCCGGAACCCGGCCAGCCCAGGCCCCCAGGACAGAGGGAGCACAGACCTCCTAGGTCGCTTTGCACAGACCCTGGTGACCTGAGGCTCCCTGACTGTCACTCTGTCCCAGCCCCTCCTGGCCCGCGGGGCACAGGCTGAGTCCCAGTAAAGTCCGTGGGGTCCTGACCGCCCCTGGAAGGCACGTGGGGACGTCAGCTGTGTGTGTGCCTGGCGGCGCCCCTGCAGGGGCTGGTTGGGGCCTGGGTGGTGCCCCCTCCTCCTCTCTGGGGGTCTCTCCACGCCCCGTGCACTGAGTTCCTGGAGACACGGAAATGGGCTGGCTGTGCATTTTCGCACCACAACACTTTCTTGACTTGCTACAGCAAACAGGCTCAGAGCCGAGAGTGCGCGCCTTCCCCTGGGGAGGGAGACCTTTCTGTCCTTTAGGGGAGGACAAGAATCACACGGGGTGGGGGGGCGGGGGCTGGAGTCCGCCACCTGGGAGCATGTGTGGACTCCGTGTGGGGGGGCGTGTGTCCTGAGGTTTCAGCCAGAGAGATGGTTCTGAGGACAGCAGAGCTGACCTGGACCTGCACCTCATGGGCTCCTGCGCTGGGTCCCCGCAGGGCAGCTGGACCCCGATCTCGGGCCCCCTGGGGCCCCAGCACCTGGAGGAGCCTGCCTCCTGCTGTGGGTGTTGGTGGGGCCCACCGGCCTACCCCTGCTCTCTCCACCCTGGGGTGTCCCGGGATCCCAAGGGCTGCCCTAGGTCAGCGACCCGGATCTGTGGGGCACACCCAGGGCCCAGGAGGCCACATGCAGCTGTGAGAGGGCTCGCTCAGCCCGGGGCCAGTATCCAGGCCTGACCAGGGCCATGGGGGGCTGGATCCCTTTAGTCTTTGTGTTGGGCCTGGGGGGGGGGGGGGGCTCAAATCACCCCAGCCCCCACAGAGCCCGGGGCCAGGCCAGCCCACGTCTCTCTGGGTTAGGGGCTGGTGTCCTGTGCAGGGTGTGCCGCCCTCCAGGAGGGACAGTGGGAGGAGGCAGGACAGTGCATACCATGTTCCACCCACCTGCATCCACCCTGTCGGGGGCTCCGGCATTCCCTCCTGTGTACTCTATGGGACACCAGGGCTTCTGATGGGAGCAGGCTGTCCAGAGAACCCCGGGGAGGCTGAGCATGTCCCAGAGGGGACAGCTGCCCCAGGTCCTTGCTGGGGTCCGATGGTGTGGGGGCAGAGGTATGATGGTGGTGGAGTGTGGGAGGTGGTGTAGGGGGGATGGTGTGTGGGTATAGTGTGGGTGGGGAATGTGTGGGGGTGTCAGGGGGATGGTGTAGGGGGGATGGTATGGGGACGATCCCATGGGGGATGATGATGTAGGTGGATGGTGTGGAGGTGGGTAATGAGGGGGATGGCCTCCACAGAAGAGCCCCCAAGCCCCTGGGTCTCCGCCGCTTCTCTCAGAACCCTGTGTTCACTCTGCCTGCGTCCGAGCTTCTTTTGGTTTTGTTTTTTTATCTCAGACTGTTGTGCCCAAGATTGCAAATCCGAGAAACCACCGAGAAGCCAACACCGATGGAAACGCACGAGGGGTTTTTTTCAAGCTCGAGCTTGCGTCCAAGTACACCCGACACAGCGGAGCAGGGACTTGGACCCCGAGGTGGGTTTTAGCTTAGTTTTAAGGGCTGGTCTCGGGGACCTCCAGAAGGGCTGGAGCAATTTCTCAAGTTCTGTTTACATTTTGATATGGGGCCTTCAAGGGCATTGAGCTCTGTTCTCATTCTAATAGGGGCTTCCCGCCCTAGGCCTGGGCTCAGTTCTTATGCTAATGTGGGGCTTTCAAAGACATTAAGCTGTAAACTTTTTTTTTTTCCTGTAACTGAAGTAATGAAAATTTCAGCTCTTCTTTGCAGGGGCGTGGGATGGCTGGACGTGTGCTAACACTGGACTAAAAGTGGAATGGCCTTAATTTTCTCGGCCTCAAAAAAAAATTTTTTTTTCTCGGCCTCCACACGTCCCGTCTTCCTATCTAGCTCCTTCCCCCTTCCCCGGAGCTCCTAAGAGAGCAATTGCAAATGACCTCTGGTGGCAGCGTGTGTTGGGGGACAGGTCCAGGGATTTGGGATCAGGAAGACCTGGAGCGCGGGCGTCCCGGCTGTGAAGCTGTGAAGCCGGATTCGATGCTGCAGACTCTTATTCCCTAAGGCTATCTTGACAACTGACTTTGTACATAGAAAAGCTCTCCTTTGTCTTTAAAAGATGAAGAGCAAGTCAAAGCGGTTTTTCTCTGCCCATCTGATTGCTCAGATTCCAATCTGAGACATATTTCCTCTTAATAAGGATAATTTACTATCCGCAGTACTATGGTTAAAATTTTCTGACACAAGTAATTCAGAGGGCTGAAGGTTCCTCATCTCTTCACAGCTCAGTCACTCCTCAGGAAATGCATCTTTATGGATTTGGAAAGAACCAAGAGACATTATTACCAATGGTCATATTATTATGTTAAAGATTCTTCCTTGAGATCCCAGGAAGGCAATTTTTCCTCGGGCTTGCAGAGGCCTCTTGGAGTGAGGTTAGAATCAGAAATTGTGAGTTTGGGTTTCAGATAATGAACTGGTTAGCTACATAAACACGGACAGGCACGTAGGTTCTTTTTGAATTTCAATTCCCTTAAAAGCTATAGAATAATTTCTAAACACCTCATTAGACTGTTGTAGGATTTCTTTATTGCTAATACAAGTTAACATTCATATGGCACATATTATGTGCCAAGAATTGTGTCATGCTTCACATAAAAGAACTCATGGGATCCTCCAACAACCCTATGGGCAGATACTGTTATCTTGATGGGCCAACTAAAGGATAGATAGGAAGAAAACATCTTGTCCAAGGTCGTTTGACCTAGCTAGTTAAGTGGATTCGAACTCAGGAAGCCTGGCTCCAGGCCGTTATGGCCACCAGAAAATATTTATTAAGTACTTACTAAAGTCCTAGGTATTGTACAAATAAAGTCCAACTCTTTACTCATTAGAGCTCTATGGCACAGGCATTCTTACTGTCACAGTTTTGCAGAGAAAGAAGTAGGTTCAGAGCCTAAGCTCAAGGGACTTGCCCAGAGCCCTACAATTCAGAGGCAGAAACCTTCCTTTTCCTCATAATATTCTCCTTCCACCACTTACCTTCTCCTTTCTCTAAGTCTTAATATAAATGTTGCTTCTTCTGGTCATCTTCTCTGAGGCCCCAGTTAGACTAAGCCTTCTTATATATGTACTTGTAGTAAGCTGTATATTTACCTTTATATAGGCTACTATAATCTTGTTTAGTTGTCTTTCTGTCACTTTTTGGTTAGTATCCGTCCCACCAGCATGGCCTGGAGGGAGCTAGGGACTGCATCTATATCTGGTTAACTTGGTATTCCTAGCACCTTGCACATAGTAGCTATGCACCAAATACTTAATAAATTAATGGATCCCTAACCTTCTTGAGTTGATGTTGATAAACATTAGAACATGAAATGGACAAAGATAAGAATGAAATTGCTGAATGAAATGATAAAAATCAATTTTATCCATTCACTCATTCAGTATTTTATCAGGTGCCTACTGTGTGCCATATCTGAGTGAAGGAAAACGATACGTGATCCATTAGGGTATTATAATAGCAACTTAAAAATTGGCCTTCTAAGGCATTTGCTATAGTTGAAAGCTCTAACTAAAAGGCTCAGTGATTAGGAAGGAACTCAATAAAATCAAAATAAAGTATTATCTGGGCAGTAATTTCCCAGTAAATTTGGTTTAATAAAAATTTCACATGAATCATTTCTTAACTGACACTGAAGCACTGTGAACTTTTTGGAAGACAAACGTCCAGGAAATAAATGTTATGCATTGCTAATTTTAAATGCACTTGCAATATGGTGTCTACTATAAAAGAAGTATTTTTATTGAGTATGTGTGTGTGCGTTTGCCTGTGCCTGTCAGGAGAGGTCTTTGGATAGAATTTGAAAGCAGATCCTCTCCATATTTATAGGTCTATATCTATTTCTCTCTCTTTCTGCACACATCTATTTCTAACCATTTTGTCTCTATCTCTATAGGGAGATCTATATATGGACGTATAGAGATTAGATATAGAAATGTTTATTTTGCATATTTAAATATAAATATATAGTTCTGTTTATAGATAATAATTATTATATTATGAGTAATACATTTAATAATAAATATATTAAGTGGAAAAATAGATTTATGTTTATATGTTTGTTTATATAAACATCTATTTATGTTCCTGGGATTGATCTATCAGTAGATCTATCACTCTATCATCTACCTAGCTAGCTAGCTGTATATCCCAGGAAGAGAAAAACCCAGATCGAACAGATGGGAATGTCCCTCTCTGGAATGTGTCATACAAGAAGATAGGCAAAAATCTTCTGTACTTTCCTGATGTGCTGATGCAATTAACTCAGAAATGTACCTGTGATGTACTGTGGGCCAGGAGCCAGTGGTCAAGAGAGAATCCTTGAGACATTTTCCATGCAAAAAGGTGTTTTTATTAAAGTATGGGGACAGGACCCCTGGGCCTGAAAAGCTTCACCAGGATTATGAGGAGCCTTGGTTATAAACTTTTAAGTTGCTGTGTGGGGTGGGGACTCTAGAGATAAAAGAAGTTTCCAAAAGGATTTTCACACATGAAAGATTTACAGGATCCTGGAGGTCTGGCTATCTGTAAACAAAAGTTGCTTTTGGCCTCTAGCAAAGCATTAACATTCAGGCAGCTGTGAATTCTTGGAAGAATGTCCCACTCTGTCGGTTTCAAGTATTTGTTTATGGACTGCAAGTTTGTTAGGAAATGTAATTTTAGGGATGCCTGGGTGGCTCAGTGGTTGATCCTGGGTTCCTAGGATGGGGTCCCACATTGGACTTCCCACAGGGAGCCTGCTTCTCCCTTTGTCTCTGTCTCTGCCTCTCTCTCTTTCTCTCTCTCTCTCTCTCTCTCTCTGTGTCTCTCATGAGTAAATAAACAAAATCTTATTTCAAAAAAGCAGATGTGGGATCCCTG
Organism: Canis aureus; assembly: GCF_053574225.1. NCBI lineage: Eukaryota > Metazoa > Chordata > Mammalia > Carnivora > Canidae > Canis > Canis aureus. Next base: position 46,978,790 of record NC_135635.1, on the reverse strand, counting down.
GGTGGCGCAGCGGTTTGGCGCCTGCCTTTGGCCCAGGGCACGGTCCTGGAGACCCGGGATCGAATCCCACGTCGGGCTCCCGGTGCATGGAGCCTGCTTCTCCCTCTGCCTGTGTCTCTGCCTCTCTCTCTCTCTCTGTGTGACTATCATAAATAAATAAAAATTAAAAAAAAAAAAAGAGTCTGTATTTCCTGCATCTGTTTTCATCTTATTTGTCTTTCCTTCCCTTCACAGTAGTTCATCTGCTTTGCTTCTTTAATTCCACCTATGAATGACACCACACGGTCATTCTCTTTCCCGACTGACTTATTTCACTTAACATGATCCCTCTAGTTCTATCCGCGTCATTGCAAATGGCAAGATTTCCTTCTCTTTGATAGCTCAGTACCATTCCTCTCTCTATGACCATCATCTATCTCCCATCCTCTTTATCCATCATCTGTCTGAAGGCACCGAGGCTCCTCCCACAGTGTGGCTACTGTGGACCCGGCTGCTGTAGACATTGGGGCGCAGGTGTCCCGGCGTTTCATTGCATCTGTATCTTCGGAGTGAGCTCCAGGCCGTGCACCTGCCGGTCGCAGGGCAGGTCTATCAGTAACTTCCTGAGGAGCCTCCTGACTGTTTCCAGGGCGGCTGCACCAGCCCGCGGTCCCGCCCACAGTGGAAGAGGGTTGAGTGAGTCTTGGTGGACGTGGTAAAAGTTTGGTCCACATTTCATTTCGCATCCTGTGGGCTCCAATTCATTGTTCTTAAGTATTTCTGGGGAAGCCGGGTGTTGGGCTCCATTTCAGCGCGACGTTTCCGAAGCTCCTAGGTCTCAGCTGGAGCCTGGAAGGAGGCAGGTCCGGCCCTGGGCGCGGGGACCCCGCCTCCTGCACGGCCTCCTTCAGCTCCTGAGCGTCCCGCAGGGGGCACCCGAACCCAGGCCCGGGTCAAGGGCGCACGTGCGCAGTAGGCCTCGTCCGCCAGCAGTAACAGGAGCCCCTCTGCGCTCTGGAGGCCTGAGGAGGACGTGGGGCCGCGTCCATGCTGACAGGAGCCCCGGCCTCCTCAGTACCCACGGGGAGGCTTCAGGACCATGTGGGGCTGCCTCCACAGTGACAGGAGCCCTGGTCTCCTCAGGACCCGCGGTGAGACTTCAGGAAGATGTGGGGCCGCGTCCTCGCTGACTGGAGCCCCGGCCTCCTCAGGACCCGCGGGGAGTTTGCGGGATGACGTGGGGTCGCGTCCACGCTGACAGGAGCCCCAGCCTCCTCAGGACCTGCGGTGAGTCTTCGGGATGACGTGGGGCCGCGTCTACGCTGACAGGAGCCCCGGCCTTCTCAGGACCCGCGGGTAAGCTTCAGTCCCATGTGGGGCCACATCCATGGTGACAGGAGCCTGGCCTCCTCAGAACCCGCGGGGAGGCTTCTGGAGGATGTGAGGCATAATCCACAGTGACAGGACCCCTCTCGTCCTCAGGACCCGCTGTCTATGACTCAGGAACACATGGGGCCACGTCCGCCATGACAGGAGTCCGGCTTCCTCAGGACCCGCTGGAGGACCCTGGAGGCGCTGTTCAGAGTCACATCCACCTCAGCAGGGCTACTCAGAACGACAAGGTAAGTGAATGGGGAGAATTGAGATAGGGTTAGGGTTTAGGGTGAGCAATAGGTGGTAAAGGTTAGGTTAGATGATATGGATTAGTGATCATGGTTATGCGTACGAGTTACTGGTGAGGGTGACGGATGGGGTAAGGGTCAAGAGGTAGGAGTTAAAATAAGGTATTAGGGATTAGGAAATTGACTTAAAGTCTGGATTAGGGTAATGTTACAGATAGGTTATAGGGTTTAGGGTTAGGGAATGGGAGGGAATACGGTTAGAGATAGAGTGGGGGATGGGGTTAGAGTTTAGGGTAAGGGGTGAAGGCAGGGTTAGGGTTATGGGTTAGGGTTAGGGTTAGGGTACGGGTTAGGGTTAGGGTACGGGTTAGGGGTTAGGGCTAGGGTTAGGATACGGGTTAGGGTTAGGGTACGGGTTGGGGTACGGATTAGGGTACGGTTAGGGTTAGGGTTAGAGTACGGGTTTAGGGTTAGGGTTAGGGTATTGGTTAGGGTTAGGGTACGGGTTAGGGTTATGGTTAGGGTACGAGTTAGGGTACGGGATAGGGTTAGCGTACGAGTTAGGGTTAGGGTTAGGGCTAGGGTATGGGTTAGGGTTAGGGTACGGGTTAGGGTTAGGGTACGGGTTAGGGTTAGGGTACGGGTTAGGGTTAGATTACGGGTTAGGGTACGGGTTAGGGTTAGGGTACGGGTTAGGGTTAGATTACGGGTTAGGGTACGGGTTAGGGTTAGGGTTAGGGTCCAGGTTAGTGTTAGGGTACTGGTTAGGGTTAGGGTTAGGGTACTGGTTAAGGTTAGGGTTAGGGTACGGGTTAGGTTTAGGGTTAGGGTACGGGTTAGGGTTAGGGTATGGGTTAGGGTTAGGGTACGGGTTAGGGTTAGGGTTAGGGTTGGTACGGGTTAGGTTTAGGGTTAGGTTTCAGGTTAGGGTTAGGGTACGGGTTAGGGTTAGGGTATGGGTTATGGTTAGGGTTAGGGTACGGGTTAGGGTTAGGGTTAGGGTACGGGTTTGGGTTAGGGTTAAGGTACGGGTTACGGGTTAGGGTTAGGGTACGGGTTAGGGTACGGGTTAGGGTTAGGGTACGGGTTAGGGTTAGGGTACAGGAAAGGGTTAGGTTTAGAGTATGGTTTAGGTTTAGGTACGGTTAGGGTTAGGTTTAGAGTAATGGTTTAGGGTTAGGTTTAGGGTACGCTTTAGGGTTAGGGTACGGGTACGGTTTAGGTTTAGGGTACGGGTTAGGTTTAGTGTGTTAGGGTTAGGGTTACTCTATGGGATAGGGTTAGCGTTAGGGTACGGGTTAGGGTTAGGTTTAGGGTATGGGTTACAGTTAGGGTACGGATTAGGGTTAGGTTTAGATTACGGGTGAGTGTTAGGGCTAGGGTACGGGTTAGTGTATGGGTAGGTTTCAGGTTGTTTAGGGTTAGGTTTAGAGTTAGAGGTTCGGGTTAGTGTTAGGGTTAGGGTAAGGGTGAGGGGTTAGGTTTAAGGTTAGGGTTAGGGGTTAGGGTTCGGTTTAGGGTTAGGGTTAAGTGTTAGGTTTAAGAGTTAGGGATAGGGTTAGGGTTAGGGCTAGGGGTTAGGGGTTAGGGGTAGGGTTAGGGTTAAGTGTTAGTGTTAAGGGTTAGGGTTAGGGTTAGGGGTTAGGGCTAGGGTTAGTTGTTAGTTGTTAGGGTTAGTGTTAGTGTTAGGGTTAAGATTAGGTGTTAGGTGGGTTAGGGGTTAGGGTTAGGGTTTGGGTTAGTGTTAGGATTAGGGTTAGGGTTAAGGGTTATGGTTAAGGGTTAAGGTTAGGTTTAGGTTTAGTGGTTAGGGGTTCAGTTTAGGGTTAGGGGTATGGGTAGGGGTTAAGGCTAGGGTTAGGGGTTAGGGTTAGGTTTTGTTTTAGGGTTAGGGTTAGGGGTTAGGGTTTAGGGTTATGGTTAGGTGTAAGGGTTAACGTTAGGGTTATGGGTTAGGGGTAGGGTTAGGATATGTTTTAGGGTACGGGTTAGGGTACGGGTTAGTGTTAAGAGTACTGGTTAGGGTTAGGGTATGGTTTAGGGTACGGGTAAGGGTTTGGGTACAGGTAGTGTTAAGGTACCTGTTAGGGTTAGGGTCCGGGTTAGGGTTAGGGTACGGTTTAAGTTTAGGGTTAGTGTTCGGGTTAGGGTTAGGTTTAGGGTTAGGGTTTAGGAGTTAGTGTTAGTGGTAGGGTTACGGTTAGGGTTAGGGTTAAGGGTTAGGGTTAAGGGTTATGGTTAGGATACGTTTAGTGTTAGGGGTTAGGGTTTAGGGTTAGGGATTTGATTCGATTAGATTCTTTTCATTTCGATTCGATTCAATTCTTTCAATTCGAATCAATTCGATTCAATTCTTTCAATTCGATTCTTATCGATTCGATTCTTTTCGATTCGATAGATTCTTTTCTATTCGATTCAATTTGATTCGATTCTATTCTTTTTGTTTCGATTCGATACTTTTCAGTTCAATTCGAATCAAATCTTTTTGATGCGATTCAATTCGATTCTTTATGATTCGATTCGATTCTTTTCCATTTGATTTGATTCGATTCTTTTCGATACGATTCGATTCTATTCTTTTCGATTCGATTATCTTGGATTCTATTCTATTCTATTCTATTCTTTTCTATTCGATTTGATTTTTTTCGATTCGATTCGATTCCTTTCGATTCAATTCAATTTGATTCAAATCTTTCGTTTCGATTCGATTCTTTTCGATTCGATTCGATTTTTTTCGATTAGATTTGATTCTTTTCGATTTGATTCAATTCTATTCGAATCTTTTCTTTTTTTTATTTTTTTTATTTTTTATTTTTTTTTTTATTATTCGAATCTTTTCAAATCGATTCGATTCGATTATTTTCGATTCAATTTGATTCAATTATTTTCAATTCAATTCGATCGATTCGGTCAATTATTTTCGATTTGATTCGATTCGATTTGATTATTTTCGATTCGATAAGTTTACTTTCGATTCGATTATTTTCGATTCGATTTCATTATTTTCAATTCAATTCAATTCGATTATTTTCTTTTTTTTTAAATTTTTTATTTATTTATGATAGTCACACAGAGAGAGAGAGAGAGGCAGAGACATAGGCAGAGGGAGAAGCAGGCTCCATGCACCGGGAGCCCGACGTGGGATTCGATCCCGGGTCTCCAGGATTGCGCCCTGGGCCAAAGGCAGGCGCTAAACCGCTGTGTCACCCAGGGATCCCTCAATTTGATTATTTTCGATTCGATTCAATGCGAATAGATTATTTTCGATTAGATTCGATTCAATTATTTCTGATTTGATTTGATTCGATTATTTTCAATTCGATTCAATTTGATTATTTTCATTTCGATTCAGTTCGATTTGATTCTATTATTTTTTATTCGATTTGTTTCGTATCGACAAATCGTTTGGATTCAATTCGATTATTTTCTATTTGAATCGATTATTTTCTTTTCGATTCGATTCTTTTCGATTCAGTTTGATATTTTCGATTTGAATCGACTCGATTCTTTTTGATTCGAGTATATAAGATTCGATTTGATTCTTTTTGATTCAATTCGATTTGATTTGATACGATTCTTTTCGATTGTATTCGTTTCGATTCTTTTCAGTTCTATTCGATTCGATTCTTTTCGATTCAATTCGATAAGATTCGATTCTTTTCGATTCAATTCGATTCCATTCGATTCGATTCAATTTGATTCTTTTCGATTCGATTTGATTCGATTTGATTGTTTACGATTTGATTCGATACAATTGGATTCTTTTTGTTTCGATTCGATTCTTTTTGATTTGATTCGATTCGATTCTTTGGATTCGATTTGATACTGTTCGATTAGATTCAATTCTTTTGGATTCAATTTGATTCGTTTCCATTCGATTCGAATCTTTTCACTTCACTTTGATTCGTTTCTACTCTATTCATTTCAAATCGATTCGATTCTTTTTGATTCGATCTATTCGATTATTTTCGATTCGGTTCGATTCGATTCAATTCTTTTCGATTCGATTCGATTATTTTCGATTCGATTCTTTTCCATTCGATTCGATATTTTTGATTAGATTCAGTTCTTTTTTATTAGATTTTTTCAATTCTTTTCGATTCAATTCGATTCGAATCTTTTCGATATGATTTGATTCTTTTCTATTCGATACAATTCGATTCAATCCTTTTCGAATCGATTCGATTCTTTTAGATTCGGTTCCATCTTTTTCGATTCGATTCTATTCTCTTCGATTCAATTCAATTGGATTTTTTTCATTTCGATTCAATAGTTTTCTATTCGTTTCTTTTCGATTTGATTCGATTCTTTTCAATTCAATTCGATTCAATTCGAATCCTTCTATTCGAGTCTTTTTGATTTGAATTTCTTTCTTTTTGAATCGATTCGATTCCATTCTTTTCTATTCGATTCGATTCTTTTCGATTCAACTCTTCGTTTTGATTCTTTTCGATTTGATTCTTTTCGATTTGATTCCATTATGTTCTTTTCGATTTGATTCGATTTGATTCTTTTCAATTCGATACGATTCTTTCCGATTCAATTCGATTCTTTTCGATTCAATTCGATTCGATTTTTTTCGTTTCAATTTGATTAGATTCGATTCTTTTCGAATCGATTCTTTCCTATTCGATTCTTTTCACTTCCGTTCGATTCGATTCTTTTGATTCGGTGCGATTCAATTCGATTTTTTTTATTCAATTCAATTCTTTTCTTTTTTTTTTTTAAATTCTTTTTTTTAATTCAATTCTTTTCAACTCGAGTCTTTTCGATTCGAATTCCTTTCTTTTGAATTGATTTAATTCAATTCGATTCTTTTTGATTCCATTCGAATCGTTTTTTTCGATTCATTCGATTCTTTGATTCGATTCAATTCGATTTGAAACTATTCAATTAGATTCTTTTCAATTCGATTCTTTTCGATTTGACTGGATTCGGTTCTTTTCGATTCGATTCAATTCTTTTCTATTCGATTTATTCTTTTCGGTTCAATTCGATTTTTTTATTCAATTCGATTCTTTTTTATTAGATTCAATTCTTTTCTATTCAATTCGATTCAATTCTTCTCTATTCAATTCTTTTCGATTTGATTCAATTCTTTTCCATTCTATTAGATATTTTCGATTCGATTTGATTCTTTTTGATTCGTTTCGAATCGATTGGATCCTTTTCGATTTGATTCGATACGATTTTTTTCGTTTCGATATGATAGTTTTTGATTCTTTTCTTTTCGATTCTATTCGAATTGATTCTTTTTGTTTTGATTCGATTTGATTCGAATCTTTCGATTCGAGTCTTTTCGATTCAAATTCCTCTCTGAGAAATGATTCTATTCGATTATTTTCGATTCGATTCGATTCTTTTCACTTCCATTCGATTTGGTTCTTTTGATTGGGTGTGTTTCGATTCTATTTTTTTCGATTCGATTCTTTTCGATTTGCTTCGATTCGATTCTATTCTTTTTGATTCCATTCGAATTGATTTTTTTCGATTCGATTCTTTTAGTTTCGATTCAATTCGATTCTTTTCGATTCGATTCGATTCTTTTTGATTCAATTCAATTCGATTTGAATCTATTCAATTAGATTCTTTTCAATTCGATTCTTTTCGATTAGATTCGATTCGGTTCTTTTCTATTCGATTCGATTCTTTTTGATTCTATTCTATTCTTTTCGGTTCAATTCGATTTTTTTGATTCAATTCGATTCTTTTCTTTTTTTTTAAAAAACTTTTTATTTATTTATGATAGTCACAGAGAGAGAGAGAGAGAGAGGCAGAGACACAGGCAGAGGGAGGAGCAGGCTCCATGCACCGGGAGCCCGATGTGGGATTCGATCCCGGGTCTCCAGGATCGCGCCCTGGGCCAAAGACAGGCGCTAAACCGCTGCGCCACCTAGGGATTCCCAATTCGATTCTTTTCGATTCTTTTTGATTCGATTCGATTCGATTCTTTTCCATTCAACACTTTTTGGTTCGATTCGATTCTTTTCCATTCAATTCTATATTTTCGATTCGATTCGATTCTTTTTTATTAGATTTCTTCGATTCTATTCGATTCGATTCTTTTCGATTTGACTTGATTCTTTTCTATTCGATATGATTTAATTCGATCCTTTTCTATTATATTCGATTCTTTTCGATTCGATTCAATTAGATTTTTTTCGTTTCGATTCGATAGTTTTTGATTCGTTTCTTTTTGATTCGATTTGATTCGAATCTTACGATTCGAGTCTTTTTGATTCGAATTCCTTTCTTTACCAAACGATTCGATTCGATTTGATTCTTTTCAATTCGATACAATTTGATTCGATTCTTTTTGTTTCGATTCGATTCTTTTCGATTTTATTTGATTCGATTCTTTTCAATTCGATTCGATTTGATTCTATTCGTTTCGATTTGATTCTTTTCTATTTTATTTTATTTGATTCATTTCAATTAGATTCGATACTGTTCGATTCGATTCTTTTCGTTTCAATTCGACTGGAATCGATTCGATTCTTTTCGATTCAATTCGATTCGATTCGATACGATTCTTTTCGATTCGATTCTTTTTGGTTCTGTTCGATTTGATTCTTTTCGATTCAGTTCGTTTCGATTCTTTTCGATTCAATTCGATTCTTTTCCATTCGATATGATTCGATTTGTTTCAATTTTTTTCGATTCGTTTCGACTCGAATCTATTCGATTCTTTTCGATTCAGTTCGATTCGATTGATTCTTTTTGATTTAATTCGTTTCGATTCCATTCGAATCGATTTTTTTGTACTTGATTCGATTCTTTTCTATTCGATACGATTCGACTCGATTCTTTTCGATTCGATTCAACTCAACTCGATTCTTTTCGATTCGATTTTTTCAATTCGATTCGATGCTCTTCGATTCGATGCTCTTCGATTTGATTCTTTTTGTTTTGATTCGATTCGATTCTTTTCAATTCGATTCGATTCGATTCTTTTCGTTTCAATTAGATTCTTTTCGATTTTATTTGATTCGATCTTTTTCAATTCGATTTGTTACTGTTCGATTCGATTCTTTTCGATTCAATTCCATTGGAATCAATTCTTTTCGATTCAATTCGATTCGATTCAATACGATTCTTTTCGATTGTATTCGATTTGATTCTTTTCGGTTCTATTCGATTCGATTCTTTTCGATTCAATTCAATATGATTCGATTCTTTTCGATTCCATTCGATACGATTTGATTCTTTTCGATTCGATTCAATTCGATTCTTTTCGTTTTGCATCGATTTGTTTCGATGCTATTCAATTCGATTCTTTTCGATTCGATTTGTTTCGATGCTATTCAATTCGATTCTTTTCAATTCGATTCGATTCTTTTCGATTCGATTCGATTAGATTCTTTTCTATTCATTTCTATTCTTTTCGATGCGATTCGATTCGATTCTTTCCAGTTCTATTCGATTTAATTCTTTTCAATTCAATTAGATATGATTTGATTCTTTTCGATTCAATTCAATACCATTCGATTCTTTAAAATTCGATTCAATTCGATTCTTTTCGATTCGATTCGATTTGATTCTTTACGATTTGATTCGATACAATTGGATTCTTTTCGTTTCGATTCAATTCTTTTCAATTCGATTATTTCAATTTGATTCAATTCGATTCTTTGGATTCGATTCGATACTGTTCGATTCGATTTAATTCTTTTGGATTCAATTCGATTCAAATCTTTTCGCTTCGCTTCGATTAGATTCTACTCTATTCATTTCAAATCGATTGATTCTTTTTGATTCTACCTATTCGATTATTTCCGATTTGGTTCGATTCTATTCAATTCTTTTCGATTCGATTCGATTCTTTTCCATTCGATCTGATTAGATTCGTTTCGAATTTTTTCGATTCGATTCGATTCGAATCTATTCGATTCTTTTCAATTCAATTCGATTCAATTCAATTCAATTCAATTCGATTCCATTCGATTCGATTCTTTTCGGTTCGATTCGATTCTTTTCGATTCGATTCAATACTTTTCGATTTGACTTGATTTGATTCTTTTTGATTCGATTCGATTCTTTTCGATGCTTTTCGATTCGATTCTTTTTGATTTGATTCGATACGATTCGATTCTTTTCAATTCGATTCGATTCGATTCTTTTCGGTTCTATTCCATTTGATACTTTTCAATTCAATTAGATATGATTCGATTCTTTTCAATTCAATTCGATACCATTCGATTCTTTTCGATTCGATTCAATTTGATTCTTTTCCATTTGATTCGATTTGATTGTTTACGATTTGATTCGATACAATTGGATTCTTTTCGTTTCGATTCAATTCTTTTTGATTTGATTCAATTCGATTCTTTGGATTCGATTTATACTGTTCGATTCTATTCAATTCTTTTGGATTCAATTTGATTCGTTTCCATTTGATTCGAATCTTTTTGCTTCGCTTCGATTCGATTCTACTCTATTCATTTCAAATCGATTCGATTCTTTTTGATTCGATCTATTCGATTATTTTCGATTCTGTTCGATTCGATTCAATTCTTTTCAATTCGATTCGATTCTTTTCCATTCGATTCGATTCTTTTCCATTCGATTCGATATTTCGATTTGATCCAATTCTTTTTTATTAGATTTTTTCAATTCGATTCTTTTCGATATGATTTGATTCTTTTCTATTCGGTACAATTCGATTCAATCCTTTTCGATTCGATTCAATTCTTTTCGATTTGATTCCATTCTGTTCTTTTCGATTTGATTCGATTTGATTCTTTTTCCATTGATTCGATCTTCTTCCATTCGATTTTATTCTCTTCGATTCGATTCGATTCGATTTTTTTTCATTTAGATTCGATAGATTTCTATTCATTTCTTTTCGATTTGATTCGATTCGATTCTTTTCAATTCAATTCGATTCAATTCGAATCCTTCTATTTGAGTCTTTTTGATTTGAATTTCTTTTTGAATCGATTCGACTCCATTCTTTTAGATTCGATTAGATTCTTTTCGATTCGACTCTTTGTTTCGATTCTTTTCGATTTGATTCCATTCTGTTCTTTTCGATTTGATTCGATTCGATTCTTTTCGATTCAATTCGATTCAATTCTTTTCGTTTCAATTTGATTAGATTCGATTCTTTTCGAATCGATTCTTTTCTTTTTTTATTTTTTATTTTTTTATTTATTTATTTTTTTTATTGGTGTTCTATTCGATTCTTTTCACTTCCGTTCGATTCGATTCTTTTGATTCGGTGCGAGTCGATTCGATTTTTTTCGATCAATTGAAAAATCGATCAATTGAATCAATCGAATTGATTCTTTTCAATTCGAGTCTTTTCAATTCGAATTCCTTTCTTTTCGAATCAATTTAATTCGATTCGATTCTTTTTTATTCCTTTCGAATCGATTTTTTTCGATTCGATTTGATTCTTTGATTCGATTCCATTCGATTTGAAACTATTCGATTAGATTCTTTTCAATTTGATTCTTTTCGATTTGATTGGATTCGGTTCTTTTCGATTCAATTCGATTCTTTTCAATTCGATTCTATTCTTTTTCGGTTCAATTCGATTTTTTTGATTCAATTCAATTCTTTTTGATTAGATTCAATTCTTTTCAATTTGATTCGATTCTTTTCCATTCGATTAGATATTTTCGATTCGATTCGATTCTTTTTGATTCGTTTCGAATAGCTTCGATCCTTTTTGATTCGATTCGATTTTTTTCAATTCGATACGATTTTTTTCGTTTCGATATGATAGTTTTTGATTCGTTTCTTTTTGATTCTATTAGATTCGATTCTTTTTGTTTTGATTTGATTTGATTCGAATCTTTCTATTCGAGTCTTTTCGATTCAAATTCCTTTCTTTTGTTTTATTTTATTTTTTTTGTTTTATTTTTTATTCTTTTTTAAACTGTGGAGTTTATAGAATCCGTACATTTTTATTTTTATTTTTATTTTATTTATTTTTTTTTAATTTTTATTTATTTATGATAGTCACACGGAGAGAGAGAGAGAGAGAGAGGCAGAGACACAGGCAGAGGGAGAAGCAGGCTCCATGCACCTGAATCCTGACATGGGATTCGATCCCGGGTCTCCAGGATTGTGCCCTGGGCCAAAGGCAGGCGCCAAACCGCTGCACCACCCAGGGATCCCGAATTCCTTTCTTTTAGAATTGATTCAATTAGATATTTTCGATTCAATTCGACTTGATTCTTTTCAATTCCATTCGATTTGATTCTTTTGATTCGGTGCGTTTCGATTCTATTTTTTCGATTCTTTTTGATTCGATTCTTTTCGATTTGATTCGATTCAGTTCGTTTCGATTCGATTCGATTCGATTTTTTCGTTTTGATTCGATAATTTTTTATTCGTTTCTTTTTGATTCGATTCAAATCTTATGATTTGAGTCTTTTCGATTCGAATTCCTTTCTTTTCCAAACGATTTGATTCGATTTGATTCTTTTTGATTCGATTCGATTCTTTTCGATTCGATTCGATTGGATTTTTTTCGATGCGATTCTTTTTCGATGCGATTCGATTCGATTCGATTTTTTTCGATTTGATTCAATAGTTTTCGATTCGTTTCTTTTCAATTTGATTCGATTCGATTCAAATGTGTCGATTCGATTCTTTTCGATTTGATTCGATTCGATTCTTTTTGATTCGATTTGACTCGATTCTTTTCAATTTGATTCGATTCTTTACACTTCCATTCAATTCGATTCTTTTGATTCCGTGCGATTCGATTCGATTTTTTTCGAATCGATTCGATTTGATTCTTTTCGATTCGAGTCTTTTCTATTCGAATTCCTATCTTTTTGAATCAATTTGACTTGATTCGATTCTTTTCTATTCGATTCGATATGATGTTTTCTATTCGATTCGATTCGATTCTTTTAGATTCGAATCGTTTTTTTCAATTCGATTTGATTCTTTTCGATTCGATTCTTTTCGATTCGATTCAATTATTTTCGGTTCGATTCGATTTGAATCTATTCAATTAGATTCCTTTCAATTCGATTCTTTTCGATTTGATTCGATTCGGTTCTTTTCGATTCAATTCTTTTCAGTTCAAATTGATTTTTGTGATTTGATTCGATTCTTTTTCATTCGATTTGTTTCGATTCTTTTAGATTGGATTTGATTTGATTCGATTCTTTTCTATTTGTTTCGATTCGATACTTTTCGATTCGAATCAATTCAATTCGATACTTTTCATTCGATTCAATACTTTTTTATTTGATTTTTTTTCGATTCTTTTCGATTCAATTCGATTCGATTTCGATTGGATTCGTTTCTTTTATATTCGATTTGATTCAATTCGATCCTTTTCGATTCAATGGCATTCTTTTCGATTCAATTCGAATCGATTTGAATCTATTCTATTCGATTCTTTACAATTCTATTCTTTTCTATTTGATTTAATTCAGTTCTTTTCGATTCGATTTGATTCTTTTCGATTCAATTCTTTTAGATTAGATTCGATTCAGTTCTTTTCGATTCTATTCAATTTGATTCTTTTCGATTCGATTCGTTTCTTTCCGATTCCATTCGATTCAATTCTTTTCGATCAATATGATTCTATTCGATTCTTTTTAATTCGATTCGAGTCAATTCTTTTCAATTCGAATCGATACTTTTATATTCTTTTCGATTTGATTCGATGCAGTTATTTTTGATTCGATGCCATTCGATTCGTTTGTTTTCGAATTGATTCGATTCTTTTTGATTCGACTCTTTGATTCGATTCATTTGGATTCGATTCTTTTTGATTCAATTTGATTCAATTTGCTTCTTTTCGAATCGATTCAATTCAATTCTCTTCGATTCGTTTTGATTCGATTCGATTCGATTCTTTTCTATTCGACTCTTTTCACTTCCATTCGATTCGATTCTTTTGATTCGGTGCGATTCAATTCGATTTTTTTCGATTCAATTTGATTCTTTTCGATTCGAGTCTTTTCAATTCGAATTCCTTTCTTTTCATATCGATTTGATTCGATTTGATTCTTTTTTATTCCATTCGAATCGATTTTTTCGATTCGATTCTTTTCGATTCGATTCAATTCTTTTCGATTCGATTCAATTTGATTTGAATCTATTCAATTAGATTCTTTTCAATTCAATTCGATTTGATTATTTTCGATTCTATTCAATTGGATTCGTTTTTTTGATTGATTCTTTTCAATTCCACTCCTTTCGACTCGATTCATTTGGACTCGATTCTTTTCGATTCGATTAGATTCGATTCTTTTCGATTCGATTCATTTTAATTCGTTTCTTTTTGATTCCATTCGAATCTTTTCGGTTCGATTAGATTCTTTTCGATTCAATTTGATTCGATTCAAAACTCTTCGATTCAATTCTTTTTGATTCGATTCGATTCGATTCGATTGTTTTCGATTTGATTCGATTCAATTCTTTTCGATTCAATTCATTTCTTTTCGATTTGATTTTTTCTATTCGATTCTTTTTTATTTGATTGGTTTCAACTATTTTCGATTCGATTCGATTCTTTTCAATTCGAGTCAATTCGATCCTTTTCGATTGGATTCGATTCGATTCAATTTTTTTGGTTTCAATACGATAGTTTTTGAATCATTCTTTTCGATTCTATTTGATGCGATTCTTTTTGTTTTGATTCGATTTGATTCGAATCTTTCGATTTGAGTCTTTTCGATTTGATTTCCTTTCTTTTAGAATCGATTCGATTCGATTTGATTCTTTTCGATTCAATTCGATTTGATTCGATTCAATTCTTTTCACTTCCATTCGATTCGATCATTTGAATTTGGTGCAATTCGATTTTTTTGGATCTGATTCAATTTGATTTAATTCAATTCGATTCTTTTCGATTTGATTCGATTCTTTTCAATTCAAATCGATTTGATTTGATTCTTTTCAATTCAATTTGATTCGCTTCTTTTAGATTTGATTCAATTCTTTTTTTTCGATTCGATTGAATTCATTTTGATTCGATTCTATTCTTTTGATTCGATTCTTTTCGATTCGAATAGATTCTTTTCGATTCGATTTGATTTGATTCGATTCAATTTGATTTGAAACTATTCTGTTCGATTCTTTTCAATTCGATTGTTTTCGATTTGGTTCGATTCAGTTCTTTTCGATTCAATTTGATTTGATTCTTTTTGATTCAATTCTTTTCGATTTGATTTGATTCGATTTGAATCTTCTATTCGATTCTTTTCAATTCGATTCTTTTCGATTTTATTCGATTCAGTTCTTTTCAATTCGATTTGATTTGACTCTTCGATTCGATTTGATTCTTTTCGATTCAATTCGATTTGATTCTTTTCGATTCAATTTGAGTGGATTCGATTCTTTTCGATTCAATTAGAGTCTATTTTCTATTCCAATCGATACTTTCTATTCTTTTCGATTCGATTCGATTACTTTCAATTAGATTCCATTCGATTTGTTCTTTTTTCGAATCAATTCGATTCTTTTCGATTCGACTCTTCGATTCGATTCATTTGCATTCGATTCTTTTCGATTCGATTCGTTTTTTTTCTAATCAATTCGATTCTTTTCATTCGACTCTTTGATTCGATTCATTTGGATTCGATTATTTTCTATTCGATTCATTTCTTTTCGATTCGATTTGATTCTTTTCGATTCAATTCGATTTGATTTTTTTCGATTCGATTCGATTCATTTCTATTCGATTTGATTCGATTCGATCCTTTTCGATTCGATTCGATTCTTTTCCATTCAATTCTTTCCGATTCGATTAGATTCTTTTTTATTCGATTCGATTCTTTTCGATTTGATTTGATTCTTTTCTATTCAATACGATTCGATTCGATCCTTTTCGATTCGATTCGATCCTTTTTGATTCGATTCAATTCGATCTTTTCCGATTCGATTCGATTATTTTCGATTCGATTCAATTCCATTATTTTCGAATTTCGTCTATTCGAATTGATTATTTTCAATTTGATTCGATTTTCTATTCGATTCGTTTCGATTCGAATATTTTTGATTCAATTCGTTTCGATTCGATTCAATTCGATTATATTCGAGTCGATTCGATTCCATTATTTTCGGTTCTATTCGTTTCAATTCAAATCGTTTCATTTCGATTCTACTCGATTATTTTCGATTCGATTCGATTCTATTATTTTCAATTTGATTCTTTTCGATTCGTTTATTTTCGATTCGATTCGTATCGATTCGATTCGATTAGATTATTTTCGATTAAATTTGTTTCGATTCAAATCGATTCAATTTTTTTGATTTGATTCGTTTCGATTCGATTATTTTCGATTCGATTCATTTCAATTCTATTCGATTCGATTATTTTCGATTCGAATCGATTATTTTCGATTTGATTCGACTTGTTTATTTTCGATTCGATTCGTTTCAATTCGATTATTTTCGATTCATTTCAATTCAATTCGATTCGATTCGATTATTTTCGATTCGTTTCATTTCAATTCGATCGATTCGACTTTTTGATTCAATTCATTTTGATTTGATTATTTTCTATTCTAATCGTTTTGATTCGATTCGATTCGTTTATTTTTTATTCGTTTCTATTCAATTTGATTATTTTTAATTCTAATCGTTTGGATTCGATTCAATTCGATTATTTTCGATTCAATTAGTTTCAATTCGATTATTTTCGATTCGATTCATTTACTTTTGAATCGATTCGTTTCGAGTCATTTCGATTCGATTATTTTCCGTTCTATTCATTTCGATTAGATTCGATTAGATTATTTTCGATTCATTTCATTTCGATTAATCTATTTTCGATTTGATTCGGTTCGATTCATTTCGTATCGATAATTTTCGATTTGATTCGAAGCGATTCGATTATTTTCTATTCGATTTGTTTTGATTAGATTATTTTTTATTCGATTTGTTTTGATTCGATTCGATTTGATTATTTTCAAGTTGATTCGATTTTATTATTTTCGGTTCTATTCGTTTCGATTCGATTATTTAAGATTCATTTCGATTCGTTTATTTTCGATTCGATTCGTTTCGATGTGATTTGATTCGATTATTGTCTATTCTATTCGTTTCGATTCTATTCAATTCAATTAATTTTGATTCGATTCATTTCGATTCGATTCGATGTTTTTCAAAAGCAAGTTGTATTGGGAAAAAGAGAAAAAGAGAGGAGAGAAAGAAGGAAAGAAAAGAGAAAGAGAAAAAAAAAGGGAAGAAAAAGAAAAAAAAAAAGAAGAAGAAAAAGAGAAAGAAAAAGAAAGGAGAAAAAAAGGGGGTGGGGAAGGAAACAAATCAAAAAGCAAAACAAAACAAAAACAAAAACAAACAAAAAAAGAACCACCGGGGAGTATCTTCTGATTCTGTGTTCTTTAAGTCCCTTGGCTTCTCCTGGAAGTTGTCCGTCCAGCTGGTGTTCTGGGGGAGGGGCCTGTTGTGCTGATTTTCAGGTGTTAGCAGTTGGGGGAGCTGCTGTGCCCCTGCCTGGTGCAGGGCTCAGTGGGGGTTGTTTACCCCGTGAGGCCGCAGGAGGAACAGCCCCAGTGGCGGGGCAGCTCTGGAAACCTGGATTCAGCTCCGGCAGGAACTCCGTCTGCAGGGCCTGGAGGCTCCGGGGCGGGGCCGCTGATCTGCTCAGCTCGGGGCAGGAGCGTCCTTGCTGTCCTGGGCCCTCCCGGCCTCTGCCTGTCCCGGGGAGGCCGGATCCTGGGTTGTGTCCCGGCGCCCTGTGCTCCGGAGCCTGCGCTGGTGGATTCGCGCTCCCGGGCCGCGCAGCCCCTTCCGCGGAGCTGCCGCCCGAGCCCCTCCGAGCTGCTCCTGGAACCGCGCAGGCCCCTCTGCACGGAGCCTCTTCCTCTGCCCGAGTCCCTCCGAGCTGCTCCCGGGGCCGCGCAGCCCCCTCCGCGGAGCCGCCGCCCGAGCCCCCCGAGCTGCTCCGGGTCCCGCGGTGCGCGCTGCAGCCCTTAGGGCCCTCGGCGCACTCTCCCGGGGCGCAGGTGTCTGTTAGTGTCCCCGGGAGCCCGAGGGCATCCTCGCCCTCCTGGGTCCTGCTCCAACTCCCTGCGAGCCCCTTTCCGCCCGGGAAGGTCGGTGAAGCTCCTGCTCCTCCGGGACGGGGCTCTCCTGTCCTGGGGACACTCTCCCAGGCCTCAGCCCGGCTCCTCGCGGGCCCCTCCCCCTTGGAGGCCTTTGTTCCTTTATTCCTTTTTCCCCGTCTTCCTACCTTGATAGAAGCGCGAACTCTTCTCACTGTAGCATTCCAGCTGGTCTCTCTTTAAATCTCAGGCCGAATTCATAGATTTTCAGGATAATTTGAAGGTTTTCTAGGTAGTTTGGTGGAGACAGGTGATTTGGAGACCCTACTCTTCCGCCATCTTGCTCCTCCCCCCGATTCGATGTTTTTCGATTCGATT
The DNA here is from genome assembly GCF_053574225.1 of Canis aureus. Taxonomy (NCBI): domain Eukaryota; kingdom Metazoa; phylum Chordata; class Mammalia; order Carnivora; family Canidae; genus Canis; species Canis aureus. The sequence goes on along the minus strand of NC_135635.1, from coordinate 46,960,828 downwards.
CTGTTCGATTTGATTCGATTCTTTTCGATTGACACTTTTCGATTCCATTCGTTTCGATTCATTTCGATTGATTCAATTCGATCCTTTTCAATTCGATTCTTTTCGATTCAATTAGATTCTTTTCGATTCAATTCGATTTTTTTCGATTTGATTCTTTTGATTCAATTCGATTCTTTTTGATACGATTAGATACTTTTCGATTCAATTCTATTCTTTTCATTCTATTCGATTCAATTTGAATCTATTCGATTCAATTCATTACAATTCAATTATTTTTGATTCGATTCGATTCGATTCTTTTTGATTTGATTCTTTTCGATTCACTTCGATTTGATTCTTTTCGATTCGATTTGATTCACTTCGATTCTTTTCGATTCCATTGGATTTGATTCTTTTCAATATGATTCGATTTTTTTGATTCGATTCCTCTTTATTTGATTTGTATCGATTCTTTTCGAATAGATTTGATTAGATTCTTTTCAATTCGATTCGATTCTTTTCAATTCGATTCAATTCGATTCGATCTTTTCCAATTCAATTCTATTCTTTTCGATTCGATTCAATTCTTTTCGATTCGATTTGATTCAGTTCGATTATTTTCGATTCAATTTGGTTCGATTCTTTATGATACTTTTCGATTCAATTTTGATTCGATTCTTTTAGATTTGATTCAATTCGATTATTCTCGATTCGATTCAATTCTATTCGATTCGTTTTTTTCAAATCGATTCGATTCTTTTCGATCTACTCCTTTAGATTCGATTTATTTGGATTCGATTCGTTTCGATTCGATTCGATTCAATTCCTTTCGATTCGATTCTTTTTGATTCGTCGATTCGATTCTTTTCTATTTGATTCTTTTGTATTCAATTCGATTCTTTTCGATTCGATTCTTTTTGATTCGATTTGATTCGATTCGATTTTTTCAACTCGATTTGATTCCTTTCAATTCGATTCGATTCTTTTCTATTCGAACCGATTCTTTTCTATTCGATTTGATTCGATTCAATCCTTTTAGATTTGATTTGATTCTTTTCTATTCGATACAATTCGATTCGATCCTTTTCGATTCGATTCGATTTTTTTCGATTCGATTTGATTCGATTCTTATATTTGATTCGATTCTTCTCGATTCGATTCGATTCGATTTTTTTCGTTTCGATTCGATAGTTTTCTATTCGTTTCTTTTCTATTAGATTTGATTATTTTCGATTTAAGTCTTTTCGATTCGAATTTCTTTCTTTTCGAATCGATTTGATTTGATTCTTTTCGATTTGATTTGATTCGATTCTTTTTGATTCGATTTGATTCGAATCTTTTTGATTCGATTCAATTCGATTCTTTTCGAGTCAATTCGAATCAATTTGTTTTTTTTCGAATCAATTCGATTCTTTCGATTCGACTTGTCAATTTGATTATTTGGGATTCGATTCTTTTCGATTTGATCCTTTTCGATTCGATTCGATTCTTTTCGATTCGATTCCATTTTTTTGTTTCAATTCGTAGTTTTTGATTCGTTTATTTTTGATTCGATTCGATTCGATTTTTTTCGTTTCGGTACGATTTTTTTCGTTTTGATATGATTGTTTTCGATTCATTTCTTTTCGATTCTTTTTTTTTTATTTTTATTTATTTGTGATAGTCACAGAGAGAGAGAATGAGGCAGAGACATAGGCAGAGGGAGAAGCAGGCTCCATGCCCCAGGAGCCCGACGTGGGACTCGATCCCGGGTCTCCAGGATCGCGCCCTGGGCCAAAGGCAGGCGCCAAACTGCTGCGACACCCAGGGATCCCTTCTTTTCAATTCTATTCGATTCCATTCGATTTGATTCAAATCTTTCGATTTGAGTCTTTTCAATTCAAATTCCTTTCTTTTAGAATCAATACGTTTCTATTCTTTTTGATTCGATTTGATTCGATTATTTTTTATTTGATTCCATTCGATTCATTTGTTTTTCGAATCGATTCTATTCTTTTTGATTCGACTCTTCAATTCGATTCATTTGGATTCGATTCTTTTCGATTCGATTCAATTTGACTCTTTTCGATTCGATTCTTTTCGATTTGATTCGTTTCGTTTTTTTTGAATCGATTCGATTTTTTTCGACTCGACTCTTTTCAATTCGATTCATTTGGATTCGATTATTTTCGATTCGATTCTTTTCGATTCGATTCGATTCTTTTCGATTCAATTTGATTCGATTTGATCTTTTTGGATTCAATTCGATTCTTTTCGATTTGATTTAATTATTTTCTATTCGATACAATTTAATTCGATCCTTTTTTTAAATTTTTTTTAAAGATTTTATTTATTTATTCATGATAGTCACACACAGAGAGAGAGAGGCAGAGACACAGGCAGAGGGAGAAGCAGGCTCCATGCAGGGAGCCCGATGTGGGACTCGATCCCGGGTCTCCAGGATCGCGCCCTGGGCCAAAGGCAGGCGCCAAACCGCTGCGCCACCCAGGGATCCCTCAATTCGATTCTTTTCGATTTGATTCGATTCGATTCTTATGTTCGATTCGATCTTTTTCGATTCGATTCTCTTCGATTCGTTTCGATTTTTTCATTTCCATTTGATAGTTTTCTATTCGTTTCTTTTCTATTTGATTCGATTCTGTTCTTTTTGATTCGATTCAATTCGATTCGAATCTTTCTATTTGAGTGTTTTTTATTTGAATTCCTTTTCGAATCGGTTCGATTCGATTCTTTTCGATTCGATTTGATTCTATTTGATTCGATTCGATTTGATTCGATTATTTTCACTTCCATTCGATTCGATTCTTTTGATTCGGTGCGATTCGATTCGATTTTTGTCGATTCGATTCGATTCTTTTCTTTTAAATATTTTTTTTTAATTTTTATTTATTTATGATAGTCACAGAGAGAGAAAGAGAGGCAGAGACACAGGCAGAGAGAAGTAGGCTCCATGCACCGGGAGCCCGACGTGGGAATCGATCCCGGGTCTCCAGGATCGCGCCCTGGGCCAAAGGCAGGCGCCAAACCGCTGTGCCACCCAGGGATCCCTGATTCGATTCTTTTCGATTCGAGTCTCTTCTATTCGAATTTCTTTCTTTTCGAATCGATTTGATTCGATTCTTTTCGATTTGATTCAATTCCATTCGATTCTTTTCGATTCGATTAGATTCTTTTCAATTCGTTTCGATACTTTTCGAGTCGATTCGATTCGAATCAATTCGATTTTTTAAAATCAATTCGATTCTTTTCGATTTGACTCTTCGATTCGATTCTTTTCAATTCGATTCGATTCTTTTCGATTCGATCCGATTTTTTTCGATTCAATTCGATTCGATTCTTTTCTATTCTTTTCAATTCGATTCTATTCGATTATTTTCAATTCGATTCAATTCGATTCGTTTTTTTCGAATCGATTCGATTCTTTACGATTCCACTTTCGAGTCGATTTATTTGGATTCGATTCTTTTCGATTCGATTAGATTCTATTCTTTTCGATTGGATTCGATTCTTTTTGATTCGTTTCTTTTCGATTCTATTCGAATCTTTTCAATTCGATTAGATTCTTTTCGATTCAATTCGATTCAATTCGAAACTCTTTGAATGAATTCTTTGATTCGATTCGATTTGATTTGATTCGATTCTTTTCGATTCGATTCTTTTTGATTCATTTCGAATTGATTCGATCCTTTTCGAGTCGATTCGATTTTTTTCGATTCAATACGATTTTTTTCGTTTCAATATGATAGTTTTTGATTCGTTTCTTTTCGATTCTATTCGATTCTTTTGTTTCGATTCGATTTGATTCGAATCTTTCGATTCGAGTTTTATCGATTCGAATTCCTTTCTTTTAGAATCGATATGTTTCTATTCTTTTCGATTCAATTCGATTATTTTTGATTCGATTCCATTTGATTCGTTCACTTTTCGAATCGATTCTATTGTTTTTGATTCAACTGTTCGATTCGATTCATTTGGATTCGAATCTTTTCAATTCAATTGAATTCGATTCTTTTCGATTGGATTCGATTCGTTTTTTTCTAATCGATACGATGTTTTTCGATGTGACTCTTTTCAATTCGATTCATTTGGGTTCGATTATTTTCTATTCGATTCTTTTCTATTCGATTCGATTTTTTTCTATTTGATTTGATTCTTTTCGATTCGATTCTTTTTGATTCGGTCCGATTCTTTTCTATTCGATTTGATTCAATTCGATCCTTTTCGATACGATTCGATTCTTTTCGATTTGATTTGATTCTTTTCTATTCAATACAATTCGATTCGATCCTTTTCGATTCGATTCGATTCTTTTCAATTCGATTCTTATATTCGATTTGATTTGACCTTTTTCGATTCGATTCGATTCTCTTTGATTCGATTCAATTCGATTTTTTCGTTTCCATTCGATAGTTTTCTATTCATTTCTTTTCTATTCAATTCGATTGTATTCTTTTTGATTCGATTCGATTCAATTCGAATCTTTCTATTCGACTGTCTTTGATTTGAATTCCTGTCTTTTCAAATTGATTCGATTCGATTCGTTTTGATTCTTTTTTATTCGATTCGATTCGATTATTTTCACTTCCATTCGATTCGATTCTTTTTGATTCGAGTCTCTTCGATTCGAATTTCTTTGTTTTCGAATCGATTTGATTCGATTCTTTTCGATTCGATTTGATTCTTTTCTATTTGATATGATTCTTTTCGATTCAATTCGATTCGATTCTTTTCAATTCGATTTGATTCTTTTGTATTCGATTTGTTTCAATTTGATCCTTTTCGATTCGATGCGAATATTTTTTATTTGATTTTATTCTTTTCTATTCAATACAATTCGATTCGATCCTTTTCGAATCGATTCGATTCCTTTCAATTTGATTCGAATCGATTCTTTTATTCGATTCAATTCGATCTTTTTCAATTCGATTCGATTTGATTTTTTTCGTTTCCATTCGATAGTTTTCTATTCGTTTCTTTTCTATTCGATTCGATTTGATTCTTTTCGATTCGATTCAATTCGAATCTTTCTATTGGAGTGTTGTTTATTTGAATTCCTTTCCTTTTTAATCGATTCGATTTTATTCTTTTCGATTCGATTCGATTTGATTCGATTCGATTCGATTATTTTCACTTCCATTCGATTCGATTCTTTTGATTTGATGCGATTCGATTCAATTATTTTCGATTCGATTCGATTCGATTCTTTTCGCTTCAAGTCTCTTTGATTCGAATTTCTTTCTTTTCGTATCAATTTAATTCGATGCTTTTCGATTTGATTCGATTCGATTAGAATTTTTTCGATTCGATTTGATTCTTTTGATTCGATTCTATTCTTTTCGCGTCGACTCGGTTCGAATCAATTCGTTTTTTTTCAAATCAATTCGATTCTTTTTGATTTGACTCTTCGATTCTTTTCGATTCGATTCGATTCTTTTCAATTCGATCCTTTTTGATTCAATTCGAGTCTTTTCGATTCGATTCTTTTCGATTCCATTTGATGCTTTTCGGTTCGATTCGATTAGATTCTTTTCGATTCGATTCGATTCTTTCTATTCTTTTCAAATTGATTCGATTCGATTATTTTCAATTCATTTCGATTCAATTCGATTCGGTTTTTTCCAATCGATTCGATTCTTTTCGATTCCACTTCGATTCTATTCTTTTCAATTCGATTCGATTTTTTTTTATTCAATTCGATTCGATTCGAAACTCTTTGATTCAATTCTTTTTGATTCGATTCGATTCGATTAGATTTTTTTCGATTCGATTCAATTCTTTTCGATTCCATTCGATTCTTTTCGATTTCTTTCGATTTTTTCCATTCGATTCTTTTTATTTGATTTGTTTCGATTATTTTCAATTCGATTCGATTCTTTTCAATTCGATTTGATGCTTTTTGATTCATTTCCACTCGATTCGATCCTTTTCGATTCAATTCGATTTTTTTCCATTCGATATATGATTTTTTCATTTCGATATGATAGTTTTTGATTCGTTTCTTTTCGATTCTATTCGATTCGTTTCTTTTTGTTTCGATTCGATTTGATTCGAATCTTTCGATTCAAGTCTTTTCGATTCGAATTCCTTTCTTTTAGAATTGATTCGATTCGATTCTTTTTGATTCGATTCGGTTCGATTCTTTTTACTTCCATTCGATATGATTCTTTTGATTCGGTGCGTTTCGATTCTATTTTTTTTTGATTCGATTCGATTCTTTTCGATTTGATTCGATTCTGTTCTTTTCTATTCGATTCGATTTGATTCTTTTCGATTCGCTTCGATTCTTTCCGATTCAATTCGATTCTTTTCGATTCAATTCGATTCGATTCTTTTCGTTTCAATTTAATTTGATTAGATTCTTTTCAAATTGATTCTTTTCTATTCGATTCTTTTCACTTCCATTCGATTCGATTCTTTTGATTCGGAGCAATTTGATTCGATTTTTTTCGATGCGATTCGATTCTTTTTTTTTTTTCGATTCGATTCTTTTTGATTTGAGACTTTTCGATTCGAATTGCTTTCTTTTCGAGTTGATTTGATTCGATTCTATTCTTTTTGATTCCATTCGAATCAATTTTTTTCGATTTGATTCTTTTAGGTTTGATTCGATTCGATTTTTTTCGATTCGATTCTTTTTTATTCAATTCGATTCTTTTTGATTCAATTCTATTCGATTTGAATCTATTCAATTAGATTCTTTTCAATTCTATTCTTTTCTATTTGGTTTAATTCGGTTCTTTTCTATTCGATTCGATTCTTTTCGATTCGATTCTATTCTTTTCGGTTCAATTTGATTTTTTTGATTCAATTCGATTCTTTTCCATTCAATACTTTTGATTCGATTCCTTTCCATTCAATTCGATATTTTTGATTCGGTTTGATTCTTTTGTATTAGATTTTTTCGATTCTTTTTTATTCGATTCGATTCTTTTCGATTTGATTTGATTCTTTTCTATTCGATACGATTCGATTCGATCCTTTTCGATTCAATTCATTTCTTTTCGACTCGATTCGATTCGATTTTTTTTGTTTCGTTTTGATAGTTTTTGATTTTTTATTTTTGATTCATTCGATTCTAATCTTTCGATTCGAGTCTTTTTGATTTGAATTCCTTTCTTTACCAAACTATTCGATTCGATTAGATTCTTTTCGATTCGATTCGATTGTTTTCCATTGCATTCGATATTTTCGATTCGATTTTTTATTAGATTTTTTCAATTCTTTTCGATTCGATTTGATTTGATTCGATTCTTATATTCAATTCGATTCGATCTTTTTTGATTCGATTCGATTCTTTTCGATTCGATTCGATTAGATTCGATTTTTCCCGTTTCCATTCGATAGTTTTCTATTCGTTTCTTTTCAATTCAATTCGATTAGATTTTTTTTTGATGCGATTCGATTCGATTTTTTTCTATTCGATTCGATAGTTTTTGATTTGTTTTCAATTTGATTCGATTCGAATCTTTCTATTCGATTCGATTCAATTCTTTTTTAATTATATGACTATATTCTTTTCGATTCGATTCAATTCTTTACACTTCCATTCGATTTGATTCTTTTGATTTCGTGCGATTCGATTCGATTTTTTTCGAATCGATTCGATTCTTTTCGATTCGAGTCTTTTTGATTCGAATTCCTTTCTTTTCGAATCGATTTGATTCGATTCGATTTTTTTCTATTGGATTCAATATGATCTTTTCAATCTGATTCGATTCAATTCGATTCTTTTAGATTAGATTCGACTCGTTTTTTTCAATTCAATTCGATACTTTTCAATTAGATTTGATTCGATTCTTTTCGATTCAATTCTTTTTGATTCGATTCTATTTGAATCTATTCAATTAGATTCCTATCAATTCTATTCTTCGATTTGATTCGATTCAATTCTTTGATTCGATTCGATTTTTTCAATTTGATTCGATTCGATTCTTTTCGATTCGAATCGATTCGATTCGATTCTTTTCAATTCGATTCAATTCTTTTCGATTTCATTCGATTCGATTCTAATCGATTCGATTCGACACTATTCGATTCGATTCGATTCTTTTTTATTTGATTTTCTCGATTCTTTTCAATTTGATTCGATTTTGATTCGTTTCTTTTATATTTGATTTGATTAGATTCAATCCTCGATTCGATTCTTTTTGATTCGATTCAATTCGATTTAAATCTATTCTATTCGGTTCTTTATAATTTGATTCTTTTCTATTTGATTCGATTCAGTTCTTTTAAATTCGTTTCAATTTGATTCTTTTCAATTCGATTCGATTCGATTCTTTTCGATTCGATTCGATTCTTTCCGATTCAATTTGATTCTTTTCAATTCAATTCGATTCGATTCTTTTCGATCAATTCGATTCGATTCGATTCTTTTCGATTCAATTAGAGTCTATTCTTTTCGATTCGAGTCGATACTTTTCGATTCGATTCAATTTGATTATTTTTGATTCGATTCCATTCGATTCGTTCCGTTTTTCGAATCGATTCGATTCTTTTCGATTTGACTCTTTTCGATTTGATTCATTTGGATTTGTTTCTTTTCGATTCGATTCAATTCAATTTTTTCGATTCGATTTTTTTCGATTCGATTCGATTCAATTCGTTTTTTTCGAATCGATTCGATTCTTTTTGATTCGAGTCTTTTTGATTCGATTCATTTGGATTCGATTATTTTCAATTCGATTCAATTATTTTCGATTCAAGTCTTTTCGATTCGGATTGCTTTCTTTTCGAATCGATTTGATTCGATTCTATTGTTTTTGATTCCATTCGAGTCGATTTTTTTCGATTCAATTCTTTTAGGTTCGATTGAATTCGATTTATTTCTATTCGATTTGGTTCTTTTCGATTCAATTCAATTCGATTTGAATCTATTCGATTAGATTCTTTTCGATTCAATTCTTTTCGATTTGATTCGATTCGGCTCTTTTCTATTCGATCGATTTTTTTCTATTCGATTGTATTCTTTCGGTTCAATTCGATTTTTTTGATTCGATTCGATTCTTTTCGATTCGATTCGATTCTTTTCGATTCGATTCAATTCCTTTCCATTCAATTTGATATTTTCGATTCGATTTGATTTGATTATTTTTTATTAGATGTTTTCGATTCTTTTCTATTCGATTCGATTCAATTCTTTTCGATTCGATTTGACTCATTTTTTTCATTTCGATTCGATAGTTTTGGATTCGATTCGATTCGAATCTTTCGATTCGAGTCTTTTCGGTTCGAATTCCTTTCTTTTCCACATGATTCAATTCAATTTGATTCTTTTCGATTCGATGCGATTGGATTTTTAAAATGCTATTCGATTCGATTCAATTCTTTTTTATTCCATTTGATTCGATTCTTTTCACTTCGATTCAATGCTTTACACTTCCATCTATTCGATTCTTTTGATTCGGTGCGATTCAATTCGATTTTTTTTTATTCAATTCGATTCGATTCTTTTCGATTCGAGTCTCTTCAATTCGAATTTCTTTTCGAATCTCTTTGATTCGATTCTTTTCAATTTGATTCGATTCGATTTGATTCTTTTCGATTCAATTTGATTTGATTATTTTCTATTCGATTCGATTTTTTTCGCTTTGCTTTGATTCTTTTCTATTCGATACACTTCGATTCGATCCTTTTCGATTCGATTCGATTCTTATATTCGATTCGATTCGATCTTTTTTGATTAGATTTGGTTCCCTTCGATTTGATTCGATTTTTTTCATTTCCATTCGATATTTTTCTACTCGTTTCTTTTCTATTTGATTCGATTCTCTTCTTTTCGATTCGATTTGAATCTTTCTATTTGAATGTTTTTAATTTGAATTCCTTTCTTTTCGAATCGATTCGATTCAATTCTTTTCGATTCGATTCTTTTTTATTCGATTCGATTTGATTCGCTTATTTTCACTTCCATTCGATTCAATTCTTTTGATCCGGTGCGATTCGATTCAATTTGATTCTTTTCGATTCGAGTCTTTTTGATTCGAATGTCTTTTCAAATCGATTTGATTCGATTCTTTTCGATTCGATTTGATTCGATTCTTTTCTATTTGATTCGATTGTTTTTGATTCGATTCGATTCGATTCTTTTGAGTTTCTTCGATTCAGTTTTTTCGAATCAATGCGATTCTTTTCGATTCGGCTATTCATTTCGATTATTTTGGATTCGATTCTTTTCGATTCGATTCGATTCTTTTCGATTCGATTCGATTCTTTTCAATTTAATTTGATTCGATTATTTTCGATTCGATTTGAATCTTTTCGATTCGATTCGATTCATTTCTTTTCTATTTTATTCAATTCGATTCGATTCGATTATTTTCTATTCGATTCAATTCATTTCAATTCGTTTTTTTTCTACACGGTTCAATTCTTTTCGATTCCACTCCTTTCGACTCGATTCATTTGGATTCGTTTCTTTTTGATTTGATTAGATTCGCTTCTTTTCGATTCGATTCAATTTGATTCTTTTTAATTCGTTACTTTTTGATTCCATTTGAATCTTTTCAGTTCGATTAGATTTTTTTCGATTCAATTCGATTCGAAACTCTTCGATTCAATTCTTTTCGATTCGATTCGACTGGATTCGATTCCATTGTTTTCGATTCGATTCGGTTCAATTCTTTTCGATTCGATTCGATTCTTTTCGATTCGATTAGATTTATTTCTATTCGATTCTTTTTTTCTATTCAATTCTTTATTTGATATGTTTTGATTATTTTCAATGCGATTCGATACGATTCTTTTCGATTCGATTTGATTCTTTTTGATTCGTTTCGAATTGATTCGATCCTTTTCGATTCGATTCGATATTTTTTGATTCGATACGATTTTTTTCTTTTCGATATGATAGTTTTCAATTAGTTTCTTTTTGATTCTATTCGATTCGATTCTTTTTGTTTCGATTCGATTTGATTCGAATCTTTCGATTCGAGTCTTTTTGATTCGAATTCCTTTCTTTTAGAATCGATTTGATTCAATTCTTTTCTATTCGATTCAATTCGATTCGTTTTTTTTTGAAACAATTCGATTCTTTTTGATTCCACACTTTTGGATTAGATTCATTTGGATTCGATTCTTTTCGATTCGATTAGATTCGATTCTTTTTGTTTCGATTCGATTCGATTCTTTTTGATTCGTTTCTTTTTTATTCCATTCGAATCTTTTTGGTTCGATTAGATTCTTTTCAATTCAATTCGATTCGATTCGAAACTCTTCGATTTAATTCTTATGGATTCGATTTTTTCTATTCGATTCTTTTTTATTTAATTTGTTTCAATTATTTTCGATTCGGTTCGGTTCTTTTCAATTCGATGCGATTCGATCCTTTTCCATTCGATTCGATTCAATTCGATTTTTTTTCGTTTTGATACAATAGTTTCCGATTCATTCTTTCCGATTCTATTCGATGTGATTCTTTTTGTTTCGATTCGATTTGCATGTGGAAGTGTCAGTCCTCTACTCACGATTATCTGAGTTGAATATAGCAATTTCAAACGGCCTTCTTCAGAGTGTAGCTAGTTAATAACTCCCATGTATGAGTGGGTAGCAGAAATCTCCCTCCCAGTCGTACACACTGTTGAGAGTTGAGCTTATGGCCTGTACTTCCCACATCTTGCCTGCAGGTACACTTCGCTGATAACAGGCCTAGGTTCGATGCGTGACTGAAGTGTGGTGAGAGGTAAGTGGAAAGTACCGGCACACAAGACTAGTGCCTCCAAGCTCAATCCAGCGATTTCCTAGTAATTCCTGTCATAGACAGGTGCTACATACTAAGTTCCATACGTGAGAAGCTAGCTGAACCCCGAGTCCAAAAGCATCTCTCTTCTGAGAGTTGAGCTCACACCCAGTCCCTCACAGTTCCACACTGCCTGCAAAATCAGTATTGAACATCTTCACCAGAGATGTTTCTCAGAAGCTTGTGAGATGCAAGTGGAATAATGCAGGCCTGGAAGGTGTCTCCAGGTGCAGTAGAGTGGTATTCTTCGAACCTCCTGAGTTAGAAGACGGCTATGGTCTCAGGGCCATTAGAACGCAGCTAGTTGAAAGCTGGCTTCTAGGCATGCTCTCTTGTGAGAGCTGAGCTCAGGGCAGGACCCTCCCGCATCCTGCCTTCCCATAGTCATAGCTCCTAATATCCTTATGTGAGGTGCTGGGAGAGGTTTGAGAAATGCGAGTGGAAGTGACAGGACTGTACTCACGTGTATTTGAGTTCAATACTGCGATTGCCAACGTCCTTGTTCAATGAGAGTGTGGCTCGGGTATACCTCGCCTCCATAAGTGTCTAGCAGAGATCGGCCTGCAAAGGATACACTTTTCTGAGAGTTGAGCTTATGTCCTGTACCTCCACAATTCCTGACTGCCTGTACTTTCCGTTGCTCAGCATTTCGTTCTATGCGGGAGTGTAGCGGAGTGAGAACCAAGTGTCTGCTTTGTCAATTTCGCGCCTAGCGGACAGCTGCCTCCAAGGCATGCACACTCCTTTGGATTGAGCTTAGGACTTGAACCTCCCATATGCTGACCGCCTGTACACTTCGCTTCCAAAGGATTTCGTTCGATACGAGACGCAAGTTCAGTGAGAGGCAAATGTGTCTTAAATCAATCCAGCAACTTTTGAGGAATTCCTCCCTCAGATGGGAGCTACATGCTAACTTCCTAACCTGAGTACCTAGCTGAATGCTCTCTCTCTGGGGAACTTCCCTCTCGGAGATGAGCTGAAATGTGGTCCTAACCAGTTCCACACTGCCTGCAGATACAGTTAGAAACATTTTCACTAGACATGTTTGTCAGAAGCTCATGGGACCCAAGGGGCAATCTGCAGGCTTCAAGGTTGTGTCTCCAGGTGCAGTAAAGCGGTATTCTGGAACATCCTGAATTACAAGGCTGCCACGTTCTCATGTTCATCAGAACGCAGTTGGTAGAAAGCTGGCTTCGAGGCATGCCTCCTTTTGAAAGCTGAGCTCAGGCCAGGACCCTACCACATCCTGCCTGGCCGTAGTCGTAGATACTAACATCCTTATGTTAGGTGTTGGGAGAGGTTGGAGAAATGCGAGTGCAAGTGTCAGGACTGTACTCACGTGTATCTGAGTTCAATACAACTATTGCCAATGCCCTTGTTCCATTAGAGTGTAGTTCGGGTTTACCTCGCCTCGATAACTGTCTAGCAGACTTCGGCCTGCAAAGCATACACACTCCTGTGAGTTGAGCTTATGGCCTGTACCTCCCCCATCCTGTCTGTACGTTCCGCTTCCACAGCATTTTGTTGTATGCGGAAGAGTAGCAGAGCGAGAACCAAGTGTCTGCCTCGGCAATTTCGCGCCTAGCCGACAGCTGCCTTCTGGCATGCACACTCCTTTGGATTGAGCTTAGGACTTGAACCTCCCCCATGCAGACCGCCTGTACGCTTTGCTTCCAAAGGATTTCGCTCAATAAGGGACGCAAGTTTTGTGAGAGGCAAATGTGTCTTAGTTCAACCAGCAACTTCTGAGGAATTCCTTCCTCAGATGGGAGCTACATACTAACTTCCAAACTTGAGTACCTAACTGAAAGCTCTCTCTCAGGGTAATTTCCTTCTGCGAGGTGAGCTGACTCACGGTCCTTCCCAGTTCCACACTGCCTGCAGATGCAGTTACGAACATCCTCAATAGTCATGTTTGTCTCTGACAACTCATAGGACGCAAGGGCCAGCTCCAGGCTTCAGTGGTTTTGTCTCCAGGTTCAGTAGAGCGGTATTCATGGAACGTCCCCCCTTACAATGCTGCTACGTTCTCACGGCAATCAGAAAGAGCTAGTAGAAAGCTGGCTTCTAGGCATGCTCCCTTTTGAGAGCGGTGCTCAGGGCAGGACCCTCCCGCAGGCTGCCTGCCCATAATCATAGCTGCTAACATCCTTACGTTAGGTGCTGGGAGAGGTTGGAAAAATGCGAGTGGAAGTGTCAGGACTACTCACGTGTCTCTGAGTTACATAGACGTAACTGCTAATATCCTTATATTAGGTGCTGGGAGAGGACGGCAAAATGCATGTGGAAGTGTCAGGCCTGTACTCATGATTATCTGAGTTGAATACAGCGATTTCAAACGGCTTTCTTCAAAGAGTGTAGCTAGTTTATAACTCCCATGTACGGGTGTGTAGCATACATCTGCCTCCCAGGCGTACACACTTTTGAGAGTTGAGCTTATGGCCTGTACTTCCAACATCCTGTCTGCAGGTACACTTCGCTATTAAGAGGCCTAGGTTCGATGCGTGACTGAAGTGTTGTGAGAGATAAGTGGACCTCCCGGCACACAGGAATAGTACCTCCAAGCTCAATCCAGTGATTTCCTAGTAATTCCTGTCTTAGGTGCTACATACTAACTTCCATTCGTGAGAAGCTAGCTGAACCCCGAGTCCAAAAGCATCTCTCTTCCGAGAGTTGAGCTCAAACCCAGTCCCTCACATTTCCACACTGCCTGCAGAATGAGTTTTGAACATCTTCACCAGAGATGTTTGTCAGAAGCTTGTGAGATGCAAGTGGAATAATGCAGGCCTGGAAGGTGTCTCCAGGTGCAGTAGAGTGGTATTCTTCGAACTTCCTGAGTTAGAAGACTGCTATGGTCTCACGGCCATTAGAACGCAGCTAGTTGAAAGCTGGCTTCTAGGCATGCTCTCTTGTGAGAGCTGAGCTCAGGGCAGGACCCTCCAGCATCCTGCCTGCCCAGAGTCATAGCTGCTAACATCCTTAAGGAAGATGCTGGGAGAGGTTTGAGAAATGTGAGTGGAAGTGACAGGTCTGTACTCACATGTGTCTGAGTTCAATACAGCGATTGCCAAAGTCCTTGTTCAATGAGAGTGTAGCTCGGGTATACCTCGCCTCCATAAGTGTCTAGCAGACATCGGCCTGCAAAGCATACACACTTCTGAGAGCTTTTGAGCTTATGACCTGTACATCCCTCACCCTGACTGCCTGTATGTTCTGCTTTCACAACATTTCATTGTATGCGGTAGAGTAGCAGAGTGAGAACCAAGTTTCTGCCTTGTCAATTTCGTGCTTAGCGGACAACTGCCTCCAAGGCACTCACACTCCTTTGGATTGAGCTTATTCCTTGTACGTCCCACATGCTGACCCACTGTAGGTTTCACTTCCAAAGGATTTCATTCGATACGGGATGCAAGTTTTGAGAGTGGCAAGTATCTCTTAGTTCAATCCTGCGACATCTGAGGATTTCCTCCCTCAGATGGGAGCTACCTACTAACTTCCAAACCTGAGTGCGTAGCTGAAAACTCTCTCTCTGGGAAATTCCTTCTGCGAGATGAGCTGACACGCGGTCCTTCCCACTTCCACAGTGCCTGCAGATGCAGTTAGGAAGATTCTCAGTAGACATCTTGGTCAGAAGCACATGGGATACAAGAGCCAGCTGCAGGCTTCAATGGTTGTGTCTCCAGGTGCAGTAGAGCGGTACTCATAGAAAGTCCCGCCTTACAATGCTGCTACGTTCTCACAGCCATCAGAAGGAGCTAGTAGAAAGCTGGCTTCAGGCATGCTTCCATTTGAGAGCTGAGCTCAGGGCAGGACCCTCCTGCATCCTGCCTGTCCGTAGACGTAACTGCTAATATCCTTATGTTTGGTGCTTGGAGAGGGCAGCAAAATGCATGTGGAAGTGGCAGGCCTGTACTCACGATTATCTTAGTTGAATACAGCGATTTCAAACGGCCTTCTACAAGAGTGTAGCTAGTTTCTAAATCCCATGTATGAGTGGGTAGCATACATCTGCCTCCCAGGCGTATACACTTTTGAGAGTTCAGCTTATGGCCTGTACTTCACACATCCTGCCTGCAGGTACACTTCGCTGATAACAGGCCTAGGCTCGATGCGTGACTGAAGTGTGGTGAGAGGTAAGCGGAAAGTCCCGGTACACAAGACTAGTGCCTCCAAGCTCAATCCAGCGACTTCCTAGTAATTCCTGTCTTAGAGAGGTGCTACATACTAAGTTCCATACACGAAAAGCTAGCTGAACCCCGAGTTCAAAAGCATCTCTCTTCCGAGAGTTGAGCTCAAACCCAGTCCCTCACAGTTCCACACTGCCTGCAGAATGAGTTTTGAACATCTTCACCAGAGACGTTTGTCAGAAGCTTGTGAGATGCAAGTGGAATAATGCAGGCCTGGAAGGTGTCTCCAGGTGCAGTAGAGTGGTATTCTTCGAACCTCCTGCGTTCGAAGATTGCTATGGTCTCACGGCCATTAGAACGCAGCTAGTTGAAAGCTGGCTTCTAGGCATGCTCTCTTGTGAGAGCTGAGCTCAGGGCAGGACCCTCCCGCATCCTGCCTTCCCATAGTCATAGCTGCTAACAACCTTACGTGAAGTGCTGGGAGAGGTTGGAGAAATGCTAGTGGAAGTGTCAGGACTGTACTCACGTGTGTCTGAGTTCAATTCAGCGATTGCCAACGTCCTTGTTCAATTAGAGGGTACCTCGGGTATACCTTGCCTCGATAAGTGTCTAGCAGACATCTGCCTGCAAATCATACACACTTCGGAGAGTTGAGCTTATGGCGTGTACCTCCCCTATCCTGACTGCCTCTATGTTCCGCTTCCACAGTATTTCGTTGTATGCGGGACAGTAGCGGAGTGAGTACCAAGAGTCTACCTTGTCAATTTCGTGCCTAGCGGACAGCTGCTTCCAAGGCATGGACACTCCTTTGGATTGAGCTTAGGACTTGAACCTCCCACATGCTGAAGGACTGTACGCTTCGCTTCCAAAGGATTTCATTCGATACGGGATGCAAGTTTTGTGAGATGCAAATGTGTCTTAGTTCAATCCAGCAACTTCTGAGGAATTCCTGTCTCTGATGGGAGCTACAAACTAACTTCCAAACCAGAGTACCTAGCTGAAAGCTCTCTCTCTGGGGAACTTCCCTCTTGAAGGTGATCTGAAACATGGTACTTCTCAGTTCCACACTGCCTGCAGATACAGTTACAAATATCCTCACTAGACATTTGTCAGCAGCTCATGGGATGCAGGGGGCAAGCTGGAGTCTTCAAGGTTGTGTCTCCAGGTGCAGTAAAGCGGTATTCATGGAACATCCTGAATTACAATGCTGCCACGTTCTCATGGCCATCAGAACGCAGTTAGTAGAAAGCTGGCTTCGAGTCATGTCTCCTTTTGAAATCTGAGCTCAGGGCAGGACCCTCCCGCATCCTGCCTGCCCGTAGCTGCTAACATCCTAATATTAGATGTTGGGAGAGGTTGGAGAAATGTGAGTGGAAGTGACAGGTCTGTACTCACGTGTATCTGAGTTCAATACAGCGATTGCCAACGTCCTTGTTCAATTAGAGTGTAGCTCGGGTATACCTCGCCTCGATAAGTGTCTAGCAGATATCGGTCTGCAAAGCATACACACTCCTGTGAGTTGAGCTTATGGCCTGTACCTCCCCCATCCTGACTGCCTGTATGTTCCACTTCCAAAGCATTTCGTTGTATGCGGGGACAGTAGTGGTGTGAAAACCAAGTGTATGCCTTGTCAATTTTGCGCCTAGTGGACACATGCCTGCAAGGCATGCACACCACTTTGGATTGAGCTTATGGCTTGTACTTCCCACATGCTGACCGCCTGTACGCTTCACTTCCAAAGGTATTCGTTCGGTACAGGACGCAAGTTTTGCAAGTGGCAAGTGTCTCTTAGTTCAATCCTGCGACATCTTAGGATTTCCTCCCTCAGATGGGAGCTACCTACTAACTTCCAAACCTGAGTACCTAGCTCAAAGCTCTCTCTCTGGGGAATTTCCTTCTGCGAGATGAGCTGACACGCGGTCCTTCCCAGTTCCACACTGCCTGCAGATGCAGTTACGAACATCCTCACTAGACATGTTTGTCAGAAGCACATGGGACGCAAGGGCCAGCTGCAGGCTTCAATGGTTGTGTCTCCAGGTGCAGTAGAGCGGTACTCATAGAACATCCCATCTTAGAATGCTGCTACGTTCTCATGGCCATCAGAATGAGCTAGGAGAAGGCTGGTTCTAGGCATGCTTCGTTTTGAGAGCTGAGCTCAGGTCAGGACCCTCCCGCATCCTGCCTGTCCGTAGACGTAACTGCTAATATCCTTATTTTTGGTGCTGGGAGAGGGCGGCAAATTGCATGTGGAAGTGGCAGGCCTGTACTCAAGATTATCTGAGTTGAATACAGCAATTTCAAACGGCCTTCAAAGAGTGTACTAGTTTCTAACTCCCATGTCCGAGTGGGTAGCAGACATCTGTTTCCCAGGCGTACAGACTTTTGAGAGTTCAGCTTATGGCCTGTACTTCTCACATCCTGCCTGCAGGTACACTTCACTGCTAACAGGCCTAGGCTCGATGCGTGACTGAAGTATTTAAGTGGTATGTGGGAAGTCCTGGCACACAAGACTAGTGCCTCCAGGCTCAATCCAGCGATTTCCTAGTAATTTTTGTGTTGGACTGGTGGTACATACTAAGTTTCATATGTGAGGGATCCCTGGGTGGCGCAGCGGTTTGGCGCCTGCCTTTGGCCCAGGGTGCAATCCTGGAGACCCGGGATCGATTCCCACGTCGGGCTCCCGGTGCATGGAGCCTGCTTCTCCCTCTGCCTGTGTCTCTGCGCCTCACTCTCTCTGTGACTATCATAAATAAATAAAAATTAAAAAATAAATAAATAAGTTCCATACGTGAGAAGGTAGCTGAACGCCTTGTCCAAAGCATCTTACTTCTGAGAGTTGAGCTCACACTCAGTTCCTCACATTTTCAAACTGCCTGCAGAGTGAGTTTCGAATGTCTTCACCAGAGACGTTTGTCAGAGGCTTCTGAGACGCAAGTGAACAATGCAGACCTGGACGGTATCTCCAGGTGCAGTAGAGTGGTAATCTTGGAACCTCCTGAATTAGAATACTGCTACATTCTCACTGCCATAGGAACGAAGCTAATTGAAAGCTGGCATCTAGGCATGCTTCCTTGTGAGAGCTGAGATCAGGGCAGGACCCTCCAACACCCTTACTGCCTATAAACATAGGTCCTAGCATCCTTATGTTAGGTTATGGAAGAGGTTGTGTGACAAGCATGTGGAATTGACAGGCCTGAACTCACGTGTATCTGAGTTCAAAACAGCGATTGCCAACGTCCTTGTTCAATTAGAGTGTAACTCGGTTCTAGCTCCTCTGAATAAGTGTCTAGCAGACATCTGCCTGCAAAGCATACACACTTCAGAGAGTTGAACTTATGCCCTGTACCTCCCACATGCTGACTGCAGGTACACTTCACTCTTATCAGGCCTAGGCTCGATGTGTGACAGAAGGGTTGTGAGAGGTTAGTGGAAGTTACTGGCCACACGACTAGTGTCTCCAAGCCCAATCCAGAGATATGTGAGGAACTGCTCTCTTAGATTGGTGCTATATACTAAGTTCCATACATGAGAAGCTAGTGGAACGCAATGTCCAAAGGGTACTTGCTTCTGAGATTTGAGCTCACCCCCAGTCCCTCACAGTTCCACACGGCCTTCAGATGGAATTTTGAACATCCTCACTAGACATGTTTGTCAGAAGCTCAGGGGACACAAGGAGCTAGATGCAGGCTTCAATGCTTGTGTCTCCAGGTGCAGTAGAGCGGTATACATGGAACCTTCTGACTTGCAATGTAGCTACGTTCTCACAGCCATGAGAACGTAGCTAGTGGAAAGGTGCCTTTGAGGCATGCTTCCTTTTGAGGGTTGAGCTCAAGACAGGACCCTCCTGCGTCCTGACTGCCTATAGACCTAGCTGCTAACCTCCTTATGTTAGGTGCTGGGAGAGGTTGTGAGAAATGCTTGTGGAAGCATGAGGCCTGTACTCACGTGTATCCGAGTTGAATACAGCGATATCCAACTGCTTCTTCAATTAGAGTGTAGCTAGGTCTAACTCCCATGTACAAGTGGGTAGCAGACATCTGCCTCCCAGGCATACACACTTCTGTAGTTGAGCTTATGGCCTGTACCTCCCACATCCTGTCTGCAGGTACACCTGGCTCCTAACAGGCCTAGGCTCGATGCGTGACGGAAGTGTTGTGAGTGGTATGTGGAAAGTCCTGGCACACAAGACTAGTGCCACCAAGTTTAATCCAGTGATTTCCGAGTAATTCCTGTGTTAGACTGGTGGTACATACTAAGTTCCATACATGAGAAGGTAGCTGAATGCCTTGTCCAAAAGCATCTTACATCTGAGAGTTGAGTTCACACACAGTTCCTCACAGTTCCACACTGCCTGCAGACTGAGTTTAGAACGTCTTCACCAGAGATGTTTGTCAGAGGCTACTGAGATGCAAGTGGAACAATTCAGCCCTGGACAGTACCTCCAGGTGCAGTATAGTGGTAATATTGGAACACCCTGACTTAGAATCCTGCTACGTTCTCACTGCCATAAGAATGCAGCTAGTTGAAAGCTGGCTTCTAGGCATGCTCCCTTGTGAGACTGAGGTCAGGGCAGGGACCTTCTGCATCCTGACAGCCTGTAGACATAGGTTCTAGCATACTTATGTTAGGTGCTAGAAGAGGTTGTGTGAAAAGCATGTGGAAGTGACAGGGCTGAACTCACGTGTATCTGAGTTCAAAACAGCGATTGCCAACGTCCTTGTTCAATTAGAGTGTAACTCGGTTCTAGCTCCCATGAATAAGTGTCTAGCAGACATCTGCCTGCAAAGCATACACACTCCTGAGAGTTGAGCTTATGGCCTGTACCTCCCACATCCTGACTGCCTGTGTGGTTTTCTTCCACAGCATTTCGTTCTATGCGGGACAGTAGCAGAGTGAGAACCAAGTGTCTGCCTTGTCAATTTCATGCCTAGTTGACAGCTGCCTGCAAGGCATGCACACTCCTTTGGATTGAGCTTATGGCTTGTACCTCCCACATGCTAACCGTCTGTTAGTGTAAGGTGCCGGCCCACATGACTATTGTCTCCAAGCCCAATCCAGAGATATGTGAGGAACTGCTCTCTTAGATTGGTGCTACATACTAAGTTCCATACATGAGAAGCTAGTGGAACGCAGTGTCCAAAGGTACTTGCTTCTCTCCAGGTGCAGTAGAGTGGTATTCTTCGAACCCCCTGAGTTAGAAGACTGCTATGGTCTCACGGCCATTAGAATGCTGCTAGTTGAAAGCTGGGTTCTAGGCAAGCTCTCTTGTGAGAGCTGAGCTCAGGGCAGGACCCTCCTGCATCCTGCCTGCCCATAGTCATAGCTGCTAACATCCTTACATGAGGTGCTGGGAGAGGTTGGAGAAATGCAAGTGGAAGTGTCAGGACTGTACTCACGTGTATCTGAGTTCAATACAGCGATTGCCATCGTCCTTGTTCAATTAGAGTGTAGCTCGGCTATACCTCGCCTCGACCAGTGTCTAGCAGACATTGGCCTGCAAAGCATACACACTTCTGAGAGTTGAGCTTATGGCTTGTACCTCCCCATTCTGACTGCCTGTATGTTCCACATCCACAGCATTTCGTTGTATGTGGGAGAGTAGCGGCGTCAGAACCAAGTGTCTGCCTTGTCAATTTCGCGCCTAGCGGACAGCTGCCTCCAAGGCATGCACACTACTTTGGATTGAGCTTAGGACTTGAACCTCCCTCATGGTGAACGCCTGCATGTTTCACTTCCAAAGGATTTCGTTCGATACAGGACGCAAGTTTAGCGAGAGGCGAATGTGTCTTAGTTCAATCCAGCAACTTCTGAGGAATTCCTCCCTCAGATGGGAGCTACATACTAACTTCCATACCTGAGTTACTAGCTGAAATCTCTCTCTCTGGGGAAATTCCCTCTTGGAGATGAGCTGACACGTGGTCCTTCCCACTTCCGCACTGCCTGCAGATACAGTTACGAACCTCCTCAATAGACATGTTTGTCAGAAGCTCATGCATGCTAGGGGCAAGCTGCAGGCTTCAAGGTTGTGTCTCCAGGTGCAGTAAAGCGATATTCATGGAACATCCTGAATTACAATGCTGCCACTTTCTCATGGCCATCAGAACGCAGTTAGTAGAAAGCTGCCTTCGAGGAATGCCTCCTTTTGAAAGCTGAGCTCAGGGCAGGACCGTCCCGCATCCTGACTGCCTTTAGACATAGGTCCTAGCATCCTTATGTTAGGTGCTGGAAGAGGTTGTGTGAAAACCATTTGGAAGTGACAGGCCTGTACTCACGTGTATCTGAGTTCAATACAGCGATTGCCAATGTCCTTGTTCAATTAGTGTGTAGCTCGGTTCTAGCTCCCATCAATAACTGTCTAGCAGACATCTGCCTGTAAAGCATACACACTTCTGAGACTTGAACTTATGCCCTGTAGCTCCCACATGCTGACTGCAGATACACTTCGCTCCTATCAGGCCTAGGATCAAATCGTGACAGAAGGGTTGTGAGAGGTTAGTGGAAGGTGCCGACCCACACGACTAGTTTCTCCAAGCCCAATCCAGAGATATGTGAGGAACTGCTCTCTAGGATTGGTGCTACATACTAAGTTCCATACATGAGAAGCTAGTGGAATGCAATGTCCAAAGGGTACTTTCTTCTGAGACTTGAGCTCACCCCCAGTCCCTCACAGTTCCACACGGCCTTCAGATGGAATTTTGAACATCCTCACTAGATGTGTTGGTAGAAGCTCATAGGACAAAAGGAGCTAGCTGCAGGCTTCAATGCTTGTGTCTCTAGGTGCAGTAGAGCGGTATACATGGAACCTCCTGACTTACAATGTAGCTACATTCTCACGACCATAAGAACGCAGCTAGTGGATAGGTGCATTCCAGGCATGCTGCTGAGGATCAGAGTCACACGTTCCAGGTGAGGCTCAGGTGGGGCCAGAGTCACCTGGTACAGAAGAGGCCAAAGTGAGGACCAGAGTTACCAGGTCCAGGTGAGTCCGAGTAGGGAATTGAGGAACCATGTCACGATGATGCCCAGGTAGGGACCAGAGTCACCAGGTCCAGGTGATATCCAGGTGGGGACCAGAGTCACTACGTCAGGTTGAGGCCCAGAAGGGGACGAGATTCACAGTGTCCAGGTGAGGCCCCGATGTAGAACTGAGTATCCAGGTCCCATGATGGCCATGTGAGGACCAGATTCACCAGGTCCAGGTGAGGTCCCTGTGGGAACCAGTCACCTCGCCCAGGTGAGGTCCAGGTGGTACCACAGTCACCAGGTTAGGGTGAGGTTCAGATGGTGACCAGAGTCATCAGGTCCAGGTGAGGCCCAGGTATAGAAGAGAGTAACCAGGTCCCAATGATGCCCAGGTAAGGATCAGAATCACCAGGTCCAGGTGAAGCCCAAATATGGATCAGAGTCGTTTTGTTCCAGGTGAGGCCAGAAGGAGACCACAGGAAACAGGTCCGGGAGCCCAGTATGGGAAACAGAGTGACCAGATCCAGATGAGGTCCAGGTGTGGACCACAGTCACAAGGTCCAGGTGAGGCCCAGGTGGCAACAAGATTCACCAAGTCCAGGTGAGACCCAGGTAGTGACCAGAGTTACCAGGTCCAGGTGAGGACCAGGTAAGGACCAGATTCACCAGGTCCAAATGAAGCCCGGGGGGGACCAGAGTCGCCAGCTAAGGATGAGCCCCAGAGTGGGAAACAGAGTAACCAGTTTAGTTTGAGGCCCAGAGTGGGACCAGAGGTCCCCGGTCAAAGTGAGGCCCACGTGTTGAATAGAGTATCCAGGTCCCATGATGCCTAGGTGAGGACCAGAGTCTAGGGCCATGCAAGGTCCAGATGGGGATCAGAATCACCACGTCCTGGTGAGGCATAGAAGGAGACCACAGTCACCAGTATCAGGTGAGCCCCATGTGGGAAACAGAGCCACTGTATCCCGCTGAGTCCCAGGTCCATGTGAGGCCCACGTGAGGACCAGATTCATCAGGTCGAATTGAGGCATAGCTGGGGACAAGAGTCACCAGGTCTGGGTGAGGCCTAGGTGGGGACAAGATTCAGCAGGTCTGAGTTAGGTCAAAGTGGGGACTAGAATCACCAGGTCCAGGTGAGGCCAAACTGAGGACCAGATTCACCAGCTTCAGGTGAGGTCCATGTTGGAAAGAGAGTCACCAGGTCCAGGAGAGCTCCAGGTGGGGACCAGAGTCACCAGATCCAGGTGAAGTCCAGGTGGGGACCAGAGTCACCAGATCCAGATGAGGCCCAGGTGAGGACCAGAGTTACGAGTTACACGTGAGGCCTAGGTTGGGACCAGAGGCAACAGGACCATGTGAGGCCAGCTGGGGACCATGGTCAACAAGTCTACATGAGGCCCAGGTGTGGAACACAGTAACGAGGTCCAGGTGAGTCCCAGGTGGTGACAACAGTCAGCAAGTCCCGGTTAGGCACATTTGGGTACCAGGATCACCAGGTACAGGGGAGGCCCTTGAAAGAACCAGAGTCAACAGTTCGAGGTAAGGTACAGGTGGTAACCAGAGTCAACAGGTCCAAGTCAGGCCAAAGTGGGGTTCACAGTCACCAGGTCAGGGTAAGACCCAGAGGGGGACCAGAGTCACCTGGTCCAGGTGAGGTCCAGTTGTGGAACACAGTAACCGGGTCCCAATTATGTCCATTTGAGGACCATGGTCAACAGGGCCAGGTGAGGCCCAGATGGGTATCAGAGCCACTAGGTCCAATTGAGGCCCATGTGGGGACCACAGTCGCCAGATCCAGAGTAGTCTCAGGTGCAGACCAGAGTCACTAGGTCCAGGTGAGGTGCAGGTGGCAACCACACTCACCAGGTCCCGGTGAGGCCCTGGTGGGGACCAGAGTCACCAGGTACATAAGAAGTTAGAAACACTGCAGTCACCAGTTCCTCTTGAGGTCCATGTGGGAAGGAGAGTCACCAGTTACAGGTGAGGCCCAGGTGGGGATCAGACTCACCAGGTCCAGGTGAGACCCAGGTGGGAACTATGTCACCATGTCCAGGTGTGGCCCAGGTGAAGACCAGATTTAACAGGTCCTGGTGGGTCCCTGTTCGGGAACAGTGTAACCATGTCCTGATGCTACCCAGGTGGGAACCACAGTCACCAGGTCAGGTGAGGCCATTAAGAGGACCAGAGTCACCAGTTCCAGGTGAGGCCCAGGTGGGGGCAGAGTCACCTGGTACAGAAGTTGCCAAAATGATGACCAGAGTTACCAGGTCCAGGTGAGTCCCAGTGGGGAATAGAGTAACCATGTCCTGATGATGCCCAGGTGGGGACCACAGTCGCCAGATTGAGTAGACTAAGGTGCAGACCAGAATCACCAGGTCCTGGTGAGGCATAGAAGGAGACCACAGTCACCAGTGTCAGCTGAGCCCCATGTCCGATCCAGAGCCACTATATCCAGCTGAGGCCCAGGTCCATGTGAGGCCCACGTGAGGACCAGATTCATCAGGTTGAATTGAGGCATAGCTGGGGACAAAGGTCACCAGTTCTGGGTGAGGCCTAGGTGGGGACAAGATTCACCAGGTCTGAGTTAGGTCAAAGTGGGAACGAGAGTCACCAGGTCCAGGTGAGTCCAAACTGAGGACCAGAATCACCAGATCCAGGTGAGGTCCATGTTGGAAAGAGAGTTACCAGGACCAGGAGAGGTCCAGGTGGGGACCAGAGTCACCAGATCCAGGTGAATTCCAGGTGGGACAGAGTCACCAGGTCCAGATGAGGCCCAGGTGAGGACCAGAGTTACCAGGTACATGCATCTTTTCGATTCAATTCGATTCGATTCTTTTCGATTTGATTTGATTCTTTTCTATTCGATACAATTCGATTCAATCCTTTTCGATTCGATTCAATTCGATTCTTTTAGATTCGATTCTATTCGATTCTATTCTTTTCGATTTGATTTGATTCAGTTCGATTATTTTCGATTCGATTAGATTCGATTCTTTACGATTGTTTTCAATTCAATTTCGATTCGATTTGATTCGATTCGATTATTCTCGATTCGATTCAATTCTATTCAATTCGTTTTTTTCCAATCAATTCGATTCTTTTCGATCGACTCTTTTTGATTCAATTTATTTGGATTCGATTCGTTTTGATTCGATGCGATTCAATTCTTTTCGATGCATCGATTCGATTCTTTTCTATTCGATTCTTTTCTATTCGATTCGATTCTTTTCAATTTGATTCTTGTCGATTCGATTGTTTTCGATTCGGACCGATTCTTCTCTATTCGATTTGATTCGATTCGGTCCTTTTCAGTTCGATTCGATCCTTTTCGATTTGATTTGATTCTTTTCTATTCGATACAATTCGATTTGATCCTTTTCGATTCGGTTCGATTCTTTTCAATTCGATTCGATTCTTATATTCGATTCGATTCCATCTTTTTCGATTCGATTCGATTCAATTCGATTTTTTTCATTTCGATTCAATAGTTTTCTATTCGTTTCTTTTCTATTCGATTCGATTCGATTCTTTTCGATTCGAGTCTTTTCAATTCGAATTTCTTTCTTTTCGAATCGATTTGATTTGATTCTTTTCGATTTGATTTGATTCTTTTCAATTCGATTCAATTCTTTTTTATTTGATTCGATTCGATTCGAATCAATTCGGTTTTTTTTAATCGATTTGATTCTTTCGATTCGACTCTTCGATTCGATTATTTTGGATTCGTTTCTTTTCGATTCGATCCTTTTCGATTTGATTCGATTCTTTTCGATTCCATTTTTTTGTTTCGATTCGTAGTTTTTTATTTGTTTCTTTTTTATTTGATTTGATTCGATTTTTTTTATTCGTTATGATTTTTTTCGTTTTGATATGATAGTTTTCAGTTCGTTTCTTTTCGATTCTGTTAGATTTTATTCTTCTTTTGATTTGATTTGATTCGAATCTTTCGATTCGAGTCTTTTCGATTCGAATTCCTTTCTTTTAGAAGCGATACTTTTCTATTCTTTTCTATTCGATTCGATTCGATTATTTTTTATTCCATTCCATTCGATTCGTTCGTTTTTCGAATTGATTCTATTCTTTTCGATTCGACTTTTTTCAATTTGATTCATTTGGATTCGATTCTTTTCAATTCGATTCGATTCTTTTCGATTCGATTCGATTCTTTTTGATTCGATTCGATTCGTTTTTTCCGAATCGATTCGATTTTTTTCGATTCAACTCTTTTTGATTCGATTCATTTGGATTCGATTATTTTCGATTCGATTCTTTTTGATTCAATTTGATTCATTTCGATTTAATTTGATTCTTTTCGATTCAATTCGATTCGATTCTTTTCAATTCGATCCGAATCTTTTCTATTTGATTTGATTCCATTCGAACCTTTTCGATTTGATTCGATTCTTTTCGATTTGATTTGATTCTTTTCTATTCAATACAATTCGATTCGATCCTTTTCAATTCAATTAGATTCTTTTCAATATGATTCGATTCTTATATTCGATTAGATTCGATCTTTTTCGATTCGATTCTCTTAGATTCGATTCGATTTTTTTCGTTTCAATTCGATAGTTTTCTATTCGTTTCTTTTCTATTCCATTCGATTCGATTCTTTTCGATTCGATTCAATTCGATTCGAATATTTCTATTCGAGTGTTTTTGATTTGAATACCTTTCTTTTCGAATCGATTCGATTCGATTCTTTTTGATTCGATTCAATTCGATTCTTTTTGATTCGATTCGATTTGATTCGATTTTTTTCACTTCCATCCGATTCGATTCTTTTGATTCGGTGTGATTCGATTCAATTTTTTTCTATTCTATTCAATTCGATTCTTTTCGATTCGAGTGTTTTCGATTCGAATTTCTCTCTTTTTGAATCAATTCGATTCTTTTTGAATCGATTTGATTCTTTTCGATTTGATTCGATTCGATTCTTTTTGAGGCGATTCGTTCGAATCGATTCGGTTTTTTTCGAATCGATTCGATTCTTTTAGATTCGACTCTTCGATTCGATTATTTTGGATTCGATTCTTTTCTATTCGATTCTGTTCGATTCGATTCGATTCGATTCTTTTCGATTCAATTCGATTCGATTCTTTCGATTCGATTTGATTCTTTTCGATTCGATCGATTCTTTTCGATTCAATTCAATTCTTTTCTGTTCTTTTCAATTAGATTCGATTCAATTATTTTCGATTCGATTTGATTCACTCCGATACGTTTTTTTTAAAACGATTCGATTCTTTTCGATTCCACTCCTTTTGACTCTATTCATTTGGATTCAATTCTTTTCGATTCGATTAGATACAATTCTTTTCGATTCGATTCGATTCGATTCTTTTTGATTCGTTTCTTTTCGATTCTATTTGAATCTTTTCGATTCGATTACATTCTTTTCGATTCAATTCGATTCAATTCGATACTCTTCGATTCAATTCTTTTCAATTCGATTCTATTCGATTGTTTTCGATTCGATTCGATTCACTTCTTTTAGGTTCGATTCTATTCTTTTTGATTCGATTCTATTTTTTTCTATTCGATTCTTTATTTGATTTGTTTCGATTATTTTCGATTCGATTCGCTTCGATTTTTTTCGATTCGATATGATAGTTTTCGATTCGTTTCTTTTCGATTCTATTCGATTCTTCTTGTTTTGATTCGATTTGATTCAAATATTTCGATTCGAGTCTTTTTGATTCGAATTCCTTTCTTTAAGAATCGATTCGATTCTATTTTTTCAATTAGATTATATTCGATTCGATTCTTTTCACTTCCATTCGATTTGATTTTTTTGATTCATTGCGATTCGATTTGATTTTTTCAATTCAATTCGATTCGATTCTTTTCGATTCGAATCGATTCTTTTCAATTCGATTTGATTAGATTTTTTCGAATCGATTTGGTTCGATTCGATTCTTTTCAATTCGATTTGATTCCTTTCAATTCGATTCGATTCTTTTCGATTCTTTTCAATTCGATTCGATTCCATTTTTTTTAAATTGATTCGATAGTTTTCGATCAACTCTTTTCGATTCGATTCATTTGGATCCAATTCGTTTCGATTCGATTCTTTTCGATTTGATTCGATTCTTTTCAAATCGATTCGATTCGATTCGTTTCTTTTCGATTCGACTTTTTTGATTCGTCGATCAATCCTTTTCGATTCGATTCTTTTTTATTCGATTTCATTCTTTTCGATTCAATACGATTCTTTTCGATTTGATTCTTTTCGATTCAATTCAATTCTTTTCTATTCGATTCCATTCGATTCGATCAATTCGAATCTATTCGCTTCAATTCTTTTTGTTTCGAATCAATTCAATACGATTCTTTTCTATTTGATTTGATTCGATTTGATTTTTTTCGATTTCATTCGATTGGATTCTTTTTGATTCGATTCGATACTATTTGAATCTATTCTATTCTATTCTTTTCAATTCGATTCTTTTCTATTTGATTCGATTCAGTTCTTTTCGATTCGATTTGATTCTTTTCAATTCGATTCGATTCTTTCCGATTCAATTCGATTCTTTCCGATTCAATTCGATTAGATTCTTTTCGATTCGATTTGAGTCGATTCTTTTCAATTCGAATCGATACTTTTCTATTCTTTTCGATTTGATTCGATTCGATTATTTTCGATTTGATACCATTCGATTCGTTCCTTTTTCGAATCGATTCGATTCTTTTCGATTCGACTCTTTTCAATTTGATTCATTTGGATTTGATTCTTTTCGATTCGATTCAATTCGATTCTTTTTGATTCAATTCTTCTCGATTCAATTCGATTCGATTTTTTCATTTTGATTCGATAGTTTTCTATTCGTTTCTTTTTGATTCGATTCGATTCGATTTTTTTTTATTCAATTCGAATCTTTCTATTCGAGTCTTTTTTATTTGAGTTCCTTTCTTTTCCAATCAATTCGATTCGATTCTTTTTTATTTGATTCGATTTGATTCGATTATTTTCACTTCCATTCGATTCGATTCTTTTGATTCGGTGTGATTCGATTCGATTTTTTTCTATTCGATTCGATTCACGTCTTTTCGATTCGAGTCTTTTCGATTCGAATTTCTTCTTTTCGAATCGATTTGATTCGATTCTTTTCGATTCGATTTGATTCGACTCTTTTTGATTCAATTTGATTCTTTTAGAGGCGATTCGATTCGAATCAATTCGGTTTTTTCGAATCGATTCTATTCTTTTAGATTCGACTCTTTGATTCGATTATTTTGGATTGGATTCTTTTCGATTTGATTAGTTTCATTTCGATTTGATTCTGTTCGATTCAATTCGATTCTTTTCGATTCAATTTGATTCAATTCTTTTCAATTCGATTTGATTCTTTTCTTTTCTATTCGATTCTTTTCTGTTCTTTTCAATTCGATTCGATTATTTTCTATTCGATTCGATTCAATTCGATACATTTTTTGAAACGATTCGATTCTTTTCGATTCCACTCCTTTCGACTCGATTCATTTGGATTCGATTCTTTTTGATTCGATTAGATACGATTCTTTTTTAATCGATTCAATTCGATTCTTTTTGATTCGTTTCTTTTCGATTCTATTCGAATCTTTTCGATTCAATCAGATTCTTTTCGATTAAATTCGATTCGATTCGAAACTCTTCGATTCAATTCTTTTCGATTCGATTCGATTCGATTGTTTTCAGTTCGTTTTGATTCAATTCTTTTCGATTCGATTTGATTCTTTTCGATTCGATTTGATTTTTTCTATTCGATTCTTTTTTATTTGATTTGTTTCTATTATTTTCGATTCGATTCGATTAGATGCTCTTCGATTCAATTCGACTCTGACTCGTTGCGAGTCGATTCGATCGTTTTCGATTCGATTGATTCGATTCGATTTATTTCGATTCGATACGATGTTGTTCGTTTCGATATGATAGTTTTCGATTCTATTAGATTCGATTCTGTTTGTTTCGATTCAATTTGATTCGAATCTTTCGATTCGAGTCTTTTCGATTCGAATTCCTTTCCTTTAGAATCGATTCGATTAAATTCTTTTCGATTCGATTCGTTTTGATTCTTTTCACTTCCATTCGATTTGATTCTTTTGATTAGGTGCAATTCAGTTTGATTTTTTCGATTTGATTCGATTCAATTCTTTTCGATTCGATTCGATTCTTTTCGATTCAAATCAATTCTTTTCAATTCAATTCAATTCTATTTTTTCGAATCTATTTGATTCGATTCGATTCTTTTTGATTCAATTGGATTCCTTTCAATTTGATTCAATTCTTTTCAATTCGTTTTTTTCTAATCGATTCGATTGTTTTCGATCGACTCTTTTCGTTTCAATTCTTTTGGATTCGATTCATTTCGATTCGATTCGATTCCTTTCGATTCGATTCTTTTCGATTTGATTCCATTCTTTTCTAATCGATTCAATTCGATTCGATTTTTTTCGATTCGATTCTTTTCGATTCGATTCATTTCGATTCGATTCGATTCTTTCCAATTCAATTCGATTATTTTCATTCGATTCGATTCAATTTGAATCTATTCGATTCAATTCTTTTCGATTCAATTATTTTCAGATCGATTCGATTCGATATAATTCTTTTTTATTTCATTCGATTCGATTTGATTTTTTTCGATTTAGTTCGATTGGATTCTTTTTGATTAGATTTGATTCTATTCTATTCGATTCAATTTGATCTTTTTCGATTTCGATTTGATTCTTTTCTTTTTTTTTTTCTTTTTTTTTATTGGTGTTCAATTTACTAACATACAGAATAACACCCAGTGCCCGTCACCCATTCACTCCCACCCCCCGCCCTCCTCCCCTTCTACCACCCCTAGTTCGTTTCCCAGAGTTAGCAGTCTTTACGTTCTGTCTCCCTTTCTGATATTTCCCACACATTTCTTCTCCCTTCCACTATTATTTATATTCCCCAAATGAATGAGAACATATAATGTTTGTCCTTCTCCGACTGACTTACTTCACTCAGCATAATACCCTCCAGTTCCATCCACGTTGAAGCAAATGGTGGGTATTTGTCATTTCTAATAGCTGAGTAATATTCCATTGTATACATAAACCACATCTTCTTTATCCATTCATCTTTCGTTGGACACCGAGGCTCCTTCCACAGTTTGGCTATCGTGGCCATTGCTGCTAGAAACATCGGGGTGCAGGTGTCCCGGCGTTTCATTGCATTTGTATCTTTGGGGTAAATCCCCAACAGTGCAATTGCTGGGTCGTAGGGCAGGTCTATTTTTAACTGTTTGAGGAACCTCCACACAGTTTTCCAGAGTGGCTGCACCAGTTCACATTCCAACCAACAGTGTAAGAGGGTTCCCTTTTCTCTGCATCCTCTCCAACATTTGCTGTTTCCTGCCTTGTTAATTTTCCCCATTCTCACTGGTGTGAGGTGGTATCTCATTGTAGTTTTCATTTGTATTTCCCTGATGGCAAGTGATGCAGAGCATTTTCTCATATGCATGTTGGCCATGTCTATGTCTTCCTCTGTGAGATTTCTGTTCATGTCTTTTGCCCATTTCATGATTGGATTGTTTGTTTCTTTGGTGTTGAGTTTAAGAAGTTCTTTATAGATCTTGGAAACTAGCCCTTTATCTGATATGTCATTTGCAAATATCTTCTCCCATTCTGTAGGTTGTCTTTGAGTTTTGTTGACTGTATCCTTTGCTGTGCAAAAGCTTCTTATCTTGATGAAGTCCCAATAGTTCATTTTTGCTTTTGTTTCTTTTGCCTTCGTGGATGTATCTTGCAAGAAGTTACTATGGCCGAGTTCAAAAAGGGTGTTGCCTGTGTTCTTCTCTAGGATTTTGATGGAATCTTGTCTCACATTTAGATCTTTCATCCATTTTGAGTTTATCTTTGTGTATGGTGAAAGAGAGTGGTCTAGTTTCATTCTTCTGCATGTGGATGTCCAATTTTCCCAGCACCATTTATTGAAGAGACTGTCTTTCTTCCAATGGATAGTCTTTCCTCCTTTGTCGAATATTAGTTGACCATAAAATTGATGGTCCACTTCTGGATTCTCTATTCTGTTCCATTGATCTATGTGTCTTTTTTTGTGCCAGTACCACACTGTCTTGATGACCACAGCTTTGTAGTACAACCTGAAATCTGGCATTGTGATGCCCCCAGATATGGTTTTCTTTTTTAAAATTCCCCTGGCTATTCGGGGTCTTTTCTGATTCCACACAAATCTTAAAATAATTTGTTCTAACTCTCTGAAGAAAGTCCATGGTATTTTGATAGGGATTGCATTAAACGTGTATATTGCCCTGGGTAACATTGACATTTTCACAATATTAATTCTGCCAATCCATGAGCATGGAATATTTTTCCATCTCTTTGTGTCTTCCTCAATTTCTTTCAGAAGTGTTCTATAGTTTTGAGGGTATAGATCCTTTACATCTTTGGTGAGGTTTATTCCTAGGTATCTTATGCTTTTGGGTGCAATTGTAAATGGGATTGACTCCTTAATTTCTCTTTCTTCAGTCTCATTGTTAGTGTATAGAAATGCCACTGACTTCTGGGCATTGATTTTGTATCCTGCCACGCTACCGAATTGCTGTATGAGTTCTAGCAATCTTGGGGTGGAGACTTTTGGGTTTTCTATGTAGAGTATCATGTCATCGGCGAAGAGGGAGAGTTTGACTTCTTCTTTGCCAATTTGAATGCCTTTAATGTCTTTTTGTTGTCTGATTGCTGAGGCTAGGACTTCCAGTACTATGTTGAACAGCAGTGGTGAGAGTGGACATCCCTGTCTTGTTCCTGATCTTAGGGGAAAGGCTCCTAGTGCTTCCCCATTGAGAATGATATTTGCTGTGGGCTTTTCATAGATGGCTTTTAAGATGTCTAGGAATGTTCCCTCTATCCCTACACTCTGAAGAGTTTTGATCAGGAATGGATGCTGTATTTTGTCAAATGCTTTCTCTGCATCCAATGAGAGGATCATATGGTTCTTGGTTCTTCTCTTGCTGATATGATGAATCACATTGATTGTTTTACGGGTGTTGAACCAGCCTTGTGTCCCAGGGATAAATCCTACTTGGTCATGGTGAATAATTTTCTTAATGTACTGTTGGATCCTATTGGCCAGTATCTTGTTGAGAATTTTTGCATCCATGTTCATCAGGGATATTGGTCTGTAATTCTCCTTTTTGGCGGGGTCTTTGTCTGGCTTTGGAATTAAGGTGATGCTGGCTTCATAGAACGAATTTGGAAGTACTCCATCTCTTTCTATCTTTCCAAACAGCTTTAGGAGAATAGGTATGGTTTCTTCTTTAAACGTTTGATAAAATTCCCCTGGGAAGCCATCTGGCCCTGGACTCTTGTGTCTTGGGAGGTTTTTGATGACTGCTTCAATTTCTTCCCTGGTTATTGGTCTGTTCAGGTTTTCTATTTCTTCCTGTTCCAGTTTTGGTAGTTTGTGGCTTTCCAGGAATGCGTCCATTTCTTCCAGATTGCCTAATTTATTGGCGTATAGCTGTTCATAATATGTTTTTAAAATCGTTTGTATTTCCTTGGTGTTGGTAGTGATCTCTCCTTTCTCATTCATGATTTTATTAATTTGAGTCTTCTCTCTCTTCTTTTTAATAAGGCTGGCTAATGGTTTATCTATCTTGTTAATTCTTTCAAAGAACCAACTCCTGGTTTTGTTGATCTGTTCCACAGTTCTTCTGGTCTCGATTTCGTTGAGTTCTGCTCGAATCTTTATTAACTCCCTTCTTCTCTTGGGTGTAGGATCTATTTACTGTTTTTTCTCTAGCTCCTTTATGTGTAAGGTGAGCTTTTGTATTTGAGTTCTTTCCTGTTTTTGAATGGATGCTTGTATTGCGATGTATTTCCCCCTTAGGACTGCTTTTGCTGCATCCCAAAGATTTTGAACAGTTGTATCTTCATTCTCATTAGTTTCCATGAATCTTTTTAATTCTTCCTTAATTTCCTGGTTGACCCTTTTATCTTTTAGCAGGATGGTCCTTAACCTCCACGTGTTTGAGGTCCTTCCAAACTTCTTGTTGTGATTTAGTTCTAATTTCAAGGCATTATGGTCTGAGAATATGCAGGGGACAATCCCAATCTTTTGGTATCAGTTCAGACCCGATTTGTGACCCAATATGTGGTCTATTCTGGAGAAAGTTCCATGTGCGCTTGAGAAGAATGTGTATTCAGTTGAGTTTGGATGTAAAGTTCTGTAGATATCTGTGAAATCCATCTGGTCCAGTGTATCATTTAAAGCTCTCGTTTCTTTGGAGATGTTTTGCTTAGAAGACCTATCGAGTATAGAAAGAGCTAGATTGAAGTCACCAAGTATAAGTGTATTATTATCTAAGTATTTCTTCACTTTGGTTAATAATTGATTTATATATTTGGCAGCTCCCACATTCGGAGCATATATATTGAGGATTGTTAAGTCCTCTTGTTGGATAGATCCTTTAAGTATGATATAGTGTCCCTCTTCATCTCTCACTACAGTCTTTGGGGTAAATTTTAGTTTATCTGATATAAGGATGGCTACCCCTGCTTTCTTTTGAGGACCATTCGAATGGTAAATGGTTCTCCAACCTTTTATTTTCAGGCTGTAGGTGTCCTTCTGTCTAAAATGAGTCTCTTGTAGACAGCAAATAGATGCGTCCTGCTTTTTTATCCAGTCTGAAACCCTGCGCCTTTTGATGGGGTCATTAAGCCCGTTCACATTCAGAGTTACTATTGAGAGATATGAGTTTAGTGTCATCATGATATCTATTCAGTCTTTGTTTTTGTGGACTATTCCACTGAACTTCTTCTTAAAGGGGAATTTTAAGAGTCCCCCTTAAAATTTCTTGCAGAGCTGGTTTGGAGGTCACATATTCTTTTAGTTGCTGCCTGTCTTGGAAGCTCTTTATCTCTCCTTCCATTTTGAATGAGAGCCTTGCTGGATAAAGTATTCTTGGTTGCATGTTCTTCTCATTTAGGACCCTGAATATATCCTGCCAGCCCTTTCTGGCCTGCCAGGTCTCTGTGGAGAGGTCTGCTGTTACCCTAATACTCCTCCCCATAAAAGTCAGGGATTTCTTGTCTCTTGCTGCTTTAAGGATCTTCTCCTTATCTTTGGAATTTGCAAGCTTCACAATTAAATGTCGAGGTGTTGAACGGTTTTTATTGATTTTAGGGGGGGATCTCTCTATTTCCTGGATCTGAATGCCTGTTTCCCTTCCCAGATTAGGAAAGTTTTCAGCTAGAATTTGTTCAAATACATATTCTGGCCCTCTGTCCCTTTCGGCGCCCTCGGGAACCCCAATTAAACGTAGGTTTTTCTTCCTCAGGCTGTCGTTTATTTCCCTTAATCTATCTTCATGGTCTTTTAATTGTTTGTCTCTTTTTTCCTCAGTTTCCCTCTTTGCTATCAACTTGTCTTCTAGGTCACTCACTCGTTCTTCCACCTCGTTAACCCTCGTCATTAGGACTTCTAGTTTGGATTGCATCTCATTCAATTGATTTTTAATTTCTGCCTGATTAGCTCTAAATTCTGCAGTCATGAAGTCTCTTGAGTCCTTTATACTTTTTTCTAGAGCCACCAGTAGCTGTATAATAGTGCTTCTGAATTGGCTTTCTGACATTGAATTGTAATCCAGATTTTGTAACTCTGTGGGAGAGAGGACTGTTTCTGATTCTTTCTTTTGAGGTGAGGTTTTCCTTCTAGTCATTTTGCTCAGTGCAGAGTGGCCAAAAGCAAATTGTATTGGGAAAAAGAGAAAAAGAGAGGAGAGAAAGAAGGAAAGAAAAGAGAAAGAGAAGAAAAAAAAGGGAAGAAAAAGAGAAAAAAAAACGGAAAAAAAAAGAAGAAAAAGAGAAAGAAAAAGAAAGGAGAAAAAAAGGGGGTGGGGAAGGAAACAAATCAAAAAGCAAAACAAAACAAAAACAAAACAAAACAAAACAAAACAAAAAAAAGAACCACCGGGGAGTATCTTCTGATTCTGTGTTCTTTAAGACCCTTGGCTTCTCCTGGAAGTTGTCAGTCTAGCTGATCTTCTGGGGGAGGGGCCTGTTGTGCCGATTTTCAGGTGTTAGCAGTTGGGGGAGCTGCTGTGCCCCTGCCTGGTGCAGGGCTCAGTGGGGGTTGTTTACCCCGTGAGGCCGCAGGAGGAACAGCCCCAGTGGCGGGGCAGCTCTGGAAACCTGGATTCAGCTCCGGCAGGAACTCCGTCTGCAGGGCCTGGAGGCTCCGGGCGGGGCCGCGGATCTGCTCAGCTGGGGCAGGAGCGTCCTTGCTGTCCTGGGCCCTCCCGGCCTCTGCCTGTCCCGGGGGAGGCGGGATCCTGGGCTGTGTCCCGGCGCCCTGTGCTCCGGAGCCTGTGCTGGTGGATTCGCGCTCTCGGCCCGCAGCCCCCTCCGCGGAGCTGCCGCCCGAGCCCCTCCGAGCTGCTCCTGGAACCGCGCAGGCCCCTCTGCACGGAGCCTCTTCCTCTGCCCGAGCCCGGCCGAGCTGCTCCCGGGGCCGTGCAACCCCCTCCGCGGAGCCGCCGCCCGAGCCCCTTCAGCTGCTCCGGGTCCCTCCGTGCGCGCTGCAGCCCTTAGGGAGCTCGGCGCACTCTCCTGGGCGCGCAGTTGCTGTTACTGTCCCCGGGAGCCCGAGGGCATCCCCGCACTCCTGGGTCCTGCTCCAACTCCCTGCGAGCCCCTTTCCGCCCGGGAAGGTCGGTGCAGCTTCTGCTCCTCTAGGACAGGGCTCTCCTGTCCTGGGGACACTCGCCCCGGCCTCAGCCCGGCTCCTCGCGGGGCCCCTCCCCCTGGAGGCCTTTTGTTCCTTTATTCCTTTTTCCCCGTCTTCCTACCTTGATAGAAGCGCGAACTCTTCTCACTGTAGCATTGCAGCTGGTCTCTCTTTAAATCTCAGGCCGAATTCATAGATTTTCAGGATAATTTGAAGGTTTTCTAGGTAGTTTGGTGGAGACAGGTGATTTGGAGACCCTGCTCTTCCGCCATCTTGCTCCTCCCCCTATCGATTTGATTCTTTTCAATTCGATTTGATTCTATTTGAATCTATTCTATTTGCGTCTTTTCGATTTGATTCTTTTCGATTCGATTTGATTCTTTTCGATTTGATTCTTTTCTAATCAATTCGATTCTTTTCGATTCAATTTGATTTGATTTGATTTGATTCTTTTCTATTCGATTCTTTTCACTTCCATTCGATTCGATTCTTTTGATTCGGTGCGATTCGATTCGATTTTTTTCGATTCGATTTGATTGTTTTTGATTCGAGTCATTTCGATTCGAATTCCTTTCTTTTCGAATCGATTTCATTCGATTCGATTCTTTTTGATTCCATTCGAATCGATTTTTCGATTCAATTCTTTTAGATTCGATTCAATTCGATTTTTTTATTCGATTCGATTGTTTTCATTTCGATTCGGTTCTTTTCGATTCGATTCAAATCGATTTGAATCTATTCGATTAGATTCTTTTCAATTTGATTCTTTTCGATTTGATTCAATTCGGTTCTTCGATTCGATTCGATTCGATTCTTTTCGGTTCAATTCGATTTTTTAATTCAATTTGATTCTTTTCGATTCAATTCGAGTTGATTCTTTTCGATTCGAATCAATACTTTTCTATTCTTTTCGATTTTTTTCGATTCGATTAGATTCGATTCTTTTCTATTCGATTCAATTCCTTTCGGTTCAATTCGTTTCGATTCTTTTCCATTCAATTCTTTTCGATTCGATTCGATTCTTTTTTATTAGATTTTTTCGATTATTTTCAATTCGATTCTTTTCGATTTGATTTGATTCATTTCAATTCGATTCGATTCGATTCTTTCGAATCAATTTGATTCGATTCGATTCTTTTCGATTCTATTCAATTACTTTCAATTCGATTCGATTCTTTTCAATTCTTTTCAATTCGATTCGATTCGTTTTTTTCGAATATATTCGATTCTTTTCGATCGACTCTTTGATTCGATTCATTTGGATTCGATTAGTTTCGATTCGATTCTTTTCGAATTGATTCTATGCTTTTCAAATCGATTCGATTCAATTAGTTTCTTTTCAATTTGATTTTTTTCAATTCGTCGATTTGATGCTTTTCGATTTGATTCTTTTCAATTCAATTCGATTCGATTCTTTTCAATTTGTTTCGATTCTTTTCTATTCGATTTGATTCGATTCGATCCTTTTCGATTCGATTCGATTCTTTTCGATTCGATTCGATTTTTTCCCATTCAATATTTTTCGATTCGATTCGAGTCTTTCCATTCGATTCGATATTTTCGATTCGATTCAATTGTTTTTTATTAGATTTTTTCGTCTTTTCGATTCGATTCGATTTGATTCTTTTCTATTTGATACAATTCAATTCGATCCTTTTCGATTTGATTCGATTCTTTTCAATTCAATTCGATTCAATTCTTTTCGATTCAATTCGATTCAATCTTTTTTGATTTGATTCGATTCGATTCGATTTTTTCGTTTCGATTCGATAGTTTTCTATTCGTTTCTTTTCGATTCGATTTGATTCTTTTCGATTCGATTAGAATCTTTCTTTTTGTTTTTGATTTGAATTCCTTTCATTTTGAATCCATTCGATTCGATTCTTTTCGATTCGATTCGATTCTTTTTCATTTGATTCAATTCGATTCGATTATTTTCACTTCCATCCGATTCGATTCTTTTGATTCGGTGCATTTAGATTCGATTTTTTTTTATTCCATTCGATTCGAGTCTTTTCGATTCGAGTCTTTTCGATTCGAATTTCTTTCTTTTCAAATCGATTCGATTAGATTCTTTTCTATTCGATTTGATCCTTGTCGATTCGATTCGATTCTCTTCGATTCAATTTTTCTATTCTTTTAATTCGATTCAAATCGATTATTTTCGGTTCGATTCGATTCAATTCGATTCGTTTTTTTCTAAACGATTTGATTCTTTTCGATTCCACTCCTTTTGACTCGATTCATTTGGGTTTGATTCTTTTCGTTTCGATTAAATATGATTCTTTTCTATTCAATTCAATTCGATTTGAAACTCTTCAATTCAATTATTTTCAATTCGATTCGATTCGATTCGATTTTCGGTTCAATTCGATTCAATTCTTTTTGATTCGATTTGATTCTTTTCGACTCGATTCGATTTTTTTCTTTTCGATTCTTTTTTATTTG
This sequence comes from Canis aureus, assembly GCF_053574225.1. Taxonomy (NCBI): domain Eukaryota; kingdom Metazoa; phylum Chordata; class Mammalia; order Carnivora; family Canidae; genus Canis; species Canis aureus. The sequence goes on along the minus strand of NC_135635.1, from coordinate 46,920,876 downwards.
ATTTGTATCGATTATTTTCGATTCGATTCGATTCGGTTTGATTCTTTTCCATTAGATTCGACTCTTTTTTATTCATTTCGAATCAATTCGATCCCTTTCGATCGATTCGATTCGATTCGATTCATTTCGATTTGATATGATTTTTTTCGTTTCGGTATATTAGTTTTCGATTCATTTCTTTTCGATTCGATTCGATTCTTTTCGTTTCGATTTGATTTGATTCGAATCTTTTGATTCGAGTGTTTTCAATTCGAATTCCTTTCTTTTCAAATCATTTTGATTCGATTCGATTCTATTTGATTCCATTCAAATCGATTTTTTTAATTCGATTCTTTTAGATTCGATTCAATTCGATTTTTTCCATTCAAATCGATTCTGTTCGATTCAATTCGATTCTTTTTGATTCGATTCAATTCGATTTGAATCTATTCGATTAGATTGATTTCAATTCAATTCTTTCCGATTTGATTTGATTCGGTTCTTTTAGATTCTATTTTATTCTTTTCGGTTCAATTCGATTTTTTTTATTCAATTCGATTCTTTTGGATTCGATTCGATTCGATTCAATTCGATTCTTTTCCATTCAATTCTTTTCGATTCGATTCGATTCTTTTCCATTCGATTCGATATTTTAATTCAATTCAATTCTTTTTTATTAGATTTTATTCTTTTCGATTTGATTTGATTCTTTTCGATTTGATTTGATTCTTTTCTATTCAATACGTTTCGATTCGATCCTTTTCGATTCGATTCGATTCTTTTCGATTCGATTATTTTCGTTTTGATTCGATGGTTTTTGATTCGTTTCTTTTTGTTTTTTTGTTTTTTTTTATTTTTTTATTGGTGTTCAATTTACTAACATACAGAATAACACCCAGTGCCCGTCACCCATTCACTCCCACCCCCCGCCCTCCTCCCCTTCTACCACCCCTAGTTCGTTTCCCAGAGTTAGCAGTCTTTACGTTCTGTCTCCCTTTCTGATATTTCCCACACATTTCTTCTCCCTTCCCTTATTTTCCCTTTCACTATTATTTATATTCCCCAAATGAATGAGAACATATAATGTTTGTCCTTCTCCGACTGACTTACTTCACTCAGCATAATACCCTCCAGTTCCATCCACGTTGAAGCAAATGGTGGGTATTTGTCATTTCTAATAGCTGAGTAATATTCCATTGTATACATAAACCACATCTTCTTTATCCATTCATCTTTCGTTGGACACCGAGGCTCCTTCCACAGTTTGGCTATCGTGGCCATTGCTGCTAGAAACATCGGGGTGCAGGTGTCCCGGCGTTTCATTGCATTTGTATCTTTGGGGTAAATCCCCAACAGTGCAATTGCTGGGTCGTAGGGCAGGTCTATTTTTAACTGTTTGAGGAACCTCCACACAGTTTTCCAGAGTGGCTGCACCAGTTCACATTCCCACCAACAGTGTAAGAGGGTTCCCTTTTCTCTGCATCCTCTCCAACATTTGCTGTTTCCTGCCTTGTTAATTTTCCCCATTCTCACTGGTGTGAGGTGGTATCTCATTGTAGTTTTCATTTGTATTTCCCTGATGGCAAGTGATGCAGAGCATTTTCTCATGTGCATGTTGGCCATGTCTATGTCTTCCTCTGTGAGATTTCTGTTCATGTCTTTTGCCCATTTCATGATTGGATTGTTTGTTTCTTTGGTGTTGAGTTTAAGAAGTTCTTTATAGATCTTGGAAACTAGCCCTTTATCTGATATGTCATTTGCAAATATCTTCTCCCATTCTGTAGGTTGTCTTTGAGTTTTGTTGACTGTATCCTTTGCTGTGCAAAAGCTTCTTATCTTGATGAAGTCCCAATAGTTCATTTTTGCTTTTGTTTCTTTTGCCTTCGTGGATGTATCTTGCAAGAAGTTACTATGGCCGAGTTCAAAAAGGGTGTTGCCTGTGTTCTTCTCTAGGATTTTGATGGAATCTTGTCTCACATTTAGATCTTTCATCCATTTTGAGTTTATCTTTGTGTATGGTGAAAGAGAGTGGTCTAGTTTCATTCTTCTGCATGTGCATGTCCAATTTTCCCAGCACCATTTATTGAAGAGACTGTCTTTCTTCCAATGGATAGTCTTTCCTCCTTTATCGAATATTAGTTGCCCATAAAGTTGAGGGTCCACTTCTGGATTCTCTATTCTGTTCCACTGATCTATGTGTCTGTTTTTGTGCCAGTACCACACTGTCTTGATGACCACAGTTTTGTAGTACAACCTGAAATCTGGCATTGTGATGCCCCCAGATATGGTTTTCTTTTTTAAAATTCCCCTGGCTATTCGGGGTCTTTTCTGATTCCACACAAATCTTAAAATAATTTGTTCTAACTCTCTGAAGAAAGTCCATGGTATTTTGATAGGGATTGCATTAAACGTGTATATTGCCCTGGGTAACATTGACATTTTCACAATATTAATTCTGCCAATCCATGAGCATGGAATATTTTTCCATCTCTTTGTGTCTTCCTCAATTTCTTTCAGAAGAGTTCTATAGTTTTGAGGGTTTAGATCCTTTACCTCTTTGGTTAGGTTTATTCCTAGGTATCTTATGCTTTTGGGTGCAATTGTAAATGGGGTTGACTCCTTAGTTTCTCTTTCTTCAGCCTCATTGTTAGTGTATAGAAATGCCACTGATTTCTGGGCATTGATTTTGTATCCTGCCACGATACCAAATTGCTGTATGAGTTCTAGCAATCTTGGGGTGGAAGCTTTTGGGTTTTCTACATAGAGTATCATGTCATTGGCGAAGAGGGAGAGTTTGACTTCTTCTTTGCCAATTTGAATGCCTTTAATGTCTTTTTGTTGTCTGATTGCTGAGGCTAGGACTTCCAATACTATGTTGAATAGCAGTGGTGAGAGTGGACATCCGTCTTGTTCCTGATCTTAGGGGAAAGGCTCCCAGTGCTTCCCCGTAGAGAATGATATTTGCTGTGGTCTTTTCGTAGATGGCTTTTAAGATGTCGAGGAAAGTTCCCTCTATCCCTACACTCTGAAGAGTTTTGATCAGGAATGGATGCTGTATTTTCTCAAATGCTTTCTCTGCATCCAATGAGAGGATCATATGGTTCTTGGTTTTTCTCTTACTGATATGATTAATCACATTGATTGTTTTATGAGTGTTGAACCAGCCTTGTGTCACGGGGATAAATTCTACTTGGTCAAGGTGAATAATTTTCTTAATGTTCTGTTGGATCCTATCAGCCAGTATCTTGTTGAGAATTTTTGCATCCATGTTCATCAGGGATATTGGTCTGTAATTCTCCTTTTTGGTGGGGTCTTTGGTTTTCGAATTAAGGTGATGCTGGCCTCATAGAACAAATTTGGAAGTACTCCATCTCTTTCTATCTTTCCAAACAGCTTTAGTAGGATAGGTATGGTTTCTTCTTTAAATATTTGATAGAATTTCCCCTGGGAAGCCATCTGGCCCTGGACTCTTGTGTCTTGGGAGGTTTTTGATGACTGCTTCAATTTCCTCCCTGGTTATTGGCCTGTTCAGGTTTTCTATTTCTTCCTGTTCCAGTTTTGGTAGTTTGTGGCTTTCCAGGAATGCATCCATTTCTTCTAGATTGCCTCATTTATTGGCGTATAGCAGTTCATAATATGTTTTTTAAATCGTTTGTATTTCCTTGGTGTTGGTAGTGATCTCTCCTTTCTCATTCATGATTTTATTAATTTGAGTCTCCTCTCTCTTCTTTTTAATAAGGGTGGCTAATGGTTTATCTATCTTATTAATTCTTTCAAAGAAGCAACTCCTGGTTCTGTTGATCTGTTCCACAGTTCTTCTGGTCTCGATTTCGTTGAGGTCTGCTCGAATTTTAATTAACTATCTTCTTCTGCTGGGCGTGGGGTCAATCTGCTGTTTATTCTCTAGCTCCTTTATGTGTAAGGTTAGCTTTTGTATTTGAGTTCTTTCCAGTTTTTGAATGGATGCTTGTATTGCGATGTATTTCCCCCTCAGGACTGCTTTTGCTACATCCCAAAGATTTTGAATGGTTGTATCTTCATTCTCATTAGTTTCCATGAATCTTTTTAATTCTTCCTTAATTTCCTGGGTGACCCTTTCATCTTTTAGCAGGATGGTCCTTAACCTCCACGTGTTTGAGGTCCTTCCAAACTTCTTGTTGTGATTTAGTTCTAATTTCAAGGCATTATGGTCTGAGAATATGCAGGGGACGATCCCAATCTTTTGGTATAGGTTCAGACCCGATTTGTGACCTAGTATGTGGTCTATTCTGGAGAAAGTTCCATGTGCACTTGAGAAGAATGTGTATTCAGTTGAGTTTGGATGTAAAGTTCTGTAGATATCTGTGAAATCCATCTGGTCCAGTGTATCATTTAAAGCTCTCGTTTCTTTGGAGATGTTGTGCTTAGAAGACCTATCGAGGGTAGAAAGAGCTAGATTGAAGTCACCAAGTATAAGTGTATTATTATCTAAGTATTTCTTCACTTTGATTATTAATTGTTTTAAATATTTGGCAGCTCCCACATTCGGGGCATATATATTGAGGATTGTTAAGTCCTCTTGTTGGATAGATCCTTTAAGTATGAGATAGTGTCCCTCTTCATCTCTCACTACAGTCTTCGGGGTAAATTTTAGTTTATCTGATATAAGGATGGCTACCCCTGCTTTCTTTTGAGGACCATTTGAATGGTAAATGGTTCTCCAACCTTTTATTTTCAGGCTGTAGGTGTCCTTCTGTCTAAAATGAGTCTCTTGTAGACAGCAAATAGATGCGTCCTGCTTTTTTATCCAGTCTGAAACTCTGCGCCTTTTGATGGGGTCATTAAGCCCGTTCAGTTTCAGAGTTACTATCGAAAGATATGAGTTTAGGGTCATCATGATATCTATTCAGTCTTTGTTTTTGTGGATTGTTCCACTGAACTTCTTCTAAAGGGGAATTTTAAGAGTCCCCCTTAAAATTTCTTGCAGAGCTGGTTTGGAGGTTACATATTCTTTCAGTTGCTGCCTGTCTTGGAAGCTCTTTATCTCTCCTTCCATTTTGAATGAGAGCCTTGCTGGATAAAGTATTCTTGGTTGCATGTTCTTCTCATTTAGGACCCTGAATATATCCTGCCAGCCCTTTCTGGCCTGCCAGGTCTCTGTGGAGAGGTCTGCTGTTACCCTAATACTCCTCCCCATAAAAGTCAGGGATTTCTTGTCTCTTGCTGCTTTAAGGATCTTCTCTTTATCTTTGGAATTTGCAAGCTTTACTATTAGATGTCGAGGTGTTGAATGGTTTTTATTGATTTTAGGGGGGAATCTCTCTATTTCCTGGATCTGAATGCCTGTTTCCCTTACCAGATTAGGAAAGTTTTCAGCTATGATTTGGTCAAATACATATTCTGGCCCTCTGGCCCTTTCGGCGCCCTCGGGAACCCCAATTAAACGTAGGTTTTGCTTCCTCAGGCTGTCGTTTATTTCCCTTAATCTAACCTCATGGTCTTTTAATTGTCTGTCTCTTTTTTGATCAGTTTTCCTCTTTGCCATCAACTTGTCTTCTGTGTCACTCACTCGTTCTTCCACCTCGTTAACCCTCGTCGTTAGGACTTCTAGTTTGGATTGCATCTCATTCAATTGATTTTTAATTTCTGCCTGATTGGATCTAAATTCTGCAGTCATGAAGTCTCTTGAATCCTTTATGCTTTTTTCTAGAGCCACCAGGAGCTGTATAATAGTGCTTCTGAATTGGCTTTCTGACATTGAATTGTAATCCAGATTTTGGAACTGTGTGGGAGAGAGGACTGTTTCTGATTCTTTCTTTTGAGGTGAGGTTTTCCTTCTAGTCATTTTGCTCAGTGCAGAATGGCCAAAAACAAGTTGTATTGGGAAAAGGAGAAAAAGAAAAAAGGAAGAAAAAAAGGAAAAAAAGAGAAGAAAAAGAGAAAGAAAAAGAGTGAAAAGGAAAAAAGGGTGGGGGAAGCAAACAGAAATCAAAAAGCAAAAAAAAAAAAGAAAAAAAAACACGGGGCAGTATCTTCTGATTCTGTATACTTTAAGTCCCTTGACTTCCCCTGGAACTTGTCCGTCTAGCTGGTATTCTGGGGGAGGGGCCTGTTGTGCTGATTTTCAGGTGTTAGCACTTGGGGGAGCTGCTCTGCCCCCTGCCTGGTGCAGGTCTCAGTGGGGGTTGTTTAACCCGTGAGGCCCCAGGAGGAACAACCCCAGTGGCGGCAGCAGGTCTGGAGCCCTGGATTCAGCTCCCACAGTAACTACTGAGCTCTCCGTCTGCAGGGCCTGGAGGCTCCGGGGCGGGGCCGCTGATCTGCTCAGCTCCGGGCAGGAGTGTCCTTGCTGTCCTGGGCCCTTCCGGCCTCTGCCTGTCCCGGGGGAGGCCGGATCCTGGGCTGTGTCCCGGCGCCCTGTGCTCCGGGGCCTGCGCTGTTGGATTCGCGCTCCCAGTCGTGCAGCCCCCTCCGTGAAGCCGCCCCCGAGCCCCTCCGAACTGCTCCGGGTCCAGCCGTGCGCGTCTTTTAGGGAGCTCGGCCGCGGGGTATGGCGCACTCTCCTGGGCGTGCAGGTGTCTGTTAGTGTCCCAGGGAGCCCGAGGGCATCCCCGCGCTCCTGGGGTCCTGCTCTAACTCCCTGCAAGGCCTTTCCGCCAGGGAAGGTCGGTGCAGCTCCTGCTTCTCAGGGACGGGGCTCTCCTGTCCTGGGGACACTCGCCCGGGCCTCAGCCCGGCTCCTCTTGGGGCCCCTCCCCTTGGATGCCTTTTGTTTCTTTATTTCTTTTTCCCCGTCTTCCTACCTTGATAGAAGCGCGAACTTTTCTCACTGTAGCATTCCAGCTGGTCTCTCTTTAAATCTCAGGCCGAATTCGTAGATTTTCAGGATGATTTTAAGGTTATCTAGGTAATTTGTTGGGGACAGGTGACTTGGGGACCCTACTCTTCCGCCATCTTGCCCCTCCCTCCACTTTCCTATTTCAAAGGATGTCACAGAGACACAGGAGAAAGCAGTGTGGTTCTCGGGCCCCGGCTGGCTCCGTTGGTTATCATCCGACTCCTGACCTCACCCCTGGTCTTTATCTCGGGGTCATGAGTTCTAGCCCTGTGCTGAACTGTGGACGAGGCATGGAGCCTACTTAAACAAACCAAACCCACAGGGCTGTGGTTCTGGCATAAGCTGAAAGAGCAGAATAGAGAGCCTGGAAGAAAATGCACTCCGATACAGTCAACTGATTTTTTAAACTTAATATAATTTAAACCCAATTAATTAACAGTATAGTGTATTATACATTCAGAGGTAGAATTCAGTTGGAGTTGTTATCTCCAATTCAGTTGGAGATAACACCAGGGCTCATGACATCATGTGCCCTCCTTCATGCCCCTCTACCATTTACCCTGTCCCTCCACTCCCCTCCCCTCCAGCGACCCTCAGTTTGTTTCCTGTGATAGAGTCTCTTTTTCCTCCATCTCTGTTTTCATCTTATTTGTTTTTCCTTCCCTTCACAGATGCCCATCTGCTTTGCTTCTTTAATTTCACCTATGAATGACACCACACGGTCATTTTCTTTCCTGACTGACTTATTTCACTTAACATGATCCCTCTAGTTCTATCCACGTCATTGCAAATGGCAAGATTTCCTTCTCTTTGATAGCTGAGTACCATTCCTATCATCTAACTATCTATCATCTAGGACCATCATCTATCTCCCATCCTCTTTATCCATCATCTGTCTGAAGGCACCGAGGCTCCTCCCACAGTGTGGCTACTGTGGACCCGGCTGCTGTGGACATTGGGGTGCAGGTGTCCCGAGTCTCACTGCATCTGTATCTTTGGAGTGAGCTCCAGGCCGTGCACCTGCTGGTTGCAGGGCGGTTCTATTTGTAACTTCCTGAGGAGCCTCAACACTGTTTCCAGGGCGGCTGCACCAGCCCCCGGTCCCACCCACAGTGGAAGAGGATTGAGTGCTTTTGCAGGACGTGGTAAAAGTCTGGTCCACATTTCATTTTGCGTCCTGTCGGCTCCATTCATTGTCCTTAAGTATTTCTGGGGAAGCCGGGTGTTGGGCCCTGTTTCAGTGAGACGTTTCCGAAGCTCACAGGCCTTAGCTGGAGCCTGGAAGGAGGCAGGTACGGCCGGGGCGCGGGGTCGCCACCTCCTGCATGGCCTCCTGCAGTGCCTGAGCGTCCCGCAGGGGGCGCCCGAGCCCAGGCCCCGCCCAGGGGGCGCGCATGTGCAGTAGGCTTCGTCCGCCTGCACTAACAGGAGCCCGTCTGCGCTGGGGAGGCCTGAGGAGGACGAGGGGCCGCGTCCACTCAGGCAGGAGCCCCAGGCCCCTCCCGCGTCCACTCTGGCAGGAGCTCCCGGGCCCCAGGAGCTCCCAGACCCCTCAGGACATAAGTGGAGGCTTCTGGAAGCTGGGGGCCGCATCCACGGTGACAGGAGCCCCGGCCTCCTCAGAACCCGCGGTGACGCTTCGGGGCGACGTGGTGCGACGCTCACACAACAGGACGCTGACTTCCTCAGGACCCCCGGTGTAGACTTCGGGAAATATGGGGATGCGTCCATGCGGACAGAAGACCCCAGCTTTGTCAGGGCCTGTGGTGAGGCCTAAGAAAAATGTGGGTGCCGCATCCACACTGACAGGAGTCCCGGGCCTCCTCAGGACCCACTGTGAAGGTTTGGGAAGATTTGGGGCCACGTCCATGCTGACAGGATCCCACAGCCTCCTCAGGACCTGCGGTGAGTTTTCAGGGGCACGTGGGGCCATGTCCAGGCTGACAGGAGCCCCCCGGCCTCCTGAGGACCTGCTGTGAGGCTTCCGGAGGATGTGAGGCATAGTCCACGGTGACTGGAGACCCGGCGTCCTCAGGACCCGCTGACTATGACTCTGGAACACGTGAGGCCACGTCCACACTCACAGGAGCCCGGCTCTCTCAGGACCCCCTGGAGGACTCTGGAGGACTCTGGAGGCGCAGTTGGGGGCCACGTCCATGTCAGAAGGGACTCCTCAGAACCACAGGGTAAGTGAATGGGTAGAATGAGTGGGGTCCCCTCAGGGGAGGGGAGGCAGTTGGTGGTTAGGCTTAGGTTAGATGTTAGGGGTTAGTGACTATGCTTATGGTTACGGATTAGAGGTTAGGGTGAGAGATAAGGGTAAGGGTCAGTGGTTAGGAGTTAGGATGGGGGTTTGGGATAGGGACAGGAGTTAGAGTTAGTGTTAGGGTTTAGAGTTTAGGGATTAGGGCAGGAGGTTAGGAGTTGGGGTTTGGGTTATGGTTAGAGTTAGGATTGGGCTAGGTTTGCAGTTAGGGTTAGGGGTTAGGGTGTGAGTTAGGGTTAGGGGTTAGGGTTAGGGGTTAGGGTTAAAGTTAGGGCTAGTTTTAGGGTTAGGGCGAGGGTTAGGGTTAGGATAGCGGTTAGGGCTAGGCTTAGGGTTAGTGTTTGGTTAGGGGTTAGGATTAGGGTCAGGTCAGGGTCAGGGTACGGTTTTGGAAAAGGGTAAGAGATAGGGTTAGGGAGTGGGTTAGGGGTTAGTTTTAGGGTACGGGTTAGGATACAGTTTGGGGTATGAAATAGGATTAGTATTAGAGGGTTAGGGTTAGGGTACAGGTTAAGGTTAGGAATAGGCTTTGAGTACATTAAGTTAAGGTTAGGGTTAGGGTTAGATTTAAGGTAGGGGTCAGGGTTAAGGGTTTAGAATAGGTTTAGGAGTTAGGGTGAGGGTTGGCAGGAAGGTTCAGTGAATGTGTTTAGGTCTTGGGGTTTGTGTTTGGTTTTCGATTAGTGATAGGTCTTGTTTAAGGTTTAGGTTAACATTAGGCTTAAGTGTAGGGTTAGGGTTATGTCTGTGTATGGTTAGAGTTTGGGTCTTGGCATGTGCCTGCACTGGGACTCCTAGTATATTCGGCAGTTTAGTTTTATGCACTCTATTTAGGTTTTGGGTTCAAAGATAGCCTGACTCCACCAAGTCAGTGGCCTCCTCAGAGAATCAAAATCCAGGCTTCTGCTGGGGTGAGAATAGACATGGCAGGCTTTTCCTGGGCTGAGCTAAGGAGGGGATTTGTGGCTCTAAATACTCTTTATTTGGATTTTCAGTTGCCTTTCTGATTTTATCTCTTGTGTGCACATGTTTCATCAATACTACTAATTATTATTTTAAAGTTTTACTTGAATTCCTGTTTGTAAACACAGTATGATACAGTTTCAGGTTTACCACATAGTGATTCAACCCTTGGATACAACGCCTGGTACTGGTCACAGGTGCCCTCCACTATCCACATCGCCTGGCTCCCCATCCCCCCCACCTTCCTCTGGTATTTATTAGTTTATTCTCTGTGGTTAAGAGTGTGTTTCTTGGTTTGCTTCTCTCATCCCCCCCCCTCCGCCCCTTTGCCAGTTTGTTTGGTTTCTTACAATTCACATGTGAATGCAATTGTATGGTATTTGGTATCTGTCTTTCTCTGACTGACTGAGTTCATTTAGCATAAGTCCTTTCCACTTCTCCCACGTCATTTTCAATGGCTTCATTTCATCCCTTCTGATGACCGAGTGATGTTGCAGTGTGTATATTTACCACATCATCTCTGCCCATTTATCTGTCGATGGACATCTGGGCTGTATCCACATTTGGCTGTTGTTGGTAATGCTGCTACCAACACCGGGCTGCGTGTCCCTCTTCGAATCTACTAAACTACTTTTATATCCTCGGGGTAAATACCTAGCTGTGCAATTTTGGAATCGTAGGGTAGCTCTACTTTTAACTTCTTGAGGACCCTCCACACTGTTTTCCACAGTGGCTGCACCTGTTCGCATGCCCACCAGGAGTTTAAGGGGGCTCCCCCTTCTCCATAGCCTCACCAACACCTGTTGTTTCTTGTGTTGTTAATTTTAGCCATTCTGACAGCTGTCAGGTGACATCTCATTGTGGTTTTGGTTTGCATTTCCCAGATGATGGGTGACGCTGAGTGTCTTTCCGTGTGTCTGGCGGCCATCTGGATGTCTTGTCAGAGACAAAGTCCATTCATGTCTTCTGCCCATCTGCAGTTGGATAATTTGTGTTTAGGATGCTGAGATTTATATTTGCTTTATGTATTTTGGATACTAACTATTGGATGTGTTGTTTACAAATATCTCCTCTCATTTTGTATGTTGCCTTTGAGCTTTGGTTGTTTCCTTCATTTTGCAGAAGCTTTTCAATTTGATGAAGTCCCAATAGTATTTTTGCTTTTGTTTCCCTCGCCTCAGAGGCATACCTAGAAAGAAGGTCCAATGGCCAATGTCAAAGACGTTGCTGCCTATCTTTTCTTCTTTTTATGGTTTCAAGTCTCACATTTAGGTCTTTAATCCATTTTGAATTTATTTTTTATATATATGTTGTAAGAAAGTGGTCCAGTTTCATTCTTCTGCATGTGGCTGCCTGGTTTTCCCAACACCATTTCTTCTTATCCTGGAGAAATATTTGCAAATGACGTATCAGATAAAGGGCTAGTTTCCAAGATCTATAAAGAACTGATTAAACTCAACACCAAAGAAACAAACAATCCAATCATGAAATGGGCAAAAGACATGAACAGAAATCTCACAGACGAAGACATAGACATGGCCAACAAGCACATGAGAAAATGCTCCACATTACTTGCCATCAGGGAAATACAAATCAAAACCAAAATGAGATACCACCTCACACCAGTGAGAATGGGGAAAATTAACAAGGCAGGAAACAAGAAATGTTGGAGAGGATGCGGAGAAAAGGGAACCCTCTTGCACTGTTGGTGGGAATGTGAACTGGTGCAGCCACTGGAAAAATGTGTGGAGGTTCCTCAAAGAGTTAAAAATAGATCTGCCCTACGACCCGGCAATTGCACTGTTGGGGATTTACCCCAAAGATTCAGATGCAATGAAACGCCGGGACACCTGCACCCCGATGTTCATAGCAGCAATGTCCACAACAGCCAGACTGTGGAAGGAGCCTCGGTGTCATCGAAAGATGAATGGATAAAGAAGATGTGGTTTATGTATACAAGGGAATATTACTCAGCCATTAGAAACGACAAATACCCACCATTTGCTTCAACGGGGATGGAACTGGAGGGTATTATGCTGAGTGAAGTAAGTCAATTGGAGAAGGACAAACATTGTATGTTCTCATTCATTTGGGGAATATAAATAATAGTGAAAGGGAATATAAGGGAAGGGAGAAGAAATGTGTGGGAAATATCAGAAAGGGAGACAGAACATAAAGACTCGTAACTCTGGGAAATGAACTAGGGGTGGTGGAAGGGGAGGAGGGTGGGGGGTGGGGGTAAATGGGTGACAGGCACTGTGGGGGGCACTTGACAGGATGAGCACTGGGTTTTATTCTCTATGTTGGTAAATTGAACACCAATAAAAAATAAATGTATTATTTAAAAAAAATAATAAAAAAATAAAGGTTTAAAAAAATGAAATAGGAACGTCCTGCATCCAGCTCTGTCCTGCTTCTCCTATACTGATTTGCTGTCCAGGGTCATTTGTGGGGACGGACGAATGTTACGAGTGCTTTTTCTATTTCTAAAATCGGCCACCATGATTTTGATAGGAATGACATTGGAACTGCGGGTGGCTTCTGGAACTGTGGACATTTTAACAAGATGAAGGCTCCAACCCCACAAGCCCAGGATGTCCTCCCAAAGTCTTGTAATTTTCAGTGTACAAGTCTTGCACTCCCTTGGTTCAGTCTAATTATTTTGTTCTTTTGGATGCTCCTGATAAGGGAGTATGTCCTTAATTTCCTTTCTGAGTGCTCATTGTCGGGACACAGCAAGGCTACTGAGCTCTGTTCATTTTGTGTCCCACAACTTGACTGAATTCACTCATTAGTTCTAACAGTTTTTGGTGGAGTCTCTCGGGTTTCCTGTTTCTAATGCCACATCTTCAGCAAATAGGGACAGTTTGACGCCCCCCATACAGGTGTGGAACCTTTTCTGTTTCCTGTCTGTTGACTACGGTAGGACTTCCTTGGCTTGTTCCTGCTCTTAGGGGAGACGATTTCAAGTTTTCACTCTTGAGGATGATGTCAGCTGCGGGCCTTCCTACACAGCCTTTATTCTGTTGATATACGTTTCCTCAAAACCCACTATGCCAAAAAAAAAAAAATTAAAAAACCCGCTATGCTTTTTATGTTGTATTTTGTCAAATGCTTTTTCTGCAACTCTTGAGAGGATTGTATGCCTTTGTCCTTTCTCTTGTTTTTGTTTTTAAGATTTTATTTATTTACCCATGAGAGACAGAGAGCGAGAGAGCAAGAGAGAGAGACAGAGAGACAGAGGCAGAGACACAGTCAGAGACATAGACAGAGGGAGAAGCAGGCTCCAAGTAGGGAACCCGACATGGGACTCAATCCTAGGAATCCAGGATCACGCCCTGGGCCAAAGGCAGGCGCTAAACCGCTGAGCTCCCCGGGGCTGCTCCATGTCCTTTCTCTCGTTAATGTGATGGATCATGGTGACTGATAGCCAGAGGGGACGCCGGTGGAAGATGGGCAAAATAGATGAAGAATATTAAGAGCGGGATCCCTGGGTGGCCTGGGATCAAATCCCACGTCAGGCTCCCAGTGCATGTAGCCTGTTTCTCCCTCTGCCTGTGTCTCTGCCTCTCTCTCTCCCTGTGTGACTATCATAAATAAATAATTTTTTAAAAAAAAGAACATTAAGAGCTATAAGCATCTGGTTCTCAAATAAATAAGTCACAGATATTGAGAAAGTACAGCCTAGGCAATAGAGTCAGTACTACTGTGACAACTTTGTATGGGGACAGATGGTGATGACACTTCTCATGGGGAGATCTGAGTATGCACAGAATTGTCAAATCACTAAGCCATAGCCCTGAAACTACTGTAACATTGTGTGTTGACTGTACTTCAATAATATCAAAGAAAAGGGGTTTCGGATGGGACTCACGGTGGGTCCATGAAAGGCATTAAAATGGACATTACACATATGAAGGCACCTCTGAAGAGGGGATAAAGATGCTACATGTCTTGATGTTAATTTTCAGAAGATTTACTTGAGATAGGGTGCAGTGGGGAGGGGTAGATGGAGAGGGTGAATCTGGAGCAGACTCCTCACATACCAGTCACCAGGTCTGGGTGAGGACCAAGTGAGGACCACAGTCAGCAGGTACAGGTGAGCCCCATGTGGGACCCAGAGCCACCAGGACCAGATGAGGCTCAGGTGGGGACCAAAAAGACCAGGTCCAGGTTGAGGCCCAGGTGGAGCCCAGAGGCACCAGGTCCAGGTGAGACCCAGGTGGCAACCAGATTCACCAGGTCCAGGTGAATTCCAGGTGGGGACCAGATTCGCCAACTCCAGGTAAGGCCCAGGTTTGGACCAAAGTCACAAGGTCTGGGTGAGGCCCAGGTGGGGACACAATCTCCAGGTCCAGGTGAGACAAAACTGAGGACCAGAGTCAACAGGTCCAGCGGAGGCACAAGAGGGGACCAGAGTCACCAAGTACAGGTGAGGCCCAGATGAGGATCAGAGTCACCAGGTCCAGGTGAGGCCTAGAAGGAGACCACAGGACCCAGGTCCAGGTGAGCCCCATGTGGGAACCAGAGCCACCAGGTCCATTTGCGGCCCAGGTGGGGACCACAGTCACCAGGTCCAGGTGAAGCCCAGGTGGGGACCAGATTCACCAAGACCAGGTGAGGCACAAGTGGTGACCAGAGTCACCAGGTCTGGGTAAGGAACAGGTAAGGACCAGATTCACCAGATCCAGGGGAGGCCCCGGTGGGGACCAGAGTCGCCAGGTCCGGGTGAGACCCAGGTGGCAACCACACTCAGCAGGTCCAGGTGAGGCCAAGCTGAGGACCAGTGTCACCAGGGCCAGGTGAGGCCCAGATGGGGACCAGAGTCACCATGTCCAGGTGAGGCCAGAAGGACACCACAGGTACCAGCTCCAGGTGAGGTCCATGTGCAAACCAGAGTCACCCAGTCCAGGTGAGGCCCAGGAGGGGACCAGAGTCACCAGGTCAAGGAGTGGCCCAGAAGGGGACCAGAATCCGCTGGTCCAGGTGAGGCCCAGGTGTCGTACAGATTAACTAGGTCCCAATGACACCCAGGTGAGGACCAGAGTGACCAAGTCAAGGTGGGGCCCAGATGGTGATCAGAGTCACCGGGTTCAGGTGAGGCCAAGAAGGGGACCACAGTCACCATGTCCAGGTGAACCTGATGTGGGAACTAGAGCCACCAGATCCAGGTGAGGCCCAGTGGGGAATAGAGTAAACATGTCCCGATGATGCCCAGGTAGGGACCAGAGTCACCAGGTCCAGATGAGGCCCAGGTGGGGAGCATATTCACTAGGTCCAGGTGAGGCCCAGTTGAGGACCAGAGTCACCAGGTCTGGTTGAGGCCCAGAGGGGTACCAGAATCACCTGGTCCAGGTGACATCCAGAGGGGTTCCAGAGTCATCATGTCCAGGTTAGGCTCAGGTGTGGAACAGAGTAACCAGGTCCCAATGATGCCCAGGTGAGGACCAGAGTCACCAGTTCCAGGTGAGGCCAAGAAGGAGTCCACAGCAATCAGGTCCAGGTGAGGCCCAGATGGGGACCAGATTCACCAGGTCCAGGTGAGGCCCAGGTGGTGACCAGAGTCACCAGGTCCGGGTGAGGACCAGGTAAGGACCAGATTCACCAGGTCCAAGTGAGGCCCATGTTGGGACCTAAGTCACCAGATACGGGTGAGGCCCAGGTGGCAACCACACTCACCAGGTCCAGGTGAGGCCAACCTGCAGGCCAGAGTCACCAGATCCAGGTGAGGCCGTGGTGGGGACCAGAGTCACCAGGGAAATGTGAGGCTAGAAGGACACCACAGTCACCAGGTCCAGGTGTGGTTCATGTGGGAACGAGAGTCACCAGGTCCAGGTGAGGCCCAGGTGGGGACCACAGTCATGAGGTCCAGGTTAGGTCCAGGTAGTGACAAGATTCACCAAGTCCAGGGGAGACCCAGGTGATGACCAGAGTCACCAGGTCAGGGTGAGGACCAGGTAAGGACCAGATTCAGCAGGTCCAAGTGAAGCCCAGGTGGGGACCAGAGTCACCAGGTAAGGGTGAGGCCCCGAGTGGGAACAGAGGTCCCCGGTCAAAGTGAGGCCCAGGTGTGGAATAGAGGATCCAGGTCCCAATGATGCCTAGGTGAGGACCAGAGTCACTAGGGCCATGCGAGGCCCAGATGGGGATCAGAATCACCAGGTCCTGGTGAGGCATAGAAAGAGACCACAGTCACCAGTATCAGGTGAGCCCCATGTGGGAACCAGAGCCACTATATCCAGCTGAGTCCCAGGTCCATGTGAGGCCCATGTGAGGACCAGATTCATCAGGTTGAGTTGAGGCATAGCTGGGAACAAGAGTCACCAGGTCTGGGTGAGGCCTAGGTGGGGACGAGATTCACCAGGTCCAGGTGAGGCCAAACTGAGGACCTGAGTCACCAGATCCAGGTGAGGTCCATGTTGGAAAGAGAGTCACCAGGTCCAGGAGAGGTCCAGAGTCTCTGGACCAGAGTTATCAGGTCCAGGTGAGGCCCAGGTGAGGACCAGAGTTACCAGGTACACATGAGGCCCAGGTGGGGACCTGAGGCAACAGGTCCGAGTGAGGCCGGCTGGGGACCATGGTCACCAGGTCTACGTGAGGCCCAGGTCTGGAACACAGTAACCAGGTCTAGGTGAGTCCCAGGTGGTGACAACAGTCACCACGTCCAGGTGAGGCCCAGGTGGGGACCAGAATCACCATGTACAGGTGAGGCCCTTGAAAGAATCAGAGTCAACAGTTCGAGGTGAGGCACAGGTGGCAACCAGAGTCAGCAGGTCCAAATCAGGCCAAAGTGGGGTTCATAGTCACCAGGTCACAGTGAGACACAGAGGGGGACCAGAGTCACCTGGTTCAGGAGAGGCCCAGTTGTGGAACACAGTAACTGGGTCCCAATTATGCCCAGTTGAGGACCAGAGTCAACAGGGCCAGGTGAGGCCCAGGTGGGGACCACAATCACCAGATCCAGGTGAGTCTCAGGTGTAGACCAGAATCACCAGTTCCAGGTGAGGCCCAGTGAAGGACCAGAGTTACCAGGTCGAGGTGAGTCGCAGGTGGGGAACAGAATAACCTTGTCCCAGTGATGCTCACCTCGGGACCAGAGTCACCAGGTCCACTTGAGGACCAAGTGGGGACCACAGTCACCAGGTCCAGGTGAGGCCCAGGTGGAGACCATAATTACCAGTTAAAGGTGAGTCTAGAAGGACAACATGGTCACCAGGTCTAGGTGTGATCCATGTGAGAACCAGATCACCAGGTACAGGAGAGGCCCAGGTGGGAACCAGAGTCAGCAGGTCTGGGTGAGGCCCAGGTGGGGACCACAGTCACCAGGTCCAGGTGCAACCAAGCTGAGGACCAGAGTCACCAAATCCAGGTGAGGCCCGGGGGAAGGCGGGGGACTGGAGCCACCAGGTACAGGTGAGGCTAGAAGAACAGCAGAGACACAAGTTCCAGTTGAGGTTCATGTGGGAACCAGAGTCACCAGGTACAGGTGAGGACCAAAGTTAAATGTTCCAGAGTCTCACTTGGGAAACAGAGTAACCCTATCCCGATGATGCCCAGGTGGGTACAAGAGTCACCAGGTCCAGGTGAGGTGCACATGAGGACCAGTCACCAGGTCCAGGTGATACCCAGGAGGGGACCAGATTCACCAGGTGCAGGTGAGGCCCAGGTGGAACAGAGTCACCTGGTCTGGGTGAGGCCCAGGTGGGGACAAAAGTCATAAGACCAGTTGAGGCCCAGGTGGGAACACAGTCACCTGGTCCAGGTGAGGCCAAGCTAAGTACCAGAGGAACCAGGTCCAGCTGAGGCCCAGTTGGGGACTGGAGCGACCAAGTATAGGTTAGGTTAGAAGGACACCACAGTCATAAGAACGCAGCTAGTAGAAAGCTGGCTTCTAGGGATGCCTCCTTGTGAGAGCTGAGCTCAGGGCAGGACCCTCCCGCATCCTGACTGCCTGTAGACATAGCTCCTATCATCCTTAAGCGAGGTGCTGGAAGAGGTTGTGTGAAAAGCCTGTGGAAGTGTCAGGCCTGTACTCCCGTGTATCTGAGTCCAATACAGCGATTTCCAACAGCCTTGTTCAATTAGAGTGTAGCTAGGTTCTAACTCCCATAAATGAGTGGCGAGCAGACATCTGCCCCCAAGGCAAACACACTTCTGAGAGTTGAGCTTATAGCCTGTACCTGCCACATCCTGACTGCATGTCTTCGCTCCTAAGAGGCCTAGGGTCGATGCGTGACAGAAGTAGTGTGAGAGGTAAGTGGAAGGTGCAGACCCACAAGACTACTGTCTCTAAGCTCAATCCAGCGATTTCTGAGGAATTCCTCTCATAATTGGTGCTACATACGAACTTCCATACATGAGAAGTAAGTGGAACGCAGTGTCCAAGGGAACTTCCCTCTGAGAGGTGTGTCGGGTAGACTTGGACCCAAGCTCGAGTTTGTAAATCAACCCTCCTGTGTTTGAATCGGTGTTGGCTCCTTAGTGGTTTCTCGGATTCGCAATCTTGGGCGCAACACCCCCATGTCCCCTCCCCACCTGGGCTGACCCCCCTGTCCCCTCCCACCCAGGCTGACCCTCAGTCACCTCCCAGCCCACAACAGCTGGGCACAGGCCCTCACACATGTCCCATGGGCATGGTGGGCACTCCCACCGTCCCTGGCCTCCCAGGGGAAGGAAGGAGGTTTCAGCAGGACACACTCCCATGGTGACCCCAGGGCTCCCTGCCCAGGATGACAGCTGGTGACAGGTCGGGGTCTGTGTCAGATGCCGGCTCCTCCTCCCTGGGTTTCCCAGTGGAAATGAAGGAGGAGGCCCTGGTCTCCTCCAGGGACATCACGCAGGTAGACCTGGACATCAACAGGACGTTCGGCAGCCACACCATGTTTTGGGACTGCTATGGAGTCGGGTGAGGCTGCTGGGCCAGGGGGGTTCGGGGCCCCGCGGGAGGCCTGGGGGCTTCTGGGTAGGGAACACAGGGCTTCCGAGGCCAGGGGGAGCAACAGCAGTCAACAACACACTGCTGCCTGGTAGGGTGCTGGGGATGACCCCCGTACCCCCACCCCCGGGGTCTCGGGGATGAGGAGGTCACTAGGATGGGGCCTCCAGGGTTTGCCATGTGAGCTGAACCCCAAAGGGGTGAGGGACAGCCCCCTGAGAAGCAGGGGGCTGGGGTGGGGGTCGTGGGGGGCAGTAAGGGGACCTGGGGGCCAGGTGGCATGGCCGTGGCTGGAGCAGGACACACATCGATCCGATGAAGGTCGGACGGGTCAGGGTGACACCCACACACTTTATTTATATATTTATATATTTATATACTTATATATTTCTAAATTCTATGCATTGTATTTGAGACAATTTGCAATTTGTAAACATACATAGTATGATGACCCCCAGATAATGCCCCCGGTCCAGCCAGGGCCCTGCACTGACCACACAGGGCCCCAGGGGCAGGTGTCACAGCAAACCCCAGACTGGGGTCGCCTTTGTCTGTAGACGTCTCCATGTGCATCTTAGAGAAAGGTGATGCCCTGTGTCCGCAGGCCCCCCATGCCATCCCCCTCATTCCCCACACCCACACCATCCCCCTACATCATCATCCCCCATGGCATCGCCTCCATACCATCCCCCTACACCATCCCCCTCACACCCCCACACAATCCCACCCACTCTATACCCCTACACCATCCCCCCTACACCATCCCCCACACTCCACCACCATCATACCTCTGCCCCCACACCATCCGCCCCACCCCCCCACTCCCACACCATCGGCCCCCAGCAAGGACACGGTGCAGCTGCCCCCTGTGGGACATGCTCAGCGTCCCCGGGGTTCTCTGGACAGCCTGCTCCCATCAGAAGCCCTGGTGTCCCATAGAGTACCCAGGGGTTGCAGGGATGAGGGAAGGCAGGGAGCCCATGACAGGGTGGGTGCAGGTGGGTGGAGCAGAGGACACACTGTGCCCTGCCTCCTCCCACTGTCCCTCCTGGAGGGCGGCACACCCTGCACAGGGCACCAGCCCCTAACCCAGAGGGACCTGGGCTGGCCTGGCCGTGGGCTCTGTGGGGGCTGGGGGGATTTGAGCCCCCCCCAGGCCCAACGCAAAGACTAATGGGATCCAGCCCCCCATGGCCCTGGCCAGGCCTGGATTCCAGCCCTGGGCTGAGCCAGCCCTCTCACAGCTGGATGTGGCCTCCTGGGCCCTGGGCGTGCCCCACAGATCCAGGTCGCTGACCTAGGGCAGCCCTGCGGATCCCGGGACACCCCAGGGAGGGGAGAGCAGGGGAGGCTGGTGGGCCCCACCAACACCCACAGCAGGAGGCAGGCTCCTCCAGGTGCTGGGGCCCCAGGGGGCCCGAGGCCGGGGTCCAGCTGCCCTGCGGGGACCCAGCGCTGGAGCCCATGAGCTGCAGGTCCAGGTCAGCTCTGCGTCCTCAGAACCGTCTCTCAGGCTGAAACCTCAGGACACACGCCCCCACACGGAGTCCACACATGCTCCCAGGTGGGGACTCCAGCCCCCGCCCCCCCACCCCATGTGATTCTTGCCCTCCCCTAAAGGACAGAAAGGTCTCCCTCCCCAGGGGAAGGCGCGCTCCCTCAGCTCTGAGCCCGTTTGCTGTAGAAAGTCAATAAAGTGTTGTGATGCGAA
This sequence comes from Canis aureus, assembly GCF_053574225.1. Taxonomy (NCBI): domain Eukaryota; kingdom Metazoa; phylum Chordata; class Mammalia; order Carnivora; family Canidae; genus Canis; species Canis aureus. The sequence continues at coordinate 46,900,205 of NC_135635.1, read as the reverse complement.
AATGCACAGCCAGCCCATTTCTGTGTCTCCCAGAACTCTGTGCATGGGGCGTGGAGAAACCCCCAGAGAGGAGGAGGGGGCACCGCCCAGGCCCCAACCAGCCCCTGCAGGGGCGCCGCCAGGCACACACAGCTGACATCCCCACGTGCCTTCCAGGGGCGGCCACATGCCAGGGTCAGGACCCCGCAGACTTTACTGGGACTAACCCTGTGCTCCGCGGGCCAGGAGGTGCTGGGACAGAGTGACAGCCAGGGAGCCTCAGGTCACCAGGGTCTGTGCAAAGCGACCTGGGAGGTCTGTGCTCCCTCTGTTCAGGGGGCCGGGGCTGGCCCGGTTCCGGGGCACTTCCTCCCCTCCCCGCATCCACATGCCTGTGTGCTTGGGGCACAGAGGGCCTGCTGGGCGGTCAGCGTGACCCTGGAAGGGAGGTCAGGACAGCAGGCCCTTGTGTTGTGCCCAAGATTGCGAATCCGAGAAACCACCGAGGAGCCGACACCAATGCAAACACACGAGGGTTGATTTACAAACTCGAGCTTGGGTCCAAGTGCACCCGACACAGCGGAGCAGGGACTTGGACCCCAACACTAAGTGCCTGCGGATTTAGTTGGTATCCTCCTCCCGTATGATGTTTTCAAAAGATCGTGAGAGGCAAGAGGCAAGCTGCTGGCCTGACAAGTGCGTGTCTCAGGGTAGAGTACCGTGCTATTCATGGATCCTGCTCTCCTAGAATGGTGATAGGTTGTAACTCCAATGAGAACGAAGCTCGTTGAAAACAGGCTTAAAGGCACCCTTACGCGTGAGCGCTGAGCTCATGGCAGGACCCTCCCGCATCCTGACTGTAGGCGCAGCCTCCAAAATCTCTATGTTAGATGCTGGCAGATGTGATGTGAAAAGCATGTGTAATGGCTGGCCCTATCCTCAGGATTATCTGACTTCAAAACAGCGATTTGCTAGTGACATTCAATGAGCATGGAACTGCTCCAAACACATGGAGGTTAAGGACCATCTTGCTAAAAGATGAAAGGGTCAACCAGGAAATTAAGGAAGAATTAAAAAGATTCATGGAAACTAATGAGAATGAAGATACAACCATTCAAAATCTTTGGGATGCAGCAAAAGCAGTCATAAGGGGGAAATACATCGCAATACAAGCATCCATCCAAAAACTGTAAAGAACTCAAATACAAAAGCTAACCTTCCACCTAAAGGAGCTAGAGAAAAAACAGCAAATAGATCCTACACCCAGCAGAAGAAGAGAGTTAATAAAGATTCGAGCAGAACTCAATGAAATCAAGACCAGAAGAACTGTGGAACAGATCAACAAAACCAGGAGTTGGTTCTTTGAAAAAATTAAAACATAGATAAACCATTAGCCAGCCTTATTAAACAGAAGACAGAGAAGACTCAAATTAATAAAATCATGAATGAGAAAGGAGAGATCACTACCAACACCAAGGAAATACAAACGATTTTAAAAACATTATGAACAGCTATACACCAATATATTAGGCAATCTAGAAGAAATGGACACATTCCTGGAAAGCCACAAACTACCAAAACTGGAGCAGGAAGAAATAGAAAACCTGAACAGGCCAATAACCGGACACCTGCACCCTGATGTTTCTAGCAGCAATGGCCACAATAGCCAATCTGTGGAAGGAGCCTTGGTGTCCATCGAAAGATGAATGGATAAAGAAGATGTGGTTTATGTATACAATGGGATATTACTCAGCCATTAGAAAAGACAAATACCCACCATTTGCTTCAACGTGGATGGAACTGGAGGGTACTACGCTGAGTGAAATGAGTCAATCGGAGAAGGAGAAACATTATATGTTCTCATTCATTTGGGGAATATAAATAATAGTGAAAGGGAATAGAAGGGAAGGGAGAAGAAATGAGTAGGAAATATCAGAAACGGAGACAGAACATGAAGACACCTAACTCTGGGAAAAGAACTAGGGGTGGTGGAAGGGGAAGAGGGCAGGGGGTGGGGGTGAATGGGTGACGGGCACTGACGGGGGCACTTGACGGGATGAGCACTGGGTGTTATTCTGTATGTTGGCAAATTGAACACCAATAAAAAAATAATTTATATTAAAATAATAAATAAATAAATAAATAAATAAATAAATAAATAAATAAATAAGGGTGCAGGTGTCCTGCGTTTCATTGCATCTGTATCTTTGGGGTAAATCCCCAACAGTGCAATTGCTGGGTCGTAGGGCAGGTCTATTTTTAACTCTTTGAGGAACCTCTGCACAGTTTTCCAGAGTGGCTGCAGCATTTCACATTAACAAAATATTTAAAAAGAAAAAAAATTGATATAATCTCAAAAGAGAAAAACAAGAATCAGAAATGTAGAAGATAAAAAAATCTAATTTATCTGATAAGAGGATTGCCACCCAACTTTCTTTTGAGGACAATTTATATGGTAAGTAGTTCTCCACCCCCTCATTTTCAGTCTTAAGTTGTCTTTCAGTCTAAAATGAGTCTCAAAAAACAAAAAAAAAAAAAAAAAAAAATGAGTCTCTTGTAGAAAGCATATAGATGGGTCTTGCTTTGTTATCCTGTCTGTTACCTTGTGCCTATTGACTGGAGCATTCAGCCCTTTCAGGTTCAGAGTAACTATTGAAAGAAATTAATTTAGTGCTATTGTATTTCCTGAACATCTAATTTTATCTAATATTATGTTTATCTAATATTTCTTCCTCTGTATGTTAGGAATATCTTGTCTCTTTCAGGATTTTCTTTTTTTCTCTGAAATTTGTAAGCTTTACTATTATATGTCAGAGTGTTGCTCTATTTTTATTGATTTTGGGAGGGGTCCTCTCTACCTCTTGAATATGAATGCCTACTTGCTTCCCCAGACTAGGGAAGTTCTCAGCTATGATTTGCTCAAGTATACCTCTGGCCCTCTGTCTCTCTCTCTCTCTGCACTCTCATAAATTCCAATAATTCAGATTTTTTTCATACCATCAATTATCTCTCAGAGCCTCTCCTCATGGGTTATTGTTTTTCTCTCTTTTCCTCAGTTTACTTCCTTTCCATCAACTTGTCTTCTATGTCACTTATTCTCTCTTCTTCTCATTTACCCTGTTAGAGCATTCATTTTAGACTGCATCTCAGAGTATATTTAATCTCAGTATGATTAGATCTCATTTCTGGGTGAAAAGATTCTCTACAGTCTTTTATGATTTTTTCTTTTTTGTATGTTTTTTATTGGAGTTCATTTTGCCAACATATAGTATAACACCCAGTGCTCTTCTCGTTAAGTGTTTTATAATTTTTTTTTCTTTTTTAAAAGATTTTATTTTATTATTTATTCATGAGAGAAACAGAGAGAGAGAGAGGCAGAGACACAGGCAGAGGGAGAAGCAGGCTCCACGCAGGGAGCCTGACTTGGGACTTGATCCTGGGACTCCAGGATCATGCCCTGGGCCGAAGGCAGGCGCCAAACCACTGAGCTACCCAGGGATCCCCCTATGATTTTTTTTCAAGCCCAACCTGTAACTAAAATTGTTATGAACTCCTTCTCCGACATTTTACTCAACTCCATATCCATTAGGTCTGATTCTTTCTTTTGTTGTCTAGTCATTTTGTCTAATGAAGAAGGACTGTATGAGTGAACAGAATAAAAAATATCAACCACACCCTAAGCAAAATGCACACTAGATAAATCTGAAGAGGTAAGGAACAGGAAAATAAAAAAGACAAAGACAAAGATAAAACAAAAAAGAAGAAGAAGAAAAGAAGAAGAAAGAAGAAAGAAGAAGAAGAAGAAGAAGAAGAAGAAGAAGAAGAAGAAGAAGAAGAAGAAGAAGAAGAAGAAGAAGAAGAAGAAGAAGAAGAAGAAGAAGAAGAAGAAGAAGAAGAAGAAGAAGAAGAAGAAGAAGAAGAAGAAGAAGAAGAAGAAGAAGAAGAAACTGCACAGGGCAGGATATAATCTCACAGAATGGACAAAACAGGGTGATCCAGTTGGTCCTGAATATATTTTGGTCTCTGTGTTAGAAGATACTAAAATTCAAAATTATAAAGGAAGCAAAAAACTGTATATATACAAAAATAAAATTGAATACAGTGAAAGGGAGGGGGGCACTTGGCGGGATGAGCCCTGGGGGTTATGCTGTATGTTGGCAAATTGAACTCCAATAAAAAATTTTTTTTAAATGAATACAGTGAAAGGAAGCCAAAAACGAAGAATATATCCATAACATGTAGTTGTAAAATATGAAAGTTTTTTAAAAAAAAAACTTAAAAACAAAAAGTTGATAAGAAACTAGTTGAAAAGGGAAAAGAAAGTGGAATATTTTTAACTGAAAGGTAAACAAATTATAAGAAAAAAACTCAAGTTCTATATACTATTTCCCCCTAGCCCTGGAGTTTTACAGTCCTTTTTGGTCAGTAAACTTGCTTTGCATCTATTCTTCCAGCTGGTTCTCTGGGGGAGGGGCCTGCTGCACTGATTCTCAGGTGTGTGTGCCTGGGTAGAGTTGCACCACTACTTGCCAGGGAGCCGGGCTCAGTGTTTTTTTTTTTTTTGTGTGTGTGTGTGTGTGTGTGTATGGCTTTTGTCCCCTGAAGGCTTTCTGTGCCTCTTTAGAGGGTGAAAATAAAAATAGCTGCACCCGATCTAGACTCAGAACTACAAGATTGGAGTGTGTGCCAGACTCTGCAGATTCCTGTTGGCCACCCACCAAGATCCTACCTGAAAGAAGGCAGAGGAACACTGATTTGTGCAATTTGCAGGGCTCTGGTAAGGAGAGCTTTTGCCCCCTTGTGCAAACACCCACTCAGCCCCTCCTTGAGGAAGCAGAGGGTCATCTCCTTTCTGTCCATTGCAGGGCCCTGGCACTAAGAGCATTCATCCGATGAAGTGTGTACAACTCCAACACTCCTGGAAAAGGCAGAGTGTTGATGCACTGCAGTCCTTTGGAGGGACCCAACACTGAGAGTGGTCACTCAATCCCCTACATAACAGTTTGTGATTTATGGAAAAACATGCTGAGAGCCCCCTCCCAGCTAGCTAACCTAAACTCATTTCCTGCTCCAGTGTTTGGGAACTATGCTGGATCAGGCACCCCTGTTCTTTCTGTGGCTCCTGGGATATTGAGACCCCATTGTCCCACCTGCAATTCTGCCCCACTTCACCACTGCACACCTTTCAGGCAGGGAAATCTCTCACAGGAGATTTCTATAGGTCCTGATTTTGAGCTCCAGGGCTGCATCACTTTTCTGTGGCAGCTTACAAAGGCTCTCTCTCCCCTTTCTCTTCTCAGTCCTACCTTACAAAAAGTGGGCACTTCTCTATTTGTAGAGTTCCAGCCATTCTTTCCTTACATCTCAAGTTGAATTCATATGTGTTCAAGATAGCTTGATAGTCATCTAGCTAAATTGAGGGAACTAGCTGAAATGAGGACCCCTACTCTTCCACCATCTTGGCTCTTCCTCATGTTAACTGGAATTTAAATAAAAACTTGGGAAAGAAGAAGCCTAGGAGCACCTGGATGGTTCAGTTGGTTAAGCATCTGACTCTTATTCTAAGCTTAGCTCTTGATCTCAGTGTGAGGAGTTCAAGCCCCATGGTGGTCTCCATTGCTGGGCATGGAGCCTACTTTAAGAAAAAAGACGCCCAAAAGTAACTGATGTTAATCAGCATCAATTTAGCAGTATCTATTACTATTTTTAGATACTCATGTCCTTTTTTTAAAGATTTGTATTTATTTATTCATGCATGAGAGACACAGGGAGAAAGAGAGAGAGAGAGAGGCAGAGACACAGGCAGAGGGAGAAGCAGGCTCCATGCAGGGAGCCTGACATGGGACTCAATCCCACCAGGATCAGGCCCTGGGCTGAAGGCGGCGCTAAACCGCTGAGCCACGCGGGCTGCCCTAGATACTCATGTCCTTGACCTAAATAATTTCACTTCTCAGTACCCACAGAAATATTTATACATGCACAAAAAATATGTCTAAAGGTGGTCATTTATTCTGCATTTTTTAAATACTAAAGAAATTGAAATGCCCTTAACATTCACCAATAGATGGGAATCTAAAAATATAATACTCTATCTATGGAATAAAACACAACTTTTGCAAGAGGATTTTCTAGGGCACTGTTAAATGAATAATTTATTATGTAAAAATCATATAAGTGATATATGTATGCAAATGCATAGAAAACAGCCTGTTGACATACACACCTTGTACTGCATTATATAGTGTCTCACAAAAATTCATGTCTTTCTGGAACTCTAAAATGTGAACTTATATGGAAACAGAGTCTTCACAGATATAATCAGCTAAGTAAAAATGAGGTCACAGTGGATTAGGGTGGGCCCTCAATGCAATGATTGGTATACAAAGGTCATATGAAGACATACAGGAAAAAGGCCATGTGAAGATGGAGACATGGTGTGACATTAGATACCAGTCAATGAATGACAAGGCCTACTGGCAACCACCAGAAATTAGGAGAGAAGCATGGAACCTCCCTCAGAGGTGCCGGAAGGAACCAACTTTGCCAATACTTTACTTTGAACTTCTAGCTTTCTGAACTGTAAGAGAGAAAAAATCCTGTGGTTTTAAGCCACTCATTTTGTGATAACTTGTTATGGTAGTTCTAGGAAGCTAATTATATACCTGTTTAACAATGGTTTGCTCTAAGGAAGAGATTCTATGTATTTCTATATGCTTGAACATTTTACATTGAGAGTTTATTATTGCATTGCTAACTTTTTGCCAATAAAAATAAATTATCCACATTTTATGTTGGAAGTTTTGACTCTGCCATTTATCAAGTATGAAATCTTGAGCAAGTCATTAAACATCTGAATGTTTCAATTTCTTCTTTTGTAAAATGGGGATAGTAATGTCTACCCTCCTCACCTTCCTGGTTGGTACTGGAGTCCTGCCTGGGCCCTTTTTCTCTTGCTGTCCACATACATTCTTTCTTCAAAATGGCTCTAGTGACTATGAACACCTTTCCATTCACAGTACCATCTCTGTCTCTAATTCATGTCACCAGCCCCCAACAGCCAAAAGCACCATATGTTCCTTTCCTCTTTGAACCCCTTCAACACTTCTTCATTACCTATTAAATTAGATCCAAACTTCTTACTTAAGACCTTCTCCATTCTGAGCGCTACCTACCCACCAGCCTTATCAGTCTCCACTGTTTCCTTGGTAGAGGGAAGCCAGGTTTGTGGGTAATCTTTGAATCTTGAACCTTGCCTTTTTAAGCTATGCCATTGAGTATGTTTACTCGTGTGAACAGATTATCCTCCATCCTATCTCTCTTTCCATCCACAATAGAAATATTTTACTGTCCTTTGAATTTCTGTAGCATTTTCTGTCTTTAAATTCTGTAGACCTTAAGTTTTTTGATGTATTTAATCACACTCCCCCCTCATTAAACTGCAAACTCCTTCTGAGAAAAAGACCTTTATTCACTCTGGTGCCTAGCACACCATCTTATGGAGAGCAGGTGATCAATACATATTTGTCAAATAAATGAATAACAATTAAAAAACACTTGACTTTCACAGAACTGATATGGGTTCTAAAATTGTTTTAAATCATAAACAAATGTAATATCCTGCCAGTACATACCAGGACAGTCACGCTAGCTGTAAAATACAGAAATACATCCCTACCACTGCCCCTTGCCACCTGAGAGCCTCCCACTACCACTTTTGGCCTGGTTTCTCCTCCTCCAGGGGCGTGTGGACTCTTGCACTCCCCTAACTAAAGAACTGATGCCTTCCACAGCAGGCAGCATTCAGGCCCCTGCTCCAGCCATATGACTGGGGTCCACAGGTGGAAGTCTCCATTCTGGCCAATCAAGACCCATGCAAAGTCACTGTCGAATATTTGATAATTACCCCTGATTATATGTAAAGTTTACACAATTTGAAAATGATATTTCTTCTCACTGCAAAATCTCGAAAGAGTCAGCAAATCCAGGGATAGAAAGGAAAATGAAACTTTGTCAGTCTCTGAAGGTCTAGGGTACATCCATTAGGACTCAATCTTCATGTAAACCAGAAGGTAAGCAGTTTCCCGCCTAGAAAGAAAAAAAAATGCATCAGCATAACAGAGATGAATCATTTATAGTCAATGGATCCATTTATTAATTCATGATGGCACAAGCATCAGAAAAGTTTCTGGTTGTTGGATCAAGTCTTCATCTATCCAATACCTCAGAGGGGGAAAATGGATAACTTGAAAAAATAGCCACTAATCTCCTACTAGGTGACATCTCTGTCAGGGGTTGACAAACCAACAGCCCACTAGCCAAACATCACCATGTTTCTGTGAATGAATTTAGCTGTAACACAGCCACACCCATTCACTGAGGTATTGTCTGTGGCTGCTTCTTGCTACAGGTTAGAGTTGAGGACTTGCAACAGAGACTTTATGGCCCATACAGCCTTATTTACTCTCTGGCCATTTACAGAAAAAGTTTGCCAAACACTGATCTAAATAAAGGGAGAATTGATCACAGATAACCAGAAAGTGACAGAGAATGGGCATCTAAGGAAGATGTTCAGAAGAAAGAAAAGATAAAAACCAGAAGACTATAAGAGGATTTCAAAAACAAATTTCATCTACATCATTATTTTTCACATAATCAGGCCTACTCCTGCTCCTGAAATCATTTCAAATATCACCTCTGGTATACAATGTCACTGCTAACCCAGAAACTCAACTTAAAAAAAAACTTACAAAGTCTCCCTGTTTTAACCTCATCCAGGAGGAGAGAGGTAAGATGGCGGAGGAATAGGGGACCCTAATTTTGCCTGGTCCCTGGAATTCATCTAGATAGCTATCAAATCACTATGAACATCTGCAAATTCAACTGGAGATCTAAGAAAAGAATTGCTGCAAATGTACAAATACAAAAATGACCACTCTTTGCAAGGTAGGAGGTGTAGAGAAGTGAATCTGAGGTGATATATCAGAAGATAAATCCTGTAAGACAATACTGGAGAGTGATAATAGCAGCAGAGTGCAAAATTGGAACCTTTAGAAGTCTGCTCTGGTGAGGGACGTCCCTGCCTGCAAGGTGCTCAGGTGGCGAAGGAGGGCAGAATCCTAGGTGGAACAGTGTGTCTCAGGATCCCCAGGGCCACAAAAAGAATGGGGGTGGCTGAGCGCAAAAGAGTTCCCAAGCATTGGATCAGGGAACCCAGCTGCCAACAGTGAGCCCAAGGAGTGGGTTTTCTGTTTGGTGTTGCCATAAATCATGAAGTGTTGCACGGTTGGGTGACTACTCTCCAAGGAGGGGCCCAGCAAGAGGCAGAACAGCAGCAAGACCACCCTCCATGACATGGGAGAGGCAGTGCGGGTGCATGCCACCGCAAGAGTTTGTAAAGTTGGAGACTCAAAACAAGGTCTCATGCCTGAGATAAAAATGTTCCATCACAGGCTGGGTGAGCTTGGAGTGTGGAAGGAAACCAGGGAGACAAGAGTGATTAACTGTTTTTCCCTGAGGGCACACTGAGGAGTGGGGGACATGAGCTTTCAGCTCCAAGGCTGGAGATTTGGGCACCAGCATTTTTATTTTCATCCCTCAAATTGGTGCTCAAAGCCTTCAGGGAACAAAAGCCACAGAGAGCAATTGAGAGCTGATTATACTGAGCATGGTTCCCTTGGCAAAGGGAGCGCAATACTGCCCAAGCAAAGATACATGAGAATCAATGCAACAGGCTCTAGAATATTGGTAAGAACATCTGGATAATACCAAGTTTACTGATCATAGAGAACTGCAGAATTCCAGCACTAAGCATGTTTCTTTCTCATGATTTAGTTTTTCATTTAAATTTTTTTCCATTCCAACTGATTTCTTATTTTAGCAACTCCTTTTTTAATTTATGTTTTATATATCTATTTTTAATTTTTGGCTTCCTTTCACTGTATTCAATTTTATTTTTGTATACACATAAGTTTTTCTTTCTTTACAATTCTGGGATTTAGTTTTTCTAATAGATCAAAATACATGCAGGATCTAATTTATTGCTCTGTTTTGTTCACCTTCTGTGTGATTTTATTCCTTTTTTTCTTCTTTTCTGTAGCTTCTTAGTTGATCTCTTCTTAGCTGTTTAGTGTATATATTTCTGGATTGTTGCCATTTTTATCCTTTGTGCTGTCTTTCATCTATTCTTCTCCGGACACAATGACAAAAGAAGGACTCAACCAAAAAAAAAAAAAGAGAGAGAGAGAGAGAGAGAGAACAAGAGCTAGGGACTTATTCAGTATGGATATAAGTAAGATGTCAGAACTAGAATTCAAGACAATGACTACAAAAATACTAGCAGGACTTGAAAAAAGCATAGAAGACAATGGAGAACCCCTTTCTGGAGAAACAAAAAAACTAAATATTAATCAGGTTGAAATAAAAAAGATATAACTGAGATGTGATTTTTTTAAAATGGAGGCTCTAACTGCTAGGATAAAGGAGGCAGAAGAGAAAGTCACTGATACAGAACAAAATGATGGAAAATTTAATAAATGAGAAAAAGAGAGAGAAATAACTACTGGATCATGAAGGAGAGAATTCAAGAGATAAGTAACACCACAAAGTGAAATAATATGAGAATATTTGGCATGCCAGAGAAAGAAGAAAGAGGGAGGGCAGACAGTTTATTTGAGCAAAATTATAGCTGAGAACTTCTCTAATCTAGAGAAGGAAACAAGTATTCTGCAGGAGACACAGAGAACCAAAATCAATAAAAACAGATCAACACCTCGAAATACAATACTGAAGCTTGAATATTTCAAAGACAAACGGAAACTCTTGAAAGCAGCTCAGGACAAAACGTCCTTAATCTACAAGGATAGAAACATAAGGCTGACAGCAGACTTATCCACAGAGACCTGGCAAGCCAGAAAGGACTGGCATGATAAATTCAACTTGTTAAATGGGAAAAATATGCAGCTGAGAATACTTTATCCAGCAAGGCTGTCATTCAGAATACAAGGAGAGATAAAGATTTTGCAGGACAAACGTATGCTAAAAGAATTTGGATCACTAAACCAGTCTTGCAAGAAATATTAAAGGGGATCCTTTCAGAAAGAGAGAGCCTAAAAGTAACACAGATAAGAAAGGAACAGAAACAATCTACAGAAGCAGCAATTTTACAGGTAATACAATGGCACTAAATTGTGGAAGGAGCCTTGGTGTCCATTGAAAGATGAATGGATAAAGAGATGTGGTCTATGTATACAATGGAATATTACTCAGCCATTAGAAATGACAAATACCCACCATTTGCTTCGACATGGATGGAACTGGAGGGTTATACTAAGTGAAATATGTCAATCGGAGAAAGACAAACATATGGTCTCATTCATTTGGGGGAATATAAAAAATAGCTAAAGGGAATAAAGGGGAAAGGAGAGAAAATGAATGGGAAATATTAGAGAGGGAGACCGAATATGAGAGACTCCTAACTCTGGGAAACGAACAAGGGGTGGTGGAAAGGGAGGTGGGCGGGGGGTGGGGGTGAGTGGGTGATGGGCACTGAGCGGGATACTTGATGGGATGAGCACTGGGTATTATGCTATATGTTGGCAAATTGAACTCCAATAAAATGAAATTTAAAAAAACGATGGCACGAAATTTATGTCTTTCAGTAATTAATCTAAATAGAAGTGGACTAAATGCTCCACCAAAAGACATAGGATATCAGATTGGGTTAAAAAAATAAAACAAGCAAGATCCATTCATATGCTGTGTGTAAGAGACACATTTTAGATCCAAAGGCACCTCCGGGAGTAGGTGGCAAGATGGCGGAAAAGTAGGATTCCCCAAGTCACCTGTCCCCACCAAATTACCTAGACAACTTTCAAATCATTCTGAAAACCTATGAATTCGACCTGAGATCTAAAGAGAGAACAGCTGGAATGCTACAGTGAGAAGAGTTTGCCCTTCTATCAAGTACAACTTGTTTTTGGCCACTCTGCATTGAGCAAAATGACTACAAAGAAAAATTCACCTCAAAAGAAAGAATCAGAAACAGTCCTTTCTCCAACAGAGTTACAAAATTTGGATTACAATTCAATGTCAGAAAGCCAATTCAGAAGAACTATTATAAAGCGACTGGTGGCTCTAGAAAAAAGCATAAGGATTCAAGAGACTACAAGATTGCAGAATTTAGATCTAATCAGGCAGAAATTAAAAATCAATTAAATGAGATGCAATCCAGGGATCCCTGGGTGGCGCAGCGGTATAGCACCTGCCTTTGGCTCAGGGCGCGATCCTGGAGACCCGGGATCGAATCCCACGTCGGGCTCCCAGTGCATGGAGCCTGCTTCTCCCTCTGCCTGTGTCTCTGCCTCTCTCTCTCTTTCTCTCTCTGTATGACAATAGTAAATAAATAAATAAAAATTTTAAATGACATGCAATCCAAACTAGAAGTCCTAATGACGAGGGTTAACGAGGTAGAAGAACGAGTGAGTGACACAGAAGACAAGTTGATGTCAAGGAGGGAAACTGAGGAAAAAAGAAAAACAATGAAAAGATCATGAGGATAGGTTAAGGGAAATAAATGACAGCCTCAGAAGGAAAAATCTACTTTTAATTGAGGTTCCGCTGGCACAAAAACAGACACATAGATCAATGGAACAGAATAGAGAACCCAGAAGTGGACCCTCAACTTTATGGTCAACTAATATTCGATAAAGGAGGAAAGACTATCCATTGGAAGAAAGACAGTCTCTTCAATAAATGGTACTGGGAAAATTGGACATCCACATGCAGAAGAATGAAATGAGACCACTCTCTTTCACCATACACAAAGATAAACTCAAAATGGATGAAAGATCTAAATGTGAGACAAGATTCCATCAAAATCCTAGAGGAGAACATAGGCAACACCCTTTTTGAACTCAGCCACAGTAACTTCTTGCAAGATTCATCCACGAATGCAAAAGAAACAAAAGCAAAAATGAACTATTGGGAATTCATCAAGATAAGAAGCTTTTGTACAGCAAAGGGTACAGTCAACAAAACTAAAAGACAACCTACAGAATGGGAGAAGATATTTGCAAATGACGTATCAGATAAAGGGCTAGTTTCCAAGATCTATAAAGAACTGATTAAACTCAACACCAAAGAAACAAACAATCCAATCATGAAATGGGCAAAAGACATGAAGAGAAATCTCACAGAGGAAGACATCAACATGGCCAACATGCACATAGAAAATGATCTGCATCCCTTGCCATCAGGGAAATACAAATCCAAACCACAATGAGATACCACCTCACACCAGTGAGAATGGGGAAAATTAACAAGGCAGGAAACCACAAATGTTGGAGAGGATGTGGAAAAAGGGGAACCCTCTTGCACTCTTGGTGGGAATGTGAACTGGTGCAGCCACTCTGGAAAACTGTGTGGAGGTTCCTCAAAGAGTCAAAAATAGATCTGCCCTACGACCCAGCAATTGCACTGTTGGGGATTTACCCCAATTATTCAGATGCAATGAAACGCCGGGACACCTGCACCCCGATGTTCAGAGCAGCAATGGCCACAATAGCCAAACTGTGGAAGGAGCCTCGGTGTCCATCGAAGGATGAATGGATAAAGAGGATGTGGTTTATGTATACAAGGGAATATTCCTCAGCCATTAGAAACGACAAATACCCACCATTTGCTTCAACGTGGATGGAACTGGAGGGTATTATGCTGAGTGAAGTAAGTCAATCAGAGAAGGACAGTGTATGTTCTCATTCATTTGGGGAATATAAATAATAGTGAAAGGGAATAGAAGGGAAGGGAGAAGAAATGTGTGGAAATATCAGAAAGGGAGACAGAACATAAAGACTCCTAACTCTGGGAAATGAACTAGGGGTGGTGGAAGGGGAGGAGGGCGGGGGATGGGGGTGAATGGGTGATGGGCACTGAGGGGGGCACTTGACGGGATGAGCACTGGGTGTTATTCTGTATGTTGTTAAATTGAACACCAATAAAAAAATAATTTATTTAAAAAAGTAATAATAATTCGGGTTCCCGAGGGTGCTGAAATGGACAGAAGTCCAGAATATGTATTTTAACAAATCAGAGCTCACAACTTCCCTAATTTAGAGAGGGAAACAGGCATTCATATCCAGGAAATAGAGCGATCCCCCCCTAAAATCAATAAAAACCACTAAAAACCTCGACATTTAATAGTGAAACTTGCAAATTCAAAAGAAAAAGGGAAGATCCTTAAAGCAGCAAGAGACAAGAAATATCTAAATTTTATGGGGAGAAATATTAGATTAACAGCAGACCTCCCCACAGAGACCTGGTAGGCCAGAAAGGGCTGGCAAAATATATTCAGGGTCCTTAATGAGAAAAACCTGCAGCCAAGGATACTTTATCTAGCAAGGCTCTCATTCAGAATAGAAGGAGAGATAAAGAGCTTCCAAGATAGGCAGAAACTGAAAGAATATGTGACCACGAAGCCAGCTGTGCAAGAAATACTAAGGGGGATTCTGTAATAGAAAGAGGAAGTCCAATGGAACAATCCACAAAAACAGGGACTGAATAGATATCATGATAACACTAAACTCATATCTTTCAATAGTAACTCTGAGCGTAAACGTGCTTAATGACCCCATCATTGGCGCAGGGTATCAGACTGGATAAAAAAGCAGGACCCATCTATTTGCTGTCTACAAGAGACTCATTTTAGACAGAAGGACACCTACAGCCTGAAAATAAAAGGTTGGAGAACCATTTACCATTCAAATGGTCCTCAAAAGAAAGCAGGGGTAGCCATCCTTATATCAGATAAACTAAAATTTACCCTGAAGATTGTAGTGAGAGATGAAGAGGGACACTATCTCATACTTAAAGGATCTATCCAACAAGAGGACTTAACAATCCTCAATATATATGCCCCGAATGTGGGAGCTGCCAAATATATCAATTAATAACCAAAGTTAAGACATACTTAGATAATAATACACTAATAGTAGGAGACTTCAATCTAGTGCTTTCTACCCTCGATAGGTCTTCTAAGCACAATGTCTCCAAGAAACAAGAGCTTTAAATGATACACTGGATCAGGTGGATTTCACAGATATCTATCGAACTTTACATCCAAACGCAACTGAATACACATTCTTCTCAAGTGCACATGGAACTTTCCCCAGAATAGACAACATACTGGGTCACAAATCAGATCTGAACCAATACCAAAAGATTGGGATCTTCCCCTGCATATTCTCAGACCGACCATAACACCTTGAAATTAGAACTAAATCACAACAAGAAGTTTGGAAGGATTTCAAACACGTGGAGGTTAAGGACCATCTTGCTAAAAGATGAAAGAGTCAACCAGGAAAATAAGGAAGAATTAAAAAGATTCATGGAAACTATTGAGAATGAAGATACAACCATTGAAAATCTTTGGGATACAGCAAAAGCAGTCCTGAGGGGGAAATACATCGCAATACAAGCATCCATTCAAAAACTGGAAAGAACTCAAATACAAAAGCTAACCTTACACCTAAAGGAGCTAAAGAAAAAACAGCAAATAGATCCTACACCCAGCAGAAAAACAGAGTTAATAAAGATTTGAGCAGAACTCAATGAAATAGAGACCAGAAAAACTGTGGAACAGATCAACAAAACCAGGAATTAGTTCTTTGAAAGAATTAATAAGATAGATAAACCATTAGCCAGCCTTATTAAACAGAAGACAGAGAAGACTCAAATTAACAAAATCATGAATGAGAAAGGAGAGTTCACTACCAACATGAAGGAATACAAACGATTTTAAAAACACATTATGAACAGCTATGCACCAATAAATTAGACAATCTAGAGATATGGACACATTTCTGGAAAGCCACAAACTACCAAAACTGGAACTGGAAGAAATAGAAAACCTGAACATGCCAATAACCAGGGAGGAAATTGAAGCAGTCATCAAAAAGCTCCCAAGACACAAAAGTCCAGGGCCAGATGACTTCCCTGGGGAATTCTATCAAATGTTTAAAGAAGAAACCATACCTATTCTACTAACGCTGTTTGGAAAGATAGAAAGAGATGGAATACTTCCAAACTAGTCCTATGAGGCCAGCATCACCTTAATTCCAAAACCAGACAAAGATCCCACCAAAAAGGAGAATTATAGACCAATATCCCTGATGAACATGGATGCAAAAATTCTCAACAAGATACTAGCCAATAGGATACAACATACATTAAGAAGATTATTCACCATGACCAAGTAGGATTCATCCCCGGGACGCAAGGCTACTAGTTCAACATTCCTAAAACAATCAATGTGATTCATCATATCAGCAAGAGAAAAACCAAAAACCATATGATCCTCTCAATTGATGCAGAGAAAGCATTTGACAAAATGCAGCATCCATTCCTGATCAAAACTCTTGAGAGTGTAGGGATAGAAGGAACATTCCTCAACATCTTAAAAGCCATCTACGTAAAGCCCACAGCAAATATCATTCTCAATGGGGAAGCACTGGGAGCCTTTCCCCTAAGATCAGGAACAAGACAGGGATGTCCACTCTCACCACTGCTATTCAACATAGTACTACAAGTCCTAGCCTCAGCAATCAGGTAACAAAAAGACATTAAAGGCATTCAAATGGGCAAAGAAGAAGTCAAACTCTCCCTCTTCACCGATGACATGATACTCTACATAGAAAATCCAAAAGACTCCACCCCAAGATTGCTAGAACTCATACAGCAATTTGGCAGTGTGGCAGGATACAAAATCAATGCCCAGAAGTCAGTGGCATTTCTAAACACTAACAATGAGACTGAAGAAAGAGAAATTAAGGAGTCAATCCCATTTACAATTGCACCCAAAAGCATAAGATACCTAGGAATAAACCTCACCAAAGAGGTAAAGGATCTATACCCTCAAAACTATAGAACACTTCTGAAAGAAATTGAGGAAGACACAAAGAGATGGAAAAATATTCCATGCTCATGGACTGGCAGAATTAATACTGTGAAAATGTCAATGTTACCCAGGGAAAATTACACGTTTAATGCAATCCCTATCAAAATACCATGGACTTGGGATCCCTGGGTGGTGCAGGGGTTTGGCGCCTGCCTTTGGCCCAGTGCGCGATCCTGGAGACCCGGGATCAAATCTCACGTCAGGCTCCCAGTGCATGGAGCCTGCTTCTCCCTCTGCCTGTGTCTCTGCCTCTCTCTCCCTGTGTGTGACTATCATAAATAAATAAAAATTTTAAAAAATACCATGGACTTTCTTCAGAGAGTTAGAACAAATTATTTCAAGATTTGTGTGGAATCAGAAAAGACCCTGAATAACCAGGGGAATTTTAAAAAAGAAAACTATAGGCAACAGACATGAACAGAAATCTCACAGAGGAAGACATAGACATGGCCAACATGCACATGAGAAAATGCTCTGCATCACTTGCCATCAGGGAAATACAAATCAAAACCACAATGAGATACCACCTCACACCAGTGAGAATGGGGAAAATTAACAAGGCAGGAAACAACAAATGTTGGAGAGGATGTGGAGAAAAGGGAACCCTCATACACTGTTGGTGGGAATGTGAACTGGTGCAGCCACTCTGGAAAACTGTGTGGAGGTTCCTCAAACAGTTAAAAATATACCTGCCCTACGACCCAGCAATTGCACTGCTGGGGATTTACCCCAAAGATACAGATGCAGTGAAACGCCGGGACACCTGCACCCCGATGTTTATAGCAGCAATGGCTACGATAGCCAAACTGTGGAAGGAACCTCGGTGTCCAACGAAAGATGAATGGATAAAGAAGATGTGGTTTATGTATACAATGGAATATTACTCAGCGATTAGAAATGACAAATACCCACCATTTGCTTCAACGTGGATGGAACTGGAGGGTATTATGCTGAGTGAAGTAAGCCAGTCGGAGAAGGACAAACATTATATGTTCTCATTCATTTGGGGAATATAAATAATAGTGAAAGGGAATATAAGGGAAGGGGGAAGAAATGTTTGGGAAATATCAGAAAGGGAGACAGAACGTAAAGACTGCTAACTCTGGGAAACGAACTAGGGGTGTTGGAAGGGGAGGAGGGCGGGGGGTGGGAGTGAATGGGTGACGGGCACTGGGGGTTATTCTGTATGTTAGTAAATTGAACACCAATAAAAAAAAAGAAAAAAAGAAAACTATAGCTGGGGGCATCACAATGCCAGATTTCAGGTTGTACTACAAAGCTGTGGTCATCAAGACAGTGTGGTACTGGCACAAAAAAAGACACATAGATCAATGGAACAGAATAGAGAATCCAGAAGTGGACCATCAATTTTATGGTCAACTAATATTCGACAAAGGAGGAAAGACTATCCACTGGAAGAAAGACAGTCTCTTCAATAAATGGTGCTGGGAAAATTGAACATCCACATGCAGAAGAATGAAACTAGACCACTCTCTTGCACCATACACAAAGATAATCTCAAAATGGATGAAAGATCTAAATGTGAGACAAGATTCCATCAAAATCCTAGAGGAGAACACAGGCAACACCCTTTTTGAACCAAGCCACAGTAACTTCTTGCAAGATACATCCACGAAGGCAAAAGAAACAAAAGCAAAATGAACTATTGGGACTTCATCAAGATAAGAAGCTTTTGCACAGCAAAGGATACAGTCAACAAAACTAAAAGACAACCTACAGAATGGGAGAAGATATTTCCAAATGACATATCAGATAAAGGGCTAGTTTCCAAGATCTATAAAGAACTGATTAAACTCAACACCAAAGAAACAAACAATCCAATCATGAAATGGGCAAAAGACATGAACAGAAATCTCCCAGAGGAAGACATAGACATGGCCAACACACACATGAGAAAATGCTCCGCATCCCTTGCCATCAGGGAAATACAAATCCAAACCACAATGAGATACCACCTCACACCAGTGAGAATGGGGAAAATTAACAAGGCAGGAAACCACAAATGTTGGAGAGGATGTGGAAAAAGGGGAACCCTCTTGCACTCTTGGTGGGAATGTGAACTGGTGCAGCCACTCTGGAAAACTGTGTGGAGGTTCCTCAAAGAGTCAAAAATAGACCTGCCCTACGACCCAGCAATTGCACTGTTGGGGATTTACCCCAATGATTCAGATGCAATGAAACGCCGGGACACCTGCACCCCGATGTTCAGAGCAGCAATGGCCACAATAGCCAAACTGTGGAAGGAGCCTCGGTGTCCATCGAAGGATGAATGGATAAAGAGGATGTGGTTTATGTATACAATGGGATATTACTCAGCCATTAGAAACAACAAATACCCACCATTTGCTTCAACGTGGATGGAACTGGAGGGTATTGTGCTGAGTGAAGTAAGTCAATCGGAGAAGGACAAACAGTGTATGTTCTCATGCATTTGGGGAATATAAATAGTAGTGAAAGGGAATATAAAGGAAGGGAGAAGAAATGTGTGGGAAATATCAGAAAGGGAGACAGAACATAAAGACTCCTAATTCTGGGAAACGAACTAGGGGTGGTGGAAGGGGAGGAGGGCAGGTGGTGGGGATTAATGGGTGATGGGTACTGAGGGGGGCACTTGACAGGATGAGCACTGGCTGTTATTCTGTATGTTGGTAAATTGAACACCAATAAAAATTAATTTATTAAAAAAAAAGGAAATATCAGAAAGGAGACAGAACATAGAAGACTCCTAAATCTGGGAAACGAACTAGGGGTGGTGGAAGGGGAGGAGGGCGGGGGTTGGGGGTGAATGGTGACGGGCACTGATGGGGGCACTTGACGGGATGAGCACTGGGTGTTATTCTGTATGTTGGCAAATTGAACACCAATAAAAAATAAATTTATTATTATAAAAAAAGATATGAAGAAGAACACTATATCATAATAAAAGGGCCTATCCAAAAGAGGATCTAACAATTGTAAATATTTATCCCGTAACTTGGGAGTAGCCACATATATAAATCAATTCATAACAAATTTAAAGAAGCATATTGGTAATAATGCATTAATAGCCGAGGACTTTAACATCTCACTCACAGCAATGGGGATATCATCTAAGGAGATCAAAAGGAAACAAGGGCTTTGAATAACACACTGTACCAGATAAACTTCACAGGTACGTTCAGAGCATTCCATCCTAAAGCAACAGAATACATATTCTTCTCCAGTGCACATGGAATATTCTCCATAATAAATCACAAATTGGGTCACAAATCAGGTCTCAACCAGTACCAAATATTGGGATTATTCCCTGCATATTTTCAGACCACAATGCTTTATAATTTGAACTCAATCACAAGAGAAAATTTGAAAGAAAACAAATGCCTGGAGATTAAAGAGCATCTTACAAAAGATTAGGAATGGGTTGACCAAGAAATTAAAGAATATTTTTTTAACGCATGGAAACAAGGAAATGAAAACCTTTTTGATGCAGCAAAGGTGGTCCTAGAGGGAAGTATATAGCAATAGAAGCATTTCTCAAGAAACAAGAAAGGTCTCAAATATACAACCTAACCTTACATCTAAAGGAGCTGGATAAATAACAGCAAATAAAGCCTACATCAAGCATAAGAGAAATAATAAAGATTAGAACAGAAATCAGTGATATAGAAACCAAAAGAAAAATAGAACAGATCAATGAAAGTAAGAGCTGGTTCTTTGACAGATTTAACAAGATGGATAAACCCCTAGCCAGACTTATCAAAAAACAAAGAGAGAAAGGCCCCAAATCAATAAAATCATGAATGAAAGAAGAGAGATCACAACAACCACCAAAGAAATACAAACAATTATACGAACATATTGTGAGCAACTATACACCAACAAATTAGGCAATCTGGAAGAAATGGATGCATTGCTGGAAACCTACAAATTATCAAAACTGAAACAGGAAAAAATAGAAAACCTGAACAGACCAATAACCATCAAGGAATTTGAAGCAATCATCAAACCCCTACCAAGAAACAAGAGTCCAGGGACAGATGGCTTCCCAGGGGAATTCTACCAAACAGTTAAAGAACAGCTAATACCTATTATTCTGAAGTTGTTTCAAAAAATAGAAATGGAAAACAATTTCCAAACTCATTCTATGAGGCCAGCATTACCTTGACCCCAAAACCAGACACAAAGACCCTATCAAAAAGGAGAATTACAGACCAATATGTCTGACAAACATTAATGTCAAAATACTTACCAAGATACTAGCCAATAAATGTATATTAAAAGGATTATTCACCAGAACAAATGGAATTTATTCCTAGGATACAAGGATGGTTCAACATCTGCAAATCAATCAATGTGATACACCACATTAATAAAAGAAAGGACAATAACCATATTATCCTCTCAATAGATGCAGAAAAAACAATTGACAATTGTTTCAAAGTGTTTCAAAGAAAAAAACAATTTCTTTATTAAAACTCTCCACATTGTTAGGGTAGAGGGAACACACCTCAATATCATAAAAGCCATTTATGAAAAGCCCACAGTGAATATAATTCTCAATGTGGAAAAACTAAGAGCTTTTCCACTAAGGTCAGGAATACAACAGAGATGCCCACTCCCACCATTTTTGTTGAACATAGTACTGGAAGCCCTAGCCTCAGAAATCAGATTAAAAAAATAAAGAAAAGGCATTCAAACTGGAAAAGAAAAAGTCAAATTCCACTCTTTGCAGATGACATGATACTCTATGTAGAAAACCCAAAAGACAGCATCCAAAATTGCTAGAACTCATACAGCAATTCAACAATGGGGAAGGATATAAAATCAATGCACAGAAATCAGTTGCATTTCTTCTATACACTAACAATGAGGCAGAAGAAAGAGAAATCAAGGAATCTATCCCATTTTCAAATGCATCAAAACCCACAAGATACCTAGAAAAAAAACCTAACCAATGAGGGAAAGGATCTTACTCCAAAAACTATAGAATATTCATGAAAGAAATTGATAAAGACACAAAGACATGGAAAAATATTCCACGCTCATGGGTTGGAAGAACAAATATTGTTAAAATGTCTATGCTACACAAAACAATCTACATGTTCAATGAAATCCCTATCAAAACACCATCAACATTTTTCAGAGCTGGAACAAATAATTCTAAAATTTGTATTACTCAGCCATTAGAAACAACAAATACCCACCATTTACTTCAACATGGATGGAACTAGAGGGTATTATGCTGAGTGCAGTAAGTAAATCGGAGAAGGATAAACATTATATGGTTTCGTTGATACGGGGAATATAAAAAATAGTGAAAGGGATTATAGTGGAAAGGAGAGAAAATGAGTGGGAAATATCAGAGAGGGAGACAAAACATGAGAGACTCCTAACTCTGGGAAATGAACAAGGGGTTGTGGAAGGGGAGGTGGGTAGGGGGATGGGGTGACTGGGTGATGGGCACTGAGGGGGGCACTTGACGGGGTGAGCACTGGGTGTTATACTATATGTTGGCAAATCAAACTCCAATAAAAAATATACAATATATATTTTTTTAAGAATTTAAAAAATAATAATAAAATAAAATAAAATAAAAATAAAATTTGTGTGGTACCAGAAATGACCCCAAATAGCTAAAGGAATGTTGAAAAAGACTAAAGCTAGTAGCATCACTATTCTGGACTTCAAGCTGTATTACAAAGCTGTAATCATCAAGACAGTATAGTACCTACCCAAAAACAGACACATACACCAATGAAACAGGACAGAGAATCCAGAGTGGACTCTCAACTGAATGTTCAACTAATCATTGACAAAGCAGAGAAGAATATCCAATGGAAAAAAGACAATCTCTTCACCAAATGGTGTTGAGAAAATTGGACAGCCACATGCAGAGGAATGAAACTGGACCATTTTCTTTCTTTTTCTTTTCTTTCTTTTCTTTTCTTTTCTTTTTTTCCCTTTTCTTTCTTTCTTTCTTTCTTTCTTTCTCTTTCTTTCCTTCCTTCCTTCCTTTTTCTTTCTTTCTTTCTTTCTTTCTTTCTTTCTTTCTTTCTTTCTTTTTCTTTCTTTCTCTTTCTTTCTTTCTCTCTCTCTCTCTCTCTTTCTTTCTTTCTTTCTTTATAGTCACAGAGAGAGAGAGAGAGGCAGAGACACAGGCAGAGGGAGAAGCAGGCTCCATGCACCGGGAGCCCGACGTGGGATTCGATCCCGGGTCTCCAGGATCGCGCCCTGGACCAAAGGCAGGTGCCAAACCGCTGCGCCACCCAGGGACCCCTGGACCATTTTCTTATACTACACATAAAAATAAACTCAAACTGGATGAAAGACCTGAATGTGAGACAGGAATCCACCAAAATCCTAAGGAGAACACAGGCAACAACCTCTTTGACTTTGGCCACAGCAACTTCTTGCTAGACTCCTCTCCAAAGACAAGGGAAACAGGCAAAAATGAGCCACTGGAATTTCAAGATAAAAAGCTTCTGCACAGCAAAGTAAAGAGTAGACAAAAGCAACAGACAACCTACTGAATAGTTGGAAGATAGGAGAAGATATTTGCAAATGACGTATCAGATAAAAGACTAGCATCCAAGATCTATAAAGAACTTCTCAAACTCAACACCCAAAGAACAAATAATCCAGTCAAGAAATGGGTAGAAGACATGAACAGACATTTCTCTAACGAAGACCTACACATGGCCAACAGACACATGAAAATAATACTCAGCATTACTCAGCATCGGGGAAATACAAATCAAAACCACAAAGAGAAACCACTTCACACCAGTGAGAATGGCTAAAATTAACAAGTCATAAAACAACAGATGTTGGTGAAAATGCAGAGAAAAGAGAACCCTCTTACACTGTTGGTGAGAATGCAAGCTAGTGCAGCCACTTTGGAAAACCGTGTGAAGGTTCCTCAAGAAGTTAAAAACAGAGCTACTCTATGACCCAACAATTGTACTACTGGGTATTTAGCCAAAGGACACAAATATAGTGATTTGAAGGGGCACCTGCACCCCAATGTTTAAAGCACAATGTCCACAATAACCAAACTATACAAAAAGCCCAGATGTCTTTTGACAGGTGAATGGATAAGGAGGATGTGATAAATATATAGGTAGATAGACACAGATATAGATATATAATGCAATAGTACTCTTCCATAAAAAAAAAAACTGAAATCTTTTGCAATGGCATGTATAGAAAACCAGAGGGTATTATGCTAAGCAAAATGGTAAGAAAAAGATAAATACCATATGATTTCACTCATATGTGGAATTTAAGAAACAAAATAGTATCTAGAGGAAGGGAGAGAAAAATAAAACAAGACGAAATCAGAGAGGGAGACAAACCATAAGTCTAAATCTAAGAAACAAACTGAGAGTTGCTGGAGGGGAGGTGGGTCGGGGAATCGGGTAACTGGTGACAGATAGGCTATAAGGAGGGCACATGATGTAATGAGCACATGTTATATACAACGGATGAATCACTGAACTCTACCTCTGGATATAATAATACACTATTTAAATTAATGAATTTAAATAAAAATTTTAAAAGACCTTCATCCAGCTTTTTTTCTCTACCTGCCCTCTGCAGTTGTTGATTTTTAAAAAATTTTTTTTTAATTTTTATTTATTTATGATAGTCACACACAGAGAGAGAGAGAGAGAGAGGCAGAGACATAGGCAGAGGGAGAAGCAGGCTCCATGCACCAGGAGCCCGACGTGGGATTCGATCCTGGGTCTCCAGGATCGCGCCCTGGGCCAAAGGCAGGCGCTAAACCGCTGCGCCACCCAGGGATCCCAGTTGTTGATTTTTAAAGATGTACTTATAGCTACTTACTAAATGCAAGCCACTGTACCAGGCAAAGAAAAAGAAAAGAATGACCCTTGCTCCCAAATACATGGCCTGTTATAAAAGTTATATAAACAAACAATTACAAACAGGGTGGTCCTTGCTATAAAGGAAGTATGCTTAAAGTGCAGGGCAAGCATATGAAAAGCCCCTAAAAATCTTCTGGAGTCAATCGACAAAGGCTCTACAGAGTAGGAGAAGCCATCAACAGAGATATAGCATGAGTGGGAGTTTGCTTCAATAATAAATTAGGAGAGGGCAAAACAGAGTAGGAACTGCATGTGAAAGCCATAGACGACATGACATTTGAAGCACTACTTATACTTTAGTATTATTGGAATCTAAATTGTGAAAAATGCATGGTTTGGTGAGATATGTAATGAGAGAGGAGGCTAAGCAGTCACTGGGGAGTTTTCCAAATATAAGTGGCAGCTGAATCCATGAGAGTTTCATACAGCAATAAGAACCTTGTGTACAGGATGCCTGGGTGGCTCAGCAGTTGAGCATATGCCTTTGGCTCAGGGTGTGATCCCGGCTCCCAGTGGAGAGCCTACTTCTCCCTCTGCCTATGTCTCTGCTTCTCTCTGTGTGTGTCTCTCGTGAATAAATAAATAAAATCTTTAAAAAAAAGAACCCTGTGTGAACTCATTGGGCTTCCATCACACAAACACTTCTCTTACCAGCGGTAGTTATGATTTCCATAAGTACACTGGATGTCTTCCCAGGATACCTGGAAGTACACAAATAGATGAAGTGAAGCATCCAGCTGACATATGTTAAGCACCCAGAGAGTACAGGGTGCTACCATTTACCCTTCCTCAGTCACCCAAACAACCCCACCCCTAGTACCTCCCAAGACCTGGATCATCCAGTGTCAGGATGCCATGTTTATAAAGCTGCTTTTAATATCCTTGGTCTCTCCATTTAAACTTGATTGTGCTTGGTTTTTGCATATATCTAACTCTTCTTTCTTTCCCACAGAGCATGAAGCTAGAACACCAAAAACCTGGATACTGTGCTACGTGGACTCTCACAGGGCTATATGCTAGATGGGGACTTCATGCCGAAAAGGACTTTAAGCAGAATCATACCTATAAATATAACAAACCAACGGTTGCCAGAAGGGTGGGGAGTGGGGATGGGAAAAATGTGAAGGGGATTGGAAGATACAGGCTTCCCGTTATGGAATGAGTAAGTCACAGGAATAAAAGGCACAGCATAGGGCACCTGCATTGCTCAGTTGAGCATTCAACCTGATTTTGGCTCAGGTCATGAACTCAGGGTCATAAGATTGAGACCATGTCAGGGCTCTGCACTGAGCATGGAACCTGCTTGGGATTCTCTCCCTCTGCCCCTCTCTCACCCCCACTTACTCGCATTCGCTCTCTCTCTCTCTCATAAAGAAAAAGGCACAGCGTAAGGAATGTAGTCAGTGATGCTGTGATAGCATTGTATGGGAACAGATGGTAGCTATACCTCCAGTGAGCACAGCATAATGTATGAACTTGTTGAATCATTATATTGTACACCTGGAACGAATGTAATATTGTGCCAACTATGCTTTAGTTTAAAAAGCTTTTCATAAAGAAAAGGACTTGTTTTTAAAGGCCCCATGCACAGAAATAACTGGCTCACAATGGGGCCTGACCTTGAGAACACATCTAGTCCTGGGCTCAGAATTTATTAGAGGTGGCTAACCCAGGAAAAAATGAAATTTTGGACAACATTCTCACCCAAGAAACATTGGAATCATTGAAGCAGAACCATTTTCCATCCACAGAATTCTGGATATAGGCACAGTAATGACCAAAGTCAGCTGCTCCCACATGGGCAACCACAGCAAAGAGTTCATATTGTCTTCCAAGCTGGAAGGACATAAGGCACAGTATTATGCACCATCATCCCTCCTTTTCTAACCATAGTCTAGAATAAAGAAACATTATTTCATCACATATTTATTTAATACCTACTCTGTACCAGGCACTGGTACTTCAAGGGTGCTAGAAAATAGTCCTTGAACTCAAGAATTTCACAATTAATTAAGCCACAATTCTATTGCCATGCCCCCGAAAAGGAGAAGGAACAATCACCTGGGGAAAGCTCCCCAGAGAAGATATGCTTGAATTGATCCCAAAGGATGAACAAGGCTAGCAGACAAATTATAGATACGAGGGATACTCAAATGGACCTAAAAATTGCAAAGACTTGGCAGCATGGCAAAACACAGCATGCTGAGAAAGTGGAAGTCAGAGGTGGTGTTGGGAACTCACAGGAGATGAAGCTACAAACGTCAAGTCAATAATTGGAACTTTATTTTTTTGTAGTTTCATTTTTTTAAATTCCAGTTAGTTAACATAGAGTGTAATATTAGTTTCAGGAATAGAATTTAGTGACTTTTGAATGAGAATTAGAGTGACTGAGTGTTATCAGATGGGTTTAAGCAGAGAAGGAACATCATCAGATGTGTGCTTGAGGAAAACACCAGAATAACATGGCTTGAAAAATGGAATGAAAAGTCATGTGAGACAAATGAGGTAAGTTAGAGCACTGCAACAGTTCAGAGAAGAAATGGTGATAGCCTAGATACTTACCATCAGTAGTAATCATTAAATAATAATAATCGTTCTTAACCTCATCATTATTAGCCAACTCTTGGCATTCACTATGCATTTAGCTACGTCTTTATATGAATTACTTCATTCAGTATTCACAACAATCATGTAAGATGGGTGCTAATATAAATCTTATTTTACAAAGGTGAAATCTAAGCTCAGGGAGATAAAGTAAATTACACAAAGGTCATAGCTTATAAATAGAAGAGGTGGGATTCCAGCCTGGGCCTGACTTCAAAGTCCAAGCTCTTAATCCTCACTCTATACTAAGAAAACGAGAATAAAGGTGGAGATGAAGGGACAAATTTGTGTAAAACTAGGGATAGGGATCCCTGGGTGGCGCAGCGGTTTGGCGCCTGCCTTTGGCCTAGGGCGCGATCCTGGAGACCCGGGATCGAATCCCACGTCAGGCTCCCGGTGCATGGAGCCTGCTTCTCTCTCTGCCTATGTCTCTGCCTCTCTCTCTCTCTCTCTCTCTGTGTGACTATCATAAATAAATAAACATTTAAAAAAAAAAAAAAAAACTAGGGATAAATAACCAAAAATACTTTGTAAATGAATGGATATTGGGCAGAGGGCAAGTAGGAGGCATCACTGGCTTAAAAATTAGGAACATATTGGTGCTGTAAAGTTAAATTGGAACAGAGCTATTTAGGAGTGAACATAATGAACTTGGGGACTATATGACAACATTTGGTAGGAGGTGAATACATTGGTCTGGAGCTCAAGTGTAATACCTGGACAAGAGATACAGATTTGGAAGTCTTCAGTTTGAAATGACTGTTGAAACCACAAGAATTAATGAGATGAAAATTTGGACAATGGAAAACAGAAAGAATGATTTTTTTTGTTTTTTATATAAATTTATTTTTTATTGGTATTCAATTTGCCAACATATAGAATAACACCCAGTGCTCATCCCATCAAATGCCTCCCTCAGGGCCATCACCCAGTCACCCCCACCTGCCACCCACCTGCCCTTCCACCACCCCTACTTCATTTCCCACAGTTAGGAGTCTCTCATGTTCTGTCTCCCCAGAAAGAATGAAAGTAAAACTAATTACCACTTTTGGAATCTGGGAAGGGAAACAGGCATTCAGATCCAGGAAATAGAGAGATCTCTCCCTAAAATCAATAAAAACCGTTCAGCACCTCAACATTTAATAGCTAAGCTTGCAAATTCCAAAGATAAAGAGAAGATCCTTAAAGCAGCAAGAGACAAGAAAACCTAACTTATATGGGGAGGAGTACTAGGTTAACAGCGGACCTCTCCACAGAGACCTGGCAGGCCAGAAAGGGCTGAATATATTCAGGGTCCTAAATGAGAAAAACATGCAGCCAAGAATATTTTATCCAGCAAGGCTCTCATTCAGAATAGAAGGAGAGATAAAGAGCTTCCAAGACAGGCAG
Organism: Canis aureus; assembly: GCF_053574225.1. Lineage (NCBI taxonomy): Eukaryota > Metazoa > Chordata > Mammalia > Carnivora > Canidae > Canis > Canis aureus. The sequence continues at coordinate 46,871,399 of NC_135635.1, read as the reverse complement.
GAACTAAATAATATGTGACCTCCAAACCAGCTCTGCAAGAAGGGGTACTCTTAAAATTCCCCTTTAAGTAGAAGTCCAATGGAACAATCCACAAAAACAGGGACTGAACAGATATCATGATGACCCTAAACTCATATCTTTCAATAGTAACTCTGAGCATGAATGGGCTTAATGACCCCATCAAAAGGCGCAGGGTGTCAGACTGGATAAAAAAGCAGGATCCATCTATTTGCTGTCTACAAGAGACTCATTTTAGACAGAAGGACACCTACAGCCTGAAAATAAAAGGTTGGAGAACCATTTACCATTCAAATGGTCCTCAAAAGAAAGCAGGGGTAGCCATCCTTATATCAGATAAACTAAAATTTACCCCGAACTGTAGTGAGAGATGAAGAGGGACACTATCTCATACTTAAAGGATCTATCCAACAAGAGGACTTAACAATCATCAATATATATGCCCGGAATGTGGGAGCTGCCAAATAAATCAATCAATTAATAACCAAAATTAAGACATACTTAGATAATAATACACTTACACTTGGTGACTTCAATCTAGTGCTTTCTACACTCGATAGGTCTTCTAAGCACAACATCTCCAAAGAAACGAGAGCTTTAAATGATACACTGGACCAGACGGATTTCATAGATATCTATACGAATTTACATCCAAACTCAACTGAATTCACATTCTTCTCAAGTGCACATGGAACTTTCTCCAGAATAGACCACATACTAGGTCACAAATCGGGTCTGAACCTATACCAAAAGATTGGGATCGTCCCCTGCATATTCTCAGACCATAATGCCTTGAAATTAGAACTAAATCACAACAAGAAGTTTGGAAGGACCTCAAACACGTGGAGGTTAAGGATCATCCTGCTAAAAGATGAAAGGGTCACCCAGGAAATTAAGGAAGAATTAAAGATTCATGGAAACTAATGAGAACGAAGATACAACCGTTCAAAATCTTTGGGATGCAGCAAAAGCAGTCCTAAGGGGGAAATACATCGCAATACAAGCATCCATCCAAAAACTGGAAAGAACTCAAATACAAAAGCTAACCTTACACATAAAGGAGCTAGAGAATAAACAGCAGATTGACCCCACACCCAGCAGAAGAAGAGAGTTAATTAAAATTCGAGCAGACCTCAACGAAATCGAGACCAGAAGAACTGTGGAACAGATCAACAGAATCAGGAGTTGCTTCTTTGAAAGAATTAATAAGATAGATAAACCATTAGCCACCCTTATTAAAAGAAGAGAGAGGAGACTCAAATTAATAAAATCATGAATGAGAAAGGAGAGATCACTACCAACACCAAGGAAATAAAAAACGATTTAAAAAACATATTATGAACAGCTATACACCAATAAATCAGGCAATCTAGAAGACATGGACGCATTCCTGGAAAGCCACAAACTACCAAAACTGGAACAGGAAGAAATAGAAAACCTGAACAGGCCAATAACCAGGGAGGAAATTGAAGCAGTCATCAAAAACCTCCCAAGACACAAAAGTCCAGGGCCAGATGACTTCCCTGGGGAATTCTATCAAACGTTTAAAGAAGAAACCATACTTATTCTACTAAAGCTGTTTGGAAAGATAGAAAGAGATGGAGTACTTCCAAATTCGTTCTATGAGGCCAGCATCACCTTAATTCGAAAACCAGACAAAGACCCCACCAAAAAGGAGAATTATAGACCAACATCCCTGATGAACATGGATGCAAAAATTCTCAACAAGATACTAGCCAATAGGATCCAACAGTATATTAAGAAGATTATTCACGATGACCAAGTAGGATTTATTCCTGGGACACAAGGCTGGTTCAACACTCGTAAAACAATCAATGTGATTCATCATATCAGCAAGAGAAAAACCAAGAACCATATGATCCTCTCAATTGATGCAGAGAAAGCATTTGACAAAATACAGCATCCATTCCTGATCAAACTCTTGAGAGTATAGGGATAGAGGGAACGTTCCTCAACATCTTAAAAGCCATCTATGAAAAGCCCACAGCAAATATCATTCTCTATGGGGAAGCACTGGGAGCCTTTCCCCTAATATCAGGAATAAGACTGTGATGTCCACTCTCACCACCGCTATTCAACATAGTATTGGAAGTCCTAGCCTCAGCAATCAGGCAACAAAAAGACATTAAAAGGCATTCAAATGGGCAAAGAAGAAGTGTTCTGCTAGAACAGAAGTCTCACAGAGGAAGACATAGACATGGCAACAAGCACATGAGAAAATGCTCTATATCACTTGCCATCAGGGAAATACAAATCAAAACCACAATGAGATACCACCTCACACCAGTGAGAATGGGGAAAATTAACAAGGCAGGAAACCACAAATGGAGAGGATGCGGAGAAAAGGGAACCCTCTTGCACTGTTGGTGAGAATGTGAACTGGTGCAGCCAATCTGGAAGGCTGTGTGGAGGTTCCTCAAAGAGTTAAAAATACATCTGCCCTACGACCCAGCAATTGCACTGCTGGGGATTTACCCCAAAGATACAGATGTAGTGAAACACCGGGACACCTGCACCCGGATGTTTCTAGCAGCAATGTCCACAACAGCCAAACTGTGGAAGGAGCCTCGGTGTCCATCGAAAGATGAATGGATACAGAAGATGTGGTTTATGTATACAATGGAATATTCCTCAGCCATTAGAAATGACAAATACCCACCATTTGCTTCGACGTGGACGGAACTAGAGGGTATTATGCTGAGTGAAGTAAGTCAATCGGAGAAGGACAAACATTATATGTTCTCATTCATTTGGGGAATATAAATGATAGTGAAATGGAATAGAGGGGAAGGGAGAAGAAATGGGTAGGAAATATCAGAAAAGGAGACAGAACATGGAAGACTCCTAACTCTGGGAAACGAACTAGGGGTGGTGGAAGGGGAGGAGGGCGGGCGGTGGGGGTGAATGGGTGGCAGGCACTTAGGGGGGCACTTGACTGGATGAGCACTAGGTGTTATTCTGTATGTTGGCAAATTGAACACCTTTAAAAAATAAGTTTATTATTTAAAAAAAATAAAAATAAAAATAAATACTATGGGCAGCCTGGGTGGCTCAGTGGTTTAGCACTGCCTTCAGCTCAGGGCCTGATCCTGGAGACCCGGGATTGAGTCCCATGTCAGGCTCCCTGCATGGAGCCTGTTTCGCCCTCTGCCTGTGTGTGTGTGTGTGTGTGTGTGTGTGTCTCTCTGTGTGCGTCTCTCATGAGTGGATAAATACAATTTTTTTAAAAAACTAAATACCGGGACCCCTGGTGGCTCATTGGTTGGGTCAGCTGCCTTTGGTTCAGGTCATGGTCCCGGGACCCGGGATCGAGTTCTGCCTATGTCTCTGCCTCTCTCACTCTCTCTCATAAATAAAAAAAACTAAATACCAATAAAAGGATGGGCAGGAAAGGATCCAGCAATGTAGTAAGAAACCCTAAGAGGAAACCCTAGAGTAGATTTTGAAGGAAAGTAGGATCAATAACAGAATATTACAAAAAGATCAAGTAAAGAAAGTATCCGTTAAATTTGGCAGTAAGTCATTCTACTTCCTCAAATTTCAGATGGGAGAGAATTTTCTGTGAAAAGGGAATAGTGGTAGGAGAGACAGAGTTTTGACTGATTGTTAGCAGGATCTCCACATTAGTCAGGAATACTTTATTCTTCTATCTGAACATAGTCAAATATTGTCCCTAACCTGCGACTTTGAAATGCAATCAGTGAGGGAGACAGGGGTTGGTGAGTGTAGTGCAAATGAAGCTAAGTTACCCAAAAAGGAGAGCTCAAATTATCCTCTATTTTCACTTGGGAACTTTATGCTAGATTTTTTTAATGCAGGGCAATATCTAGATCTGTTTACAAGAAATACAAGGATAAAGGTACATGTTAAATAACACCTGTCAGCAAATTCTGGATATATATAAAAACCTTCAACCAAATAAATTGCAAGGGCAAGAAAAGGAAGGGAGAGAAACTTAAGGTAAAAGAAGAAGAAAGAAAAGCAGGTATGAAGAGAGGAAAGGAGGGAAAGAGAAGAGGAAGAAAGGATGGAAACAAACAAATGCAAGTGTAGCCCTTGTTGGGATCTATATTTAAACAAACCAATCTATTGGGCACAGAAATCTAAATATTGACTGGGCATCAATGATATTAAGGAAGTAGGACATGCACTGTTGGTGGGAGTGAAAACTGGTACAGCCACTGTGGAAAAACAGTATGGAGGTCTCCCAAAAGGCTAAAAATGGAACTATTCTATGATCCAGTCATCACATTACTGGGTACTCACCCCCAAAAATACACAAACACTAATTCAATGGGATATATGCACCCCAATGTTTATAGCAACATTATTTACAATGGCCAAGATATAGAAGCAGCCCTAGGATCCATCCTTTGATGAATGGTAAAGATGTGGTGTACACACACACACACACACACACACACACACACTGTGAGTATTCCTCAGCCATAAAAAGGAATGAAATCTTGCCATTTGCAACAATATATATAGAGCCAGAGAGTATAACGCCAAGTGAAATAAGTCAGTCAGAGAAAGAAAAATGCTGTATGATTTCACTTATGTGTCGAATTTAAGAAACAAAACAAATAAGGAGAAAAGGGGAGAGACAAACCAAGAAATACACTCTTAACTATAGAGAACAAACATATGGTCACCAGCGGGAGAGGTGGGTGAGTGGGGACGGGTGAAATAGGTAATGGGGATTAAGAGTACACTTATTACAATGAGCCCTGAGTAATGTACAGAATTGTTAGATCACTATATCATACATCATAAATTAATATATCACTACGTTAACTATACTGGAATTAAAAATTAAAAACTTGATAAAAAATTATATGATAGAATTGGTTACATTTAGAAAAAAGAAATCTCATTCTTTAGAAATACATGATGAAATACTTCAAATGAAAGAGCACAGTGACCAGGACTTGGTTCAAAATAATCCAATAGGGGGTTGGAGAAAGAGGATGAGGATGTTGGCAAGAGAGATTGGCAATGGGTTTTGATAATGGTTTAAGCTGCTTGATGGACATGGGAATTCATTGTAGAATTCCTCACAACTTTGATATATATTCAAATTGTCTATAACCATGTTTTTTTAAGTGGAAAAAAATTTAGGATATTATTTCATCTGTTTTTTAAATTCCACATATGAGTGAAATCATATGGCATTTGTTTTTCTCTGACTGATTTATTTTGGTTGGTTAGCATAATACGCTCTAGTTACATCCAGAAGAACAGAGGGGAAGGGAAGGAAAAATAAAATAAGATAAAAATAAGCAGGCAAATCATAAGAGACACCTAATTCCAGGAAACAAACTGAGGTTTTCTGGAGGGAAGATGGGTGAGGGGATGGGATAATTGGGTGAGGGCATTAGAAGGACATGTGATGTAATGAGCACTGGGTGTTAAATGCAACTCATGAATCACTAAATTCTACCCCGAAAGTAATAATATACTATGTTAACTACACTGAATTTATATTTAAATAATTTAATTGGAATTTAAAGAATTTTTAAAAGATTATTTCATTAAGATATACTTCACAGTGCAGAAGTAGAAATAAGAAAAACTCAAAGGACAGATATGCACTGAATAGGTGAAGAAACTGTGTCATATAGGAACATATTATTAGGTCTCAATTTTTACTGTTTATTTTATTTTCTTAATTTGAGTTCATTTAATTAACATATAATCTGTTATTACACTATATGTTTCAGATGTAGAGTTCAGTTGCATATAATACCCAGTGCTCATTACATCATGTGCCCTCCTTACTGCCCATCACCCAGTTACCCCATCACCCTCACACCCACCTCCCCTCCAGCAGCCCTCTGTTTCCTAGATTTAACACTCTCTATGGTTTGTCTCCTTCTCTAATTATGTTTTGTTTTTCCCTCCTTTCTGTGCTCCTCTGCTTTCTTTTTTAAATTTATTAATTAATTTACTTTTCTATATATTTTTTATTGGAGTTCAATTTGCTAACATATATCATAACACCCAGTGCTCATCCTGTCAAGTGCCCCCCTCAATGCCCATCACCTAGTCACCCTCCACCCACCTCCCTTTCCACTACCCCTTGTTCGTTTCCCAGAGTTAGGTGTCTCTCATGTTCTGTTACCCTCACTGATATTTTGTTTCTTAAATTCCACATTATGAGTGATATCATATGATAATTGTTCTTTCTCTCATTGACTTATTTTGCTTAGTATAGTACCCTCTAGTTCCATCCATGTCATTGCAAATGGCAAGATTTCAATTTTTTTGATGGCTGAGTAATATTCCATTGCGTGGATATACATACATCCCATCTCTTTATCCATTCATCTGTTGGTGGACATCTGGGCTCTTTCCATTGTTTGGCTATTGTGGACATTGCGGCTATAAACATTGAGGTGCAAGTATCCCTTTGGATCACTATGTTTGTGTCCTTTGGCTAAATACCAGCAGTGCAATTGCTAGGTCATAGGGTAGCTCTATTTTTAACTTTCTGAGGAACCTCCATACTTCCATACTGTTTCCTAGAATGGCTGCCCAGGTTGCATTCCCACCAACAGTGTAAGAAGGTTCCCTTTCCTCTTATCCTCACCAATATCTGTTGTTTCCTGACTTTATCATTTTAGCCATTCTGACTGGTGTGAAGTGGTATGTCATTGTGGTTTTGACTTATATCTCCCTGATGCTAAGTGATGCTGAGCATTTTTCATGTATGTCGTAGGCCTCATTTTAAAAATACTATGGTTCTAGAGCATGAATACTGTGTGTGTGTGTGTGTGTATATATATATATATATGCTAAATGCTACATTTAGTAAATTCTGTATTAATGTATTAACTAAATTCTGTATTTATATACATGTATATATATACAGAATATATATTAATATATAATTAATATACATAAATACATAATTTAAATACATTAATACAGAATTTACTAAATGTAGCATTTCAAACCTAAGAAAATATATTTATGTCATATTTTTTCTCAGAATTTCCCAGTAAGTTATTAGCTCAGGACAACTAAATTCAACTTTATTTTGATTGAATTTGACCTAGTGAACTGGCTCTTTTGTTACGATCCTCAAAGTGGGCATCAGCTGTTTTAAGAAGAAAGTTAGGTTGGTACTGTGTTTAGAACCCAAGATGTTGTGCTTACTTATGTATATATACATATTATATGTCTTATTTAAGCTGAAGGTCCTGAATTATGGGCTCCTTCCCTTCCTCAGTGCTGTGAGGGATATGAATAAAACCCAATATTTAGAAATAAGGTTTTTTGATTTTTAATTTAAATTAAATTAATTAACATATAGTGTATTATTATTAGTTTCAGAGGTAGAAATTTAGTGATTCATCAGTTGCATATAACACCCAGGTTCATCACATCACATGCCTCCTTCATGCTTGTCACCCAGTTATCCCATACCCCTACCCACCTCCCCTCCAGCAACCCTCACTTTGTTTCCTAGAGTTAAGAGTCTCTTATGGTTTGTCTCCCTCTCTGATTTCATCTTACTTTCTTTCTCTCTCCCTTCCTCCATGATCCTCTGTTTTGTTTCTTAAATTCTACATATGATTGAGATTATATAATTATCTTTCTCTGATTGACTTATTTCACTTAGCATAATACCCTCTAGTTCCATCCGCATCGTTGCAAATGGCAAGATCTCTCTCTCTCTTTTTTTTTTTTTTTTTTTGGTGGCTGAGTAATATCGCATTGTATATATACCACATCTTCTTTATCCATTCATCTGGCACCTGCACCCCAGTGTTTATAGCAGTAATGTCCACAATAGCCAAACTGTGGAAAGGGCCCAGATGTCCATTAACCAAAGCCTTTTGGATCTTTTTTAAAAAATATTTTATTTATTTATTCATGAGAGACAGAGAGAGAGAGGCAGAGACACAGGCAGAGGGAGAAGCAGGCTCCATGCAGAGAGCCCAACGTGGGACTTGATCCCAGGACTCTAGGATCATGCCCTGGGCCGAAGGCAGGCACCAAACTGGTGAGCCACCCAGGCATCCCGGCCTTTTGAATCTTAAAAGAAAAGCAGCTGCAAACAGCAAATGTTGGTGATAGTAGTATGGTGATAACAACCCATCACTGTTATTCAAGAAAACATAGATTTCCATCATTAAAATACTGTTTAAAAAAATAAATGTTTCTTGAGCATATGAATATGTTTTATGAATCACACCAAGCAGCTGCTGGTGAGTTTTCCTCCCTGTATGTACCCCAAGCACAGCCAATAGAGGCCATGATTTATGAGATGCTATAATAACACAGATGAGATGTCCAAAAGTGCTCTGTTGAGCAGGTGACTTCAAGCACCTTAGGGGAAGAGAGGCAAAATCAAGCAAAGGATCTGAAGAGATGGAGGACAGAGGGGAATTAAGGAGTTTCTCACCTGTTCCTCAGCATCATAGAGGTCTTCCTCCATCAGAAGGACCTGACTTAAATCCAAGCTCTGTGGGAAATAGAGCGAGTGGCAGATTTTTTCTGTCCGTGAATTCCTGATGGAGAACCGCAAGAGGTGGATTGTCAAGGTCTGAGGTAAATGGGTCAGCTTCAAGACCTGAAAAAGCAAAATTACTGTGGAGATGAAACCCTAAGGCACTTGAAATAGGTAGGTTTAGAGAAATATCAGGGCCAATGGTGTGTTCTTCTTCCCCAAAAAGGATCGGAATGATATAATACAGAGTTAAGGGCCCCCTTCTGCTGAATCTGTTGAGCTCTCCCACAGAAGGCATGAGTAGCCCTAGTGTTCTGCACAGGAACCAGAGCCCAGGGGAACCACAGAGTCTGCTCTAGAGAGTCAGTCTAACCTTGCATGTAAAACTCTGCCTCCTCATCTTGGACCTTCTCTTATCTTTTAAAACGCTCTGCCCCTCTCAGTGATGGGCCTCTGAAAGTCAGAGGCCCCAGATTCCAGATATTAGCCTGATACATACTTCCTCCCTCAACCAACACATGGGACCCTCAAGGCCTCTGAAGACTCTATCATGAAATCCACTTAAGGCAACCCCAGATTAGGGAAGCTTCTGGTTTCAGACAGTGAGTACCTGTTTCCCACAAGTCTTCTTCCCACATTTCTCACAGAAGCATTTGCTTTTGTCTGATAACTCCCTGGGCTGGAAGAAACATCGAAGGGCATCCTCCTGTCCCAAGAGATCAAAGAAAAAGCAGAGAGGATATTAACCATCTAGAGTACATCCCCTCACCCTACAGATAAAAATTTAAGTTTTCTTTCTGGTTCTTTCCATGTACCCTCTTAACACCTGGCCCAGTGTAGTGCATGTGGCAGGATCCCCCAAAGTACCTACTGATTGGAAGGAAAAATAGAAGGGAGCACTTGCTAAGGTAGCAGTATGAGGAAAGGAAGTAAAAGGAAACAAATTTTATTTCCACCAAATCAAAGGAGAAACTTAGAACTGTGCAAAGGAAATAGAAATTACTTTTTAAAAGGCAACAGTGATTAAAGAAGCAAGGGCACATTGGCAGCACTGGGTGTATGGAAACAGCAAATTAACCAAGAAAAATCCCTCACCAGTGTTTTCAGAGGTTTTGAGTCCATATCAAAAAGAGGAAGGGGGAGGGTCAGCATGCTACTGTTTCTGCTCCTCTCCACAGTACATTCAAGGCAAACCAAGGACTCCTTCACCCGAATTGTATACAGAGCCTTCAGCCTCTCTACCTGTTAAAAGAGAGGAGGTGAGAGGAAAGAAGGGTACAGAGCCATAAACAAACCAGGTCAGGTCAATTTCCAGAAATGGTAGCCAGCAGACAGAAGCTCCAAAAATGGCAGCCACTGATGTTCTTTGCTCTTTGAAAAGGAGCAAAGTAATAACAGTAATAGTAATATAGAATTGTGATAAGCATTTTATGTGGATTTCTCTTTTAATCCTCTCTATACATTATATTAATGATTGCTGAATGAGCTAAATGAACAGCATCTTAAACTTCTGAGTTCTCTGATTCTAGTATCTCACCAAGTCCACATCTGTGATTTGGTCCTTAATTAGGTTCCAAACTGTGAGGTAGAGTTGAGCAGCATCATGCTGGACAAACACTGGCCAAAGAGAAAAATAACAGCCCGATCAGTGAGATCACCAGGGACATTTTTCATGCATACCCTTGTGCCATAGCTACCTAGATGTACATGAACACTCATCACTTTGTCCTCTCCTAGCCATCCCTGCTTTAGTTAGGCACTAAAAATGAAAAATAAGCTTGTTATTTATTTTTTAGAACTCCTGTTAAAACTTAAAATCCAGTCCAACTGCATCACAGAAGTTTCCTTTCCACTGACTGGTGACCCATGCCTACTGGCCTCTACTGGGGGACCTAGCCAGATAAAAACAACATTCATTAGTGGATTCTCTCCTATTCCAAGCCAAGCTAGCACTCTAATTGGACTCTAGTGGCCACTTGTTTCTCTGTACCTTTATTTAATCTCTTTTTAATTCCCCAGAAATTGAGCAGTTCCCCAAAACTCATATCTGACCCAGGTCTTCCCCAAAGGTATCTAGGAGAACAGGAAAGGAAAGAACCATCTCAGTGTTGATGCTGGCTAAGAGGAAACAGGAAGCAAGCAGTGAATTCTCCATATGTTATATAAATAAATGTAAGCCCAAAAGACAGATGTAAATGAATTTCTGTCATTGAAAAGAAACATAGGACGACAAAGAACATGAAAAACACACTGAGGACTATTTTACAAAAAGATGGATGTCTGCCAACATGCAAAGATATTGCAAGAAAAGGTAGTTCCTGTAAATGTATTAAATATTCATATCATCTATCTCAACACCATTTTATTACTTCCTTCATGATACCACAGTTTGTACTTAATGCTTTTGGATTTCATTTTGCTTTATTTTACTCTTGTTTTGGCCTTTCTCTTCGCTAAACTAAAGCTTCATTGATACAAAGACTCTATCATCAGCCTTATACCCTTATCTACAGAACCAGCACAATACCTGGCACATACTAAATATGAGCTGAATGAATTAATTAATTCATATTTATTTTTTTAAAGGTTTTATTTATCTATTCATAGAGATGCAGAGAGAGAGAGAGAGAGGCAGAGACACAGGCAGAGGGAGAAGCAGGCTCCATGCAGAGAGCCCGACGTGGGACGCGATCCAGGGTCTCCAGATCATGCCGTGGGCTGCAGGCGGCGCTAAACCACTGAGCTACCGGGGCTGCCCAATTAATTCATATTTAAAGGTAACAATCCCAAAACCTAAAGACAAACAGAGTGGAACTAGGATTGAACTATGCTGTCTCCAGGAATTATTTGCAGAAGGCTACCTACCACAGAGCCAACACTGAACATAAAGTAAGTTAGATCACCTTGTCATATGAAGACATTTTGCCTCATCTGACCATACCAGAGCCAAGAGTCCTGATTCATCTAAAAAATAAAGGGTGTTATTCTGTATGTTGGCAAATTGAACACCAATAAAAAATAAATTTATTATTAAAAAAAATAAATGGATGGCGCACCTGGGTGGCTCAGTGGTTGGGCATCTGCTTTCAGTTCAGGTCATGATCCCAGAGTTCTGGGATCGAATCCCATATCAGGCTCCCCACAGAGAGCCTGCTTCTCTCTCTACCTATGTCTCTGCTTCTCTCTGTGTGTCTTTCATGAATAAGTAAATAAAATCTTTTTTAAAACTAAAAAAATAAAAAATATAGGGATATTTGCCCAACCCATAATTTACTTAACACCTGCTATGTGCAAGGCATTGCAATTGCTAGAGAAAGTCACTGTCCCCAAGAAACCTATATTCTAGGTTCATGTTCTAGTGGACAAGTATCCATTAAGTCTTAATTCAAAGAATAAGAAAAATTCCCTAAGGTATATAAACTATTATGAAAAGTTATGTAAAAGCGAGAATACAACTGGAATGGTGGAGTGAGTGAGGATCTCTATAAATCTACTCCTCCAAAAAAGCAATGAAAATGCTGGCAAAAAAAATGTCAAAATCAATTTTTCAGAACTCTGAAAATTACCTAAAGGTTTACAAAAATCCTAGGAATATTTATTCAACAAACACTGCAGAACCTAAGTAAGAAGAACAGGATTTGAGGCTTTTCAACCTGGCCAATTTCCATTTCCTTCTTCCCAGCTCTGTAGTAGCCTTGAAAACAAGAAAACTTGCCATCATGAAAACTGTTAACCAGAAGCCTTGTGACCAGAAAAATGAGTAGACTGGGGCTGCAGTTCCTCAAAAAGCCCCATACTGAAAACATTTTTATTATTTGACCTGTCTTGCAGCTTCATGGAAAAGCCCCATTTGAAGAAGTTTGTCATTATTTGACCCAACTCAAAGCTTTGAGCCCTATCCCCAGAGTATTTGTGGAAAAAAGTCAATGATAATTAATATTGTGACTGCCTAAGGCTGTAATACCAGTTGGGACAAAAAAAGAATCTGGCTGAAACTTAAAAGATGGTTGTGGGAACTGAGATGTCCATAGGGAACTTCTAGAAGTTCTGACATATTTCTGGTGATCTAGAAGGCCTTTTGCATGCCTCAGTAAGACCTGAGAAGGTCTAAGTCTCTCATATTTGGCTAATATTGACGCCCTATGCAAGCAAGAAAGGCAGGCTAAAAGTGTCACAAACAGCCTGAGCTTTGAAGGTAAGCCCCACTAGACACACAGTTCCTCATCAAAGACTGGAAGACTCACTGGTTCAAAGCATTTTTAAAAAATCTCTGACCAATCATTAGGTGACATTAAGCTAACCAGACAAAATCTTTAGTGGCCACACACTATAGGGAACATAACCTTTACAAAATTAGTCCAGGAGAGTCACTAAACAATAGCAATGACAAAAATAATAGCAACAACTCCATCGTGGGGGTTTCTGATTTCCACTGTTGCCACTGTTGTCCAAAATGTTTAGTTTTTAACAGAAAATTACAAGACACAATAAAACAAAAAAGTATGGTCCCCCCCCCCACACACAGGAAACAATCAGTAGAAACTGTCATTGAGAAGACCCAGATGTTAGTCTCACTAGACTTTAGATTATCATTATATGTTCAAAAGAACTAAATAAAACCATATCAAAATAACTAAAGTATGAAACAATGTCTCACCAAATGCAGAATATCAATAAAGAAAAAAAATTATTTAAAAGAATCAAAATAGAAATTCTTGAGCTGAAGAATACAATGACAGAAATGAAGAGTTTGCAAGAGGTGGTCAATAGCAGATTTGAGCTGATGAAAAAAGAATTATCAAACTTTGAAAACAAGTCAACTGAAACCATACAGTCTGAAGAATAAAAATAAAAATGAATGAGGACCAATAAACAGAGCATCCAACGGGCTCAGTAATTAATTCTACCAAACATTTATGGAACAAATTATACCAGTTCTCAAATATATATATAAATGAAATATATATATATTTATGAAATATATATATGTATATATAGACCAATATATAAAGGTTAATCACTTTCCTATATTATCAGCAATGAACAGAGGAATTTTCAATTAAAAGCACAATATTGGAAGGGGAATAAAGGGAAAGGAGATAAAATGAGTGAAAATATCAGTGAGGGTGACAAAACATGAGAGACATCTAACTCTGGGAAATGAACAAGGGGTAGTGGAAAGGGAGGTGGTGGCAATTTGGGGTGACTGGGTGATGGGCACTGAGGGAGGCACTTGGTGGGATGAGCATTGGGTGTTATGGTATATGTTGGCAAATTGAACTCCAATAAAAAAAAACATTAAAAAAGGCACAATATTGTTAACATTAGAACCCATGAAAATGAAATACTGAGTTATAAATCTAACCAAATGTGTACAAGATCTATATATGAAAAACTACAAACTCTAATGACAGAAATCAGAAGAATTACATAAAAGGAGAGATTTCCCATGTTCATGGATAAGAGAACTCAATATTGTCAAGATGCCAGTTCTTTCCAACTTGATCTATGCACTCAATGCAATTCCAATCAAGATCCCAGCAAGTTATTCTGTGGATATTAACAAAGTGATTATAAAGTTTATTTGGAGAGGCAATCACAGAATAGAAGACACAATATTGAAGGAAAAAACAAAGTCAAAGAACTAATTCTGAACTTAGAATAAAGTGTCAGTAACTAAAACAATGTGGGATCAAAGGAATAAAACAGAGATCCCAGGAATACACCAACATAAACAACATTCACTGCTCTTTGACAAAGTAGCAAAGGCAATACAATAGAACAAAGATAGTTTTTCACCAAATGGTGCTGCAATCCTGAATATCTACATGCAAACAAATGAATCTATACACAGACTTTACATCCTTCAAGAACACAAATTCAAAATGTATAATAGACTTAAATGTAAAATGCAAAACTACAAAAGTCCTAATATAATACAGGAGAAAAATCTAGAAGACCTTCTGTTTTGTGATTACATTTTAGATACTTTTTGGCTAAAACTCCAATGTACAAGCAATAAAAGAAAGAAGCGATATACTGGGATCCCTGGGTGGCGCAGCGGTTTAGCGCCTGCCTTTGGCCCAGGGCGCGATCCTGGAGATCCGGGATCGAGTCCCACGTCGGGCTTCTGGTGCATGGAGCCTGCTTCTCCCTCTGCCTGTGTCTCTGCCTCTCTCTCTCTCTCTGTGACTATCATAAATAAATAAAAATTAAAAAAAAAGAAGCGATATACTGAACTTCATTAAAATTAAACATTTCTGCTCTGTGAAGGATACTGTCAAGAACATGAGAAGACAAGTCACGGACTGAGAAGAAATATTTGTAAAAGGCCTGATAGAACATAAAGACTCCTAACTTTGGGAAACGAACTAGGGGTGGTGGAAGGGGAGGAGGGCGGGGGGTGGGGATGAATGGGTGACAGGCACTGAGGGGGGCACTTGACGGGATGAGCACTGGGTGTTATTCTGTATGTTGGCAAATTGAACACCAATAAAAAATAAATTTATTATTTAAAAAAAGCCTGATAAAGGATTGTTATCCAAATATACAAAAAACCTCTTCAAATTCAACAATAAAACATAAAAACCAACCTAATTATAAAATGGATAAGAAACCTGAATAGACACTTCACCAAAAAAGATATATACAAATGGAAAATAAGCATAAGAAGCAGGGCTTGGCATATGTCAATGACAAATCACAAGTTAAAATAATGAGACACCTCTACAAACCTATCAGAATGGCCAACATGTAAAACATCAACATAATATTAAAAGTCCAAGCCTCAGCAATCAGACAACAAAAAGAAGGAAAAGGCAAATTGGCAAAGAAAAAGTCAAACTCTCACTCTTCACAGATGACATGATACTGTATGTGGAAAACCCAAAAGTCTCCACCCCAAAATTGCTAGAATTCATACAGCAATTCAGCAACATGGCAGGATACAAAATCAATGCACTGAAATCAGTGGCATTTCTGTATACTAACAATGAGGCTGAAGAAAGAGAAATTAAGGAATTGATCCCATTTTCAACTGCACCAAAATCCATAAGACACCTAGGAATAAACCTAACCAAAGAGGTAAAGGATTTATACTCTAAAAACTACGAAATCTTATGAAAGAAATTGAGGAAGATACAAAGAAATGGAAAACATTTCATGCTCATGGATTGGAAGACTAAATATTGTGGAAATGTCTATGCTACCCAGGGCAAGTTACAGGTTCAATGCAATCCCTATCAAAATACCATGGTCTTTCTTTACAGAGTTGGAACAAATAATCTTTAAGGTTTGTATGGAATCAGAAAAGACTGAATAGTCAGAGGAATATTGAAAAAGAAAACCGATGCCAAGGGCATCGCAATGCCAGATTTCAAGCTGTATTACAAAGCTGTGATGGTCAAGGCAGTGTGGTACTGGCACAAAACAGACATATAGATCAATGGAACAGAATAGAGAATCTAGAAATGGATCCTCAACTCTGTGGTCAAATAATCTCTGACAAAGCAGGAAAGAATATTCAATGGAAAAAAGTCTGTTAAGCAAATGGTGTTGGGAAGACTGGACAGCCTCATGCAGAAGAATGAAACTGGACCATTCTCTTACACAAAGATAACACCGACACAAAGATAAGCTCAAAATGATGAAAGACGTAATGTGAGACAAGAATAAAACATAGAAGAGAATAAAGGCAGGGACTTCTTTGACCTCAGCCACAGCAACTTCTTGCTAGACTCATCTCTAAAAGCAAGGGAAACAAAGGCATAAAGGAACTATTTGAACTCATCAAGATAAAGAGCTTCTGCACAGCAAAGGAAAGAGTAGACAAAACCAAAAGAGAACCTACAGAATGGGAGAAGATATTTGCAAATGGCATATCAGATAAAGGGCTAGTATCCAAGATCTATAAAGAACTTATCAAACTTAACACCCAAAACACAAAAAATCTGGCAAGGAAATCAGAAGACATGAACATACATTTCTCCAAAGTAGACACAAATGGCCAAGAGACATGTCAAAGAATGTTCAGCATCATTCAGCATCAGGGAATACAAGTCAAAACCAAATGAGATACCACTTCACACCAGTCAGAATGGCTAAAATTAACAAATCAGGAAACAACAAACATTGGTGAGGATGTGGAGAAAGGGGAACCCTCTTGCACTGTTGGTGGGAATGCAAGCTGGTGCAGCCACTCTGGGAAACAGTATGGAGGTCCCTCAAAGAGTTAAAAATAGAGCTACCCTATGACCCAGCAATTGCACTACTAGGTATTTACCCAAAGAACACAAACATAGGGATCCAAAGGGGCACCTGCACCTCAATGTTTATAGCAGGAATGTCTACAATAGCCAAACTACAGAAAGAGCCTAGGTGTCCATCGGCAGATGAATGGATATATATGGAATGGAATATTACTCAGCCATCAAAAAATGAAATCATGCCATTTGCAATGACATGGACACAACTAGAGAATATCATGCTAATAGAAATAAGTCAACCAGAGAAAGACAAATATATGATCTCACTCATATTTGGAATTTAAGAAACAGAGGAGCATAGGGGAAGGGAAGGGAAAAAAAACAAGACAAAATCAGAGGGCAACAAACCATAAGAGAGTCTTAAATCTAGGAAATAAACTGAGGGTTGCTGGAGGGGAGGTGGGTGGGGAGATTGGGTAACTGGGTGATGGGTTATAAGGAGGGCACATGATGTAATGAGCACTACATGTTATATACAACTGATGAATCACTGAACTCTACCTCTGAAAATAATAATATACTATATGTTAATTAATTTAATGTAAATAAAATTTTAAAAGGAAAGAAAGAAAAAGGAAGGAAGGAAAGAAAAAGGAAGGAAGGAAGGAAGGAAGGAAGGAAGGAAGGAAGGCAGGCCGGCCGGCCTTGGTATCTCCCAAATTTGGGGAGAGATTTAGACATCAAAGTTCTTGAAGCATGTCCACAATAGCCAAACTGTAGAAGGAGCCTCGGTGTCCATCAAAAGATGAATGGATAAAGAAGATGTGGTTTATGTATACAATGGAATATTAGCCAATAGAAACGACAAATACCCACCATTTGCTTCGACGTGGATGGAACTGGAGGGTATTATGCTGAGTGAAATACGTCAATTAGAAAAGGACAAACATTATATGGTCTCATTCATTTGGGGAATATAAAAAATAGTGAAAGGGAATAAAGGGGAAAGGAGAAAAATGAGTGGGAAGTATCAGAAAGGGAAACAGGACATCAGAGACTCCTAACTCTGGGAAACGAACTACGGGTGGTGGAAGGGGAGGGGGGCGGGAGGTGGGGGTGACTGGGTGATGGGCACTGAGTGGGGCACTTGATGGGATGAGCACTGGGTGTTATTCTATATGTTGGCAAATTGAACACCAATAAAAAATAAATTTATAAAAAAAAAAGTTCATGAAGCTCTTAGTTCCCTAAACATATTCAACTCAAATGAGTATTCTCCAAGACACATCAATAGTAAAGCTTTTAAAATCAAAGACAAAGAGAAATCTTAAAATCAGTAAGAGAAAGGGAGTTTATCACTTACAAGGGAACTCCCCTCCCATAAGGCAATCTGTGTATTTCTCAGCACAAACCTGACAGTCCAGGAGACAATGGAATGCCATATTCAAAATGATAAAAGAAAAAACTGCCAATCTAGAAAACTTTACTTCAGAAATGAAAAATACATAAGGCTTTTCCAGACAACTGCTGAGGGAGTTCATCACTGCTACACTTGCCTCATAAGAAATTGCCTAAGGAGTTCAGTTTTTCAACTAACTGCAAAAAGGAAATTTGTCATTTTGAAACATCCTACAAAGAAAAGCCCAGGTCCAGGGGTCTTATTTTTTTTAATAATAAATTTATTTTTATTGGTGTTCAGGGGTCTTAATTCTACCAAATATTTAAGGAATTAATACCTACCCCTTCACAAACCTCTCCAAAACAAAGAAGAGGAGGGAACAGCTCCTGACCTATTCTTTGAGGCACTCCCTCTCCCCCTGTTCCCTCTCCCCAGCCTCCTCCCTCTCCCTGTCTCTCAGAACTGAGAGGGCTGTCTTACTTGGAACATTGTACTTCTGGAGACAGTAGGCAAGCTCCATAGGTTGCACTGCTTTCTGACGGCTGTCCTGCATCCTCTCCAGTAGCAAGAGCAATTGGAAGGGGACACTTCTCCTCTGCTCTTCTGTTCCTCTTGGTACCGTTATCCTGCCAAATAAGCACATCCATGAACCTCCTTATTCCCAGAGTTCTCAATGTGAGCTGCATACTGGAATCACTTGGGAGAACTTTCGAAACTCTCCATGCCCAGGCCACTCTGCAGACAAACTAAATCAGAATTTTTTTTAAATCAAAATTTCCAATGGTGGGGCCCAGTTATCAGAATATTTAAGTTTACCAGATGATTTAAATGTATAGATAAGGGGCACTTTGGTGGCTGAGTTGGTTAAGTTTCTGCCTTCGGCTCAAGTTAAGATCCCAGAGTCCTGGAATCAAGCCCCACATCAGGCTCCCTGCTCAGTGGGGAGTCTGCTTCTTCTTCTACCCCTCACCCCCTCATGCTCTCTCTCTCTATTTCACTCTCAAGTCAAAAATAAATAAATAAATAAATAAATAAATAAATAAATAAATAAATAAAGTTGAGAGGCACCATATTAGCAAATTGGCTATACAGAATATCCTCTCAAGAGGAGAATCAGACAACTGTTACCTCACCCCTCTCCCTACTCTGCCCAACAATCACACTTAAATGAAGGGCAGATAAGAAGTCCTAGGTCCACAGCAAAGTGGCCATACCACTAAATGTCCAGGCTGAAGTACTCCAAAGTGAAAAGGCAAATACTGATCTAGGCTCTGGCAATAAAAGAAAACATGAAGTAATGTCAGTTTATTTTGAAAATGATTTGCCCAATAATAGGCATCTCTCAGTTGCCCGTGCAATTCAAAGGGAGAACACAATTAGGAACACAACTAGATAACTATTGGATCATCTCAAAATCTGACCTGAAGACAGAACAAACTCCATAACTAAAGGTAGAAAAGAATACAGGAAGTGCAGAGATGCGATTTTGGAGAGAAACAGACTGCAGGTGCTGCAGAGGGGATGGGGAAGGGGAGAAATAGAGAGGAACACACAGGAGAACACACAAAGAGAACATTTCCCCAAAGCTATTGGCTTAGAAAAGGAGAGGAGCAGAATTTCATGAGTTCTTGCAATCAGCAGGACTTAAAGCTTGAAATTTTAAAAATCAGAGGGTTTGGCTGGGCTAGAGCCTGGAATTCACTATGCTGTTCCTGGAAAGAAGGCAGGAAACAACCTGGTGGAAGACAGCATTGAAACAGTGACCTAATGGGGCATACAGTGGGAAGAGGAAGAGTATTTGCTCTTCTCAAAGCACGTCCCTGAGAGACAGCATGCACAGAGACACCATCCAGGAATGAAAGAGCCAGGTGGCACCATTTCACTCCCCTGCCCCTCAGCATAAACACACAGCCACCTGTGGGAAGCAGCACAGTGACAACACTGGCTGCCTAACTTACCTACAATAAGCCCCATATTCCGTCACTCCAGTCATACTTGCCTGTATCCCAATGTGGTGATCCCCTCACCCAAAAGACCAGTACAAATCCCATACCACACTTCCCAACTAGAGAGTCCTGCAGGACCTCAGTTGTGGGGGAGGTGGTGACAGGTCTCATTTCACAAGCAGACCAGGGCACACCTAGTTTGAATTCACAATCTATTAAAATTCAGGCCAGGGACAAAACACTGCCTACAGCAGACAAAGAGACCTCTTCAAACAACTGGCCTGAAGGACATATCAGCCAAAACACAACAGAAGAGAACATGCAGCACACATAGGAGACACTCCCTGAAGCAGCATGCCTTGACACTATCTGACATCCCTTCTTTAGGCCATTACTTCCAGGAAGAGGAGACACAGCTGGATTTTCTAACATAAAGAAGCAGGCAGAGACTTAGACACAATGGGAAGGCAGGGGAATTTATCCCAAATGCAGAACATGATAAGGCCATGCCAGAGATCTAAGTGAAACAGATATAAGTAACACACCTGAGGGAAAATGTAAAGTAACAATTATAAGGATACTCACTGGGCTTGAGAGAAGAATGAAAGACAACAGTGAGATCCTTACCACAGAGACAAGAGTTTAAAAAGAACAATCAGGTCTGGGGGAAAGATGGTGGAATAGGGGCTTCACCTCACCTGGCCCAAACTCACCTAGATAACTTCCAAACCATCCTGGACACCTAGGAATTCAACCTGAGATTTAGAGAGAGAATAGTCGAATGCTACAGAGAGAAGGGTTTTCGCTCCTAACAAGGTAGGAAGGCGGGGAAAAAAAGAAAATAAAAAAGAATCAAGTGGGAGAGGGGCCCCGCGAGAACCTCCGGGACAGGAAAGCCCAGCCCCAGAGAAGTGGAAACTTTAAAAATCCGAACGGGATTCTTCCCTGACAGAAAAGCTCAGCAGGGAAATTGGGCAGAACCACAGGAGGAGGAAGTGAAGCCTCCAGTCTCCTGGAGCCACTACTAGAGGAAGTGCGCCCAAGGAAAGCACGGGCCAATCTCAGTAAAGGGCTGGGCATGCACCCAGCGGGGCATCAGGAAGAAGCCAGTCGGTCAGGTGGGGGCTCCAGACCGAGGGGTCTGCACCCTGTTGCTTTCAGGAGCCACAGCCCCGGAGCGCGATTCCAGCAGCGCAGGCCCCGGATCCCAGGGCTCCAGGGGACAAAGCTCACCATCCTGAGCTCCCCGCGTACAGGTGGAGGTGGGGAGGGCACAAAACAGCGAGGACTCTCCTGCTGCCAGGTGCCCCAAGATGTACAGGTCAGTGCCCCCACCCTGGGAGCATCTAGGCCAGTGTGGACTGGGAGACTGCGGGTGGTTACTGGGGAAGCTGACCCCAGAGTTGGAGTCAGTGTTGGCCGCCGCCAGTGTTGTTGTTCCTCCTGGTGTCACCTGGTGCCTGGGAGGGGCGGAGGCCCAGGGAACAGAGGCCTCACAGGGTAAACAGCTCCCACTGAGCCCAGCATCCAGCAGGTGGTGGGGGCATCTCCCCAGGTACACACGCCTGAGAGTCAGCACAGCAGACCCACCCCCAGAAGACCAGCTGGAGGGACAGGGGAAGAACAAATTCTTGACCAAGCAGCGCTGGAAAGCTCCAGGGGAATTCCAGGTATTTATAGTATATAGAACCAAAGGGTACCCCCTCCTTTTTAAAAAATTTTTAAAAATATTTTCCTTTTTTCCATCACATCTCATTTTTATATCAGACTAAAAGTTTCCAATATTTTTTTCTCTTTTCCCACCTTAACTACAATATTTCACCACTTCTTCATTTTTAAGTTTCTTCCTTTTTGACTTCCATATTTCTACAATTACAGGTCTTAGATATATTTTACACTTCTAAATTCCCTTCACCATAATCAACTTATTTTGGGGAGGATATAAAGATAAGTTTTGTTTTGTTTTGTTTTTTGTTTCCTCTGCCTCATTTTGTTCTACAATGGAAGAAGTTAATACCTTCTAAAACATGACCAGCATGCACCCAGTCCAAGTGGAATACCATGCTGGTTCATTCTGTGAGACTATATTCTCTCTTCATTCCCATCCTGCCCTCTTCTTTTATCTCATTTATGTTTTGGTGGTCAATGTTGGGGCTTTCTACAAGTATTGCTGGTTTACATAAATTTGGGACTGAGCATCTTCCAACATACAGAAATTAACATACTCAGAACCAAAGGATCACCATCTAGGACCCCTCAGGTAGATTATATTCTCCCTCCACTACAACTTCGTCACCACCACCATCTCCCAGTCCCCCACCCTTTTTCTTCCTTCTCCTTTCTTTTTCCTCTTTTTTCTCTTTACTTTTGCTTATTTCTCTTCTTTTTTTCTTTTCTTTTTTTCTTCTTCTTTGGGATTCTTGGCCTTTTATTACTTACTACTTTAAAATTGTTTTAAAATTTGTTTTTTGCTTTAGTGGTCCTTTTGTTTAATTTTGTTCTGATCTTTGTTTTCAATTTCTGGTCTCTGACCTCATCAAAATCATCAAGGGTGAAAATTTACTTAGGTCATGGTTGATACTCTGGAGTCAGCCCACTCATACTCAGCACTGAGCAAAATGACTAGAAGTAAGAACTCGCCACAAAAGAAAGAATTAGAAACAGCACTCTCTGCAACAGAGTTATAGAACTTGGATTAAAAGTCGATGTCAGAAAACCAATTCAAAAACACAATTATAAAGCTCCTGGTAGCTCTGGAAAAAAAACATAAAGGATTCAAGAGACTTCATGACTGCAGAATTTAGATCTAATCAGGCCAAAGTTAAAAATGAATTAAATGAGATGCAATCCAAGCTGGATGTCCTACTAATGACGAGGGTTAATGAGGTAGAAGAAAGAGTGAGTGACATAGAAGATAAGTTGATGGCAAGGAAGGAAGCTGAGATTAAAAAAAAAGAAAAACAAAAGACCATGAGGAAAGGTTAAGGGAAATAAATGATAGCCTCAGAAGGAAGAATTTATGTATAATTGCTGTTCCAGAGAGCGCCAAAAGGCCCAGAGGCCCAGAAAGCATATTTGAACGAATCATAGCTCAAACTTCCCTAATTTGGGAAAGGAAACAGGCATTCAGACCCAGGAGATAGAGAGGTACTCCCACACACCGAAAATCAATAAAAACCATTCAACACCTCAACATTTAATAGTGACACTTGCAAATTCCAAAGATAAAGAGAATATCCTTAAGGCAGCAAGAGACAAGAGATCCCTAACTTGTATGGGGAGATATATTAGATTAACAGCAGACCTCTCCACAGAGACCGGGCAGGCCAGAAGGGCTGGCAGGATATATTCAGGGTCCTAAATGAGAAGAACATGCATCCAAGAATACTCTGTCCAGCAAGGCTCTCATTCAGAATAGAAGGAGAGATAAAGAGCTTCCGAGATAGGCAGAAACTGAAAGAATATGTGACCACTAAACCAGCTCTGCAAGAAATATTAAGGGTGACTCTGTAAAAGAAAGAGGAAGTCCAAAGAAATAATCCACAAAAACAGGGAATGAATAGGTATTATGATGGCACCAAATTCATATCTTTCAATATTTACTCTGAACGTAAATGAGCTAAATGATCTCATCAAAAGACTCAGGGTTTCGGACTGGAAGAAAGAGCAAGATCCATCCATTTGCTGTCTACAAGACACTCATTTTAGACAGAAGGACACCTACAGCCTGAAAACGAAAGATTGGAGAACCATTTACCATTCAAATGGTCCTCAAAGAAAGCAGAGGTAGCAATCCTCTATCAGATAAACTAAAGTTTATCCCAAAGACTGTAGTAAGAGATGAAGAGGGACACTATATCATACTTAATGGGTTATCCAACAAGAACCTAACATTCATGAATATTTATGCCTCTAATGTGGGAGCTAACAAGTATATCAATCAATTAATAACCAAAGTAAAGACATACTTAGACTACTTACTACATAAGTAGTCTCCTACATACGTACACAAATAGTAGGAGACTTCAAAATGGCACTTTCTGGAAATGACAGATCTTCTAAGCTCAATATCACCAAAGAAACTTTAAATGATACACCAGACCAGATGGATTTCAGAGCTATATAAAGAACTTTCCATCCAAATGAAACTGAATACACATTCTTCTCAAGTGCACATGGAAAAACTTTATCCAGAATAGACCACATACTGGGTCACATATCAGGTCTAAACCAATACCAAAAGAGTGGGATTGTCCCCTGCATATTTTCAGACCACAATGCTTTGAAACTAGAACTCAATCACAAGAAGAAATTTGGAAGAAACTCAAACACGTGAAGGGGACAGGGCATCCTACTAAAAGATGAAAGGGTCAACCAGGAAATTAGAGAAGAATTAAAAAGATTCATAGAAACTAATGAAAATGAAGATACAACTGTTC
Source organism: Canis aureus (assembly GCF_053574225.1). NCBI lineage: Eukaryota > Metazoa > Chordata > Mammalia > Carnivora > Canidae > Canis > Canis aureus. The sequence continues at coordinate 46,846,914 of NC_135635.1, read as the reverse complement.
AAAATCCTTGGGATACAGCAAGAGCAGGCCTAAGAGGGAAATACATGGCAATACAAGCTCCCCTCAAAAAATTGGAAAGAACTCAAATACAGAGCTAACCTCTCACTTAAAGGAACTGGAGAAAGAAGAGCAACTAAAATCTACACCAAGCAGAAGAAGACAGATAATAAAGATTCAAGCAGAACTCAATGAAATAGAGACCAGAAGAACTGCAGAAAAGATGAACAAAACCAGGACTTGGTTCCTTGAAAAAATTAACAAGATAGATGAACCATTAGCCAGCCTTATTAAAAAGAAAAGGGAAAGACTCAAATTAATAAAACCATGAATGAAATAGAGAGATCAAAACCAATACCAAGGAAATACAACCGATTTTAAACACAAAATATGAGCAGCTAAACACCAATAAATTAGGCAATCTAGAAGTGGATGTATTTCTGGTAAACCACAAACTACCAAAACTGGAAAAGGAAGAAACAGAAAACCTGAACATGCCAATAACCAGGGAGGATATTGGGGCAGTCAGCAAAAACCTCCCAAGACACAAAAGTCCAGAGCAGGATGACTTCCCAGGGCAATACAATCAAACATTTAATAGGAAACAATACCTATTCTACTAAAGCTGTTCTGAAAGATAGAAAGAGATGGAATACTTCCAAGCTCGTTTAATGAGGCCAGCATCACCTTATCCAAACTAGACAAAGACCCCACCAAAAAGGAGAATTCTAGACCATGATGAACATGGATGCAAAAATTATCAACAAGATAGGATCCAACAGTACGTTAAGAAGATTATTCACCATGACCAAGTGGGATTTATCCCTGGGATGCTAAGACGGTTCAACACTCGTAAAACATTCAATGTGATGGATTATATCAGCAAGAGAAAAAACAAGAACCATATGATCCTCTCAAAAGATGCAGAAAAAGCATTTGACAAAATACAGCATCCATTCCCAATCAAAACTCTTGGGAGTGTAGGGATAGAGGGAACACTCCTCAGCATCTTAAAAGCTATCTACGAAAAGCCCACAGCAAATATTCTCAAAGGGAAAAAACTGAGAGCCTTTCCCCTAAGAACAGGAGCATGCCAGGGATGTCCACTCTCACCACTGCTATTCAACAGAGTACTAGAAGTCCTAGCCTCAGCAATCAGACAGAAAAGAAATAAAAGGCATTCAAAAAGGCAAAGAAGAAGTCAAACTCTCCCTCTTCGCCAATGACATGATACTGTACATAGAAAACCCAAAAGACTCCGCCTCAAGATTGCTAGAACTCATACAGCAATGTGGCAGTGTGGCAGGATACAAAATCAATGCCCAGAAATCAGTGGAATTTCTATACACTAACAATGAGACTGAAGAAAGAGAAATTAAGGAGTCAATCCCATTTACAACTGCACCCAAAAGCATAAGATACCTAGAAATAAACCTAACCAAAGAGGTTAGGATCTATACCCTAAAAACTATATAACACTTCTGAAAGAAATTGAGGAAGACACACAGAGATGGAAAAATATTCCATGTTCATGGATTGGCAGAATTAATATTGTGAAAATGTCAATGTTACCCAGGGCAATTTACACATTTAATGCAAGTCCTATCAAAATACCATGGACTTTCTCTCTTCAGAGAGTTGGACAAATCATCTAAGATTTGTGTGGAAGCAAAAAAGACCCGAATAGCCAGGGGAATATTAAAAAAGAAAACAGCTGAGGGCATTACAATGCCAGATTTCAGGTTGTACTACAAAGCTGTGGTCATCAAGACAGTGTGGTACTGGCACAAAAAAAGACACATAGATCAATGGAACAGAATAGAGAACCCAGAAGTGGACCCTCAACTTTACGGTCAACTAATATTCGACAAAGGAGGAAAGACTATCCACTGGAAGAAAGACAGTCTCTTCAATAAATGGTGCTGGGAAAATTGAACATCCACATGCAGAAGAATGAAACTAGACCACTCTCTTGCACCATACACAAAGATAATCTCAAAATGGATGAAAGATCTAAATGTGAGACAAGATTCCATCAAAATCCTAGAGGAGAACACAGGCAACACCCTTTTTGAACTCGGCCACAGTAACTTCTTGCAAGATACATCCACAAATGCAAAAGAAACAAAAGCAAAAATGAACTATTGGGACTTCATCAAGATAAGAAGCTTTTGTACAGCAAAGGATACAGTCAACAAAACTCAAAGACAACCTACAGAATGGGAGAAGATATTTCCAAATGACCGATCAGATAAAGGGCTAGTTTCCAAAATCTATAAAGAACTGATTAAACTCAACACCAAAGAAACAAACAATCCAATCATGAAATGGGCAAAAGACATGAACAGAAATCTCCCAGAGGAAGACATAGACATGGCCAACACGCACATGAGAAAATGCTCCGCATCCCTTGCCATCAGGGAAATACAAATCCAAACCACAATGAGATACCACCCCACACCAGTGAGAATGGGGCAAATTAACAAGGCAGGAAACCACAAATGTTGGAGAGGATGTGGAGAAAGGGGAACCCTCTTGCACTGTTGCTGGGAATGTGAACTGGGGCAGCCACTCTGGAAAACTGTGTGGAGGTTCCTCAAAGAGTCAAAAATAGATCTGCCCTACGACCCAGCAATTGCACTGTTGGGGATTTACCCCAAAGATACAGATGCAAAGAAACGCCAGGACACCTGCACCCCGATGTTTATAGCAGCAATGTCCACAACAGCCAAACTGTGGAAGGAGCCTCGGTGTCCATCTAAAGATGAATGGATAAAGAAGATGTGGTTTATGTATACAATGGAATATTACTCAGCCATTAGAAATGACAAATACCCACCATTTGCTTCAACGTGGATGGAACTGGAGGGTATTATGCTGAGTGAAATAAGTCAATCGGAGAAGGACAAACATTATATGGTCTATTCATTTGGGGAATATAAAAAATAGTGAAAGGGAATAAAGGGGAAAGGAGAAAAATTAGTGGGAAATATCAGAAAGGGAGACAGAACATGAGAGACTCCTAACTCTGGGAAACGAACTAGGGGTGGTAGAAGGGGAGGTGGGGGTGGCGTGGGGGTGACTGGGTGGCGGGCACTGAGGGGGGCACTTGATGGGATGAGCACTGGGTATTATTCTGTATGTTGGAAAATTAAACACCAAAAAAATAAATTTATATAAAAAAAGTACAAGTCACTGCGAAAGATTATATATGTGGGGGATCCCTGGGTGACTCAGCGATTTAGCACCTGCCTTAGGTTTAGGGTGTGATCCTGGAGACCCAGGATCGAGTCCCACATCAGGCTCCCTGCATGGAGCTTGCTTCTCTCACTGCCTATGTCTCTGCCTCTCTCTCTCTCTCTCTCTGTGTCTCTCATGAATAAATAAAATCTCTTAAAAATTATATATGTGAAAATGTACAGTAATATATATGCTTATCAGCCTGAATAATAGTCTTACCTCTTCAATATCTTGGTGAATCCCACATTCATAATTAATATCTGAATCAAGGAGTTAAGACAGCAGGTCTGTCCAATGTTGTGTAAACCAACAGGGCCTATATAGAAAAGAGAAAAAAATACTGAGGACAAGATCAAGCTAAGCAATTTAACAAAAATCAAATGTCTTTCTAAGATCTAACAAGGACATGAAATCCCACAAAATTCTCTCAGAGGTACAAAGACTTCACTAAAGAGCTTGCAACCAAATTGGAGAGGAGGGATAAAGCATGGGACTCTGAAAAGCAAACTAGTAGTAAAACTTTTGATAGTTCATTAGGAAAAGAGAGCTGTCACAAGAAAGTATTATGCAATGTCAAATGAATAGTACAAGCAATTGTTATAAAAGCAAAGAGAAAGAAAGAAACTACAGAAAGTATAACTGGGAGCATTATGAGTTCCTCCCACTCAAGCTGTTCCTTATAGAGTTGAGTCAGAATGGGCATATATGACTCTAGTCTGAACTAGAGTTCAGACTCCAGTGAACAGGATCCTACCTAGTCCCCACCAGTTGAAAAATATCAGGGGAAGAAAACTCTGGGAGAGATTCACTAATCTAAGCTCACCTCCAGAGGCTGGAAGCCAAAAGGAATTTATGAAGATGTGAGAAAACCAAAAGATAGCATTTCTCTGAAGTCTCCTTTCCCAACCCAACTTGGGGTCATCTGACCTCACAAAGTGAGTAATTTAAGAGGGAGGTAAAACCACTAAACTCAGAGTTCCTGAGGAAAGGATTTTTGTGTATATGAGATAGGGTATTAAGATAAAAAAAAAATCCAGGGACAGTAAATATTCACAGATTTTGGCTCCTGAATCAGCAGAAGAACCTCTAGACACACTAGCACACAGGTGCAACAGTAAAGGCAGGAACTAATGCTGAGTGCCACTATATGCCAAGCATTAATTTGAGGCACTTTCCACAGATTATTTCATTTACCCCTCCCAACAACCTTATGTACTCAGTACTAGGATTATGCCCACTTTACAGATGCAGAAATGGAGGCACATGAAATCAGGAGTCATTAACCACAAAGCTCTACTGGTTCAGAATACAGTAGGTGAGCAAAGTATTTCTATACAGCCAAAAAGAGAAAAATGTGAGGGATCTAATGACCATGAGGACAGTCCCAGGCGCTGAGGCACTCCCTTCGCTGCTCCTTCTTCCTCTTCATATTGTTCTCTTCCTTATTTTCAGTGGGTTCTGCTGAGAAATGCTGAGACTCAGCCAGGATGCACTGGCAAGTTACCTCAGGAACCCCAACACCTGACCCATTAGTGATCACTCCAAAATCCCCAGGCTACTGGCTGCCCGGCTTGTCTTCAGGACTGCACACTTCCAGGAAGAGTTCACCTGAGTCAGCTTTGGTGGGAGCTCTGTGAAAACACACCACAGCTAGGTAAGAATAAGGGAGAAGGAAAGCATATCCATGTGATCAGTTCTGATTCCAAAGAGACAAGTCACGTGGATGGAGGCAAAACATATTATGCTAAGTGAAATAAGTCATTCAGAGAAAGACAAAAATGTATGATCTCACTCGTGTGGAATTTAAGAAAGAAAATAGATGAACATATGGGAAGGGGACAGAGGGAAAAAAAGGAGAGAGGGGAACAAGCCATAAGTGACTCTTACCAATAAAGAACAAACTGAGGGTCTATTGACTAATATATGTAGTTAGAACTTGACTTTCTGGGAATCTGCTGAAAATCAATGAATGAATGAACGAACAAGCAAACAGCCAGCCAGCCAGCCAAACCAACCAACCAACCAACCAACCAACCAACCAACCAACCAACACCTCAGAAGGTTTCAAGACACGTGCCTACAAAGGATCATGGATCATTACAAAACTGAAAACATCAGTATCTGCTTCGCCAAGTTGGCCCTAGGAGATTCTACAGGATATTATAGAGTTGTCACCAAATGTAGCTCCTTTACTATTGAGAAGTTCTCACTCTCTTACGTAGATAAAGACCAGATAAAAATGAATATAAAAACCTTGCTGTTCTGGGCAGGTAAAGGAATAAAAATATTGTCTTTTCTTCTCTGCTCACAATCTCTTCTCAAGAGTAGACTACCAATGCAAGAAAACTTTGGCATTTTAAGAGAGAAGAGCTAAATCTCAATGTTATACCAGTGTACTTGTAAAACTCACTTCTCCCAATCTCAGTCTGTCCAGACAATGCATAAAATTCCATTTCAAAAAGTCTCCTTCAGGGACACCTGGGTGGCTCAGCGGTTGAGCATCTCTGCCTTTACCTCGGGGCATCATCCCAGGGTCCTGGGATCAGGTCCCACATCGGGTTTCCTGCGGGGAGCCTGCTTCTCCCTCTGCCTATGTCTCTGCCTCTCTCTCTCTCTCTCTCTCTGTCTCTCATGAATACATAAGTAAAATCTTTTTTAAAAAAAGGATCAATCTGAGGGTTGATGGAGGGAGGTTTGTGGAGGATGGGCTAGATGGGGGGATAGGCATTAAACAAGGCACTTACCTGCAATGCCGTGGATGGAACTAGAGGGTTTTATCTGTCCGATAAAGACAAATATGTATCATATGTGGAATTTAAGAAACAAAACATAGGGGAAGGGAAGGAAAAATAAGTTAGAAACAGAAAGGGCAAACATAAAAGATTCTTAACTACAGGAAACACATTGAAGGTTGCTGGAGGGGAGGGGGTTAAGGAGATGGGGTAACTGGGTGATAAGCATGAAGGAAGCACGTGATGGAATGAGCACTGGGAGGATGACAGAACATGAGAGACTCCTAACTCTGGGAAACGACCAAGGGGTAGTGGAAAGGGAGGTGGGCGGGGGGGTTGGGGTGACTGGGTGACAGGCACTGAGGGGAGCACTTGAAAGGATGAGCACTGGGTGATATGCTATATGCTGGCAAATTGAACTCCAATTAAAAAAATAATAAAATAATAAAAATAAATAAAAATTACAAAAAGAATGAGCACTGGGTGTTATATGCAACTGATGAATCACTGAATTCTACTCTGAAACTAATAATATACTATATGTTAAGTATATTGAATTTAAATAAAAATAAATTAAATTGAATTTAAGTAAAAATTTAAAAATAAATAAATAGGGCACTTGTGATGAGCACTGGGTGTTATATGTAAGTGATGAATCACTGAATTCTATTCCAAGAAACCAATATTGCACTGTATGTTAACCAATAAAATTAAAAAACAAAAAGATAAATCTTAAAGGGAAAGAAATGTTCGGCTTATAAAACTCTAGGGTTAAAACTGAAAACTAAACTATACATTCCTTACCTCTCCCACATGTTTCCGTTTTTTTTCTTCTTCAGAGCAGACAGCCATATGCTTTTTCCCGTAGGTTCTCTACTCTGGCAAATAGCACAACATTCACCAAGGGGGTCCAGACCAGAAACCTGGGTATCTCTTTTCTTCTCACCCCCAGGCCCAATCATTAAGGACTGTCAATTCTACCACTTAAAGGTTTGCTCACAGGCATTCTCCTTGCTAACCATACCCTTGACTTCCTGGGAAACCTGTCCTGGCTCCTCAGCTGAGCCTCCACATTGTCTATGTGTCCGTGCACTTTGTACTCAGAGCTCTTCAAATAATTGGTTTGCCATATTCTACTGTGGGGAACAGCTATGTCTCCATAGCTGGAGGAGTACTGGAGAGTGGTGCACCACTCAGACTCTTCCTGCAGGGCAGACATGATTTCTCAGGCAGCACTGGTTGACAGCTCCCCACTGAATCCCTGTCCAGTAATTTACCCTTGAGAAGAAATGTATCCCTATCCTGTGACTGGACAATAGAGAGTATAAAAGTCTTATCACCTTGCCTCAAGGTGATATAGCTCTGAGGGGCCATCCAGCCCCTTAAGATCAGCTAAGGCCTCTGATGCAAGTATCTGCCAGGACAACTCCTCCCTCTGCCCATCCCTGCTTTTCTCACCTCTCCAAATTGTTGTTCCCAAGGGTACTCCCCAGTAAACCTCCTGCATACACATCTCAGAGTTTCAGCATCTGACCTGAGACCCTAAACTGTGAACATCTGGAAGGCAGGGAATGTGTATCTTCAATTGCTACCATTACACTTTGCACAGAGCATAGTGGGAATTCAATAAATAACCACTGAATGAGTGAATGAATAATGAACGAATGAACACATACATGAATAAGGATCTATATGGAACAAAGAACTGTTTTCAAATATCGAAAATACTATCATGTGGAAGAGACACGATTAGATTTAATTATATTTCTTGTCTTTGGGGCATGAGGGTGGGGGAGGTCAAATGACCTGATGTATGAAAACTATTAAGAAATAGATTTCAGGGATCCCTGGGTGGCGCAGAGGTTTAGCGCCTGCCTTTGGCCCAGGGCGCGATCCTGGAGACCCGGGATTGAAACCCACGTCGGGCTCCCAGTGCATGGAGCCTGCTTCTCCCTCTGCCTGTGTCTCTGCCTCTCTCTCTCTCTCACTGTGTGCCTATCATAAATAAATAAAATAAAATAAAATAAAATAAAATAAAAAATTTTAAAAAAAGAAATAGATTTCATTTCAAAATAAAGAACTTTCTCACAGCTGGCAAGCCAACTCCAGAAGCAGTAATTTGTATGTAAGCAGAGGCTAGGCAAGCCCTTGAAAGAGAGTGTAGAAAAGAACTGAATGATGGGTGGAGGCTGAGATCTGTTGTTTACCTTCCAAACCCGAAGCTTCTGATCCCCTCTAGATACTCATTTTAATTCAAGTGGAAGCATTCAAATGTGTCCCACTGAATTATGTATTCTGGAGAATTACCATGGCAGCTGCAGAGAGAAATCACTGTTGTTCCTAGAGAAGACAGTCCCCTTATACATATATAAGGTTTTCCACCAAGGAAAGAAATATACATATATATATATTAATTTTTATTACAATTTTTAAGGTTGTTATTTTTCAGATAATGCTAACTTATAAAGAATATTTGTAAAATTCAGAAACATAAAATGAAGAAAACTTACATCATTCATTATCCTAGGATCTGAGGATAACTACTACTTGGTATGCACCAAGTCTTTTTTCTTATGTATTTTTGTGTGTGTGTGTGAGAGAGAGAACAGGTGAGGAATACAGGGAGAGGGAGACAGAATCCCAAGCAGGCTCCACATTCAGCACAGAATCCCACTCGGGGCTTGATCTCATGACACTGAGACTGTGACCTGAGCCGAAATCAAGAGTTGGATGTTTAACCAACTGAGCCCCCTAGGTGTCCTTTTTCCTAAATATGTTTTACATGGCTGATATTTTACTTTTTTTCTCATTTCACATTATAACATGAATTTTCCCAAGCTCTTCATAAATACCTTTTGATGACTGATACAACAATAAAACATTGTGGAGTATTCTGGTTCTTTTTCAATATTTTACAATTATAACAAATACACTTTGGTGAACATTTTTAGGCATGAAACTTTTTTCTACCTATTTGATGTTTTTTCATGCAAACTAACACAACAAAACTTAGCTATAAATGAGGTCATATTAACCACGTAACCCAAATTCCCCCCTACTCTTTTACTTTCTCCTGACAACACAGACTTCAACCACCCATAAATGCTCCCAGGCATATTTTGGAATCTTAAGAGGAGTCTCTTATGTGTTTTGGAACAAGGTGACAACCACTGTACCCTACCTCTGCCCACTCCCGAATTTCCACTATACCTGCAAGGCAATGCAAGGTAAAACAATCAGTGAATTAAGGTTCCTTCCTATTTCCAAGTAGGGGCTTGATGTGGAAGTGGGATACATGCCCAGGTCCTCCCACTGCCCTGTGCCCTTCGATTTCACCAAATTCCTTCTGAAAGGGCTTCACCCTCTGCCTGCAGCTGCTCTCTGTCCAGAGCTTTCAGTTCTGTGCCCAGGTCTAAGTTGGGAAGCATAAACTATCCTGTCTTCTCTACGTGTCTACCCAGGGGCATACATGCAAGATTTCCTTATTTGTTCCCCTCTTTCCATGCAAGTAAATCTGCAGCCCTCTAACTATTCTGATCATCAGAAACAACCAGACATTTTATCAAGGTTTAGGACAGATGCTTAGAAATGTAATTATAGGGGATTCCTGGGTGGCTCAGCCGTTTGGCACCTGCCTTTGGCCCGAGGTGTGATCTTGGAGTCCCAGGATCGAGTCCCACATTGGGCTCCCTACATGGAGCCTGCTTCTCACTCTGCCTGTGTCTCTGCCTCTTTCTGTCTCTCATGAATAAATAAATAAAAATCTTTAGAAATTTAATTACAATAGGATAATTGGGTAATGGGTATTAACCCTCAAGGGCATGTGTGTGATGAGCACTGGGTGTTATACACAACTAATAAATTATTGAACACTACATCTGAAACTAATGATAATTGAATTTAAATTTTAAAAAGCAATGTAATTACAAGGTTGAAGTATACAATGTTTGAGATTCTTAATATATGTTGCTAAATACCTTGTACCAGTTTATACACCAACCAGTGGGGTGTGAGCAACCCATCAGAACCCAAGGGTTAAATGAAATAACCTAAGTTCACCGATGTTTACAAGGACAGGCTTTCTGGAAAAAAGTGAGTCTTGAATTAGGTTTATTAAAGAAGAAAGGGTATAGTTTGAAATAAGGGGCATCCTGAGGCAAAGCAGGTGATATACAAAGATCAGTGGTTGGAGAAGAGAATATGGGGAAAAGTGTACAAAGGATCATATAAGCAGATTTGCATAAGTAAATCCAAACCAGGATTAGAATAAAATGTAAAAATTCCAAAATTTTAATTTTTATAAAAAGTAACTGGCCACTAGTAGTCAGGGAAACGCAAATCACGACCACAATGAGATACCATTTTATACTATTCAATTGGCAACAATGAAGAATTCTGACTGAACCAAGTGTTGGAGAGGATGTGAATAAATAGGATCGTTTATATACTATCAGGGAAGGCATGCAAAATGGTACAATCACGTGGGAAAACAATTTGGTATCATCTTCTAAGGTTAAACATTCACTTAACTTCAACCAAAAAATTCCAAAAGAAATTCTTACATGAAAAAAATAAATAAAAAATAAAAATAAAAAAAATAAATTCTTACATGTCCCTGCAGACATATAAAAGAAAGTTCTTAGCAGTACTGTTTATAATAGCAAAAACATGGGGGAGGGCAGCCCTGGTGGCTCAGCGGTTTAGCACTGCCTTCAGCCCAGGGCCTGATCCTAGAGACCTGGGATCGAGTCCCACGTCAGGCTCCCTGCATGGAGCCCACTTCTCCCTCTGCCTATGTCTCTGCCTCTCTCTCTCTCTTCCTCATGAATAAATAAATATTTTTTAAAAACATGGGGGGAAAAATCCAAGCTTTCAATTCAATGCTGTAATAAAGTTATACAATGAAATAATATTCATCAGTTGCATATGAATGAACTACAGTACATGTCATAATATGGTGACTCTTAGAAACATAATAAGTCAAAATATATTCAAATTCAAGGAGTCAAAATATATTCAAACTCAAAATATATTCAAACTATGTTGTTTAGGAATCAATGTATATGTGTATGATAAAGTTTTTTAGATAAATAATGAAAACTGCAAGGATCAGATGTGACTGACCTGTGATGGGGAGGAAGACAGATGAGACCAGTGGAGAGCATGTTATTGCTAGCAACAGTCTTGTTTGGGGGTGAGGAGGCTTCCTAAAGGTTTTATTATTAATTAAGTAATTAATTGGAACTTGGAGTCAAGGCTAATGGTCTGAGGAAGACATGGTCTAACACAGGCCTGAAAGAATCATTCCCTCTGCACAGAATTTATACCACAGCTCAAGCAGTTAAGGCAGAATTAACACAACTGATGACAAATCTGAACTTATGACAAGTCACTTTGTGTACTTTCCCCAACAACACTGAGTTTTAGTTGATTATGATGAGGAGTCCTGAAAGGCAGATGTGCTGTTCACAAAGCTCTTAATGTAGTGTGTTCTAGTGGAAAAAATTAAGCCAAACTAAGTTTGGGTATGTAGGCACTGTCCCCTAGTGGAATATGTAAAGAATATCCAGGTGGAAATGAGGTGAAGAAAGACTGCCAAGCAGTATACCAAGTAAATAAAAGTGAGCACACATTAAACAACATATAATAGAGAGGAGCCAAGATGGTGGAATTGTAGGGGTCCTCATTTCAGCTAGTCCCCTCAATTTAGCTAGATAACTATCAAGCCATCATGAACACATGAATTCAACCTGAGATATAAGAAAAGAATGGCTGAAACTTTACAAATATAAAAGTGCCCACTTTTTGCAAGGTAGGACTGAGGAGAAGAGAAATGGAGGGGATATATCAGAAGACAAACGGTGGGGGAGGGAGCCATTGTAAGCCGCCACAGAAAAATGATGCAGCCCTGGAGCTCAAAATCAGGACCTGTAGAAATCTGCTCCTGTGAGTTATCTCCCTGCCTGAAAGGTGCTCAGTGGTGAAGTGGGGCAGAATTGCAGGTTGGACAGGGTGGGTCTCAATATCCCTGGAGCCACAGAAAGAACAGGGGTGCCTGAGCCAGCAGAGTTCCCAAGCACTGGAGCAGGAAATGGGTTTAGGTCAGTAAGTCTGGGAGAAGGCTCAGCTTCTTGTGCCATAAACCACTAACTGCCAAGGGATCAGGTGACCACTCTCTGTGCTGGATCCCTACAAAGGACTGGAACACAGCACCTTTCTCTGGGAGAGGCAGAGCCGGCACACACTGTCGGGGTAAACACTTTCCATCCAAGAGCCCTGCAATGGACAGAAGCAGGGTGATCCTCCACTTTCGCTGGGAGGGGTGGGAAAGGTGTGCATACAAGCAGGCAAAAGCCCCACTAGGGCTCTGCAAATTGCACAAATCAGTGTCCCCCGCCTGCCCCCTCCCCCAGGATCTGAGTGGGTGGACACGATAGGAGTCTATAGTTTGGCACATGGCATTTTTTTTCTTTTTCCTTTCACTTTCAAAAGAGGCCCAAAAGAAACGAACTAGGGGTGGTGGAAGGGGAGGAGGGTGGGGGGTGGGGGTGACTGGGTGACGGGCACTGAGGGGGGCACTTGACGGGATGAGCACTGGGTGTTATTCTGTATGTTGGCAAATTGAACACCAATAAAAAATAAATTTATTATTTAAAAAAAAAGAGGTCCAAAAGACTCCAGGAACAAAGACCTCACATGGCAAACTGCATACACTGAGCCCAGCCACTTAGCAAGGGGCAGGGGCATCTCCACCCAGGCACAGACACCTGAGAATCAGCCCAGTAAGCCCCTCCCCCAGAAGACCAGCTGGAAGAACAGGCAAACAACAAGTTTACTGACAAAGCCTCGCTGGAAAACTCCAGGACTGAGGGAAAATAGTATGTAGAAATCAAGGTTTCTCTCTTATGATGTGTTTATATTTCAGGTTAAAATTTTCCAATATTTTTTTCTTTTCTCTCATCTCAGTTTAGTGTATTATCAATTCTTCAGTTTTAAGTTTTCTTCTTTTTTAACTTTGATATTTCACAATTACATGTTATACATAGATTCATTTCTTTTTTTTTTAATTTTTATTTATTTGTGATAGTCACAGAGAGAGAGAGAGAATGAGGCAGAGACACAAGCAGAGGGAGAAGCAGGCTCCACGTACCAGGAGCCCGACGTGGGACTCGATCCCGGGTCTCCAGGATCGCGCCCTGGGCCAAAGGCAGGCGCCAAACCGCTGCGCCACCCAGGGATCCCCCATAGATTCATTTCTGGCTAACTTTTCACCATATTCAATTTTAATTTTATATATATATATATGTATATATTGCTTTTTTAATATAATTTTGGAATTTAGTACTTTCTAACAAACAGACTAAAAATACACTCAGAACCAATTGGATCATTTTGGTCCACTCTGTGAGATTATATTCTCTCTCTCCACACTTCCCTGCATTTTTCTCTTTCTTTTCTTTTTTGTGGTGTTGTCTTTCTATATAAGTTTTGGTTTTTTTTATAATTTTGGAATTTAGTACCTTCTAACAAATGGACCAAAATACACTCAATCAAGGGGATCACTGTTTTGGTCCACTCTGTGACATTATATTCTCTCCCCCACTATTTCCCCCATTTTTATTTGTTTTTCTTTTTACTTGTATTTTTTTATTTTATTTTCTGGTCCTTACCATCTTCAGAACTGTCTAGTGTGCATTTTGCTTGGGTGATGGTTGATATTTTTGACTCTGCTCACTTGTACATCATTCTGCACTGGAGAAAATGACTAGAAGGTAGAATTCACCACAATTTTAAGAAAAAACCAGAGGTAATACTCTCTTCCACAAATCTAATGGATATGAAACCAAGTAAAATGTTGGATATGGAATCAGGATTACAATTATAAAGTTACCAGTTGGGCTTGAAAATAATCATATAAGACTCTAGAGAATGTCTTAGTGCAGAAATGAGATCTAATCAGGCTGAAATATTTTTAAAAACCTATGAAATGCAATCTAAGCTAGATGCTCTAACAGCTAGGGTAAATGAAGCAGAAGAGAGAATAAGTGACTTAGAGGACAAGTTGATGAAAAGGAAGGAAACTGAAAAAAATAACTAAGAGTCCATGAAGAGAGGCTCCAAGAAATGTGTTAGTTAGAAAAACAATAATAATTCCATATTATTGGAATTCCTGAGGCTGCAGAGAGAAAGAGGACCAGAAGGTATATTTGAGCAAATCACAGATGAGAACTTCCCCAATCTGGAGAAGGAAACAGGCATTCACTTCCAAGAGCTAGAGAGGACATCTCCCAAAACCAACAAAAATTGATCAACACCCAGACATAATAGTGAAGCTTGCAAATTTCAGATAAAGAGAAAATCCTGAAAGCAACTCAAGACAAGAGACTCTTAATATACGAGGAAAAATATTAGATTGACAGAAGACCTATCCTCACAGACCTGTCAGGACAGAAAGGGCTGGCATGATATATTCAGGGCACTAAATGAGAAAAATATGGAGCAAAGAATACTTTAACCAGCAAGTTTGTCATTCCTAGTGGAAGGAGAGAAAAGAGCTTTCAGGACAGACAGAAACCGAAAGAGTATGTGACTACCAACCCAGCTCTGTAAGAAATATGAAGGGGGATCCTGTAAGTGAAGAGGGAGCCCAAAGAAACAGAGACAGTCTGCAGAAACAGGGACTGTACAGGTAATACAATGGCTCTAAATTCCTATCTTTCAATAGTTACAATAAATTTGAATGGGCCAAATGCTCCGGTCAAAAGACACAGGATATCAGATTGGATGAAAAAGCAAGACTCATCTTTATGGTATCTCAAAAAACTCATTTTAGACCTCAAGACACCTTCAGACTGAAAATGAGGGAGTGGAGAACCATTTACCATGCAAATGGACCTCAAAAGAAAGCTGAGGTAGTAATCCTCACATCAGATAAATTAGTTTTTATTTTATTTTATTTTTTTAAAGATTTTATTTATTTATTCATGAGAGACACAGAGAGAGAGAGAGAGAGAGAGAGAGAGAGAGGCAGAGACACAGGCATTGGGAGAAGCGGGCTCCATGCAGGGAGCTCGATGTGGGACTTGATCCTGGGACTTCAGGATCACACCCTGAGCCGAAGGCAGGTGCTAAACCACCGAGCTATCCAGGGATCCCTAAATTAGTTTTTAAATCAAAGACTGTAGTAATAGATGAAGAAGGATACTATATCATACTTACAGGGTCTATCCAACAAGAACACCTAACAATTATAAAGATTTACGCTCCTAATATGGGAGCAGCCAATCATATCAGCCAATTAATAACCAAAGTAAAGAAACACATAAATAATAATACATTATTGGGGGATCCCTGGGTGGCGCAGCAAATAAAGCCTCAACCAAGCAGAAGAAGAGAGATAATAAAGATTGAGCAGAACTCAATGAAATAAAGACCAGAAGAACAGTAGAACAGATCAATGAAAGTAGGAGCTGGTTCACTGAAAGAATTAATTAGATAGATAAACCCCTACCCAGACTTATTAAAGAGAAAAAAAGACTCAAATTAATAAAATCACGAATGAAAGAGGAGAGATCACAACCAACACCAAGGAAATACAAAAATTTTTTAAACGTATTATGAGTAACTATATGCCAACAAATTAGGCAGGAATGGGAAGAAATGGATGCATTCTTGGAAACCTACAAATTACCAAAACTGAAACAGGAAGAAATAGACAACCTGAACAGACCAATAACCATCAAGGAAATTGAAGCAGTCATCAAAAACCTCCCAAGAAACAAGAGTCCAGGGCCAGATAGCTTCCCAAAGGAATTCCACCAAACATTTAAAGAACAACTAATACCTATTCTATGGAGGCTATTTCAAAATATAGAAATGGAAAGAAAACTTCCAAACTTGTTCTTTGAGGC
Organism: Canis aureus; assembly: GCF_053574225.1. NCBI lineage: Eukaryota > Metazoa > Chordata > Mammalia > Carnivora > Canidae > Canis > Canis aureus. Next base: position 46,831,034 of record NC_135635.1, on the reverse strand, counting down.
CAGTGTTACTCTGGCCTCAAAACCAAACAAAGACCCTACCAAAAAGGAGGTCCACCACAGCTTTTGCAGTGGGAGATGGTGGCCACTAGAGCCCGAGAGGGGAATTTTCCTCTGCCAGGATGGCTTCTAGAAGGTAAACTTTGAGCTTCAGTGAAAGGCATCAGAAATCAGTAGATATAAATCACTGCAAACAATTGTAATCACTAAGAAAGATATAGAATAATGTCAGGGGCCAGGTGATGCAGAATGAAAATGATGACTGCGTGGAGCACAAAGATTCCTCAGATTATTACAGAATGAACAATTTGAGTTGGATATGGAAGAGGCCATTCAAAAGGCAGAAGAAAACAAAAGACTGAGGAACTCCAGCTTGAACAAGAAGAAAAATTGGCTATGAAATTGGCAAAACTAAAACATGATAGTCTAACAGATAAAAAGATGAGGCGACAAGTAAGAGAAAACAGTATTAAGCTCAGAGAATTGAAGAAAAAATTAAAAGCAGCTTACATGAATAAAGAAAGGGCAGCTCAGATTGCAGAGAAGGATACCATTAAATATGAGCAAATGAAACAGTGTGCTGAAATAGCCAAAACCATGATGGAATAACATAAGAGAACAATAAAGGAAGAGACTGATGCAGAGGACAAAAGAAATAAAGTAAAAACACGGTATTATCTGGCCTTAGAGAAACAACTTGAAGAACAAGAAAAGAGAAAGCAGGAAGTGTATGAGCAGTTCCTGAAAGAGACACTCATGATTGATGAAATTGTTTGGAAAATCTATGAAGAAGATCAATTGGAAAGACAACAAAAGTTAGACAAAATGAATGTAACTCAAAGGTACATAGAAGAGTTTCAGAAAGAAGAAGGAAGAAGTGTGATGAGATGGAAGAAAAAAACAGAAAAATCATAGAATTTGCCAACATGCAGCAACAAAGTGAAGAAGATCGGATGGGCAGCCCGGGTGGCTCAGCCCGGGTGGCTCAGCAGTTTAGCGCTGCTTTCAGCCCACGGCCTGATCCTGGAGACCTGGGATCAAGTCCCATATTGGGCTCCCTGCATGGGGCCCGCTTCTCCCTCTGCCTGTGTCTCTGCCTCTCTCTCCCTATGTCTGTCTCTCATGAATTAATAAATAAAATCTAAAAAAAATAAAAAAATAAAAAAAAAAGAGGGATCCCTGGATGGCGCCGCGGTTTAGCGCCTGCCTTTGGCCCAGGGCGCGGTCCTGGAGACCCGGGATCAAATCCCACGTCGGGCTCCCGGTGCATGGAGCCTGCTTCTCCCTCTGCCTGTGTCTCTGCCTCTCTCTGTGTATGACTATCATAAATAAACAAGAATTAAAAAAATAAAAATAAATAAAAATAAATTAAAAAAAGAAAGAAAGAAGATTGGATGGCAAAAGTTCAAGAAAACGAGGGAAAAAGGCTACAGCTTCAGAATATGCTGACTCAGAAACTGGAAGACATGCTGTGGCAACGTGAAGATTTGGAACAAGTGAGACAAGAATTATACCAGAAAGAACAAGCTGAAATACATAAGATGAAACTAAAAGAGAAAGCAGAAGAGAAATTGAGAAAGCAAAAGAAGTTGAAGCAAAATTTTATAGAATAAATGGCCATGAAGGAACTAGTTCTCCAGGCTGCCAAAAAGGAAGAGTAAACTTTTTGAAAGGCTATGCTTGCTAAGCTTGCTGAGGATGATCAGATAGAACTGATGAATGCTCAGAAATAAAGAATGAAGCAACTAGAACATAGGAGGTCTGTGAAAAAACTCACTGAAGAACGTCACAACCAGTCCCTTACAAACAACATGAACTGGAAGAATTGCAGTTGTAGCAAAGAAGACAAGGATGCATTAATGGAATTATTAAAGAAGACTAAAACTTCTTAGAGAACATGCTACAAAATTACTAGGATATCTCCCTTCAGGGGTATTTAAAAAAGAGAATGAAAAAAAAATAAATAAAATAAATAAAAAAAAAGAGAATGATATCAATATGCTTGGTGAAGAATTTAGAAAAAGGAATGGAATTTGTGAAGACAAGTGATACCATCAAGATTTGGTGGCAGCCTGGGTAGCTCAGCAATTTAGCCCCGCCTTTGGCCCAGGGCATGATCCTGGAGACCCGGGATCGAGTCCCACGTCAGGTTCCCTGCACTGAGCGGGGCACTTGACGGGATGAGCACTGGGTGTTATGCTATATGTTGGCAAATCGAACTCCAATAAAAAAACACACAAAAAATTGGTAAAACATGGATTGTTTTTACCGCTAGATGTCACTATAACTTTCGTTTTATGGATTCACTATCACTGAAATGTAATCTATTTGGATTTTCTAAAAGCATCTCTGTAATTCATGATTTGTAAACAATTATAAGAAAATATTTGCTTTCTGATTTTAAAAATTACAGAATATTTTTAGCTGCAAAATTGATTTTAGTCAAACTCTTGTACTGATAATTTGAAGATCTGAGTTCCATACCACATCACAACCTCCATATATAAAAATACATTATGGGCCAAACCCAGGAAACTAATTTCTCCATACAACTTGTGCTGCTTAGAGCTTCTCCTGCATCTTCATTCAGACTATAGCTCCATAAGTATTTGTGTTTTAGGAACCTTACTCCTGGAATAAAGGGGAAAGGAGAGAAAATGAGTGGGAAATATCAGAGAGGGTAACAGAACATGAGAGACACCTAACTCTGGGAAATGAACTAGGGGTGGTAGAAAGGGAGGTGGGCGGGGGGTGGGGGTGACTGGGTGATGGGCACTGGGGGGGGACACTTGGTGGGATGAGCACTGGGTGTTATGCTATATGTTGGCAAATCAAACTCCAATAAAAAAATATACAAAAAAAAAAAAAAGAAAAGAAACTCAACATGCTAAAAAAAAAAAAAAAAGGAACCTTACTTCCCATATTTGGCCAAAGTATCTTTTTCTTTATACTATAAAGAAAGAGAATGTTAAGACTGAGGAATTTCAAAGGGCTTTATTGTCAATAAGAACTTAACAGAATTTCTATCACACAAACTATCATTTATGAACTAAAGCTGAATATCTAGAACATAAAGGGCAGGTGGGTCACAAGAAAGAACCAAAAGTAAATTCTTATTATTTTACAAAATATTTCCTTTAATAATTACATGTCAATTCTGTATCCCCTAAATCTAAACAGGGATTTCTCCAGAGTTGCTTTGATTTCATTTGCTTTTCACCAACTATCTTCCTTACTTATAAAGAGTAAAAATAAATCATTATAACTTTAAATAAAATGTATATGGGTCACATAGTTATACAGACCTTAGTCTGTATACTTTTTTTTAAGATTTTATTTATTTATTCATGAGAGAGAGAGAGAGGCAGAGACACAGGCAGAGGCAGAAGCAGGCTCCATGCAAGGAGCCCGACATGGGACTCGATCCCAGGTCTCCAGGATCATGCCCTGGGCTAAAGGCGGCGCTACATCGCTGAGCCACCTGGGCTGCCCAGACCTTAGTCTGTATACTTTAATTATAAAGTAGATCATTTATGAATTTCCCCATTCAAGTGTCTTGATAAATTCCTCTTCAGTGAAAGACACCATCTTGGCAGCTTCAATATGTATCTGCGTCTATAACAGATCAATATTGTTTTAGTATTAAGAGTAGACCACAGAACAATAGGAAATTGATAAAGGTGTGTGTATAAATATGCTATCAAATTATAAGCTCTGTTGAAATGTGTACTCGAATTCCAACAAACATATTTGAAATAATTTTTTAAAAGACCCTATCAAAACGAACTAGGGGTGGTCGAAGGGGAGGTTGGCGGGGGTGGGGGTGACTGGGTGACAGACACTGAGGTGGGCGCCTGACGGGATGAGCACTGGGTGTTATTCTATATGTTGGCAAATTGAACACCAATAAAAAATACATTTATAAAAAAAAATAAAATAAAAGCAAAGCCAACTTAAAAATAATAAATAAATAAATAAATAAATAGACCCTATCAAAGGCAGCCTTGGTGACTCAGCGGTTTAGTGTCGCCACCTTTGGCCCAGGGTGGGATCCTGGGGACCCAGGATCAAGTCCCATTTCGGGCTCCCTGCAAGGAGTCTGCTTCTCCCTCTGCCTGTGTCTCTGCCTCTCTCTCTATGTCTCTCATGAATAAATAAATTTTTTAAAAGACCCTATCAAAAAGGAAAATTAGATACCAATGTCCCTGATTAACATGGATGTCAAAATACTCACCAAGAAGAGGATGCGGAGAAAAGGGAACCCTCTTACACTGTTGGTGGGAATGTGAAATGGTGCAGCCACTCTGGAAAACTGTGTGGAGGTTCCTCAAAATGTTAAAAATAGACCTGCTCTACGACCCAGCAATTGCACTGTTGGGGATTTACCCCAAAGATACAGATGTAATGAAACGCCAGGACACCTGCACCCCAATGTTCATAGCAGCAATGTCCACAATAACCAAACTGGAAGGAGCCTCGGTGTCCATCGAAAGAAAAATGGATAAAGAAGATGTGGTTTATGTATACAATGGAATACTACTCAGCCATTAGAAATGACAAATACCCACCATTTGCTTCAACGTGGATGGAACTGGGGGGTATTATGCTGAGTGAAATAAGTCAATCGGAGAAAGACAAACATTATATGGTCTCATTCATTTGGGGAATATAAATAATAGTGAAAGGGAATAGAAGGGAAGGGAGAAGAAATGGGTAGGAAATATCAGAAAGGAAGACAGAACATAAAGACTCCTAACTCTGGGAAACAAACTAGGGGTGGTGGATGGGGAGGAGGTGGGGGGTGGGGGTGAATGGGTGACGGGCACTGAGGGGGGCACTTGACGGAATGAGCACTGGGTGTTATTCTGTATGTTGACAAACTGAACACCAATAAAAAAATAAATTTATTATTAAAAAAATATATATATATACTCACCAAGATATTAGCCAATAGGATCCAACAGTACATTAAAAGGATTATTCACCAAGACCAAGTGGGATTTATTTCTGGATTGCAAAAGTGGTTCAAAATTCACAAATCAATCAATATGATAGATCACATTAATAGAAGACAAGAACCATATAATCCTCTCGATGCAGAAAAAGCATTTGACAAATATAGCATCCATTCCTGATTAAAAACTCTTCAAAGTGTAGGGATAGAGAGAACATACCTCAATACCTTAAAAGCCATATGAAAAGCCCACAGCGAGTATCATTCTCAATAGGGAAAAACTGAGACCTTTTTCCCTAAGGTCAGGAACACAACAGGGATATGCACTCTCACCACTGTTGTTCAACATAGTACTAGAAGTCCTTCCTCAGCGTCAGACAACAAAAAGCAATAAACGGTATGTCCAAATGGCAAAGAAGAAGTTAAACTCTGACTCTTCAGAGGTGACAAGATGCTGTGTATGGAGAACCCAAAAGACTCCACCCTAAAATTGCTAGAACTCTTACAGCAATTCAGCAATGTGGCAGGATATAAAATCAAAGCACAGAAATCAATTGCATTTCTGTACACTAACAATGAGGCTAAAGAAAGAGAAATTAAGGAATCGATCCCATTTTCAATTGTGCCAAAATCTGTAAGACACCCAGGAATAAACCTAACCAAAGAGGTAAAGGATCTATACTCTAAAAACTACAAAAAGCTTATGAAATAAATTGAAGATACAAAGAAATGGAAAACACTTTATGTTCACGGATTGGAAGAATAAATATTGTGAAAATGTCTATGCTACCCAGAGCAATTTACACATTCAATGCAATCCCTATCAAAATACCATGAGCTTCAGCGGTTTAGCGCCTGCCTTTGGCCCAGGGCGCGATCCTGGAGTCCCAGGATCGAGTCCTGCATCGGGCTCCCAGCATGGAGCCTGCTTCTCCCTCCTCCTGTGTCTCTGCCTCTCTCTCTCTCTCTATGTCTATCATAAATAAATAAATAAATAAATAAATAAATAAATAAATAAATCTTTAAAAAAAATACCATGAGCTTCCTTCACAAATAATCTTAAGATTTGTTTAGAACCAGAAAAGATTCCAAATAGCCAGAGCGATGGTGAGAAAGAATACCAAACCTGGGTATCACAATGTTCTCATATCACATCATATCATATCATAATATAGCTACTTTACAAGGCTGTGGTCATCAAGACAGTGTGGTACTGGCACAAACACATACACATAGATCAATGAAACAGAATAGAGAACCCAGAAATGGACCCTCAACTCTATAGTCAAGTAATATTCAACAGAGAAGGAAAGAATGTCCAATGGAAAAAAAGTCTCTTCAACTAATGGTGTTGGGAAAAGTGGACGGCAACATGCAGAAGAATGAAACTGGACCACTTTCTTACACCATACACAAAAATAAACTTAAAATGGATGAAAGATCTAAATGTAAAATAGAAATCCATCAAAATCGTACAGGAGAACACAGGAAACAACCTTTTTGACCTCAGCTGCAGCAACTTTTTGGAAGATGTGTCTAAAGGCAAGAAAAACAAAAGGAAAAATGAACTATTGGGACTTCGTCAAGATAAAAAGCTTCAGCACAACAAAGGAAACAGGTGAAAAAACTAAAAGGCAACCTACAGAATGGGAGAAGATATTTGCAAGTGACAAATCAGACAAAGGGCTAGTATCCAAAATCTATAAAGAACTTATCAAACTCAACACCCAAAAAACAAAAATTACAGTCAAGAAATGGGCAGAAGACCTGGACAGATATTTCTCCAGAGCAGACCTACACATGGCCAACAGACACATGAAAAATGCTCCGTATCACTTCCCATCAGAGAAATACATATCAAAACCACAGTGAGATACCCCTCAGGCCTCTCAGAACAGCTAAAGTGAACAACTCTGGAAACAACAGATGTTGGTAAGGATGTGAAGGGGAACCGTCTTACACTGTTGGTGAGAATGCAAACTGGTGCAGCCACTCTGGAAAAACAGTGTGGAGGTTCCTCAAAAAGTTAAAAATAGAGCTACCCTCTGACCCAGCAATTGTACTACTGGGTATTTATCCAAAGGATACAAACATTGATTTGAAGGTGCATATGCACCACAATGTTTATAGCAACAATGTCTACAATGGCCAAACTATGGGAAGAGCTGAAATATCCATCAACAGATGACTGGAAAAAGAAGAAGTGAGATAGATGATATAGAAATAGAAATAGAAATAGATATATAGATATATAATGGAATATTACTCAGCCACTAAAAATGAATACTTACCATTTACATCAACATGGATAGAACTAGAGGGTATTATGCTAAGCAAAATAAGTCAGTCAGAGAAAGACAAATACCATCTGATTTCACTCATATGTGGAATTTAAGAAATAGAACAAATGAACATTGGGGAAGGGAAGGAAAAATAAGATAAAAACAGAAAGGGAAAAAAAACATGAGAGACTCTTAACTATAGGAAACAAACTGAGGGCTGCTGGAGGGGAGGTGGGGGAGGATGGGGTAATTGGGTCATAGGCATTAGGAGGGCACTTAATGTAATGAACATTGGATGTTATAAGCAACTGATGAATCACTAACCTCTACCACTGAAACTAATTATATAGTATTTGTTAACTAAATTGAATTCATTTTTTAAAGATTTTTTATTTATCTATTTATTCATGAGAGACAGAGAGAGAGAGAGAGAGAGAGAGAGACAGAAACACAGGCAAAGGGAGAAGCAGGCTCCATGCAGGGAGCCCAATGTGGGACTCCAGGATCACGCCCTGGGCCGAAGGCAGACACCAAACTGCCAAGCCACCCAGGGATTCCCCTAAATTGAATTTAAATTAAAATTTTTTTAAAGAGAAAAGAAAAGCAGGTCTCCGGACCAGCAACATCAGCATTTTCTGGCAGTCTATTAAAAAGCATTTGTTAGTCCCCACTCAGGCCTATGGAATTGAATCTGCAGTTCGACAAGATTTCTGGCTATGTACATATGCCTTAAAGCTTTAGAAAATGTTCTAGACAGCAAGTACTAAAGAAGCTTAGGATGTCAAGGGTTGACCAGTGACATACAGGATTCAATGCCAGATGACAACCTTTTAATTAGTTACATGAAAATTGTTCTGTGTTAGTTTCTCTAAAAGTGCATGATTTCCTGGTTGTTTTATTTGCATTTAAGGAAGTCATTAGTGAAAACCTCATGTTGCTTATTTGTAAAGATATGGAAGATACAAAGCTTTTGGATGCAGGTCTAGCGGTACCAACCAACTTTCCATACTTACCCATTTTACAAGTATTCCACACTCTGCCATTGGGAGTAAAAGCTGCTACAGCCAGCCTTGACACAAATTTGGCAACATGTATTACAACCTCAACAATGATCAGTCAACACCTGTCATTTCTGCCAGCCCACTGCCCCGCCTTTAGGTAGCAAAATCACCTTTTCTTTTAAAAAAAAAAAAGATGAATGGATAAAGAAGATGTGGTTTATGTATACAATGGAATATTCCTCAGCCATTAGAAACGACAAATACCCACCATTTGCTTCAACGTGGATGGAACTGGAGGGTATTATGCTGAGTGAAGTAAGTCAATCGGAGAAGGACAAACATTATATGTTCTCATTCATTTGGGGAATATAAATAATAGTGAAAAGGAATATAAGGGAAGGGAGAAGAAATGTGTGGGAAATATCCAAAAGGGAGACAGAACATAAAGACTCCTAACTCTGGGAAACGAACTAGGGGTGGTGGAAGGGGAGGAGGGTGGGAGGTGGGGGTGAATGGGTGATGGGCACTGAGGTGGGCACTTGAGGGGATGAGCACTGGGTGTTATTCTGTATGTGGGCAAACTGAACACCAATAAAAAATACATTTATCATATAAAAAAATAAAAATAAAAATAAAAAATATCTCCATTTTCATACTTTGATGATTAGGTAGAGCTCATCCCAACTGCTCACACCCACTCTCTGGCTCAAATATGATCCAGGTCTGCCCTCATGGTGTCCTGAGTGGCTGTTTTAGCAATGGTCATGTGATCTAATCAGAGCTGATCATCATCAACCCTTAGACTTGTCAGATGGCATTCTGAGCTGGGAAAACATAAATCAGATCATCCTTCCTACAAAAGAAAGAAAATCCACCAGCCAAAGAAGAGCCACTAACAGGAAACAGAACCAAGAGATGGGAAAGAATCTGAGACAGAATTCTGAGGCCAAGAGAAGCCCTCAAGCTGCCCCCCCACCAAATTTCTCCACTCAGGCTCTCCTCTGCTGATTTGGTTTTTGTTTTGTTAACATTTTATTCATTCATTAATTCATTCATTAATTCATTCATTTGAGAGAAAGAACACTTCAACACAAGCAGGGGGAGGGCCAAAGGGAGAAGAAGCAGCAGACTCCCCACTGAGCAAGGAGCCTGACCCAGGACTCGATCTCAGGACCCCAGGGTCATGATTTGAGCTGAAGGCAAACACTTAACTGACTCAGCCACCAGGTGCCCCTCCTCAGCTGTTTTTAAAATTGCTTTGCGGGAAGCCTGGGCAGCTCAGTGGTTGCCTTCAGCCCAGAGAATAATCCTGTAGTCTTGGGATAGAGTTCCACATCGGGCTCCCTGGAGTGTGCTTCTCTCTTGGCCTATGTTCTGCCTCTGTCTCTCATGAATAAATAAACAAAAACTTTAAAAATAAAATAAAATTACTTTGAAAAAGCTTTCTGGGGCACCGGGGTGGCTCAGTGGTTGAGCGTCTGCTTTTGGCTCAGGACGTGATCCCAGAGTCCCAGGACTGAGACCTACATCAGACTTCCTGCGGGGAGCCTGCTTCTCCCTCCGCCTATATCTCTGCCTTTCTCTGTCTCTCATGAACATATATAAATAAACTCTTAAAAAAATAAAAGGAAGAAAGGAAAAGCTTCCTGTTACTTGTAGCTGAAAGAGTACCAATTAATACTGATTAAGAAAATAGTTGATGGGTGGAATAGGTGATGGGGATTAAGGAGTGCACTTGTTTGTGATGAGCAGTGGATAATGTATGGAATTACTGAATCACTATATTGTACACCTGAAAGTAATATAAAACACTATGTCAATTATACTGAAATTAAAATAAAAACTTAATAAATAAAAAATAATCAGAGATACATATAAAGATCTATTTAAGAGATTCATTTTTATGGCCTATTTTCCTTACGCGTTTTACAAATAAAATGAAACACTGATGAGGAAAAGCAGCATTTAGGAGAGTGAAATCACTCTATTACCATTTTGTCTGTTCTTTTAAATATCTTTTTGTTCCTCCTTAATTAACATTAGATGATATTTCAAAGGGGGATTTTTTTTGTTGTTGTCAACTGACAAAAAAAATAAAAGGATGCTTTCAAATCTAAGAGCTAAAGCACTACTTACATTGGCCAAAAGAAAAAAAAAATTCAACAATAAAAGTTAAGTAAATTATGACACACTAATAAAATGAAATACTATAGTGACATTAAAATCATTTTAGACTAAGAAAGATGGGAAAATGACTAATATTTCACTGAATAAAAAAGAAATTATTAAAAAAATCACATGGTATTAACTTAATTTTTTAAACATAAATAGAACTAAGAGAGAGAGGAAAGCCTGGATGAAATATGCCAAAAATGTCATTAAAAGTGATTCTCACTGGTGGGATTACAAATCATTTTTAAAAAATTATTTCTCTTAATTTCCAAACTTCTTGTAATTAATTAATATGCAATTTTAAAATAAGCAATAATTCATTTAGGGGACAGATTTAATATCTCTTAAAGGAACTTTTTGGCAATAGTGTTCCTATTCCAAATTCCAAAAAATTAACAAGTTAAGAATGAGAAGAATTGTTAGAATTTCTTTTTCTTAATTCTTTTACAAAATGTAAAGCAAACGTGAAAATCTGAAATTGGAAAACACCTAAACATATAATTGGCATATATTAATAAATCAAGTTAAATGACCCAGATTATGACCTCTTTTACTTGGCATTTATTTTCAACAGTCATAAGCAGTCTTAATAGTCTCTTCACCTGGCTGGCTCAGTCAGTAGAGCATGGGACTCCTGACCTTGGGGTTGTAAATTCAAGCCTCATGTTGGGTGCAGAGATTACTCAAAACAAAAAAAAAATTAAAGGGACGCCTAGGTGGCTCAATGGTTGAGCATCTGCCTCCAGCTCAGGATGTAGCCCCGAAGTCCTGGGATCAAATTCCGCATTGGGCTCCCCACAGGGAGCCTGCTTCCCCCTCTGCCTGTGTCTCTGCCTCTGTGTCTGTGTGTGTGTGTCTCGTGAATAAATAAAATCTTTTAAAAAAATAAAAAATATTAAAAAATAAATAGTCCCTTAATAAATTAAATAAATAAAAAATAGTCTCATAGTCTTATAAGGCTCATCCTGAAGGGTTTAAACTAAGAAAGAAATGATGGCAGCTGGCAATTCCTTGAGCAAGAAATAGGATTCTAAGACCACACTGAGGGAAATCTGATGAAACAGAGTAGAACAGGACCAGCCTGTGTTTTCCAGAGACATTGTTCTATACTCCACTAAGCCCTCAAAACTATTTATGTCAGCCCAATATAGCAGTAAAACCCAGTGAAGAGTATCATTTGGGTAAGCTGGCAGGTCAGATTCCAAAAGGGCAATCGTCAGAGCTGATCATAGAGGGGAAACAGGTAGGTGTGGCTACAAAAGGAAGGAAAATGAAACCTAGAGGTCTAAGAAGGTTGGAGAAAGGCAGAGTGATCAGAGAACATGCGGTTGAACTAAGAAGGTGGCAAGAAGCATCAACCAGAGAAAAAAAGATGGTTTTATTTCAAGGAAACTGAATTTTTAAACTCAAGCCCTGACTCAAAAAGTTTGCTCCAACATAGGATTTTTAGGGCAGTGAAATTATTCTGTATGATACTATAATGGTAGATACTCGTCATTATACATTTGTCAAAACCCATATGACACCAAGAGTGAACCATGTTGTAAAGTATGAACTTTTGGTGATAATGATGGTGTCACCGTAGGCTCATTAATTGCAGCAAATGTATCACTCTGGTGCCAGGTGTTAATAATGGTCTCGATGTGGCAGAGGGAGGGAATGATCTGTGGGAACTCTGTACCTCCCAACTTTGTTCAACTTTGCTGTGAACCTCAAATTGCTCTAAATACAGTCCATTATTTTTTAAATGCTTTTTGGTTTCAAAGAACTAAACTAATTTGGCCCCCAACCTCCCTCAAATTTTTATCCTTAAAATAAGTAGGAGATGTGAATGATAGAAGCAGGTCTAAGTCCACCATCACTGTGGCCACAGAATCAATCAGTCTTCCAAGAAACATCAAAAAAATGTGATGCAGGAAAACTGAGTGGTCTGGGTCTCTACCTGGGCTGGGCTCTTCACCACAACTAGGCTCTCCAGTCAGGAAAACTGACTGTCTTTAAATGGCCTAAAAGGAACAAAATTAACATGCCTATGACATGATACAAACCATATCACAGTCTTCCAAATCCAAATCATCATGGCAACAACAAATTTAGGCCTTATCCTTAATCATGTGTTTTGCTTCTTGAGTAGTGGTGATGTGCTGTGTACACCGCTTAGAGCACACCAGATGAAATCCCAAATAAGACGGAATGAATCTTGAGACTACTCTCTCCAAAAGAATCAACTCATGTGGAAGGCATTAGGATTTATCTTCTTTGAGGCTGTGTACATGTTAAGTATTTCCCCTTTGCAAGCCCATCATTGTGTAAAAGTGCCAAAAGCACAACACATTATTAATAGTGAAAAAGGAAAAAAAAAACTTTTTTTAAAGTTCTTTGATAGTGCTCCATAAATCAAGATGGAACTGCTCTCCTACTCCCTCCTACTTATTTTGTTCCTATGAACACATTAGATAGCCTAGGTATCTAGATCTAAACCTCCTCCCCACCTCACTCTGCCACCACATAACACTATAAAGAAATGTTTTTAAACATTTGTCTTATTTAAGGGGCACCCAGGTGGCTCAGTTGGTTAAGGTGATCTTGGCTTGATCTTGGCTCAGGTCAGGATTGCAGGGTCCTGAGATTGAGCCCCCCCCCCCCCCTTGGGCTCTGCACTCAGGGTGGAGCCCGCTTAAGATTTTCTCTCTCTCTTCCAATGCCCCTTCCCCCCTCTAAAAATTTTAAATAAAATACTAAGAAAATAACTGCTTTGTTTTTCTGGAGTAATTTCAAAGTATAACTACCTCACTGCTATAAAATATGCAGTTAAAGCTACTGCTTTAATTTTCCAACACTCTGAAACCCATATTTTCAAGAGTTATGGAATGAAGTTTTATGTTTCAATAGATCTAAATTTAGTTCTCTTCCAGGAAAAAAAAGGCAAAGAGGTTGGAGGAAGATCAAGATTAAAATACTCTGATTTGCACATTTTGACAAAATCTTTCAAATTTCTCAATATATACACCCGCTGACTGAGCAATTCCACCTCTAGGAATTTTTCACAAATATATTTGTATATTCACATGAATGTGTACATAAAATGATATCCACTGCTGCATCATCTATACCAATAAAAACTGGAAACAACCTAATGTCTATGAATTGTTTAAATAAGTATCATGTACCAATTTTTCTAAATGAGGTTGATGTATCTATGTTTTGCTATGAAAAGAGGTCCATCGTATACTGTTGAGAGGGAAAAGGCAAATTACAGAACAATTTTAACGACTTGTCTGGATGAGAATTTAGCGCCCAACTTGCCTCAAGTTCCACGAGACAGCCAAACCTCCGCTTCGAAGTTCGATGCTAGGGAGCCTCGAAAAAGCCTTCTCTGCTCCTGCCTGCAGCGAGCTCGCCAAGACGCCGCTGGGAGCGCACGGCCGGACGGGGTCCTGCGTTCCCGGCGCAGCTCGAGCCCGCGCCCGCGCCCCCGCCCGCCCCGCCCCGCCCCGCCCCCTGCGGCCGCGCAGCTTTCGTTTCCCGCAGAACCGAAAGCGAAACTCAGCGAGGGGCGGGCTGCGCAGGCGGCCTCCGCGTGTGGGGCAGGTCGCGCCCGGGACGCCCCGCCCTCCCCGGGGGCTCGGGGACCCGGCGACCGCCGTCCTGGGGGGCTGCTGAGGCGACCCCGGGAGCCACACGTGTGCCCTTGGGAAGATGTGCTGCTGTTGGTGGGACCGTGACCTGGGGCAGCCACTCTGGGAAGCTGAGGGTCCTCGAAGAGCTAGAGATAGACCTGCCCTGCGACCCAGCGGTTGCCCTGCTGGGGATTTACCCCAGAGATGCAGATGCAGTGAAGCGCCGGGACACCTGCACCCCGATGTTTCTAGCAGCAATGGCCACAACAGCCAAACTGTGGAAGGAGCCTCGGTGTCCATCGAAAGATGAATGGATAAAGAGGATGTGGTTTATGTATACAAGGGAATATTCCTCAGCCATTAGAAATGACCAATACCCACCATTTGCTTCGACGTGGATGGAACTGGAGGGTATTATGCTGAGTGAAGTAAGTCAATCGGAGAAGGACAAACATTATATGGTCTCATTCATTTGGGGAATATAGATAATAGTGAAAGGGAATAGAGGGGAAGGGAGGAGAAATGTGTGGGAAATATCAGAAAGGGAGACAGAACATAAAGACTGCTAACTCTGGGAAACGAACTAGGGGTGGTGGAAGGGGAGGAGGGCGGGGGTGGGGGGACTGGGTGACGGGCGCTGAGGGGGGCACTTGACGGGATGAGCACTGGGTGTTATTCTGTATGCTGGCAAATTGAACACCAATAAAAAATAAATTTATAAAAATAAAAAAATAAAAAATAAATAAAGATCTGTGCTGTGCTTGCGGTCCTTGCGGTCCTTGCCCTTTGCCTGAAAGTCCAAGAATACAGGGGTCTTTTTTTTTTTTTTTTTTGACACTTTAGGATCCTGGTAATTAGGATGCGCCTTACAGTCGTTTGTCACATTTTGTCTTTCATTATCACAAAATCGTGCATCGTGAACTCAATGGCTGTAGGTTCACTGAGATGTGGCGCCCAGGACGACGTCTTTGTGCTGTGTCCTGCTGCCACTCTGAGGAGCCAGCAGAGGACAGACATGGGACAGTGGGAAAAGGGGGAAAGAAGTCAACTATTTACTCCTCCTTAGAACTTAGGGTGGTGAGATCTAACAAGATGGTGCTCTTTGAACGCACTGGTTGACATTTCTCAAAACTAGGCAAGAAAGAGGGTTTTTTTTTTTTCATTTTTTTTTTATTGAAGTTTGATTTGCCAACGTATAATATAACACCCAGGGCTCATCCCATCAAGTGCTCTCCTCAGTGCCCATCACCCATTACCCCATCCCCCACCCACCTCACCTTCCACAACCCTTTGTTTGTTTCCCAGAGTTAGGAGTCTCTCGTGGTTTGTCTCCCTCTAATTTTTCCCACTTAGTTACTCTCCTTCCCTTATAATCTCTTTCACTATTTCTTATATTCCCCGTATGAGTGAAACCATATGATTGACCTTCTCCCACTGACTTACTTCACTCAGCATAATACCTTCCAGTTCTATCCATTTTGAAGCAAATGATGGGTATTCATCTCTTCTGATGGCTGAGTAATATTCCATTGTATACATAGACCACGTCTTTTTATCTATTCATCTGTGGAAGGACATGGAGGCTTCTTCCACAGTTTGGCTATTGTGGACATTGCTGCAATGAACTTTGGGGTGCAGGTGTCCCCGTGTTTCACCACATCTGTATCTTTGGGGTAAATACTGCAAGAAAGAGTTTAAATTGAACCTGAGTAATAATGGTTTCAAAATAAAGTTTGGGCCCTGAGAAGTATTTTCTGTAGCTTGCACAGTGTCACTGAAAATTGCTAATGGATTTCGTTCTCTTTTCCCTTTTTAATTTAAAGTGCAAGACAAAAAGCCACACCTAAGTGCTAAAATTGAAATTCTGCCTAAAAATTTGGTCAGAGAGGAAGAAGCTTGGCTGACTTTATGGGATTATCTAGTTATTCTCCTTAGAGAAAAGTTAATTGTCAAAAATGATGAACAATTTATAGAACCTGATGCTAATTTTTGTTCTAGGAAAAGGACGGACTTTTTGCATGGGATAGGGGCAAGTGGTGTTTTAAGAAAAAGGAAAAATGGGCAGCCCAGGTGGCTCAGCAGTTTAGCGCCGCCTTCAACCCAGGGTCTGATCCTGGAGATCCGGGATCCAGTCCCACTTCAGGCTCCCTGCATGGAGCTTGCTTCTCCCTCTGCCTGTGTCTCTGCCTCTCTCTCTCTCTCTCTCTCTCTCTGTGTCTCATGAATAAATTTTTTAAAAAAAGAAAAAGGAAAAAAATCAATGACTAATAAAGTACATAATTGGTAGTTCTTTCCATAGCTCATTTGTCCACAAACACATCTATTTTCAGGTGACCGGTTTGCTCTTTTTCTCTCCACAACTTGTCTATTTTCCTCTGCATTTTATCAAGATGTGCCTTTTTATTTTAAATTTTATTTTATTTTGCATGGTTCCTAAAACAAATTATACATTTGCTTTTCAGGTATATAGATTGAATCTCTCTCATAGAATTCCTTTGGGTAAACAAACATATTCTCTTAAGAAGAAGTGAGTGGAGATAAATTGAAGCTGTCAACAGAACTCTTAAGTTTCAATTTCCTGGCATGGATGACAGGGTGGAACTAAAACAGTACTGGTTAGCATCTATTACTTTTCCTAAATTATTCTGTATCCTCTGGGAATTTATTGCCTTAATGGAGGACTCTTTAAATCAAATATTTTATATTTGGAAAATAAACAGAGAAGTTACAAAAATATTACAATACCCCATATACTCTTTACTTAGTATTAACATTGCAGTACAGTTGCTTAATTACTTTTCCCTCTTGTGTACACACACGCACACACACACACCCTGTATATATTTTACATCAGTGTTGTTTTGTTTGCTGAACTATTTGGGAGGAAATTGCATATCAAGATTCACCACCCCTAGATAATCCAAAGTATTTCCTAAGATCAAAGAAATTTTCTTACATAAAGCAAGGGCAATTGTCAAAATCTGGAAATTTAATATTGATACAATACAATTTTCTAATGTATACAGTAAATATTTAAATGTTGCCAATTATCCCAACTTGTCCTTTATATTAACTCTTTTTTACCTGTAGAGAATCCAAGCCATAATATTATTCATTTGGGTTTTTTATTATTAAATGTTATATTTTGAGATAATTGTAGAGTCACAGTACATGTAGAAATACAGCAGAGAAATTTCACTTTTCTCATCCTGTAAAACTATGGCATACATCAAAACCACAGTATTGACACCCATGCAGTCAATGTCAGTACAGGATGTTTCCATCAACACAAGAATCCCTCATGTTGGGACACCTGGGTGGCTCAGTGGTTGAGCATCTGCTTTCGGCTCAGGGCATGATTCTGGGGTGCTGGGATTGAGTCCCACATCGGGCTCCCTGCAGGGAGCCTGCTTCTCCTTCTGCCTGTGTCTCTGCCTCTCTCTCTCTCATGAATAAATAAATAAAATCTTTTTAAAAATTCCTCATGTTGCACTTTTATACCCACACCTAATTCCTTCCTGCCCTGCCTTCTCCTCATCTGGTATTACTCATCTGTTCCCCTTTTCACTACTTTGTCATGTATTTGGAATCATACAGTATGTAAACTTTGGAATAGTTCTTTTTTCACACAGTAATTCTCTGAAGACATATCCAGATTATTGAGTATATCAATACTTTTTTCCTTTTTATTGCTGAGTAGTATTCCATGGTACCACAATTTGTTTAATGATCCATATGTTGAAGAATATCTAGATTATATCCAGAATTTTTATAGGTTTCAGAGGTAGAATTCAGTGATTCATCAGTTGCATATAACACCCAGTGCTCATTTCATCAAGTGACCTGCTTAATGCCCATCACCCAGTTACCCAATCCCCCCACCAACCACCCCTCAGTTTGTTCCCTAGAATTAAGAATCTCTTATGGTTTACTTCCCTCTCTGTTTTTTTTTCCCCTCTCTGTTTTTATCTTATTTTATTTTTCCTTCCCTTCCCCTATGTTCATCTGTTTTGTTCCTTAAATTCCACATGAATGAGATCAGAAGTTAGGTGTCTTTCTCTGACTTATTTTGCTTAGCATAACACCCTCTAGTTGCATCCACATCCTTGCAAATAGCAAGATTTCATTCTTTTGGATGGCTGAGTCATATTCCTTTGTGTTTATATACACCAGTTCTTCTTTATCCAGTCATCTCTCCATGAACAACTGGGCCCTTTCCATACTTTGGCCATTGTAGATATTGCTGCTACAAACATTGAGATGCAGTGCCCCTTCCAATCACTATGCTGTATCCTTTGGAAAAAATACCTATAGTGCAATTGTTGGGTCATAGGGTAGCTCTATTTTTAATCTTTTGAGAAACTTCCATACTATTTTCCAGAGTGGCTGCACCAGTTTGCATTCCCACCAACAGTGCAAGAGGGTTCCCCTTTCTCCACATTCTCTTCAACATTTGTTGTTTCTTGTCTTGTTAATTTTAGCCATTCTCAGCAGTATGAACTGGCATCTGATTGCAGTTTTAATTTGTATTTCCCTGATGCTAAGTGATGTGGAGCAGTTTTTCATGTGCTTGTTGGCCATGTGTAGGTCTTCATTGGAGAAATATCTATTCATGTCTTCTGCCCATTTCTTTTTTTTTTTTCTTTATGATAGGCACACAGTGAGAGTGAGAGAGAGAGAGAGAGAGAGAGAAAGGCAGAGACACAGGCAGAGGGAGAAGCAGGCTCCATGCACCGGGAGCCCGACGTGGGATTCGATCCCGGGTCTCCAGGATCGCACCCTGGGCCAAAGGCAGGCGCCAAACCGCTGCGCCACCCAGGGATCCCTCTTCTGCCCATTTCTTGACTGGATTTTTTTTTTGGGGGGGTGGAGGGTGTTGAGTTTGGTAAGTTCCTTACAGATCTTGGGTACTAGCCCTTTACTGATAAGTCATTTGCAATTATCTTCTCCCATTCTGTAGGTTTTCTTTTGGTTTTGTCTACTCTTTCCTTTGCTGTGCTGAAGCTTTTTATCTTTTTTTTTTTAATATTTTTAATTTATTTATTTGAGACACAGAGAATGAGAGAGAGAGAGAGAGAGAGAGAGGCAGAGACACAGGCAGAGGGAGAAGCAGGCTCCATGCACTGGGAGCCCGACGTGGGATTCGATCCCGGATCTCCAGGATCGTGCCCTGGGCCAAAGGCAGGCGCTAAACCGCTGCGCCACCCAGGGATCCCTGAAGCTTTTTATCTTAATGAAATCCTAATAGTTCATTTTTGCTTTTGTTTCCTTTGCCTCTGGAGATGTGTCTTACAAGAAGTTGCTGCACCTAAGGTCAAAAAGTTTGTTGCCTGTGTTCTTCTCTAAGATTTTGATGATTCCCTGTCTCACATTTAGATCTTTCATCCATTTTGAGTGTCTCTTTGTGTGTGGTGTAAGAGAATGGTCCAGTTTCATTCTTTTCACCCATTTTGAGTGTATCTTTGTGTGTGGTGTAAGAGAATGGTCCAGTTTCATACTTCTGCATGTGGCTGTCCAATATTCCCAACATCATTTATGGAAGAGACTGTCCTTTTCCCATTGGATATTCTTTCCTGCTTTGTTGACTATTAGTTGCCTATAGAGTTGAAGTCCATTTCTGGGTTCTCTATCCTGTTCCATTGATCTATGTGTCTGTTTTTGTGCCAGGACCACACTTGATGGTGCCCAAGAAATAGGCACATCTTGATCACAGCTTTGTCATACAGCTCGAAGTCCAGCATTGTGATGCCCCTGGCATTGGTTTTCTCTTTCAACATCCCTTTGGCTATTCGGGGTCTTTTCTAGTTCCATAAAAAATTTAGGATTATTTGATCCAGGTCTGTGAAAAATCCTACGTGGTCCTGGTAAACAATACTTTAATGTACTGTTGGATCCTCTTGGCTAGTATCTTGGTGAGAATTTTTGCATCCATGTTCATCAGGGATATTGGTCCCTGATATTCCCCTTTTTGGTGGGGTCTTACCCTGGTTTTGGGACAAGGGTGATGCTGGCCTCATAGAATGAGTTTAGAAGTTGTCCTTCCATTTCTATATTTTGAACAGTTTCATAAAAATAGGTATTAATTCTTCTGTTAAGTCCGTCCTGTCCAGTATGTCATTCAAAGCCCTTGTGTCCTTGTTGATCCTCTGCTTAGATCATCTGTCCATTGCTGTGAGCAGGGTGCTAAAATCCCCTACTATTATTACATTATTACCTATGAGTTTCTTTAATTTTGTTATTAATTGGTTTATATGATTGGCTGCTGCCAAGTGAGGGGCATAAATATTTACAATTACTAGATCTTGTTGGACAGGCCCTTTTATTATGATATAGTGTTCTTCTTCATGTCTCATTACAGTCTTTGGTTTAAAATCTAGTTTATCTGACATAAGGATGGCTACTCCAGCTTTCTTTGGATGTCCATTGTCATGATAAATTGTTCTCCACCCCCTCACTTTCAATCTGGAAGTGTCTTTGGGTCAAAATGGGTCTCTGGGCAGCCTGGTGGCTCAGCGGTTTAGCGTTGCCTCCAGTCCAGGGTGTGATCCTGGAGATCCTGGATCAAGTCCCACGTCAGGCTCCCTGCATGGAGCTTGCTTCTCCCTCTGCCTGTGTCTCTGTCTCTGTCTATGTCTCTCTCTCGCTCTCGCTCTGTCTCTCTCATGAATAAAAAAATAAAAAATCTTATAAAATGAGTCTCTTGTAAGCAGCATCACCATGGGTCTTGTGTTTTTATCCATTCTGATACCCTATGTCTTTTGATTGGAGTATTTAATCCATTTACATCCAGAGTAATTATTGAAAGATATGAAGTTAGTGCCATTGTATTACCTGTAAAGTTGCTGTTTCTCTAGATTATCTCTGTTCCTTTCTGGTCTTTGTTACTTTTGGGCTCTCTATTCACTCAAAGAATTCCCCTTCAATAATTCTTGTAGGGCTGGTTTAGTGTTCACAAATTCCTCTAGTTCTTGTTTGTCCTGGAAACTCTTTATCCACTCTGTATTCTGAATGACAGCCTTGTTGGATAAAGTATTCTTGGCTGCATATTTTTTGCATTTAGCATGTTGACTGTATCATGCCAGTCCTTTTTGTCTCGCTGGATCTCTGTGGATAGGTCTGCTGCCAACCTTCTGTTTCTACCCTTGTGGGTTAAGGACCTGTTGTCCTGAGCTGCTTTCAGGGTTTTCTCCCCATCTTTGAAATTTGCAAGCTTCACTCTTATATGTCGATGTTGATCTATTTTTATTGATTTTGAGGGGGGTTCTCTCCTGGATTTGAATGCCTATTTCCTTCCCCAGATTAGGGAAGTTCTCCATTATAATTTGTTCAAATAAAACTTCTGTCCCACTCATTCTCTCTTCCTTCTCTCCTCCTTCTCTTCTGGGACCCCTATTATTTGAATATTATTTCACTTTATGGAATCCTGAGTTCTCAAATCCTGCCTTCATGATCTGGTAGTTGTTTTCCTCTCTTTTTCTCAGATTCTTCATTCTCCATCATTTTGTCATCTATATTCCTGACTCTCTCTTCTGCTTCCTTTATCCTAACCGTTAGAGCATCTCTGTAATAGCATTTTTATTTTTGGCCTGATTAGAGACTTTTATTTCTGCATTAAGGAATTCTTTACTCTCCTATATGCTTTTATCAAGCCCAGCTACATCTTTATAACCATTGTTGTGAATTCTAGTTCTGACATCTTATTTATACTCATATTGATTAAATCCCTGGCAGTGGGTACTCCCTCCTGTTTTCTTTTGGGGTTTCTCCATCCTGCTATTATGTCTAGAAAAATAGAAGAAAGAAAGAGAAAAAGACAACAGTAACAACAACAACAATGGAAAAAGAACAAAACAAACCAGAAAAAGGAAAAAGAAAAATCAAACAAAAAACAAAGCAGAACAAAACAAAAAACTAGATCCTAGGTGTATTTGGTCTGCTTGTTAATAGAAACTAGATCCCAAAATAGGAAAGAAATAAAAACTTACATATGTACAAAAAGAAAATAAAATGTAATGAAAGGAAACCAAAAATAATATGTATATAACACATATATAAAAATTAAAATTAAAAATTGATAAAATAAGAAAATAGCTGAAAAAAATAATACTGGAAGACTAAAGAATTTTAAAACCACAGTTGCTATATACTGTTTTCCCCAAGAGCTGAAGCTTTACAGTTTCTTTAAAAAGTCAACTTGGTACTGAACAGTTGTTCCTGCTGGTCCTTTAGGGATCTCACAGGTGTCCTCATCCTGGTGGTAATGGGCCTCCGTTGCCAGAGAGCTGGGCTCAGTGTAAAGGGCTCTGAATTGCACTATATGGTGCTGTTTTGCTCTCTGAAGCCTTTCAGCACCAATGGACAGGATTACAGGTCATCCACCTGAGATCTCATCCTAGAATTGAAAGTTCGCACTACTCACTCTTCAGTGAGCCCTCACAGAAAAGCAGTCAGTCACTCATCAACCTGGTTTCTGTCCTAACTCTGTATTCACCCAACCTGTGATCGAGCATTTTTATCTCAGGCACATGACTGAGTTTCAGGACTCCAAATTTTGTGTACTCCTACATCTTGAACCTGTGCCATTCCTCCCTGGAGAGTGAAGGAGGTTTTGCCCTGCTTCTGTCTTTTGCTGGGCCCTCCTAGAAAGCAGTCATCTGACCAGCAGTGGCTTACTATGGCAACACTAAGTGGAAATCCAACACCTAGACTCACTGCTTCCAGCCAGATTCCCTGCACCAATGCTTGGGAACTCAGGCATCCTCATTCTTTTTGTGACCCTGGGATCCTGAGATCATACTGTCCCACTTGGGATTCCACCCTACTTCACCACTTGTGCACCTTTAACCCAGGGACAGACCCAACTTTTAGACTTTTAGATGGTTCAATATTCAAAAGTCAATGTAATCCACCATATTAGCAGGCTGAAGAAGAAAATCACATGATCATATCAACCCCATATATAGCATTTCAAAGTAACAAAACTATGGAGATGGGAAACAAATTAGTGATTTCCAATGGTTAAAGGTTAATGGAGGAGGATGAGTAGGAATACAAGGGGGTAGCAGGAGAGAGGTCTTTGTGGTGAGGGAACAGTTCCTTATCTTGACTGGAGTGGTAATTACACAAATCTACGTATGTGACAAAGTGACATAGAGATATGCCCAAAAATGGTGTCAACATCAATTTCCCAAATTTGATATTATGTAAAATACAATTGATGGAGGAAACTGGGTAAACCTCTCTGTACCATTTTTGCAACTTCTTGTGAATCTCTCTCACAATAAAGATTTTTTTTAAAGAAAAAAATACTTTTTAAGAAAAAGCAATGGGCATTTTTATTGCATTACGTTAAATTTATAAATTAACTCAAGGAGAATAATGTGTTACTATCCAATAATAAGAAATATATTTAAATTTGCTTGTCTATTTTTGCATCTTTGAATTTAAAGTTTTCTCATAAAACCTTCTGTTTCTAGTTAACTTGTTATTTCTAAGTATTTTTTTGTTTCTGCTGTTAATGGAGGAGTCCAGTAACCAATTATTGTATTTGCTAAATCAAGCCTATTAATTCTTGGAAGTTAATTTAATACTCTGCTACCATACTGACATATTTGAAGTTAGTCTTAGAGAATAGGGCTTTCCAAATGTACCATCATATCATCTACAAATAGAAATAGTTTTACTTCTTCGTTTCCAACTATTATTCTTCTATTTTCCCTCATTTAAATGTATTAGCAAATACTCCCAGTACAATTTAAATAGTAGCAGAGATCCTAGGCATTCTGTATCTCTGCCTTATTCTTGATCTTAGTGAAATGCCTTATTATTTCCCCACTAAGATGCAAGCTTTAAGACTGATGGAATTCCTAATATTGAACTATGGTTGAATTCCTAGAATAAATCCCACTTTGTTATGCTATATTTTTCAATGTATGAATTCTATTTGATAGTATTTTACTAATGATTTTTGCATTGGCATTTATAAGGAAGACCATTTTATGTTTTTATTTCTTCCCCTCCCACTGTAAAATAATGGAACCTGCTTAGAGAGTCTATGTTTTCAGAGGGGGGGCGGGCATCTGGGTGGAGTAGTCAGTTAAGCATCTGACTCTTGGTTTTTGCTCAGGTTGTGATCTCAGGATTGTGAGATGGAGCCCTGCATTGAGCTCCACACTCAGAGTGGAGTCTCCCAGAGATTCTTTCTCCCTCTTCCTCTACCCCTCCCAATTGTGCACTCTCTCTCTCTAAAATAAATAATTAAATCCTTATAAAAAATAAAAAGAAAGAACATGGGGATCCCTGGGTGGCTCAGCGGTTTAGCACCTGCCTTGGTTCTGTTCTGATCAGGGCGTGATCTTGGAGTCCCGGGATCAAGTCCCACATTGGGCTCCCTGCGTGGGGTCTGCTCTCCCTCTGCCTGTGTCTCTGCCTCTCTCTCTTTCTCTCTCTCTGTACCTCTCATGAATAAATAAATAAAATCTTTAAAAATAATAAAATAAAATAAATAAAAAATTTAAAAAAGAACAGTAAAGCAGAGTCAGAAAGGTTAAAAGTATAATTGGAAGTGTTTGAAGGTATTAGCACTTGGGGAAGGTGGTAAAAGTGATTGTATTAGACTATATTAAGTAAGAGACTCATAATCTATTTATTCATGAGAGACGCAGAGAGAGAGACACAGGAAGAGGGAGAAGCAGGCTATTCACAGAGAGCCCAATGCAGGACTCCATCCCAGGACCCTGGGATCACACCCTGAGCCCAAGGCAGACACTCAACTACTGAGCCACCTAGGCATCCCATGGAAGAAAGAAAGAAAGAGAAAGAGAGAAAGAGAGAAAGAAAGAAAGAAAGAAAGAAAGAAAGAAAGAAAGAAAGAAAGAAAGAAAGAAAGAAAAGAAAGAAAGAAAGAAGAAAGAAAGAAAGAAAAGAAAGAAAGAAAGAAAGAAAAAGAAAGAAAGAAAGAAAGAAAGAGAGAAAGAAAGAAAGAAAGAAAAAGAAAAAGAGAAAAGAAAGAAGAAAGGAAGGAAGGAAGGAAGAAAGAAAGGAAGAAGAAAGAAAGAAATCAGGGCAGAAAACTAATGAGAATTTCACTAGAAATTCTTTGGAATTTCTTTGGACCTTTCTAAATTCCTGGGATAAAGTATTTAAAAAGTAATTTTAAAAATGCCTTTTTTTTTCTTTTGGTAAATGAGATTGACTTAGAAACCCCTTAGAGCTGGTGTGAGGATTCAAGAGCCTGGATAATCCAGACTCAGTGAACTAAACAAGCAACCAGCGAAAGGCTGTTGTACAATTGTCTTATCTGCATCTGCCAAATTTGTTTTACAATCTTAAGAAGCCTCTTCCTAATCCCCTGCTAGAGAAAGAATTATGAGGATGCCTATCTCAGGGAATGGTACAGAATCAGCCACTTTCCTATTTACCCTCTTTGAAGGGATACTTAACTCCAGTTCTAAAATTAAATAATCCTACTTCATGACCAGAGTCATAAAAGTTGAGTGGGGCTGGAGGTACCCATGATTGGACAGACTTAACCAAATGAAGAAAAATAGAAAAGAAATGAGAAAATACATCCAAAGGCTTTGTATATCATCCCTCAAACTTTCCTGCAGCCCTATCCTCCTTTATTCATATCTCTTAAACATCACTTCTGTGACTTTGCCATTCCTGTTAATTTAACCTAATTCACATAAATCTAGAGGAAAGGAATACATCATAAGTGATTTACCACAGCCCTAAATCCTGGCCTTGAGAGTGTGTTATTTTCTCCCTAATTAGGTCATATATACCAAGGAATTCCTTTGAGGCTTATCTGAAATCATAGGCAGATCTCTCAACTTCCATCAAGAGAGAATATGCCCCTTCCTGATCTCTTGACCTTAATTCTCTAATACAATTTTCTAATAAATTTGTCTATGCATATACTTATGGGACTTGATACAGGAATGATCCTCAGAGTGTTATATGTAACTGATAAATTATTGAACAATACATCTGAAACTAACAACATGTTGGCTAATTGAGATTGAATCTTTACAAAAAGGAATGATCCTCAGGCAAGGGAGGTCATAATGGACAGCAGATCTGGACTTCCTTTTTTTTCTTTTTAGCACCATGATCACTTTCATGGAAGAGCAAAAAAGTATGGTCTATCTAAAAACAATCCTCTAGAAGTGATTAGCATTACTTCTTACCTAACCTTCCTTTTCTTGGAGCATTTTATTCTGTTTTTCTCAGGGCTTAGAAAAATATACAATAAAAATTAGGGAAAATCAACAATTAACAAGATGTACATTTAATACACAAGGACCTACTATGGTCCCAATCCTGGGTATCTTAACAATAATAGTTACTTAAGAACAGCTTTTTTGTTTTCTAAAATCCTACCAGAGCTGACTACTTCAGGAAAGAGATGCATTAACTCATCTTCTCTTTTGTAAATGTTATGGACTTTTGCTTCTCCCACATCCATCATCTTGTGAAGCAACAGTTGGAACTGGGGCACAGATACCAAGGCATAGAAGTGGTGTAGGGTAGACAATAGATCTGGTAGTCCCTGCTATCTGAGTTCTCTTACTTTGTGCAACATATTAACTCTGCTTGTAGTTTCTTCTATAAAATGAGCAGAATATCCATTTTGAGATTGTTGGGAAGATTAGAGATAAGGTATACATGTATATAAAGTATAGTATATTGGGGCAGCCCTGGTGGCTCAGTGGTTTAGCGCCACCTTCCGCTGGGGGTGTGATCCTGGGGACCCGGAATCGAGTCCCGTGTCGGACTCCCTGCGTGGAGCCTGCTTCTCCTGCTGCTTGTGTCTTTGTCTCTGTCTCTGTCTCTCTCTGTGCCTCTCATGAGTAAATAAATAAAATCTTTAAAAAAATAGTATAGTATATCGTACTTAAAACCTTCCAAATATTTCACATAGAGAAAAACCTAAACTCCTTACCGTGGTCTACATAGGCTAAATATGCTCTGGGCCCAGGTTGGCTCTTAGATCTCATCCCCATCTCACACCATCTTCCAGGCACATTGACTTCCTTTATGTTCTTCATACAATCTAAGCTTGTCCTCATATCTGTGTTTTGATCTATATCCAGCATCCTCTAACTCCAGAACTTCACGCGATGCCTTTCTCCTGTCATTCAGATCTCTGTGAGGCGTTTTCTGATCACCCAATCTAGAGGAGCACTCCCCTGGAAACTTTCTCTCATCACAGCTTTTTTTTTTCTTTTTACTTCATATCAGTTAACACTACCTGAATTATCTCACTCATTTATTTGTGTTTTTACAAGGGCAAAAAATGTGTGTGTCTTGTTTCTCATTCTCTAACAGTACCAATCTCTTCCTGGAATCTTCCCAATGCCCAGATCTTTCCTTTCTGAGTGTTTTACCATTCCACAGCCAGTAAGCTGCATTTTGGAGTAGGCCCAGACTAACCTAGAATTTAAAATCCTGATTAGTCTCATTCATTTGGGGAATATAACTAATAGTGAAAGGGAATAGAGGGGAAGGGAGAATAAATGGGTAGGAAATATCAGAAAGGGAGACAGAACATAAAAGACTCCTAACTCTGGGAAACGAACTAGGGGTGGTGGAATGGGAGGAGGGCGGGGGGTGGGGGTGAATGGGTGGCAGGCACTGAGGGGGGCACTCGACGGGATGAGCACTGGGTGTTATTCTGTATGTTGGCAAATTGAACACCAATAAAAAATAAATTTATTATTAAAAAAATAAATAACAATAAAATAAAATCCTGATTAGTCCTCTTCGCAACATGTAACCTGGCCTCATCCTAACCTAGAGACAGTGACTCTCATTTTTTTTAATGACACAAAGCTGCTTTTACCCAAGGGAGGGTCTGAACAGTTCAGCATCCATTTTTGGCCCAGTTACCCACAGGCACTGGTGTCAGATACCTCTTCCAAATGGAAGACAGAAATTAGGCAGGGCTTGGGAGTGTAGTCCGTTATTCTTGGAATATTTGAATGTGCTTTGAGTGGAGCAGTATAAATAAAGAGACATAGCCAAGGAGAAAGTGTTATATTTAAAACTCCTCCCCTTCATTTTCTTCTTCAAATGAATCAGTCCCCACTTCTTCATAATCCTTCTCCAGTGCAGCCAGGTCCTCCCTGGCCTCAGAAAATTCTCCTTCTTCCATTCCCTCTCCAACATACCAATGCACAAAGGCCCGCTTGGCATACATGAGATCAAACTTGTGGTCCAGGCGGGCCCAGGCCTCTGCAATTGCTGTGGTGTTGCTGAGCATGCAAACAGCCCTCTGGACTTTGGCCAGGTCCCCTCCTGGTACCACAGTGGGGGGCTGATAGTTGATGCCCACCTGAGGAACAGAAAAAGAAGAGGAGTAACAAAAGAAAATGCAGAGCAGTCAAAGGATAACTCAAGATGGGGTTATCTTGGTAACATGGTGTGGTAGCAAGACACAGTCATGGGTTGGGAATGGGAGCAGGCCTGGATGTGAAAAGAGGGAATCAAGAGGCTGGAGAAACAGACAGGTAAAGAGAGGTAAGTGGTGAAGAGAAATTAAAAGTGGGTGGAACGAGGTGCAGGCAAATTCAAGAGAAGGGCTATAAAATCTAAAGACTGCAAAATACTAGGTGGAATTTAAATTAAAAGTTGGAAGCAAAAACTGCAAAAGAAAAGGGTGAAAGAGCTGGTATAGGTAGAAATGCTAGTGGAGGGATTCAAGTAGACAAATGAGAGTAATGAATGAGATTATTGTTAGGAAGGGTATACAATATATGTTTATCTTGAAAAGGGAAATAGGTCCCCTTTAGAAGCAAATTAATTTCTAGACTTGGTTTATTGTTTTATGCATGGTCATCTAAAGTTTCTCTTAGTTATACGGTCAGCAAATTTAGGTAAGTTTCTCTACCAACAGTAAAGGGCTGTTTAAAAGATCATAGAGATAATGCAGAGTGATAAATTTAAAAATCTAAAAGGTCCTAGAGATGGTGTTAGTGTTAAAACCAGGCCCCATATTTCAGGGGAGGAAGGCTTGTTAGAAGAAAAACAAGGACTTCAGTCAAAGAAAGTTAATTAAAACTCTTGCCTGAACAAGCCAACTTCCCAAGATCTGGTAGCATAGCAGGGTCCTCTAAGCTAACCCTAACCCCATCTGATGTTAGGGATCTAAGAAATCTCCCTTCTGCTCATACACATATCACAAACCAAAGCCAATCCCAGAAACTGTAGAAATTTGGAAGAACTCTAAGGTGACAAATTGTGATAATATTTATGGGACACTGAGAATCACAGTTCTACCCAAAAAATACCCCTCCTACCCAGGTCATCATGCCTTGCCAGCCTCTCAATTTTATAGCATTAAAATGTATGTCCTCTTGAGAGATGTAGTTGGGAGTTGCAACAGGCTATATAGCCAAGGTGGGTAGCCCATGAAATGACTTTGCAATTATCTATCATTCCTCTTAGACAAAAGTAGCATCTTGGTGGTGGAAGTGATGCTGAGCCAGGGGCAAAGGACCAAAACTGAGAAGAGGAAGGGCAATGAATATAAACTTTGCTGCATCACATATTTTGCTAGATCTGACCCTGACCAGCAAAAAACTTTGTGCCTGGAGCCAACTCTTCTCTCTCGAACAGTAATTATCCCTTCAACTGTCAAGTAGGGACAAACTCCTTTGAGGAGGTTATGAGAGGATGAAGTTCAATAGCATGTGCCTTTCTGAAAAGCAGCTAAAGATGCTAGTACTACCTATCTTTCTGGACATAATCCCCAAACTTCAGCTTAAAATAACAGAGTCAGAGTAAGAGGCATCTCCTTTTTGTTTACTTCCCCACCACCCTCACACCTCATTTCTTTTATCCTATTCATTTTCCTACTAGCTCATTTTGTTGTTTGTTACCATTTTAAAAATTTAAAAAGAACTCCATATTTTGGAAGATCTTGACAGTTTTCACAAGAATGACCAAAACTTACCCATAAAAATTGGTGTAGTCTAGAGGGAAAAGATTGTGTATATAGGTAGGAGTACAGCAGTGAGGAAAAATCCTACAAAAGGAGATCAGCTACTAGGGTCAACGCTCCATATGCAAATAGGTCAGTCAAGAGAGTGGCACATGGTACCTTGTTTTGATAAGTCCCATCAAGGAAAAATAGAAATGCTCATCTCCGTATCTGTAGCAGCTGGTATAATACCCCTAGTGCTGAGTGAGCCTCTTAAATTATTAAAAGCATGACTGGGGGTTACTAATTAATGTAAATGATGGTAGTTATTTATTTTTTTTTTGATGGTAGTTATTTTGATAGTAGAATCTCATTAAAGACCATGGGGGGAGGGTAGCCCCAGTAGCTCAGCAGTTTAGCGCTGCCTTCAGCCCAGGGCATGAGCCTGCAGACCAGGAATCGAGTCCCACATCAGGCTCCCTGCATGGAGCCTGCTTCTCCCTCTGCCTGTGTCTCTGCCTCTCTCCCTCCGTCTCTCCCTCCCTCTCTCTCTCTCTCTCTCTCTGGCTCTCATGAATAAATAAATAAAATCTTAAAAAAAAAAAAAAAGACCATGGAGGGGCACCTGGATGGCTCAGTTGGTTAAGCGTCTGCCTTCAGCTCAGATCATGATCCCAGAGTCCTGGGATGGAGCCCTGCATTGGGCTCCTTGCTCAGCCGGGAGCCTTCTTCTCCCTCTCCCTCTGCCTGCTGCTTGTGCTCTGTGTCAAATAAATAAGTAAAATCTTAAAAAAAAAAACAAAAAGACCATGGGAAAACAGGACAAAGTGGTCAAGCAGTTCACATGCACAGAGCATTACCTTGTGCTTTCAGCTGCATTACCTTGCCAGGGCAACTCAAAGGAGTGGCTTCTAACATTCAACATTTACTAGTCCTAAGATCCATGGTTTTTCTCAGGCTATTATATCTACCCACTGACCCTCAGAGTCTGAGGCATTTTCTAGATTGCAGACACCTGCTCTACAACAGGCTTCCTCAGCTTCTGCTTATTCCTGGTTAACGG
Organism: Canis aureus; assembly: GCF_053574225.1. Lineage (NCBI taxonomy): Eukaryota > Metazoa > Chordata > Mammalia > Carnivora > Canidae > Canis > Canis aureus. The sequence continues at coordinate 46,800,020 of NC_135635.1, read as the reverse complement.
GAAATGTTGGGGCTTCACAAAATAAGTGATTCACAATCCTATAGTACACATATAATTTCTTATCCTCACTTTAAGTTAATTAAGACTTACAGGAAAAATATTTAATTTTTCAAAATAAATTGGAGAGGAACACATCTTTTGTTAAAGGAGGGAATTATACCTCTTTGGTAATTTGAATCATTTGGTTAACTCCATTCTCTAATCTTTTTTTTTTTTTAATTATTTTATTTTATTTATTTATGATAGGCACACAGTGAGAGAGAGAGGCAGAGACATAGGCAGAGGGAGAAGCAGGCTCCATGCACTGGGAGCCCGACGTGGGATTCGATCCCGGGTCTCCAGGATCACGCCCTGGGCCAAAGGCAGGCGCTAAACCGCTGCGCCACCCAGGGATCCCTCCATTCTCTAATCTATTGTCAGATAACAACTACCTCTGCTCATTCATCCTGAACATCCCACTTGCCTGCAAGGGTTCTTTCTAGCCTGTTCACTCCCCCTCTTAGAGAAAAGCCCTTCTCTACCTGACCTTTGGGATGCTTGCAGATATTAGGGTAGGAACAGTTGGCACTTTCTCCCTCTGTTGTATTGTCCCTCTGAGTATTGCAATTGTTCTCCTCCCCTTCTCTCAATTATCCTTTCAAATAGTCTCTTCCTTACCTAAAATGAATGAATTAATGATATCATGGTTATATTTATATTAAGCCTTCTTCCCATGTCATCCCGTGAAGCCTGAAGCTCCCATGGAATTTTATGTCTAACATCCTGGAATTTACATGTATTTCTCCCCCATCTCCTTCTGCTTCTCTAATTGTCTATCTTCTCCCTAAGTCAAGTCATCAGCTCTCACCTTGAAGCCTGTAGGACACCAATCTACAAATTGAATAGTCCTCTTGGTCTTGATGGCGGCAATAGCGACATTCACATCCTTAGGCACCACATCCCCCCGGTAGAGCATGCAGCAGGCCATGTACTTCCCATGTCTTGGGTCACACTTCACCATCTGGCTGTTGGGCTCAAAGCAGGAGCTGGTTATCTCAGCCACGGAGAGTTGTTCATGATAGGCTTTCTCAGCAGATATGATGGGTGCATAAGTGACCAGTGGGAAGTGGATGCGGGGGTAGGGCACCAGGTTGGTCTGGAACTCAGTGAGGTCCACATTAAGGGCCCCATCAAAGCGGAGAGAGGCAGTGATGGAGGACACAATCTGACTGATGAGGCGGTTGAGGTTGGTATAGGTGGGGCGCTCAATGTCTAGGTTCCTGCGACAGATGTCATAGATGGCTTCATTATCCACCATAAAAGCACAATCTGAATGTTCCAGTGTGGTGTGGGTGGTCAGAATGGAGTTGTAGGGCTCTACCACTGCAGTGGAGACCTGAGGAGCTGGGTAAATAGCAAACTCTAACTTGGATTTCTTGCCATAATCCAAGGAGAGGCGTTCCATCAACAGAGAAGTGAAGCCAGAGCCAGTGCCCCCACCAAAACTGTGGAAGATGAGGAAGCCCTGCAAGCCAGAGCAGGCATCTGTCTGGGGAGAGTAGAGCATGAGAAAAAACCATGGAGACAAGTTTATGAAAATATCTTTATGTGAACAAAGACAGGCAATCCTCTCTATCTGCCCCACTCCATTCCTCAACATTTTTATGTAGGTAAAATAAAAACAGCCTTGAAGTAGTAAAATAAAAAGGAATTGAGTTGATCTGGAGAGAACTAGCTAAAATATATTGGGTGGCAAACTGTACAAGTACATGCCACTAGGTACGTATACGGTTCCAGCCCAGTGACTTGGTTGAATCAGGAATAAGAGTGTCAGAACCACAATGGTTAACAACTTTGCCCTTTGAGAACCCCAAATCCTTGCCCATTTTTCCTGCCCTTGTCATTGGTTTTGTGGGAACTTGTGACTATACATCTCAGCCCAGCCTTGAAATGTGGCTCAGGGTATCAATTTCAGACATATATATGGAGTTAGAGAACCTGAGTTTTAATATCAATTTTGTCATTTCCCAGCTGTAAAAACTTGAGCAAATTATTGAACCTCTCCAGATTTCTGTTTCTTCCTGACTGGGCAATAAAAAAATACTCATCTCACAAGGTTATCGTGATTATCAAATGAGATAGCATGATATGCTGAGCAAGTACTTGACATGTAGTTAAGCACTCAATGTTAGCTCTTATCAGAACTAAGAGAATCCATAACAGTCACAAATTTTCCCATTGGGTATGATCTATGATATTGGTTCTGAACTTTTGGGGCCCACAGACAGCTTTGAGACAGATAATTCCTACGAGCTCTCCACTAAGCAGAAAAAGTGAACAAAGGGACGCCTGGGTGGCTCAGCAGTTTGGTGCCTGCCTTCAGTCCAGGGCGTGATCCTGGAGTCCTGGGATCGAGTCCCACATCAGGCTCCCTGTATGGAACCTGCTTCTCCCTCTGCCTTTCTCTCTCTCTCTGTGTGTCTCTCATGAATAAATAAATAAAATCTTGAAAGAAAGAAAGAAAGAAAGAAAGAAAGAAAGAAAGAAAGAAAGAGTGAACATATACAAAAATTTGGCATCCTTAGCTCCCAAGAACCACTGACCAAGTCCAACCATTTCCATTGTAAAGATAAGGAAATGAAAGTTCAAAGAGATAAACTGGCCTACCCTATAACTCAGGGCTTTTTAATCATACAACCAGATTCAAATCCCAACTCTACCACTTTCTAATTGTGTGACTGAAGCTAAATAATTGAGCCACACTGGCCCTCAATTTCTTCACCTGTAAAGTACAGGAAAATGACTTTCTCTGTATCATCGTTATGGGAATTAAGTGAAGGAATGTATTTAATTGACATTTGTAATGGTATTTTTTTAAGTTCTCAAATGTATCAACAATCTCTTCCTCTTCTCTTCCAAGTTAAATTCTTTGTTACCTTATGCTTTCAACAAGCAAAGAGCTAGCTTTCCTTATATCTAGAATTTCCCCCAGATACTACCATAGAGTATCAATAAGAATTGGTAGGGCATCAACCTGTAGTTCATAATGTCCAGGTGAAGAAAGGGGCATCATTCCTATGAATGCTTCTTATAGTACATAAGCAAAAATTCTCAAATCTTAAGAGCTCTATTCTGTAGCTAGGTGTCGTGTGCCTTCACTAATTCTGTTCAGACTTAGCCTATCCATTTTAGCCTAACTCATCAATTCCCCACCCTTGTTAATACTTACCAGCTTCCGTATACGATCCAGCACCAGGTCGATGCTCTCCTTGCCCACTGTGTAGTGGCCCCGGGCATAGTTGTTAGCTGCATCCTCCTTCCCTGTGATCAACTGTTCTGGATGGAAGAGCTGGCGGTAGGTTCCTGCTCGAACCTCATCTACCAAGGGACAGAAACCATCAGGTCTTTTTACCTTGTTTCTAGAGAAGTGTCCCTCATTAAATATCATATAATACTTTTCTGGGTCTCCATTTCCTCTGCCTATAAAACTCCACTGAGGTAGAACCAGACAACCCTATAATAAATCTGCAAAAATGGGCAGCCCAGGTGGCTCAGCGGTTTAGTGCCACCTTCAGCCCAGGGCCTGATCCTGGAGACCCGAATCGAGTCCCACGTTGGGCTCCTTGCATGGAGCCTGCTTCTCCCTCTGCCTGTGTCTCGGCCTCTGTGTGTGTGTGTGTGTGTGTGTGTGTGTGTGTCATGAATAAATAAATAAAATCATTAAAATAAAAAAGATAAATCTGCAAAAGGTTAAGAGAATTCCAGGGTAACATAGGCACTAATTGAATCAGAAGCCTGTGACTCAAATAGGCAAAGAGAAGCCAGCTGCTCTGCTGGCAGGAACTTTTAAAAGCATCAGGTTCACAAAGTTCACCAAACATCAAAGCTAAGTGCCCTGGCTTCCTTCTACTTTGACCCCTCAAGTCTTCCTTTTTTTTTTTCATGCTGCAAAGTTACCCAAAACTTTAACCCAATTTCACTTGCACTAAAATGTTCTAGGTACACAGATAAAAATTCCAAGTAATCTGCTCTCTGAGGAATTGTTCTATCCCTAACCAAATAAATGTCAGGCATTAGAGATATTTTAGGATGATCTTAAAGCAGAACCATGCTCCAGGTTCTAGAAGAGCAGGAGCCCTAGAGAGGGTGGCTATTCAGCTCACCTCCAAGAGTCCACACAAAATAGATATATGGCTGACCAAGATGCATCAAGCCCCAGCTACATGTCCTCTTTTCTTCAGAGTTATTCTAATCTCCCCACCCCAAGGAAATCAGTCATTTACACAGTTGTCTGGGGGGAGTAATCTGTACATTTTGTATTTATACAATGTTTCCAAGGGCTGTGTACCTATAGTCTGCTGTCCCTGGAAATTAGTGTTCAGGCATTACAGACCTTAGCCTAGATATCTCTGTGAAACTTACCCATTCCTTGTTTGGTGAACCAGCCTTGAGGCTGAGGAAATCCTGATGTTGAGCTGAGGACTGACCCAGGAGTCCAGGGAAGTGATGTAGGGGGTGAGGGGGACCTCAGGGGAAAGGTGAAGCACTAAGAACCTGTACCAACACAAGTCAGAATTCCTGTTTTCTAGGATCCAGAAGAGGTTCATTCTAGAGCTACAGCAACTTCTGGCTGTAAGACAATGTGTCTGCTCTTACTCCATTTTGTATAAGGTAATACAAGGTTATATCAGACCCATGGGAAAAGACTGCAATTATTATGAAATCAGAAACCCTATGCTTTGGAAAATTGACTATTTGGAGACCTCTTACAATTCTTAAAACTACTTTTTTTATTTTTTTACTCTTAGTATCTAGTAAAGAATCTTGACTAAAAATTTAAGTCTTTCTTAGCAGGTTAAGGAGTTTAAGTATAGGTTCTTTCGTTCTGCATAGGTTACAGCTAAAATGGGGGAGCAGAGATCTGTGATTTCTATCGTATCTGGAGACTCCAAAAGACTGGAGATTTCAAGGAGCTAACAGAAGTAAATGTGGGGTGGGGAGGTTCTAGTTGAGCCACTCCCACCCTCCAATTAGAGATTCTGCTTCCTTAGCTATCATGGACCAAAGCCTCTGCAGCTTTATGTTGTTTTCTGTGGAAAGGATCCTAGCGCATACTCACCTACAACCCATACTCACCTACTACAGTAGGCTCCAGATCTACCATGACAGCCCGAGGCACATGTTTCCCATTACCAGTCTCACTGAAAAAGGTGGTGAATGAGTCATCATCATTGACCTTGCTGCCTTGGACACCAAAGGTGCCATCTGCCTGGATGCCATGTTCCAGACAGAAGAGCTCCCAGCAGGCATTGCCAATCTGAACTCCTGCTTGACCCACGTGGACTGATATGCACTCCCGCTGTGAGGAAAATGCAGAATCAAGGTCAAAGGGTCCTACACTTGGTCATGCCTTTATGCTATATCCTGCACATCTGAAGACTTGTCTATCTCTGGCATCCAACTCTCAGGATATCCATCCCTCCAACCATGCCATTTAGAACCAGGTGGGGTCTGACGTGTCAGGTGTCTGGGTACCAATGCATTTGGACTGAGACTTGGCTCAACAGGGGGTTAATTCAAAACCATGAATTCTTGTACTGATGAAGGAGGTCAAAGGATGAACAAATGATAACAGCAGAAACTGTCCATAAATTCACTACCATACACAGTGACAGCATTTGTATTCATGCCTAGGCCTTCCTAAACAACATCACCTCTCCTGTCCCCTTTCTCTCTCTTTCCTTCCATTCATCTCTCTTCCTCTCCCCTCTCTCCCTCTTTCTCTCTCTCATGCGCGTGCGCACACACACACACACACACACACACAAACTAACACACAAAGTCTCAGAATATCATAGAGCAGGTAAACACTAATGAATATACTTTGTAAATAGGTATCGTGGGTGTCTTTAGTGTTCTGGTTACAAATGTAGAAGAAAGGATTTACATCAGCAAAGGAAAATTGGGAGTATATAAATGAGCTCTTCTTAAACTCTGATAAGTTGGAAAACTTATTTATAGCCACCATAACCTGCTCCCTTGCCTATGTCAGGCCAAGCATTAAAGGGGACCTTTAGAAGGTCCTTACCTCTTTGTTACTCTGGTGTGAAGTCATGATTACCTGATTGATCCCAGTGCTAATAGTTGAGGATAAGGATGGGTGTCTGTGTGTGAGAGAGAGAGAGAGAAAGAGAGTATGAATGTGTGTGTTTGAACAGAAGCTGGGGTTTTACCAGGAAGTATGGCCTCATCACCTCCACATATCCCACCTGTGAGGAAGCATGGCCAGCACAAAGTGGCCCTGTGCACATGATGCCCAGCTGGGAAGCATGTGCTTGGTCCGTGGGTTTCTGTTCTTATCCATGACGTGACCTGGCATTTTCCAGCACTAGGTAACCCAGGCCAGAGCAGAGCCTCTAGAGGATTTGGCTGGTAACTGAAACACATGGAGTCAGAGGGAACTTGAACGTTCTTTGGCCATGGGAACAGGGCAGCTGCTCTGAGTAATAACTCAAAGAGTCAGAGATTCCAGGACTCATTACCTCCTAATTTGATTTTAGAACTGAGACCTACCCTACACCTGTCTTTATGACCTTGCCTTGGGGACCACAGAGCACAGGTGTTCACAGCAACCAGTATGAAACATATCTCTTTCTGGAAATACAACCCAGCTATATTTCTGTGAGTCTGATGGCCAGGGAAAGTCTTCACTCACAAAGTTGTCCACACCCCAGGGTTTAAATTGCACCTTCTCAATTTACTTATGCTGTGTGACCTTGGCTGAGTTACTTAACTTCCTCTCATCTGGAAATTAAAAGTTAGCCATGATTATTGTTGTTTTTGCCTTTACCATTATCATTTTCATTATGATACTACCTTGTAGCTTTATTCTGCACCCAGAAGAAACAGGAGTGGAAAGTTAGAGACCCCAGGTTCCCATTCCACTCACCCCTACTCTGAGGTCTATTTTCTGCCTTCACCTTATGTCTTAATTCAGAATTTTAAAAAAGTGTCCTATACTTTGATGCCCCTTTAATCTCACACACACCAATAGAGATGCCAGTCTTCAAAGACCCATTCTCTCTCTCTCTCTCTCTCTCACACACACACACACACACACACACACCCCTTAGAAAGAGCTATTTTCTCTGTTAAACTCGCTTAAAGAGACTCAGAAATAACTGATATGTTCATAGGTGCTTCCAAAACCCAAAAGTGGCTACATCAATCAAGAGAAAAGGAAGGTCCCTCAATACCATTGCCACTAACAGGAACCAGGGCTCCTGGAAGAAATGAAGAGTTCTAGGATTGAGATAAGGAATATACAAGATGATCCTGGAACATGTTATGGTGCCTGAAAGCACAGAAGCTATCACAGACTGGAATGATGTTATAAGAGCTCAGAAAGCTCCCACTGCCAAAGATGAGTCAGTATGAGCATGAAAAAGAAGGAGGATGGTACTTGATTGAAAATAGGATATATAGGGCAGCCCGGGTGGCTCAGCGGTTTAGCGCCACCTTCAGCCGAGGACCAGATCCTGGAGACCCGGGATCCAGTCCCACGTCCGGCTCCCTGCATGGAGCCTGCTTCTCCCTCTGCCTGTGTCTCTGCCTCTCTCTCTCCATGTATCTCATGAATATATAAATAAAATCTTCAAAAAAAAAAAGAAAGAAAAAAAAAAAGAAATAGGATGTATATAAAAATCCATACTCCTTTGTGTTGTTAAGAAAGGAAAATAAGGGATCCCTGGGTGGCGCAGCGGTTTAGCGCCTGCCTTTGGCCCAGGGATCGAATCCCACATCGGGCTCCCGGTGCATGGAGCCTGCTTCTCCCTCTGCCTATGTCTCTGCCTCTCTCTCTCTCTCTGTATGACTATCATAAATAAAAAAAAAAAAGGAAAATAAATAAAACTGATTTGTCCCCATTCAAACAGTACTCTTTATGAGGGAAAGCTCTTTTTTTTTAACTGAAGAATGTCAGCTAATCAATGTACAAGGAATAATATATTAATAAATGTTGCCATATGATAGTTCCTAATTACATAAGAAATAGATATTCAGATAGTGCCAAAGAATCAGTTACTTACAGGTTACAATGAGAAAAAATAACTACAGCAGTTACTACCCTAACACTGGGATCAATTTTAACAGTACTGATAGTGAGAAAACCAGACATTAAGGACCTCCTGATGTGATGCAATATGACATACACAACACCACCCACGCAGGAATTCTTGTACTTAGTTTTGGGGTCCTGGGGTGGCTCAGTCCGTTAAGTGTCCAACTCTTCATTTTGGCTCTGGTCATGATCTCAGGGTCATGAGATTGAGCCTGTGTCGAGCTCCTCACTGGAGGATGACTGGAGCTCCAGATGGAGCCTGCCTAAGATTCCCTCTCCTTCTGCCCCTCTACCCCCACCTGCTCACATTCTCATGTGCATGCTTTCTCTAAAAAAAAAAAAAAAAAAAAAAAAAAAAAAAAAAAAAAAGCTCAGCCTTAATCTATGAAACACTTTAAATTTAGTTTTCACATTATAGAAAACACAAGAATCAGAGTAATAAATGACATGAGAAAACAGTAAAATAAATCCAGAAAGTGAAACATTCTACAGGACAATTGATATATTTTTAGTTTATGGAAAATAAAGATGATAGGAGAGATTGTTCCATATCAAAAGAAACTTAAGAAACATAATGCCCACATGTAGTATGTGCACTTGGCCTAAATTCTGGTTTGAACAAATCAAAATTATTTGGGGGACAAATAGAGACATTGATTAGTTTTATTAAACATGATAATGAAAGTATAGTTAAGTATGACAATGACCTTATTTTTTAGAGTCACTTCTAAAACATTTGGGGAAAAATACTAAAACATCTGTATTTTACTTTAAAATACTTCAACAAATACAGCAGATAAAGTAAATATGGCAGAAAAATAATAATTATTAAATCTAGATCATAGATGAATGAGTGGCATTATAGTACTATTCCAGGGATTTAAATTTTTCCAAACTAAAAAGAATAAAAAAAGAAAAAACTAAAGAAAAAAATTTTTAAAGTATCTTATTCTGCAGGGTCCAGGCTCTTCCTGTCCCATTTCACTTAGTCATTGATTAAGCTGGCAATACTAAGAACTAATTTGCCAAGGCACTGAGCTAGCCTTCTCCAGCCATTGCCTCATCACTGCCCCCATCTTCCTGCCTGGAAGTTCTACATAGATAAACATAGAGCAGACACAGTGCTGTTGGCCTTGTGAGGCCACCCCTCATCCATCTGGCCTAAGCAGGGATGTTATGTCAACTGCAAACATTTAGGATACTAGAACTGGACTGGCTTTATGGATCACCAAATATGATTCCCTCCCCATTTTACAATGAAAAATCTGATGCTCAGAAAGGTAAAGGAACAGATTCAAGATTTTACAACTCTGTAGCAAGAGCCCAGACTGGAATCCAGGTCTTCTCTGACCTCAGCTTGAGTTCTTTCCTTTACACCACACAACCTCCTGGCTCATTGCACTCTGAACTTCCAGGGCCCTGGGGTGTGCCCATATCTACATCAATGCAAGCCTGAGAGTATATAACAAGGCCAAACTCTTATAGCAAAACTCCAAACAGAAAAAAGCTCCAATGCAGAGAGAAACTGAGAATGGCTTATGGTCTCTTTGAAAATGGGTCATCCTTCTCTGATAGAACCAGGAATCTGTTTCTCAGGGCTGGTGTGTGTACAAGGAGAAGGAGGAGCTGAAGTGCAGAGGAAGCTGACCCAGCAGAGGATATTAATGTCCTAAATTTACTCCAAACTCAGATTTCAGATTCCCCTCTCTAGCCAATCAGAGCTCAGGCTTTCTCTCTCGCACTATTTCTCTCTTTCAGTTCCATTTTGTTTTTTGTTTTTGTTTTTTTAATTTTTTGTTTTTATTTATTTAGGATAGTCACAGAGAGAGAGAGAGAGGCAGAGACATAGGCAGAGGGAGAAGCAGGCTCCATGCACCGGGAGCCCAACGTGGGATTCGATCCCGAGTCTCCAGGATCAACCCCTGGGCCAAAGGCAGGCGCCAAACCGCTGTGCCACCCAGGGATCCCCCTTCAGTTCCATTTTGAATCTGAGTTTATACAGCTCAGACCACTTCTGTGCTCCAGGGATGTTGTGGGGTGAAGGGGGTCCCGTGTATGCTGCTGGATCTCTCTGCCCAGCAATCCAGGGAGTGAAGATGAGGGAGAGGGGAGAGACCTAATAAAGTAATTTCGTTTCCTCAAGAAAAGTATGACATATCCTTACACAGACCTAGTGCCAGGATAACTACAAAAGTTACTCACTGTCTTCATTTCTACAACAAATATTTATTGTGTTATTATGTGTGAGGAAGTGTCAAAAGATACTAGGCTAACTCCTACCCATCCTATTCATTAAATGTGACTTCCTACAGGAAGTCTGGAAAACCACTAACTAGCATAGGGCCCCTACTATGTGCTCCCATAATCCTCTTCTTTCCTATCATGGTATTTATCACACCATATTATAGTTGCTTGTTCAATTTTCTGATTTTCCTAGCAGAGAGAATAAGGGTTTTTTTTTTTTTTTTTTTTTTTTTTTTTTATGATAGTCACAGAGAGAGAGAGAGAGAGGCAGAGACACAGGCAGAGGGAGAAGCAGGCTCCATGCACTGGGAGCCCGACGTGGGATTTGATCCCGGGTCTCCAGGATCCTGCCCTGGGCCAAAGGCAGGCACCAAACCGCTGCGCCACCCAGGGATCCCGAGAATAAGTTTTATGAAGGCAAGAAACCCTTATTTACTTACTGCATCCCCAGCATCAAGCACAGTGCTTGAATGTAGTGGGTGCTCAATAAATACATGGACGATTAGAATGAAAACTCTGCCCAGAGAGGTCTTATAATCTATTTAACCAGAGTAACCAGTGCCTAAGAGACAATGGGAGTTCAAAGGAGAAAAAGAACAACCCTGGCTTGGTTTCCTGGAACAGGAATATCTGCAGTGACCTTGACGAATTTAGACATGCCAAAATGATCATTTTAGTTGGGCTTGGGAACAATATGAACAAGAGGCAGGAACGTTTAGGGCAGGTCCCACAAATGGCACAGTTTGCCTGACATGTAGGCTCATGAAAGGCAGAGCAGATGAGGCATCTATGCCACCTACCTCCATCTTCCATGGGGAGAGAAGCCTACATTTTGCAGAACATCAAAAGGAAATTCTAGAATTTTACAGCCCTTTTATAAATCCACCCTAAGAAACCTTTTCTTATATAAATCTTATTTCTATTTTAATATTAGTCATTCCCATTCATTTTGTTCTCAGAGGACTAAGATCAGCTAGTTAGGATCCTCTGTAGAAGGAGGCTTTGTAGCTTCAAATATCATTTTGAAGTATCATAAAATAGTAAAACTGGCATATTACCTAGGAAAGGAACTGACATGGACCAGTGGTATATGGCATGTAAAAACCTGAGACCAGTTCACATCCCCTAAGCACCAATGTAATCAAATGCCACACAGGTGCTTTCAGGGAGCATATTATTATATCAAATTATGTCTAGATGCCAGGCTGGGCTAATAACTCACCTATATTTTAGGATCTAGGTCAAAGATGGCAAATAAAAAGTAGATCCACAGTGTCATGGAGGAATAACTAAAGTAAGAAAAAATGTGATTCATAAAAGATTGTTTGAATTATCCCTGTTCAAAACCCTTCAATTACAGCATATTTGGAATCAGAACAAAAAATAGATAGCAAGCCAGAAACAGCAAGAACAAAAACTTGACCTAAATTAACATCAGTGAGTGAAAGTAGCTCAAGAGAGGGGGCTCAGTTCAAAGACATTGCATTTAGGGCAGCAATAGGGATGACATAGACCAACTTTAGGAGTGGCAGGGGTATGTCCCAGCATGAGGGACCCATTGGTGTCAGAAGGCCCATCAGCTTTAGCTGACATTGGGGGCAAGTGTGAGAGACAGTTAAGGAGTTTTAAACTGGTGTACACTGCCCACTCCATTTTCCCATTCTCTTCCTACAGATAAAGATCTGGGAGAAATTCTAATAGGAAGACACAGACAGGGAAATGTCTACCACAAAGGCCACAGATAGCATTACTGGTCCATTGGTGGCCAGAGGGAAAAGGAGCAGTTGGTCCACTTCTGCCCTCAAAGAAAGAGTAGTGAAGTACACCCACCTCCTATCACTAGTCCTGAATTCACCAGCTATTGTTCCTCAGAAGGTATTTCTTTTTTTTTTTTTTTTAGATTTATTTATTTATTTATTCACAAGATTGAGAGAGAGAGAGAGGCAGAGACACAGGCAGAGGGAGAAACAGGCTCCATGCAGGGAGCCCGACGTGGGACTTGATCCTGGGTCTCCAGGATCACGCCCAGGGCCGAAAGTGGTGCTGAACCCCTGGGCCACTGTGGCTGCCCAGAAGTTATTTCTAACTTTTCATCTTCCTCTCAAGGTCACTCAAGAGCCCCCTCAGAAAGGACACTCTGCAACAGCATTGGCCCTTTAGCTCTGCATGGACCTGACCTGATCCTGGAAGCTTCCTATGAAAACGCCTCATTTAATCAGCACCTTTGCCCTAGCCACTGCCAAGGGAAATTCTGTTCATCAGGTTCCTCTGCTGCTCCGAGGCATATAACCCTCCACCAATGTCTGGGGGAATCTGCCCTTAGTAGCCAGAAGAGCAGACCAGCAGTGGTCTGAAGTCAGAAAATAAGTGTGGACCCTGCAGAGATCAGCCATGCCTGACTACATGGAGGCAATTTGCAGAGGACTGCAGACACAAAGGCAGTCCATCTCACCCCCAAAACAGTCTCCCCTCCTCTCTGTTTTTTGGGGTTTTGGTTTTGTTTTGTTTCGTTTTTGAGAAACAGGCTTTTTGTTGCCATTTCATGCCTATTCCCATCTGAACTGGTGCTCCACAGTTCAGGAGGAATGCAGTAAGGAGGCTGAGTTGCAGATGTTTTCACCTCTCCATAAACCCAAGCGGTTTCTCTGTGCCTGAGATCATAGACATGGGCTTGACTTGGGGCACCTGGCCAGAAGTCTCCAACCACTTTCCCCAAAGGTGTCCTAGCCTCAGTTCCCAAAAGAACTGCTTACTGGAGGGACACTGGGAGCAGATGGGAATGCTCAATTATAGGATTAGTTAACACATTTCTTACTCATAACATACAGAAATGCTGAACCTAGGGGATCCCTGGGTGGCGCAGCGGTTTGGCGCCTGCCTTTGGCCCAGGGCGCGATCCTGGAGACCCGGGATCGAATCCCACATCAGGCTCCCGATGCATGGAGCCTGCTTCTCCCTCTGCCTGTGTCTCTGCCTCTCTCTCTCTCTCTCTGTGACTATCATAAGTAAATAAATAAAAATTAAAAAAAAAAAAAAAAAGAAATGCTGAACCTAATTCTTTTTAACACAGCAGAATTCTTCCTCCAACCCCCAAGAGGGAAGGAAATCCTAGAGAATGGCTGCCTGAAGGAAATGAAGTCCTTTCTGCATGGGTAGGATTCTTTGGGTCTATGTTTATTAGATATGTCATTTTAGCCTTTCAGGAACAAGTCAAGAGGTTTTTAAAAAGAGGTTCCATGAGTGAAAAATGGTCAATTAAATATGTTTTCCCATTAAGACAATGCTGCCAAATACCCACCATTTGCTTCAACATGGATGGAACTGGAGGGTATTATGCTGAGTGAAATAAGTCAATCGGAGAAGGACAAACATTATATGGTCTCATTCATTTGGGGAATATAAAAAATAGTGAAAGGGATAAAGGGGAAAGGAGAAAAAATGAGTGGGAAATATCAGAAAGGGAGACAGATCATGAAAGACTCCTAACTCTGGGAAATGAACTAGGGGTGGTGGAAGGGGAGGTTGGCAGGGGGTGGGGGTGACTGGGTGACGGGCACTGAGATGGGCACTTAATGGGATGAGCACTGGGTGTTATTCTATATGTTGGCAAACTGAACACCAATAAAAAATAAATTTATAAAAAAAAGACAATGCTGCCAATGTAATTAAATATTTTAAACAGAACCTGCTTTACAAAATTCAGTTTCAAAATAAATAAAAGATATTTTCTTTCCAAAATATTCAACCATAGGTTTTCAATTAAACATCTACATTTAAAATAAGGTTTTACTGTTGAAAAATTTTATTTACCTGACATTTTCAGAAACTTGCCTATTGAATACACAAAGTTTGCTCAGAGGGCTAGATTATGATCATTGGATCCCCTGTAAGTTCCCTGTAGGCTCTACTATGAGAATTGCTATGGCACGCAGGTCAAAATTAAAACATGCAAGAAAAAGCACTTTGAAAATTATACAGCATGACAATACTAGACATTATAAATATTAAATATCAAATTTTGAGTATGTTGCCTAGGATTTGCTTCAAAATAATAGGAAGTGTGGAAAAGGGGAATAAGTGAAGCAAGACTTGTCAAAAGTAGGTAATTGTTGAAATTGGATGAGGCATATACATTGGTATATTGGGGTTCATTATACCATTCTCTCCTCTTCTGTGTATGTTTGAAATTCTCCACAATAAAAAGTTTAAAACAGTAAAGCTATGTGGAGCCTTGGGAATTGTATTGTAACCCTCTTTCATGTTGTAAATGAGAAAACCAGTTTTCTCTAGAGAGGTTAAACGATCTTCTTGAAGTCACATAGCTAGCTGCAGAGCCAGGAGTCAAAATTCTTCTCTGGGTCTCTTCTATGGCCTCACAGCAGGGGCCTCGGGCAGGAGTGGGTTCCTTTGGCCACTGTCACCAACATCCCCCAAGTTCTTCAAGCTGCCAGGTGGGTCTGGGAGCATGCTCCGGAGAGAGGGGCTGCCAACAGACCTCCAGCTAGGAACAGCGGAGCTGGAGCTGGAGCTGGAGCTGGGGCTGGGGCTGGGGCTGGGGCTGGGGCCGGAGCCGGAGCCGGAGCCGGAGCCGGAGCCGGAGCCGGAGCCAGAGGACCTGGGCGCAGTCCAAACTGAGCAGAGCAGGGGGAGGAGGGGAGTTTTCCCGCGGCCCGGCTGGGTCACCGACACCTACAGCAAGACTGCCTGGAGAACCTGACCTCGGCCTAAGAGACAGGCTTATTCCCTTCCCTCCCCTCCGCCACTCCATCTTTCCAACCCACCCCCCGCTGCCAAAATACCAGGGCTCTGAACCGGGAGATGCTGGGGTGTCAGGGCGTTCCGGGAAGTAAATTGGCGGCGATTTTACCCACTCCAGGGACGGGAAGGATTCTAGAGGGTCTGGAGAGGCCCGCTCCAGCAAGATCTGCGTCTGCAAAAGGATATGGATTTCGGAGGAGGGAGAAAGGAGCCGCCACTGAGCCCTTCGCCATGGTAGTAAACAAAAAAGGAAGTCTGAGGTCCCCTTGCCTTCCGGAGGGAGACTTCTGTGTGTCAAAATCCTTCAGATTTTGACCCCTGGAAAAACTGGGGACTTGGCGTGGGTGCCAGGGAAGCCGGGCGCACTAAAATTGTAAGTGCCCCCAAACCCAAGAAAATGTTCAGAGACGAGAAAGGAAAAAGACTTCAAGACTGGGGATACTATGACTAAGTCCTCTGTCACATTTGATTGGATTTGGGGACCTTTGATGGCCCAGTTGCCCGTCAGGAACCCCTGGACTGCATCCTCCGGACCGCGCTCCCGGCCCCAAGCCGCCAGCCCGTCGGGGCCCCTCTGAATCCCATCTCTCATCTCTCCTCCCCCTCCTCACCTGCGTGCACCGACCTCCCCGAGCTCCCTCTGGGGGCCAACTCGCCTCCGGTCTCTACTTTGTCTATTCCGAAGGGTCCTGGCCCCGGGTGTCCTCCGCGCGAGGGTACGGACCCCCTCGAGCCTGAACTGAAATCCCAGGAACTTCTAGCTCTGCAGACCCAAAGCGACGGACCCACTAGCCCCCCACGTACATGCGGCTTTTGGCGGGGTGCCAGCCCCGCGCCCCCGATTCCTGCCCACCCCCAGGCCGGGGCCCCGGAAACGCTCACCATCGCGGCTGCTCTCCTCGCGGGCTCGCCTCCCAGCTGGGCCTGCCCACCCCAACTGCTCCAGATACCGCCGCCTCCGCTGTTGTGACACACTGGGCGGGAGGGGGCCGGGGACAGACAGGCCCGGCCAGCAGCTGTCCCGCAGCATCACAGTGCCCGGGAGGGGAGGGACCGGGCAGGTCACAATTGCTCGTCCCCGCCCACCCGCGGGGGCCCCGCCCCCGGGCCCGCCCTGTGGACCTGGCGCCGCCGGGTGGGGGGGGGGGGGCAGGCCTATCACCCAAGCGCACTCTTTCACTCTGTGCCATCCGCCATTAGCTGGAAAGCTGCTTAGGAAAGATGTGTAAAAGTGCCGCAAAACAAAATGTGTATCACTGCCCAGACTTTTATTCTCTTCCTGCTGCCAAATACTAGCTGCCAGGAAGGCCTAGGACAGCAGGAAAGGCACCTGATTGGGGTTTAGTTGAGGGCAGTCACCCTAAGCCCGGGAGAGTGCAGGGCTCACTGCTACGAGGAGTAGGCTACCAAGCTCAGCTCTGTTTCTTACCTGCCAGTGCTTGAGCAAGTTGCTGAGCTTCTTCTCTAGTAACCTGTTTCTACTTCCATCAAAGCCGATGTACATTAGAGAATTAAGTGAGAGAACATATACAAAGCCGTAAAGCTCCTGACACACAGCAGGTGCTCAATACTCAAGCTGTTTCTATTTCTACTGCTCTATCCCTGTACATCACTCTTCCATTATTTTCAAATCTGTCTTGATCCATTTATCATCACTCCCTCTTCCTACTTTTAAGCCCAGAATGCACTAAATGATATCAGGGTTCTGGCTTTCTCCTTACCCAATAATAGGGCCTCCTGGTGGTGGCCACAATGATGCCAAAGGGCAAGGGATCCCAACTCTCTAGTCAAAGAGGCTGGGGGCAACTGAGTCTGGCCTTGGTAAGAGCCCCTCTCTTTATACTTCAGATTTTGGCAACATTATTAAACCTCCATCCACTTTCCCCAACAGAGAACAATCCCTGCTGAAACATGAGACCCAGTCTCCTATCTCACTTTCCTCTGACACCTGACTACCAACCATCAAGTCATTCCATGCAAATTCATGGCTTTTCTGCAAGATACTGTAACACAGAGCTGTTTTGATCAGGGTACTATGCTTTACCCACTGATACATACAGTACTTATTGGATTATGAGTTGGATTTTTGTCTGTCTTATAATGTAAGGTTCCCAAGCATATAATGGTAAAAGCTCAATAAAGGATACTATTACTAATTTTATATTTCTTTCTCTTCCAAATCCCATTGCATATTCCATTACTTCTTCCATTACATTTATCACTTTCCACTTTGGATTCTAGGTATGTGTGAGTGTGGATGTGTTTAGACATTCCCACAAAATTTGAAAACCTTAAAGGCAAGGATTGTATTGTCTTCCCCATCAAAAGCATCTAGTTGAACCTAGGTATTTAATCAAAGGATACAAAATTACAGATTTGAAAGGTTACATGCACCTCAATGTTCATAGCAACATCAACAAAAATAGCCAAACTACAGAGAGAGCCCAATGTCCATCAATTGATGAATAAAGAAAATGCGGGAACATTCCTCAATATCATAAAAGCCTATTATGAAAAGCCCACAGTGAGTATCATTCTCAAGGGGGAAAAACTGAGAGAGCCTTTCCCTTAAGATCAGGAACTCGACAGGGATGTCCACTCTCACCACTGCTATTCAACATTGAAGTCCTAGCCTCAGCAATCAGACAACAAAAAGAAATAAAAGGCATTCAAATTGGCATCTCCCTTTTCACAGATGACATGATACTGTATATAGAAAACCCAAAACGGGCAGCCTGGGTGACTCAGCAGTTTAGTGCTACCTCTAGCCCAGGGCATGATCCTGGAGACCTGGGATCAAGTCCCACGTCGGACTCCTTACATGGAGCCTGCTTCTCCCTCTGATTGTGTCTCTGCCTCTCTCTCTCTCTCCTCTTTATGTTTCTCATGAATAAATAAATAAAATCTTAAAAAAAAAAAAGAAAATCCAAAAGGACTCCACCCCAAGATTGCTAGAACTCATACAGCAATCAGCAACATGGCAGGATACAAAATCAATGCCCAGAAGTCAGTGGCATTTCTGTACACTAACAATGAGACTGCAGAAAGAGAAATTAAGGAATTAATCCCATTTACAACTGCACCCAAAACCATAAGATACCTAGGAATAAACCTAACCAAAGAGGTAAAGGATCTATACCCTAAAAACTATAAAACACTTTCTGAAAGGAAGCCACAGAGAGATGGAAAAACATCCATGCTCATGGATTGGAAGAATAAATTTTGTGAAAATGTCTATACCACCCAGGGCAATTTACACATTTAATGCAATCCCTATCAAAATACCATGGACTTTCTTCACAGAGTTGGAACAAATTATCTTAAGATTTGTATGGAATCAGAAAAGACCCTGAATAGCCAGAGGAATATTAGAAAAGAAAACCAATGCCAGGGGCATCACAATGCTGGATTTCAAGTTGTATTACAAAGCTGTGATCGTCAAGACAGTGTGGTACTGGCACAAAAACAGACACATAGATCAATGGAACAGAAGAGAGAACCCAGAGTTGGGCCCTCAACTCTGTGGTCAACTAATATTCAACAAAACAGGAAAGACTATCTACTGGAAAAAGGACAGTCTCTTCAATAAATGGTGCTGGGAAAATTGGACATCCACATGCAGAAGAATGAAACTAGATCATTCTCTTACACCAGACACAAAGATAAACTCAAAATGGTTGAAAGATCTAAATGTGAGACAAGATTCCATCAAAATCCTAGAGGAGAACACAGGCAACACCCTTTTTGAACTTGGCCACAGTAACTTCTGCGAGATACATCTATGAAGGCAAGAGAAACAAAAGCAAAAATGAAACATTGGGACTTAATCAGGATAAAAAGCCTCTGCACAGCGAAAGAAACAGTCAACAAAACTAAAAGACAACCTACAGAATGGGAGAAGATATTTTCAAATGACATAGCAGATAAAGGGCTAGTATCCAAGATCTAAAAAGAACTTATTAAACTCAACACCCAAGAAACAAGCAATCCATGAAATGGGCAGAAGACCTGAACAGAAATCTCCCAGAGGAAGACATAGACATGGCCAACAAGCACATGAGAAAATGCTCTGCATCACTGGCCATCAGGAAAATACAAATTAAAACCACAATGAGATACCAACTCACACCAGGGAGAATGGGGAAAATTAACAAGACAGGAAACAACAAATGTTGGAGAGGATGCGGAGAAAAAGGAACCTTCTTGCACTGTTGGGGGGAATGTGAAATGGTGCAGCCACTCTGGAAAACTGTGTGGAGGTTTCTCAGAGTTAAAAATAGAGCTACCCTATGACCCAGCAATTGCACTGCTGGGGATTTACCCCAAAGATACAGATGCAGTGAAATGCCGGGACACCTGCTCCTCGATGTTTCTAGCAGCAATGTCCACAATAGCCAAACTGTGGAAGGAGCCTCGGTGTCCATTGAAAGAAGAATGGATAAAGAAGATGTGGTTTATGTATACAATGGAATATTACTCAGCCATTAGAAACGACAAATACCCACCATTTGCTTCAATGTGGATGGAACTGGAGAGTACTATGCTGAGTGAAGTAAGTTAATGGGAGAAGGACAATCGTCATATGGTTTCACTCATATGGGGAATATAAGAAATAGTGAAAGGGATTATAGGAGAAAGGAGGGAAACTGAGTTGGAAAAATTAGAGAGAGAGACAAACCATGAGGGACTCCTAACTCTGGGAAACAAACAAAGGGTTGCAGAAGAGGAGGTGGGTGGGAGTTTGGGGTAACTGGGTGACAGGCACTGAGGAGGGCACTAGATGGGATGATCACTGGGGGTTATACTATATTTTGACAAATTAAATTTAAATTTTTAAAAATGTAATAAATACATAAGTAGAAAAGAAAATGTGGTGTATATATATATATATATATACACACAATGGAATGAAATCTTGCCATTTGCAACATGGAGGGAGCTAGAGGGTATCATACTAAGTGAAATAAGTCAGAGAAAGTCAAAAAGCATATGATCTTACTGATACGTGAAATTTAAGAAAGAAAACAGATGAACTTGTCAGAAAGGGGAAAAGAAAAAAAGAGAGGGAAACAAGTCATAGAGAACAAACTTAACAACAGAGAAAAACTGAGGGTTGATGGAGGGACGTGGGTGGGAGACGGGCTAGATAACTAATGGGTATTAAAGAGGGCACTTATGATGAGCACTGGTGTTGTATGTAAGTGATGAATCACTGAATTCTATTCCAGAAACCAATATGGCACTGTATGTTCACTAATTAAAGTTTACATTAAAAAAAAAACAAAAACTGCTGTGTGGCTGTAGGATTGACAATAGACCTGTATAACTGGCCATTCAATGTATCTGCCACACAGAGGAGCAAGAGTCCCACAAAGTTACAGAGATCAATTAGGAATAGCAAAGTCAAGACAGAACAGCTGGGTTTGGATTTCCTGGAAAGCCTGTGCCAGAGGCCAGGACAGAATCCAGGGAGCAAAGTTGAGTGGTTGTTAGATCAACAAGCCCATATGGTGAGCTGCCCAAGCAAGGGCCAGTGTTCATGAGCCATGAGGACAAAGCAGAGGCTGGAAATGGGAGAAAGCCATCTGGGAGACCCAAATCTCTGAAAGCTCATGAGAAGTTACCCATTCAACGAATTTCACTAATCTTTATTGTGTACCAACTATGTGTCAGATACTGTCTAGGATGGGGGATATAGCAATAAATGCATCAGACAATAAAAAAGTAATTAGTTGAGTGTATTAAAGATGCTCAATAAACATTGTTGAGTAAATTGGTTTTTGAGTTCTCTTTGTGAGCCAGCAAATATGTTGTGAATAGGTTCTTAATGTCTCAAGATATAAAAGATAATGACAATACTAGTGATTATGATGATGTCCTTTGAATTCTTCTCTTTATGGGGTTTGGGCAAAAGGGAGCCATGACTACCCTGTAAATGCTGGATTGTGCACCCTCCCATTCCTATGTTGAAGCCCTAATCCCCACTGTGACTATTTGGGGATAGGGCCACTAAGGAGGTAATTGAGGTTAAATGAAGTCATTAAAAGTGGGGCTCTAATCCAATAGGTCTGGTGTCCTTATAGAAAGATAAGGTGAAGGCAGCCCCAGTGGCACAGCGGTTTAGCGCTGCCTGCAGCCCAGGGTGTGATCCTGGAGACCTGGGATCGAGTCCCACATCGGGCTCCCTGCATGGAGCCTGCTTCTCCCTCTGCTGTGTCTCTGCCCCTCTCTCTGTGCGTCTCTCATGAATAAATAAATAAAGATTTAAAAAGAAAAAGAAAAAAAGAAAGACAATGTGACACCAGGAGTGCATATGCACAGAAGGCCATGGTGAAGATGTGAAAAGGAAGCTGAATATAAGTCAGGAAGAAAGATCTCACCAGAAATCGGCCCTGCTGGATGTTAGTCTCCAGAGCAGTGAGAAAGTTCAATTTTCTTTATCTATTCATCTATTCATTTAAGCTACCCAATGTGTGATATTTTGTTCTATGGCAGCTGGAACAGACTAAGACTGTTCTGCCTTAGAGTCTTTAGAATAATAATAAAAAAAATGATTGCTTCCCTTTAGTTTTTAAGTCCTCTATTTTAAAATTATTTGACTTGTGGCAATCCAGATCTCACCGACACTTCCCCATCCCACTTCCATCCTATGCCTTTATCCCTGCGTAGAAGTTTGGAAAGAAGGAAGGACATGTTTTTTTAGTCCCTGTAATGATTACTATGTTATCAACTTTACTGGGTCACAGAATTCTCAGATATTTGCTCAGAAAATTATTATGGGTGTGTCTGTTGTGAGAGTATTTCTGAATGAGATTAACACATGAATCAAAAGATGCAGTAAAGTAGACTGCCTTGATGATGCAGTGAGCTTCACCCAATCAGTTGAAGACCCGAATAGAATAGAAAGGCTGAGTAGGAGAGGATGGCTGCCTACCTGACTGCTGGGCCAGGACATTTGCCTCCTGCCTTTGGACTAGAACTATACCATCAGCTCTCCTGGGGCTCCAGCTTGCTGACTGCAGATCTTGGGATCTGTCACCTCCCAAAATCATGTGAGCCAATTCCTTAAGTAAATACTTCTCTCTCTCTCTCTCTCTCTCTCAATAAAATAACAGTAATACTAGTGATTATATTTATATTTATGAGAAAACAAGTTCCCATTCAGTGTAATTTAGGCCTTGTAAAGAAATTACTCCACATCCCAGTTACTACATATGAGTGTATTTCTTGCATGAATTTTTGGACTGTGAAATCACAATCTCAAATACAATCATTATTGTGACAGCCTAAAAAGTTGAGTCACATCTATCTGAGTAGGAGGTAAGATAATTTCTATCAGTCACCCAAGAGAAGACTTAGTCTTTCATATTTATATACTCATTATTTATACAGTATTTATTTACACTTATATATGTAATATTTGCTGATATTGAATATTTTGTGTGCCAAACACTATGCTAAGGGCTTATTTCTTTTACTCCTTACCATAAACCTCTGAAATTAAAGTCAGATGAAAAATCTGACTTAGAAATGTTGATGTCAATTCTGGGGCACCTGAGTAACTCAGTCGGTTAAGCATTTGACTCTCGATTTGGGCTCAGGTCATGATCTCAGGGTCATGGGATCTATCCCCACATTGGGCTCTGTGCTCAGAAGGGAGTCTGCTTGAGATTCTTTCTCCCTCTCTCTCTCTGCCCCTCCCCCCATTCTCTGTTTCTCTCTAAAATAAATAAATGATTCAAAAAAGAAAGAAAGAAAGAAAGAAAGAAAGAAAGAAAGAAAGAAAGAAAGAAAGAAAGAAATGTTAACTCAATCCTGATCATCACACCTGTTAAGAGGTAGAGCTAGGGTATGTACTCAGGGACTCTGGTATCAAAAGCTAAGCTCAAAAAACAAAAAACAAAAAAACAAAAAATACAAAAGCTAAGCTCAAATGTTTAATCATTATAAACTGGAACTGAAAGGGCAAACTGTAGGTAGAGAGGACTTTTTATTCTCTTAGCTTAAACTTTGAGACTCCACATACCTAGGTTGGTGTTCCCAGAGGTGTGTATTAAAGATGGAGTTCCCATGTGGAGGGAGACTGGAACCCAGAGAAAGAGATACAAAAAAAATCTGTTAATTTCCAGGCACCTACACTGCTGTGAGACTACAAATTCCAGAGAGCAGATTAGATTTTATAATCAGATGATCTAGATTTAGATATCGCCATATTTATTCAACTTTGGTTATCTCCTAGCCAGAGTACACTCACATATACACATTAATATTCTGTTTCTCATAAGCTGTTGGGCACTAAAAGAAGAGAAGAATGGGAATCTTTGGCCACAGTAATCACAGATGAAGTGGTTCCCTTTGAGGTCTCTATGGTTGCAGCCACCATATTCATCAGGAAACCATCAAAGAGAAGGCGAGTCTCAGATAAACTTGGAGTCACACAATCCAGTTTGCCCTTCCCTTGGCAACTCTCCTCTCAAAACTAACCTTAAAGAGTCTGGGTTGTATTGTTTTAAGCTGGGAAGGCAGTATTTTCCTATTGGCCCTGATTCTTCCCCTGATCACACTCCTCCCAATTGGCTAATGCCGGAAATGGCACCTTTGGTGCATCATCTCCATAACTTTAGCTTTTAATCCCTGTTAAACTCACCTCCCTTGAGAGTGGGCAGCCCTTTAGGCTAACAGCAATCAGCCACAGAATTCAGCAGAACGATGAGGCAGTCCGAATGTAAGGCAGTGGGAACTCAGGCCTGGGGGCAGAGTACAAAGAACACCAAGGTTGGGGAACTAAGAAAAAACCTCACTTCCTTCACAAGTTGGCTCAAACTGACTGGAGGTCTATACTGAAGCCCTTATGCTCATTGGATCTACGGTTCTATTACAGATCAGCTAACCACCTTCTTTAGCTGCAAGCCCCTAAAAAGGCGTCAACAGATCTGTGTGGGATAAAGTGGCACCACAGGAAGAATACGTTGACCTCTTCTCTCTGAGGTCTTTGTATTCTGCATATAGTTAATTCTTCACTTGTTAGATATTTGCCTCCTGTTGCAGACTGAATCAATTGATTGGATTATCTCTCTCCTTTTTTTTGGTCTAATTATTTCACATATTGCTGTAAGTATTGCAAAGTGATCCAATCTCTCTGGACCACACCCTCGCAGTATGTTAAAAGAGCTGGAAACCTGTTCTCACCACTGATGTTATAAACTGACTTTGGAAAATTATCCCAAGAAAATAACACACGAGGAAAATAGTACTGTTTCGTGGCATTTTCATGTGCAATTTAGAGCTGCTATTCATATTAGCAAAAAGTCAGAAAGAATTGAAATGGCCAACAAATTAATAGAAAGGAATACTATATGGCAACTAATGTACAGTAGTGAGTCGAATTGTAGTCCCCAAAGACTACACTTGGAAGCTCACCTATTATTAGGGATGCCAGCCTTTTTAGATACAATTAAGATGCATCAATATGAGATCATCTGGATTAGGGTGGGTCCTAAATTCAATAACAAGTTTCCTTATAAGCATCAGAAAAGAAGACAGAAACACAGAAAGCCAAATGAAGATGGAGGCAAAGATTGAAGTTATGCTGAACCAAGGCAGTGGATGTGAGAAGCCACTCATTTCTCCAGAAAGGGATTCTCTAGTGTCTTCTATGCTTTTTTCAAGCCCAGCTAGTATCCTTATAATCATTATTCTTAAAAAAAAAAAAAAAAAAAGGATTTTATTTATTTATTCATCAGAGACACAGAGAGAGGCAGATACACAGGCAGAGGGAGAAGCAGGCTCCATGCAGGAAGCCCGATACAAGACTCAATTCCAGGACTCTGGGATCACAATCTGAGCCAAGGCAGGTGCTCAACCACTGAGCCATCCAGGTGTCCCTATAATCATTTCTGAAGTCTAGTTCTGACACCTTACTTATGTCCATACTGATTAGGTCCCTGGCAGTCGGTATTGCCTCTTGTTCTTTTTTATGAGGTGAATTTTTTCGTCTTGTCATTCCTGCAGAAAGTGGTTGCTTTTCTATTTGTAGAACTTCTTAGAGCTCCAGTTGAGTTCACAGGTGTTCATATGATTTGATAGCTATCAAGCTGAATTCCAAGGACCAGACAAAACTAAGGTCCCTTACTCCTCCACCATCTTTTCTCTCCATGTGAGGAGCCACTTAGACCTTAAAAAGGCAAGGAAGGATTCTTCCCTACAGCTTTCAGAGAGAGACACCTTGATTTTGGACTCCTGGTCTCCAGAGCTGAGAGAGAATCCATTTCTGTTGTTTTAAGCTACCCAGTTTGTGGTAAACTGTGACAGCCACCTTAGGAAACAAACACATATGGAAAGGAAGTAGATAATGTTGGAAACTGAGAAGATGACAATATTAAAAGAAAAAAATTGCAGAACTCAAAGTAGTCAATATGTGCTTATGATAAATAAATACGAATGCATATCACAGAGAAGATATAGACTATTTAATTTTTATGGGGTTTTTTAGTAAAGTTGTTTGAATAAATACAAAGTATTTGATATGTTAAAAACATAGTAAGTAGCATGGACTGTTAAAACAACCTAAAAATAAGGTCTATTCCATGTAGCAATAGAGCCAGGCTACGAGCCAGGCTATTTCTCACTCTGGTCAACTTTATTTTTTTGTTTTTGACCTCAGCAATATTGCCTCATGAGTCCATTTTTAAAACTCACCACCAAAACCTTACCCAGCTCTGTCATAGACTCTTGTTTATAAAGATAAAGTAGATTCACTCCTCTTGGTCCCAGTCTTTGTTTCAGCCAAACAAAATATTCTCTACAAAAGGAACCCTGTGTACTGTTGGTGGGAATGTAAACTTGTGCAGCCACTATGGAAAACAGTATGGTACTTCTAAAAATAGAAGTACCATATGATCCAGTAATTCCACTAAGTATTTACCCAAACAAAGAGAAAATAGTAATTTGAAAAAGATGTATGTACCCTTATGTTTATTACAGCATTACTTATAATAGTCAAGATATAGAAGCAGCCCATATTATGGACATAATACATGAATGATAAAAGATGTGGCATACATACATACATATGCAATGAAATAGTACTCAGCCATAAAATAGAATGGAATCTTGCCATTTGTGACAACATGGATGGCCCTAGAGTGATTTCATTTATACGTAGAACCAAAAAAACAAAACAAAACAAAACAAATTAATAAACAAAATGCAGAAACAGACCCATAATACAGAGGACAAATTGATGGTTGCCAGAGGGAAGGGGAGATAGAGAGGGAGGCAAACTAGATGAAAGGGACTGGGAGATACAGGTTTCCAGTTATGAAATGAACTAAGACATAGGGATAGAACATACAATGTAGGGAATACAGCCAATGTTTTGAATAGCATTTGTGGTTAAAGATGGTAACTACACTTGTGGTGAGCACAGCATCACCATAGCATAAGCTGTCAAATCACTATGATGTATGCCTAAAACTGATATAACATTGTACATCAACTATATTTCATTTTTTAAAATAGAAAAAAACATATATAGTACTAGTTTGAAAAAAAATTCTCCCACAAACTCTATTACCTCCTCACTCTCCAGTCTCCACCCTCCTCTTCCTATAAGCCCTAAGTAATGGTAAGGCAGAGAGCATATTAGTTTTTGACCTATTACCTGATTATTTTAAATAGTTCAGAGAAAGTGTTAATTTGTAGTTGCCTATGTAACTATACACAGATCTCTAGTGGATCATTTAGTTTTACTTAATTCAACTAAATGTGCCTATATGAAATGTCAGTATCTATTTAGCCTTTCTATTCCATGCATCTATTTGAAATATTTTCAATCTATTTTAACAAAAAGACTTAACCACTGTATTTTACATTAGATAATATGCAGTATTTTCAAGACTCCGTTCCATGTATATCACTTAGTACTTCTCAACATTTTTATAGCCTTTAGCTCACTTGACACAAAATATTATAAGTCAGGTAATTTATATCACCAACTTTCAAGTGAGAAAATTGTGACCCAAGATTAAGTGACTTTTGCAGTTTTAGAAAAAGTTAGTAGCAGAGCCAGAACCAAAACCAGCCTAGTCCTATTTCCGAAGGTCCACATTATAGTAATATATTTTCCTTTATCTCCCTCAAAATCATTCTACTTCTTTGAAAAATTAAACACACACACACACACACACAAGGAGTATAATAGTATATATAACATATTACAACTGTGTTTTATAAAAAAGGAAAAAATAAGATCTATATTCATTTTTTTCTATATGTACAAAGAAACTCTAGAAGAAGAAAAAAAAACAAATAGCAGTGGCTAGCACTTGAGAGAAGGAACTTGTTGGATGGTAGACAGGAATGGAAGATTCTTCACACTAGGCCTTTTCATACTTTTTAAAAAACTATATGACTGTACTGAATATTCAGAAAACAAAATAAGTTCTTAAATAAACATACAAAAAAAGGCTAGGCATTTATTTAAGTAGTTAGAGTCACCTGCAAACCCTAGTTCCTCAAATAATCTTAAGATTTGTGTGGAAAAAAAAAAAAAAAAGATTTGTGTGGAATCAGAAAAGACCCTGAATAACCAGGAGAATATTGAAAAGAAAACCAGAGCCGGGGACATCACAATGCCAGATTTCAAGTTGTACTACAAAGCTGTGATCATCAAGACAGTGTGGTACTGGCACAAAAACAGACCCATAGATCAATGGAACAGAATAGAGAACCCAGAGTTGTGCCCTCAACTCTATGGTCAACTAATATTCAACAAAACAGGAAAGACTATCTACTAGAAAAAGGACAGTCTCTTCAATAAATGGTGCTGGGAAAATTGGACATCCACATGCAAAAGAATGAAACTAGATCATTCTCTTCTACCAGACACAAAGATAAACTCAAAATGGATAAAAGATCTAAATGTGAGACAAGAATCCATCAAAATCCTAGAGGAGAACACAGGCAACAACCTTTTTGAGCTTGGCCACAGCAACTTCTTGTAAGATACATCTATGAAGGCAAGGAAAACAAAAGCAAAAATGATCTATTGGGACTTACTCAAGATAAAAAGCTTCTGCACAGAAAAAAAAAATTAGTCAACAAAACTAAAAGACAACCTACAGAATGGGAGAAGATATTTGCAAATGACATAGCAGATAAAGGGTTAGTATCCAAGATCTAAAAAGAACTTATTAAACTCAAACCCAAGAAACAAGCTATCCAATCATGAAATGGGCAGAAGACATGAACAGAAATCTCACAGAGGAAGACATAGACATGGCAACAAGCACATGAGAAAATACTCTGCATCACTCGCCATCAGGGAAATACAAATCAAAACCACAATGAGATACCACCTCACACCAGTGAGAATGGGGAAAATTAACAAGGCAGGAAACAACAAATGTTGGAGAGGATGCGGAGAAAGGGGAAACCTCTTGCACTGTTCGGGGAAACGTGACCTGGTGCAGCCACTCTGGAAAACTGTGTGGAGGTTCCTCAAAGAGTTAAAAATAGACCTGCCCGGGGATCCCTGGGTGGCTCAGCAGTTTAGCGCCTGCCTTTGGCCCAGGGTGCGATCCTGGAGTCCCCGGATCGAGTCCCGCATCTGGCTCCTGGTGCATGGAGCCTGCTTCTCCCTCCTCCTGTGTCTCTGCCTGTCTCTCGATCTCTCTCTCATGAATATATAAATAAATAAATCTTTAAAAAAAAAAAAAAAAAAAAAAAAGACCTGCCCTACGACCAGCAATTACACTGCTGGGGATTTACCCCAAAGATACAGATGCAGTGAAACGCCGGGACACCTGCTCCCCGATGTTTCTAGCAGCAATGTCCACAATAGCCAAACTGTAGAAGGAGCCTCGGTGTCCATCAAAAGATGATGGATAAAGAAGATGTGGTTTATATATACAATGGAATATTCCTCAGCCATTAGAAATGACAAATACCCACCATTTGCTTCGACGTGGATGGAACTGGAGGGTATTATGCTGAGTGAAATAAGTCAATCGGAGAAGGACAAACATTATATGGTCTCATTCATTCGGGGAATATAAAAAATAGTGAAAGGGATTACAGGGGAATGGAGGGGAACTGAGTGGGAAATATCAGAAAGGGAGACAGAACATGAGAGACTCCTAACTCTGGGAAATGAACAAGGGGTAGTGGAAGGGGAGGTGGGCGGGGCTTGGGGTGACTGGGTGATAGGCACTGAGTGGGGCACTTGACGGGATGAGCACTGGGTGTTATTCTGTGTGTTGGCAAATTGAACACCAATAAAAAATAAATGTATTATTAAAAAAAAGAAAGAAAAATTTAACTCCAATAAAAAAAAAAAAAAAAAAAGCCTAGTTCCTGAACTGAGAACCAGGAATTGGGGGAGGCTACTAGTTTCACAGTTTGATACATGAATGATCCTGAGTTCTAACACTACTGACTCTCCCCTCCCACATCTCACACTTTATTAATAGCAATGGTAAGAATAACTAGCCCTTGTTCACTATATGCTATGAACTTTTTCAGTATTTATTCATTTTAGCACCATTTACTCTTCACAACAAACCTATAGGGTAAATACAATTATTATATTCATTTTATAGATGAGAAAGTAAGGCAGAGGAAAGATAGTTTGCCCAAGGTCATAGTTGGGGAAACCAAAATGTGAACTCAGGTATTACAGTCCCTTGGCCCACACTCTCAAACACCATCCACAGCGGAGCTCACTCTACAGCAAAATCATCCCTTTGGGTTTAAGCCTGATTTCTTAAAAAAAAAAAAAAAAAAAAAAAGACTTGTAAAAATCCATGTGTTTCCTGGGAGGATTAATGAGGCATATCTTTTAGTCATTGTCTTTAGCACCTCTGAAACAGCTAACTGCCACCTAGGAGACCATGAAAGCCACAAATAGCACAGAACAGTAATGAGTACTAAGAGGGGAGGGAGTAGAATCCTCAGAATGTTCCAGAGCATTCCTGCTGGGCAGAGGCTGCCATCCACAGTCAAGAGACCAATGCTCAGGGAGGTTTGTAGTGGGTAAGGTGGCTTTTAGGGTAACAAGCCAATTTTAGCAGCTTTTCAGCGGATTCGGAAGAGTGAGCATAACTCTCAGACAACACTTTTAAAGGGATCAAAGATACAGAGTAGCTTCCTTTCAGAGAAAGCAGCCCACTCCTTGGGATCCAGCTGAGTCTGCTGGTAACCAAGAGCTTGGTTTATCCAGATAAGTCATCTGATGGAACCACAAGCTTGTATTTATATCTACTGAAGGACACCTGCCAGGCTGTCTTTGTCATTACTGGAACACTTGAGAAGGAATACATCCTGCACTTTCCCTCTGTAGTGAACTGAGCAATTATACTGCTAAAACAGGTGCCAAAGCCCTGTGTCCTTTCTTCTCTTTCTACCTCCACCTCTATCCTTCAGCCCAGATGTTTGTCTTTCTGTCCACCTTCTTTGCTGCCTTTAAGATTTTATTTATTTATTCATGAGAGACAGAGAGAGAGAGAGAGGCAGAGACATAGGCAGAGGGAAAAGCAGGCTCCCTGTGGGGAGCCCAATATGGGACTAGATCCCAGGACCCTGGAATCACGATCTGAGCCAGAGGCAGATGCTCAACCTCTGAGCCACTCAGGGGCCCCCTTTCTTTGCTGCTTCTATTTCTTCCTTCCTCTAATTCTCAAGATCAAATCCAATGGGCAGTCCCGGTGGCTCAGTGGTTTGGCGCTGCCTTCAGCCCAGGGCGTGATCCTGGAGACCCAGGATCGAATCCCACATCGGGCTCCCTACATGGGGCCTGTTTCTCCCTCTGCCTGTGTCTCTGCCTCTCTCTCTCTCTCTCTCTCTCTGTGTGTGTGTGTGTGTCTCTCATGAATAAATAAATATTTTTAAAAAAAAGACCAAATCCAAGTTTATTCAAAAAATCTTTCTTGTGTGGCCTTATTCTATGTGTTATAGGAGATATAAGAGCACGAACTCTGGTGTCAGTCTGCCTAGGTTCAGATCCCAGCTTTATCACTTAATAGCTATGGGATGATTGGGCAAGTTACTTAACCTCCCTGCATAATAATATCTGCCTCTCTGGCTTGTTAGAAGATTTAATTAAGTTAATAGAAGTGCTTAGAATGGTGCCTGGCACATACAAGTATTTTACCAATGTTGGCTATTATTGTTAGAAGACATGATCCCTGTCCCATATAAAGGCTTTTATCCAGTTAGAGAGACAAGATATGACCTTCTGAAATAAAGAACAAAATAGGGTCTATTGACTTAGTAAAATGAATAGTTTGGCTATTAAGTGCAAGACTGGCTGAAAAGAGGGTCACCTGGGTGGCTCTGCAGTTGAGCATCTGCCTTTAGCTCAGGGCCTGATCCCGGATTCCCAGGATCAAGCCCCACATCAGGCTCCTCACACAGAGCCTGCTTCTCCCTCTGCCTGTGTCTCTGCCTCGCTTTCTGTGTCTCTCATGAATAAATAAATAAAATCTTTAAGAAAAAAAAAAAAAAGACTGGCTGAAAAGAGAAATATCATGATAATACCAACAGTGGCCAGTAAAAGTGTCATAGGAGAAATTTGGTTGAACAGTATGTCGAGATCTAAAGGATAAACAGTCCAAGGAAAGATGAAGCCCAAGGGAGAACACAGGGCCTGCATAGGTTTGGGTGTGACGCTAATCAACAATAAGAATGAGTCTGGATGGGGACCTTGAAGAGGAGGAGAGGAATGTGGGTCCATATTTTCTCTGCAGTTGGAAATATAATTAGACAACCCCTGAGAAACCACAGATGGCGTTGGAGACTAGGGGTCATTCAGATAGATAGTGGAATCCATGAAAGTAGAAACTCAGCAAGAGAGACTTGAGGATACACTCACTTCGAGTTTGAAGGCCAAGAGAAAAAGAGAAACCAGTTAAAGAAACAGCAAAGGAGGAATCAGAGAAGCTAGAGACAGAGGAAGGAGCCATAGAAGAGATAGTGGTCTATTGCATTTGGAAAACAAGCCTTTTGCATAAAAGTATGAAAGATCTTTTTCTCTGAGGCTCAGAACCTGTTGACTACATTCTAAGGACCATACAATTTGGTTTTCTGCCCAAGGAATCTCTACATGTAAATTATATTTATGTTATTATTAAAGTGACTTTTTTCTATATTGACATACTTCTGCAAAAATCCTTTTGTTTTCAACCAAGTCTCCAAATACTACCTTATGTTCATCAGTCCTTACCTCAGATGGTATAATAGGGACAAGGGGATGTTAAAAGCTGCAAAGAAATAGGTGCTTGGAAATGGTGTTAAATAAGAGTCAGTATTAAAATTAGAAGTGGGTAATAAAATCCCAACTCTACCTTTTGGGATCTGGCCACATTGGTCAAAGTGGGTGTTCATGGATATTTTACCATTCCATTATACCTCACACTATTTAGCCACCACAGAATAACTGGCCACACAGTCTCTCCTCCCCTAGCTTAACCTCTCCTAGGTTATTCCTACTCTCTTTAGTAGAAGTCATCCAGCTGAACCAGTTAGTCCCACTCATCCACAAACCATTCTGTCTGGAAATTTCCATTTTTTCCACAGCTCTTCAAGCAAGCACCTGGGCTACCAAGAGGGTTAGGTGTTTAAAAAAAATAAACCTGAAAGGAAATCAACCAATATTGACAGTGGTTACCTCTGAGTAGTGGGATCACAAGTTCCATATTTGCTTCTATGTAATTATTAATATTTTCCAAAATATATAAGTATTGCTTTAACACAAGAAAAACTGTCATTGTTTTATCAGGAGGCCTAGAGACCAGCAAACAATATCTGGAGGAATGGCGCAGAGAGGGATTTCATAGGCTGCTAAGGACATTGTGCACGTTGCCTTTTAACTTCACTTCTTATCAGTCCATAAAACTAAGGTTTCCAGAGGGAGGGAAGCAAAAGGGCCCTACTTTCTTCTAGTAAACACTTCAGCGTCATGTATCAAATTCCAAAGTAGTGCTATGGCAGGAAGCTTGCCTAAGCCAGAGAGTAAAATTAACGGAATTACAATAGGCCTCACCTGTGGGTGCCAGAGGTGAAATTCCATTGGCCCTGGGACTCCTCCATGTAAGAAGGCAAAGAGGGCAAGATGGTGTGCCAGTGCCCTACTTGCAATTCATGTCAGGCCTTTCTCTTTCTGCCATTTCCTCTGGCTCTTTTCACCAGATGGCAGAGGCTGCTTTAGCACCAGTCGAGATTCAGAAAAACTGAATGTCCAGGATGTGAAAGGGCCTGCTCTTATCTCCCACTGCGGCTGTGGTAGTTACCAGACAGGCTGAACAGACTGCCCCATGTTTGCTAGGAAGTGACTATAAAGAGGCAAGACCAGTACCTGCTAATCTCAAGCTCAGAGTGGCTGTGTTTCAACTTAGGAGAAGGTAGAGAAGTTTCAATATATTAAAAAGAGAAAGGGGGTTTTATACACTGCAATCCTATCACACAATGGAATACTGAATAGCTAGTAAGAATGAGGCAGCTCTACGTGAGCCGATGAGGAACAATCATCCAAGATTAATTAATTAACAGTGGTGGCCTCTGGGCAGGAAACTGGGAGTGGAAATAAAGATACTCTTTTCCATGAATATCCTTTTGTGATTTTGAAATCTGTACCCTATATGTAAAACTTCTGTATCATTTTTAAATGCCTTACATGCACACATGTGCAAACATACATGTGCACAAGAGCGGAGAGCACCTGCACAAAGCTGAGAGTCAGTCCCTTCTAAGCGGCTTTTTGGAAGTAGAACAACTATGTCCTTCACCAGTCCCCCACCTCCACCCCTGTGATGGCCCACGGTAGCCTAATGTCACCTCTCCCCCTCACCCCAACCTCCCTAGCCTCCTGTCTGACCATAGACATTACCCATTGCTGCTCTTCTCAGCATCCCTAAAGGTTAAAATACCTGTTCTATGTTGTATTCTCTCAGAAGCCTGTAAAATGAAAAAAAAAAAAAAAAAAAAAAGTCTGTAAAACAAATCTACCAACTCCAAGTGAAGTTACCCTCCTAGATATATGTGTATATTAACAGTGAATTTCAGCCAGAGAGTGATTGATTTTAGGGCAAGTGAAGCAGGATCATGGCACAGCGACAGGAACACCAGACTCGAGGGTCAGGAGACCTTGATCTTATTCAGGCTATGCATCTCGAGGCAAATCACATCACCTCTATGGATCTCAATTTCCATAACTTAAAAAGGGGAGGAGGTGCTATAAGAAATGATCTTCCCAGATCTAACACTCTGTAAAATCCCAGCATATAATGCTGATCGCTATCCCCTCTGAACTTGATGTATACTGTGTGTTCAACAGCACTATACGATAGAAATACAAATGTGAGTCATATATGTCATTTTAAACATTCTAGGAGCCCTACAAAACAGTAAAAAGAAACAGCTGAGATCAATTGTAATAGATTTTATTTAACCCAATATGTCCAAAATATTATCATTTCAACATGCGATCAATATAAAAATTACTGAGTTTCCATTCTTTTTTTAGTACTAAATCTTCAAAATCCAGTGAGTATTTTACATTTACAGAACATCTTGATTTGGACTAGCCACATTTCGAATGCTCAAAAACCCCATGTGGCTAATGGCTAACACAGGTCTAAGTCCAACAAGGAAGCCCTCCCTTCATTTCTGACCTCGTGAAGCCCAGACTTGAAGACTAATATGAATACCAGCCTCCATCCTTAGAAAGGGTCAAAGTCTCATCAGAGCAGTTCTGATTCTGAGTACCTCGTTGGACTAGGAAGGGAATTGGGGCTGGTTATCAGACAACACTTAAGAGTTCAAGACAAACATCAAACAGAACCTAGAGGCCTGCAAGCAGAATAATACAGAGGAACTTCAGGGAACAGACAGAAAAAGAAGGTGGGCATAGTCGGGTCTTCTTTTTACTCAGACTTTTCACAATACAAAACACACCAAAGCACACAGATCTTATGTCATGGTGGCTGAAACAGTTCATTAATCTGAATATCTCTGAATACCTTCACATTCCTGGGGGCTGGGCTAGGCGACCAGGACACAGCTACCACTCACAAGAGCTCTTATTGGAGCAGGATAACATGCTAAGCACTTCCTAAGTCGGCTCTCCTTTACTTGGTCTATGAGATAATAACTCACTAACAGATGAGGACACTGAGGCAGAGAAAGGATAGGTCAGTTTCCAACTGTCACATACCTCTGTGAGTAATAGAGCAGGGATCCAAACCTGATTCTTAAACATTGCAACAAGCCACATTCCCCAGCTTCAAAGAGCTCACAGTGACTGGAGGGAACAAAGAACTTCACAGTTTTACGGCCATGAGGTCACAACCACAAGAAGGATAGGAAATAGGGACATGGAAGCAGAAGACATAGGGAAAGGATTCCCAAAGGTAACCTTGAGGAAGTCTGGAAATTTGAGGAGCTAACAAGGCAAAAAGTGGGAGCTGGACCTCCCAGAGGGAAGAGCAGGTGCTAAAGGTTCAGCGGTGTGAAGGAGCAGGAAATGTTCAGAAAACTATGACAGGCTGCACAGCCGGCGGGCAGCAGGTGTGAGGAACAGAGGCCTGCACGAAAGTGAGGTGTTAGCCAACACCAGTGCAGAAGATGCCCTAAATTGCATGATGGATTTAAGAAATGCCATGTGATGCATGGAAAGCTATTAAAGACTTTTATCTAGGGTCAAGAAAGGTACTAGATCTTCATTTTGAGAAATCATTCTAACAGAGAGATACCAAAGCTAACCTGTCTCCTTGCCTCTCCCCAGAGTTCTTAACTCTATTTAAAAGTCTATATGTAAAAGCACGGATTCATTTCCCACAGAGTTGGACCACACCCTAGGGCCAACTTTTCTACCTAGGGCCCATGAGGTTTACTTATTCTACCCATTTTACTAAAGAGAAGTTGTTGACTTGAAACTCCTGAAAAGCAACCCACTAGAAACTAATAAGCACCTCCTATATTCCTGGCATCAACATTGCCTGAAGCCCCAGCAGGGGGTGGTTTGCTTGGCCTTCAGCCTCAAAAAGCCTAGCCCCTGTTGAAAGCCTTTTACAGTTCCAACAGCACAGCAGTGTTTTATATTTACTTGCACAGAAACATCTGAGATTCTGGCGGCCAGTGACAGAAAACACTGAAACATTTCAAATTCTCAAATGCTATGGCCCCAATGCCTCCGCAATGAATTGTTCATTGACTTCAAAACCCATATCTCCCCTCTGCCCAACTCCCTCCACACATCCCTTCTAGCTCACCTGATTACCCAGTTCCATTTTCAGCTCATCAGCTTCTGGGGCTGGCCTACTTTTCAAGGTCACATGAGCAGAAAAACTTGTACATTATACCAACAGTGTACTATAACTAGAACAACAGGACATAGGAAGGGAGGCAACCAGCAACAGCGGGCACCAAGAAGGCAATGATATAGGCAGAACCTAGTGAAACAGCCATAGGAAAAAGTGCAAAAATACTATTGCAGGGATTGACAGGAAGAGAGCACAGGAATACTGTGTGTAATAGAGCAGGACTTGGCCACTGACAACCTGGAAAATTGAGCTGAAGCCCAGGGGCACCAAGCAAGATCACTTTACCCAGTGAGAAGAGCAGAGCAGCTTTACTTGGCTTTCAACAGTCACCTGAAAACCACATCCTGGTCTGAAAAGAGAGGGCCCAAGCAGTTTCAAGCCCATTGCAGAACCACAGGAATGGTGTATTGATAAATAACCTCTCTCTGCTCCTGTCCACAGATCCAGTGGAGAGGAGCATAGAAAAGAATTAAGAGGCCCTCTCAGGGATCCCTGGGTGGCGCAGAGGTTTGGCGCCTGCCTTTGGCCCAGGGCGCGATCCTGGAGACCCGGGATCGAGTCCCACGTCAGGCTCCCAGTGCATGGAGCCTGCTTCTCCCTCTGCCTGTGTCTCTGCCTCTCTCTCTCTCTCTGTGACTATCATAAATAAATTAAAAAAAAAAAAAAAAAAAAGAGGCCCTCTCAGATCTTTACTCTGCCTAATTAAGGACCTGCCTTGTGAGGCAATTTTCAGAGGTAAGTTTTAGAAGGAAGTGAAAGGCCAAGGAAGTGAAAGGCCAAGGGTCATTCCATCAGAGTTTTCTGTACTTCCAGCCTCATTAACACCCTGACCTGAGAAATCAACTCCTTGCCTTTGACAAGAAAATGGAATATTTCACGGACACGCTCCTCTCCCAAACTCCTCCTTTAGGAGGGGCCTCTGGGTATAAGGGAGTATTATTCTGGAGGATTTGTGGCCTCTGGCCCCACTTTGTTCCCACATTACCTACCAACACCAGCCGAAGTGGGGTGCAAAGGGGAGAACATTCAGGTGGCAAAACACAGTTCACCAGACTGGATCACCTCTTTCTAGAATTGGGGCTGGCCCCATTCCCACTAGCACCCAGCCAGCAACAGGAGAGCTGCCACTGATGAGTTACTCTGCTTCTGTCCTGGCAGACTTGGAGAGTAGAGACGGTGAGTGGAATGGGAAAGACCACTCAGTCGTGGACAGGAAGCCGGTAGAGAGAAAACATGCCCTCCTGAATCCGATGGAAGAGCTGAGCCAGCTTGTAGAGGAAGGGCAAGGAAGAAGGAGAAGCTGCAGGGAAAAGGAAGATGGTTGTCAGTGTGCCTGCCTCTACTCCCTTCTTCCTCCCTTCAGCCTCAAATCCCATCCCTGGGAAATCCTACTGTTTTGGGAACATGCATGATCTTTTTAAAGCATATATTGATACTTGGTGTTATTTGCTCCTCCTCCCCTTCCCAACAATAAAGAATTTCACTTTCTCTAGGATATACTTTATGAGATATATTTTCTTCACTTGGATTAGAGTGACCTTAAGTTTACTGAGAAAAAGATCCAAACTTATTATGTTTTACCCTAACTTTTTTATACACACACCAAAAAACTCGTAATGGTGGCTGCCTCTGGGAAGATATATTTGAGAAGACATTTCACTAAATTCCTTTTCATACCTTCTTAACCTGGAGCCAAGTGACAGTATTATCTATTTTCATCCTTAGTTAATTATATTGAAAATAAAGTTCAATCTACCTCTTCGGAATTAAGGTTGAACTGATTGGTTTTTCCTTATTTGCTGATTTTTTAACTGATTTTTTTCTTTCTTAAAAAGAAAAATGTTATTTTATTTTTATTTTTATTTTTTATTTTAATTTTTTTTAGAAAAATGTTATTTTTAAAGAAAGCTATTGACAGTCTATTCTCTTTACATCCTTCCTAAAGAGTTCTAGTTGCAGCCTCGTCATGGGTTCTCCTCACAGCACCACTGCTGCAATGAGTCAAGACTGCCACTGGGGGTCAGGAGTGCTAGGCCAGAGCACTGCGAAGCTCTGAGTAGCCTGGGAAGCAGCAAGCTCAAATTGCCTCTTGCTGCCCTCGCTCAGAAGAAACCAACTTCTAAAAACCATACAAAAAAATTCTAAATTTTTATCAAGTCTCTGGAACAAAGTAGAAAGTCAGAGAGTGGACAGGAATGAACACAAACTATCGTCAGCCTTCCTGAGAACTAACAAGTGACTCTTTCCTCAAACAAAGCTGTACTCCTGTCTCCTATTCAGCAAAGCAAAAAGGACAGCTTGGAGCTATGCAAAAAAGCTCACAGAATAAGAGAAAGGGGGATGCCTGGGTGGCTTAGCGGTTGAGCATCTGCCTTCAGCTCAGGGTGTGATCTGGGGACCTGGGATCAACTCCCACATTGGGCTCCCTGTGAGAAGCCTGCTTCTTTCTCCCTCTGCCTGTGTCCTTGCCTCTCTCTCTCTCTCTCTCTGTCTCTCATGAATAGATAAATAAAACCTTTAAAAATAATAATAATAAGGGGATCCCTTGGTGGCTCAGTGGTTTGGGGCCTGCCTTTGGCCCCGGGCATGACTCTGGGGTCCTGGGATCGAGTCCCGCATCCGGCTCCCTGCATGGAGCCTGCTTCTCCCTCTGTCTTTCTCTCTCTGTGTGTGTCTTTATGAATGAATGAATAAATGAATGAATAAATAAATAAATAATCTTGAGGAAAAAAAAAAGAATAAGAGAAAGGTGAATGGGGGAAATGGGAAGACCTGAAGATAAACACGAGAACTGGGAGGTTTGGGTTAGTTTCTTTTTTTTTTTTTTTCTTCCAAGATTTATGTATTAGAGAGGGAGAGTACACATGCTCAAGAGTGTGCACATGGAGTAGAAAGTGGGAGAAGGAGCAGAGGCAGAGAGTCTCAAGCAGACTCCCCCATTGAGCTCGTAGCCCAACACCAGGCTCCATGTGGGGCTGGATCTCACAATCCTGAGATTGTGACTCAAGCCAAAACCAAGTCAGATGCTTAACTAACTGTACCACCTGGGTGCACCCAAGAACTGGCAATTTTTTTTTTAAATCTTTTTTTTTTTTTTTAATTTTTATTTATTTATGATAGTCACAGAGAGAGAGAGAGAGGCAGAGACACAGGCAGAGGGAGAAGCAGGCTCCATGCACCGGGAGCCCGACGTGGGATTCGATCCCGGGTCTCCAGGATCGCGCCCTGGGCCAAAGGCAGGCGCCAAACCGCTGCGCCACCCAGGGATCCCTGGCAATTTTTTAAATAGACAAATTATTTGTGTGATCCTGGGCTAGTCACTTTTTTTTCTGGTTCTTCGGTTTCTTGACCAAAAAAGAAAGAAAAAGAAAATGAAGGGACTGGAATAGGGTTTCCAGTTTTCCCTGCAGTTTTGAAAGTTATATGTCTATTCTAAGTCTAAATTCATAAGAAGAGTAGAGATTAGACCATAACTCACATAGAGTAACACACAAACATAAAAATCTAGAAGAGTAAGCTCCTAATCTTTGGCTCAGCACTTAATTTTGGGGAGTTAATCCTCAGGAAATAACCAGGGTTGTTCCCAAATAGTACTTAGGGAGTTCATGTCTGCTGCACAGCACTGCAGAAAACAGAGTAAGAAATAATCAAAATGTTCAATAACAAGGGGTTGTTGATCAACTATGGAAGTTTCTGTAAGTTAGAATATTATTTATGTTAAATAATACATAAAATGTAAAGCCATGTTGTTCTTGTTTTTTAAGGTTTTATTTATTTATTCATGAGAAACACAGAGAGAAAGGCAGAAACAGAGGCAGAGGAAGAAGCAGGCTCCCTGCCGGGATCATGACCTGAGAGCCAAAAGCAGACACTCAACCATTGAGCCACCCAGGCATCCCTAAAGCCATGTTTTAAAGAACATTTATAACATGCAAAATTTATCTATATCCATATAGAAAGAGACTAAAAGCACAACCATTACAATAGCAAACTTATAGGCGATTTCTGTTTTCTTCCTTTTCTCTATTTTCCACATTTTCTAAAATGTACATGTATTTCACTTAGAATTTAACACAATTTTTTAGATATCCAATGAGGAAATTTTTTTTCTAATTATCACATTCTAGTCAGAGTTCATCCTCAGATAAAGTAGATGACAATGACTCAAAGTCAATGTCCGAAAGTCAACAGAGTACAGTGGATTTCCTCCAGACTGCTCTCATGGACTCCAAGGCTGTTCTCTCCTAGGTGAGCTGGGCTGGCTCTCACTGAGGTCCAAATAGTCACTCCTTATAGAAAAGACTCAGGGAGAAGTGGCATGGAATCTGTCTCCATCCCCAGCAGGCTCCCACTGACCCAGCCCCTGTTCAACTGTACCTTCCCGAGGAAGGGTGGGAGAGAAGACGGGCTTTATTACTCACCTGGATCAAACCTCACCACCAAGAGGCAGAGGATCAAGGCAGCCAGGAGGCTCTTTTTGAAGGGCATGGAAAAGAAGTGGCTCACTATAGAATCCCAAAGCCGGCGAAACAACATCATTAGTGACAGGAACTTGTGGGAGAAGGAGCCTGGTCAGGGAAAAGAGAGCATAACTGCAGGGTAGTCCAGTCCAAGAGAACCAGCTTCTCTGACTCTGAGCTTTGAGCTTAATTATGAGAGTTGAGCAAAAGGTAACAAGTCTAGTTCACTCATGTAGTTCTAAAAGAAATTCCAAAAGCTCCAAAAATGTTTTAAGGAGAGACTACAACACTAGAATGTCATCTCCTTAGGAGAGACTTTTGATAGACAACAGCTACTCAGCTGGGTAAATCTGGCATATTTGGTGTACTTTTTAAATATTACTTTACAGTATTCTTTATATTTTGGCCTAAGATATGTACAGAGAGTTACACGGAGTAATAGTTCTTGATTATCACATTAATGCAGGAAAATGAAGGGCACTCAATATATATAGTAAAGAAGTCAAAAGTGATAAATATAAACATGAACACCACCAATTTGAGAACAAGCAGTGCCAAGTCTGGAGTAGAGGACCTTTAAAATCCCTTATAACAAAATAACACACATGCCCACACCCAACTCTATGAGGCATCCCCTGTATGATAATAGCCAGGTGTATGATGTTGGGTCTTCAAATAGCTTCCCTATAAAAACCATTGTGTGGAAGTGCACTCTACTGGGCAGATACCCAGGAGATCTAGTACGTAAAGGCAGACAGAGGTAGGGCAATGGGGCCTAGCTGTAGATACAGAAGTTTATCTAAGTCAAGTGACCAACTTGTTGGAGCAGCTTCTTATTCTCCTTTAGCTATCCTATAGCACAGCTCAGGTGTGTCTGTATTGGGCCAGCTTTGAAGGAAGGAATAACATCCCACTCAGGCCAGCATGACAGAGACAAGAGATCTAGTGAGTGGACCCTAAGGAGAAGGTGGCTTTCAAGAGACAAGAATTAAGGTTCTGAGACTCATCGATACCTCCCTATATAGGGATTCTCCTTCCACTGCCAACTACAGAGGGTCAAAGTTTGGCTTTTTAATCAAATCAACAGGTTTCCTATTCTGCAATTTAGGAGTTACTCATCCAAATAATTGCTCCAGGGAATGTCATGAGAACCCCAAGGTATAGGGGAAAGCCCACAACTCCACTTTACAGTGGCCACAGAAGGATGATGTCCTACCTTCCTGGTTCAACTTCTGGGCCTCCTCAGAGCCCAAGTGTTGGTGTTTCTGCTGTTGCTTTGCCTTCCGAATGTCCTGAAGTACATCCAACCGCTCTTCCTCACTGAAGGCTGCAGAGCCCACCACTAGCTCCTCAGCCTCTGACAAGTAGCCGAGAGGCAGGAGCACCCGCTGCAGGTGAAGTTCTGCCAAGGCTCTGTATTCTGGAAGGCCTTGATTGTCTGGGTCTTGCAGCCAGGCACTGACCACTTCCAGCACAGCTCCAGGCTCCTGCATTTTGCTGTATAAAAGAACACTGCAGCCCCAAATAATACAATTTCAAAAAAAGAATAGTCAGTGCTCCACAGCTGATTCTCCTAACTACCACCCTTTCCCACTGAACCCCTCCCCTATGTCCTCCAGTCCTTCCCTATGGGATGAGGATACTGAAAAGAATTAGGGATTCCTAGGAAGTTGCAAGAAGCTCTCTCAGCTAGGACATACTCCACTTCACATCTCCTATTCCCATTGTCTCTTCTCCTCTTTTTCTCTACCCCATTCCTAAATTCTCCCTTCCTCATCCTTCATGGCTATGTTTTGGGGTTAAAAAAATTAGATATAGAGGGAAATGGTAGGCAATGGGGTAAAAAGATATTAGGCACAGATTCAGAAAAAGACATGAAAATCCGCTTTTTCCTGAGCCAATCCAATGAATCAGAACAAGGACCTACCATAGTTCCAGGACTTTGGGGGGTAGCTTTTCAGGGACCTGGTAATACTGAAGAACCCAGGACAGGACTTCCCGCCACCGATTCATTTCTGCCAGGGCCTGGATCCCCACAACACAAAGGGAGCCTTTCACCTCCAAGGAGCTGCCAGCAGAAAAACCAATTCAAGTTTAGGAATGGTTCCCCTCCAGGGGCGCCTGGGTGGCTCAGTCAGTTAAGCATTGACTCTTGGTTTCTGCTCAGGTCATGATCTTGGGATTGAGCCCCACTTCCTAAGCTTCATGCTTAGTGTGGGGCCTGATGGAGATGCTTTCTTTCCCTCTACCTCTGCCCCTCCCCACCCTGCCTGCTCACACACAAGGAAGGAAGGAAGGAAGGAAGGAAGGAAGGAAGGAAGGAA
Source organism: Canis aureus (assembly GCF_053574225.1). Taxonomy (NCBI): domain Eukaryota; kingdom Metazoa; phylum Chordata; class Mammalia; order Carnivora; family Canidae; genus Canis; species Canis aureus. The sequence continues at coordinate 46,756,819 of NC_135635.1, read as the reverse complement.
GGAAGAAAAAGAAAGAAAGAAAAGAAAAGAAAGAAAAGAAAGAAAGAAAGAAAAAAAAAAGATAGATACTCATTTCCATTACTACATTCACCCTGGGATTGTTCCTCCCCAGCTCCCAACTCAGCAGCCTTCACCTCTATCCTCCCCTTTAGTGAGTATTCAAGAGGATCTCAAATTACAACTGGTTTCTTGAGTGCCAACACAGAAAACTGCCCTTTCCCCCAGGAGTTCAACGTCCCCGTAAATCTCATGGAGGCAACTCAACTGTTGCCTAACATACATCTTTGTATCCAGATGAAATTAGGGTAGGGAAAAGGGACAATATGTAGCACAGGTGTATGGGTGGAAAGAGAGCTGGAGCTAAAAGTCTGCCTAGTAGAACAGTGGGGACGCTGCAAGGTTTCTGGTTGAGTGTGGGTAAAGGAACTTCACAACTGGCTTGTTAACACCACGTGAGGTACATCCAGGTACCCCAAATCACGGCCTCCAGCATGTACTGCAACAGGCCCGTATCCCCTATCCCCTAAAAACACAGCCAGGGTTCCCCAGTTCGTCGTTTTCTGGGGGCCAGCTTTGACTATTCTACCCACCACCTCCTGATGCCCTCAACTTCCCAAAGAGGCTAACAGCATTAGAAAGAGCAAGGCAGAGCCAAGGTTTTCTCCGGATTGATTCTTTAATCCCGTCCTTCAACAGGACCAGGACACTACTCCAGCTCCGAACCCCATTTCCATTTATCAGCCAAGGTCAGAAGCGAACAACGCGGGGGAGAGAAGCATACCTAGACTTCCACCACCCGCTCACTGAAATAATTTAACACTTAGTGCACATCTGTCTCCCCCGCGCCCCCCCCCCCATGCCACTGTACACGGAACAGGGAGAAAAGAACTGGCTGTGAGTTCTCACGAAGCTCTATTAACCTCCTCTCCCAAGAAGAAAAACGCGGTCATTGCGCAGTGCCTCAATTTCCTCCTCTGTAGAAGGGGCACACCAGCCTCTCAGAGGGCGTAAGGCTCCTTGTGAGCACCCCGGGAAGGACAGAACTGCCAAGATCCCGAGGCCCTCGGCCAGGTCACCCGGAAAGGAGCGGAGCCCAGCACGTACGCTGCCGCCTGGTCGCCGGCCAAGCTCCGCCAGGCGCGCTCGCAGGTGCGCAGCGCGGCGCGGAAGTCCAGGTGCACCACCAGGAGGTCTGCGGCGTCCTCCAGCAGGGCGGCGGCGGCGGCGGCGGCGGCGGGCTGGGCCGGGGCCGGGGCCGGGGCCGGGGCCGGGGCGGGGGCGGGGGCCGGGGCCGGGGCGGGGGCGGGGGCCGGGGCCGGGGCGGGGGCGGGGGCGGGGGCGGGGGCCGGGGCCGGGGCCGGGGCGGCGCGCGCGGGCTCGCTGCTCCTCACCGGCCCCCACAGCCCGAGGGCGGCCGCGGGGCTCGCGGAGTCACTCTTCATCGCCAGCGGGGTCAGGGCCTGTTTCCGCGGACGTCAGGGCAGCAGCCTCGCTGGGAGCCGCAGCACACTCGAGCCGGCCTGGGAGAAGAGGGACAGTGCTCACAGCCTTGCCCCCAGCCCTTCCCGAGGCCGAGTCCCGGAGAAGGGAACCCTAGTGGCCGCATTTAGGGCAAAGGCTGGGCTCGCCGGGCGGCTGCTGCAGATCAAAACAGCCTGACACCCGGGGAACCAGTTTACACCTCAGATTTGCAGAACAGCCGCATCCCTGGAATACCTGGCCCCACGACATGTACGGATACCAATTTAGCCCCGGGAGTGCCGTTCCAGGTTCCTTTTCATGAACAGAGCCGCTCACTGCAGGCGCGGGACAAGGGCACCGACATCTCCAGCTCTCGCAGTCCCCTGTGGACTCACGGGGTCCCCGGGGGCGCGGAGGACTCTGGGAGTTGTGGTTCTCTGGCTCTCGGCTCAGCCGCCATCTTGATGCAGATGCGGGAGTTCGGACTACAGCTCCCAGCACACCACGCCCCAGAGACCCTCACTGTCCCCGGAGAAAACACACTGGCGCCCAAGCTTTGGAAAATCAAACCGAAGTCCCCACACCGACCGGTCCCAGCAGAGGCCAGACGGAGGAAATTCCGGTAACGGAGGTGGGGTTACGTGCCGGCTTCTAAAGCTGAGCTTCTGCAAGAGTAGCAATTAGAACTGCAGGAGGACAGAGCGCACCGAGGGGAAACACCGGAGCCGGACGCTTCTCACGCGTTTCGCCTTCCCAGACGGCTCGCATCCGGCCCGCGCTTCCCGGGCCTGCCCCGGCGCTGAGCGCTCCGCGTACCGTCGCATTTAATCCTCCCCTCAACCCTGGGGGGATTAAGAGCAACTGTTAGCCCCATTTCACAGGTGAGGACGTTGGAGCTTATTTAAACAGTTTGCTGAAGGTCACACAAAAACCAAGTCAACAAGGCTATTTTTGCTCAAAGCCATATATTTAACCACTATTCTGTTCTACAGGACAGGCTTGAGTTCTACATTTTCTATTCAGAGAATTTACAGTCAGTCATTGCACAAGCAAGCTCATTGAGCCTCACTGCTTCATACGAAATAGAGATATTGTGAAAACAAAGCCACATGGTGTTAATGCAACTTACAATGAAGAACTAATACAGAGCAGGTATTCAATAGATTACAGCTATAATAATAATTATTAAATTATTTACACAGATACCTAAACTACATCAGCTATTGTATTATGTGCTTCCCCCAGACTCTGCCGAATCCATACTAGATTCTCTCAGCTTTAGTTTCTCCTCAGTTCCCTACCTTTTGAACTCTTTGCAAAAATTCTCTAGAATTGTTTAGTCCCCGGGTGATTAAATTAGAAACTTCAGGCACAGGGTAAGTGCCAGTTTACACCATACATCCCCTTCCCTTATCGCTGGATATAGACACACCCATCTGCTAGGCTTTCAGCTCTCTGCAGAAAGTCCTCATGGAAAGCTGAGGCAGAAACATGAAAGCCATCAAACTCTGAAGAAAGAGAAGTATGGACCTGTAACCATATAAGATGATAAAGTCTGGACTTCACTTATTCTTCAAGTACTTTTTGAACACCTGCTAGGTGCTAGGCCCTGTTCTAAGTACTGAAGATCCTACAGTGAACAAAAGAGACAAAAATATTCACTTTTGTAGAGTTTATGTCATAGTAAAAGGAAACAAAATAAATAAGTAAAATACAAACAGTAGTATGTCAGATTATAAATGCTCAGGAGAAATAGAGATTGGGAGTGACAGCAGTGGAGAGGTAGGGTTGGTATCTACATTTAATTTTGTTTTCTAACAGGAAATCCAGGGTTGGCGGCAGAGTAAAGAGAAAATGTGGACCTCATGCTCAAGACTAGCCTCTGTCAGCAAGATCACTATTCACTTTGGAGCACTGCCCTTGGGACCAACATATTTTCAGTATTGCTTGTGAAAGGCTCCACCCTAATCTCTCTTCCTCACTGGCCAGTATTCATTCCCACACAAAAAACTCCAGAGGCAAGCAGAGATCCCTGGAAAATGTGGATCAGTATGAGAATCAAGTTACCAAAATGTTTTATCAGTTCTGCTTCAGATTTCATTATTATTACACTGCAAATAAAAACCCTGTTCTCAGAACTAGGTTTAGAAGTCTTCCTGAAACATCAGGAAAGCAGTAGGAGCATCAGAAAATAGACTGGAGCAGGCCTAGACAGGTTGAGACTAGCACAACCACATCCCATCGTGTCCCGGAGCACCACCTTAAGACTGAAAGGGCCAAAAAAAAAAAAAAAAAAAAAAAGACTGAAAGGGCCCCTTCCCTAAATCCTAAGTTTCTTACCATTTCCAAATGCTTCCAATAGATGGCAGCACAGCCTTAAAAGAAGCACACCTGCCCCTGCCGGAAACAAAATTTGCCTGAGTGGTGTGGCTGCCATAATGAGGTCAAGATTGGGGAGTGGGGTTGGGGTGTGTGAAAAATCACATAAAAATATGATTGTGTTCTACTGTGTTTCACCCAGTTTTTCACTATACAAGAGTTCAGTGGTCGGTACGTCACCTCTTATCCTTAAGCACTGTTACACCCATAAATTGACTACCACTGGGACACTCCATCGTCTCTCCTATGTCTGAGTGTACCCAGAATTTCTCAGGCTAAGACACGGTAATCCTAAACATGAGCAAGTTCATTCCACTGAGGGAGAGTGAACAGATAGTATGTATACCTGGTTCACGACACAATCTGTGAAAGCACCTGTCCTCCCCTTGTGATAGATCAAGGAGTGGAAATAAGGCCTGATCTAAGATTTGGTCCATGCTAATATTTGTATTATTGGAATCTTTTCATTTTGGGGAAATAGAGTAAATGAGATGAAAAATCCACATCATGAGCCAACCTCTAACCCAGACCCGAGCTCTGGAACTTGGTGTTCCTCCTTCTGCTCAGCAGTGTGCTCAGTCTACCAATGTATTGCCTTAAGAATGTGGATTTGCTCTGCCTGCTTTAAGCAGGTATTGGTTGGTATTTTTGTAGCAGAAAGAACTCTAGACTGGAAGATGAGCTATCCCAGTTAGAATACTGGTTTCTTCGGTGACTAAACCAGTCATCAGACCTCTGGAAAGTCACTGAAACACTCTGGGCCTTAGTGTTCTTTTCTGAGGATATGGATAACAATACCTGCCACACAGGGTGGCTGTGAGGGTCAGAAGACACCATGTGACTCTAAATCCTCAGAATGGTTCAGGCTGATATAAGGCTAGTTGGGGAATGAGTAAGGAGAAGAAAGAAGAATCCCTTTATACCTCAAAGTTCCATACTCTAACTTTCTGACCTAGAATTTGACTTGACTCTTTCTTACTAAGGTCAGTAATGTCCATCCTGTCCCGCCTTTTCCAAACTGGTTCTACACTCTGTAGCAATAGACAGCATCCATAGCTACCCCTTCTAACACATCTCTTCCAGCCAGGGGCATTGGTGGATAAAGCTCCAGTGGAGTAAAATCATACCTAGTGTGGACTTTTGACCAGAAGCAAGCCAGAGAGATAAATATTAGCAGGGTGTTTTTCCAGGATGGCCAAGGGGGTGTGCCTCCCTTACTCCAGACCTTCATCTGTTAGTTGGCATTTTTATGGCTCTTTTTTAAAGCCTGGACTTGGTATTCAAGACAGAACTCAATGCTTCCTATTTGCTCCTCACCATACAGACACAGCAGGACTCTTATTTCTGTGTCTAAGAAGTAATCATCATAATCATCCTCTATTGTACTTTACAAAAATAAGACAGGTCAATTTATATAGTATGGTATTAACTATGTACTAGGTGCTACTCTGAGTGCTTTACATTAACTCATTGTTAGCATCAACAACTCTATAAGTCTTTGTGCCATCCCTATTTTGTAGATGAAACCAAGGCACAGAGAGGTTAAGTGACTTGCCAAAGGTCACATAAGACATGCGAAGAAGGGCTGGGATTTAAATCCAAGCAGTTTAGCTGTAGAGTCTTTCTTCTTAATTAACACCTAATAGGGCAGCCCCAGTGGCGTAGCAGCCCCAGTGGCGCAGCAGTTTGGTGCCGCCTGCAGCCTGGGGTGTGATCCTGGAGACCCAGGATGGAGTCCCACGTCGGGCTCCCTGCGTGGAGCCTGCTTCTCCCTCTCCCTATGTCTCTGCCTCTCTGTTTCTATGAATGAATAAATAAACTCTTTTAAAAAAATTAACACCTAATACTGGCCCTACCAAATACTTCACTTATTTTATTTGAGCATAACAACCAACCTGTGGGCAAAGAAACAGATATATTGTTATTATTCCTATTTATAGATAGGAAACTAAAGCTCAGAAACTGCCGGAGCTTAAAACATTTGGTTTCAGTGGCAAAGCTGATGCAATTACTGGAGATTTCTAACCAGATCCCATTTCTAACCAGATCCGTAGCTCCTCTTCACCACCTTAAAGATGACTGGAGGAGCCACTCTGTGGAGACCTGTTGTCCAATTTCCACTGTTTCTCACCCACTACAGGAGTCAGAGGATTCACTCAGAGAAGTCTGAGCAAATCTTCATGATGCCAGACCAAGCCTGAAAAAATCAAACAAATAATGGCTGCTCCTTAGGAATAAGTCAGCCCTGGCTCTCTCACGGAAGAGTAGAAAGATGCTACCTTCTCTCTGGAATCTTTCCTAATCACACCTAATTCAAGCTAATCACTCCTTCCTTCAAACTCCCAATTGTGCTTTGCTTTTTTTATGCCTTTCTTATTGGTCCTTCCCAATTTCCAAGTCTTCTTATAGTTATTTGTGCCATTTCCCTATTCAACAGTGCCCTTCCTGAGGGTAGGGACAGAATCTCACTCGTCTCAGGATCCCTGCATGGTCTAGCAATGGGCACACATTGCTCAGGAGGAACCCCACCTCTCCTGAGCTATTCTGCATCGTTTGGTCTTGACATTCTCTGGTGAGCACTGTGTGAAGAGGTTGGAAGCTGAGGAGATACATGCCGTCAACCAGCCCCTCCAAAAGGAGAGACATCTGGGCAGCCCGGGTGGCTCAGCAGTTTAGCGCCTGCCTTTGGCCGGGGGTATGATCCTGGGGACCCGGGATTGAGCCCCGCATCGGGCTTCCTGCATGGGGCCTGCTTCTCCCTCTGCCTGTGTCTCTGCCTCTCTCTTTGTCTCTCATGAATAAATAAATAAAATCTTTAAGCAAAACAAAACAAAAGGAGAGACATTTAAATGTGTTTCCAGATACCAATACCCCTGGCCTACCTTCCTGTCCACAGGCAATTTGCAATGTTCCTTCTTGTTGTCTCTTCCTTATTTCCTAGGAAATAATCAAATAACCTAGTCACCCTGACTGATAGAATTTTAGAGTTGGAAGGAGGCTTATCATACTACATACAGCCAAGGAAACTGAGGCCAGGAGAGGTTAAGCAATAGATTAATATTACACAGCTGAAGAAGGTAGCTTGCTCTACCACATACCGACCCAGAGAGGACCTTACCTTGGCTTAAACATGTTTTCCTCACTAGCCCAGAAATCCCTGCCACTAATTGTACTTTGGGGTAATTTACAGCATCAAGGTCACTGTTAATGTACAGATACTGGCAGCACATGGGACTATTGCCAGGCATTGACAATCACTGCACTGCAAGAGGGGAGGGGAGGGGAGGAAGAAGGGAAGGGAGAAGAGAGAGTCTCCCTCCCTTCCCCTCCCCTCTTATCTCCTCTCCTCTGTCTTCTCCATGAGAGCAGCAGTGGTTCTCAAAACCTACAGTTTTTGCACCTAGCAGGCCTTATGGGGATGGAAGAGTTCTCAAGACACAGTTTTAATATTTCAAGAAGAAATTGTATATTTACCTACAATAAATGCTTATTTGTTAATAGATTTTATTTAGTTGACAAAGCATTCCAAAACATAGGATTGATGGAGATGTAATTAAAAGTGATTACTTGTATTTAAAAGGCTGAGAACCATGAGAGAATATTTACGTCCCAAGTTATTTCCTGAAATTATCTCCTGAAGTTCAATTTTGAGTCAAATACCTTAAAGTATTTGAGGAATGGTGGAGAAGGGAGAAATGTTGGGAGGATTTCCAGAAATCTTAATTTTAACTGCATCCAGGTAAAGGCAGTAAGAAAGGAAGGGTGTGGTAAGAACCTCAAGGAAACTTTAATCTAAAAAAAGAGAACAAGTGGTGAGCATTTTGTAATGCATATAATTCTCAAATCACTACTTGTATATAATATTGTATGTCAACTATATATAATAGTGTATGTCAACTATACTTCAATTTAAAATAAATTGTTGAGGGACGCCTGGGTGGCTCAGCGGTTGAGCATCTGCCTTCAGCCCAGGGCGTGATCCTGGAGACCCGGGATCGAGTCCCTCATTGAGCTTCCTGTATGGAGCCTGCTTCTCCCTCTGCCTCTGTCTATGTCTCTGTCTCTCATGAATAAATAAATTCTTTAAAAAATATATAAACAAAATAAAATAAATTGTTGAAGGGCAGGCCTTCAGTCTTAGCAATCCTGATAGTGTAAGTTAACCCTAATATTGGACTTCTTACTCGTTGAGTACAGCAAGTAAAACAAATATTTGCCCAACACTGTTGCATGTGTCCAAGGCCTAAAACAAATAACATAATAAGCATAAAATAACTAAAAGGAATTGCAATTTGCCTTTGCATTTGTTTTAATTATTACTCTCAGACAGTGACCTCAAGAGCATCTTGGTATCCCCACCCCTAGCCTAGTGCTATGGTCTACAGGTACTCTGACCCCACTCGGCCACTGTTTCAGGAGCAGAATAAGATTGACTCCAGAAAGAACATTAAAAAGTTAGTAAAGTGAGGAAAGCAGATGTCTGACCATATTTTTTAACCAAGGGAAATTCAGTTCATTTCAAAAATTAACGACTATGCAGGGAAGCTCCAATCTGTTGTTGCAAAGGCCTCTTCTACAAACCAGTAAGCTCAGTAGGAGAGAAAAATACCCTTCCTAGGATTCATTCAGGCTCAACTATGGGAGGTGCTATTCACATGGAGTCTGAACGTACCCTCTGGAGTTGTGAGGCTTTATAACCTACAAGTCCTACCATGGCAGCCCTGTTTGTTCCTGGCTCCACATTAACATGGGCTTCGATGCCAAAATCTGAAAACTTTCAGTTCTTTCTGGAGACAATTGTTCGTGACAGCAAGGAAGAACATGCCCATCCTCCATGCCCATTCTTCTGTCCTCGTTGGGGACGCGCTGCACCACAGACAAGCTGCCTCCAAGCTTGCGTGGACTTGCCTGTGGAAAGTTTACTGGGAAGATTATCATGAATGGTAAGGCATGCTGTTTTGTGTCCTGCTGGGAGGTTTTCTCCTTGTGCATCGGGTTCTGAAATATAGCAGGACCGGGGAAGCCCATTAGGAGTAGGCTCACCACACCCTTTCTCTAATCAGTCGTGACAAAGGGTGATTACCTGGGCCACATGAATGAGTAGGTGAGTTGCTAGTTCTACCTGACAGCCAGGGCTAAGGGACCAGAAAGAACAGAGACAGAAAAACAGGAATCACGTGTTACCACAGCAAATAAGGAAACTCAGGTACACACAGGAAAAGATTGAAACTACCATATTATTACAGCCTAGGAAATAAACAGAAATAAAGGGTCACCTCTTCCTCTCCTCGGGGTCATCTTGGAGGGATTCCATTTCCCGCCAACTCCTTTTCACAGGACTTGTCATCACCATGTTCACAAACTTCTCCTTGTTGCCAGAAACTCAATTTTCCATACCTAAGAAAATGTTTTCTGGGATAAAGGATGACCGAATAGATTCTCCTAGTGTTTTACAACCTGAGATCTGCCTGTTTGATATCTGCTTTTCTTTAGTCTTTTAACTGTTTTTGTTAAAATTATCCAGATCCAGAGTAAAAATAATCCAAACAGGGCAGCCCCGGTGGTGCAGCGGTTTAGCGCCACCTGCAGCCCAGGGCGTGATCCTGGAGACCCTGGATTGAGTCCCACGTCAGGCTCTGCATGGTGCCTGCTTCTCCGTCTGCCTGTGTCTCTGCCTCTCTCTCTCTGTGTCTCTATGAATAAATAAATAAAATCTTAAAAAAAAAATAATCCAAACAAGACAGAAAAGTATAAGAGACTAAGAATCACCTGAAATCCCATCACCCATAAATGACAAGTTTTAATATTTTGATGAACATCCTTCCATAAATACACATAGTATATATATATATAATTATACATTATTATGCTGCCCTATAACCTGTCTTACTCATTCACAGTGTGTCATAGGAATCCTTTTTATTTTCAGATAGGATATTGCTGTTACCCACTACCTAAAACAAGAAAGAAATAATCTTGCTGTTACTAGTAACAATTCACATTTTTGTAGTTCTTTGTAGCTCAAAAGCACTTGCACATCTTCAATCCTGTGTCATCCTGAAGCTGCAAGGAAAACTCTGGGAAGTCCCATCTCCCTTTTTTATGAGTTTAATTCTAATCATCCCTCATGTTGGTGTAGTACTTTACAATTAAGAAGCATCTTACATTACTTTATTTATTACAAAGTAAGATGATTGAAAGTGAGGTAAGTTGGACACCTGGGTGGCTCAGTCGGTTAAGTGTCTGTCTGCCTTCGGCTCAGGTCACAATCTCATGGTCCTGGGACTGACCCTAAGATCCGTCAGTCCTGCTCAGCAGGGAGCCTGCTTTTCTCTCTCCCTCTCCCCCTGCATTACTCTCTTCTCTCTGTGTGTGTCTCATGTAATCCTCACTATCCCCAGAGATAATATAACTAAGATTTAGAGAGCAGTGATTTGATCAATTTCCACAGGAAAACCAGGTGAGATTTTAATCGAAATGTGTCTGACTTTAACATTCCCTGTTGGGTTTTTTTTAAGATTTATTTATTTATTTTAGAGAGTGGGGAGAGGTAGAGGGAAAGAGAGAATCTCAAGCAGACTCCCCCGATGAGTACAAAGCTAGATACTGGGGCTTGATCCCAGGGCCCTGAAATCATGACTTGAACTGAAATCAAGAGCTGGACACTTAACTAATTCCCCTGGGTGCCCGAAGTTCCTGTGTGTGTGTATGTGTGTGTGTGTGTGTTTTAAGATTGTGTTTATTTATTCATGAGAGACACACAGACAGAGAGAGTCAGAGACACAGGCAGAGGAAGAAGCAGGCTCCATGCAGAGAGCCCAACGTGGGACTCGATCCCAGGTCTCCAGGATCACGCCCTGGGCCTAAGGCGGCGCTCAACCGCTGAGCCATCTGGGCTGCCCCAGAGATCCTGTTTTGTTTTGTTTTGTTTAAAGATTTATTTATTTATTCATGAGAAACACACACACACACACACACACACACACACACACACACACACACAGAGGCAGAGACACAGGCAGAGGGAGAAGCAGGCTCTATACAAGGAGCCTGATATGGGACTTGATCCCAGGTCTCCAGGATCACACCCTGGGCTGCAGGCGGCGCTAAACCGCTGCACCACCGGGGCTGCCCAGAGATCCTGTTTTTAATCACAGCATCATCCTGCATTTTATAACAACTAACCTTAGTGCAACGTTGTACAAAACACTCTATAATATATTATTATTTCCATTTCGTAGCTAAAGAAACCAAGGCCAGAGAGGTCAAATAATTACCTGAATCAGAGCCAGGACCCAATCATTTGATTCTAAATCTACTACTGTTTCCACTACACTGGGCCAGTCCTGCTGTAGTGAAATCTATTTCTTCTTCAACGAGAACAAAGGTCAGTCTCTTCCACAGAGACCAAGCTCTTGATCACATGCACTTGCGGGTTGGGAAGGTGTGAAACTGTAGAGCTCAGATCAGGTCCAAATCACTCCTTCTTCATGCTTTCTTGTGCTTTGGATGTAAGGGAGAGTTGGTCTGTCTTATCCTTTACTTTCAGAGAGGACAGAGAGACAGCATTTATTCTTGATGACACGAAATGAGAGATGATGAAACAAAATAGAATGAGATGCAGGGAAAACATTGAAAACAGGGTAGATGGAAGGCATATACAAGGAGTTAAATAGAATCTTTTTGATATACAGGCAGATTTGGTTTGTGGAGGCAATTAAGAAGTGAAAATTAATATTTTCTTCTTTAAAGATGACAATTTTTATTTATAAAGCACTCCTTGCTGGAATAAGCTCAAAGCATTTAATGGGCACTGGCTAATTACCCCACCCAACAATCTGGCAGCCAGGAAAAGAGAGAGATAATTATCCCCATTTTGCAGGCAAGGAGACCAAGCCACAGAAGAGTGGTGCCTTGCATAAAACCAGAGAGCTGAAAATAGAAGGCAAGCCTCCTAATAGCACCCTTCCACTCCACTGTATGTTTATAGACGTAGACTCCTGAGAAAGGACAACACACTTGCTGGCCAGAAAAAAGCAGCCGTCACTCATTGGGAACTACAGCTCCCAGCAGACACCAAGAAGACAGGGCTGTGCCCCTACTGCCCATGCCAGATTCCCAAATATGGAGAAGGACTGGATTTTGGAAGAGGAACAGAATGCTCACCCTTGAAAGAGAGGGAGAGACAGAGGGAGTATGAGGTAAGTTTGGAATATTTAACTCTATCACCCAAATGTCTGCCTGGGTTTTGAAATATAGCAGCCAAAGTCATGATCTTTTCATAAATCTTACTAGATCTCACTCTGTAAACCAAACAGTTACTTTAGCAGAACCCTGTTTTTTCCTGAGATTAGATATATGCTAGCAGGGGTGGTTCAGTTCTAGAAGGTCAAAGACCTCCTCTGAGCCCAACCAGCTCAGATGGTAATGGTGGCAGTGGTGAGAAAGAACTCAGAGAACAGCTCTGCTGTGATAGGAGCAACATTCCACAGGCTGGGGCTGGTGGCTGGTTTGTGGAACTCAAGAATTAGCAGCCCTGGGAAGACAAGAGTTATTCTCTTTCTGCTTTGAAGACAGCTGAGCCCGCCTGGTGGGAAAACCATGAGAGAACTCTTTCCCCCCATTCTATCTCATTCTGTCAACACTTATTAAAGCACCTATGCTCAGGACAATGGGCTAGCTAATGAGGGAGAAACAAGTCATCAGACCAGATTTCTGTCCTCAGGATGCTTATGATTGGGGGAATGGCTAGGTACAAAAGGAAAGATGGAGAAAAGAAAGAGACAAACAATGCAATACAGTCTATTATTTATACTTTTCATCCAACATGTAGCCAATTGATCACCCACCATAGGCCAGGCACCGTTCAAGCCACTTGGAGCACAATGGTGAACACACCAAAAGCAAAAGCTTCTGTCCTCACAGATATTACTTTCTGGTAGCCCCTGGGTGTCTGGAGGAAGAGTCCTCTAAGCAGAGGGAACAGTGAGTGCAAAGCCTTGAGATGGATATGAGCTTAGTGAGTTTGAGAGCAAGCCAGTGCAGCTAAAGGGGATTGGATGAGGATAAGGGTAGGAAGAAGTGAAATCAGAGAACTAGTCTGGGATCAAATCACACAGGGCCTCCTTATAAGGTTAAAACGTGTGACTTAAGTTCTTATTGGGAAACCATTGTTTTTAAGCAGTAGTTTGTTATGATTTGATGTAAAGTGCCAGATGAGGGGAACAGACCTATAACAGAGTTTGCAGAATAGAGGAGACGTATCACTGAACTGGGATGGACAAGGAAGGCTTTCTAGCAGAATGGAATGCAAGCTGTCAGTGATTAAGTAGAATCTGGATCTAGAGAGAAGGCATTCCAGCTGGAAGGAACTCCAGGAGCAAGGTGGGCAGTCAGGATGGCACATGGCATGTTCAGATCATCAATCTTGGAAAAATATAAGGTCTCTATGTCACAAGGTTCTGAATCTCAGGTTAAGAGTAATCGGAGATTTGAATACACAGAGGCAATATTCACAGGCCTAAATATCCAGTCAGAGAATCTGGTCTTCACCAGGGACCAACATTTTCTCCCAAGAGACTTGTTGCTTGGCAGACTTTTTTCCCACATTGAAATCCAGGCAACTGAGTTGCACAATTCCAGAGGGCACCCTTACATTGTGTCCTATGTGAAAGGTGCCCCCTTTTGTATGAGATAAACCACAAGGCAAATGATGCCCTCTGGAGGTATACAATAGCAAAGGCCCTGATTAACATTTTGGAGGATAAAGTACCAACCTGCCCAAAGGTGACACATAGTGCTCTAGTAGCTTCCTTCACCTTTAAGACTAAAGCCCAGCTGAACTGGCTGCAGGGAGAACTGAAAAAGGAGAATGGACAAAAGAGAGATTCAAAGAGGAGGCAAGAGAAGAAGCCCTTAATATTGGTCATCTTTTTGCTTAGTGGAACATGAGAGAGAAGTAAAGGAACTAGGAGAAGAAGGGTGGAAAGAAGGGAGAAAAAGATTGCTCAGATAGCTGAGCTGCAAGTGTTTTAGTAGAATTGCCCTGTGGCTGTCATTCTCCTGCAGAATATCATGGTACTTCAAGTCTGTGGGCTTCAGGAGGGCAGCAAGCTGCTGAGCCTAGCTATGATTTGGGGGTGGGAGGACATCTAATGAAGAATCTTCCCTGGAGACAGTTAGATTGACCACCCAGTTACTTTACTTTACTGAGTTATATCCATTTAAGCACCTCACCAAGGAGTCTCCCACCTGTTCCCTTTCTACCTGAATTTGGGGGAACAATGGTGTGGTTCCAATAGATTGACGCAAAATAAACTCGAAGCAAATGACATTCCCCTCTGTGCATTCTTCTTCCCACAATCCTCGGCAGCCATACAGAGAAGGGAATTTGCATGAACAGGGAGCAGCAGAACATTGCATGTTTGCATGCTTCCCCAGGAAAGGGCACAGGGTTGTATGTTTGGAACTGGTATGTTAGCTGCCTCATCCATTTTACATTCTTAATAATAAGTAGAGCAATAAAACATTCTCTTGGGCTATCACACTGGGTTTCCACACTCCCTCAGACATGGCAGACCCAGGAAATCCAAAGTGAGCCATATTCCAACAGTGTTACCTCTCCAGCCTCTCATCTTTCCTCCTTTCCTCCTTTCCTATATAGTCATTGCATTTGAAATAACATTGCCCTTTAGTCCCTGCACTAAATACTAAGTATACAGCTGCAAACACAGCTGCCATGTCCTGCCCCACTCTACAAAACCCATTTTTGAGAACCATTGAAGAAGTTATTGGCTTTAGCATGGTAGTCTCAAAGTATATAGATAGAATCCTTGATCCTCTGGTCTATCCAAGAATACCATAGCTATGTCTCATCACAATGGCTGAGAACCTCTGCCTACTGGCCTTCTTCTCACTTTCCTTTCCACTGGCATGACTGCACAGCTTCCTCCTGAGCTTGGACTCAGAGATGATGCAGCTTTGACTGAGGGCTGTAACCACTGACTACACACTGGTGGACTCCTTTGTAGAGCACCTTTGTAGAGTAGAACTCTTTGTAGAGTAGAACTCTACACTCCTTTGTAGAGTAGAGCTCTTTGAGGAGCATAGACTCATCCCCTCTATTGGAAGTGCTTATCCATCACCTTCAGGATAAGTCCCTACCTACTTTTCCAGTCTTGTTTCTCACACCCACATGTCCAGGCATAAAGCCCTCTGCCCTTTTCCCGACCAACCCTGCTTTCTCCAAGTCTCTCTAGGACTTGGAGAAAATTATTCCCTTTTTGGGAGCCCTTTCCTACTTCCTGAACTGGACTAACCCTCCAGAGTTCAGCTCAATTATCATCTCCTCTGAGGATGTTTCCTGAATCCCTCTCCACCTCTCTCAGATAAAATGCCTTCCTATCTGTATTCTTGTAGTACTCTATACTTAACTGTGCTGTAGTATGCTCTGTGTTTACTTAAATGAATTCACCACTAAGCTATTAACTCCCTCAGGGTAAAGAGCTGTGTATTTTATTTCTGTATTTCCAACTTCCAACCCAGTGAAGTGGTGGCTATCATTTGTTGAATTAATAAAGGCTTTGGCCTAATGAGTCACCAGGTCTCTACCAGTGAGGTAAAATAAAGTAAGGCCATGATCTGTTTTCAAGGCCAATCACCTGTCTTATTAACTAACACACCTATTTCCTGGAAAATGTTCCACCTATGCTCTCAAACCCTCCCTCTCCCTTCTCCCCACCCCACCCAGTCATCACCCCCACATCTTGCCAACCTCTATCCTAAGGCTCTCCTTCAGTATTCATTGAGCTAAGAAAACACTAGTGTCGGGCAGCCTGGGTGGCTCAGTGGTTTAGCTCTGCCTCAGCCCAGAGCATGATCCTAGGGACCCGGGATGGAGTCCCATATCAGGCTCCCTGCATGGAGCCTGCTTCTCCCTCTGCTTGTATCTCTGCCTCTCTCTGTCTCTCATGAATAAATAAATAAAATCTTTAAAAATTAAAAAAAAAAAGAGTAGTGTCTTTCTGGATTACCAAAAAGAGAACACATTGTGTTCTTGGATGTCAACCTTCCATTTCTTCCTTAATTAGGAGAATGTTGGCTTCTGGCACTATTTCCAAACTGTGTGATGTGGAATGAAGGAAAAATAGGACTGAGTTCTCAGTGCCCATCAGACTCATGCATGTGACATACAGTGCTGCCTCTGAGCACCAATATATGTGAAGCCAACGTGCCCTTTTTCCTAGCTGGGGCAGTTCATTCTAACAGAGCTAGAACTTGAAGTACTGTGCAGTTTGGAGAACAGAGTCTGAACCTGAAAAAGTGTCCTGGAGTAGTGGAGAGAGCCCTAGCATGGGTTAGAACATCTGGGTTCTCTTTCTGGGTAACATATGACAAGTTACTTACTCTTTTATCCCTAGTTCCTTTATCAAAGAAAGAGGATAAGGGGGGAGGATAGACAGATGAGAATAAGTAAGTGCCCATTCCACTGACCTTGCTAAGTTACAAAGATGAAATGTAGCCTAAGTGATGAAGCATCTGTGAGGGTTCTCTGTGATTCCCATCATCCAAATAGACTTCATCAAATTCTTGGCAAGATCATTCCCTGCCTAGCTGTCCAGTCCTAATATGAACAATCTCAATTCCATTTTTCTGAATTTTCTTTCTCATCACTGGACTTTCACAAACTCCACATTCTTAACTTAAAATGCTTGGTCTGATCATCCCCATCCCCACATCTTAGGTCAATATCTTTTTTTTTTTTTTAATTTATGATAGTCACACACTGAGAGAGAGAGAGAGGCAGAGAGAGGCAGAGAGAGAGGCAGAGACACAGGCAGAGGGAGAAGCAGGCTCCATGCACCGGGAGCCCGACGTGGGATTCGATCCCGGGTCTCCAGGATCGCGCCCTGGGCCAAAGGCAGGCGCTAAACTGCTGCACCACCCAGGGATCCCCCTTAGGTCAATATCTTTAAAAAATTAGACTGTGTCTTTATTCACATCGTATCTTCAATAGTTAATGCAGCCCATGGCACACAGTGGCTACTCAGTAAATATTTAATGAATATATTAATTTTCCTATGATTTCCCTCCTCATCTCTGCCTATTTTTTCATTGCTATCAAATGGCAATCTCTCTGACCTCATCCTGTGGGAACACCACAGATCAGCTAATTAATAAGGACAAAGCTCTCCTGGCACTTTGAGTTAATGTTTGACAGAAATAGCTGGGAGTGTGGAGACTCAGGGAGACAGTGGTGAAATCCTCTGGTCTCCTCAGACCATCATGACAAGAAGTTGCCGCTGTTTCCTTCTCAGTGAACAGACACTCAGTGGGGGGCCTAACCCTCAATCTTCATTGTTTCCTGGGCCCTACATTCTTCTCTTGGCAAGGCCTGTCCCCAAGGTCCAGCCTGAGGCCTAAACTCCACCCCACCATCTCCTCTGGACATTGCCTCTCCCTCTGGAGTATTCTTGCAGCTGTCAAACAGCTGGAGTCTTTGGAAGCACTGCAGGGTCTGCAGGTCATAGTCACTTGTAGCCAAGTTTCCCCTCCTCTCTTCCTCTTTCCCAGATCAGATGTGGGGATCTAGGAATATAAGGAGGTAATTTACCCGGTTCTTCCCTGTCATAGAAAAATGGAGTGGAACAGTCACTAGCAGTGAATAAATCAAAGCGAAAAACCCTATGCCAGCTAGGGACTATTGGAAAAAATCAGCTAATCCGTGAATTATCCTGTTTACACCAGAAATTATAGTTTGGACCATTACTTAATAGATTGTCCTGAAATTACAGCCATGCATTAAGATAAATGTATGAAGCTATGTTTTAGGCCCTCCTTATTCATTGAACACTTTGGCACCAAACTTCTAGTCTTCCACTCTATGCCAAGTCTTGCTATCATCCTGGGTAACTTCAATGTCAAACAGACCAATTATTTATAAGCTAAGGATCACAACCCATTAGTGTGTCATGAAATTGATTAAGAGGATTGCGACTAGGGGCAGCCCCCGTAGCTCAGTGGTTTAGTGCGCCTTCAGCCCAGGGTGTGATCCTGTAGACTCGGGATTGAGTCACACATCGGGCTCCCTGCATGGAGCCTGCTCCTCCCTCTGCCTGTGTCTCTGTGTCTCTCTCATGAATAAATAAATAAAATCTTAAAAAAAAAAAAAAAAAAGAGGATTGTGACTAGAATTTTATTTTTTTTTAATTTTTAACAAGATTTTATTTATTTATTCATGAGAGACACAGAAAGAGGCAGAAACATAGGCAAAGGGAGAAGCAGACTCCCTGCAGGGAGCCCCATGCAAGACTTGATCCCAGGACCCTGGGACCATGACCTGAGCCAAAGGTAGATGCTCAACCGCTGAGCCAGCCAGGTGCCCCTAGGCTTTTTTTAAGACGCAGAATGGAAATAAAATATCACATGTAGAAACAGTGGTTTGAGGTAAAACATTTATTTCAATAATATAATAAGATATATTATTATTATGTAACATATACCAACAATGTATTATTTCAATAACATAATACAAACACGTGTACTAGTTATGATGTAAACTACATTTTTTATGATTTATTATTTATTTTGAGAGAAAGAGAGCACATGGTGGGGGGAGGGGAAGATGGAGAGGGACAGAGAGAATCTCAGACAAACTCCCCACTGAGTGCAGAGCCCAGATGCAGGGCTCAACCTCACGACCCTGAGATCATGATCTGAGTTGAAACCAAGAGTTGGACACTCAACTGACTGAGCTACCAAGGCGGCTCTAAAATACATTACTTATTGTGAGCCATAATCAAAAGCTTAAAATGGATGGGAATACATGCAATAGAATATTATTTAGCCTTACAAGGAAGGAAATTCTGACACATGCTACAAGATAGATGAACTTTGAAGAAATTATACTAAATGAAATAAGCCATCACAAAAGGACAAATACTGTAATGATTCTATGTATCTGAAGCACCTTAACTAGTCACATTTGTAAAGACAGAAAATAGAATGGTGTTTGCCAGGGGCTGGGTGGAAGGACAGGGAATGGGCACAGACTTTCAGTTTTGCAAGATGAGTTCTGGGAATGGGTGATGGGAATGGTATCGCAACAATGTGAATATACTTAGTGCCAATCAAAATGCTTACATTTCAGATGATGCATTTAACACCCTTAAATGATGAAGAGGGTAAACTCTCCTAAGGTTGGATCTGGGGCCTCAAGTGAGGTCCTACAGTCCCTTTGGCCTGACCAGATCGGAGCAATTACCATGCTGTACTGTAATTATCTGTTTACTTTTCCATCTGCCCTTACTAGACTGTCAACTGCCTCCTTAAAGCCAGGGGCAGTATCTGATTCATCACTGCATCCTGTGCCTACTATAATACTTACCACAGAGTAGATACTCTCTGAGTGATGAGTAGGTGGGCAAATAGAAGAATGTTCAAATGAATAGATTTCACATTCACAGGTTTTGAAATTCAAATACTTTCAGCTTGAAATACCTTTGATCAAGATCTAAAGAATGGTTCATCCAAATTAATAACAGTTACTATATTTGTTCAGCATTCAACAGTTTATAGAACACTGTCATATATTTTATCTTATTTGACAGACTTAATAACCTATGAAGTAAGAGGGATCCCTGGGTGGCGCAGCGGTTTAGTGCCTGCCTTTGGCCCAGGGCGCGATCCTGGAGATCCGGGATCGAATCCCACGTCAGGCTCCCGGTGCATGGAGCCTGCTTCTCCCTCTGCCTGTGTCTCTGCCTCTCTCTCTCTCACTGTGTGCCTATCATAAATAAATAAAAATTAAAAAAAAAAAAAAAAACCTATGAAGTAAGATAACCAACCACAAATAGAAGTCTTGACACTTTGTAACAGAATGAGTACTACACTTTATCTTAATTCTTAATTTAAAAACATGGTTATGAGTTGCAACCAACATCTATGAACCAACATCTATGAAAAGTCAAATAGATAAATAATAAAATACAGTGAGCAAGAGGGAATGAGTGAGAGAGAAAGCAGAAAGAAATTCCTAAAAGTCAATTTGTTTTTGTAAAAAAAATTTTAAAACAGGGGTGCCTAGGTGGCTCAGTCAGTTAAGCATCTGCCTTCAGGTCATGATCCTGGGGTTGAGCCCGGCATCAGGCTCCCTGCTCAGTGGGGAGTCTGCCAGCAACCCCTGCCAGCAACCCCTGCCAGCAACCCCTGCCAACAACCCCTGCTTGTGCTCTCTCTCTTTAATAATAAATAAAATCTTTAAAATAAATAAATAAATAAATAAATAAATAAATAAATAAATAAATAAATAAAAATAATGTGTGAAGTAAGAAGGAAAGCCACCATCATCACCTCATTATAAATGAGGATACTATGGGCTGTCCAAGGTCAAAAAGTCAGTAATGGAAAAAGCAGGACAAGTGCTCACACCTTCCTTCCACTCACTTTACTATGATGCATTTAACCTTCAGAAATGAAAACAATCAGAATAACTAATTCTGAAACCAGGACTTTTCAGAAAACAGTATACTATTTTCTGGCTTCCACAGGGTCTTAATAGGGTCCTAGTTCACAAGACCTTGTTAATATTAGCAAATATTAACTAGGTGCACTGCAGCAAAACCAGGCCTGATGTGCCTTGCTTTATTCTCATTTTCCAGAAAAAGAAAGAAAACTAAACACTCCAAGGACCAATATCTGGGATTTTCCCCTTACATTCACCTTATATCTCTGTGTTGCAAATCAAGCCCAATTTCTTTTGATTCTCATCAGAGAGAAATAAATAAAGCATTAATATTATTTATATCCCATTTGCATCCAAAAAGACAGAAAAGGAGAAGAGTTTAGCACTAGTCCCCATGTATGTAATGTCTTCCTTCTGCCCTCTCTGGTCCAAGTTAAACAATTCTTTTTTTTTTTTTTTCAAGTTAAACAATTCTAATTGCATTTTGCATATGATCTGTTTTCCAAGCATTCAGTCAAATAAAATATTTGTTCTTATGTGGACTCTATCCAATTGTTCCCAGTCTCTTCTTTACTTTTAGAGCCAAAACTGGACATGAGTCACCAGTAAGATTCTGGTTAAATGCAAGAATCGTGCAAAGATGAAGAAAAAAAAAATAGTGGGAGGTTGACTACCATATTATTCAGGAATAGCACTACTGAGTACCCAAAAAATACAAAAACACTAATTCAAAGAGATACATCCACCCCTGTGTTTATTGCAGCATTATTTACAACAGCCAAACTATGGAAGCAGCCCAAGGGTCCATAAAGAAGATATGGTCTATATATACAATGGGATATTATTCAGCCATCAAAAAGAATGAAATCTTGCCATTTGCAGTAACATGGATAGAGCTAGAGAGTGTAATGCTGAGCGAAATAAATCAGAGAAAGACAAATACCATATTATCTCACTCATATGTGGAATTTGAGAAACAAAACAAATGAGCAAAGGGGAAAAGAGAGAGACAAACTAAGAAACAGACTCTGAACTCCAGAGAAAAAACAGATGGTTACCAGAGGGGAGGTGGGTGGGGGCATGGGAGATGGGAGAAAAAGGGGAAGAGGATTCAAGAGTCCATTTACCATGATGAAAAACTAAAACTAAAATAAGATAAAAAAAGAATAGTGGGAGGATGACTTCATGGACCTTGAGCCTTACCCACCATATTTATACTAGTGCATGTCAGGCATACAAAATCCAGCCATCTGTGTCCACAGAGCAAAGCAAACACTGTGAGGCTCACGGCTACTGCCTTTGCACAAGAGAAAGGACAGAAAGAACGGCTAGACTGCAAAAAACCCTCCCCATTCCTACACAAACACACACACACCACAGTCACCGTTGCCTCTATCTAGGTCACTTAAGGACTGATTCTTTGCCTTTTGCAATGTAAAACTTAGCAAAACCCAAGACTCTGTTTTCAGGAGCACTGAGAAGGCCTGTGTCTCCATAATCACAAGTCCTGGAATTTTCCTGACTTCAAAAAGTTTATTCTGGTTTTCCATAAACCAGAAGTGCCAACACTTAAGGAAAAGTTTCTTACATCTAAAATCAATTTTAGGGGGGATCCCTGGGTGGCGCAGCGGTTTGGCGCCTGCCTTTGGCCCAGGGCATGATCCTGGAGACCCGGGATCAAATCCCACGTCAGGCTCCCGGTGCATGGAGCCTGCTTCTCCCTCTGCCTGTGTCTCTGCCTCTCTCTCTCTCTCTCTCTGTGTGTGTGTGACTATCATAAATAAATAAAAATTAAAAAAAATAAAAAATAAAAAAAATAAAATCAATTTTAAAAGAAGGTTCATTGGCAGACACAATATCCAAATTTCTAATTTAAAAAACTATGGTATCTTGCAAGAAGTTGCTATGGCCAAGCTCAAAAAGGGTGTTGCCTGTGTTCTCCTCTAGGAATTTAATGGATTCTTGTCTCACATTTAGATCTTTCATCCATTCTGAGTTTATCTTTGTGTATGGTGTAAGAGAATGGTCTAGTCTCATTCTTCTGCACGTGGATGTCCAATTTTCCCAGAACCATTTATTGAAGAGATTGTCCTTTTTCCAGTGGATAGTATTTCCTTCTTTGCCAAATATTAGTTGACCATAGAGTTGAGGGTCCATATTTAGGTTCTCTATCCTGTTCCATTGATCTATGTGTCTGTTTTTGTGGTACAATGGAATATTACTCAGCCATTAGAAATGATGAATACCCATCATTCATGGGTATGGATGTTCCATCCACATCGAAGCCCCTTCAGCTTCGATGTGGATGGAACCGGAGGATATTATGCTGAGTGAAGTAAGTCAACTGGAGGACAATCATTATATGGTTTCACTCATACGGGGAATATAAAAAATGGTGAAAGGGATTATAGGGGAAAGGAGAGAAAATGAGTAGGAAAAATCAAAGGGTGACAAAACATGAGAGACTCCTAACTCTAGGAAATTAACAAAGGGGGATCCCTGGGTGGCGCAGCGGTTTGGCGCCTGCCTTTGGCCCAGAGCGTAATCCTGGAGACCTGGGATCAAATCCCACATCGGGCTCCCAGTGCATGGAGCCTGCTTCTCCCTCTGCCTGTGTCTCTGCCTCTCTCTCTCTCTCTCTGTGTGACTATCATAAATAAATTAAAAAAAATTAAAAAAAAAAAGAAATTAACAAGAGGTAGTGGAAGGGGAGGTAGGTGGGGGGGAATGGATGACTGGGTGATGGGCACTGGGGAGAGCACTTGACGGGATGAGCACTGGTTGTTATACTATACTATATTTTGGCAAATCGAACTCCAATAAAAAAAAATATACAAAAAAAGAAAAAAATAAATAAGCACTTTGAAATATTCATGGTTATTGAATTTCCTTATTCCCATGGAGAAACAAGATAAAAAGTTCTTTTGAAATCTGAAAAAACAGGGAACCCTGGGTGGCGCAGCGGTTTAGCGCCTGCCTTTGGCCCAGGGCGCGATCCTGCAGACCCGGGATCGAATCCCACGTCGGGCTCCCGGTGCATGGAGCCTGCTTCTCCCTCTGCCTGTGTCTCTGCCTCTCTCTCTGCCTCTCTCTGCCTCTCTCTCTCTCTCTCTCTCTCTCTGTGACTATCATAAATAAAAATAAAATTAAAAAAAAAAGGGGGATCCCTGGGTGGCGCAGCGGTTTGGCGCCTGCCTTTGGCCCAGGGCGCGATCCTGGAGACCCGGGATCGAATCCCACGTCGGGCTCCCAGTGCATGGAGCCTGCTTCTCCCTCTGCCTATGTCTCTGCCTCTCTCTCTCTCTCTCTCTGTGACTATCATAAATAAATAAAAAATAAAAAATAAAAAAAAAAAGACTGAAATCTGAAAAAACAAACAACCTATAGTCAGTGAATCTAGGTGTTTCCAAAAGCAGCATTCCATCTGCTTGCTCCAACCTTCAGTTCCACAGCTGGAGCTTCATCCTTTTTTATCTGAAGGTGCTGCCAGGGCTACTACTGGGCAATATTCCTGAGAGAGATGCTATTTCGAGCTTTTATCAGCCATTTATAACTTGGAGGGAAAGTGTTTTAGATTCTATGCTGAAAGCAAAGTTTTGTTCTGGAGAAAGAAAAGCAAGAGTAGGAGACTAGAATGACAACCTTTTTGTCACACCTTATGGAGTATGCTTAACCATCTTTATGATAATTTCTCCCCCCATGAAATTTGAATACCACAGATAGACTGTACAGCTGTGTGTACATTGTATGTGTATCAGGGCTTTCTTTTTTTTAAGATTTTATTTATTTATTCATGAGAGACACAGAGAGAGAGAAAGAGGCAGAGACACAGGCAGGGAAAAGTAGGCTCCACGCAGGGAGCCTGACGTGGGACTGGATCCAGGGTCTCCAGGATCACGCCCTGGGCTGAAGGCAGCACTAAACCATTGAGCCACCTGGGCTGCCCCAGGGCTTTCTTTATACCAAAAAAGAGTTGTGGTTTCCCCAGTCCCCCAAGAACAAATGTCCCTGCTTGGGGTCAGTATTGTCCTCATTGAGAACGCATAGTTGAGAAGCCATCACCAGAAGGAAAATATAGTCATAACTAAGAAGTTGAGAGGCACCAGAGACACCGCTTGCACAGTGCTATTTGGCTTGATTTGAGCACACTGCCTTTCTGCATCCTTGATAACCATCCCAGACTGTGGGAACAGAATTCAGCCCATACAGTCTTTCACCACTTGTGGAGAAATTGCTGGAGCCAATGTTGTATACTTTTTTATTAATACTCCTGGCCCTGACAGTACTTAGATTAACTGGCCTCTGAGCAAGAGACAATGTTGCTGGGTAAGTAGGTCCCCAAGCAACACTTGTGATTCACTATGGGACGATGTGCAGGGCCAGGTGCCCCTGGAATGTAGTCAGGTATCAGACCAGAGGTCTGCAGGCATAGTCTGTCCTTTCCACCTGGTAATGGATGAGGCCTGACATCAGGAAACACATGACTGGTAGAAAGGGAAAAGGAGTACCAAGCTCCACCCTCCTCCAGAGAGGCAATGAGACATCACACGGGAGGCTGACTCCCAGCCAGTGTTGTCTACTTTTTAATTTATTCTACTCACTGCCTTGGTAATCAGAAAGTAAAAATGATTTTAAAGAGTCCCCATAGACCCTATTGTACACCTGAAACTAATATAAAAATGTATGTTAACTAACTGGAATTAAAACAAAAATATACATACATGCATACATACATACATAAGCAAGCAAGCACCGTAGATGCAAGCTAAGAGAAGAAAAACAGTGGAATTAGAAATCCAAGCCTGCAAAGAGCAACAGATAAAAAGCTGCCCACCAAATGCAAATCTAGATGAAAATAAGGTAAACAAGATAATGCCAGCTAGGGTTGTCCAAGGAAACAAAGAGTTCTATAAATATAGCCAGAAAAGAAAATATTTGTCTTAGCTGATGAGATCACCACACATGGCTCATGATAGGAATCTTCTGTTGCTCCCTTAATTGAAGCTTGGAAGAGAACAGAAATGAGAGCAGAAATCAGACTACCAGCCCACACGGTCTGTGTTCCAATAAGCCATTCCATTTTTAATTAAATGCAGCTGAAGTCATTAAGACTTGATACCATCAATCTGGACTGTGGCCTGTGTTTTCATTGATATGCTGGCCCCCACCTTTTCCACCCACCGACACCCCCCCACACACACACACACAACAAACTGGCTAGCAGCTTACCCACACTGAACAAATGGAGTCAAAAACAGGAAAAGGCGGATGGCTATGAGCTGGACACAGGCCTAGGGGAGGGAAAAGGCTAAAAACAAAACCCCAGCCTCCACTTCTCAGGGACTTCCTTTTACTCTGAAGGACACTCATTGTACAGGCAGGAGCAGGAGAAGAACTGGAGTCCTCCACAAATATTCAGTCCCTGATTTGTGCCAAATAGAGTTCTAGGCACTGAGAATATGGCAATGAATGAGATTAACTCTTTGCCTCAAAGAGCTTACATTTGGAGCTGGGAATGGGAGACTGGGGAATAGCTGGAGACAGACAACATAAATAATGAATATATGAGATATTTACATACTGATAAGTGCTATGTAGACACAAAATGGAGACAGAGAATTATTGGAAGGATTCTTTAGCTCAGGAGGTTAGGGAAGGCCTGTCTGAGCAGGTGCTGCAACCTGAAAGGAGGTGGTCAGGCAACAGGGCCAAGTGTTCCAAGAAGAAGGAACATGGAATGGAAAGCCACTGAGTCAGAAAACAGCTTGGCATGTTCAGAGGACATAAAGTAGGCCAGTAGGGCAGTACCATAGTGGGCCAAAGGGAGAAGAGGAAGGTGTCTGCAAAACCAGACAGGACCACTTATGTAGGCCCTTGTAGGCCATAGAAAGAGATTTGGATTCTGAGAATATTTTAAAAGGAAGAGTACTATGATGCACATCTATTTTAGAAAGATCACTCAGGCTGTGATGTAGACAATGGACTAGGCCAGACAAGGCCAGGAATAGAGATAGGAAGACTAGGTAGGGGCTTGGGTCCAAGGAAAAGAGAGGGTAATGATTTAGATCTAGGTGGACACAATGGGGTATTTAGTTGCAGTATATTTTGAAGGTAAAACAAATAATAAGATTCCTTGTGAGATGTAAGAGAAAGCAAAGATAAGGAGGACTCCTGGGTTTTTGTCCTAAGCAACAAGGTAAATGATAGCTTCATTTAATAAGACCAGGAAATAAATGGGTTTGGAGTGGGAAGGGATTAAGTATTCTGTTTTAGATATATTGACCTTGAGATGAGTACTCCACATTCTCTCTTGGACACGAAAAGAACATGGTGAACTTTATACCTCAGTTTCTTCATCTTTATAATATAATAGTACCTACTACCTTCCTGGGTTGATGTGAAGATTAAATGAGTTAATGTGGATAAAACAGAACAGTTCCTGGCACAGAACAAGCAGCATGATATGAGTTTTTAATATTAATAATAAGGCAGTTTCTTCTTTTTAATTGCAAATGGTGATGAGGAGGAGAGCAAGGAAAAAAATGTTGAAAATTTGGTAGAGACAGGGAAGCAGCAGGAGGAAGACCTTGTGGAGACAAGAATTGATTCCCAGAGTCCAAGTAGAAGACTGTAGTTAACAAGGACACTTCTGCTGCAGAAACAAGGAGGAGATTCTGCTGGTGTGTTACAAATGCAGTTGGACCACAGGGACGTGTGGAGGGAGGAGACAGTTGTCCTCTGACCACACCAATTTTCTCTATGAAATATGGGGCAAGTTCATTTTCTAGTATGTAGAGCAGGGAGGGAATAACATGAGAGTCAGGAACATGAAACTGTCTTCTCTAAAGTGGGAGGAGGAGCCCACGGAAAGGTAGAGCCTGGCAGGTGGGAGAAAATCTGGCATCTCTAACTGCCTCACATGATACCAGGTTGGTTTTGCGGTTTGTTCCAATTATTTATTCTCAGTTGAGCAGGTGTTTGGTGAGTAGCTGCTGTGTGTGTAGCATTGCAGTGCACACTTGGGGAATAAAGAGGGGAACAAGGTATGTGCAGTCTGGATAAAGAGAAAAGTTTTAGAATAAATTAAATAATTTGAGGCCAAAGATTATTCCGTTCAGAACCAAAAGAGCATGTTATAGAAAAGTATGCTATCAAATTCAGAGGAAATGGAATTTGTCATATGCTGGAACGATAGAGGATGGCCTCCCCATGGAAGTAGAGTCTGAGCTCAGCTTTGAAAGATAGGTTGTAGGAATTCAACTATCCCCAAACCAGAGGCCACTGTTACCTAAAATCCTTGGACCTTTGTATCCATCTTTATCATGAATAGTGCCCTAAGACTGCTCTAATAAGGTAGAGCTGATTTGCCTGCTTTGTCCAATGAGGACCCATCCATCCTGTGTCAACTGCTGAAACAATAGCAGAAGAATTCAGTAGGCTTCTAAGGGGAGTTCTTTTGATGGCTGGGCAGTAGTGTCTCCTGAAGCAAGAGAAGGTTTCTTCCATATTAATTGGCTTTCCTGTTCCTAACATCATTATTTGCAGGGCATATGGGAAACTGCTAATTAGGAAATATTCTGGCAGAAAGATAACCAAAAAGGTCATGCTGAAATCCATCCACATCTTTTTCCCTTGAAAAAAGGGCCCACATTCTTGTTCCTTGCATGATGGAACAGTCTGTTTTGCTATCAATGATTATCAGCCTTATCCAACTCTGAGGCTAGACCTCCTCTGAGGCCCTTCCTTGGGAGCTATCCCCGCAAAAGGGTCATAAGAGATTCTCCTGCCTCCCTTAAGTGGCAGGCTAAGGAATAAATGGAGAGACTCATGGCTGAACCCCAAAGATGTGCTCCCCATAGTGTTCCAGGCAGAAGGATCCAAGACTTGATCTGTGCTGGCAAAGTCATTTTTTAAAACTGGAATTGCTGGTAAGGCTGCTTCCCTAAAAGGCAACTCAAATCCCATCTTATCCTTGCCCTTCCCTGTAGCTATGGCTCTCTGCCATCATGCTGCTACTAAGATTCTCTAAAGCCAGGGGTTCTTCTGATCCATTTTCCCCTCTCTGAATCCCTTAACTCCCCACTCCGCTACCTATAGCCCCTCTAGCATAAAACTGGATGTTTGGAAAGCTTTTCCAAAACACTCTATAAAGTAAAATGCCTCTGATTACATATGGTGCAATGCACAGCCCCTATCTTCAGATTCTGGGATGGCACAAAGGCCTTCCTATTAGGCTTAAATCCAGTCCAGGCCACTTCAGGATTTCAGTAGTTACTACTCCTTCATATACCCCTGTTTTATGGTCTTGTCTCAGAATGGAGATCATTTAGAAGTTAGACAAATTTCGTTATCTTTCCTGTCTCCTCCAAATGGTTGTGATCCACTCAATTAGAGGAGTTATCATCGCCTAAAATAAAGATGGTTTCACAAAGGACTGTGGATTTTATTTGCCCTGCCCTTTGCAAAGTACATTCATGAAACAGGAGAGAAGAAGGGAGACGCTACATCCCTGAGGCCCCATGATCCTTCCTTAGGCTCTACTAGGAATAAGGACTGTGACCCAGACTTCATATATGAAAATCACACCTCGCCATCTTTCTCACTGTAGATGCTGTCTTTCTTGACTTCTGTCCCTGAGCCCTCAAGGTGAATTTTTTTATGGGCCTATCTGACTCCGCAGGCTAAGGAGTGGTAGTAAAAAACAGAGTAGCTTTGAAAATCCCCATAAAAGTGAAGCAATGAAAAAAACTAAAAGTGAAGCAATGAAACACTTAGAATATGAAGGAGGACAGGAAGGGGAATCCATTAAAGGCAATTAATAAGACAGATAAAAATTGAAGGGTTGATAAAAAGAGATAAGTAAGAGGAGTCAGGGTGAGATAATTGGGGTGAAAGAAGCCTGATGTAATAATAACAGTGAGCTCCACTTGCTGATTGCCAAGCTCCGTAAATGGAGAAAGACAGAAAGGGCTTCTGCTTGCCTTTGGAAGGAAGGAACTAATCCCTTTGGAGAAGGAATGGGTTCTAAGAGGGTCAAAAGAATTGTTGTAGACACCACATGGTTCCCAAGGAGTAAGGGAATGTAAACCAGCAGTGAGAGCAAGTCACTTCTGTGCATGTCTGTTCTAGTTGTGCTTCTGGCTCTCTGTGTGGTTCTAGATTTGTTATTTGCTTCCTGGATTCTTCTTAAATGCACTGACACATGATGCAGATTTGAGAGCTATATTTATTAAATATTCTCAGGTCCTGGAGAAAATATTTTTCTTATTTATTAATTCATGTTAGCTTATTTATATTTCATGACATCTACACCTTCCTTTTGAAGAAATCAATAAGAGATGTGATCTAGATAGAGTATGCACCAAGAACCAGAAGACATGGCTTAAGATTGCCAGAGAACATAAGACAATATATATGTGCCAATAGTCCATTTTTTAAAGATTTATTTATTTTAGAGAGAAAGAGAATGTGTGCAAGCAAGTAGAGGAAGGAGCAGAAGGGGAGGGAAAGGAAGAGGAAGAGGGAAAGAGTCTCCTCTGAGAACAAAACCCTAAGTGAAAACGGATTTCATGATTGTGAGATCATGACCGGAGCTGAAACCAAGAATTGATTGCTTGACAGACTGAGCCACCCAGGTGCCCCAGCCAATAGTCCATTTTTAAACCAATGTTCTTTGTTGGAAAGTATTGTAAGCATTAATAAAGACACTATCAGAGATACCTAGTATTTCCTAAGCATTGTTTGTGGGGAGATCAGAAAAACTAAACTTCTGAAGAAAGGTCTCCAGTTTAACTCAATCATTTGGCCCTTCAAGTTGATCTGTCTGTAATTTTTCCTTCTACAAATGATTTTCTGATTTGGGGGTCACCTAATGCTACCTAGATAATACCTTAGGTTCAATTTGTGACAGCAAGTTACCATCTTGAACTTGGTAAAGTTCAGGACCTATACAGACATATAGGCAGTCTGTATAGGTTTTCAATGGTGTGATTCTTTATTCTTTATTTCCTTCTAAGGAATAGTTACCAAATCGTTAGCTTATAGATTCATAGATTGAATGCCCATGAGCCTTAAGTTACCATATAGCAGATAAAGACAAGTCACTAAAAAATAAATAAATAAATAAAAAATAAAAAAATAAAGACAAGTCACTTACCCAAAGGCACATGGCAAGGTGCAAGGCAGGATCAAGATCTTCATTTCCACTCAACCCCATAGCATTTCAGGTTTACTTGTAGATTCAATGATAACATTTAAGGATTGAGTGACTGTGATCAATTTGATACTGTGTGGGGAGATCCCCGGGTGGCTCAGCGGTTTAGCACCTGCCTTCGGCCCAGGGCGTAATCCTGGAGTCCCGGCATCAAGACCCATATCAGGCTCCCTGAAGGGAGTCTGCTTCTCCCTCTGCTTCTGTCTCTGCCTCTCTGTCTGTGCATCTCTCATGAATAAATAAATAAAATCTTTAAAAAATTTTTGACACTGTGGAAAAGCACATAAAAATAGTTTTTGTTTGTTCAATCTTATGTTTATGACAGAAAAAAATGAATGCCAAAACCAACTTGTCAATTAGAGCCTTTTTTTTATTGGTTGTAGGTGATACTTGACAAGTAATAGGGATTAGCAAATGAATGTCTTATAAGGATAAAAGCTCAATTTCCCATATTAAAAATAACCCATTGAACGCTACCAATATTTTTATACTTAACAACTGTCCTTCATACACATATCTGCAGGATCTGTGACATCTGCCCCTTTATTTATGTCAGTAATATTTCTATAGGTTTTTTTATACTTTATTAGTCACTTTTTAAACTCCATTTTACCCTAGAGACAAAGGGTAGGTAGAAGTAAGTATTTTTCAAAAATCAAGGAAAGTAAAAATGTTTGGTTTAAGATCATTTAGGAAGTATGTTGTGGGTCTAGTAGGAGTCTAACCAGAATATCTAGGTCTAGGGCCTATGGTAGAACTAAGACTTGAGAAAGAGGGAGGAAGGGAGGGAGAAAAGTAAGTCTGGAGAAGTAAAGAAAGAGGGAAAGATAATGAGGGAAGAGATTGGTTCTGCTTCCTCCTGAAGGCCGCCCAGCAAAATCCATCAACTAAGAGCAAGACAAGCATTGCATAGAGAAATGGGAGCATGACCAGTCAGAGATGTTTTAGCCTTGCACACATCCTAGGTCTAAGAGTTTGCTGAGCTGGTGCCCTGTTCAGGTTATACATCCTTTGTGAACTTCTGAGCTTCACCTGCAAGGGGTCCTCCTTTACTCTCGTGTATCCCTAAGCCCAAAGCTCTCCAGGGATTCTGCAGGGCCTGTGAGAGCAGCACTCATCCCTCCAGGGAGAGAGAGAAGTGAGCCCTGGTGCTCCAGTCCCAGGACTTGGGAGGACAGAAGCGGGGAGAGGGGTGAGGAGAAGGGCTGGGGAGGAGGTTTTCATCTCCAAGCCAGATAGCTGCTCTAGGGAGGAGAGTGATGGCAAATGAAGTCTTGCTATTATTTTCCTATGTTGCTGCTGGGGATGGGGGCTCCTGGCAGCTGGCTTTGGCCCTGGCTTTGGCCTTTGTTTCCCTACTCTCCCCTCTTGGCACAGTTAGAGGCTTTCAGTGTTGTGCTTTCAGGGTCACATGGTTAAATCTTTGCACAGCTGCCTGCAGGAAAAAAAAATGAGACAGACTGAGACAGAGAGAGCACCCATTCTATTATTAACATGTGTGAGGCTAAACAATTATTATTGGCATGACTGAAAGTCCATCAAAACATTCTCTCCCTGACCCCTACCCCTAGTTATATAACAAACCACCTCTCACTCCACTTCTGGACTATTCACACCCAAATCATCCTCTGTCCTCCACACACATGCTTCTGTCTGCATTCCTATGGACACACACTCTCTCACAGCCACAATACAGAGGGTGTGCATATATCATTAACACACCTGCTGAAAGGGAAGTCAACATTTTTATCAATCCAATAACTTCTGCACCTGATGTTGGATAAAAAGTCTGGGTTTTTTTTTTTTTTTTTTGGAAGATGTTAGCAGCTCTGGCAATTCACACAAACACACACACACACACACACACACACACACACCTGATCTTTTCTAAACTACTTCAAAGTTTTATGATGTGTCCTTAAACCCTCTCTCTTCAGTATAAACTCATGAACTCCATCCTCCTGTTTTCCCCTAACAGTACATCTTTCCCACCTGAAAAGTTAACACAACTATGGTTTTTCAAAGACCAGTCCTCATGTCTCTCCAGGCTCCCCTAGTGAGTTTTACTCATCAGTCTTTCCCACAAAACCCTGACTACTGCTCCATTTATTTCTACATGTTTATACCATCATTAATGGCCTTTCCAAGTCACTGCAAGCAGCAACAGCAAAAGCGGGTAGGGGTCCTTGGCATGCCCTGTGTTGCTTCAGGCTACCTCAAATTGGTCTTTACTAACCTAATACCTTGAATGGCCAACAGAAAATGTGGTCTTACAAAACATGGTTATGACGTAAAATGGTACATTTTTTAAAAAACAGACCAGTGTTAAATATCCAAATAAAATGTCATGTGATATTGTGATCTGCATCACTAGAATTGGTCTCTTACTTCTCGGGGGGGCGTTACTTGTTACATTTAAATGTGTAACATTTGATATGCTGTTTAAAAACAGTCTCATTATTTTATAGGTCCAATTCTGCTATATCCAAGAGGGTTTGAAATATACAGAAGCATAAAGATAACTAACAAGTACGCAATAAATGCTTCCAATGCTTATCTCTTGGTTTATTTGTTGGAATTGTATCCTGTATCACAGGGCATGGCAAACTACAGCCTGAAGGCCAAATCTTGTTTTTGTGCAATCTGTGAACTAAGTTTGGCTTTTGTATTTTTTCGATAGCTGGAAAAAAAAAAGGAAGAATATTTAATGACGTGTGATATTATATGAAATTCAAATTTCAGTGTCCAAAAAATTTTATTTGAACATAGCCACCCTTATTTACCTATTTTCTATGGCTGCTTTCTTACTACAACAATGGAGTTGACTACCTACAACAGAGACCATATAGCTCCCAAAACCTAAAATATTCACCATCTGGCCTTTTACCAGAGAAGTTTGCTGACACCTGCTCTACAGTGTGGCTTTTCTTTTTTCTTTTTTCTTTTTTTTTTTAAGGTGTTGTTTATTTATTCATGAGAGACATAGAAAGAGGTAGAAACATAGGCAGAGGAAGAAGCAGGCTCCCTGCGGAGAGCCTGATGCGGGACTCCACTTGATCCCAGGACCCCGGGATCACGACCTGAGCCAAAGGCAGACAATCAACCCCTGAGCCACCCAGATGTCCCTACAGTGTGACTTTTCTATCCTTAAATAACTTTGGGAAAGGATCTATATATTTAGGAATAAGTTTGGTTTACTAGAAACAGAGGCCTGAAATAATAGTGGCTTATACAAGGTTAGGGGTTCGTTTTTCTCTCATGTAAAAAAAGAAAATTGAAGAAAGGCAGACTAAGCTGGCATAGTGTCCTGGTGATCATCAGAAACTAAGGCTTCAGGCAGCTCAGCGGTTTAGCACCGCCATCAGCCCAGGGCCTGATCCTTGAGACCCCGGATCCAGTCCCACATCAGGCTTCCTGCATGGAGCCTGCTTCTCCCTCTGCCTGTGTCTCTGCCTCTCTCTCTCTCTCTCTCTCTCTCTCTCTCTGAGCCTCATGAATAAATAAGTAAAATCTTTAAAAAAAAAAAAAAAAAACAACAACTAAGGCTTCTTGTATCTTTCTGCTTTGCCATCTTCCTTAATGGCTTTCATCTTGACGATTACCTCAGTCACATAATGGCTACTGGAATCCCAGTCATCACACATGTTCCCAGGACTAGAAAGTGACAGTGTGATCAGGACAAAACAGCAGTCCCCCAACTGAGTTAACTATCAATAAACAGCTTCACCAGAAGTTCTATCCAAATATTATTCTCCTCCTCCTCCTCCTCCTCCTCCTCCTCCTCCTCCTCCTCCTCCTTCGTTTTTATCCAAATATTCTTCTTATACCTAATTGGGCAGCTCTATTTGCAAAAGAGGCTGATAGATGTTCTTTATTGCTGAGAACATTGCCACTCAAATAAAATCAGGATTCTGTTAGTGACACACAAGGAGAGTGGGTAATGGCTGGGCAACCAACGATCTCTGCCCCAGGAACAAATGGGCTCTCTGTATCCTTTTCAATATATTCTGTGTAATAGTTTCTCATAAACATAAGAGTTTTTTTCAATTACTTTTTTTTTTTTTTTTTTTTTTTTGCCTTTTTTAAGCATACATCCTTACTCAGCCTCCTCAGGTCTAACTCTTCACAAAGTATATTCTACAAATATTGAGTCAGTTAGCCTTTACAATAACCCTGTGAATCACAACAATTACTACTGGAAAACTGAGGAAAATTAAAATTCAGAAAAATGAAGTAGAATGTCCAAGGTCACTCAAATAAGAAGTAGCAACAGTGGGGGATCTCTGGGTGGCGCAGCGGTTTAGCTCCTGCCTTTGGCCCGGGGCGCGATCCTGGAGACCCGGGATCGAATCCCACGTCGGGCTCCCGGTGCATGGAGCCTGCTTCTCCCTCTGCCTGTGTCTCTGCCTCTCTCTCTCTCTCTGTGTGACTATCATAAATAAATAAAAATTAAAAAAAAAAAAAAAAAAAGAAGTAGCAACAGTGGAACTCAAGTCCAAGTCTCCTCCCCAAATCCAGTTGGCTTTTTCCACCATATCAAAACTGTACCCAGTTTGATGGCACAGATACTCAGACCATTCCCTGCCAACAATATCCATTATCTCTACTCCTCTCTCTCAACCAATTTTTTTCTTTCCCATGTCGTCCTCTCCTCCCTACTAACTTGGCCTCATTGAGGCCCTAAGAGTTTCTTGCCCAGACACCTCTTTTCTGATTGTCTTGTCTCTAATGCTTTTTGTCCTATTAAGTTTTATTTGCAAGCCATTTTTTCCTCTACTGTCTCTTTATACCAATGATTATATTTAAGTAATTAATGAACAGCAACATAACTTTACTCAACAGTATATATTAATGTTCCAAAAACCAGACGCACAAAAAATAAAACTATTAATAAGGATGACAACCAAATGTGTGGCATAGCCATCATCCTCTGTCACTTTCCTCAACTTGTGACTCGGTTTATGCATGCTTTAAAAAACACAGACTTTTTTGTAAAGTATTATTTAAGTAATCTCGACACCCCACAAGGGACTTGAACTCACAACTCTGAAATCAAGAGTCCCATGCTCCTCTGGCTAAGCCAGCCAGGTGTCCCTAAAAGACACATTTATTGAAAATTCATGAATATATTTTTTTAAGATTTTATTTATTTATTCATGAGAGACACAGAAGGAAAGAGAAGCAGAGACACAGGCAGAGGGAGAAGCAGGCTCCATGCAGGGAGCCTGATGTGGGACTCAATCCCAGGTCTCCAGGATCATACCCTAGGCTGAAGATGGCACTAAACCACTGAGCCACCAGGGCTCCCCTCATGAAGATTTTTAATTGGCCATGATGGTTAATTATAAATTCATTTTTCCAGCTTTATTGAGGTATAATAATTGCCATATAACTTTGTATAAGTTTAAGATGTTCAATGTGTTTTGATAAACTTATACATTGCGAAATGATTACCACCATACATACCATTAACTAATACTTCCATCACATCACATAATTATTACTGTGTGTGTGTGTGTGTGTGTGTGTGTGTGTGACATCTTCTTTATCCATTCATCCACTCAGACTTAGGTTGTTTCCATATCTTGACTATTGTGAATAAACGCTGCAGGGCACGCAGAGGTCCAAATATATCTTTGAGATAGATATTTCCATTTCCTTTGGATATATACCCAGAAGTGGAATTGCTGGATCTTATCATAGTTCTATTTTTACATTTAGACACTGGTTTACATAGTCACTATACCAATTTACAATCCCACCAACAATGCATAAGCATTCTCTTTTCTCCACATCCTCACCAAACACTTGTTATTTCTTGTCTTTTTGACAATAGGTATTCTAATAAATATGAGGTGATAGCTCACTGTGTTTTGGATTTGTATTTTCCTGATTATTAGGGATGCTGAGCACCTTTTCATGTACCTGAAGATCATTTTTGTATCTTCCTTGGAAAAGTATCTACTAAGTTTATTCGGTTCCTCTGCCCATTTTACAATCAGGTTGCTTTTTGTTTTGGTTTGTTTTTTTTTGTTTTGTTTTGTTATTTTATTGAATTTTTGTTGTCATTGTTTTCTTGCTATTGAGTTGTATGAGTTTCATACACGTATTTTAGATATTAACCCCTTATCAGATATATGAGTTGTAAATATTTTCTGCCATTATGTTAGATTGTCTCTTCATTTTGCTGATGGTTTTCTTTGCTGTGAAGAAGCTTTTTAGTTTGATGTAGTCCTACTTGTTTGTTGTTGCTTTTGTTGCCTTTGCCTTTGGTGTCAAATCCAAAAAATCATTGCCAAGATCAATGTTAAGGATTTACCCCCTGTGTTTTTCCTAGGAGTTTCACAGTTTCAGGTTTCCAAGTCTTTAATCCATTTTGAGGTGATTTTTGTGTATAATGTAAGATTGCCTGGTTTCATTGTTTTGCATGTGGACACCCAGTTTTCCTAACACCATTTATCAAAGAGATTATCCTCCCCCCACTGTAAATTCTTGGCTTCTTTGTAATAAGTTAATTGACCATTTTTGTGTGTTTATGTCTGGTCTCCCTATTCTGTTCTACTGTTTTTTGCGAATACTATACTGTTTTGATGACTGTTGCTTTGTAATATAGTTTGAAATCAGGAACTGTTATGATTCCAGCTTTGCTCTTCTTTCTCAAGATCACTTATTCAGGGCTTTTGTGGTTCAATATCACTTTTAGGATTGCTTTTTTCAATTTCTGTGAAAAATGCCATTGAAATTTTGATAAGAATTACATTGAATCTGTAGATTATCTTAAGTAGTATGGATATTTTAACAATATTAATGCTTCCAATTTCAATAGAATGTCTTTGTTCATCCTTTGCTTTCAGTCTGTACATGGCTTTAACATCTGAAGTGAGCTTAGAGTCAGCAGCATATAGTTTTGTCTTTTTTTATACATTCAGCTACATTGTATCTTTTGATTGGACAATTTAGGCCATTTACATTTAAAGCAATTATTGATAGGTATAGACTTGCCTTTATCATTTTGTTAATTGAATTCTGATTGGTTTCTAATTCCTTTTTTCCTTTCTTCCTCTTTTGCTGTCTTTGTGATTTGATGATTTTCTCTGGTAGTATCCTGTGATTCCTTTTTCTTTCTCTTTTCTGTATCTATTATAGGTTTTTGCTTTGTGGTTACCTTGTTTTATATAAAACGTTTTCTTTCTTTCTTTTTTTTAAGATTTTATTTATTTATTTAATCATGAGAGACACACACAGAGAGAGAGAGAGAGAGAGAGAGGCAGAGACACAGGCAGAGGGGTAAGCAGGCTCCATGCAGGGAGCCCGATGTGGGACTCGATCTGGGAACTCCAGGATCACGCACGCCCTGGGCCAAAGGCAGACGTTCAACTTCTGAGCCACCCAGGCACCCCTATAAAACGTTTTCTATTTATAACAATCTATTTTAAGCTGATCACAACTTAACTTTGCATATAAAAGCTTATATTCTTACACTGCTCTCAACCATTTTGTTTTTGATGTCAGTTCTTTTTTACATTGTGTATCCATTAACAAGTTATTGCAGTTATATTTATTTTAATACATTTGTCTTTAACCTTTATACTAAATTATGAGTGATTTCTCCACTACCATTACAACATTAGAGTATTCTAAATTTAATGACATATTTATCTTAACCAATGAGATTTATACTTTCATATTATCTCATGTTACTAATTGGCATTTTTCCTTTCAGCTTGAAGAACTCACTTTAACATTTTTTTGTAAGGGAAGGCTACTGTAGATGAACTTCTTCAGCTTCTGTTTACCTGGAAAATTCTTTGTCTCTTCTTCAATTCTGAAAAAATTCTTTGCCAGGTGGAGTATTCCTGGTTGGCAGTATTTTTTCTTTTACCACTTTGAATCTATCATCCCACTCCCTTTTTTAGAAAAACGTCTCTACCCTTAATGTGGGGCTTAAATTTACAACCCCAAGGTCAAATGTTGGATCCTCCACTAACTGAGCCAGCCAGGCACCCCTGCTCCCTAGCTTGCAAAGTTTTTGCTGAAAAATATGCAATAGTCTTATGGAAGTTCCCTTGTACATAATAAGTTGTTTTTCTCTTGCTACTTTTAAAATTCTGTCACCTTTAACTTTTGACAATTTAATTATAATGTGTCTCAGTGTGGGTCTCTTTGGAATAATTTTCCTTGGAACTCCCTGAGCTTCCCTGGATCTGGATAACTATTTCTTTCCCAGGTTAGGGGAGTTTGCAGCCAATTTTCATTTGAATAAGCTTCCTGCCCCTTTAATGTCTCTTTTTGTTCTAGGACACACACACACACACACACACACACACACACCCCATTCAACTTTATGGTGTCCTGTAAGTCCCTTAAGCTATTTTCTCTTTTTCTTTCTGTTTGCTTTTTTTTTCTGTATTTTTACTTTTTTTCTGTTTGCTTTTTGATCCTCTAATTAGATGAATTCCTGTGCCTTGTCTTCTAGTTTCCTGATCTTTTCTTCCAATTGAGCTAGAATACTGCTCAAACTCTTAAATTTTTCAGTTCATTTAAATTCCTCAGCCTTATGATTTCTGTTTGGTACTTTTTTATATTTTCTATCATTCTGTTGAAATTCTCACTTTGTTCATGTGTAGTTTTGACCTCACTGAGCATTTTTATGACTATTTTTTTGAACTGTCAGGTAAGTCATTTATCTGTTTCATTAAGACCTGTTTCTAGGGTCTATCTTGTTCTTTTGCTTGAAACATATTTCTCTATTTCTTAAATTTCTTTGACTCCCTGTGTTGGTTTCTATGTATTAAATAAAACAGCAATCTCTCCCAGTTTTGAAAGAATAGTCTTGTGTGGTAGATGAACCTCACCAATTTGCCTGGCCTGTGTGCCTGGTTGCCTCTTGAATTTTTGTGATAACCCAAGCCACCTTCTTTGTTCTTAATGGCTCCCATAGTTGAAGGTGTGCCAAGACCCATAAGTGTCCCAAAGGGAATGATTATGGTCAATGTCAATACCTAGATACAGGCTGTTTGGAAGCTAACCAGGCAGCTGCTGGGAAAGTGTGTAGTTAGGCCCCTTCCAGGGAGAAACTGGGAAGTGGGCATTTTTGTCTATTGCCTCTGTGCTGAACCCTGGGTGTGTAATCATGGGTGAGAGTGTAGTCCTGGGCCTATTAAGAATTTGTGTGCTTTTAATAGTACCATGGGACTCCTGAATACATGCCCCACTGGCTATCAGAGCCAGGTGATCTGTGGACCCATCTCCCAGCTGGCACCCATAAAAGTGGGCTACAGACATGGATATAAACTTCATCCAGAGAGATATGGTGATTTGATATAAGCAGGAGGTAGAAGGCAGGGGAAGCAGGGAGGTGTCTGCCAGTTTCCCTGGTCTTTTTTTTTTTTTTTTTTTTTTTTTATGATAGTCACACAGAGAGAGAGAGAGAGAGAGAGAGAATGGCAGAGGCACAGGCAGAGGGAGAAACAGGCTCCATGTACCGGGAGACCGACGTGGGATTCGATCCCGGGTCTCCAGGATCGCGTCCTGGGCCAAAGGCAGGCACCAAACCGCTGCGCCATCCAGGGATCCCTCCCTGGTCTTTGAAGATGATTGCAATCAGCTCCTCAATACCTGCTAAATTAGAAGCTTGACCCAAAGGCAGCAGCTTTTTTTTTTTTTTTTTTTTTAAAGTAGGCTCCATGCCCAGTGTGGGACTTGAACTCATGATTCTGAGATCAAGAGTAGCATTTTCTACCTTAAAGAAAGAATGTAGATGGACCCTATTCAGGGAAAGGCTGGGAGACTGGCAGGTTTTGCTGGCTCCCCATGCACTGAACCCTGAGGTAATGGCAAGAGTGAGTGCTCAGGTCTGTTAATAACTGCTCCTTTGTTTCACTGTAGTCTTGTGGGTCTCATAAACTCAAGCCCCAGCGACTTTCAGAGATAGATATTTTGGGAGCCTATCTATTGAGTGGAAATCTTAAAAGTAGGAGTACTAAATATTGGGTCCAAACCCTTCACTCCTTGGGAAGCTGGGAATTAGGGATTCCCTCCTGATTGTATGGCACTGTGCTGGCAGTGGGATTTATGATAAGCGTGTATCTCAGACTTTCCTATCCATTTGATGTGGATATCTTCTTGTTTTGCCTGATGTATAGAAATTACTCAACCAGTTCTGAATTATTTTCAGAGGGAGCTACTCCATGTGTAGCTATTCATTTGGTGTGTCCAAAGAGGGAGGGGAGTTTAGGAGCTTCCTGTATCATCATCTTTATTTATTTTTTAAAATATTTTATTTATTTATTCACAAGAGACAGAGAGAGAGAGAGGGGAGACATAGGCAGAGTGAGAAGCAGGCTCTCCGGAGGGAGCCAGATGCAGGACCCAGGACCCAATTCCAGGACCAGGATCACGCCCTGAGCTGAAGGCAGATGCTCAACCGCTAAGCCACCAGGTGTCCCTATATCATCATCTTTAAAGACTACTCCTGAGCAAACCTAAATTCATTCTTAATAAGCAATAAAAAACATAAAAGTATATATCCACTGAAAAATAAGTCTCCTTTTCATCTCTGTCTCCAGCTATCTAGCTCTCCTACCCAAAACAATTCTTGCTTCTTGAGTATACTTACGTAGGTAGTCTATGCATTTTCCAGTACATGTACGTACATACATGCATATAGATGTCTGTATAATATTTTGTTAGCATAAATGGTAGTATATTATATACACCATTCTGTATAATACTTCTCTTACTTAACAGTATATCTTAAGGTTCATTCCACCTGTAACTAGGTCTGTTTAAAACTCAGATCTTAACCATGTTATTATGCTACTTAAAATTCTTTAGTGGCTCCAATTATCCCACAGAATGAAATGTATGCTCCTTAGTTTAACTTCAAGGTCCTCTCTAACCTGGCTCTTCCTAGTACTTCAATCTTCTCTCCCACCATTCACTGATTCCTTATGTTCTAGTAGTCAAACTACCTTCCATCATACTCTCTGTGTTATTTCATAAGTCAGAGCCTTCCCACCTTTCTTCACCTTAATTACATTTACTTACCTTCAAAACAAATCAAGGTGTTTCTTTCCCAAGAGGCTTTCACTTTACCCCCAGACTGGTCCAAGGATTCCTGCGTACCTATATCATAGACATAATCATGGTAGGTAAAAAGCATCTGTTTATGTGTGCATGTTCATCACTTATCTGCCCCAAAGCAAGGATTAACATTTTTGGTTCATTGTTTTGTATCCCCAGAACCTACATCATGTCTAACATATAGTAGAAGCTAAATAAATATTTATTGACAAAGACTGATTTAAACTATTGAACTTTCTCTGTGGTAAGGGTAGAATCCATTTTTAAGGCTGAGAGTCTAATGAAATAGTACACATTTCTAGAAAAAGTGAGTTGTGATTCACAGTTTGGGATGGGGCTATAAGGAAACTTTCTTGAAAAGTTGATTGGACATGTTGGAGGTGAGAGCCAAATCTTGCATTGGAAATGGCTAGTGGGTAGGAAATGAAGAAACCTAAGAAGCATCAATGAAAGGAGAGAAGGGGGGTTAAGGAGGAGTACAGCAGGCAGAGATATTAGGACCTAAATTGGACATGCTGGGATGAAATAGCAAAAGAAGCTGTAGTAGTAGATTTTAGTTCAGGGTCTTTTTTTTTTTTTTTAGTGCAGGGTCTTTGTTCACCTATAGACAGCCTGCATATCAATAGAGAAGGATCCTCCACACTGCAAACTCCATAGTCCCAAAATGACCTTTTCCCCTCCACTCTTCACTCCCTGATGAAGCAGTAATATCTCTCAATGGTCTGGAGAAAAAAAGATGAATTCTCATAGTATTGATAATTATATCTACAACTGTTGATGTCGTTTGAAGTGGTGGAGTTCAGAGCCAACAGCTAAGAAAGAATTCTTGAGACGTCTTTGGTGCACAAATATCATTTTATTAAACATAGGGACGGGACTCATGGGCAGAAGGAGCTGCACTGGGATTGTGAGGAGTGGCTGATTATATAAAATTTTCTATCTTATGGAAGGGTGGGTGATGTTAGGTTCCAGGAAATTGAGTTTATAGGTTTCTGGAGATTGTTTTTTTTTCTTGTAAATCATTAAGACAGTTGCAAACTGATGGAGACTCATGTCCTGCATGACTGTGATCTCTATCAGTTAACCACCTGTTTTTACCTTTCCTTTGTTCTTGGGAGCCAGGAGTGCAGAGGAATGTCACACATATCCCACCTGGGGTGGGGGGTCTGGGATGTTAACATGTGCTTTGTCCTCAGCTTGCCTTTTGCTTCCTCCTCACTGTGGTTAGGGCTCCTCTTAAGGGATGCAGGTGTCATAAGCACTGATGACAGGGACACCTTCTCAAAGAGATCAGAGAAGGCTTGCCAGAAGGCTTCTCAACCTCAGCTGAGATCTGGAAGTTGACTAGGAGTTAGCTAGACAAAGGGTGATATGAGTGAAGGGGAAGGAACTGTGTTTCAAGCAGAGGGAAAACAACGTGTATGGAACACCAAGGAAGGAAGAAGTCCGGCTTATTGGAGAAAATAAATTAAAGAGTAATATAGGGTGAACAGCAGGAGACAACGCTGGTGAAGTAGGCAGAGGTCCCATCAGGCAGGGCCAGAAGGATTTTGTACTTTATCCCAAGAGCATTAAGAAGCACCTTAAGGCACAGAGGAATGATGTGATTTGTGTTTATAAAATATCACTCTTGGGGCAGCCCCGGTGGCCCAGCAGTTTAGCGCTGCCTTTGCCCCATGGTGTGATCCTGGAGACCGGGGATCGAGTCCCACATCAGGTTCCCTGTCTGGAGCCTGCTTCTCCCTCTGCCTGTGTCTCTGCCTCTCTCTCTCTCTCTCTCTCTCATGAATAAATACATAAAATCTAAAAAAAATTAAAAATAAAATAAAATATCACCTTTGTCCATCAACATATAAGTGAATAAACAAAATTTGCTGTATACATACAATGGACCAACATTCAATCTTAAAAGGAAGGAAATTCTGACATGTACTACAAGGTGAATGAACCTTGAGGACACTGTACTAAGTTAAATAAACCAACACATAAGGACAATATTGTATGATTTCACTTTTATGAGGTACCTAGAATAGGTAAATCCATTAAGACAGAAAGTAGAATAGAGGTTACCAGGGTCTGGGTGGGGGTAGCATGGAGAACGGGGAGTTTTTGTTCAATGGGTACAGAATTTCAGTTTGGAGTGATGAAAAAAATTCTGAATATGGGTTGTGGTGGTGGTTGTAAGGCATGGTGAATGTACTTAAGGCCACTGAATTGCACATTTAAAAATGGCTTAAATGTTCTCAAACTATGAATAGCCAAACAATCTTGAGAAAGAAAAACAAAGCTGGAGGGAAACACTTCCTGATTCCAAACTACATTACAAAGCTACAGTAATCAAAACAGTATGGTACAGGCATAAAAACTGACATATGGACCAATGGAACAAACTAGAGGATCCCAGAATACTCCCCCCATATATGGTCTAATGATCTTCGTCAAGGATGTCAAGACCATGCAATAGGGAAAATATAGTCTCTTCAACAAATGGTGCTGGGAAAGTTAGATATACACATTCCCTACTTGTGCTCTCTCTCACTATCTCTGTTGCAATCTCCATCTCTATCCCTCTCTCAAATAAATAAATAAAATCTTTAAAAAAATAAATAAAAGTATATTTTAAAAATCTGGAAAAAAATTAAGGGAGTTAATGTCCAATATATAGAGAGAACTCTTACAACAACAACAAAAAAATAGCCTGATTTAAAAATGGGCAAGAGACTTGAGTAGACATTTCCTCCAAAGAAGATGTACAAAAGATTAAAAAAAAAAAAAAAAAAAAAAGAACACATGAAAATATACCTCACATCACTAATCATCAGGGAAATACAAATCAAAACCACAATGACATATCTCCTCATACCCACCAGGATAACTACTATCAAAAAGGGGAAT
This sequence comes from Canis aureus, assembly GCF_053574225.1. Classification (NCBI taxonomy): domain Eukaryota; kingdom Metazoa; phylum Chordata; class Mammalia; order Carnivora; family Canidae; genus Canis; species Canis aureus. The sequence goes on along the minus strand of NC_135635.1, from coordinate 46,712,324 downwards.
AAAAACAAAAAATAAGTGTTGGTGAAGATACAGAGGAATTGGAAGTAGTCCATACTTGTGGCTACCTGGTTCCTTTAAGTCTCACCCCCAACATAAAATGATGTAGTTGCTGTGGAAAACAATACAGAGGTTCCTCAAAAAATTGAAAATAGAATGGTTACCATATGATCCAACAACCTGACTTCAGAGTATATACCCAAAGGAATTGAAAACAGGATCTCAAAGAGATATTTGCACACCCATGTTCATTGCAACATTTTTCACAAAGGCCAAGAGGTGGAAGTAACTTAAATGTCCATTGATGAAGGAATGGATAAAGAAAATATAGATATATTCAATGGAATATTATTCAGCCTTTAAAAAGAAGGAAATTCTGTCACATGCTACAACATAGATGAACCTTGAAGACATTATGCTAAGTAAAATAAGCCAGTCACACACACACATACACACACACAAATACTGCTTGATTCCACTTATATGTATCTAAGGTACTCAAATTCCTGAAAACAGGAGATCCCTGGTGGCTCAGTGGTTTAGCACCTGTCTTTGGCCCAGGGCGTGATCCTGGAGTCCTGGGATCAAGTCCCACATCAGGCTCCCTGCATAGAGCCTGCTTCTCCCTCTGCTTGGGTCTCTGCCTCTCTCTCCCTCTCTCTGTGTCCCTCATGAATAAATAAAAATCTTTAAAATAAAGAAATTCCTGAAAACAGAAAGTGAAATGGTGGATGCCAGGGCTTGAGGGAGGGAGAAATGAGGAGTTGTTGTTCGATAGGTATAGTATTTCGGTTTTGCAAGATGGAAATACTAGAGATCTGTTAAACAATGTGCATGCAGTTAAACACTATAGTACCACACACTTAAAAGTGTTTAAGATGGGGTAGCCGTGGTGGTGCAGCGGTTTAGCGCCGCCTGCAGCCCAGGGCATGATCCTGGAGACCCTGGATCGAGTCCCACGTCAGGCTCTCTGCGTGGGGCCTGCTTCTCCCTCTGCCTGTGTCTCTGCCTCTCTCTCTGTCTCTATGAGTAAATAAATAAAATCTTTAAAAAAAAAAAAGTGTTTAAGATGGTAAATTTTATGTTATGCTTTTTAATTGATTCAAATTGTAAGTTGAATGTTATATATATTTTACCACAATAAACAAATGCTGAGATTTAATTGTGTTTCTGCTCAGGATGAAAAGCAAGTAAAGTGAACACATTCTTGCTGGGAGGCCTCAAGCTGCCTCATGATGTCAGCTATAATCTTACCACACTCAGCCTTCTTCACAGCCCCTTCACCCTGCTGATGAAGATGATAATCCCTATTAACCACTATATGATTAACCAGGCTGAGAAGGTCTCTGCCTCCCAAGGAGGGAGCTGGGAGGGGGATACCTGTAGGGAGCTCAGCAGTAGAGAGGAAAGACTGATGCCAGGGGAGCAAGCCACAGGCAGCCCATGCTTCTGGCTACCTGGTTCCTTTAACTCTCCCCCCGAAGACCATTCTTTTAATCAGGAAACATTTAATTCCATGACTTTTATTTTATTTTATTTTTAATTCCATGACTTTTAGACTCAGAGACAGGATTCCTACTCCTCTTCATTCAAGATCTCCCATTTTTCTTCAACTCATTTTCCCTGCCTCACCCTGCTCATTGTCTTCTGAATACACCTGGAGATTTCCTGCCTCCCAAGTCTCAGTTTGCTAATCCTCCTATTGCAGAATGCACCTATCCACCACCACCCTCATTTCCAAACACTGCATCAGTGTGAACTCAGAGTGAGCTCTCTCTCTTGGAACTCTACTGGTCCTTGTTCCTGTTACTCAACCTCCACTGGCCACCTGCTGCTCACAATTAGAGTAAGTCCTCTCCATGTGCATGCATCACATTTCCTCAAACCAGATTGTAAACTCAGCTTTCTCATCAAATACCCTGGTATGCCCAATCAGAGGCCCTGCTCTCACTGTTTTCTTGATGTCCATAGAGTATGTTTCAACCAGATAACTTCCAGAGTCTCTTAAATTGCCCACTGTGTATGGGCACCAGGGTGGCTCAGTCATTTAAGTGTCTATCTTCACACTTAAGTGTCCTGGGATTGAGTCCTGCATCTGGCTCCCCATTCAGTGGGGAATCTGCTTCTCTCTCTCCCTCTTCCCTCTCCCCTGCTCATGCTTTCTTTCTCTCTCTAATAAATAAATAAAGAAACTTTTAAAAAAGTCCAAACCACTGGGTATGTGTAACAAAATGGTCAAACAAAATATACCTGCTGACCATACATAGCCCATAGCCAATTTGTAACCTCTTTAGGCCAAAAACTTATCTATTAAGGGGTTATTTTCCTCATTTTGGATACTTCAGGAAGACCAGAGTCTACATTTCTTGAGTTCTTTACTCAAAGCATTAAGGCTTCTCAACAGTCCTCTTTGGAAAATCATTTGTAAGGCTCCAGTTGGTTTTGGTTTTGGTTTTTGATAGAAATCACCTCTACGAACAGGTGAATATGAATTTAGGACCCAAGATCCTGTGTTCTGCCCTTAGTTACCCATTATGCTTAATTCTCTAAGGACTGATAGGCTAGTTTGGGAATGATCTGAACCATCTACACTGTTCTCCTTCAAGCCTCCTGATTTCCTTTTCCTTAAACATCTCTCTTAGAGGTTTTCCTGGGTTACAACAGTCAAGGTCCAGAGTGGAAGTGACCAGGGTTTTCTGAGTAGCCCAGGTTAGGAAGCTCCACTCTGTAGGGAGACTTTGTTAAAAGACCTTTATGTTATACCTGTCTTGGCTTCAAACTGTGCTTGAGATCACCTTTTTTGCTTCACATTGGCCCATCACCTAATGGTCAGCTCTATCTAGAGTAGTCCTACTACTGTGACGAAGACTGATCTCCATCTGACTCTGAATTCTGTCTGGTTCTGTTCCTTACCATGATGAGTACACAGGTACTTGCCTCTTTTGTACTTCACATGTCACCTGCAAGTCTGCACCTCACAGCTCTCTGCCTGCCTAGGGCAGAACAAAAAATAGAAAGTGACAGAAGGGAAAAGCTCTCCACTTTACTATTTACACAGTTTTGGTGAAAAATTGAGTAGCACTTGCAGTGAGCATAGCATAATGAAAAGATTTGTTAAATCACTATGTTGTACACCTGAAACGAAGGTAATCATGTGTGTCAACTATACTTTAATCTAAAAAAAAACTGAGAAGAACAAACTGATAAAACTATTATTATTTATTTTAATTAAAATAAATAAAAACATATAATAATCCTTTACGCTTCCATAGCACTATTACAGTTTACAGAGTGTTTTCATGTGTATTGTCATTCGACCCTCACTTGTCCCTGCGAAATGAGAGAAACTGGTATTTTTATTCCTATTTGACATAAAAGGAAATATGTGCCTTAGAGTAGTACTTTGAGGGCACCTGAGTGCTCAGGTGGTTAAGCGCCTACCTTCAGCTCGGGTCATGATCCCAGGGTCCTGGGATGGAGCCCCACATCTGGCTCTCTGCTCCATGGGGAGTCTGCTTCTCCCTCTCCCTCTGCCTTCTGCCCCTCCGTTTGTGCTCTCTTTCTCTCTGTGAGTCAAATAAATGAATAAATATTTTTTAAAAAGGAGAGAGAGAGAGAAGTACCTTGGTTTACTCAAGGTTATACAATTAATAGGAGGTATAGCTGGAACTCAAATTTAGGCTTTCTCATTTTAGGTCTAAAGTATCCTTGGTGTTCGTTTATCCTTCCTCTTTCTGCTACCCTGCAACAGGGCCAGACAGGACTGGAATATCGGAATGCTCTCTGAGTGACCCCGTAAGTCAGTACTCCATCTGGCTTTTATCTCAGTGGATTTGACTAAGTCCGTGGAAGAACAGTAGCTGCTTCCAGGCATGAAGGCTCATTGTGTCCAGGTAGAAAAGAGTATTGACTTGCTCATTTATTGATTTAAACCTAGGAGTCACTCCCAATTCTTTAGCCCCAAGAGGCCTCCTAAAATAGAGAACATTCACTGCTATGGGGACTTACACTACTTCAGATAGTGTGTTTGGTACCAGTGACTCGACTGGTTAGAATGAAGCAGAGGGGCTGACAGCTGGATGTATGGGAAACTGCATAAAGGAAGAGGAGTTCCCATGAACACACCTCTTTTCTTCCTATCTTTGAGCTTAGCTGTGTCTAATAGGGATAGAAGAGATGCCAGGCAAAGACCTGCCCCTCTTCCATGCTGGCTCAGACAAAGCAATAGGCAGGGCTTGGTCCTGGGCCTATCTCCACCTGACCTGAGATGTCATCATCAGAAAGTTCCCATTAAGCATCTAACTGTAGGTCAGAGGCGAAGAGTGATTTCTGCAACGCCATGCCCTTGAGCAGCTACCCAGGCCTTCCTGTTTTGTAATACCATGGAGTGAGTCTAATTATCCCTTGGAGTGGGGGGTTGGGGGGCGGGGGGGAGCAGTGAAGGGACAGAGGAAGTGTTGATAAATTCCCCAAACCTAACTGTATTAAAATTCACATCGATTTAAAAATAAATATATACCATCTGGCATTTTTAGGAAAACGGAGAGGGTTGGGTTTGGAGAGGAAGAATTGCTAAGTGGCACAAAAACCAGGCTGTAACTGCTCCAACAGATGTGAGTCACTCTAAGGAGCTCAGTCTTGGGTGTTTCATTCCAAAGCCCCGAGCCATGCAGAGCTGGAGAGCAGCCAATCCCAGAAAGCTGGGCTGGGGAAGGAAATACAATGGGGAGGTTTCTGAGCTAGTCTGCAGGGAACAGAGGGAACAATGGAAAGAGGAGGCACAGAGCAAACTCTTTACCACCTGGTGTCCTGCACCCAGGAGACAAAACTTGCTTGGACTTTGAGCCCTTAGTGACTTGATTATGTACACATTGCACGTAGACATCTTGCTGAGTGACAGAAGGGCATAGTTGTTAGGAGCACAAAATCTGTAGATAGAATGCTAAATTCACATTCTGGCTCTGCCACTTACTAACTTGTGACCTTGAGAAAGTCACTTAACTTCTCCACCTCCCTTTCCTCATCTGAAAAAATAGAGCTAAAAGTAGTAACTACAGAATAGAGCGGTGGATAGGACAAACATCTAGAAGAGCGTTTGTGTTCTAAGTTAGCGAAATATAAATGTTGGTTACTGTTCCTACTGATACAATGTATAACTGGTGTTCACAGAGGAAATGAAGCCAGTGTCCCAGAGCAGCTATAGTCTACAGCACGATGCATTTAAGACAGAAACTTGTTCTAAAAATATGAAGATGTACCAGGAGATGTAATTACGGCAGTCTGGGGCTCAGTATAGGCCAAGTTCAGGATACCTCATTGGAACAAGGTAATATAGTTTCAGATCTATGTCTTAGAGCCTAACCAGGATACTTCTTCTACCAGACCCTAAGAAAATAAATTAAGGAAAAAAATGTCCTATTCCATCTTTAAGAAAGTCAAATCATTCAAAACACACAAAACACTACCCTGTATAAAATGTATAAAATAATATGTTATTAGAGTTAACATGAAGTAAAGGATTTGTACCCTATCATTACGGACCGTATAATTCCATTGGGAAGTCAGGATCAACACTAATACTGATAAAAGTTTAAATTTCCTCTTCTGAACTATAAGAATCTACATCATAGGGCAGCCCAGGTGTCTCAGTGGTTTAGCGCCTGCCTTTGGCCCAGGCCCTGATCCTGGAGTCCCAGGATTGGGTCTCACTTCGGGCTCCCTGCGTGGAGCCTGCTTCTCCAACTCTGCCTGTGTCTCTGCGCCTCTGTGTGTGTGTGTGTGTGTGTGTGTGTGTGTGTGTGTGTGTGTCTCTCATGAATAAATAAATAAAATCTTTAAAAAAAAAAGAGTCTACATCATAATTCCTCTATTTGTCCAAACTTTGAGCAAGTTTAGATTTTAACTTAGTCCCCAAATTCTATAGCAACTCATTTTTCCCCAAGGGTACTTCTGATTCAATTTTTCATTAAAAATTTTATTTGTTTTTAAAAAATATATATTCTAATATTACAAACTACTCTGAATTTTTTGGGAAGTCAGAAGGTCAAAAACATTAACTACTAGAGTGGAATAGCAGTACAAGAGAAATGACCTACAAAGGCTCACAGAATCTGAGTTAAAGGAACTTAGAAGGGATGCCTGGATGGCTCAGTGGTTGAGCATCTACCTTCAGCTTGGGTTGGGATCCTGGGGTCCTGGGATCAAGTCCCACATCAGGCTCCCTATGTGGAGCCTGTTCTCCCTCTGCCTATGTCTCTGCCTCTCTGTGTCTCTCATGAATAAATAAATAATTTAAAAAAAAAAGGGGGGGGGGACTTAGAAGTCATGGAGTCAACCTTTCTCCCAGAGTAGTATCCTCCTTTAAGATCTCTAATGTATGGGCCCCAGAATTTCCTTGACCACAGTTCCAGATCATTCCATTGTGAGTCAGCAGTGCTGGAAAATCTTAGAGCAGAAATCCTTAATGATCATTAATCATCATCCCTAATAATCCTACTTCTGCCCGTTGAGTGACATAGAACAAGCAACATATCTCTTCTTCATTTGATAGTCCGTGAGATATTTGAAGGAATCACATCCTTCAGAAGTCTCCAAACTAAACATTCCTAGCTGCTGTGGCCTTTCATCCTATAGAGCGGAGCTCAGGCCTCTCATCATCTTCTGGTTGATGGACTCCAGTTTACAAGATCCTTCTCAGAACATTGTACCCTGTACCACATAAAGTGATATAAATATGACCACACACTTCCTACAACATCAGATCACTCTCTGCCTATTAATACAGCCCCAGAGGTTACACCAACCTTTTAAGCAGCTGTTCCTCACTTGGGGTTTTTACATAGTTGACTTAAGGCCACCAAATTGTTTCACATGAACTTTAGCCAAATTAGGCCTATACCATGCAATAGATTTTTCAGCTAAAAGTGCAGCCATTGCATTTATTTATTTGTTTGTTTGTTTATTCATGACAGAGAGAGAGAGAGAGAGAGAGAGAGAGAGACAGGCAGAGGGAGAAGCAGGCTCCGTGCAGGGAACCTGATGTGGGACTCGATCCCGAGTCTCCAGGATCACACCCCCGGCTGAAGGCGGCGCTAAACCACTGCGCCACCGGGGCTGCCCGCCACTGCATTTATTGATGCTGAATCTCTACTTAGGGTAGAGATAGGGTTTAGCCTATCATCCCAGGCGGATCACTTTTAATATTTATATTGTCATCTATATATTAGAAATAGACTTCAGTTTATTTCTGTTGGCTATCTTTCCCAGCTTTCTGTCATCTGCAGATTTAATCAGCTTGCCTTCAGACTTCAAGATCACTAAGAAAATTCAGTGTCATTTTGAACTAGTCATTTCACCTCTTTAGGCTTCAGTTTTCTCACCTGTAAAATAATAAAGAGGCAGGGAATGATTTCCTGGGTCCCAAGAAATTTGAATAATTCTTATACAAATTCAAATGACCAGCTAGTGAAAGACTGGGAAGGGGAAAAAAGATGGTGTGATCACTTTCACACGAGAGTAACTTGCTCAAGTAAATTGTGAGGGTTAATTTCAGGTGTCAACTTGACTGGCCCAAGGGATGTCCAGATAGCTAGTAAAACATCAGTTCTGGGTATGTCTATGAGAATGTGTCCAGAAGGAATTATCATTTGAATCAGTAAACTGAGCAAAGAAGATCTCCCTCACCAATGTGTGTGCGTGTCATCCAATCTGTTGAAGACCCAGACAGAACACAAAGGCTAAGGAAGGGCAAATTCTCTCTCTCTTCTTGAGCTAAGACATCTCTCCTCTCTTGTCCTCAGACATGAGAGTTCCTCAGGCCTTTGGATTTGAACTGAATTATACCATGGGTTTTATGATTACCCAGTTTGCAGATGGCAGAGCATAGGACTGTTTGGCCTCCATAACCCTGTGAGTCAATTCTTATAAGTATATACATACACATATACAAATATTATACATTTTATCTCTGAAGAACTTTAATACATAAATTCTGTGTTCAAATACATGGATTTCAACTTTGAACCTCAGGCATTCCCTTACAGAAATTAAACCCTGAAAACAACATGGTAGATACCTTCATTCATAGACATTCTATTTTTGCATAGCTCTGGTCTGTGAGAGAGAAAAGCTGCAACAGGCATAGGTATTTGTCAATTTAATTGCAATAATTTCAGTTCCCAAATTCTGTATATTATCTAAAACTGCTTGGTGAAATATTAGTCTTATATTCCCTATAGTGAAATCAGTGCTAAATATTATGCTTTAAAATTCAGAAATTTACTGTAACATAGCCCAATAAGAGAATTTATGAAAGATTGATTATTGCAATGTATCCATGCCAATCAATTTTGCAGCAGCCATTAGCCCTGTAGCCAAAGGCCAAAATCTTTCAGTATAATCTGGATTTGTAAATTATTATTATTATCATTTTTTTAAAGATTTTATTTATTCATGATAGTCACACAGAGAGAGACAGAGAGGCAGAGACACAGGCAGAGGGAGAAGCAGGCTCCATGCACCGGGAGCCCGACGTGGGATTCGATCCCAGGTCTCCAGGATCGCGCCCCGGGCCAAAGGCAGGCGCCAAACCGCTGCGCCACCCAGGGATCCCTATTATTATCATTTTAAGGTAAATCCTTAAATAGTAAAAAATAGATCCCCTTTCTCCCTGCCACACCTTACTTCTTCTATAGGGGAATAACAAATGCATAAATAACTTCTTCTATAGGGGCTTAGATGGGGTACCTGGCTCATTCAGTAGGAAGAGCTTGCAATTCTTGATCTCAGGGTCATGAGTTCAAGCCCCACATTAGTCATAAAGCTTACTTTAAATGAACGAATTAATAAATGGTTTGGAGATATTCCAGTCAGTGTTGCAACCACACCTCCATTCTCCCTATATATTCTTCCTCTTTTTTTGCTATCTTCTGCCAAGGAAGAAGGGAGCCAGCATTAGGCTGGCTTTCCTTGCATTTCGCCTTGGCAGATCATTAGTAACATCAAGCAGTCTTATCTCCTAACCTTTGAAAGGTCTATTACTCTAGTTTGCTTTTCTTCAGAAGTCCTCATAACCGAAGCCCAACCCTCTAAGACAACATTATTAAATCCACCTACTCATCTGGTCAGTGCTGAACACTGAACTAAATGCAGGGATCAGAGGGGAACCAAAGGCAACTTTTTTTATAACAGGATGGGGCTGAGGCAGAGTCAGCAGTGAATAAGCTCCATGTCCCAGCATCACTAACTTACTTAAGAACTTGGAAAGTTTACCACTTCTGTGTTAAATTTTGCCTTCCTAAAGCCTAGTGTTTTACTATTTCTTGCTTATAGATCTTTTTTAAAAAAAATATAGAATGCTTCACAAATTTGTAGGTCATCCTTGTGCAGGGACCATGCTGCTTATAGAGCATTTTAAAATAATAAAGAGCTATTGAGTTTTTCTGAATAAAACAAACAAAAAAACTGAAAACAGCTATCTCCAATTTCCCAAAGGGTTTGGGAGATAAATAACTTAAATGCCAAATGCCCAACTTTGGGAACAGCAGACGCTGGGAAAGGTGAGAGTGGAATAAGTTTGTGATTGCCTTGTGGAGGGGCCAGTAACTCAGAAATCCACACTAGAGTGGAGGATTAGAAAATCTTAGAAATATTCTTACCTTACATTAGCATCCCCAAATCTAAAAAATTTGTACAAGACCTATATGAGGAAAACTACAAAACTGATCGATGAAATGAAAGGAGAACTAATAAATAGAGAGATATTCCATGTTCATGGATAAGAAGATTCAATATTGTCAAGATGTCAGTTCTTCCCAACTTGGCCTCCAAACTCAATGTAATCCCAATCAAATTCCTAGCAAGTTAATTTGTAGGTATCGATACACTGATTTTAAAGTTTATTTGGATAGGTAAAAGACCTAGAATAACCAACAGAATATTGTTGGAGAACAAAGTCAAAACACTCACACTATCTGATCTCAAGACTTAAAGCTACAATAATCAAGACACTATGGTCTTTATGAAAGAAAAACAAGTAGATCAGTAGAACTGAGAGCCCAGACATAAACCCACATAAGTATAGTCAACTGCTCTGCAATAGAAGAGCAAAGACAATACAATAAACAAAGATATTCCTTTCAAAAAAAGGTGCTGGAACAACTGGACATCTACATGCAAAAAAAAAAAAAAAAGGAAAATAAATAATAGAGCTAAATGTTAAGATGCAAAATTATGAAACTCCTAGAAGATAATATAGGAGAAAACCTAGATGATCTTGAGTTTGATAGTGAGTTTTTAGATAAAAACTACTACCTAAAAGAACTACTACCTAAAAAACTAAAAAACTACTACCTAAAAGCACTACTTTTAGAAGTACAATCCATGAAAGAAAGAATTGATCCCTTGGAGATTATTAAAATGAAAACACTTCTAATTGCAAAAGACAGTATCAAGAGAATGGGAAGACAAGCCACAGACTGGGAGAAAATATTTGCAAAAGACACATCTGATAAAGAATCATTATCCTGGGCAGCCCGGGTGGCTCAGCGGTTTAGCGCCACCTTCAGCCCAGGGTATGATCCTGGAGACCTGGGATCGAGTCCCACGTCAGACTCCCTGCATGGAGCCTGCTTCTCCCTCTCCCTGTGTCTCTGCCTCTCTCTCTCTCTCTCTCTCTCTCTCTCTGTGTGTGTCTCTCATGAATAAATAAATAAAAATCTTAAAAAAAATAATTATCCAAAATATACAAAGAAACCTTAAAATACAACAATAAGAAAACAAACAATTCAGTTAAAAAATGGAATACAAACCTTAACAGACCCCTCCCAAAAAAGGTATATAGTTAGAAAATAAGCATATGAAAAGACGTCCCACATCATCACAGAGAAATGTGCAAATTAAAGCAACAATGAGATACCACTGCACACCTATAAGAATGGCCAAAATCTAGAACAGTGACAATATCAAATGCTAGCAAGGACATGGAGCCACAAGAACTCTCATCCATTGTTAGTAGGAATGCAAAATGGTATAGCCACTTTGAAAGAGGTTGGCATTCTCTTACCAAACTGAACATACTCTTTGCATATGATCCAGCAATCATGTTCCTTAGTATTTACCCAAAGGAATTAAAAACTTATGACTACACAAAAACCTGTAATGATTGTTTATAGTAGCCTTCCTCACAGTTGGCAAAACTTAGAAGCCATCAAGATCTTCTTTAGTAGGGGGATCCCTGGGTGGCGCAGCGGTTTGGCGCCTGCCTTTGGCCCAGAGCGCGATCCTGGAGACCCGGGATCAAATCCCACATCGGGCTCCCGGTGCATGGAGCCTGCTTCTCCCTCTGCCTGTGTCTCTGCCTCTCTCTCTCTCACTGTGTGCCTATCATAAATAAAAAAAAAAATTATTAAAAAAAAAAAAAAGATCTTCTTTAGTAGATGAATGGATAAAGTGTGGTACATTCAGACAATGGAATATTACTCAGTGCTAAAAAGAAATGAGCTACTAAGTCAAGAAGAGACATGAAGGAATTTTAAATGCATACCACTAAGTGAAGGAAGCCTATCTGAAAAGATTATTTATTGTCTGAGTCTAATGATCCAACATTCTGGAAAAGGCAAAACCATAGAGACAGCAATAACAATAAACAGATCTGTTTTTGCTAGGTGTTGGGGAATGAATAAGCAGAACAATGAAAATATATGATACCATAATGACTGATGTATATCATTATATATTTGTCCAAACACATAAATGTGGGATACCAAGAATGAACTGTAGGACACATTATGTGGGCAATAATGATGTGTCAATGTAGTTATAATAAATGTACCACTCTGGTGGAAGATGTTGATAATGGGCAGACTATACATGCGTATGGATAGAGACATGGAAAATCTCTATTCCCTCAATTTTACTATGAACCTAAAACTGCTCTAAAAAAGTGAAGTCTTAGGGCACCTAGCTGGATCAGTTGGTGGAGCATGCAATTCTTGATCTTGGGGCTATGAATTTGAGTCCCATGTTGGGTATAAAGATGACTTTTTAAAAAATATAATCTTAAAAAAAAAGTAGTCTTAATCAAAAGAAAAAATTCACACATTTAATCCAGTATTTTACTTCATTTTTTTTTTAGATTTTTATTTATGTATTTATTCATGACAGACACACAGAGAGAGGTAGAGACACAGGCAGAGGGAGAAGCAGGCTCCCTCTGGGGAGCCTGATGATGGACTCAATTCCAGGACCCTGAGATCATGCTCTGAGCTGAAGGCAGACGCTCAATCACTGAGCCACCCAGGTGACCCTTCACAAGGTTATCTTTAAACGAAAAGCAGGATACAATTATACATATATGGTCTTTGTCTTAGTTCATTCAGGCTGCTATGCCAGAATACCATAGACTGGATAGCTTATTAACAACAGAAATTCATTTCTTATAGTTTCTCACTGGTGGGAAGTCCAAGATCACCAAGGATCACCAGATTCTGTGTCTGGTGAATATTCATAGACAGTAAGCAGTGTTATCCCTGTATCCTGACATGGCAGAAGGGCCAGACACTCAAAGTCTCTTTTATAAGGGCACTATTCCCATTCATGAGAACACAGCCTCCATGAGCTAGTCACGTCCCAAAGGTCCTACCGCCAAAATACCATCATTCGGAGATTAGATTTTAACATATGAGTTTGGGAGTGACACAAACGCTCAGTCTGTGGCAGCCTTCATTTAATGATAAAAAGAAAAAAGACTGGAAGAAAATAGGAATATTAATCATAATTTTCTCTGGGTGGTAGGATTATGGATGATTTTTATTCCTTCATGTTTCTGTATTTTTCAAGTTTTCTTTTTTTTTTAAGATTCGTTTATTTATTTTAGAGAGAGAGCATGAGCAGTAAGGGGAGAGGGAGAGACTCTCAAGCAGACTCTGCCCTGAGCTTGGGGTGTGATGCAGATGTGGGGCTGGCTGAATCTTTGGACCCTGAGATCACAACCTGAGCCAAAACTAAGAGTCAGACAGTCAACTAACTACACTACCTAAGAGCCCCTAAAGTTCTATAAAATAAACATCTTCTTTTAAAAAACAGTGGAAATTGATAAAAAGCAGTAAATGAGAAGTAAGAGAAATTACCAGTGATTCTGGATATCCCAGAAAGTTTTCCCTAATATCCACTTGGGCCAAATCCAGATGGCCTCATGCCTTCCACTATTATGTCACACAGAACTGGGTGGCACTTCCACAAGCAACTTTTTTTTTTTTTTTGCTTCTATGTTCTTAATTTATAAAACAGTGATGTAAAATCTCACAGGTTGACAGGAGGATTAAATGAAATAACCCACAAAAAACCCAGGAACATTGTCAGAGATCAGTAAAAATGTATTCCCTCTCTAATTCTGGAAGTAGAGCAAAACACCCGCAGATCTGTAGGTGAAACAGACATTGATGCAGATTGTGTGGTGAATGAGGGGCTCAGGATGTCAAGCAGGGACCAGCTCTGTACTTAACCCTGATCCTGTCAGTACCCTGGTCCTCATATTAATGGCTATGGAAATGAGGGGAATACTAATTAATGAGGTAGACAGTGACATGATTAAGAGATACCCCTAGGGACAAACAAGAACCCTCTCTCAGAGTCATCAGGCAAGGATCAGGTCTCTTATGAGAGTGCTGGCTGTAGTCAATCTGCTTTTGACCACATAACTAAGACAGATATTATACTGAAGCCAATGATCCTTGAAGATGAAATAATCTCTAAGGCTTCTTTCTGCTCTGATTATAATGCTATAATTATAATAAGCAAATGCTGATAGGAATTTATTCAAATCCATCCTGTCTGCTTGGCAGGTTCCTTTCAAGTTTCATGGGCCATCACAATCCAGGGAGTGTTGTTTGGAAGTACGAAACAGGATTACTTAAACTCTAGCAGCAGGAGCCCTTCTCAGAGTAAGGAGATGAGTATAGGTCCAGAGCCCTTAAGAGGCCTCTTGCACCTGCACCCTTCCTCCAGGGAACCATGCACTGATCTCCATTTAGCAGGATTGCCTAGGGCAAGAGACCTGGAGAAGTATCGCTGGAATTTTGGAGCCTTAAAACGCTAATGTGTGTGTTGAGATAGGGATTGGGGAACGGAGAAAGAAAGAATTCCGAAGGAGGACAAAGGGTTTGGTTTTGGTGTTGGTTTGAAACTAAAAAACAGACATTCTGTTTAATACCATTCAGAAACTCCACTTCTTTTAGCTCTCTTGGGGTCAGCAGATCCCAAGAGAAGAGAGTCCACGACGTCATCACTTATCTGTTACCTTTTCTCCCCTGCCTTTCCCAGCCACCGTCAAGTTGCCAGCTCCTGGTCACCATAGCAACCATGACGAGCCAGCATCCAGCTCTGCTGCACTGACTTCTCCAAAGGCAGCTGAGATACAGCAGTGAGGACAAGCCGCAGGAAGCAGACCCTGGATCTCATTCTTTCCTCCTTCTCTCGACTGGACCCTGAGAAAGAATTGCACAGAAAAGACAAGGGGGAGACAGGGAGGCCCCTTGGAGCCTCCGGATGCTAACCTCCAGTGGAGGTCCAGCGGGAAGGTGGAGCGTGCAGCAGTTAGGATGTGTGCAGCTATGGCAGCAGCACCTGTACACTGAGGACCTACTGACTCTGGGGAGCCAACATTTGTTACGTATGGAGGAGATGCCCTTTGAAGCCCCCTAATCGGTGAGTACCATCAAGTCTTCCTTTGGGTAAACAAATCTCCCAAATGACAAGGTTATATGTCTTGATTCCTGCCTAAAAACAAAAAACAAACAAACAAACCCACCCCCATCTTTAAATTTCTTATGATTAGGAAGCACTTTCCTTTCTGATGTCTTTGGGTTTCTCGGAATTATTATTTCTTCTCCCTTTAAACACACTACTGCCTTGACCAGTGGGAGCTACCCTCCAGTGTCCGCGTCTCCATTACCACGCAACACCCACTGATGCCGATACCAAGCGTCACGAATAAACGCTGCAAAGCTCATCAGAGGAGCAGCAGGGCTCAATTTACCAGCACTTCCGTCTCATTTGCTTTGCGTTCCTATCCTACAATCAAGGAAATAACGTCCCCAGGCAAAGCAGTGGCGTGCCAGATGGCAGAGGAACGCCAGGAAGTCCTCGTGGAAGTCGCGTCCTTGCCGGCAAGCTCAAGGAAACGAATCCATGACCCCAGCCAGAAGGAGCAATTGTCGGGCGAGGGGAGCGTCCGCTGGGTCCCGGGAGAGGGCGCCCGCGGCTGACCACCCGCCCGCGGGGCCCCGGCGCAGGTGCGCGCGGCCGCCCCCCTCGGAGAGCTTTGGCGACGGGAGGGTCACTTCCATTCCTCCCTGGAAGCAGAGGAGGCGTCGCGGGACTTCCTCGAATCGAACGAGTACGACCGCCGGCCAACTACCGTGTGCGTACTGAGCCCTCCTCCTGCCAGCCGGCCCCTCCTCCTCTCCACTCCCCGCTTCCTTACCGGGCGAGCGCGGTGAGCCACTACTTCGACTTCTCATTGTTATTAAGATTCCTTTCATGGGAAAGATGAAATTTTGTTAAAATAAAAGATGAATAGAAGGCTGACCTCCTGGGGCCCTGCAGTATTAGTCAGTGGTGCGCAGCCTTGGCTGCATGTTGGAACACCTGGGGAGCTTTAAAAAAAATACTGTTTTTGGGTCCCATCCCCAGAGACTCTGACTTAATTGGTCTGGGATGCAGCCTAAACAGTGGGCTTTTATTTTTTTGATTCTTTAAAAGATTTTATTTATTTATTCATGAGAGAGGCAGAGACGCAGGCAGAGGGAGAAGCAGGCCCCATGCAGGGAGCCCGACGTGGGACTCGATCCCCGGTGTTCAGGATCAGGGCCTGGGCTGCAGGCGGCGCTAAACCGCTGAGCCACCCGCGACGCCCAACACTGGGCTTTTTAAAGGCTCTCAGGTGATCCCAGTGAACTAAGTTGGCAATCCACCATTCCAATGGATTAGGATGACATTTTCCCAGGTGAACTTGATAGTTAAACTAAGCCTCTCAAGATGCTGCTGTATGGCACAGTATGAAACTGTTGTGAATGCCTGGAAGCTGCAAGCTAAGACAGACCGAGGGGATCCAGCTGCTCACAGTGGCTCAGGATGAAGGTGATGTTTCAGAGGAGCGAGAGAGCAAGTGTCTCCCTCAAAATAGGTTCTCTCACTAAATGAGATGTCCTGATTAATATTCCAGAGCAAAGGGAAAAAAAGATGTGTGCCTTTCCAAGTCTGTAGGGTCTTCTGTAGATTTATAGACTTTAGGTCTGCTGGTACTGACCAGGGTCATGTATAGATCTTCAGCCAACTGCAAGGAGAATGGACATAGACTGAAGAGGAGGATTAAGAATGCAGTGATCACTCTAAAGAAGGGAGATGACCACAGCTCTTCCACACTGCTATACAGGGTTATTCGTCTCTGCATTCTCAGGCTCTGACCTAGACAAGCCCTTCCTTGGTGCCTCTCTCCAAGCAACCTAAGACAGTTGTAATATCCTCCATCCTGCCCTTTAGTCATTGTTTTTCTGGTCTGTGCACAACCATACACACAACACTATTTTGTCTCCTCCTGGAGTCCACCTGACCTCCTGAGACAATGCCTTCGCTTATCCACCATGGGCCTCCCCCTGGCTTTCCCCAGCACTCACTTGGCAAGCCAGGCCATACCCATGCTTCATGTTGCCTGGTCGTAGCTCTCTCAGCTGTGCTTGGACCTGCTTTTGACTAATTTCATGTGAACGATAGCTTGCAGTGGCTTCTGCTACCTCAGACCCAAAGGCCCTCTCCCGACAGGCCACCTCAGAGCTGATCCACCTCACAGAGCAGGCCAGGCCAATACTGTGAAGGTTTCCAGTCCACTGGACGGCTACACAGGGAAGAGCACAAATATGTCTCATTTCTCACTGCCCCTCCCCACCATGACCACCAGTTTCTGAATAGAGGCAATTTACTTCACAGGCCCCTGGAAGAAAATGTCCAATTGATCCTGCTTAACTTCATGTATATCCATTCATCTTCAGGTGTCACCCAAGCTCAGAGTGGGAGTACTTAAGACAGTTGTGGTGCATTAATAAAATCCTATTTTATACTTTTTCAGACTCATCAGTGAATCATGAAATCAGTTTGGTGGGTCATGACCAGTATTTTTATTTTTTTATTTATTTATTTTTAAAATTTTTATTTATTTATGATAGTCACGCAGAGAGAGAGAGAGAGAGAGAGAGAGAGAGGCAGAGACACAGGCAGAGGGAGAAGCAGGCTCCATGCACCGGGAGCCCGACGTGGGATTCAATTCCGGGTCTCCAGGATCGCGCCCTGGGCCAAAGGCAGGCGCCAAACCGCTGCGCCACCCAAGGATCCCCCATGACCAGTATTTTTTAAAAGAAAATGAGTGAACACCTGGGTAGCTCAGTAGTTGAGTGTCTGCCTTTGGCTCAGAGCGTGATCCCGGGGTCCTGGGATCGAGTCCCACATCGGCCTCCCCACGGGAAGCCTGCTTCTCTCTCTGTCTGTGTCTTTGTGTCTCTCATGAATAAATAAAAATCTTTTTTGAAAAATATAAAAAATTCTGACATGAAAAATGAATAGAATGGGAGAATATTACATTATATATTACAGATTAAAAGTTCATGTCTTTCAAACAAAAAATTCATAAAAAGGATAGAGGTGGCGTGTTGAAAAGGGAGAAGTGGAGAGAGTTAAGTAGTGACTTTGGCTTTTTGAAGGCTTGTTTCCAGAAGACCTTGTTATACCAGGTGCATCCACCATAAGAAAGTGAGAGTCACAATTTCTGTTCCTCCTACACTGTACTGCTCTTTTGAGATTGAACCAAATCTTTAATAAAGTATTTTGAATACTACAAAACAAACTCTTTGGAGTTAAAAAGAAAAAAACACATTAGAATTCCACGCATAGCTATATACTATATGATTTCATTTACATGACATTCTGAAAAAAATGCCAAAAAAAAAAAAAAAGAGAAAAGGTTAGCAATTGCCAAGAGCTGGAGGTGTGAGAAAGAAGTTGACTACTAAGAGAACTGGGGAAGTTTGTGGATAATTCAACTATTTTATAGTGACATATATTTGATAAAAGCCAGAACTACACACTAATCATACATACATGGTCCTAGAGTCCCAGGGTGGAGCCCCATATCACATCGGGTTCCCTGCTCATCAAGGAGCCTGCTTCTCCCTCTGCCCCTCCCCCTTCTCGTGCTCTCTCTCTCTCTCTCTCTCTCTCTCCCTCCCTCAATAAATAAAATCTTTTCTAAAAAATAAATAAGTAAATAAATAAAAATAAAATCTTTTCTAAAAATGTCTACAAAGAAAAGATTTATAATTAGACGGACAACAAAATGTAAAAAGCAAGCATACCACATTTGTAATTGTAGGTAATCTGTGTGCACCTAAAAGACAAAAATCCTCATGTGCAAGTTGCTGTGCTAAAGTGATGTATTATAGATGTTTTTTCAGTTTTAAATTTTCATTTGCTGTTATATTCATTTGCCATTTCAGTAATAAAGAACCCTCAAAACCTTCAAGATTGAAAGAAATAGATGTGGAGAAGAAATTCCAGAAATTATCATATTACAATGTAGAATGTTGTTTTCTTGGCCCTAGAAACCAGAGAAATCACGAGAGTCACAATTACATTGAATAAGTTCAAGATGTATTGATTTTCATTCATTCTTATTATGAGCTAATGTCAATTTTGGCAAATTCCTTGCTTAAGGCAAGCACTTTGTAAATATCTGTTAGCTGACTGACCAGTTAGGTGTTTTGGTTGTATTTTTCACATTCTCAATCCTAGAAAAACCTGAATTTATCTCTGAAGAAGCATCAGAAAGCTCAGTATAGATAACACCTTCTCCTTATCTGTATATCATAAGAGGACTTTAATTTTTCCAGCATAGAGAATAATCTTTGGGACTTTTTTCCCCTATTAAGAGAATTATAAGCTCATTTTAAGGTGTGCCTGGCAGGCTCAGTTGGTAGAGCATGCAAATCTTGATCTTGGGATTGTGAGTTTGAGCCCCATGTTGGGTGTAGAGATGACTTAAAAAAATTTGTTTTAAAGAATTGTAAGATAATTTTAAGTAGGTCACAGATCTGAAGAGAAATACAAGGTGTGGAATGGACAGAGCTGGAGAAATTTTCTTAGAAATCTGCCTCAGGTAGATGTTTAAATGATGGAGCTGTTTTATTTTAAGTGGGAAGGAGAGTGGAGGCAAAACGATAACCAACAACTTAGAAAGCCTGCTATTTCTCTTCTAGACTAGAGCATTTTCAGACTAAATGGCCTAGTGTATAATTTCTACATCCCTCCCTTAAACTTTGGTTTGCTGTTTAACCTGAAGATACATGGTTAGTGTCTCTGTGCCTCATTTTCCCCATCCTTAAAGGGAATGAAAATTTTTGCTCTCTTCTTTGTCCAAGGCAGGCTGGGTAGAAGATTTAGATTGTATGCATATTTATATACCCCTCTGCTCATTTTCCACACAGATGAAGGGTAGAGATATGAGAGGAAACTTCCACAAACAGAACTGTGTGTGTGAGTGTGTGGGTGTGTGGGTGTGTCTGTGTCTGTGTCTGTGTGAAAGGGAGAGGAGGAGGGAGGGAGAGAGAGACTATACTTGGATCAAGTCAGAAGCAATAATCTTTGGACTAAACAAAGCATTGGTTAGTTTGTTGAATTAACTCTTCAAATATAATAATTTTCATTTTTAGAGGAAGAACATTAATACCTGCTAAGCACAGGGATCCCTGGGTGGCGCAGCAGTTTGGTGCCTGCCTTTGGCCCAGAGCGCGATCCTGGAGACCCGGGATCGAATCCCACATCGGACTCCCGGTGCATGGAGCCTGCTTCTCCCTCTGCCTATGTCTCTGCCTCTCTCTCTCTCTCTGTGACTATCATAAATAAATAAAAATTAAAACATTTAAAAAAAAAATACCTGCTAAGCACATACTCTAGGCCGCTGCTTTCATGTACATTATTTCCATCAACCCTCAACAACTCTGTGAAATGAGCATTATTTTTCCCATTTTTCTAATTTAGAGGGAATTACTGCAATTCAGAGACATGTAACCAGGGTTTTATGCAGAAAAGTGGGGATTTGAGCTCATTTTGCTTTCATGACAAAACCTATACTCTTGTCATGCCTCCATGTCAGACAGACTTCGGTTAAAATTCTGAGTGTGGGTGGCACTCATTAGCTGTGGGACCTCAGGCAAGTTTTTTAACATCTCTGAAGTCCAATACCTTATATTAAAATAGGGATCATAATAATACAAAATGGGGCTCAGTGGTTGAGCATCTGCTTTTGACTCAGGACGTGATCCCGGGATCCTGGGATCAAGTCCCACATGGAGCTCCCCACAGGGAGCCTGCTTCTCCTTCTGCCTGTGTCTCTGCCTCTCTCTCTCTCTCTCTCTCTCTCTCTGTCATTCATGGATAAATAAATAAAATCTTTTAAAAAAATAATGACACAAAATGAGGTTCTTAAGGTTCGTTCATACCTTTGGGTTTTTTTGTTGTTGTTGTTGTTATTGCAAACAACAGAGATAGACTTTAAAGCTAACTTTGGGGAGGGGTGGAAGAAATGTATTGGAAGATGATGAATTAGCTAACACAGTTGAAAGAAAAGTATATTGCCAGATCTTGCAAAGGATGAGGACCAGGGCAGCTAAGGGGATCTAGAGAGTAGAGAAATACCCAGTTTCCTTCTTCAGGATATTCACAACTGGATGTATCAGCTCACATCATTTTCAGTTCTTTTTTTTTTTTTTTTTTTAATTTATTTATGATAGTCACAGAGAGAGAGAGAGGCAGAGACACAGGCAGAGGGAGAAGCAGGCTCCATGCACCGGGAGCCCAACGTGGGATTCGATCCCGGGTCTCCAGGATCGCGCCCTGGGCCAAAGGCAGGCGCTAAACCGCTGCGCCACCCAGGGATCCCCATTTTCAGTTCTTGTGTCTTTCTGCTTAACACTGAAATCCTAGGAAGAGCAGTCAGCCTGGCCATGGCTGGGCCATGTGCTGTTTACGTCATGGGTGGAGAACGAGATGCCTTGGTTGTCATGCCCACAGGCCTGAAGGGAAAGGCAGTTCCCATAACAGATGTAGGAGCTATTCTCTGGTAAGAGAGCCTGGATGCCGAGTAGGCACAAGTTGGTGATACCCACTACAGAACGGATGCATCGATCATTCCAGGACCTGTCACAAAGGAGCAGCTCTGCAAATATTTGCCATCGGTGTTTTCACATCACCTCTGTAAGACAGCAGTTCCGGATCAGTACATCTTGAAACCCTACCTCAGTGTTCTCTGTATGTGTGCTATGTTGTGATTCACATAGAAGATGGTATTTGACCAGTATCCTGGGGTGAAGTGACAAGGTATTCCTGCAGGAGGAGGCTAAATGGGAGGCTCTGGCCACTCCTGGTCCTGCAGGGCAGCCCTGAGAGCTGAGGGCATCACTATTTGGCACCTATTAGTGACACACCAGTGCCAAAGCTTAAACTTTTATACTAGAGCTTTCAGACCATTTGCCATTACCTAGTCTCAACTCAGCTTGCACCCCCTCTTCTCCTCCCCAATTTTTAACGAGCTTCCCAGCAGGCAGGCAGGAGGTGAAGTCAATAGTGGTGACCCTCAGCCATCTTCTGTCCCCACGCCTTCCTTAAGGCTTTCACTGTCAGGAATTTAAGATTTGCAGAAAATGAAAGTAACTTCTCTTCTAGATAAGGTTAGGGACATCTGGCCCAAGGGGCCAAACTATCCTAAGAGATTTTATTTTGCTGAAGCCAATGATTTTGCTGCGATACACTCTCTGAGGGGCAGCTCTGAGGCATGGTGCAGCTATTGTCGATGCAAATAGGCTTGGTTTCCAAGCAGAACGAAACATTGACAGGACCTGTGATCGTGGATGTGGCCAGAGGACTCGAAGACCATTCAAAGTCAAAAAGATGTGGATGCTGTTCTCATTCCTTTTGTCTTTTTTTTTTTTTTTTTTGTGGGGCACTGGGAGGAAAGGGGGATTGTTTTAAAATTGTTTTTATTTTTTCTTATTACAAAAGTATTCTTTCCCAAAATGAAAAAGCACAAATAAGCAAAAAGAAGGTAAGCTCAAACAATCCCACCCATTCCTCTTCACCTACATGTTAACATTTAATATTTATCCTTTTGAATTCCCTTTCTTTCTAAGCGTCCAATCTATTTCCGCCCTGGGGCAGTGAGGTGCTTCTGAAAACTTCTGGCAAAGTTTGGGGTGGGGCTGGGGGACAGTGTCTTTGCTTCTTTTCAGAATGTAGGCGCTGGCAAAGGTGAAGAGGAGCCTCACCTCTTGGGATACCATTTTCTAGCCCACTCTTTTGAGAGGCCACTCAAATAACCCCTCCTCCATAAAGCTTTCCCTGATCTCTTAGATAAAAATCTTCTCAGTGTCACAAGATAGGACTTCCTACCTACCTAGCAAAGACCCGTCCTAGCAAAGACCAGTTTCTTTCTATGCTGCACTTTCCCTGCTCTGTTGTCAGCAACAGGTCAGACCCTACATCTACTTGATCTCGGAATGCTCTCACACCAACAACCATAGCAGGCACCCATGATGAATGAATGAAAAAGAATCGGAGGCTTAAATCAAACAGAACTTCAGTGATCTCAAGTGGGAGCAAAGAGGATTTGAGATCCTGTATGTGCCTTCAATAGGCACTGGACAAAGGAAGATTTGACCTCTTTTCCTTCTCTGTAAAAGGCTGATCCGTTTGCATATGTTCTCTTAAATCTAAAAGTACCAGTTTGTATACCAGCAGTTTCAAGTTTTTTGGTTCCATTCTGAGGCTTTCTCAGGACATCTATCATTATTCCACTGCCAAAATGTGCAGTATCATATGGTATCTCTCTTCTCTTGATTCCTTTTTTTCTATTCTTTTTTCTTTCACAATTTGAAAACGGAGCTGTGTAAAATAAGTCATATCCAAATATAACCCAATTGGAACTTGACCTTTGCCTCATGGAATATTGAAAGTGATGTTTTTAAGAGGAATGGGGGCAGTCAGACAGAAATGGAAAGACAGTTTCTTTCTCTCCCCACTATAAAATGAAGCAGTCACAAGGGTGAGTTTGTTTTAGACCAGATCTAAAATGTTACACATTGAGGTCTGGTAGTGGGCACAGAGACTAGGGTCTGTGTTCAAAAAAAGTCCTGAAAGACAGATATATATCTATATCTATATCTATATCTATATATGTATATGTATATATTTTATTTTTGTAAATTTTTCTTAGATGTGAAGAAACAAGTTAAGAAAAGTCCTGTTGGCAAATTTTGCTGTGTTTCTAGAGATTTTCAAGAACTAGGTCTGAGTTGGATTAGGGAAGAGTCTTCTTGCATTAGGACTCCAGGAAACTCTATTTTGATGATGATTAAATGTGGTAAACATAGATGTTATTTTGCAGCAGCCTTGGTGATTAGAGATTTCTTCTATAGAGTATCTTGGTTTTTCTTGCATGTACTTAGAATATCTGACTGCAAAACATACATACCAAAGAACTGGGGGGAACACTTCTTAATTTTTCGACATACCGAGAATTAGAGATTTAATTAGTTAAAAGATTTCTAACCTTTTCTCTTCTTTTTTTTTTTTTTTTCGCATTTGTTTTTATTGAAGTTCGATTTGCCTGTTGGCAAATCTATGTTTAGAGTATAACACCCAGTGCTCATCCCATCAAGTGCCCATCATCCAGTTACCCCAACACCCGCCGCTTGCCCACTTCCCCTTCCATAACCCTTTGTTTCCCAGAGTTACGAGTCTCTCATGGTTTGTTTCTCTCTCTAATTTTTCCCTCTCATTTTTTCTCATTTCCCCTAAATCCCTTTCATTATTTCTTTTTTTTTTTTTTTAATATTTTTTTCTTTATTTATTTATGATAGTCACACACAGAGAGAGAGAGAGGCAGAGACACAGGCAGAGGGAGAAGCAGGCTCCATGCACCGGAAGCCCGACGTGGGATTCGATCCCGGGTCTCCAGGATCGCGCCCTGGGCCAAAGGCAGGCGCCAAACCACTGCGCCACCCAGGGATCCCTCATTATTTCTTATATTCCCTGTATGAGTGAAACATATGATGACTGTCTTCCTCCAACTGACTTACCACTCAGAATAATACCCCCCAGTTCCATCCATGTCGAAACAAATGGTGGGTATTCGTTGTTTCTAATGGCTGAGTAACATTGCATTGTATATATAGACCACATCTTCTTTATCCATTCATCTGTTGAAGGACATTGAGGCCCCTTCCACAGTTTGGCTATTGTGGACATTGCTGCTATGAACATTGGGGTGCAGGTGTCCCAGTGTTTCACTGCATCTGTATCTTTGGGGTAAATCCCCAGCAGTGCAATTGCTGAGTCATAGGGTAGCTCTATTTTTAACTCTTTGAGGAACCTCCACAGAGTTTTCCAGAGTGGCTGCACCAGTTCACATTCCCACCAACAGTGCAAGAGGGTTCCCCTTTCTCCACATCCCCTCCAACATTTGTGGTTTCCTGTCTTGTTAATTTTCCCCATTCTCACTGGTGTGAGTTGGTATCTCATTGTGGTTTTAATTTGGTTTCCCTGATGGCAAGTGACGCGGAGCATTTTCTCATGTGCTTGTTGGCCATGCATATGTCTTCTTCGGTGAAATTTCTGTTCATGTCTTCTGCCCATTTCATGATTGGATTGCTTGTTTCTTGGGTGTTGAGTTTAACAGGGTCTTTTTTTTTTTTTTTTTTTTAACAGGGTCTTTATAGATCTTGGATACTAGCCCTTGATCTGCTATGTTATTTGCAAGTATCTTCTCCCATTCTGTAGGTTGTCTTTTAGTTTTGTTGACTCTTTTGCTGTGTAGAAGCTTTTATTCTTGATTAGGTCCCAACACTTCATTTTTTTTTATTTTTAAAATTTATTTTATTTATCTATGATAGGCACACAGTGAGAGAGAGAGGCAGAGACATAGGCAGAGGGAGAAGCAGGCTCCATGCACCAGGAGCCCGATGTGGGATTCGATCCCGGGTCTCCAGGATCGCGCCCTGGGCCAAAGGCAGGCGCCAAACCACTGCGCCACCCAGGGATCCCCCCAACAGTTCATTTTTGCTTTTGTTTCCCTTGCCTTCATAGATGTATCTTGCAGAAAGTTGCTGTGGCCAAGTTCAAAAAGGGCGTTGCCTGTGTTTGCCTCTAGGATTTTGATGGATTCTTGTCTCACATTTAGATCTTTCATCTATTTTGAGTTTATCTTTGTGTATGGTGTAAGAGAATAGTCCAGTTTCACTCTTCTGCACGTGGCTGTCCAATTTTCCCAGCACCATTTATTGAAGAGACTGTCCTTATCAAATATTAGTTGACCATGGAGTTGAGGGCCCATATTTAGGTTCTCTATTCTGTTCTGTTGATCTATGTGTCTGTGTTTGTGCCAGTACCACACTGTCTTGACGATCACAGCTTTGTAATACAGCTTGAAATCCAGCATTGTGATGCCCCCAGCTCTGGTTTTCTTTTTCAATATCCCCCTGGCTATTCAGGGTCTTTTCTGATTTCAGACAAATCTTAAGATTATTTGTTCCAACTCTCTGAAGAAAGTCCATGGTATTTTCATAGGGATTGCATTGAACGTGTAAATTGTCCTGGGTAGCATAGACATTTTCCAATATTTATTCTTAAAATGCATGAGCATGGACTATTTTTTAATCTCTTTGTGTCTTCCTCAATTTCTTTCAGAAATGTTCTGTAGTTTTTAGGGTATAGATCCTTTACCTCTTTGGTTAGGCTTATTCCTAGGCATCTTATGCTTTTGGGTGCAATTGTAAATGGGATTGACTCCTTAATTTCTCCTACTTCAGTCTCATTGTTAGTGTATCAAAATGCCACTGATTTCTGGGCATTGATTTTGTATCCTGCCACACTGCCGAATTGCTGCATGGGTTCTAGCAATATTGGGGTAGAGTCTTTTGGGTTTTCTACATGCAGTATCATGTCATCTGCGAAGAGGGAGACTTTGACTTCTTCTTTGCCAATTTGAATGCCTTTTCTTTTTGTTGTCTGATTGCTAAGGCTAGGACTTCTAGTACTATGTTGAATAGCAGTAGTGAGAGTGGACATCCCTGTCGTGTTCCTGATTTAGGGGAAAGGCTCTCAGTTTTTCCCCCTTGAGAATGATATTTGCTGTGGGCTTTTCGTAGATGGCTTTTAGGATATTGAGGAATGTTCCCTCTATCCCTACACTCTGAAGAGTTTGATCAGGAATGGATGCTATATTTTGTCAAATGTTTTCTCTGGATCTATTGAGAGGATCATACAGTCCTTTTTTTTCTCTTACTGATGTGATCTATCATGTCAATTGTTTTATGAGTGTTGAACCAGCCCTGCATCCTGGGGATAAATCCCACTTGGTCATGGTGAATAATCCTCTTAACGTGCTGTTGGATCCTATTGGCTAGTATCTTGTTGAGAATTTTTGCATCTGTGTTCATCAGGGATATTGGTCTATAATTCTCCTTTTTGGTGAGGTCTTTGTCTGGTTTTGGAATCAAGGTGATGCTGGCCTCATAAAACAAGTTTGGAAGTATTCCCTCCCTTTCTATCCTTTGAAACAGCTTTAGTAGAAGAGGTATTTTTTCTTTAAACATTTGATAGAATTCCCCTGGGAAGCCATCTGGCCCTGGGCTTTTGTGTTGGGAGGTTTTTGATAACTACTTCACTTTTCTCACTGGTTATTGGCCTGTCCACATTTTCTATTTCTTCTTGTTCCAGTTTTGGTAATTTGCAGTTTTCCAGAAATGCATCCATTTTTTCTAGATTGTCTAATTCGTTGGCATATAGCTGCTCATGATGCCTTCTAGATTGCCTAATTTGTTGGCATATAGCTGCTTTTTCAAATCGTTTGTATTTCCTTGGAATTGGTTGTGATCTCTCCTCTTTCATTCGTGATTTTATTGAGTCTTTTTTCTTTTTAATAAGGCTTGTGAGGGGTTTACTTATCCTATTAATTCCTTCAAAGAACCAGCTCCTGGTTTTGTTGATCTGTTCTACCGTTCTCTGGCCTCTATTTTATTGAGTTCTGCTCAAAACTTCATTATCTCTCTTCTTCTGCTTAGTGTAGGCTTTACTTGCTGTTCTTTATCCTTTATGTGTGAGGTTAGCTTGTGTATTTGAGATTTTTTTCCCCAATTTTTAAAGAGATGCTTATATTGTGATGTATTTCCTTCTTAGGACTGCTTTTGCTGTATCCCAAAGATTTTGAATGGTTGTATCTTCATTTTCATTTTCAAAATTAATAAGTTTCCCTGAATCTTTTTAATTCATCTCCAATTTCCTGGTTGACCCATTCATCTTTTAGTAGGATGCTCCTTAACCTCCATGTATTTGAATTTCTTTCAAATTTCTTCTTATTTCAAAGCATTGTGATCTGAAAATATGCAGGGGACAATCCCAATCTTTTGATATTGGTTGAGACATGATTTGTGACCTAGTATATGGTCTATTCCGGAGAAAATTCCATGTGCACTTGAGAAGAATGTGTATTCATTCAGTTGCATTTGGATGAAAAGTTCTGCATATATTTGTGAAATCTATTTGTGAAATCTATTTGGACCTGTGTATCATTTAAGGCCCTTGTTTCTTTGGTGATGTTCTGCTTAGAAAATCTCTCATTTGCAAAAAGTTCTGTGTCGAAGTCTCCTATTATTAGTGTATTATTATCTAAGTATCGTTTTACTTTGGTTATTAATTGATTGATATACTTGGCAGCTCCCACATTAGGGGCATAAATATTCATGATTGTTAGGTCTTCTTGCATAGACCCTTCAAGTATGATATAGTGTCCCTCTTCATCTCTTACTACAGTCTTTGGTATAAAGTCCAATTTATCTGATATGAGGATTGCTGCCCCAGCTTTCTTTCAAGGACCATTTGAATGGAAAATGGTTCTCTACCCTTTCATTTTCTGGCTGAGGTATCCTTAGGTCTAAAATGAGTTTTGTTGGCAGCATATAGATGAGTCTTGCTTTTTAATCCAGTTCAATACCCTGCATCTTTGGATGGGATCATTTAGCCCATTCATGTTCAGAGTAACTATTGAAAGATATGAATTTAGTGTTATCATATTATCTATTCAGTTCCTGTTTTTGTGGATTATTTCCTTAGGCTTCCTCTTTCTTTTACAGGGTCCCCCTTAATATTTCTTGCAGAGCTGGTTTGGTGGTCACATATTCTTTCAGTTTCTACCTATCCTGGAAGCTCTTTATCTCTTCTATTCTGAATGAGAGCCTTGCTGAATAAAGTATTCTTGCCTGCATGTTTTTCTCATTTATGACCCTGTATATATCATGCCAGCCCTTTCTGGCCTTCCAGGTCTGTGGAGAGGTCTGCTGTTAATCTGATATTTCTTTCCCATATACGTTAAGAATCTCTTGTCTTGAGCTGCTTTAAGGATTTTCTCTTTATCTTTGAAATTTGCAAGTTTTACTATTAAATGTAGAGGTGTTGAGTGGTTTTTGTTGATTTTTTTGGGGGGGTCCTCTCCATCTCTTGGATCTGAATGCCTGTTTCCTTCCCCAGAATTGGGAAGTTCTCAGCTATGATTTGTTCAAATTACTTTGTGGTCCTCTTTCCCTGAGCCTCTTCTGGAATCCCAATTAGACATTAGAATATCCAGTTTGGAATGCATCTCATTTAATCTCTTTTTAAGGTCGGCTGGATTAGATCTCAATTCTGCAGTAATGAAGTCTCTAGAGTCCTTTATGCTTTTTTTCCAGAGCCACCAGTAGCTTTATAATTGTACTTCTGAATTGAATTTCTGACATCGTATTGAAATCCATATTCTGTAACTCTGTGGCGGTGAGTATTGTTTCTGGTTCTTTCTTTTGTGGTGAATTCTTCCTTCTAGTCATTTTGTCCAGTGCAGAGTGGCTGTATGAGTGGGCTGAGTCAAAAATATTAATCACAACCTAAGTAAAATGCACCCTAGATGATTCCAAAGAGGTCAGAGACTAGAAAATAAGAGAAAAAGAAGTACAGAACAAAATAAAACAAAAGGACCACTAAAGTGAAAAACAAATTTTAAAACAAAGTAGTAAAAATAAAAAGCCAAAAACCAAAAACAAAGATGAAGAAAAAAAAAGAAAAAAGAATAGAAAAGAGCAAAAGGGGATGGTGGTGGATGGTGGTGGTGAGGAAGTGGTAGTGGAGAGAGAATATAGTCTACCTGAGGGGTCCTAGAGAGTTATCCTCTTTGTTCTGAGTGTATTTTGTTCTGTATGTTAGAAGATGCAAAATTATATATACCAGAAATACTTGTAGAAAGCCCCAACATTGACCACCAAAACATAAACAAGATAAATGAGGGGGGCAGAATGGGAAGAAAGAGAGAATATAGTCTCACAGAATGAACCAGCAAAGTATTCCACTTGATTCTGGGTGGATTTTGGTTGTGTGTTAGCGGGTACTAACCTCCACCATCGTAAAATAAAATGAGGAAGAAAAAACAAAAAACAAAAAACAAATACCCATATCTCGTATATCTACCAAAATTAAATTGAATATGTTGAAGGGAATCCAGAAGTGAAATATATATCTAAGACATGTAATTGTGGAAATATGAATGTCAAAAAGGAAAAAAAAACATAAAAACGAAGAGATGGTAAAATACTGTAGTTAAGGTAGGAAAAAAGAAAGAATATTGGAAATTTTTAACCTGCTATAAAAACAAATTGTAATGAAAAAAAAAAAAAGGAACCCTCTAGTTCTATATACTATTTTCCCTCAGACCTGAAGCTTTTCAGTGCTGCTTGTTCAGTCAATTTGCTTTTCCCTTGTTCTTCCAACAGTTCTTCTAGGGGAGGGGAGGGGCTGCTGTGCCGACTCTCAGGTGTGTGTACCTGGGAAGCTGTCCCGCCCCCCCCCCCAGGTGCTGGGCTCAGTGGGAGCTGTTTACCCTGGAGGCCTCTCTTCCCTGGGGCCCCGCCTCTCCCAGGCACAGGGTGACGCCCAGAGGAGAAAAAAAGATGGTGGCAGCCAGGTCCCCAGCTCTGGAGTCAGCTCCCTGCGAGTAACTAACCGTAGTCTCCCAGTCCACACAGGCCTAGATGATCCCCGGCGAGCACTGATGCACTGATCTGCACAGCTCGGGGGCGCCCAGGGCCAGCAGAGTTCTCACTGTCCCGGACCCTCTCCACCTCCGCCTGTCCCAGGGGAATGAAGGATCACCGGCTTTGTCTCCTTGGGCGACCTGGGATCTGGGGCCCTGTGCCACGGACCCGCGCTCCCTAGGGCCCCCTCTCCCGAAGGGATCGGAGCACAGCCACCTCTGTCTGTTGCCAGCCTCTAGGGTAAAGGCTGCCCACGACCCAACCGGTTTCTCCCCGATGCCCCGGGGCTGCGGCACTCCAGCCCTTTACCAATATCGGCCGGTGGTGTGCGGTGGGCTCCCCCCCCCCCGCGCCCCCCATTCTTATGGCGAGGACGGTAATCTGCAGACATCACTGCCCCTTGAGCCATTTTGCCTGAGTTCCTTGCTAAGCACCTTTCTTTTTTTTTTTTTTAAACTTTTTTTTTTTTAATTTTTATTTATTTGTGATAGTCACAGAGAGAGAGAGAGAGGCGCAGAGACACAGGCAGAGGGAGAAGCAGGCTCCATGCACCGGGAGCCCGACGTGGGATTCGATCCCGGGTCTCCAGGATCGCGCCCTGGGCCAAAGGCAGGCGCCAAACCGCTGCGCCACCCAGGGATCCCAACTAAGCACCTTTCTGTCTGGGAAAACTCTAGCGTGGATTTTTATTGTTCCCGCTTCTCCAGGGCTGGGCTCTCCTGCCCCGGAGGCTCTTGCCCCCCACCTTAGCCCAGCTCCTCGTGGGGGCCCTCTCCCACTTGATTCTTTTTTATTTTATTTTTTTGCCTTCCTACCTTGTTAAAAGCAAAAACTTTTTTTTCTCTGTAGCGTTCCAGCTGTTTTTCTTTTTCCCCCAGCTGTTCTCTCTTTAAATCTCAGGTCGAATTCGTAGGTTTTTGGGATGTTTTGAAAGTTATCTAGGTAAGTTTGTGGGACCAGACGAGTTGAGGACCCCTACGCTTCCACCATCTTGCCCCTCCTTTGATTTCTAACCTTTTATAACCTCACCATGAAATGTTAGCTTAGGGATAAACCCCAGAACCCAGGACGGCTTCCAGCTCTGGGACATCCCAGGCCATGATGCCCTTAGCTTTTCTCCAAAAGACTGGGTTGTTTCTCTGGAGGTCCCTTAAAGCCGAGCACCTCAAGGAGTCATGATGAACTGAACTAGTGGCAGTAATGGGTGTGATGTTTGGAATGTGTGGACTGAGTTCCTGTTGGACCACAGAATCCATCCACAGCCAGTGTTTCAGTCAGCATTTTTTGCTTTGCCAGTGACAGAAAAATGACAAGATCAGATTTAAGTTTAAAAATGGGGCGTATTTACTGTTTCATACAACTGCCTTCCCATGAGACTTGATTCAGGGCTCACAGACGTGACCAGATCCAGCTTTGCTTCTCTCCATCTCTCAACTTCACTCCTTCAGGTTTGTTCGTCTTAGGCAAAGTCTAGCTCATGGCCCCAGATGGCTGCCAGCAGCTCTCAGAGCTACCTGCATCCCACTTCAGGTCCAGAAAAGGGTTTCGATCAATTCCAGTCAAACTATACTGAGAATGGGGGAGGGGCAAATTCTTTCATGGGAAATTGGGCTGTTGACGGCTGGAGAAAAGGACTTTATGTAGAGGCAACCACAAAACCAAAGTAATGCCAAGGGAAGGGAGACCTAGCAGGAGCTGAGAGTAATGGATGGATTAACCAGCCACTCGATACTGGAAGATGGGCTGGCAGCTTAGACCATCTGGATTTGTCCCCATCACAGAACTGGTATTGTTGAAGAGACGCAAACTGATTTGGACATTAGCCAGTACTAATTGTTGATTGATATCCTTTTTTTTTTTTATTTTTATTTATTTATGATAGTCACAGAGAGGGGGGGGGCAGAGACACAGGCAGAGGGAGAAGCAGGCTCCATGCACCGGGAGCCCGACGTGGGATTCGATCCCGGGTCTCCAGGATCGCGCCCTGGGCCAAAGGCAGGCGCCAAACTGCTGCTTCACCCAGGGATCCCGATAGATATCCTTTTAATTTTTTTTTTAATTTATTTATGATAGTCACAGAGAGAGAGAGAGAGAGAGAGAGAGAGAGGCAGAGACACAGGCAGAGGGAGAAGCAGGCTCCATGCACCGGGAGCCCGATGTGGGATTCGATCCCGAGTCTCCAGGATCGCGCCCCGGGCCAAAGGCAGGCGCCAAACCGCTGCGCCACCCAGGGATCCCCCGATTGATATCCTTTTAAAGCTGAAAGCTCCTGTGCATAGATTCGTTACTCACTTCAAGTTACAATGTATAGATTGATGTGTTGTTTTGAGCCATCCGTTCCACTACCTATTTTATTGGTTCAGGAAAATGACACTGAGTTGATCCGAGCATTGATCATTTGAACATATTCTACTCTGATTTTTCTATCATTCTTCGGGGATTTGGGAGAAGTGTGATTAAACGGAGGGAGACACTTTGCTGTTTAATTTCAGGGCACTTGGAAGGAAAAATATATATTTACCACTTTGATAGGTAAAAGTGCACTGTAATAATTAAAACAATGAGATATTTTTCATCTGTCAAATTGACAAGGCTTACAAAAGAAGAGAAATGCCCAGTATTGGTGAGGGTTCAGAGAAATAGCCCCCTCATACCTTGCTGGTGGGAAGTAACTGGTGTAAACTTCTTGAAAGACAATTTGGCAATATACATGAAACATTTAAAAATACAGGAAAAATACGTTAACATAGTAACAGTGATATGCTGTTAAGAGTAATTAGTAATTTTAATTGTTTAGTACTTTTCTGTATTAAAATTTTTAAAGCAATGAACATGTATTACTTTTGAAATTAGAAAATGTTTTTCTGGGGATCCCTCGGGGATCCCTCGGTGGCTCAGCGGTTTAGCGCCTGCCTTCGGCCCAGGGCGCGATCCTGGAGTCGCGGGATGGAGTCCCACGTCGGGTTCCTTGCATGGAACCTGCTTCTCCCTCTGCCTGTGTCTCCACCTCTCTCTGTGCGTCTATCATGAATAAATAAATAAATCTTAAAAAAGAAAAGAAAATGTTTTTCTTAAAAGTTAGACAGAATACATCAGTTTTTAAAAAATATTTAATTTATTTATTCATGAGAGACAGAGAGAGAGAGAGAGAGAAAGAGAGAGGCAGAGACATAGGCAGAGGGAGAAGCAGGCTCCATGCAGGGAGCCTGAGGTGGGACTCGATCCCAAGTCTCCAGGATCACGCCCTGGGCTGAAGGTGGCGCTAAACTGCTGGGCTACTGGGGCTGCCCACATCACAGTTTTTTAATGGCAAAATTATGGATTGATGTTATTCCCTCTACGGTTTGGTATATGTCCAGTTATTTCTGGGTACCCTCCATTTCTCCACTTTCCTCCCCAATATGTATGCCCATCCCCCCCACCCCTATCCTCTCCCAGAGTTCAGGCCAGTGCTCTTTCTCTTTCTCTAGAGGTCAGGCTTTCTGACGTGAGCTTGCAATTAGCCTTGAGATGGAATCCTATCACATAGGTTTTGAGGAGTTCGGGTTGATCTACTCCTCACCCAGTAGATCTGATGTTCATCACCCTCTCCACTCGGTAAGGACAGGCTTCATGTATGATCCATCAGGATAACCCCACACAATTCTACAGTCCTTTGCTCGTAGTAGTTGCCCACTAAATGTTAGGATGCATAAATGAAACACTTAAGACAAACAGAGGCATTTTAGAGCTCTCTGGGAATAAGAAAAGACAGAAGAGCAGTGGGAATGAAAATTAACTGGACTGACTAGCTCTGGGCTGGGCAAAGAGCAAGTCACCAGTATTGGCTTCAGAATTACCATGCTTAGGCTTCTTAATTGACATTGAAAATTTACTGGTTCCCACACCATTTTGCCAGCCTGTCCACTCCTCTGAGGATTCAGCGGTTTGTCTGATTATTTATTTGTTTATTTATAATCTTATTTATTTTTTTAAAGATTTTATTTATTTATTCATAGAGACAGAGAGGGAGAGGCAGAGACACAGGCAGAGGGAGAAGCAGGCATCATACAGGAAGCCTGATGTGGGACTCGATCCAGGGTCTCCAGGATCACGCTCTGGGCTGCAGGCGGCGCTAAACCGCTGCGCCACCGGAGCTGCCCGTAATCTTATTTATGTATTAAAAATATTTTATTTATTTTAGAGAGTGAGAGAATGTGCACAAGCGGGGGGAGGGGCAAAGGGGGAGGGAGGAGGAGCAGACTCCCCACTGAGCAGGGCTCCAGAAGTGGAGCTGGATCCCAGGACCCTGGGATCAGGACCTGAGCTGAAGGCAGGCGCTTCACCAACAGAGCCATCCAGACACCCTGGATTTCATTGGTTTAAAAAGAATGAGATCATTAGCCCAGTGTATATTTTCAGGGCTGTGTTACACGTGTCAGTGAAGCAAGATACTTTACTAAGGAGCAACTTGGAAACTTCCCTGAATCTGTGAGCAGCCTGGCACATAGAAATCCCTTCCTCATGGGATTCTGTCTCCAGGTACTCTAGGCAGTGGGGGAGGGGGAGGCTTTTGTTGCCCTTTGCTATTGAATTTGCCAGGTGTGTCAAAGGCATAATCTCAGAATATAAACAAGCCAGGAGAAGAAACACATAGTGCTTCTCACTCTATAGAAGCCCTCCTGGACTTGTTTTCTGCCCTGCAAACACTGCTACCATTCTCCCTGGATTGCACGGTGTGGGTTTTGCTGTTACTTGTTCCTGTCTTGCTTATAATTGTTCTCTACTGGTTATATGTGAAAAGATTGTATTCACTCGGGGATTGGGGATTTCGGTGGGAAAAATAGACAACTTGGATAACCAGACTTCATTTTTTTTTTTTTTAAAGTACTAGGAGGTGATGAGGTCAGAGCAGTAACACAAGCCTGCCTTGTCTAGGGCCATTATTTTTTTTTAAATTTTTATTTATTTATGATAGTCATACAGAGAGAGAGAGAGAGGCAGAGGGAGAAGCAGGCTCCATGCATCGGGAGCCCGATGTGGGATTCGATCCCAGGTCTCCAGGATCGTGCCCTGGGCCAAAGGCAGGCGCCAAACCGCTGCACCACCCAGGGATCCCAACCAGACTTCATTATTTACCAGCCCTGCTACCATAGCTAAATTGGTCAGCCTTTCTAGCTGTGGTTTTCTTGCTCACTTGCGGACAAACTTCTCCTAACCTTCCTGACATGATTGAGGTTGAAATGATATTGTAGGTAAAGACGTGTAAAAAATGATGTAAGCGTATGACATTATCTTTTGTATGGAATGCCGTAGCATAGGTTCTTCACAAACAGGAGATAGTATTTGCACTTTGGGGTTGTGAAGATAGAAACTACAGTTAGACCTCGATGTGTGTGCTTCGGCAACTCAGCTTCTCTAAGACTCACTTTCTTTCTCTCCATAAAACAGGAATAATAATAGTACTTCACAGAGTTCATGTGATGATGAAATGAAATGATACATGCAAAGCACTTCCCAACAGTACTAGCACATAGTAACATTTAATGAATGTAAGCAGCAGCTGCGGCTGAAAATGAATAAGAGAGGTAACCATATCAATAAAAATCGCATTTTGGGTCAGAAACTCAGGGTTATGGTGGCACAGAGTAGAAATGGGAGCTCTATAAGTTAGCAGCTTCTGTTAATCAACCTGGGAAGACTTCATGGAGAAACTGGACTTTCTAGAACTCACTGAATAATAGTTGGAAGATCAGTTAGAGGCGGTGGTGTGTGGGGGAGAGTGGAACTATTAATAAAGTATCCCAAACGCCTCATGTAATTTGGAAGAAGATTAAATGGATGTAGGGTGAGCAGATGATGCAAAGTTGGAAAGTTCTGAAAAATAAAGGTGAAGTTGGTCTGAAGTTTGGTGGCCAAGCTGCCAGAATAAAGCTTTAAAACAGAGCCAACTGTGGGGATCCCTGGGTGGCGCAGGGGTTGGGCGCCTGCTTTTGGCCCCGGGGCGCGATCCTGGAGACCCGGGATCGAATCCTACGTCGGGCTCCCGGTGCATGGAGCCTGCTTCTCCCTCTGCCTGTGTCTCTCTCTGTCTCTCTCTCTCTGTGACTATCGTAAATAAAATAAAAATTAAAAAATATATATATAAAAAAATAAAACAGAGCCGACTAGACTCCCGAGGAATGTTTTTAAAGTCTTGAATCTGACATGTAGTGTGACTAAAATTGGCCATGAACAGTTAAATGGTATAGCGGACACTTCGGATAGCACTTCAAGGACTCTAATGAGGACTGACCAGCGAGCTTTGTTGCTAAAGGTGGGGATCTGGACAGTTCAACAGGTGTATTAATTATGAATTGAAGCTTTGATGCTGTGGAGGAAGAGAGAAGAAAGGATGACTCTCAGAAGATTAGAAATTACGAGGTATTCTGAGGGGGAGTCGGGTACTCTACACACATAAGGAGAATGCTTTGCTTTAAGAGAGGAGGGACAAAGAATATTGAATTTGTCTTTACAAAAGGTAGGGTTTACACTGTATAAAGGATTTGGTATCATTTCTGACAAGTCTACCTTACTTTCAACCAAAGTTGAAACATGGGAGAGCATGCCGAAAATTGAAGAAAATATACAAGT
The DNA here is from genome assembly GCF_053574225.1 of Canis aureus. Taxonomy (NCBI): domain Eukaryota; kingdom Metazoa; phylum Chordata; class Mammalia; order Carnivora; family Canidae; genus Canis; species Canis aureus. The sequence goes on along the minus strand of NC_135635.1, from coordinate 46,675,566 downwards.
ATTGCTAATACCATGCAAAGGATTGTAGAATCACAAAATATGAAAAGGACCCTCAGAGGACCCCACTTCTAGTCCAGTATTGTCATTGGGTTAGACGACGCACCTGAGGCCCAGGGATGTATCTGGTTCACTTCTCCCCGTATTTTCTTTTAGCTCTCTAACCCAAACATCTGAGGAGCCCCTAAATCTCTTTGTTTCCCCGTCTAGATAAGATCAGGAAGAAAATCCTGGTTTTGTTTTGTGGCGGCTGCTGAGGGCAACACACAAGTTCCCTTTAATCGCACCCTCTCTCCTCCCCAGCTGGCAGGGTTGATAGGACAACCGTGATTTCTCATTGGCCATTTTGTGTGGGTCCCTACGCCCTTCCAAGATTCCCAGCCAATCAGCTCCTCGCTGTCGCCTGGACGCGGCTCCGAGGACCGTACCACAGAGACTTGCAGGGGGGTGGAGCGGAGGGAGGCAGTGGCCGCAGCCCGTTCCCGCACCTTCTGCACGTAACCTCGAGATTCTGGCACTGTCCACGCCTGCAGGTCCCGACGGCGCCCCTGAGGCCGGGCACCGCGCGCCGGGTCCAGAGGCGCCCCTCGGGATGCCGCCCCCGCGCCCGGGGTCCTGTGGTCGGGCCGAGCCCCGCCGCCCCCGCCCTCCCATGTGCCCGCCCAGCCCCCGGCGGCCGCGCGGCTGCTCAGCTGCTGTTGCTCGCGCGGACCTGCGGCGCGCTGCGGGGCTCGGGGCTCGGGGCGCGGGGCTCGGGGCTCGCGGCTCGGGGCTCGGGGCTCGGCGGGGCTCGGCGCGGCGGACCCGGAGTGCGGCCCGGCTGCGCACACACCGGCATGAGGCGGAGGTAAGCGTCGCGCTTCGAGACCCACGCCCGCTCCACCCGTTCCGCGGGGGCCGCATCCCTCCCGCGCCCTGGGGGCAGGGTTTCCGGGGCCCCGGAGGGCGGCTCTCCCGCCCGCGACCGCCGCGACCCGACCTGCGGCTGCAGAGCTCCCCACGAGCAGCCCCCAGGGCCCGGGACCCGCGGCGGCGGGCGCTCGGCGCCTCCTCCTGGCGGCCGGCTGGAGCCCTTTACCTGGCGGGGCGGACGAGGAAGCCCCTCCCCGCGCCTCCCCGGCCGCTGTCCGTGCCGCCCGCCGCCCCGACTCTGCGGGTGATCCCGGCCCCTGCCCTCCGCGCCCCCCGGCCCCTGCGCGCGACCTCCAGGAGTCGGGTGTTCCGTCCGGGGCGGCCGCGCGGGCCCGGGGCCCCCGGGGAGCCTGGCCCTGGCGGTGGCCCCGGGGCCGCCGGCGGAGCGCGGAGGGGGAGGCCCGGAGAGCGGCGAGCGGTGTCCGGGGCAGCCTGGGGCGGGGGCGCACATCTCTTCTGCTGCGCGGCCCCTGAGCTTTGGGCCCGGTCGCCCTGCCCTGCCGCCAGCCCAGCCTGTGCGCGGTCGGCCTTGCCCTCGAGCCGGGGACCGACCCTGGGGGACCTTGACCTGGATTCCGGCAGGGGCTGAGTGTGGGTGTGGGTCGCTCTGGGCAGGCGGCCCCCCGAGGTCCATGAAGTGCTTTTCCTTCTGTTTTCTTCGAGCGGTGGTGGGTGGGGGAGATGATGGCAGCCACTTACGTCACTTCATCTGTGAGCCACCCCCCTGGCCTCACTTGCAAGGTGACAGGAGGCCTGCGTGGTACGCTGTAAATTCCTAGTTTAAAAACCACCTCGAGGAGCCCGGTACACGCAGCAGAGCCTCGCCTTGTGTTAGAGAGCCAAAGGTAGCGATAGCTTGGGTTTTGCAGGTTCTGGCATGGGTGGTAAACGAATCATGAGGAGGCCCCCGCTTCATCCCTTCAGGGGCATGGGTTAGCCCTGTATCTCGGCTGGTTTTCTGGAGAGGCTTAATTCAGGGAAAGCTTATCCAAGAATGCAGATCACAGATAGGTTCCTTTAATGTTGGTGTTTGACACGGACGTTAGTTAAGGTTACCTGAAGTGCATTAGGGCAGAGGTCAGTTGTGAGAAGTGTCTTTTCAAAATAAGGCTCATTGCTTTTGTTTTTTTTCCTAGTGGGTTGTAAATGGAGACTGTGGCATTTAAACAAGACAACATCAGTGTGTATTTGCTCCCACCTGAGTTTGCTGTGTAGACAGTCATTTAGAATGATGGCTTGTACCCCAAGGGTGAGAACGAGTTGGGTTTTATACTGAGAAAGATATCTTAGAGTTGCTGCCAGCCAGAATGCTTTGCCCTCTCATTACCTGGCCACACAGATGCCCGTTCATTATTGTGGTTGCTTGCTCCTGTGAGCATATCTGTAAAGAGTCTTTAAGAGGATATTATAAATTCTGTATTTGATTGTCAAATGTGCTCTCAGGTCAGACATTTAGCTCAAGTTGTTTTAGCCCTACAGTGAATTCTTGTGCTCCATGTTTTAAATATTTTTAAGCGGGCAGCCTGGGTGGCTCAGTGGTTTAGCGCTGCCTTTGGCCCAGGATGTGATCCTGGGGACCCGGGATGAAGTCCCACGTCCGGCTCCCTGCATGGAGCCTGCTTCTCCCTCTGCCTGTGTCTCTTTGCTCCCCTCCCCGCCCCCCCCCCCGCCCCGTGTGTCTTCCATGAATAAATAAGTAAAATCTTTTTTAAAAAATTAAAAAATATATTTTTAAGCTTTTTTGTTGGTATATTAAACCACTTAAGTTAATTCCAGAATTATAGGAAAAACATGGTTTGAATCTTCTTCTTGCAAAGAATCTTTAGGAACTTGGACCTGGTTCCTATCCGGTTTTACAGATAATGAACTAGGGTTTGGTGAGACCCTAGGTGGAAGAAGGGGTGACTGAAATCAGGGCAGGCACTCAGACCTATGCTGTCAGATTTCGAAGTGTGTGCTTTTGACTCCCAAGCTTTGGTGGTGACTAAAGAGCGGATGTCAGTCCCTGACTGTTGCTGCTGTGCCTCCCTGGGGCCTGATAAGCTGTGATTGTGCTGGGGCTTTATTTTTCATCGAGGTAAAGTTTTCACACCCTGGACTTTCTCTCATGCCAAAAGCATTCTTCTAGCCAGGTGGAGGGTCATTACTTTAGAAAAATAATGAGACCCGGAAAAGCATCTATATTTGGAGAGTATGAGTATTTTAATAAGACCAGAAAGTGAGAATAGCAGAGAGAATCAAGGTGGTTTGTGGATAGGAAATGTGTGATATTCTAACCCAGGGGATATCTTTAGTCTCCAGGCTTTTTAACTTAAGCTGTGAGTTGAAATTGTAAACCTGGAGGCACAGCAGCTCCGGGCTGAAATCTGTGTAGTAAGTAAGGCTCTCAGTTTCTACTTTAAATGGCAAAGTTGAAAATCTGATTCCTTTTCAGTCTTTTGCTTCCACAAATAATGCGGTAAGTTATGGGAATGGTAGGGACATTGTTTGGAACAATTACCTAAACTCTTTGTGGACTGCCCCTTCTCTCCACCCTCCCCTCCCCTACCTTCGGTTCCACTTTTCAGGATTTAGTTCCTATCCTGTAGAATTGGGTGGAATGGTGGAGGGTGTCAGGCCCTGAGATGCTTGGGATATACCAGTGGATAGAATATCCCTGCCCCTGTGGGCTCAGCTGTATCTGACTTGCTGTTTTCATGGTATGGGCTTTAGTTATCTTTAGGTGTGAAGGTTTATAGTCATCAAGAAACTAGGGGGGGAGGAGAGGGAAACTGTCACCCCACACCCTGGAATTCATTGACTTCTTCTCATTGTGGAGTCAGAATTTCACAGAGGAGAGAAAACTGCCACAATTTACAAGAAAAGGAAAGTGGTGACCATCAGATGACATAAAGGAAGAGAAGTAGGACGTTGGGTAGTACCTTGCTGAAAGGTGAAAGAAGGGCAGGAGCTTCTGCTAAGTATTAAGTTCTGTCTAAGAACAACTGGGTCTCCCTGCACCCCTCTTGCAGGGCCTGCTCAGCATCTGTCATAAGATGGGAGAAGCGAGCATATCTTGGTGTGTGAATGGAAGCCAGGAAAGGAGTCTTTCTGCATTAGACAGGTCTACTGAGGTCTATTTAATTGTATATCCAATGAAGGCTCTGGTTTGGTTAACTCTGGTTAGCAACTTGCTTAGCTGGTAGCTTTTATTGACTTCCTTAAGGCAAAGTGAAACTTTGTTTGGTCCCAAACATTGTTTGGTCTTTTGCCATGCTGCTTTTCTCTTATTGATTTAAGTAAAGTATGGCCGAAGCTTGAGTCCGGGGAGGTCTTCCCTATGTCATTGTTGGAGTTTGGGAAGAGAGGAGGAGCAGAGTAACCCAAAGAGAAGATGAAGAGGAGGTGGTACTTACTCCTAGCTCCCTAGCCCCTCTGACAACAAATCTTCAGCACAGACTGCTCCCAGCCTGCAAAACGCTGACATGTGAAGATCCAACTGCACTCTTCCCTCTCTAACCCCCACATCACCCACCTCCACCACCAAAGCCGCCTTATGATTGAGAATTGTTGGGTTTGTGAGTGGAAAAGGAAAAGCGGGGAAAAGTAGCATCATGACAAATAATGACATGAGCAGTGGTAGCAGCAGAGACGCTTAGAGTCAATTCACTGTGTTGTACCAGGCTCTGCATGGACAAATTCATTCAGTCCTCATGACAGCCGTAGAAGATAGGTGTTGGTATGAGCCCTATTTTTACATGAGGAAGCCAAGGCACAGGGAGCAGTGACTTCTGAGTGTCTCAGAAAGTGAAGGAGGCAGACTTCAGACATAGGCATTTGGTTCCAGATTGGTGCTCTCACGGACCAGTTATGGGCAGCTGACTTGGGTAGACTTGTACCTAACAGTTTCTCCGTCCTGAAGGTCACCTTTCCTCTCTTCCAACCTCCCCTCCATTTTCACATTTAACCCCCTCTTTACTTTTCAGTTATCAGCCTGAAATGCTATGGGAGAGATGCATTTAGGTTAACTAGCGTATTCCTTTAAAGCTGAGGCAGTCAGAGAAAGTAATTCTGAAGCATCTAGAGGGGTCTGGGTGGGCTTCCAAAAAAGAATATGTAGGACACTGTAAAGAATCTTCAAGGACCCAGGAGCTAGACATGGGATCTAGAAAGAGTGTTACTTATAGCGCTGCTCCCAGAAAAGATGAGGAACCCTTTTCCTTTCCCTTCTCTACCTTTTTCTTGGCGTGGGTTGCTGATTCCCAAGACCTAGAACTTGAGCAAACCTTCCTATTGACTGGCTCATGGGCTTTTGGATGATTTTTTTTTTTAAGATTTTATTTATTTATTCATGAGAGGCACACAGAGAGAGAAAGAGAGGCAGAGACACAGGCAGAGGGAGAAGCAGGCTCCATGCAGGGAGCCCGATGTGGGACTTGATTCTGGGTCCCTAGGATCAGGCCCTGGGCCGAAGGTGGCACTAAACCGCTGAGCCAACCGGGCTGCCCCTTTTGGATGATTTTAATTTCATTTTCTTACTTAATGAAATAAAATAGTCTGCGGTCCTAACTATATTTGGAACAGAACCTTTTCCCTGGTTTGGTCATAACTGGTCAGAATCATCTATTTCCCTGTGAAAAAGGAAAAGGAGAAGTATTGTGACTAGTGACATGGACATGTGTCAGTTTGTTTCCAAAACAGGTTTTTTTTTTTCTCAAAACCAGACTTGCAGAGAAAGGGGGGAAAAATCAGCCTTCTGCCTTTAGCATTTTATTTTATTTTTATTTATTATTATTATTTTAAAATATTTATTTATTTATTTATTTATTCATTCATTCATTCATTCATGAGAGACACCCAGAGAGAGAGGCAGGCAGAGACACAGGCAGAGGGAGAAGCAGGCTCCTCGCAGGGAGCCCGACGCGGGACTTGATCCCAGTTCTCCAGGATCAGACCCTGGGCTGAAGGTGGCGCTAAACCGATGAGCCACCGGGGCTGCCCATGCCTTTAGCATTTTAAAAGCATCTTTAGGTGAGTGAGTCCTGTGTATAGTTATGTAGTAATTAGCTATCACTTATTGAGTGTTAACCACCCAGATGCTGTGCCAAAGGCTTTAATATACACATATCATTTCTAGTCTTCGGGTAGGTACCGTCACTCCTATTTTACCATAGGAAAACCGTTTCAGAGAAGGTAAGGTCCATAAACCCAGTAAGTTGCAGAGGCTGGATGATCACCTCGTTGGAAGGTGAAATGTTGAAGGAGCAAAAGGAAGAGAAAATGGGGAAGAAAAAGACAGTATTGGGCAGGGGAAAGAAATTCATGAGACAGCAATGTGCATCAGCCCCCAGGGTTTACTGTATACCTCAGTGGGCCAGATGAGGCATAGAAATGCCCATGGGCCTCAAACACCCTCAGGGAGCCAGGGAACAAAGAAATTCCAGAACCTAAGAGTTTTAGGCTACCCACTGGGACTTGGTTTTAGTATGCACTTATTAGTACCCAATAATAAAGCAAGTGCCAGGTATTAAAACATGTCTACCTATAAGAGGTCACCATATTTCTGGGGAAGGCGGACACAAATCCAGAAAACCTAGTGTGCTAAGTGACTTAACTGGCCAGGGAGCCCTGAACATGGAGTGGTGAGAAAATTTATACTTCCTGGCAAAATATTTCTTCTCGATTCAGTTTTGTTAATTTCATGCACATAAGATGGAGAATTTCTGAAATTTACCCACCTCCTGTGGCTGTTTCCGGAATGTTTGTGTTTTAGCAGACAGAGGATCTCTCTACAGCTCCTCTCTGAGGACCAGCCCTGTACCTTGGTTGCAGGAAAGGCTGGGGCCACCTCCCTTTCCTGCAGGTTGCCTTCAGGCCCATCACTACTGCAGATCTGCTGGGCTTGGTGCACTTGTCCCCATGTAGTAACTGCTTGCTTGGAGGTACAGGTGCTCCAATAGACTGGTAGCCCTTGCTAGAAGAGTGTATTGCTGGGCTGTGCCCTTTCCAGGTGCTCTAGCAGGGGTGGGAGCAGTCCTGGGCATGAAGATGCTTTCCCAGAGCTTTGGGAATTAGATGAGACCATGTTACCACTCTGACTCCTTTCTAACTCTAGGACCACCTCACTGTACCAGTAGTGACCTGGGTGCCCAGTGGTAGCCTTGTAGTGTTATTATTCTCGGCCTTATCCCTGGCTCTGCATTCTTTTTTTAAATTTCATTTATTTATTTATTCATGAGAGACACACATAGAGAGGTAGAGACACAGGCAGAGGGAGAAGCAGGCTCCAAGCAGGGAGCCCGACATGGGACTCAATCCTGGGACTCTGGGATCACGCCCTGGGCTGAAGGCAGATGCTGTACCGCTGAGCCACCCAGGCATCCCTGGCTCTGCATTCTTTTCTTATTAGCAACTATTTAGTCTTCCTGAAATAACCTTTGTTCATTAATTTATAATCTAATGGGCCCTTCCTCCACATGAAACACTATACTGGGTATTAGGATAGGGCACAGGTTTGTAGAAATATATTCATAATGAATGCGTCTGCCTCAGAAAATACAGTATAAATGTGGAAAGCGTTTGGGTAAAAAGCAAACAAAAGCAATGAAATACCAAGTAGCACAGACAGGTGACTTCAGTGTTAGGAGACAATAAGGACAATGACTACAGTTGACCCTTGAATAACACGGGTTTGAGCCATGTGTTCACTCATGTGCAGCTTTTTTTGGTAAGTACAATATGGTACTATAAATGTATTTTCCTTATGGTTTTCTTCATAACATTTTCCCTGGCTTTATTCTAAGAATATAGTGCATAATGCAGATAACATACAAAATAGATGTTAACCAACTGTTTATCAGTAAGGCTTCTTTCTGGTCAGCAGGCTGTTAATAGCTAAGTTTTGGGGGAGTCAAAAGTTATATGCAGATTTTCAACTGCGTGGGGGTAGGCATCCTCAGCCCTCCATTGTATTACCTTTTGAGAATTTATTATATACCAAGTGATGGTTTAAATGCTGTGCATGCATTGTCAACCCTGTAAGTTAAGTGGTACTGTATCATCCCTGCTTTATAGGTGAGGACTCAGAGATACAAGTATCGTATCCAAGGCCACACAGTACATGGGTGGGAAGAGCCTGGGCTTTGAACCCTGGTCCACATTGACTCACTTGGGCCTGTGCACTGTGTCCCAGGTCATTGGTAGGGTTGTCTAGGTGTTGGTGTGAGCAAAGCTTGGAGTTGAGAGTGAGCAGGATGCATTCAGGGCATTGAGGAGGCCAGCCTGATGGTTGGAGTTGGGTTCAGTGTTTGTGGACTGCTGTGCCACGTTCTGTCTGGGTGCTGGGAGATGAGTAAGACGTGTTCCTTGCCCTCTGGAATCTTGCTGTAGCTGAGGAGACAGACACACAAATAGATGATTTCAGTGTACTGTGGTAAGTGCTGTGATGAGGCTAAGTATAGGGTTCTGTGGAAGCAGATGGAAAGGAACCAGGAAATGATCCCAGAGTCTTGAAAGGTAAGCTTAGCAGCTGAAGGCAAGAAGAGTTTTCTAAAAGGCGGAGAGCAGCATGAACAAAAGCATGGCCTTTGTGGGCCTTTCCTGCTAAAAGCAAGTTTATTCACCTGGTCTGATGGATGCCATGGCCCAGTGTGAAATTTATAGGCAACAGGTAGTTCATCAGAGGTGTTGGAACACAGAGGAACAGTGTAGAGGTAGTATTTTGTGTTCATTAATCTGATGGAGGCGGGAAAGATTAAGGTCCAGCAAAACCACCTGTGGGAAGAGTTGGCAAACTTCTCTATAAAGGGCTAGAAAGTAAATAGTCTAGGCTTCAGTGGGCCATGTGGTCTCTGATGCAGCTATTCAACTGCTATTGTAGTAGGAAGGCAGCCACAGATAATTGGTAAACAAATGGGCATGGCTGTATGCTAACCACATTTATATATGACCCTCCAAATTTGAATTTCATATAATTCTCACATGTCTTAAAATAGTCTTTGATTTTCTTCCCCTGACCCATTTAAAAATGTAAAGCCCTCTTTGTTTGCAGGTTAAATTTGGCCCACAAGTCATGGTTTGCCCACCCTGAGCAGTGTAGGAATTCAGGTGTGACGTGACCCAGGAACTGTCACAGGTTGTTGGCAGTGGAAATAGAGAGGAAGGGACTTGATGCCAGAGACATTTTGCAAAGAGGACACTGATTAGAAAGAAGAGATATGGCGAGAGAAGAGCCCCAGATGATGCTGAAGCTTCACGTTTCATGTGTTCCCAGCCCCTTTTTGGTAAAACTGGCCTTATTTCCATGCGCTGAGAATATGATTTGATACTGGAGAAAAACCTGAGAGCATGACTTGATGCTAGAGAAAACCCCAGAAATAGCAGATGCCTTATGTGCTCCCAGACTTCTGTCAGCACTGTGAATTATTCCAGTCATCTCCTCGTGTCACTGTGCCAGCCCCCTTAGCTGCCCTGGCCTCTGGAGTGCTTTAGGTGGGAGGTGGCTCCTGCTGTAACTGGGAGAGCATGCCCACCTGTTTGCCGGCAGGGCACAGGCAAAGCTCATTTGTTGGATAACTTTACTTTTATATGCTTTCACATTTGCAGAAAAGTTGCAAGAGCAGGTCCCTTGTGCCTGTTATTAGGTCTATTAAATAAGATTTTATTAATTGCTTACATTCTGTCCCATTTGCTTTTTTATTCTCTCTCCACTCTCCTCCCATTTTTTTCCTGATACATTTGAATGTTGGTGACATCTTGCTTCTTTTTACTGCTAAATATGTCAGCATGAATTTATCAAAGAAAAGGTAACCACAGTATGGCGACCAACATTGGGAGAGTTAACATCAATACAATCTAATTATGATGTCTGGAGCTAGCAGCCTCTAAGAACTGTTCCTCATAGACTGTCTGCCATGTGTAAGTAATGATCTGTCATTTACTCTCCCAGTGGCAGACGTAAGCAGCTACCTGTGCCTCTTTGGAGACCCACACTCCCAGCAGTAGCAGTTCCCAAGGACTCATGCTGGGGCTGGTCAGTGGGCTTCTGCAAAAGGAGAAGTAGTCCCAGGGCTGAAGGATCACTTGTTATCTTGAGCTGCTAAGCTGTCTGAGGGCAGGCACTGCCTTTTACTTTATGTATATAGCTCGTGCCATTTCCTGATGCCTTCATGAGAAAGCTCATCTCCTAAATGGAGCATAGTAGCCACAAGCACCCAAGATCTCACTTATGGTTACAAACACCTTCATTCTTTTGGCTTTCTTCTCCGTTGCTCCTCAGCCTATGTAAAATGATTCTTCTAGGGTAGATTTTGTTCTGGGCTTGATCTAGAAAATAAAATGGAATTCAATTAATTTATTTTGGAAATAAAATGGGAGGAGCAGCTATACTAGCTACCATTTCTGACTTAGAGCAAAAAAGAATGTTCTTTTTGCTACCTTTATAGACTGCAACCAGAAATAGGGGAATGTCTGATGCATACTCTTTAGTTCCTTAGAGGTCGTAATAGCTTTTGGAGCTCTGTGGGAACTATGGGAAAAGGAGTCTGGAAATTCTGCACCTGATGAGAAAGGAATAAAGGGAAGGCTTTTATCTTTGTGTAAGGTGGGCGCCTCATTTCCATTTACTTAAGTTCTATATGGCTTAACTAAGTGCTTGGTCTTTGCCAGTGTGGATGTGATGGGACCTTTCACCATGTTCCGTCATCACTGATCTTCACAGAGCCCATTCTTGGGATCCAGGTCATCTGAAATCCAAGAGTCAGTGTCTTAGGTCTGTGAGGCCCTGTGCCGGCCGTGGGGTGGGGGGTGGGGCACAAAGGAGGACCAAGTTGCCAGGTGCCTCAGCATATTCCCTCATCTCTCAGTCCACATGAGAAAACCTTGACTCAATTGCTGCTGGGCAGTGAGCTTAAGTGGATCACTTCATGGTTTTGTGTCACAGTTTTGCCATTTGTAGAGAGAGGTTGGCTATCAGCCATTTAAAGGGGTATTCTGGAGGTAAAATTTGAGTATAAAATTGGCATGTGTGCTTGGAGATGAAATGTTTTACATGTTTTAATCTGTGGAGTCAAGATAAATAGTTAAAGAGCCTTTAGTGAAAACGGAGCAAATACAGAGAATCCAGTGTAAGCCCTGTATTCTCTTCCTTCAAAGGCAGTGGTTACTGTTTGCCTTGCTCCCTGTGCTCCAGCTATTCTGGCTGCCTTGCTGTTTCCTGGATGTCCCGGGCACCCCTTGCCTCAGACTGTTCAGCCTCTCTGAGAGGATCTTCCCTGCAATGGTACCTGGTGGGCCTTCGTAACCTCTGCATGCCTTTGCTTCAACATTACCTTCTCTATGAAAGCTACTCGTGCCACCTAGTCTGAAATTTTAATGTGTCCCCCAGTATTCTAAATTCTATCTTACTGTACTTTTTCCTTTTTTCCCTAGTACTTACCACCCTCTAGCATGTTTTACTTAGATTTATTTAAGAGGCATGGTAGCCTGGGCTCTAGAGCCCGACCGCCTGGGTATAAATCTTAGCTTCACCACTTACTGCTTATGTGAACTTGGGTAGATTATGGAATCCTTTTAGTCTAGTTTCCTCGTTTGTAAGAGTAATACATAAGTCATAGAATTTTTATGAGGATCAAATGAATTAATATTTATTAAGTGCTTAGCCTAATAACTGACATGGACTAAGTACTATAGGAGTGTTTGAATACAGTTTATATTATCAAACAGAAGCTGCATGAGGTCACAGGGGTTTTATCTGTTTCGTCCTCTGAGGTATCCCTGGCGTTTAGAACAGGACCTAGCACAAAGCAAGCAGTAAGTACATGTTGGGCAAATGAAGAGGCTGTGGATGAGTTGTCTGGAAAGGGGAATGTGAGGTGTGGGCTGTGCCATGGATGACAGAGGTCCACCTGGGAGTCCCTTCCAGCTCTGCACTGTGTGTTCTTGGACCAGGCTCAAGCTCTTGCTTCACTTGCATAGTTGTTTGCAGAATTAGATGAAAGAATATGCATTAAGTGCCAGGTACGATACCAGCCTGGCTAGTAGCAGATGGTCAGTGAGTGTTAGTTCTTTTCCTTCCTCAGCACCCCTGGAAGAAGTGAGTCAGTGAAGGAAGCGGGTTGTTAGGAAGGAGCAGGGGAAATCCTGAGTCTAGGTGCAGGGAGGGGGAACAAAAACAAGATATTAGATAGAGATATGACCACCATTGATGTGCCAGACTGAACGCTCAGTGAGAAGAGGCTGTGCGTTGACAAACATTGATGAAAAGATGAGAGGTGTAGGGGTATTGTAGGGGTATAGGGTCTGGTGTTTTGTTTTTTTCATTTTTATTTTGAGATAATTTCAGAAAAGTGCAAGAATAGTATAAAGGACTCTGTTTACCCAGAACTGCCAGTTTTCATCCTTGCACCATTTGCTTTTCATATTTGTTTCTTTCTCTCCGTATGATTTAAAGACATTGCATTCCTTGGCCCCTAAATACTTAAGTGTTTATCTCCTAGGAAGAGGAATGGTCTCCTAGATTTTGATAGGCAGCTTTAGGTTCTTAAATAGGGAAGTGGTACTGGGTGAGGTGTACTTGGGGAAGATGGGCTGGAGATCAAAAGGGCTCATGGGCTAGCAGTTTGAGATCACTTCCACTGGTCGTTAGTGAAGACAGGTTGATGACCAGAAATGGGAGAAGTGGGGAAGACGTAGGAGATGTTTCATGAGTCTTGGGTATGTTACTGCTTGGGACGGGGTAGAGATGATGACAGGGAAAGGACTGCTCCTATGGAGCAGCGCTACTGTCTGGGGAGAAGGGCAGCATGTAATCTGAAAGAGCAGATTCAGCTTTATTTTACACTTGGGAAAATGAAACCTCACTCCCACCTTTGTTCCTATTATAGTCTACTGAAGATAAAGGTCCACCAAATCCTGGCTGATGCAGTAGTCTATCTCCTGCATTCTTGGAGGAGCAGCCATGATAGGCTTGTATTGTCAGAGGCATAGAGATACACAGTCTGATCTGAAGGACAGTTGCTGATAACTGGGGGAGAGTACTTTAGGCTTTGTTTGTCATGAAAAGAGTAAATAGAGATGAGCATTCAGATAGTCTGATGTAGATCTAGGAGTCATCAGTGACAAAGACAGTTGGTATTGACTGGGGAGGATGATGAGAAGCAGGGACCCAAACCAACTTTGGTGAAGCGGTCTACAGGGAACCAAGGAGAGGTGTGAAGACCAGAGAGAGAAACTTAAAAGTAGCGTAGCAACAGTGACAGAAAAATAAATAGCATTAAGACCCAAACTGAGCTAGAAAAGACCTAGGGAGTGGGTGAGCAAGCTCCCAGCAGCTCTCAGTACCAGCCCAGTACCTTCTGGGGCCAGGAGATACTTGTTGGGCTCTGTTTTTTCCAGACTAGGAGCCAGAACTCATGAGCTTTAAGGAACACCCTGTGAATAATGCCACCCAGGGTGCTAAACCAAATCAGACTGTTAAAGGATTTAAAATTAACTTCTCAGTGCCTAAGTGTTTTGTGTAAGAAATATTTCAGGGAGAATTTATAAAAAATGGCACACATTTAAAAGATCCCCTCCTTTGAAAGATAATGTGTTACATGGAAAACTGTACCATTCTCCCTAGCATTCAAAATTCCCAAATACAGTAAAATCTTGTTATAGGAAAATCTTGATTCCCTCTAGGAGAGCAGACTCTGAGGAGTGAAGTTACTACAGGAATTGTGTAGGTTGGTTTATAAGTGCAGCCATTATTAAAAACTAATTCTATAAACTTAAAATTAAATAAATTATATTAAAAACAAGGGTAATACTCAAAATTCATTGCTTCCTCATTATTTTAGCATAAACTGTACTCTGCATCTCTTGTATCCATATGGTGGAGATATGATATAATAGTCATCTATGGTGCATCTCTTCCTAGCTCCTTGTCTGTGCTCAGAGATGTCAAGTTGATAGCTTGAAATTGGCCATGATGGGAGTATTTATACCATGGGAACCAATAGATCTACAAATTAGGGCCTAATTTAATATTTTGTTCGTTGTCTAAAAAAGTAATGGAAAAAACGTTAACATTTCCAGTTCAAACTTAGTGGTTTGTTTTTTTTTTTTCAAGATTTATTTATTTATTTATTTATTTATTTATTTATTTATTTATTTATTTATTTATAAAAGATTTATTTATTTATTTATGATGGTAGGGGGGGCAGAGACACAGGCAGAGGGAGAAGCAGGCTCCATGCCAGGAACCTGACGTGGGACTCGATCCCGGGACTTCAGGATCGCACCCTGGGCCAAAGGCAGGCGCTAAACTGCTGAGCCACCGAGGGATCCCCTAAGATTTTATTTTTAAGTAATCTCTACACCCAACATGAGGCTTAGACTCCACCCCGAGATCGAGAGTCGCATGCTCTACCGACTGACCCAGCCAGGTACCCCAAACTTAGTGTTTTGTGTCTGTAGCATTAATTGTGATTTAGCACAAAAATGTTGAGGAAATATTTATTTAGTATTTAAAAGCTAAGAAGTTGCTAATGTCCTGTTTGATATTCATCTTTTCTTTTCTTTTCTTTTCTTTTCTTTTCTTTTCTTTCTTTTCTTTTCTTTCTTTCCTTTTCTTTCTTTCTTTCTTTCTTTCTTTCTTTCTTTCTTTCTTTCTTTCTTTCTTTCTTTCTTTCTTTCTTTCTTTCTCTTTTTCTTTCTTTTTAAGATTTTATTTATTTATTCATGAGAGACACAGAGAGGCGGAAGACACAGGCAGAGGGAGAAGCAGGCTCCGTGCAGGGAACCTGATGTGGGACTCAATCCCGGGTCTCCAGGATCACACCCTGGGCCGAAGGCGTTGCTAAACCGCTGAGCTCAGCCCGATATTCATCTTTCATGTTCCAGTTTTGTTTAACTCCTTAAAGTAAATGAAAATATCAACATTCACTTATTTGTCAATTGAATCCATGAGTTGGCTATAGATATGCGTTAGACAAAAATCTATGATGGCATTCTGTGAGAAGCAATTGGCTATATGGAATTTACAGTACAGATTATATATTTTATTACTATATACTTTATTATGTATTACCACATGTTAATGTATATATTATTATTATTGTTGGTACACACTTTTTATATCAGTAAAGTTTATTATAAATGTGAATATAAGTATACATAGATATATCTATAAAGACATGAACATGTTTTTGGAGAATAGATGGTTAAGCATTTACCAGCACACCACCCCAGTGAGTTAAATAAACGCTGCCTTTGTGGAGTTCACAGTTGAGTGGGGGAGGCAGACAAAAACAAGTACAATCACAGAGATACCTAAGCGTGTGAAAGACCTGCAGGAAGGACTAGTGCAGTGTCCAGTGAAAATGTGGGACGGAGTGCTTACTAGGGGCTGGAGTGGGGAGGTCAGGAAGGCCTCCCAGAAAAGTGGTACAGAAGTTAAGCCCAGACTGATAGTGAATGGGGAGTGGAGGAGTGCCTGGGCAGAGTGAACAGTTTAGGCCTGCAAGGAGGTTTGCAGGCTTGAGGAGCAAACAAGTCGATGGATAGATGATAAGAAAGAAGGAGGGGGAGTCCTGGAAAGAAAAGTGGGCGTGGACCACATTGTATGGGTGTTTGCTGTGGATCATATGTGAAAGTCGTGGTAACAATCTAAGGATTCTGCTTTTAGGCTGTTTGGCAGCTCAGATGCCAGTGGTATTGTGGCCCACTGATGTGGTTTAAGAAATAAGAAAAGAGGCATTAATAATATTTTTTGTGAAGTAAGTACTTAAAGTGGACAGATACAAATTATCCACTTAACTATATGCAGGACTTGGTGCTAATGGTTTTCAAGGAGACATAAATCATTAACATTGTCCTTACCCACTAGGAATGTATTGCATGGTGGGGGCGGGGCAGATACATGTACAAGGAACTGTAATATAAGGTGGCTTTAAAGGAAATGCTGTGGAGGAAGCAATTAATTCTGACTGTGGGATGGAGAAGGTCATATGGAGAAGGCATGATAGTAGTTTGCCATACTTTACTTGGGGGACCCCAGAAGAATATCCTACTTTGACCAAAGGTTTTTACCATCTTTTTTTTTTTTTTTTTTAAAGATTTTATTTATTTATTAACGAGAGACAGAGAGAGAGGTAGAAACACAGGCAGAGGGAGAAGCAGGCTCCATGCAGGGGTCCCAATGTGGGAATAGATACTAGGACTCCAGGATCACGCTCTGGGCTGAAGGCAGGCACTAAACCACTGAGCCACCCAGGGATCTTGGTTTTTACTGTCTTTATCTCCTGATTTATCCCCATCATCCACTGCCCTGAAGTCTGTTTATTTCATGAATGCCAATTCTGTCACATCCTAGACTTAAGTCAGATTCCTCAGAACACCTGACCAGGAGCTCACATTATGTGCTTTAAGAAATATTTGTTGGTGGGATGCCTGGGTGGCTCAGCGGTTGAGCACCTGCCTTGGGCCCAGGGCGTGATACTGGAGTCCTGGAATCGAGTCCCTCATTGTGTTTCCAGATTCCCCTAGTCAACCCCTAGTCTAGTTTTCTATCTCTGTAGATTTGTTATTCTGGATATGTCATATAAATGGAATCATATAATATGTGGTCTTTTGTGACTAGCTTCTTTCATTTAGCATAGTATTTCAAAGTTCATCTATGTTGTAGCTTTTATGAGAACTTCATTCCTTTTTTTTTGGCCAAATGTTCTGTTTTATGAACATACTCTATCCATTCAAGAGTTCTGCTTTGGGCTATTTTGAGTAGTGTTGCTATGAACATTAATGTACAAGTTTTTGTGTGGACATATGTTTTCATTTCTCTTATGTATTTATATACCAATCAGTAAAATTGCTGGATCAGTTGGTAGCTCTGTATTTAACATTTTGAGAAAGTGCCTACCTATTTTCTGAAGTAGCTGCATTATTTATTACATTCCCACCAGAAATATATGAGGGTTCCAGCCTTTCCACATCTTGCCACCATTTATTATTATCTGTCTTTTTTAATATTGCCATCCTAGTGAATGCAAAATGGCATTTTCATTGTGGTTTTGATTTGCATTAATGGCTAATGATGTTGAGCATCTTGTCATGTGCTTATTGGCCATTTGTATATCTTCTTTGGAGAGATATCTATTCAAATCCTTTGCCCATTTAAAAACTTGGGTTGCTTTTTATGATTGAGTTATAAGAGTTCTTTATATGTTCTAGATAAAGTTCCTTATCAGATTTATGATTTGCAAATATTTTACCCCATTCTGTGAGTTGCCTTTCAGTTAGTATCCTTTTTGCTTTGGAGCATAAAAGTTTAATTAATTTTGATAAGTCAAATTTGCCCTCAGTTGTTTTTTTTTTTTTTTAATATTTTATTTAATTATTCATGAGAGAGAGAGAGGCAGAGACACAGGCAGAGGGAGAAGCAGGACCCATGCAGGAAGCCTGACGTGGGACTCCATCCTGGGTCTCCAGGATCATGCACTGGGCAGAAGGCAGCGCTAAACCGCTGAGCCAGCCAGGCTGCCCTGCCCTCAGTTCTTGAGTAAACTCAGATTTACATGACAGATTTCTGTGCTTTCAACTATTTCTATTTTATTTAACAAGTCTCTAGAGTTGAATAGTTTACAACCAGTCTCATTACCTTTAATACTTGCAACTTCTTATATTGGTGAGTTTGTTTTAGCTTTTATTTTTTTAGTTTTTTAAAAAGATTTATTTGTTTGAGAGAGAGAAAAAAAACAGGTGGGGGGAGGGGCAGAAGGAGAGGGAGAGAGAGAATCCCAAGGAGGCTCCATGCTCAGTGGAGAGCCCCACACAGTGCTCCATCCATCTCACAACCCTGAGGTCACAACCTGAGCTGAAATCAAGAGTCAGCTGCTTAGACTGAGTCACCCAGGTACCCCTGTTTTAGCTCTTAGAAGCTTAAAATCCTTCGAAAGCAAAGACTAAGGCATATAGGCTCTTTATAGCATTTTAGTCACCATGTTGCTGGTAAAAATACAACCGTAAGCTGATGACTGCTGAACATGTTGGGTCCAGGCTTCTGGGAATAGCTGGTGGTTGGACATAGTGTGTTGAGGTTGTATTTAAGCGCAGCTGGGAAAATGGAGCAGTGTCATTTCCTATTGTAATCTTAACTCCTTTCTGTTATCTAATGAGATTTTTGGCTGTATTTACTCAATAAGGCAAGGAATTTAATAACAAGAAGTCCATCTTGGTTATGTAGATAAGTTACCAGAGTGAAAATACTTAAACTACCTCCTACCTGGATTCCTACAAAATATTTTAGTGGTCTACCTTCTCCCTATATTGTTCAGACAAGACTAAAAAAAAGATGTTTTACTTACATAATAGTGTTTGTTCTGATGGCGGTTTTATTTGCTACCTCCTCTGAGCCACTCACACCTCTAGGACAGTAAATCCTGTTTCCTGTCAATGGAGCAAGCTCAGGGGGCATGCAGCAGGGTCTGTTTCTTGTCCAAGGTCATATTCCTACTAGTAGGTAGGAATGCTGGGGTCCGTTTGGGGGACATATTTGGGATTACAGATGTGTATTTCAGAACCTCATTTGTTCTGTCTCTCTTTTAGCTCTCCTTATCAGGGATTTTCATTTCTAAGTTGGGATAAATGAGTGTGTGGAGTTTTTTTCATTTGCATGTAATCTGAACAAGTAGCTATAAATCATGTAGGTGGGGGCTGAGAGTGTGTGGAACATAGGAACAAAAACGTGAGAGGGGAAACCTGATTAAGGAAACATGGAGAAAATGAGAAGTTCTGTCTTTCCAGATGCAAGAAAGAGGTGGGAATTTATGAAATAGGAAGTGAATCAAGAAGATTATAAAGCAATTTAAAGATTCCCAGGCTTGTTCACTTCATGTTACCCCTGAGTTATCAAAATGCTTCACACAGCTCTCCGCAGCTGGGCTTTCTCTTGACTGCTGTGTTGCTTCCCTTGTCTCTCTTCACCTTGGCAGCCAAGGTCACAGGAAAGTCATTCTTTGCCTTGAGCTTGTAATTTCAGCTATGGATGTAAACCATGGCCTGGAGGGAGGTAAGATTTCCAGGATATAACCTTTTTTTGGGAGAGTTTTTTCTGTTGTGATGATTGATCCTGAGGAGGAGGACCTCAGGGGACTTGTCTTTTATTTTTTTAGTTTTAAAATTTAAAAAAAAGATTTATTTACTTATTTATTTATGATAGAGAGAGAGAGAGAGGGGCAGAGTGTGTCCATGCCGGGAGCGGGACACGGGACTCGATCCCGGGACTCCAGGATCACGTCCTGGGCCAAAGGCAGGCGCTAAACCGCTGAGCCACCCAGGGAACCCCCCGGGGACTTGTCTTTTAGAAAGGCCCATGATCATCCACCTCTAAGCCAGGTTCCTGTTGGTCCGTCTTGCACGAACAGCCTTACCCCAGGCTGGAACAGGGCTCTTGTCCCATCTTCTCAGCATGAGTGCAGGGTCTGGATGATCCTATCTGTGTCCTGTCCACTCTTGGGAAAGGACATAAGCTCAATTATATATTTCCTAGAAATAAGTCCCTTACGAGATACATGATTTGCAGAAATCTTCTCCCATTCTGTGGGTTGTCTTTTCACTTTTTTGATAGATGTCCTTCAAAACTCAGCATTCTCTTGCCACTGCTCCATCCCCTCCCCCACACCCTGACCTGTTTCCCGTAAGGTGAGGCATTCCAAATGTTGGGCTGCCACAACATGCAAGAGAAAAAGGTAGCAGCACACCCCCCCACCCCCCACCTGCATACTCTTTCCTTCTCCTTTTTAAGATTACACAAACCACAGAAGAGTTAGGATTAAAGATGTATAGTTAAGTAGGCATGGAATCAGGGTGAAGCTCTGCCTAAAAGAATCAGAGACTACAGAGCATGGCCCAGGGCCCAGTGCAGCTTGCTGTAGGCAGCCTGGGTCAGCTCCCAGCAGGGCGCAGGGCGCAGGCGCATTCTCCCTGGCGCTAAGGGGCAGCCCCAGGGCGCCTCAGCTGCAGGTATGTGCTGGCTGCACATGGGCTGCTCTGGGCTGCCTGGCAGTGCGCATGCTGGGTTACTTTGGGTCTAGCAGTGCCAAAGACTACATGCGCTGATGGTTCAGGTTACAGTTGCTGTGGGAGCTGTGACCTTTGAGTTTTCCTGGTTTATGCATGGAATTTCAGTTGCATAATACTACAACAACTTGGATTTTTTTTCCCCCTTCTTGCCTTTCTTGGCTTTTAATTTTAATTTTTAAAATTTCATTTATTTATTTTTTTATCCCCCAGCGAATGGGATCCATAGCTCTCTGCCTCTCCTTCCCTTGGGGCAGACAGTCTCACTCACTTTCCCTTTCCTGCTCTCTCAGAGGGTGCCAGGGAGGAGAGGAGCCCAGGGCTCTGGCCTGTGGGAAATCTTCCTCTTGTCTCCAGAGGAGGCCCTGAGGTTGGGGTGAGCTGGCCTGGAGCGGCTTGTGTGGTAGACTGCTGTATGTTTTAGGGTGGGCTCAGCAGTCCCTGTGTGCTTACTTCTCCCAAACGACCCTTGCTCGTTTCTACTTCTGCATTTCCATTTATACTGTTGTCTAGCGTATCCTCTGCAGGTGGTTTAGCTAAATTCTCCCCAGACTTCAGTTTTCTGCTGGGAAACCTGTTGTCACATGGCCTAAAATCACTCCCCTTTCCAGTGAACTGTATATGACTTAAATGTTTCATTTGGCATTTAATCAGATATTGCCTTAGGATATTTTTCTTGTCTCAGGAACACATGTCATTTGGGGCTAAGGGGTGGTGTGGTTTCTTTTTTCTACAAACCAGATTATAAGATTCTTGAGGGGGATCCCTGGGTGGCGCAGCAGTTTGGCCCCTGCCTTTGGCCCAGGGTGCGATCCTGGAGACCCGGGATCGAATCCCACGTCGGGCTCCCGGTGCATGGAGCCTGCTTCTCCCTCTGCCTGTGTCTCTGCCTCTCTCTCCCTCTCTCTCTCTGTGTGACTATCATAAATAAATAAATTAAGAAAAAAAAAAGATTAAAAAAAAAAAAGATTCTTGAGGGCCAAGATTTTAAGTCATTGCATTGCTTGTTAAATGGTCATTGGCTTATATTTGATTTGCTGATTTAAAAGTGTATTTTCTTAGTGTCTGCCATGAGGAAGGCATTGGGCTGATAACTATGCAGGACATAGGGGAAAACTAGGTCCTTACATCTAGAGTCCTCAAGATGCCTCGGCTGGCCTTGCATGGTAGGGCTGCATTTACCCTGCCATCCTCTTCCTCCTCTCCAAGTGAACTCTATGCCCACTGGTGTTGGCTTTTGGAAGGCCCAAGTCTGTTGTAACCAGATGTTCTGTGCATGTGTGTGTCCTTCTGCCTCTAGAGTAGGTCCTACCTCCACTTCCTTCCAGTCTCAGGCAAGATAATACTTTATTACCAAGGCCTTTTGTGATCACCTCAGCTAGGGAGGCCCCTTCCGTTATTCTGTTTTATATTCTGCTGTTCTTTTCCACCACGGACTTTTTTGCAGTATATAGGTATAAAACTTAATTGTCTTTGTATTGACACTTTTATACCGATGGTTCTGTCTACCCCTGTATTTCCATTTCGGGCACACAGGAGATATTGCACTCTGTTTACATTCTGTACTCGATCAGACCCAGTGCAGTGTCTGGTATTTAGTATTATAGAAATGTATGTGTTTTTTTTTTTTTTTTTTTTTTTTTAGGGATAAGAAAGGGAAAAAAAAATGAGTGATGATTTATCCTGTAGTTCTCTGGTTTTGGTTTGTTTGCAATAGACAGGCCTTACAGACCCACCCAGTGTCCCTCTCTTGAGATAAAAATGGAAACTTCTTTGATCCAGGCAAAATACATGTGCTTTTTTTCTTTCCTTTTCCTTTTGTCTCGTCTTCCCTCCCTCCCTTTTTGGCTTGTCTAACAAATAATTTCAGGCCATTTTGGCTCTCTATTTGCTCTATACTATGAGGGGAGTAAGTCAGAGAATATTCTATTCTCTATTCTATGGAATTCTAGACACTTATTTTGGGACCTTTGGGATGCTCACTTTTTTCTGAGTTCTCAGAACCGTATTTGAGAAGCAGCCCTTGGTCCCTGCCAGAACAGCTAGGAGAAGGCATGGCTATAGTCCCATTTCTTCAGGTTTCCCTGGGGCAAATTGGTGTGGGTATGTGTGCTTTTCCTAATCTGTTAGGGTGGATTTAATATCTGAACTTTCCCATGTACTGAATACTGCCTATGACTTGCCTATGAAAATGTTTAAATAAAGAACCTGGGCAGCCCGGGTGGCTCAGCGGTTTAGCACCACCTTCAGCCCAGGGGGCCTGATCCTAGAGACCCGGGATCGAGTCCCACGTCAGGCTCCCTTCATGGAGCCTGCTTCTCCCTCTGCCTGTGTCTCTGCCTCTCTCTGTCTCTCATGAATAAATAAATAAAATCTTTAAAAAAAATTAAAAAAAAAAAAAAAAAGAACCTGAAGAGTCTAGTGAAGTAATGTCTCCAAAGCAATTCAAGTTCTTCAGGGAAGAAAGATGTGCTCTGTAAACTCAGAGTATGATTATTAATCAGACTTTCCTTTGGCCCACTTCTCTGCCCCCGGTTTGCCTTCTGCTGCTGCTTAGGCTGCCAGGATTAACATACGGAAAGCAACTGGATCATCTTTCCCAGCCCCCCTCCTGGCATGGGGGCACAGACTGTGGATAAACACCTGAGGCAACTGTCCTTGGTGTGTGGGAGTGGCAGCGGTCTGAGTGAGCGCTTTGACAGTCTTTGGTTCCTTCAGATGGGTGGCTCTGCCTCTGCCAGCCTTCAGTCCTACATGCAGTTTTCTGCTGCCTCTGACACCTACTTTCTCAGCCAGGCAAGAAGAGGGGAGACTGGTTCTCCTTCATTAGCGAGGCCTCTTGTGTTGCTGAATACAAGTTGGGAGTGGGTACCAAGTTCTCAACCTGTCTTCCAGTCCATCCTTCAGTTAGCAGTGAACCAGCCACAGAGCCCATACCCTGGGGTTCTCCATTCTTCATCCCAGTTCCCACCAGGCAGGGCTCCCTTTGGAAGTCAGATAAAGAAGTTTCTGCAGTGAGAACTGAGTCCCTTTTATTGCAGTAGCAGATTGTCTTTTTTTTTTTTTTTAATTTTTATTTATTTATGATAGTCACACACAGAGAGAGAGAGAGGCAGAGACACAGGCAGAGGGAGAAGCAGGCTCCATGCACCGGGAGCCCGATGTGGGATTCAATCCTGGGTCTCCAGGATCGCGCCCTGGGCCAAAGGCAGGCGCTAAACCACTGCGCCACCCAGGGATCCCTGTCTTTTGTTTTTAAGCTTTAGTTTTCACTTCTTTAAAAGCATCAGATTTCAGTATTATGTGTATGTGTATTAAGTTATCTCTATACCCAATGTGGGACTTGAACTCATGACCCTGAGATTAAGAGTCATACACTCCACCAACTGGGCCAGCCAGGCACCCCTCTCATACACATATTTTTTCTTTCTTTCTTTCCTTTCTTTTCTTTCTTTTCTTTCTTTCCTCCCTCCCTTCCTCCCTCCATGCCCAGCATGGAGCCCAATGTGGGACCCGAATTCACAGCCTTAGGATCGAGACCCGAGCTGAGATCAAGAGTTGGATGCTCAACTGACTGTTGAGCAGGCACCCAGGTGCCCCCCCACTCATACATATATTTTTTTAAAAATCCAAATTTAATCAATTCCCCCTCACTGCCTCTTCCTGTGCCCCCCCCCCCCCATGAAGTCCTTTTGCCTAATGCCTATTATGTTCCTGGCACACAATAGGTGCTTTAATAGTTCTTAAATTGGAGATGGTGGGAAGAGGTACCATATAATTTAGCAGGATTCACAAAAATGTAGGAGAAGGTTTTATTTATTGTATTTTTCTTGTTTCTGTTTTTTATCTTGTCCTCTGTGAAGACACCCCACTCTACCCCCTTTGAGGCAGTGCTTCCTAAACTGTTGCATAGACTGTTAAGTATTCTGGAGAAAATTAAAACATGTTCTTAATAAGATGATTGGATTTTACTTACTTTTTTTGTAGGGATGAGGATTTTGATTATAAAGTTTTAAACACTGATCATTTTTTACAACAGTTACAGTCACTTTATCCATGAGACTTTTTGATTTGTGATTAATAGAATACAACTTTATCCAAAATTGTTGTTGAATTCATGGTTTGGATCACTAGCACTTAAATTTGTTGTCCCATGCTAATCTAAGTACATCTAATACTTTGTCCTGAGATCCTTTCATATTCTTTTGTAAATTTTAATGTGAAACTGTTTTATGGTCAAATCTATTTGAGAAATGGTGGGCCGGCATGGAACCTGCCTTACCTTGAAGGTTACCTTGTGGGTTTTGAGTAGTCATGGTGATCATTGAGTTCTCTGCTCTGTGTTGGGCACTGTCCTAGGCACTTGAGAGTGGTTGCCTACTTGAGACTCACTCAAAATCATTGTATCCCTTAGGAGTTAAATAGTATAGGATCTCTGCAGCAGAGAAATATAGGCTGAGGAAGCCTTGACTATCCCAGGGTGTAGAAACCAGTGGATCCCAGATTCAAGTCCAGATCTGTGGGATTCTAAAGCCTGTGCCCTTTCCACAGTCGCCTCTGGCATCTGTATTACTCATCTTTGGAGAAGCCATGTCCCTTCGTCCCTTCGGTAGTGTGAATCTAAAACTTTGTGCCAAGGTTACTGTTCTTTCCTCCCCTTACCCTGCCACCATTCCCAGGAAGGCAGGCTTCACCACTTTGATTTGCTGCTGTATCTCCTTTGTTCATCATGTTCATTTTCTCATGTTCCTTCTTTTTCCTTTTTCTCTGGCTATCTTCACTTTACTCATCCTTCAGGATCTCCTCCAATTTGTCTTTCCTTCTATGAAATTTGCTTGGATCTGTGTACCAATTTTTACAAGCATTGTTTTTCATTATCATAGTTATATGTTTATTATAGTTAAGTTAGTGATGTGTTTATTGAACTGAATCTATTAGCAGTGTGCAGTCCAAACTACCTTGCTTCTGAACTGTTGTCATGCCAGTGACATGGAGTCTATGCCAGTAACCCTCATGGTGTAGGCAGTGACCGTTAGTGTGTGTTAGTGACTTGAGCTTATGCCATCTTGGACATATATATTCTTTTTTTTTTTTTTTTGGTAGTATGTAGATGCTGTTGTGATTAACAACATGTAAATCCATTGGAAAATGTTGAATTCATAGTAGGTGTTTCATGGTAGTTTTTTTTTATTGTTAGGCATTTTTTTCAATCAGGTTATAAGGAATAGCCTATATCAGATATCGACAGCAATGGTAGTTGATGGTAAAAAAGGAGTCATCATGCCTCCCAAAACTGGGAACTACTGGCTATCCTATCCATTTGGCATTTATGTACTTTTGTGTGTTTTTAGTTATTTGATGTGTTGCCTTCACTGTTTAGCTAGATGGTAAGCCCCGTGAGGATGGGACTGTGTCCCTTGAAGCACTTACACATAGTCCGTGCCCAGGAAATGTTTACAGGCTTGATTTAATCCTTAGATCTTATTTTCCCTGTTCTACTACCTATCTCACTCTAATGTTTTATTTTCTTGAGCTCTTTCTTGCTTTTCTTCCTTTGTCCAGTTTTTATAAATAATCCCTAACCTCTCGTAATTCCCCATCACTGCATTGCAACTACTTGTTGAGCTCCATCTGCACATTCCACAAGCATTTGGTGAGGTTGTGGGCAGATACATTATCACTTACATAATTATTTGTGGAGCATTTTGTCAGGCATTGTGGAAAATACCTTAGAAATGCATTCTCTCATCTACTTCGTAGAAACACCCTATGATAGGTACTGTTTCTATCTGTTTTACAAATGACTGATCCCAGAGTTAGATAGCTGAGTGTGTGGCTGTCCAGATCCAGTTTCACCCTGACTGTCAATCCTGTGCTGTGGAGGGGAGGCCTTCTAGCATGCACCTTCTGAGGATCCGGGGTGGTTGTTCCCTTAAGGGATTTTCCACTAGGGAAACAGAAACAATGGCAAACTATACTGCTTGCTTATGAGTAAGTATTAAATTGTCTAGAACAGTGAAGGAACTCAGAGGCGGAGGGACTCAGGAAATGCCGTCCAGAGAAGCTGTCTTCTGCTGGGGTCTGAACGTGGTAGAAGGCTGTGTTGGGGCAGGCCACGGGAGCCCAGGCCTGAGAAAGATGCTCTCAGCCACTGGGGGAGGTGTTGGGGACCAGAGGACAGAGGGCGTCAGGGAATGGGATGTCAGGGAAATGGGAGAGGAGACTGGGGAATGAGAGCCAGCAAATCTGTGTGATTTTCAAGCAGGACATGACAGGATAAATGTTTTGGTTTAGAACCGTGAGGTTAGCAGTAGATGGCAGATTCTTCATGCACAACAATTGCTGCCTTCACTCCCTCATCTAGTTCTCATTCCTTGCTGCTTCGTTCCCTGGGTGCCCTGGGACCTAGTGTCCCCTCTCCTGGTCCCAGGAATGGTCATCTGTACAGAGGTCTTGTGTTGGTTGACTAAACCACCCTGGAGTGTGGTAAAGTGAGAAAGTACTGAATGTGGAGGTCAGAGACTTGGATTTGACTGCTGGCCCTGGAGCTCACCAGCTAGACAAATTATCCTTTCTTTGTTCTGTTCCCCGGGCCCCCCATCTGTGATTTGCAGGTAATAGGGACAACTAAGAGTTATTCTAGGATCAAGATGCTAACAAATATAAATAGAGAGGCTGTTTAGTCTATCGGCTCCAGACTTTCGGAGATCAAGTGCCAACTATATCAACTTACTGTGTGACTTTGGGCAAATTACTTAACCTCTCTGTGTCTCCCTTTCGTTATCTATAAAATCAGGCTGGTAATTGTACATACTTCACAATGAGAATTAAATGAGGAAAGACAGGTCAGTGTCAATAGGCTCTTAAGCAATGCTGGCACATGTGATTAATAAAGGTATAGTTACTATCATTAGTAGTATCATCATAATCATCACTAGCACCACGGTAGTCAGTATGGAGTAGGTACTTTCTTTAAGGCAAGAAACTGAAGAATAAAGCCTTTAAGATACATGGTAAAAAAACTTCCTCTAATTAAACTCCGTGGAATCATTATGTGCCTTCAGTGCTTCTCTTAAGCACTAAAATTATACTCAACTTCCCCCAATTTCAGGATCTTTTGGAGATTTGAGGTATTACTGAAATCCTTTACAAAGTCAGTCATTGTTTTCTGATGAGAAGGACTCTTGCAATCACAGCTTTTCTCAGATACAGAAATATTTCCTTTCTTCTTTTAAATAAAAAGAGGGGAGAAGGAACAGGAGAGAGGAGAGTGCCTGGATCTCCTTTGGCCACACCATTCTCTCTCTGCCCCAGATCTCCCTACCTCTGTGAGGAGAGGCAGCTGCCCAGCCCTGCTGTATCTGTCCTGGGACTGAGGGGCACCAGGACTCCCATGGAGAGTTCTGGGTCTGCTTTCTGACCTTTTAGCTACGATGTTTTGTTTAGGAATATTTCCCTTCCCCTTGTCCCAGACCTAGACTGGCTCATTTAGCTTTAGCAGTGCAGTTACAGTCAGCAGCCAAGGCCAGTGCCTTCTGTCTGCTGCTTAAAAGAGCCCAATGTCTTGTTCTTAAACCAGCGATTGTATCTGAGTCTTGACTGTATCTGTGTGGAGCAATTCTTCCCCCCTCCTATTTTTTTTAAATACCCAAAACTCAAATTGTTGGACCTTGTCCTTTGTAGATGAAGTGAGAGTTGTTTTCTGAGGACTGGTTCATACCAGAAACCAGCTGCTTTTAAATTATTACAAATCTTTAAAGGGACAGTTTATTTGTGGACAAATTCCCTACCCACAGAACCTGTTGTCTGTAGTGTTCTAGTGAAGACTACTACAGTGTTGAGGTAGGTGACAGCTGGCAGAGGTGCATGAGTTTGGTTTTAAGACTTTAATCTCATGTAGGTTTAGAACATTGTAGCACTAATCCCTTCAACACCCCCCTCCCCCATTATAGTTGGTAAAGTGCATGGATATGTGCCATGTACTGAGATGGTGAACAGAACCCAAATGCACACATTAGCCATATGGGCAGATGATCAAACAAAAGTAGACATCATTTGGGAGCCTCTGGCATCGACAGTGCTATCTTACATGGAGCAGAGCCCTCGTTTGGCAGTTACTTTGTAAATGGCCAAAAGACTGGGCTGTGTGTACTTGGCCTCAACTGTGCAAGATAAAAATGCAATCAGAAGGATATGATGGGAGGACAGCCTATTGGAGGGAGGGCTGGGTGCTGAGGAACACAGAATGACAGAATGATAACAACAAGTTTTGCCTCCAGCTTTGCCTTTCTTGGATTTGCCCTGACTCTGAGGAGGAGAGGTTGATGTTTGGGTAGTGACTGGCTCCTTCCCTCATTCTTGTTAGAACATAGAATTCCAACTCCAATAATAATACCATTTTGAATAAACTTCATTTATGTCCTGTAGATTGGGGTTAAATGCAAACCGATCTCCATCTGCTTTTGGTGAAGACTTAGAAGAAAGTCTGTCTATTACTATCTTGGTTGTTATTGCTATTGCATTAAAAAATCTGTGAGGGGCTCAGATTTTGCCATGTATTATAAATACAATGAAGATGGGGATAACATCTTTAAAAATGTTCCTGGGACTGGGGTGCCTGGATGACTCAATTTGTCTCAGCCCAGGTCTTAATCTCTGGGTCGTGAGTTCAAGCCTTGCATTGGGCTCCACACTGGGCATAGACCCTACTTTAAAAAAATGTCCCTAGGACCTTGTACCTATTTGACCCTCAGCTGGTTACTTAGAGGGTGGCTACTTGTCTGAAGCTAGGAGCATTTTACCTTGAAAGACTGATAATTGTATGTGTGGCATTTTATTTGAATGTGGGTTAGGATGGGATGGGAGATGGCCCCATCAGTGCCTGTGGCCATGTCTTCAACAGAGTGCAGCTTGCCAGGTTTGTGGGGACTCCTGAGGTTCAAGGAGCGGGGACGGTGATCAGGTGAGTGAAAAGTTTTCCTTAGTGCCAGGGGAGTCATAGGTACCCTTCAAGCTCCAGCCGACTGTCTTCATCTGCTCAGGTTCCCACAGAGGGAAGATGCTGTTTGGCCACAATGAGGTAAAGGATGGGGAAAATAGGCCCATCAAATGTTAACAACTGTCCTGTTTTACTGTTTGGGAAATAGGAATTTTCAGGTCTTTTCCTCCATATTTATGTAAAACAGCAGCACAGAATAATTGCTGTGAAAGGGTGGAGATGGTCATCATCCCATTTCATGCACAGAAGACTAACAGAGTCTTCCTTTAAACATTCCATGTCTAAGAAATTTGTAGGTAAAGTTAAGGCATTGACTGAAGTATAGAAGTATTTGTCAGCCTTCCCGCCTTTGAACAGGATGCAGATGATAAATAAAGTCAGCAGTTGGTTTTTATAACCTCTATATCTAATCTGCTTTGTTATTTCTTCCTTCAAATGTCTTTGGAAACTGCCTATCCCCAGCACCTAAAACTACATCTGAATAATTAGTTCTCAGTGTTTGTTAAGTGGCTTTCCCTTTTAAAATTTTGGTTCCCACTGCTGCAGTTCTGATCCAGTTCCCTTTCATTCCATGCCCAAATGATTGCTCTGGCATCCTAGACATTGCTTGGCTGCAGTTCCATCTTGCTTCTTACCACCCTCCTGTCTGTGACCAGGCCATTGTGCTTGACCACTGGGCTGCTCCTCTTATGGCCCCCATTAGCTCTCTTAACCTGGCTTTGAAAGCTCACAGGGAACTTCCTACCCTCCTCCCCGTCTCCTACATGTGTTCTGCTAAGTCCTGCTTCTAATCCTGTCTGTGCCTTCTCTGTACCGGAAGGGCCTTCTCTTCCCAGCCTTCCTGAATCATAACCATCCTTATCCTGATAACTTGGCCAGACAGTTTTAAGAAATGTTTGTTGGTTTAATGTGATATATGTGTTGGTTTTTCCCTGCTGACTGGATTGTAAGCTTCTGGAGGGTAGAGATACTGTCTTGTCATACTTATTTCATCAGCTAGCATACGGTGGTCACATTGTGAGCAGTCAGCAAACACTTAAACTTACCACTTTGATAGTCGTTGGCCTAGGAAATAATCTGTAAGGAGCACTTTCCTACCTTTGCCCCATTTTCAATTCTTTTTTCTTTATGACTCGTCTGTTTCAGGCTGAATATTCAGGACATGGCTTGTATGGATTTGGCTACAAAAAGAAACCCCAGACATTATGTTTTTATTTTTTTATTATTTTTTTCCCAAACAATATGTTTTTAAAGATGAATGTCACAGAAATGCAAAGAACTCTTTTGCTCCTTGGAAGGATAAAGGGGTAGAGATAAGGAGTAGCTCTAGATGGGTGATGTAGTGGTATTAGGGGTGGCCACAGGTGTGATGTGGCACTGAGAGGCCTTCCTTTGAGCCGGAGGTGCTCTGGAATGGCTGAGGGCAGGCACAGCCTGAGAGTGGGTTTCCTATCTCCTGTTCCTCCTACCTCCACCCTCAAGTCCATATATACCACTGTCTGCCACGTTGGAAATACTGCCTCCTCAAGTAGCACAAAGTCTGGGGAAGAAACTCTGGCAGTTGTTTTTGTATGTGCTGAGACTAGAATATGGGCTTCTGCTTTATCAGGAGCTCTACTGAGCTGTTGTGGGCCTGGTCAGGATTGATAAGGAGCTCCAGGAGCAGATTGTGCAGGTGTGACTCCATGTGCCCCTCCACCTAGGGGAGGGTCCTAGGGCTGAGAGTACAGGAGGCAAAGTTGGGGTGAGAGGTTGGATCTGGAAACGAATGCCCTGGTGGTCACATCTGGGGCATGGGAGAGGACCTCTGCTAGGTGACCGTCTTCCTCAGGGGTAGACTCCTGCATGGCGAGTCGAGATGGCTGAGGGATTATTTCACCTACTCTGTCTCTAGTAGGACCCAAAAGGAGGGATGTTTATACGTTGGTCCTTTTGTTAGTTTGTTCGTCATTTATCTTTTTAGCTCCTCAAGCCCAAACTCTTTGGACTACCTTCTCTTATTCTCACACCTTGAGTATTACCTGATAGCAAGTCCTGTCAACTCCACTTTCCTGTTTTGACTGAGAATTGAACTACAACCTTCACTGATTCTTCTTCAGGCCCGGCCACCACTGCCTATCCCCAGGATTTTTGCAGTAACCTTCAAACGACTATCCCTGTCTCCTGCTTTTTACCCCTGGGTATGTCCGCTGAAAATCTAGGCTGCACTCTCATCATTCTTCTTTGCTGACACCCCTGCAGTGGTTCCCCCCCCCCAACCCTAGCACCTCTGCAGTGCTTCCTCCCCCCTCTGCACCCCTACAGTGTTTCCCCCACCTCTCACCCCGTACCTCTGCAGTAGTTCACCCCCCTCCCCGGCACCTCTGCAGTGTCACCCCAGGAAAAGCTGAAGCCCTCACAGTGGCCTGCAAGTTTCCATGCAGCCTGAATGTCCCTTTTACATCATGACCCCCGGTGCTGCCCTCTTGCCACTGGGCTCCCCCACCCCCTAATCCATGACTTGCTCCTTTAGTTCTTTTCTCTGCTCTCACTTTCCTCACAGGCTTCCCAGACCATCCTGGTTAACAGTGCCATCTCCCCCCACCCCACCCCTAGCACTTCCTTGCCTCCTTCCATGCTTTGTTTTTTCCCCATAGTGCATATTTCCCTTTAGTACGTCAGGCTTTGCTTGCATGTTGTCTGTCACCCTGTGGAAGGAGAGCTCCACCAGGGTGGGAATTTTTATTTCGTTCACTGTTGTATCCCCAGTGCCAGCGTGCAGGGAGGGAACATATTTGGTGGCTTCGTTTGGTTCTTCTGCATCCACTGTGTACTAGGAATCATGTTTTGGGGCCCCCACCCATGTATGTATGTACACACACATATACACACAGGAGTAAGACATGAACTTTGCTCCCCTCCCCCATTGAACTCACTGCCTAGTGAGGAGCAAATAGTGAAGTGACAACAGTGTAGTGAAAGTAATAGTGAAGGAGAGATAAATAAACTTCTGTGGGGCTAAGGAGGAAAGCAGCCAAGCTGGGGGAGGGAGCAGGCATGGGAGAGTGACACAGACTGTCAACTCAGAAGGCGAGGATGGCTAAAACCTTTCTGTCCTCTGTGTACACCTGCTTTTCACCTTTCCCACAAGGCTCAGTGAGAATTTTCAGCTTCCCTCTGCTGACCTGTCAACAAATATTAAATGCTCTTTTGCACACACTTGTATACTTGTAGACACCGGAATACTGCTGGATCTTGAAAGCATGGTAGGTATCATGAGGTTTTTCATCTTCGTGCCAAATGAGTCCAATTCCTTCAACCTTCCCTTATAAGGTCTGTCTTCTATCCAGTTAATCTTTTTTTTTTTTTTCTGTACCCTTTCCAATTTTTTTTCTTCTTTATTTATCTTTGTTTTTCTGTCCTAGAAGGATCACGTCTCTACCAGGGGGAATATTGTCTCCTCCTTAAGCTACCTAATATTTTACTAGCAAAAACCCCCTCCCCCCTTCTCCAAACAGTAGGCAGTCATTGTAAACCATTGCTGCCAGCTGCATGTAGCACTATACCTTCGTGTAAAACAGGCCCTAGGGCTGGGGCTACCACCACATAAACCCCCGTCTTATGGCCAGTTCTGATCCTGCTGGCTGCATCGTGGTGGTGGTGTCATCTATTTATAGATGGACAGTTCAGTTTCACCTATTGAGGATTATCTTTGGCTTTTGGGGTAGAGAAGCACATCTGTTTCAGCTTTAATAGGAGAAAATGATGGCATCACAGGCTGGCTAAGGGACATCTTTGGAAAGAGGATAGAGCTGAGCTGTAGCTCCACTTTCCCTTTCTTTCTTCTGTAACTGCCTCCAGCCATTTGTTACCATCATCAGTGCTAGAGAGAGTATTCATTCAACTGAGTCTCTATTAGGCATTTACATTTGGGGGAGCATAGTACAATTAACAGTATGGCCTGAGGAGTGAACCATAGTAAGGGTGAGTCTTGGTGAATTAATGAACTAAAGGTTTAGAAATTCACTGAGATTTGGATTGGTAGGGCTTTTCTATAGGAGATAATAGGAGAAGATAAGCTGGCCTAAAACTGATAGAAATTAATTGTAATGGGGTTTGCATTGTTTTAATTGGTGAGGAAAGTCTAGTTTTATATCATCTAGAGTTCACTGAAGAGATCAGATCATGGCACCTGACTAAATCAGCTTCTCCTGAGATTGCAGTTATGGATAATATGGGATATTTAGTTTGTTGGGGATGAATCTTTCTTCTTCTTAACTTCCCAGAAGACGTTCTGCTCTTTTTAGTTGCAGGGCTTTATTTACTACTTATAGAAACTGCAGCCAAAGCTGGTTTGTTTTTTGTTTTTTTGTTTTTTTGTAAGCAGGCACCAATTGATAAGCTGCTAGGTGGAGTCTGTACCATCTTATTTCCTACAGAGCTTCCTTTAGTA
Organism: Canis aureus; assembly: GCF_053574225.1. Classification (NCBI taxonomy): domain Eukaryota; kingdom Metazoa; phylum Chordata; class Mammalia; order Carnivora; family Canidae; genus Canis; species Canis aureus. The sequence goes on along the minus strand of NC_135635.1, from coordinate 46,642,192 downwards.
AGTAAAAGGCTTCTATTAAGGGCAGTGGTATCAGGATTAGCTTCAGTTGGAAATTGATAAATGGGGCTTAAACATGAAGATGATTTTCTCCATTATGTAAAAGAAGCCTGGAGGTGGGAAGCCCACAGCCAGCAATGGCCAGTTCCATGGACATCAGGACTTTGGCTAGGATGATAGAAGTTCTGCTCTCCTGGTGCATGATTTCCACTGTTTAGGTTACCTCGTGGTCAAACATGACTGCTGGAGCTCCAACCATCATATTTCTGGTTGGGAAGGGAAGAAATGGAGAAAGAGAAGTTGCTCTCCCATATGAGACACCTTTAAGGAGTCTTTCTGGAAGGCTCACACACTTCTGCTTGTATCTCATTAGCCAACACTTAGAAAACGTGGTCATAGCTGGCTTTAAGGAAGGCTAGGAAATGTGATTTTTGTAACATTGCTACTAAAATTGGAGTTCTGTTATTTTTTAAAAGATTTTTTATTTATTCATTAGAGAGAAGGAGAGGGAGAGAGCGCCAGAGAGGGCACAGGCAGGAGGGAGGGTCAGCAGGAGAGGGACTCCATGCTGAGAAAGGGAGCCCAGTGTGGGGCTCTATCTCGACCCGGGATCATGACTTGAGTCAAAGGCAGACCCTTAACCAGCCCAGGCGCCCCTGGAGTTCTGTTATTAAGAAAGAAATCTTTGCTCTAGTTAGTTGTCTAATTTCTTTCTGCCCTGTGTGCCAAGGACATGTAGAGGAGCTGAACATATCAGTACATAGTGATCCTTTCTCCAGAGTCTATCCTTGCATCTCTCTTCTTAGCTGAGTAATAATGTCATTGCACGAGTCAGTTGGAAGCCCAGTGGGTGAGAGACTGTGAGTATTTCTGTGGGTGACTGCTTGGTTAGTAGCAGTGGTAGCAGTACAAGCCTGGGCACCCTTGGGAGCTGGCTTTTCTTGCGTCTCTAGGTTCTTCCTGTCCTCGCTGAATCCTGTTTGGTTTAAAAGTTGTGATCTTGATGTGAAACCTTCTTTAGCTTCATTGTTTGGCTGACCATCAGAGGACCTCAGGGGATTAGGCGCTAGCTCGGTGAGCACACAGCACCTCTGATCGTGCGGATGAAGCCAACGAGTGATTATGAGGAAGTGGTGTGTACGTTTGTGTGTCCTCCCTGCAACTTCTCTTCTGCAGCTGCATCTCCTTAAGAGGTCGGGGATTACAGAGGACATACTCTCAAGGGCCCTTCCTGCTCACTTTCTCCCTTTGTATACACATAGTCACAAATGCTGTTTAATGATTCTAGGATTTTTGTGTGTGGCTAGAAATCTGAAATTCCGAAATTCTCAGGAAACCTGGATCCTATATTCAGCTCATTGAGTGAGTTGAGATCTCTTGGATATTTTCCAGTTCAAATCTTCAGCAGTTTTTGGGCTTGAGATCTATTTCCACCTCCTACCCCGGCTGGAAATTGTCCAGAAATTGTCACTGACGCATTGAGATACATACCAAATGGAGTTGTCAAGGAAAATGTGGGATTCATCTTAGAAAATGTTGCTCCCAGCAGCAGCTTGAGAAAGTGTTAATTTGTAAGAATTAAACAGGTATATTATGGGATGATAGTAGGTGGGACTAACTTCGAGTGTAGGAGACGTGTCTTGACTCTTAGACCTTAACTGGTTTTCAGCTGGCAGCCTTTTTAGGTGCTGTTTCTCCTGCCACACACACAGCTTGTTTCAGTGCTGGATCTGCCTTGGGTGAGCAAGTCACTGTTAATTCCTCCAATACTTGCTGATATTTATGTCCCATTTTGAGTAGGACAGACAGAAGTCTGTCTGTAGAGAGGTGGATGAATGGGTATGGATTTCACAGGAACAAAGGGTCAGGGGGCAGACGCACGTATGGCTTAGGTTAGGGTTGGGATGGAAAGGACTGCCACCCCAGTCTGATCCTTGAATTTTTTATGGTGCCTGCCTCTCTTTTCTGTCTCAGAATGGGGATTTTGAGGAATGGGACAGGGAGAGAAGATGATGATAGCTAATAGCCACCATTTATTGAGCACTTACTGTATGCTAGTCATTCTAAGTAGCTAAAGGCATTGTCATTAAATCCTTAGCAAGAATCCTATGATATAATTGAGTTTGAGAAAGCTTGAGTGACTTGATTAGTCACATAGCTAATAAGTAGCGGGACCAGGATTTCAGTCTCATTCTGTTTGATTCAAAGCCTGTGCCCTTAGCCATATCAGATATCTGCTTCTCCCTTTTTCTTTCATTCATTTAACAAGTATTTGAGTACTCATTCTGTTCACTGTTCTAGGTGCTAGAGAGAATAGCAGTGACCTAAACAGGTAACAGTCCTTGCTCTGGTGGAGCTTCTGTAACAGCAGGGGGTAGTTTCTCACCATTTTTCTTTTCTTTTTTTTTTTTTTTTTTAAGATTTTATTTATTTATTCATGAGAGACGCATAGAGAGAGAGGTGAAACACAGGCAGAGGGAGAAGCAGGCTCCATGCAGGGGGCTCAATGTGGGAATAGATCCCAGGACTCCAGGATCACGCCCTGGCCGAAGGCAGGCGCTAAACCGCTCAGCCACCCAGGGATCCCCTCTCACCTTCTTTCACAAGCAGTTTCCTGTGTTCTGTCTTTCCATCCCCATAGTCTCTATAAATAACACATTCCCTCCCCACCTCAGGGTGTTCCTTAAATGACTCTTCTTTTTCTCAAATACTAGAACAAGGGGTTTCCTGTTCTAGATACTGGGATATTGATTCCCATTCCCACCTCCACCTATTGTCAAAGCCTATCATTGGGGCAGTAAGATATAGCTCTTATGGGAGGCCTGGGACTGCTCAAGAGTTTACCCATACCTGGGATCTGGCCTTGCCTGTCCAATCATTTCCTTTCTTTCCCAGGGAAGGATACTCCTAACATACATAGATAGAGTTCTTTGGCTTCCCTCCCCCCACCCCCAGAAGTTGTTTTTGAGGTGGCGAAGAGTAAAAGTCAAGAAATCAGTGATCATGTCAGATCTTGCTATGAGCTGCCCTTCGGGTTGGTCTCAGAGAGGTTCTTGTGTTCAATTTATTTTAGCTGGTCGGTTTCATCTCCCCTCTCCCCCCGCCCCCCACATCTGCTTCAGGCCTTATGGATATAAGAGAAGGCTAGCTGAATATTTTTTGTCTACCTTAAGATCAGATTCAGGACCTGGAGATAGATGACTTCCTATTGATTCAGAGGAAAGAGGAGGGAATATGTCAGAAGATTAATTTACACCAAGAAGAATGCAGTTAGGGTCTTGGAATAAGTATATTCATCTTGTGTTCATGAGATCTGTTAAGTGAATAATTTCAAATTTGATGTTGCCATCAATTTTCTGATGGTAGGCATATGCAGCAGTGACACTCCCAAATTCCTCTGCGGACTGTCCATTTGGATCCAGCTGGGTAGAAAATGGGCCCTGGGAGACATCTCAGGGCCTGAGCTGGGATTGCCCTGGCTACAGTCTGCTAAGAGGACCTTGAAGAAAGTCAGTTGTCTCTCTTTTCCTGTCTCTAGAAGTTACAAATGAATTCTGGCGTATCCCCTCAGAAAAAAAGCTTCCTAGAAATTAAAATAATGCTCTATCCTTTCCCTGGTCTCTCTAAAATCATTAAGATCTGACCGAGATCCAGTCTCAAAATTGGTATCTGAAGACTGGGGCATAGGCTGTAGCAGGTGGGGGCTTTGGGACACTCATACCCGAAGCAAGTTTGGGGACTGTAGTGACCACAATGGCCATTCCACAGTAAAGCCACAAGAGACCATGGAGGGGCTCCCTAGAAATAGGAGCACATTGATGTTGCTGTCCTCAGTGCACTGAATATCATCCAAGTGGGCAAGTTGGAATGTAAATCCAGGAAGAGAGAGTAGGTTGTGGCTAGCTGGCTCATCATGCACAGGTAGTTTGGCAATGGGGCAAGGCCAAACACAGGATACTAAAGCCATGGTTTTTATCGTAGCAGTGCCAGGCATCAGCTATTTGGTCATAAACATGAGCTCTCTCCATACAGTCTATAAATAATTTGGATAATAATATTTTATGTTTTACAGTTCTACTAGGAACACTCTTTTGTAATGAAATAATTCTGAATTGAAAGAAAAAAAATTATTGATGTTAGGGATGGAAGCCTGAATCCCCACCATCATCGTCATCCTCACATTGTCATCTCCAGCCTTCAGTGAGTATTAATTACTAGTGTCAGGTACTTTAAGAGGCACTTCACATATTATAGCCTTCCCCTAAGGTAGGTGTTGCCTCTTTTTTTTTGCGGGGGGGGGGGGTGGGGGGCAGAAAAGGAAACCAAAAGAGGTTAAGAAACTCCTCCAACGTCACATGGAAAGGGAAAGGACAGAGTTGGATTTGAAGTTAGGTCTCTTGGGCCCCACAGCTCCATGTTCTGTGTAGGATTTTACACACAGATACGTCTTGTAAGGTCAGGTGCTTTGTCTGGATCATGTTCCACAACCCTCTCGAGGACATGCTAGCTTGGATGTGGACTTCTTTCCATAGCTCCCTTACCTTTATAACAATCATAGAAGTTCAGATTTTTTTTGCAGTGTGATTGGTTGTTGAGTCATTCCATTATATTTGATTTCTCCCTCATCCTGTTCCCACTCCTCATTCCCCCAAAACGCACCCAAGTTGGCTTAGTTCTGCCTCCTCATCTCCAAAATTGTAGCACATTTTAAAAGTCTGGGAGAGTGGAGTGGGATAGGATATTTGAAGAGGTGGCATGCTGCCTTTGTGCATCAGAGCTGGTCCTTTACTCCAGAGGTTTATAATCTGTGTTCTGGGGTTTCCTTGGTGGTGCCACAGGAAATGAAAATACAAGATTGTTGAGAGTCCGGAAAGAGATGAGTGGGGTATTGGGGTGGCTAGGGGCCACATACCCCATTTCAGTCAGAGAGCCTTTTACCTGTTCTGGATAGGTGTCAGAAACTGGCCGCTAACAAAAGCTTTAACCACCTAGCTAGTACAGTCCTGTCTTTTTACAGAAAAGAATCTGAATCCTGGCCTAAACAAGTGTTGTATCCAAGGTTGTATGATCTAATGAGCCACTGAGTCAGTACTAGAATCTTCCTGCCATCCTTCCGATCAATTCCACTTCGGGTTTTCATATGTCAGATAATGCAAATTGAGTTCTAAGTGATTTGACTTCTGTAGGGCTCCTTTAGAAAATGTTAAAATATTGATTCTCTGCAAGTGAATTATTAGATTGCTCTCTTATTATCCCATAACAGAGAGATGTTTGACTTCATGGCAACCTTTAGCGGTCATTCGGTTCCTCAAAAGTCCTGTGTAGTTGATGCTTCAACAGTGATTGGGGTCAGGATTGGGGTCCCAACTCCCTGCACAGTAGAAAATCTGCATAAAAATTTCCATTTTGTGAGTGTGAAGATGGATTTAGAGAGGTAACATAGCTTAGTAAATGACAGAACCCTGATTCAAATCCCTGTTTCTAATTCTGAATACTGTGCTCCCCTGCGGTGCTGCATCTTCACAAGCATAGTGTGCACACTGTATGACCTTTCCTTGCACCTAGGCATTTCTTTCTGTTTGCTGAGGAACTCATTGGGAAAAGGCAGTGCCACTTTGTCTGCAACAGCAGAGGAAATGACCCAGCCAGGAAGTTGGGCCACATCAACAGATGGCACAGTTGGAGAGGCCACTATTCTGGCCCTTCTCTTGGGAGATCTGTGTTAGGAGGCCAACATAGGGTGGGGCTGACAGTGGGATTTCCTTTCCTGTTCATTATGGGATAGTGAGTATTTAAAAATGTTTCATGAAACATTCATTGGCTAGTGGCTGGGTGTGTGCCAAAGTTCATGGCTCTGAACTTCTGAGCATCACCAAATAGCTGAGTAGTTGGGGCTGCCTTCTCTAAGATATTTATCTTGGTGTTACCCTTTATTAGATCAACAAACAAGGGGCGCATGGGTGGCTCAGTCAGTTAAGCATCTGCCTTCGGCTCAGGTTATAATCCCAGGGTCCTGGGATGGAGCTCCACATCGGGCTCCTTCCTCAGTGGGGTGTCTGCTTCTCCTTCTCCCTCTGCCTGCGGTTCTCTCTCTCTCTCTCTGTAAAATAAATAAATAAAATATTTTTAAAAAAAGATTAAAAAACTAAAGTTATTCCCCACCTTGATCTTATTCTCAGGCCAGTTTCGGATTCACTTCTTTACCTTTTCTAGAGCAACCTAGCCCAGGTAGACCTTTGAAGTACTTTAGCTCCCTGTTGGTCAGCAGTGTGGGCATTACCCAGGAGCCTGTTAGAAATGCAGCATCTCAGGCCGCTACTAAGACCTACTAAATTTAAGTCTGCATTGTCACAGAATTCCCAGGGAATTTGTGTGTGCATATAGAAGCATTTGCTTATAGTTCTCATATTGTATTTATTTATCATCTTTTATTATCAGTTAACTGTTTCAGTATTTCTTCCTCCCCTTTACAAGTTTATTTATTATCTCTTTGCAGTACTTGATGCAAACTGGGCACAGAGTAGTCACTAATCAATATCTTTAGATTGACTGGCAGTCATCATTTATTTAAAAATTTGTCAGAGAATGTAAGGATCATATGAGAGATTTGACATGCATACCCATAAAAATTTACTGCTAAAGAAGAAAAAAAAGGGAGAGAGGGCACAAATTTGAATCCACCAAATGAAGCATCATTTATGGAAGGGGCATAATGGGCATTGGAATCAGACAACTTTCAACAGTGAATTCTCCCAACTTTATCACTTGCTATCTGTGTGTGACCTGGGGGAGTAAGTGATTTCATTGGATTCTTGTTAATTTTTGAGATATCTTCTGTTTTATCATAGGGATAAAATAGAGATGACTTTCTTAAGAGTTATGTCATATCTACCCTCTCTTGTATGGTTTCATGATTTCCAGGATGGGCCATGAGCCCCTGAGAAACAAGGCCCTGTCTGTGTATTTGCTTTCCCCAAGAACACTCCTCCCAAGGAGGTGTGCCTGGTATTAAATGCTATTCAGCAGATGTGTGAGGACATGGGAGGAGCAAGAGCTTGACAAAGGGAGCACACTGCTGTCTTGGAGCACTGTGCCCATTCCATGTCCCCCTCTCCCACCTGGTAGTCATGCTTTTATGGACATATGCACAAAGCAGACTGCTGGCCTAAGTAACTGTCTTGGAAGCTCTCAAAAATAGAAAGTCAACAAGATTGTGGCAACACAGTGGGAACGTCTTCCCCCTAAAGCTCTTTATACTTCTGCCCAGGGAAGGGGAGTATGGGCTTGTCAGAGTGCAAACTAATTTGTCATTCAGTGACCAGCAGCAGGAGCATCTGGTAGATCAGCCTGAGACCTGTCCAGCTATTGTGCATTTACTTTGTTGGAGCAGAGGCTTGAAGACCTTGGAGACCTTAGGGCTGATGCCTGAGATCAATGCTGCCAGGTTATGTTTCACTGTTTGCTGTTGAAACCCATGATGTCTACCTGGAGCAGGGCATGATAATATATGTAGATGAACTCACAAACAGGCTTCTGGCCTTTGAAAATGAAAACCGTTATGTTTCCCAGCCAGACTATCATTTCGTCTCCTCTTGATTCACAGTAAAATAGAGGGAATGCTTGGTTGTCAGCCTTGGATGTCTGACCTTGTTACAAGTCATGGTGAAAAACTTCTAGCTTCCAAAGGGGTTGAGACTGCTTCCTAATACTTGTAATTTTGCACTGACAAGTCAACGAACATTGACTTTTCTGTTCACATTGGTGATTCTGTAACAGCTGCGTGTATATAATACCCGGCGATGTGTGAAAGGAGGGCCGTATCTTGGAGTTAGCATGAGGCAGGTATCTGAGTGTTTTCCTGTTTCCTTAAAGGGCTCTTTCCTCTGACTTAGTTCCTTTGTTAAGGGTGAAGGCTGGCTGGCTGATTGGAGTTGTTGTTAGGTTGGTGGGCAGGGCAGCCTTGGTCTCCTCAGGTTGAGTAGCTGCCTTGGCTGGTTCAGCCTTGCCTACAGGGGTGCAGGTTGCAAAATTAATGTGTGCAAGAGCCATGGTCTGGCTTGAGAGAACAAAGAGGAGAACATATGCCAATCCAGCCAAATGGCACAGCAAGCTTTGTTTGGATCTTAGGTGGACAACAAACAGTTTATGTAGTCTTTCTCTTCTGAAGTCATACTTCGACTTTCTTTGTGATTTAACAAATTCCTCCCCTCCCACTCTTACTCCAGGCTCCTCAGCCCATATTCTTTGAAGTCTGAAGTGTGGAGAGGCGAAATCAAGGCTCCCACTGCCTCACCCTTCCCGCCTGGTGTCAGGATCCTGTGCTCCAGCCAGAGCAGCTTGCTGGAGAGCGGCGGGAGGGGCATCCCCAGGGAAGAAGGCAGGAAGGACCAGAGGCTAAAAATAAGCAGCTTGGAAGAACCTGCTTACTGTTCTTTCAGGTCAGATGTGGTCCTCCCATGATAACAGAGGTTGGAGTATAGTGATGGTTTTGGAACAAAGAAGAGGAAAGAAATCACCTCTCATTGAAAGAAAGAAAGATCACCACAAAATACAGACTTTCACTATATGTTCCAGATAAGAGGGACTTTTCCAAATAGCCTGATAGTCTTAGCTGTGTGTTCCCATGTAGTTCTGGGGAAATACATGCATCTAGCACTAAAATGGTTCAGTGTGTTGAGTGCTGAGACATTCTGGGACTGTGGGTAGGTGTTCTCACAGAGGTTTTTCCCAAGAGATCTTTTGTACATATAAAGAAAAATGTGTCCCGTTTACAAGGCAACTCTTCTTATGCTAAATGGAAGAAAATCCCCTGGGTCATGTTTGTACAGTGAATACACAGCACGGGTCATTGTTTTACAGAAGAGGCGTACCAGTCACAGAGCAGAGGGTCAAAAAGCAAGCTGTGCCAGCTCTTCTCATCCTTCCCTTTTCAGTCCTTTTAGAAACTGGTGGTCTCCTGCCCCCCAAACCACAGAAAATGAAATCTTCCCTGACTTCCCTCCCACACTATCTAGCGGACTCAAAAGGAGCTGATTACAGCCAGTGAGAGTCCCTTCTACTTGCCCTGGGGTAGCCAAAGGGGGATCCAAGGAAAACAACAGAAAGTCCTTGCGATGCTACCTGCTTTAGGTCATTTATACCTGCTGGCCCCATCTTCCTCCCAATATTCAGTATGCTGTTTTAATGAGAGAGAATTTTCTGTCCTGATTTTCAGACCAGATTTCTGACTACTTAATAAGGTTATGGCTTGTGTCTGCCTTTTCATGTAACCTGAGAAAGGAGCTGTACTGTTCAGCAAACTGCCCCGAGCCCTGATCCTGCCCTGACATGGCTTGTGGCTGGACCTTCCACTGTACTGGGCAATAGTGAAGTCTTGTGTCATGCTTGGCCCCTATGACTCATTTCATTCCTTTTATCTTTGTCTATTAACTAAATATAGCCTCTTCTTTCTCTCACCCTTTCTTTCTCTGATCTCTGGGCAGAAGAGAAGCTTTGTCTGTTGTCTTTGATGTAGGGGGCTGGCTGGATTCGAAAGGCATTCTTAGGTGAGTGTGAGAGTATATGGTAGAATTGGGGCACACTGGTGCTGCCATCAGGCTTGCGAGGGGGCAGACCCACTGCTCTCACAGAACTCTTCTCCCTGGGCACTGGGATCCACGAGCACTTGATGTCCACGTCACAAGGAGTAGCTTCTCTGCTAGAAGAAAGCAGTTCCTCAGGTGAATCTTGCTGTTGTTTTACTTGGGGGGAAACATGGGAATGTAAACGATGGAGAATCTTCTTAGTTGGCTTTCTTCTGTTAACAGGTGACTGTCCTGCTCACACAACCCGTTGGTTGGTGAGTGGGGATGCTCTTGGGGATTGCAGCAGATGGTGCTGTACGCTTTGGGGGTGAGCTAGCCAAGTACCTTCCTTTCTCACTGGGCCAGGGTGAACCTAGTATGAGCCCAGAGCCCAAGGTGTCCTGAGAATTCAAACTGTCATGTATCTTAGTGGCCAAGGGAAAGGGAACACTGGCTGTTGGATGGTTTTTAAGACTTAGGGTGCCAGCTGGCAGTATCCACCACAGGTTGAGCTTAACTAGGGAAGGAAATACGGAGACAGAGGAACCAGAGAAACAACTCTTGGGAGAAGGTAAAGACAGAAATGGCAATGGGAGAGAGGAGCTGAAACCTCTCTTCTGGAAGCTGGGTTGAATCACAGTTGATAACAGTCTATTAAAGGCTCGATTCAGTCTAGCCTATCCTAATATTAGATTATATTGATTGGCTTATCTAGTCATACTGATTAAAAAAACCAGAATTCCACTGCTCGTGTGTGAGACATTTATATTTAATGGCATTGGATACTATACTTACCACTCATAGTAAGTTTGAAGAGCTCAGAGGGATGCAGTGGTTTCCCAGAAACTGCTCCTCCTCCTGCCAGCGTGGCATGCCCCATTTGCAGAGGACCCAGCAGCCTACACTTCTCTTAACACATTCAGTTCCTCCCTGTTTTCACTTAAAAATGCAGTTTCTACTGTGTGCTTTCTCATCTAGCCACCTGTGAATGTAGAGCCCATCTCTTGCAACCGAGGCTCTTTGGCCTTTAAGCAGAGTCGAGTGCCAGTTCTCCCTGCTGCCTGGCTGTGCCCAGTAGTCTCAGCCTGTAGAATCCCAGGAGAGCTGGCATACACGTTGCTGGGCAGACTCTGCATGGAATGTTGCCCTCATGCCATTAGCAAAGCGGAGGCTGGGTTGGCCCTGCTCTCCCTGCCTCCGACTTTATTGTTCAGGACTTGATGTCATAATATGCTTGAACAGGCGGAGAGACCACATTAGCTTGGCTCTGCAGTTGTAAACAATATTTGCTCTGTGAGTTTTCTCCTTCACCCTCTACTCTCCTGGAGCCCTGTGCCCTCTGCCACCACCACCCCCTCTCTTCTTGCATATTCCAACCTTGGCTAAACGGCTCCATTCATAAGATAGTCAGTGTTTTCTGGGAGGAGAATGGACTGAAAATAACCAAGTCCCAAGAACCTCCAATTGTCATGCACCAGTAAGAACTGCTTAGTTTCTGGGTACAGATTTTAACTACTGTCTAGAGAAGCAATATACTTTCCTTGTATTTCTTACACACTTCACTGCTTTGAAATCCTATTTGAAAACACACACACACACACATACACACCACGCTCGGGTAACAAAAAACAACTTTCCTAAAAGTCTGACTGTTTCCTTGGTGGGGAGCACTGGAATCTTCCATCCAGTGCCCCACAGAACAAAGGCTTCTGTATCAGTCTTGGCAGGAGTGGAAGTTGGAGACAGACTGGAGCACAGGTATAGGGGCCGGCTTGGTCTTTGCTTGCACCTAGGGAATTTGGGAATTTCTATATTTTTTGCATGGACAGGTTTTTCTCCCTCTGCTTCTCACTTTAACATAAAAACAGGGTATCAAGAAAACCCTACCTCACACCTGCACTGTCTTTTACAATTTGACACTTGGCGTGGTTGGTTTCATAGACAAACCTGCTCTACCTTCTCTGTATTGATTGGTGGCTGATGATGTCATGGCATAAAACTCAAACCAATTGTTTTCTCTGTGTGACAGGCCTGAAAACAGCAGACGGCAGAGCTCTTGCTCTTCTGTCTTCCTCCAGTTCAGGCTCTCAAACAAGATGGGAAAAGGTGGGAGCAGAGTTATGCAGCAGATCACATTGATTTATTCATAAACCTCAGTCTCAGGCACCTGGAATACGGAGCTTCTCGTATACGGAAAGAATCTTTGTTCTTTGCTGAGAGCACATAGTACTTTTGCTGGAAGGGATTTTGATCTTTCTGCTTTAATCTCTGTTAAGGGAAGGATAGAGGCATTTTCAAGGAAACTATACTGGCCAAGATAGGGTAGGAATAGGAGTTAATTTCAGGAAAATACATAATAATTGGAAAAATTTCACTTGATTCATCACAGAATTTGGCAACTCTTGCTGCCAGCATGCTTCTGTCATGGAAGTAAACTTTAGCTATATAATTACAGCTCTAGTATGTGAATTAGGGAATGGTGCAACCTCAGAGTGTTACATCTGATCTAAAGAGCCCAAGGAAGAGAAGTTACATGTGCGTTTAGTCTTGAGTGGACTTGATGAGACTTGCTTTCACCTTGGACCTTACTTGGGCCTACTGTGGTACTGGCAGAGCAGAAGGGCCTGGCCTGAATCTGGTGTAGTGTTCATCAGGCTTGAACCCTCAGGACTGCCAAGGTTGACATCATGAGTTGGGCTCACCTTATACTGCCCAGCGGAATTACTGGAATTACTAGACACTTGTCATCTATGGCTGTTCAAAACATCCAGAAGCCTAGCAGAGAGGCCAGGCTCCTTCAGTGGGTTTTGCAGCGGATAGCACCAATGAGTGAAGCATCTAAACAAAGCTCTTTCTTCCATCAGGTATCTACTGATGACTGTCTTTAGACTTGGTAAGGTCTCTGAGCATCTGAAAGCCTTTCCCCTTAGAATTTTACATGATCATGTCCAGAGGCCCAGCAACTTACCTCAGGACATATTTTTTTCAACCCACTTTTCTTTTTTTCAGAGTCGTGGTCATACCTGAATTACCACTAACCTTAATGACCATTTCCAAAAAGATTGACTGGAAAAATCACACCACTCTGGTAAGTAGAGGAGGTGAGGCATGTCTGACATGAGGCATCAATGGCAAGACGGAAGACTGGATAGGCGTGTCTCCCAACCCACAGAGCTGTCCTTGGTGGGGTCATTTTATATATACTCTCGTTGAAGCACCCAGGACTTAGATTTGTTGATTTGGAAACTAAAGTTGGCTTGGCAACCACAGTCACTCATGTACAGTCTCCTTCACCCACTTGGGTTGTGCTTAATTCTGTGCTTTCCTGCAAACATACAATCACTGTGCTATCTTTAGATATGTTGTGGTGTCACTTCACCCCAGGAGAGACAGAACATCACAGCTGGTTTACATTTTCCTGAACAAAACATACACATGAAGAGATTAGGCACACCATTTCCTTGAGCTGTGTGGAATATTACCCAATTCTTTTGCTGGGAAACTCTCCTTTTTTGTTAATGTTATTTTAAGGTTGGGGATAGTAGAGATTTTTCAAATACATGGTTGACGTGTAGAGGGGAGAAGGTCCATCCGAAGGTAGACAAAGCGTCTGATTATTCAGTCAGATGTGTGTTGTATCCCTAGGTTTGCCTTCTGTTTCCCTTCTTCTCAACTCTGGTGGCACAGTAGAATCATGGTGCGAGGAGAGTGACATACACCTACTCCATGCCGCCACAGAGATTCTGATTGGTTTGATCCAGGGTCAGGCCTGAATATTGGTAAATTTTGCCAAGTTCCTTGATGATTCTAATGAACAAGTAGCTACTCTCGAGAGAAGTATAGTAAAACGTAATATACATTTTTTTCTCCCTCTCGTAGTGCACACTGGCCAAAATGGTACATATGAAGTACATGGTAGTTTCTTTCCCATCATAGAATTATTAATCATAAAATAGTTTTAGTAGTTGAGAATTGCCTAAATTTTCTGAACAGTGACACCTGTTGCTCTGGTGTGGCATTTGAAGCTCGCCATATTTCTTTTTTCCCTCTTTTAATTTCCATCTTTGCAGGGGAGCCCCTTGTCTTCTGGGAAGAACCCAGTTGTAGGTCTACTGAAGGCCTCTCTCTGAGCCCCAGATACTTTCCTCCGGAAAAACTTAAAATTGGGAAGTGCTTGAAGTGCTCAAGACTGGCCTACTGTTATGACTATCCACTGATTGGAAGGCTTCATCTCCACTCCTGAGGATGACTCAGTTTTTAGCTTGGCTGACAGTAGACATTAATGTTTTTGTTCACTTCTCTAGGCCAGAGGAAAATGGTGTGGTAAAGCTCTTTGCTTCATTCTTCCCCACAGTAACCCAAACAAAGAGGAAAATGGTGTGGTAAAGCTCTTTGCTTCATTCTTCCCCACAATAACCCAAACAAAGACTCTTAGGCCTAAGAGAACAAGATTTATGGGGTACAATCAGTGTTGAGTGCGAGTACCTGCTGTGCCTGTGTGATAAAGTGGGGGGAAGAAGTACTCTACCTGGTTCATTTGCCTGGTGGCCTCTGGGCACAGCTGGGTGTCCTGTACATTTTTAGTGGGAGGGAGCAGATTGGCCCATTATTCTATCAGAATTCTGACCTGATTGTAGGAGTTTATGTGGCTTTTGGCTTGTTTTGTGTAATTTATTACACTGTGATTTAATAGCTCTCTGAACATTGGACACTAACCTGTCAGAGGCAGAATTTACAGCTTTTTCTCTGAGAAGAAATTAGTCCATAGTTTGAGAAAATGTTCTTTAACTCCTCGAGTATTCACTACCTAATTTCCACACCCTTCTCTGCCTAGCTTCCCTCTCTGAGCCCCTCTGGAGTTGCCATTGCTTTTGTATTTGTACAGCCTTGGGTTTATACTGCCTTTGCCTCTCTTTTGTGATGAAGGTTTTTTTTTTTTTTCTTAATTTTATGTTATATTCTTTTGTATATTCCACCACTGAACTTGACGATTTCATGGAACCAGTCCTTTGATCTTTGGGTTTGATTTGGTTTTTCTAATGCTGTGTTGTATGGGTTCACAACCTTTATCAGGATCAGTTCTCTTCTTTGTAGGTTGACTCACAAATACTTTTCACCTATACGAAATCTTGTTTTTGAAGTTGTGCTCAACTGGTCCAGAAAGAACAGATAGTAAAATAGCAGCTAATGAGGGGCATCTGGGTGGCTCAGTTAAGTGTCCAACTCTTGATTTTGGCTCAGGTCCACACTGGGTGTGGAGCCTGGTTAAGATTCTCTCTCTCAGGGGCACCTGGGTGGTTGAGCGTCTGCCTTTGGCTCAGGTCTTGATCCCGGGGTCCTGGGATCATATGTCTTTGCCTCTCTGTATTTCTCATGAATAAATTTAAAAATCTTAAAAAAAAAAATTCTCTCTCTTCCTCTGCCCCTCCCCCCTCAAAATGGCAGCTAATGACACACTGAAAAAATCAGACCTTGATCCTTAAAAGTCCAGGTATCCTATAAGATGGTGGACAGGTGAAGTCTGGAGGAGACCATAGGAATCAGTGGACTCCAGCATATTGCCTCTTAATAAGTACCTACTTGGAAAGGCTGCAGAGGATATGCCTTAGGAGAGAGTTCAACTGAAGCAAGAAAAGGGAGAAAACTCTGGTAAATGAGGCTGAATATATAGGGGAGTTGGCTGGGTATGGAGGAATGGTTATAGAATGCACAGTGGTCAGATTTGAGGTTTGAAAGTAAGAGAAGGAACAAGGAAGTTCAGAGCATTATGGGAAGAAAAGTATGATAGCATAAGAAACTTAAGAGTCTTCCACATTTGGTGTCGACTGTTGGAAATAAGGTGTTTGGTAAATTTTGCATCAGCTTCCATTGAAAAAGAGCACTAACTCTACCAGTAATCTTAATGACTTTTTACTCCTTATGGTTTCACTTTTATTCAAATTCAACCATAGCAAGTTGAGCGATCATCAGTATTAGCAATCCCTTATTGAGTAGATGTATATAAGATTCAAAAATTAAAAAAAAAAGATTCAAAATTTTTGTTATTAGAAAAATCTTAAGGTGATTAATTTTAGATTATCTTTGGTTAGTCATTAAATGACATTTTAATTCTCATCAAATAAATTATGTAGATCAGCTTAACTAGAGCAAGTCAGTCACCTCAGTCCCAACATTTTAAAATATTATATGCTTTTTATTGAAGTATAGTTGACATACAATGTTATATTAGTTTCAGATATTAACAACATAGTGCTTCAGCAATTCTGTACATTGCTCAGTGCTCACCACAATAAGTATAGTCACCATCTGTCACCATACAATGTTAGGATATAAATGATGATATTCCTTATGCTGTGCTTTTCATCTCCATGACTTACTTATTTTATTTTTTAAAACTTCTTAGCTCATTTTATTGCCTGTTGTCAGCAAATAGTATATTAACCTATTAGTCTTTTTTTTTTTTAAGATTTTATTTATTTATTCATGAGAGACACAGAGAGGCAGAGACACAGGGAGAGGGAGAAGCAGGCTCCATAAAGGGAGCCAGATGTGGGACTCCATTCCAGGACCCCGGGATCATGACCTGAGCATATACTCAACCACTGAGCCACCCAGGCATCCCTAAGATATTAGTCTTTTAAGAGAATACAAAGGAATCCTAATTATTTGCTTTGGGGACCTAGTCTGGCATGCTGTCCAGGAAAAGGCAGTTCATAACATGGCTTAGCCCAAATTAATGTTGGCATTTGGATGCAAAACATCATGTTAATAAAGGTGATTAACTTCTCAATCACCTTTGGATACCTCTCATATATGATATTTGGGAACTTTTTGGATATGGTGGCTGAGAGCAGAAAGAATTCCAGTGTTCCCTGGAAAAATATCATCTCAACATCACCTCTTAACATATTTACAGTGTTTTGGAAGACAGTGCAGAAAACTTCCATATCATGTATTATCAAATTCTTTATAAAATTCATTTGTCCCAGGCTTTTTTTGTTAAATGATGATTTGAGGATATTCAGTTAGTTCCTTGAGCCCAGAAGTCAAGTTAACTTATAGATTTAAACATCTTTTGAAATACCATTAACTATTTTATTTTTCCTGAAAGACAATGTTGATAATTGACAAATTCAGTGATTGAAATAAGTTACTTAGGTGATGGCTTACTTGTTTTATAACTGGAAATTTGTATCTCTTAATCCCCTTCACCTGTTTTGCCTGTCATCCCAGCCCCCTTCTTTAGCACAACACCACTTTCTTCTCTGTATTCAAGATTCTGTTTGTTCATTTATTTTGTTTTTTATATTCACATATAACTGAAATTATATTTGTCTTTCTCTGACTTATTTCATTTAGCATAATACCTTCTAGGTCCATTCATGTTGTCACAAATGGCAAGATTTCATTCTTTTTTATGACTGAGTAATATGTATACTTTTATAACTTGTGATTAAATTAATATTACCTGTTTCCTTTGCCTTGAAAATGCAGCACATGTATATACCTTTATTTGAAAAGCACAGGTAGAAAATCTTTAAAGGATTTTGCAAATAATACATTTATAATTTGATTATTTCATTTTGCTAATAAAGGAAGAAAAATTGGCTCTATGTTTTGGTGGGGGGGTGGGGGGGTTCCCTTAGAGCTTGGCATTTTTTTGACCAGGCTTTTTGTCCATAGCCTCAGAATTATAAAGGCTAGGGCCTTCTGCAATGATCTTGCAGGCATGTTCTGACCTAGGAGCGAACAGGATTGCTGGTTCTGATGACATGACTTTCTAGGGCTACTTGAAGGAGTATTATTACCTTCAGTGAATATAATAACATGTTCCTATATCTCCTTAAAGTGTGTACAGTTGGGTTGGTGGTTCCAGATGTTTTAGGAGTGGGTGTCCGATGTTTCCATGGTGCCTTGAGTGAGGTAACTTTCTGGTAGTAGACAAGGCAGTAGTGGATGGGACTATTAGTCTTTGAAGAGGGCAGTTGCTTTAGTATAGAGATAAGAAGCCTAGTTTTCCAAGTCTCTATCCAGCCAGGAAGGGCTTTGTATTTCTAATTACGGAAAGAAGTATTTGAGTCCTTTGGAGGTGATTGTCTGATGCCACCTTTCAGAATTGCAGAGACAGATAGATCTGTCCTTCACAAGAGACACGTTGTTGAGTCCGAGCCTTATCAATTGGCTGAATTCACTGCCAGGACCGAATTCACTGTGGGACTGTGGAACAGATCAGCACTCATGGGCTTCATGCCCTGCCTCATGGTATTTGTTGTCCTTGAGGTATATAGCAGAGATGCATGGCCATCACTCGCTGCTGTAGAGCCTTTGTGTGAGTAGGAAAATGTACCCCTTCTTCTGTGTATGCTGCTCCTCACCAGGTATGTAGTTTCCTGAGTGGGGTTATAGGCTGGATTTCAGCCCCTGTCCAATCTCCCTTTAACTGGAGAGCATGCAGTGTTCCACATGGTGGCCAGGAATTGGGGAGCAGAAGCCTGTATTTATTCAGAATCAGGAACTCTAATGCCTGCATGGATATATATTTGTCTTTCATTAACTTGTTACCCAAATGGTTTTTGCTACAAGTACTGAATGTCCTAGAGATTTCAGCTAGAGCCAGGAGCACTGGTGGGAACAGAAGGGAGAAGTGGTCTCACTTTCTGCTAAACCCCAGTCATCTGGTTATCAAAAGAGCATCTTAGATCAAGGGACTCCTTATTTATCTGGACACCCAAATCTTTTGTTCAAAAGTATATTTGGCACCAGAGTATAGCACAGTTACCTATCAGGTTTAATGTTGTTCAGGGCTGAACTTGTCTTTTTATAGTAAGTTCAGGACTGAAGTAGTTGGAGAAAAGGTAGACTTTGATATTATCCAATTTAAAATAGTACCCTTGGAAGATTGATGAGTCCTTGGAAGGACCTATAGTAGAAGAGTTACAGGGTAATTCTTAGGCTTGCTTAAAAGTATGACATAAAGAAGCAAAGGGAGATAGTGGAGTGAAGTTAACCACTCAACTGAGGTGCCATTGATAGCTTGTTGTGTGACTCAGGACAGGTTATTTCATCTCTCTTAACTCCTGTTTTCTTTGTCAAGAGGGGGACATTAGCATCTGCCTTCCATACTCATAGAATTGTGTAGGGGTAAGTAGCATAACTTAGGTGCTTTTCTTTTCTTTTTTAAAAGATTTTATTTATTCATGAAAGACACAGGGAGAGAGGCAGAGACACAGACAGAGGGAGAAGCAGGCTCCATGCAGGGATCCCAATGCAGGATTCGATCCCAGGACTTCGGGATCACGCCCTGAGCCGAAGGCAGACACTCAACCTCTGAGCCACCCAGGCGTCCCAGAAGTGCTTTTCTTAAAGCATGAGGTGCTACCTACATGGTGGTGTAGTTGAGAACAGTACACAGACAGACATTCCTCCACTCTTTATAGAGGGAGATGGCATTAAGAATCAGCTAGAGAGGAAAACTGTGACAGTGTTAAGACTAACCACATGCTCTTCTCTCTTCTCCTCCTTCAGACCTCTGCTTCAAGTTACCTACTCAGAAGAGCTTCCATGACCAACTTAAGTGGGCCCCTCCTATTAAGTCAAGGAATCTGTGCATTTCCTTCCTGGCACTCATACTTTGTAATTACATAGTTGTTTGCTTATTTATTGTACATATCCTCCACTAGACAGTAAACTTCCCAAGGGCAGGCACTGTTTTCATTCCCCAACATAAATTTAATGCCAAGCTTAGGGCCTGACATACACTACACACTCAATAAATAATTTGATCAATGAAGTGCGAGGCGACAAGACATATTGGTCTTCTGCCTGGGAAACAGCTACTTTGGGAATGCCCAGGTATACATCTCATTCTTTTGTGGGTACATCCAGTGGCAGAGGACTGTCTGTACCTGAGACTGCTATAGCACCACCAGGTTGCAGGTTCTAAATGCCACGGGCTGGATTTGTGACTCATCTCAGCCCTTCCCCCACATGTCCCTTTCTACCCATTTAGAGACTCTAAACTCACTTGCACTCAGGTGCACATTTAATTTGGTGAATCTGTCCCTTCGAAGAGAAAACTCACTCTAAACTATAGAACTTGGTTCCAGGGAGATGATAGCTTGTCAGGCAGTGAGCATGTGTCCTATTTGCTATTTATAAAGTGTCCCACCCTGGCTCTGGTCAGAGGCCACACCCATTGGGTTCCCAGCTGTCTGTCCCCATCTTGTGCCAAGCAGTGCATGTCAGGTTCTTCCTTGGTATGTGAGGCGTATTGCAGATTTCGTTCATAAATGCTGCTGAGTGTCCTTCAAATTACTGTTCTCTTGGGACACTGAAAAGATGACCTTTTTTGGTTTATTTTTTAATTTTTTAATTTTTTTAAGATTTTATTTATTTGTCTGACAGAGCACAAGCAGGGGAGCAGTAGAGGGAGAGGGAGAAGCAGACTCCCCACTGAGCAGGGAGCCCAAAGTGGGGCTCAATCCCAGGACCCTGGGGTTATGACCTGAGCCTAAGGCAGATGTTTAACCGACTGAGCCACTCAGGTGCCCCGAAACAAAAATTTTTATATGTATAAACATTTGTATGTATCTGAGCCAGTATGAATTTTGGGGATAAAGGATTTATTAGACCTTACAGAATTGAGGGAGGAACTGGGAAAGTGAAGGTCCAGATTGGGGTGTTGGAGTCAGAGAAGAGTCACTAAACAGTCTGCCTGAAGTATCAGGATGAGGGGACAAGACAGAGGCTACAGAGAAGTCCGAGAAGCCTGCCATGGCCATTTCTGGAGCAGGGCCACCAAAGGGAAGCTCCTGGAGAGCACTGTGGGAAGCTGTTGCTTCTGGGCAGCTACTGTCCATTCTGGTCCATAGCCAAGTGTCTGGTCGTGGGCCTGTGGCTGTTGCTGGGTCAGTGGGTCAGCAGTGAGATGGAAGAGCAGTGTAGTGTGAGGGAAAACAAGGACCTGTTGGAATCTGTCAGGCATCGCTGTCTCTATTACCATATTTGACTGCCAAGACCCTCAGAGAGTAATGGCCACTAATTCATTTCCATTTTCCAAAGCTCATACAAATTCCTTTTTTGGCCAGCTCTAACTGGAAACCCTAACTGGGGATTCTGGGGAACATAGTTCCCAGCTTGAGCAAGCTGACACAGCACTGTCCAGATCAGGATCCCAAGGGCCCCCTCTTGCCCTTTCCCAGACGATAACTCCATTCTGCCACTCCCAATCATTATTTTGACTGACTTCTGCACCATAGATTTGAATTCATTTGCTTGTGATTGTTACATAAATGGAGTCATGCAATATGATCTGTTTGTTGTGTGTGCCTTCTTTGCTCACCATTGATGTGTGCATTCATCTTTATTGCTGCATGTTGCAGTGGTTTGTTCTTTTTCATTGCTGTATAGTGTTTCATTATAGGAGTATAAATTGCTTGCTTATTTCTCATTTTGCTATTTTTGGTCATTTGGGTTGTTTCCAGTTTGGGAGTATTATGAATAAAGCTGCTATAAACATTCTTGTATTTATCTTTTGATCTACATAGACATTTTCTTTCTTTTGGATAGATCTATAAGAATAGGATTTCTGAGCCTTATGGTTACATTTAAGTTTAGCTGCAGGAACTACTGCTGAACAGATTGTAAGGTGGTTGTGCCTGTTTACAGAATGTCTGAGAGTTCCAGGCATTCCATTTAGTCATTCTAATGGTTATGTAATAGTATCTTGTGGTTTTGCTTGACACTTTCCTGATAACTAATGATTTGGGGCACCTGTTCTCTAGATGTTTTTTGGCAATTTGGAGGTCTTCTTTTGTGAAATACCTGGTCAGATCTTGTGCTCATTCTTCATTGGGTATCTACATCTTTCTTATTGGTTTGTTCAAATCCTTCACATCTTCTGGATATGAGCCTTTTCTCAGTTACAAGTAGCCCTCTGGCCTTAAGGAGGCATGTTCCTCCTGAAGCAGTGAATATGTGGATGTTAGGCATGTTTGAAGAGGGAAGCCTTTGAAAAAATGTGGTTATTTATTACTCTTTTCTTAGGGAATTAATACAGTGCAGTATTAGAAGTTAGCAACCCAAACTACATGTGGTTTAAAAATAAAATATTGGGCCCACAAATATTTTTACTGCTTTTTAAAAATACAGTTTATCTTGAGCACTGAAAATATATACAAACCAAAACTGTAATTCACTCCATAAGGTTTGAATGTTTGTTGTGGATCTGACTCAGCTAGAAGCTGGGGATAGGAACCTGGCTATGAAATGTGCTGTGTTCTAGGAGCACAGAGTCCAGTGAGAGGTATTTGACCCACAGAGGAGATCTGTACTGAGGAAGAAGGGAAGAACAAAGTTGGCTAGAGAAGCACTCAGAGAACATATGAAGCTGAAGCCCTGGTGAGTGAGTAGGTTCATATTCATCATCTACCTTGGTTTAAAGATTGAAGGAGGTTGAATGTGTATGCATGGGTGAGCAAGCGCACCGTAAGCTGTGAAAACAAAATGTTCCTGGAGCCAGCAGTTGTAAGTGGCTGAAGAATGGGGCGCATGATGGGAGGTAGAAAGAGTGATGAGGATGGGGGTGAGGCAGGTGCCAGCATGGGCTGGCAGTCAAGCAGGTTAGTCTCTCAACAAAATGGTATCTTCCAGAGTGTGTAAACAGGAGAGTGACATGATTAGATTTGTTTAGAAAGATCACTTTGGAAGAAATGGTATGTGAATTGGGATTTCAGACTTGAGACAGGGCCTGTAAACTTGTACACCCATGTTCATAGCTGCATTATTGATAATAATCAAAAGATAGAAACAACCCAAGTTGTTCTCTTGATGGGTGGATATATACAGGCAGTGGAATATTCTTCAGCCATAAAAAGGAATAGAGTTCTGGTACATGCTGCAATGTTGGTAAACATTTGAAAACATTATGCTGAAACAAACCAATGTCTCTGCCTGCCTCTCTCTCTCTCTCTCTCTCTTTCTCTTTCTCTCTCTCTCTTTCTCTTTCTCTTTCTCTTTCTCTTTCTCTCTCTTTCTCTTTCTCTTTCTCTGTGTCTCTCATGAATGAATAAATAAAATCTTAAAAAAAAAACCCTCTGAAGAGGTGGAAATATTCTGAAACTAGATTTAGTGGTGATGGTTGCAGAACTTGATAAATTTACTAAAAATCGTTGTACATGAAAAGAGGTAATTCTGAGTGTAAGTTCTCACCAAATCTGTTTGAAAAAACATCCTCTCCAATCGTAAGCACTGCAACTGTTTGTCCTGCCTAAGTGCTACTCTTTTTGGGCAACCAGAGCCCTCCTCAAAGTCCTTATGGCTCTTGGCCAAGTCCTGCAGTTCCATCCAGAAATTGGCCCAGTTTGTAGCTCTCACCTGGCTCCTCTCCACCTGCTCTGCCTCATGCATCCAGTACCTAACCTGGTTGGACTACCAACCAGTTCTGTTTCTTTTGTGAGGCTAAAAGATGAGAAGCTCAGGCTCTCCCAGAGGCCAGTTATACAGTTTGTGGCTTATTCTAATCCAGTGCCTCTTATTTTCCCTTGCTGTTTGGCGGTCTTAATGCTCTGTTAACACCCAGGTTACAAGGTAAGTAGGATATTTCATTGAAACTAGAATCTTGCAGAATGGACATTTTTCAGCAGTTTCATTTGAACGTTCAGTGGGAGAAGAGGTTAAGTAATGATTCTAGTTTTCTTATGTATTCTGTAACCTCTTTATTCTCTTCTGCGTTCTTCCCCCAAATTGTCTAGATGATTGAAAATGAGGTAAAAACGTGTTCCTGTGCTCACTTCGGCAGCACCTATACTAAAAAACATTTTCCTGCCTTCACCCCAAATGCCACTCTACCAGTTGGATTGCAGTCAAGTTTGGTTCACCATCTTATTGTTGACTTTCTCTTTGGGAGCTATAAGTATATGGCAGTGATCTTGCCTACCTTCACTGTCACTAGCAGGTATTGAGGCTTTAATACGAACAAGTAGGTTAAAGTGCCCCACAGGAGATGGGCAGCCAGAGCACAAAGACAGGTTGCCATTTTGATGTCATCCCAGTGTGAAAATTCTTGAACTCTAGAGGGTATCACACTGTACTTAGAGGTGCTCTGAGGCTTCCAGTCAGGGGCCTTCCTAAATACAAGATGGCTTAGTTAAGGGACTTTTAACGCAAAGTCTTTATGTCTGTTATGCCCAGTATTTGGATCGCATATGTATTTAAGTTAGAATGCATTCATTTTTTTCTGTCCCAAAGTAAGTGATATTTCTAAAGGTGGTAGACTTAATACTCAAAAGAGGAACCTTAGAGGGTGAGATGCACCTACCTCAGCTTGTAGTGCTTGGTACTGAGCGGCCTTGACTCATGGCCACAGGCAAGAAGTCTTCCAGTTGGTGAAAGGGCAGGTGGCATCCTTGGTTGCCTTCTTCCTAAGTATAGCTTCCCTGGAGTTGGACCTGCCTAAGCCACAATGGTGAGAGGATCAAGCAGTAATACTTTATAGTAGCCCCTAGGGAGCTTTTGGGTTCTCTCAGATTTTAGATTTCAGTCCATGGAGCAAGCCAAAGTGCTCACCTTCTGTGGACCAGAGCCAGCAGGTCAATTAGCAGCTGTTCTGTGTTTGTAATAAATTAGGCAAGGGTTTTAGGAAATCAAGTGGTGAGCGAGGAGCAGCTTGTAGCCTGATACTGTGCTGCTGCCGCCAGAGAAGGGTGCCTGGTGGCAGCACTGGGTCTCTTGGCCATCATGTGTTGGCATTTTAGGACAGGAAAAGTTGGGGAATATAGTGTTTAGGCCCTTTCAGGATCATATCACCTAAACTCATTGGCACTGAAATAAGTAAAGGTTAATTAGTCTTCTCTAGAAACACTTTGGTAGGTTGCTAGCTATTAGCCCTGAGTAGGTGGGGTTTTGTAGCTCAGAGGTCTCAGGGCAGTTGGTTTTGATGTTTGGTCTTTGGAAGAAGGGAAACTAGTGTTTTGGCAGTACTTTAGCAACCCCCCCAAACCCCCCAGCCAGGGTGAAGGGTCATCCCCAAGAGCAGGATGTGGTACAAGTAGGGAGAAGTTCTGGGCTGTACACGTTCAAGAGCCTGCCAGAGTGTAGCATGGGGGAGTTTTTAATATTCCTTAAACATAAAAAAGAAAAGCTTGTTGTTATTCTCTTTCTTTAGATGTTTCATTTCTAACCAGATGGACTCTTCCCCATGTGAAGGAGTTAGAGATGTAACTATGGGAGTGATTATCTGATGTCACAGCTCAGCAGGAATCAGAGTAGAGTGAGGGCTTGGCCTTGAACATTTGATACAGAGAAGACTGCTGTTTCACTGGGGAAATTATGCCTAAGTCCCATACCCTTTCAAGCTAATTCAGAAGGGAAAGTATATTCTATGGAGCTGGTTTAAGATTAGCCCTCTCAGTTTATTTCTGCCTTGGAGAGAACAACTGAAGTTTTTTCTATGAAAGTGGTTGAAAAAAACACGGCCTTGGAGCCCAGGTAGATCGAGTTGGTTCTTTGGCGCATAAAGCTGAGGTAGAGGGGGCACATCTACCTTACTGGGGAATTAAGACCGCTTTCCTTTGTTAGCTGTCAGCCTCCTGAAACAGCTTTGTTTTACCGCTCCTGTGTTACAGCCACTCTTCTCAGAAGAGTGCCTGCTTAGCTTGCTTCAAGTCTCTCCAGTCTTTTCTCCTTCCTGTCTCCAAGAACCATTGGGGGGTATCTGGTGGATGTTTTTTCTTTAGACTTTCTAACTTTGGGGGGATTCCTGGGTGGCTCAGCGGTTTAGTGCCTGGCTTCAGGCCTGGGGCGTGATCCTGGAATCCCAGGATCGAGTCCTACATCATGCCTGCTTCTCCCTCTGCCTGTGTCTCTGTGCCCCTCCCAATCTCTCTCTCTCTCTCTCTCTCGTAAATAAATAAATAAAATCTTTAAAAAAAAAAAAGACTTTCTAACTTTGGAAGCTTCTTCAGTGACTTAGAGATCATTTGACATCTTAAAAAGGCAAATATCCTGGAATGTGAATTGAAAGCAGTTGTCCTTTTTATAATCTGGAACTGTCCAGAGATGCCTTAAGGAACTCAGCTTTGGCCAGTTCCTTGTCTTTCTCTCACACCCTAAATCAACAAGTTAATGACAAAGTAATTGTTCACAAATACCTCTTCTCCTTTTCTATACTTCTGTGACGCTGAGCATTGTGGCCCAAGCAAGCCTTTCATTTATCTTTTTCCTTCTTTCTTGGCATCTGCTTTTCCACTAACATGTGTACTAAGTGCAAGTATAAAAATGAACTGTTCTTCCTACTAACTAGCATCACATGAGTAACGGGTAGACAGAAATGGACATAATTCCAGAATGGTAAGTGTTGAAAGGGAGGTATGTACCAAGGTGAGAAGAAACTCAGAGGAGGAGGTGACTAACTTTGGCAGGAGTTTCAGGTAGGTGGGGTCATTTCAAGTGGACAGAGAGAAAAGACATGAACAAAGCTGAAGAGACTTGTAAGGGTATGGTACAGGGATGCCTGAGTGGCTCAGAGGTTTAGCGCCACCTTCAGCCCAGGGTGTGGTCCTAGAGACCCTGGATCAAGTCCCATGTCGGGCTCCCTGCATGGAGCCTGCTTCTCCCTCTACCTGTGTCTCTGCCTCTCTCTCTCTCTCTCTCTCTCTCTCTCTCTGTCTTTCATGAATAAACTAAAAAAAAAAAAAAAAAAAAAAAAAGATTAAAAGGCTGGGGCACCTGAGTGGTTTGGTTGATTAAGCATCTATCTACCTTCTACTCAGGTCATGATCCCGGGTTCCTGGGATGGAGCCCCGTGTTGTGCTCCCTGCTCAGCGGGGAGCCTGCTTCTCCCTCTCCTGCCCCCTCCCCTTGCTGTGTTCATGTTCCTCTGTGTGTGTGTGTGCACGTGTGTGTGCATACTCTTGCTCTCTCTCCCTCTCTCAAGTGCTTTCTCTGTCTTCAAATAAATAAATGCAATATTTTTTTAAAAAGATTAAAAGGCTGTTGTAATATAGTCCAAGCTAGAAATTGTGGGTGCTTTTACCAAGACAAGGGTGGTAAAAATGAACTCTATAAATAGAAATACTAGAGAGTTATAATCAGCGGGACTTTGCTTTTGGTTGATTGGATTAACAGGTGATGTCAGAGGTGGGTCTGAGATGACCCCACATTTCCATTTGGTTGGTGGCTGGTGGT
Source organism: Canis aureus (assembly GCF_053574225.1). Taxonomy (NCBI): domain Eukaryota; kingdom Metazoa; phylum Chordata; class Mammalia; order Carnivora; family Canidae; genus Canis; species Canis aureus. The sequence goes on along the minus strand of NC_135635.1, from coordinate 46,615,448 downwards.
GGCATTAGACTATGTAAGAGAGTGTGAGTTGGGGGAAGAGAACAGAAATTTGGGACGTCTCAGTCTGAGGTAATATGAGATATCGAGGTGAAGAGGCTTAGTAACATGTGGACCTCAGGAGCAAGGTCACAAAAAAGAAAAGTTTAGGGGTCACCTATTTTATGAAAGACAGGGGCAGATGAAATCACTGAAGCCACTTGCAGGAGCTGAGCAGCAATGAGTATAATAGTAGGAGAAGCAGGAGAAAAAGCCAAGGGAGGGGCAGTTTCTAGGAAGAGCCACTGAGAGGGAACAAGTAAGATAAGGATTAAAGTGTCTGAGCCTTTCACAATTAGGAAGCCATCAGCAACCTCACTGGAGTGATGGAGATAGAAGCCAGATTGGAGAAGGAATGAAAAGATGGACAGAAGAGTCATTAAGAGGTCATAAAGTGGTGGCAGAAGAGTAGACTGCTCTTTGGGGAAGCTCAGTTGTGAAAGCAAGAGGGAGAGGTTGGTAGGTTGAAGGATGTACAGGTTTAGTGGTGTGTGTGTGTGTGTGTGTGTTTAAGATGTATTTAAGATATCCTGCCAGCATATTGGCAGGCTAAAGGAGAAGTAAGCTGCTAATGAAGACATTTTAAAATGTATGGTAGATAGATGGTGGTAATGGTTATACAACACATGAATGTACTTAATGCCACCAAACGGTACACTTACAAATGGTTAAAATGGGGGAAAAGTTTACGCTAGTAGATGGAGCTAGATTCAGAGGAGAATCATGTGGATGGGATGGACAGCCTCCGGCTGATGGGATCTTTCTCTGAGATGGGGGAGCAGGATGGTGAGGGCATCCTTACTCTCTTATTGACCAAGTGAGAGGCAAGAGCATGAAGAGTGGAAGGGTGGCATGGAGTAGGAGACCTGAGAACACAGCCAAGGGTACAGAAACCAGTGTGGTGGGTTCCATGAAAGAATTGCTGGGTAGGATTGAGCCCCTCACCCCGCCCCCACCCGTGGTTGGAGTTGATGGTATGATATGGCCACATCAGTCTGCACTGCTGACTTTTTTTTCCCCCTCTCCCAACAGTTCAGAAAACTTATTTTCTGAACAACAGCCCATTCCCATTCCACTTTTGAAGCTGGAATTTTAAGTGTCTAGTTTTCTCTATTTGGCTCCCTGTCTCTCTACCTAATCTCTGGGCAGCCTTATCAGAAGCTGGTGAATAGTGAAACACACAGTAACCCTTTGTCATCCTGCCTTAAATGAGAAAGTGCTGCCTTTTCAGACACTGTCGGCTTAACATAGGTCTGTGTTTTTCTGATGCAGATTTTTAAAATACATAACTTGGATTTAGAAATATTATGGGTCCTTCACTTACCTATCTAGGGAAGTGGGCCGGGGGCTGTTATATAGCATTTCATGACATTGATACCACTCTTTTCTGGAATCCAGTTTCTTTTTTAGGGGACAGTTACTTTAAACCTATTTATTTGGCTTTTGATAACAGAGCTGCCTCCAGGTTTGGCTCCTGTCCTGCTCGCAGGTCCGAATTGGGTGCAGTGGCCTGCTGGGCAGAGCATGTATAAGGCAGGTCTAGAGTAGCTCGTGGTCATGGAGAAGTACCAGATGACCCAGCAGACCAGAGGGTAGGAACCATCTGGATTTCCCTGTATGTATATTCTTTCTCCCAGCCTGATGGCACTTGCCTAAAGATACTCCATCTGTTTTCATTTGATACGATTTGTGTCTCAAATCCTAATAGAATTCTGCCTGAATCCCCAGATGTCTGGGCAGGTTGGAGAAGATTATGAACCTATCCACTTATTCATATAAGAGGTAATTATTGTGCATCTGCTGTTGAACCAGGAACTGTCCTAGGCACAATAATACAGCAGCAAACAAATTGGCAACAATTCTTACCTTCATAGAGCTTACATTCCAGAGAGGAAGACAGACAGTAAATAAATGACATTTATAGTATGTCAAGTTGTGGTGAGTGCTTCAGCAAAGACCAGGGAAAGAGGATAAGCAGAATGGGGAGTCAGTTTTAACTAACGTGGTGAGGGAAGGCCACACTAAAAAGGTGACATTTGGATAAATACCCAAGGGTAGTGAGAGAGTAAATCGTGCTCATGTCAGCTCCATGAGAAGGCTTCTGTCCTTGAAGGCAGAGAGTTTTTTCCCTCTCTGTTCACTGGATTGTTTCAAGAACCTGGGAAAGTACTCAACACATAATACATGCTTAATATTTTTTGAATGCATAAATGATCTGAGGGAAGAGTATTTCAGACAAAGAGAGCAGCCAGTGCAGAGGCTGAGGTGTGTGTCTGGGGTGTATGAGGAACAGAGGAGAGGCCAGTCTGGCTGAGGGAATGTGTCAGATGGATGGCAATAGGGGGATAGGAGAGGGGTAAGGTGTGTATGGGCTGCAGGTCTTTCAGGACTCCTGAGACCTTTTAAGGGTGTCCATTAGGTGAAAACTACTTGCACAGTAATACTAAGATGATGTTATTTGCCCTTTTTTCCACTCCTTTATACTCATGACTGTATAGTAGAGTTTTCTGGTGGCGACATGATATGTCTGTGTTGCAACAGATGGAATGCAGAAAGCAGATATGGGAATCCAGCTGTCTTTGTAAGACAGACATTAGGGAGATTTGCAAAAATGTAAAACATCACTCTTCTAAGTTTTGTTTTGGAAAATATTTTTGTTTTTCATAAAATATGTTAATTATGTGGCTATGTAATGGATTGTTATTTTTAAACGAACTAATAAATTTTGAAATTTTTTTCTCTTTTAACCTCAAATACCTTAAATATAGACAGACCTTTGGGCCCTCATATTTTTTTTAAATTTTCTTTTGGGGGGCCCTCATATTTTTAAGAGTATAATGGAACCCTAAGACCAAAATTTTGTGAAATACTGTTACAAGGCCTTGTAGGCCATTGTAAAAATATTTGCTTTTTCCCTAAGATGAGAGCTATAGCCATGGCTCTGGCGAGTCAAACAAGATGAAATTTAGTGAAAATAGTTAAAAGGCCCTGATGGGTCCTGAAAGCAAAGCACATAAATACAGGGTGAGGAAGACATATTTTAGAAACAACACATCAATAATAAGAATTTGGAGTTGTCCTATAAAGTGTATGTCAGCAGTTGAGTGTACATTTCAGTCAGGCTCTTTCCTTTTTTTAGTTGGGCCTACATTCTGCTGGAGGAGATAGACAATAAGCAAGTAAATCACATACTGTATCAAGTGATAACAAATACCAGACAAAAAATAAAGCAAGGTGAGGGGGCTAAACGGTGATAGGAAACTGGTGCTTTTTCGTGTAGGTGGTCAGAAAAGGTTTGACTAATAAGGTAGTATTTGAGCAAAGATCCGAAGAAAATGAGGAAGAAACCATGTAGCTGTCTGGGTGGAGAGCATCAGGCAGAGGAGCAAGCAAGAGCTGAGACTCTGGAGGGCAGTCTGTGGAGGGTGCATGAAGAACAGGAAGGGGCCAGTCTGGCTCGAGCCTAAGGAGCATAGGGGACAGTGGTAGGACATAAACAGGGACATATGGAAGTGGAGGCAGGTCACTTGAGGCCTTATAGGTCATTGCAGGACTTTGGATTTAACTATGAGGTGGGAAGCCTTTGGAGCATTTGAGCAGAGTATATCACCTGATTTGACTAACATTTAAGTGAATGCTAGGGTTGCTATATAGAAAGTATTTGTGGTTGGAGTGGGATTTGAACAGTGCACACGGAGAGAGGCAATTGTAGTAATCCAAGTAAATGATGATAATGACTTTGACGAAGGTGTTAGAAGAAGAGATGGTGAAAAGTAGTTGGCTTTTGGCTGTATTTTGATGATAGACTGAAATTACCAAGGAATTGACCATGAGATGTGACAGAAGTTAGGATAATTACAAGGTTTTTGGATTGAGTGGTGGATAATGGTATCATTTGCCAAGATGCAGAATACTAAGGAAGAAGCAGGCTGAGGGTAGGAATGGGAACCAAGAGCTTGATTTTGTGTATGTAAGTTTGAGAGGACTGTCAAATATCCAGGTAGAAATGTCAAATAAATAATTGGTAATACAAGTTCAGAAGAGAGAAAATAAATATTGGAGCACCACCCACTATCTCTGCTATAAAATGGTGCTTGAAGCCAGGGGACTAGAGGATTTTCAGAGTGGATTGTGTCATGAAATCAATACAACAGAGATCAGCAATTTTTTTTTTAATGAAATAGAAGACAATATCTCAATAGTAAGGGTAAATTTTGTGAAAGTCTTTTAAAAATTATATAAACATATAGAGAGAATGTGTGTACAATTAAAAATTTTTAAAGCTACTGATGTTTAGGAAGTAGATGTAGATTGAGAAGAGTACCCAAAGACTAACTGATCCTGTGGCCATTTCAAGTTGCAGCCAACTTGATGTGTGAGGGACCAGTAGAGGACACGGGGAAGTGGCTAGTGAGGCAAGAGGAGACCAAAAAAAGTGATGTCCTAGAGGCAAAGAAGAGGGGGTGATCAGCTATGACTCAATGCTGCAGATAGGTTGAAGAAACTAGGATTGAAAACTGACTGTAAGATTTGAAAGTATGGAGATGATGCATGTCCTTGATGAGACGTTTCTGTGAAGTGGTGGGGATGAAGCTAATTGCTGTAGGTTCAAAAGAGAAGAGAAAATTGTAACCACAAACCATTTTTCCTAAGAGTGGAGTAAGCTAGTCAGAGGAGATGGGGACAGGACAGGGTTTTTAGAGAAGAGAGGTATATTACAGTAATGGAAATCATTCAGTTTGGGGGAGGGGCTTGGTGCAGGAGAGAGGGACCAGTGTAGGAGGCATTACAGCTGAGGAGGGGATTGGATTGGGTGCATGGGTGGAGGGTTGCTTCAGGTAGGCATGTGGATAGTTGTCTGTTCACTGTCACAGGAAGAAAGGCAGATGAGATGGGTATACACATTAATGATAGCAGCTAAAGAAGGTAGAGAAACTGAAAACCATGTCAAAATAAAAATGGTTAAAAGAACTAAGGAGAATGTATAGATAGCAAATATTTGGAAGATTGTTAGGTAAAAGAGAGGAACTAATTCTCTGGATACTTCTAAGAGGTGTTATTTTGGACCACCAGGTAAAAATCTTGGGGCAGAATGGTTTTGGTCTTCTGCATAGAAATTGAGTCCTTGGGAAATTAGCATTTCAAGCTGATCAAAGATGGGGAAGACTGCTTCCTAAGGTAGAAAGTTGCCTGGCATTGGAGGTATTCGTGTGTTGTGGATGATATATAGAAGATGCAAATGTGAAAAAAAAAAAAAAAAAGAAGATGCAAATGTGGTATGGCTGCCTAGATGAGATGATCTTTCAGATCCTACCCAGCCTTGACCATTGTGTATTTTGTGATTCATGACAACTGGTAGTAGGCAGACTGGACAAGTGAGAAACCCTAAATTCTGTTCCAGGTTAATCTCTTGTCAGTTGTCTGTATGTTCTGGGAATGCTTCGGCTGCGGGTGTGCCCCTAGGAGAGGGAGACCATTAAGATGTGAAAGAGTGTGTGCCTTTATGGACCTCAGTTTTCCCCAGCAGCTCTACAGTCATCTTCATGGGGGTGTTTCCGTCCTTCTGGACCACCAGGGTGTTGCTGTTCTCAGAGGCTGTGCTGCAGTAGCCCTGCCTGCCATGTCACACAGCTGTTAGCCAGACCACTTCCTGAGTCTGCACAGGTATTCGTGGCCTGGTAACCCTTTAGTCGGCAAACCTCGTTGATCATCTGTTGTGCGCCTAGAACTGGTACACGGTACTGAGCAAAACCAATGGGAGCCCACCCCTGTGCGAGGAACAGCATTTGGGTTGTGCTTTGCCACGACCTCAGTGAACTTTTCTCCTGGTCAGAGGCCCTTCATCACCAGGAGAGCCTGGGGCATGGCAGTGCTCTCAGGTTATGGGGGCAAGAAGGTGTTGATTTCTCGGTGTCTTTGTCACTCGGTGCTGGACTCTTGGTAGTGGGTGGGCTGAGGCTCACCTCCTGTCCTGTCCTGATTCTTACAGTGCATGGGATGGCATTTGATGATTCAGAAATTCTTTGTAACGGACTCCTCAGAGGTGTTGCTGTTGGTGGGGTTGCTAGAGCCACTGAAGAATGCAGACTGATAAGAACCCTGCTGGTACTATTTTAGTCGCCTAGCCCTTCGGCAGCCAGTGGAAAGAGTTCCTGTGAGAGCAGACTGCCCTCGCTTCCATTTGTGAAAGGGCTCCAGTTCAAAGGAGTAGATACAGTGATAACATGTGAGAAGGAAAAGAATCCCACGTTGTGTATCCTTACTAAGTGTACTCAGAGCCGCGTGTCTGTGGGGAGCTGGGCAGGGACCTTTGTAGCAGATGGGGTCTGTGTGTGGTCTGTGTGGACACCCGCGGTTCTGCCCCTTGGGCGGCGGGGGACAGGACGAGCATTCTGATGAGCCTGGAATTCTCAAGCTAGACTCTCAGGTGGTCTTTGGTAACAGGGAGGCTTCGGGCTCCGCTTCGGGCTCTGAGGTCGACACCTCTGGATGCAACACATGGCAGCATTGCTTTCTGGCCATCTGCCCTTCAAGCCTGAAGAGAGTCTACCTTATAGGACTGAGGTGGACAGCTAGTAACTATTCATTTAGCACCTTAGCTGTTTTTACCATTATTGATGGAAGTCTGCGTTTTTTAAACAAGATGGAAGTCTGTCTTTCTTGTTTTAATATCTAAGTTTGGCAGGAGCTTACACAAATCTTATTCCTTTAGCTCTCTACCAATGCCACTATCACACCTTCTGGAACAGCTGGAATGGAGAGGGTACATAGGCTGATGATAGAACAAAGACAGTTTTGAAATGTTTTTCTTTCAAAAAAAAACAAAGCTATTTGAGCACTCTCGTTCTGTTGTACAAGCCGTTTATTTAGCCTGAGTATAACCATTTGTTGCCAGGATCATAATAGTAATAGTTAATAACTGCTGCCACTTAGAGGGTCCTGCTTTGTGCTGCACTGCTAACCATTTACATTCATTACTTCAGTTCCTGCAAAGCTCTGTGATCCAGTGGGTATGACTTCATTTTATAGATGATCAAGCTATTTATAAGAGACTGGCCTCTGATACTGTTCATTGTTGGTTGGAGGGGGACACTGTTCTTTTTGACTCCTTGTCTTTCTGGTGTAGAATAAAAAGCTAGATAAGATATAACGTAGAGGTTAGGGCCATAACAATGTCTTTCAGAATTGGAGACTTAGAAGAGAGCACAGAGATCATGTCGTCTAGGCTCTTTCTCAGATCCCTCTAGAGAGAGTCATTCCAGAGCCAAGGATAAGGTGGTATGAGAATTCATAACAAAAGTGCTACATTTTTTAAAATTAAACATTTTTTAAAATTCTTTTTTTTTTTGTATTTTATTTTTAAAGATATTTAATTCATTTGAGACAAGGAGAGAAAGAGAATGCATGAGTATGAACAGTGGGGAGGGTCAGAACGAGAAGCAGGCTCCCCCCCTGAGTAGGATGCCTGATATGGGGCTCTATCCCAGGGCCTCAGGGTCACGACCTGAGCTGAAGGCAGACACTTAGCCCACTCAGCTACCCAGGTGCCCCTCCTATCTATTTTATTATTATTTTTTTTCATCATGGTAAATGTGCTCTTTAATCCTCGTCTCCAACTTCCCCATCTCCTCACCCACCTCCCTTCTGGGGAAACAAATATTACTAAACATAATAAAAACATGAGCAACAGTCAATAGAAAAAACATTATAAATATACAAACTGAGGAATTGTAATAGAGTATAATATAACTTAGTTTAATATACTTTATAAACAAAAAACTGAACAAATACTGGTTTTTAGAGCAAGAGACTATAAAAAATGGGCAGAAAAATATGAGAAAACTTTCGGAAATGAGATCTAAAAATGTTGAAGTTAGGGGAACCAGGGTGCCTCAGTCAACTTAAGCGTCTGCCTTCTACTCAGGTTATGATCTCAGGGTCCTGCGGTCGAGCCCTGCATTGGGCTCCCTGCTCAGCAGGGAGTCTGTTTCTCCCTCTTTCTGCTCTTGCAATCTCACTCTCTCTCTCTCTGTCTTTTTCAAATAAATAAACAAAATCTTTTTAAAAATTAAAAAAAATTAAAATGTTGAAATTAAAAACTAAACAGCTGATTAGAGAAAATGAATAAATCTAAGCATTAAGGGATTATCTAGAATGCAGTATATTGAACAACAGGAAATTTTTTTTTTAATTTAAGTATAATTAACTAGAGTGTTACATTAGTTTCATGTATACAGTATGATTCAGCAATTCTAGACATTTCTTAGTGGTCATCAGGATAAGTGTCCTCTTAATTTCCTTTATCTGTTTCACCCATCCTCCCACCCATGTTCCTTCTAGCAACCACTAGTTTGTTTTCTGTATTTGAGTCTGTTTTTGTCTTTTTTTCTTCACTTTGTTTCTTAAATTCCACATATGAATGCAATCATATGGTATTTGTTTTTCTCTGATTTGTTTCACTTAGCATTATACTCTCTAGAATCATCTATGTTGTTGCAAATGGCAAGATTTCATTCTTTTTTTATACAACATTGTATGTGTACCCATACCTTCTTGATCTAGTTATCTATGGGTGGACACTTGGGTGGCTTCCATAACTTGGAAAGTGCTGCATTATTGCTAGTGGCTCTTCTTAAGACATCACTCCCTATCCAGTCTTACCATTGCATTTTTAGATACAACTTTTTGGTAGCACAGTAGAAGTCTCCTCTGTAACATATATCCAGTTCTCTTCTACCTCCCCCAGCCACACAGGCCAAGGCCAGTGCATTTTCCCAGGACTGGTCCTTCCACTGTGGGGCTTCTGGGCCCTCATATAGAATCCCTTGAGAGGATTCTGTTGTCTGCATCAGCTCCAAAGAAACATCGTGTTTTCCACTACAGGTCAGTCTATAACTACAAAGACCTGGTCTCTGCCCTAAGGAAGCTCTTAGTGAAGGAGAAAGCCATTTAGATAATGTTTTTGTGAAATGACCATTGCAGATGAGTAATACAGTGGAACTAAAGAGCAGATTCAGGGAACGAGGAGAGACATAGAGGGGGAGGGGTGGAGGCTGGTTTTCTGTGTCCTTGGCATCTTACTGAGTGTCTGTTTGATGCTAAATAGGTTGGGAAGTCAGAAATGAGCTGAGGATGGAATTGTGCAGAAATAAGAATATAGGAGAAAGACTGCTTTCCTTATTTTATTTTGGGCTCACTTCCTAGGTATCCAGAGAACCCCAGATACAACTGTGAGAGATAAGCCACTGGTGCTGGAGATGGGAAGCAGTAGGAGGCAGCAAAGAGTCTCCTTCCCACGCTGGCTGGTTCAGTCATCTCCTGCCTCCTGAGGCGAGGGCCTCAGTGTTCCCATCCATAAATGATAGTGGCCTGAGTGGCCTTTGTTGTAGAAAGACTGATCAAGAACTCAAGACATTTGGCGACTTTGGTCTCTGGTTTCTGAGACAAAACACAAAGGAATCTCTATAATCTGATGTGCCTTTTTCATCTAAGTTTCCTCCTAATCACATTCCAAAACATGCCTTCCTGTAGATCTACTTACTCCTAAGATCTGTTTAAACTAGTCACACTTCTGACTGGATGGGCTAGGGAAAGAAGCACCTCTTAGATTCCTTAATAAGATTCAGAGATTGGCACATCTTGCTGGTATATTGATGGTGCACTGGCTAGGGAGAAAATTAACTTAACTTGACTCTGGTTTCATACTATTTATTTATTTAAGAGAGGGAAAAGGAAAGAGAGTCCATGCCCAGAGTGGAGCCTGATGAGGGGCTGGGTCTCATGACCCTGAGATTATGACCTGAGACAAAATCAAACGTCTGCTTAACTGACTGAGCCCCTGGTGCCCCTGGTTTCATACTCTTTTAACTATAATTCCTATTTTCTGGTTTTGTTTCTCTTTCTCTTTTCTATTTTTTTAAAGAGAGTGGGGGAGAGAGAGAGAGAGAGTGTGTGTGTGTGTGTGTGTGAGAGAGAGAGAGAGAGAGAGAGAGCACGAGAGCAGGGGGAGGGAGAAGCAGACTCGCCGCTGAGCAGGGAGCTCAACTTGGGACTTGATCCCAGGACCCCAAGATCATGACCGGAGCCAAAGGCAGAAGCTTAACTGACTGAGCCACCCGAGTGCCCCTCACTTTTCTATTTTTAAAAACAGTTCTCCCCACCTGCAAATAATCATCCACCTATTCTAGGAGGTAGAGATTGAGTGTTCTCATAACCAGCCATGAGTCAGTGACAACCTTTTACTCTTGTTGTAAATAGAAACATAGACTCTGTCCCTGCCTGTAATTCATAGGCTGCCTCTCCAGCATTTTCTACTACAGCGAAGGAATGTGCAAGGCTTGAGTCAGCAGTCAGCTGCCATGGGACAAAACATGTGGGATATTGTTCATTGGCAGAAAAGCACCAGTGCTCTGGAAACCTGGCATCTCCTCTTCCTCTTCCCTCCTTGGACTCGTCACTTCCCTTTTCCCTTCCTTCCATACCTTGGCTTTTTAGTCCCCAGGATTTTTGGCACCTTCCGGCCAGGTTTCCTGGCCTCTAGGTTCCTGTAATTATGAATACTGATTTTTCCCAGGATACTAGGATGTTTGGCACACAAGAATGCTCCAGGAGAGGCCAGGAGGAGCAGGATCTCAGTTTGACCTTCAGGAATGAGGGAAATGAGGGCAATAACAGGAATGGTCCTTCTGCAGTTCTCCCCAGCGCTCTCAGAATGAATCAGAAAGCCAGATTCCCCTTGCTAAATGACACAGTCCCAGTCCAGCAGAGTTACCGAATAATACTGTAGCACTTGAGATGCTTGAGTCTTCCTGATGTGGTCATTTGGCTTGCAAAGTAGGAAAAGTGAGGCAGCCCAGGGGAATTAATCTTGTGTACTCTTACCTTGGGTGCCTGTCACATTGTTCCAGGAACCAACTTACCTCTGTTTATCTGTTGTTATTAGTGACCTGCAGGTTGAAATCCCTTAGACTGGGCATTTAATACTTGACTACTGCTTGGAGGAAGATTCTTTGCTGTTGTCTGGGAGATGTGGCTAAAACCTGTTAATGTGAAAGTCAGCAGAAGGATTGGGGGGCCAGTTATTGATGAAAGTGTTCATCTCTGGTGGGGTTTGATTTGGAAATGCTCTGTGGTGGTTCATAGCTCTGTGGAAGTATTTCACACAGTGGGTTATAGCCAACAAAGAGGGTGTTAGCCTACAAAGCAGAATTTTTCTTTGAAAATAAATGCCCAAGACATTTAGGGAGGTGTAAGCATAAAACAGGTGTTATGACAGGGAAAAGGCTTTTAGAGATAATGTTGCAGGGTTGTTGTTATTGTTTTTAAGATTTTGTTTATTTGAGGTAGAGAGAGCAAGGGCGCATGCAAGCAGGGGGAGGGACAGTGGGAGAAGGAGAGTCCCAAGCAGACTCCACACTCAGCGCAGAGCCCAACTGGAGGCTCAGTCTCACAACCCTGAGCTGAAACCAAGAGTCAGACACTTAACCAACTGAGCCACTCAGGTGCCCCACAGTTGCAGGATTTTTAATGTGTTGGTTTCAGCAAGAACCTCCTGGTTCCAAGTTTCCAAACCCTGGCAAGGAGTGGAAGGTGACTGCTATTTAAGAACAAAAAGAAATCATTTTCTTCTTTGACAAGAGGCAGAGAAATCAGACCCAGGTGTATTCAGTTTTCCAAACATTATGACTCTGGTGGAGTCAAAGGCGACTATGAACACAAGTCAGGCATGCAGGGTCAGGATTGCAGAATGCTGTCTGTTTGCCAAAAAAGCAAAGCCACTGAAATCCACACAAGGAAGGCAAGAGACAAGGCAAGAGACAATCACTCTGGGACTTTTGTTTCTAGTTATCCATTGTTACCTGTCACCCTTCTGCCTTTGGATAAACGTGTTTTTTTCCGCCCCTACAAGACATCTCTTGATTATATACCATTTCTAAGATAAGCCTTGGCAAATGGGAGAAAAAGTGGACTCTTTTTTAGGAATTTTACAATCTTCCTCTTGCTGCCTCCTACTTCCTAGAATAAACTTTTGTTTTGGGGGAAACTGGAGGTCAATTCCAGTTAATTCCATTTCTTGATGGACTCTTGGCCATGTGACGATTGAGACAAGCTGTGGGTTTTTTTTTAAAGCAGTGTATTTTTTATATCCAGACCCAGGAGAGACTGTTGAGTAAGTATATATCTGAGATGAGAAGCCACGTCAGTATGTTCCAGGTGAAGAGTTACCATCTTCAACTCGGCCTCCACAGTGTATGAAGAGTGCTATGTCTGTTGATGTAATGGGAAAATGTTGGTTCTTTGTTCTTTTTTCTATTACTTTCTCCCATGAAGCTTAAGACAGGTCACCTGTAGATTTGGTTTGGCCTTATGGTGTCGTGGTGAGGTGTAGAGAGATGCAGGATGTTACTTCTACTTCACAGAGGAGGATTCTCTTGCACAGACACTTAGCCAGTGAAAGAGCTTCAGGACAGAACCTGGGTCTCTTCTATGTCAATCTAGAGCTTGGGGCCTTCTTTTGAGAATTGATTTTATCAGCACATACAGCTTGATGGCTCCCAGTATTCTTGGGTTGGTTCACTACATAGTGAGTCACTTCTTACTTCTGCAGCCCTCCTAACCACCCTCTATCAACACCTCCTTCCTCTGTTTCCTCCCATCTCCAAGAGTAAGTCCTCTTAAAGGTGAAGTTTCAGTGCAGTCCTGTTGTCACACTAGTAGCAAATTGGTGACTAGAACACGGGAAGTGAGTACTATGACCATCAGGATTTTGTCAGCACTAAACTCTGAGAACTTCAGAATCAGAAGAGGAGTTTAGAGACCATCCAGTGTCATCTCCTTGTCTTACAAGAGGGAAAATGAAGGCCTGGTGAGGCAGAATGACTTGTCCAGGGTCATGTCACCAATATCTGGCTCACAGATGGGGGTGGAGTCTCAGAGCCTTGCAAGTGCTTATTTTCTTGTTCTGACCTGCTTCGCTATTCTTACTATGCCTTAGTGTTCACTTTCGGTCCTTTGCCTACCAACTCCCAATAATAGTTCTAAGTAGTGAGGATACATGAAACATGGTACAAAAATGATGAAACAGACCCAAGGGAGTGAGTACATTTAAGAAGCATGTAAGGCACTTTGTCCCATCTTAAAGCTTCTATCCAGCACATATAGGATGGTAGAAGTACAGATGTTTTTGATAAGTGGAAGGTGTAGACATTATCATTACTGTCAAATATGTTTGTAGGCAAAATGAAATGGCTATAAAATCTTCCTACCCTGCCATATATCACATGCAGGAGCAAGACTTTTTCAGTCCTTTAAATCCCTACTTCTTTGATACTTCTGGACTTTGTGCTTTCTTAGACTGCTGTGACACTGCCCTTTGGTTCTCTTCAGACCTCTCTGCACTGTGCCTCACAATCTTTTTAGAGGAGCTCATCTTTCTCTACCAATTCCTTACAAGTTGATGAGTCTCAGATCTCATCCAGGGCCCATGACTCTCTCTTCCTATGGACTCTCCTTGTGTGACTATACCGCTTTTGAAGGTTCAGCTACCACCTGCATGCTAATGACTCTCAAATCTGGGCCTAGGTCCCTAGCTACTCCCCTGAGCTTCAAATACATGCCTGACTGCCTGGTGAGCACCTCTGTTAAGGCAGCTCAAATGTAACAAGCCAAAAGGGAATTCACTATGCTCTCCTCACAAATAAGTTCCTCTATTTTTGATTCGTTGGCTTGGTGTCACCATTTACTCAGTTGCCTAAGTTGGAAACCTGAGAATTATTCTTGAGCGTTTCCTATCTGTAAGAGTCACTCACAAGCCTTCGTATTTTCTTTCCTTTCCCATTTTCTATACTTCTTCGCTTTCTGGCTAACACTGATTTCCCCTGGAAGACTTAGCTGTCACCTTTCAGAGGTTTATCTTCAACGAGGACCCGCTATGATTAGATACTCATCCTCTGTGTCCCCAAATTCCTTGTGCCGCACTCTCTAATGACACTTACCAGACTATGTTTAACATTCTGTTCATCAGCCTGCCTCACACACTAAACTGTAAGATTCTTGAAAGCAAACACTGTTTTACTCATCTTTCCATCCCCAGTGTCACAGACAGTGCCTGGCTTTAGAAGGTATAGGATATACATTTGTTGAATGAATGACTAGGACACTTCGGAACTCCATTTGAAAAGGAGTTATATCTCCTAGAAAATATTTGTAGGTAGAAATTTGGATTTGCTAACCATTCCTTTCTCTTTATTTTTGCTAGATTAATGTGACAGAATCAGGTGGATCAACAGCCATCCCACTGCCCCCTTTGTTGGGGGTTGCTGAGAGTTGATGAAGCATGGAGGACAGTAAGAATGAGACGGTGAATCATGCTCACGTCCTCTTTGACCGGTTTGTGCAGGCCACCACCTGCAAGGGGACCCTCAAGGCTTTCCAAGAGCTCTGTGACCACCTCGAACTGAAGCCTAAGGACTACCGCTCCTTTTATCACAAGCTCAAGTCCAAGCTTAACTACTGGAAAGCCAAAGCTCTGTGGGCAAAGTTGGACAAGCGGGGCAGCCACAAAGACTACAAAAAGGGAAAAGCCTGCACTAACACCAAGGTAAGGATTTGGCTTACCCCAGGCCTTGGGGTCACTGACCTAAGGATTTAACCAGAAAAGAAAAGATTATGAGTAAGGGTAGGCCGGAGAAGGGATTATGTAAAGGTATAATTCATGAGAACTAGGCAGAGTCTAGCTGAGACCCAGGATAGAAAGTCAAACTCTGTGGGTCCATCACCTGTGTTCAGTCAACTGTTACATGCCCCAGACCCTGTTCTTATTTCATGTGTTCACATGTTGAACGGGGTTTCATCTATTTAAGAACAACCCTGAAGTCAAGTGGCAAGGAACTTTCTCCTCCCTGAGGCTCTATTTTGAATCTCACACTGTTAGGTGGGTGCAGGTGGCTTAGCAAAGAAGTAGCCATGCCTTGTTAGCATCCTATCTGAATATGGCTTCATAACATCTGGCATGTCATCTCTATAAAGTCATCACTCCATACTCAGTGACTAATAAGGTCTAGATAATATTTGCTAACTTGAGCATTTGCCTCGAGCTTCAGACCTCTCTTTTCATTCGTGTTCCAGGGGTTTGTTTTGATAAGCAAGGGCCTCGTGAGCCAAAATATTCTTTTGCTTTTTTCACAATCTAGAGAAATACAGTTTTCATGAAATAGGTGAGATATTCAGTCACCTGTGCAGAGGCAGGTATGAGGAAGTGGAGAAGGAACAAAATATATATCCTGCTTTCCTCCTTATGTGAAAATACTTTCAGTGAGAAGTTTGGAAAAAGCGACCAGAGAAACAAAGTTGGAGATGACTTCATGACTAGATCCTTAATATCCTTTCATGAGCTTTAATTTGCCCTGTGTGGAGACCTAGAGACCCTTCTCCCATGGATTTGCCTCTGGGTAGATATTCATCAGCAAAATGTAAGAAATTCAAAGGCATGACTCTTATGAGTGAGTTCTGGTTGTTTATTATTTTTTTATAAGCTTTTATTTATTCATGAGAGACACAGAGAGAGGCAGAGACACAGGAAGAGGCAGAGACACAGGAAGAGGGAGAAGCAGGCTCCCTGCAGGGAGCCCAATGTGGGACTGGATCCCTGGACCAGGATCATACCCTGAGCTGAAGGCAGATAGTCAACCACTGAGCCACCCAGGCATCCACTTCTGGTGTTTGTTGTTGTTGTTGTTGTTGTTTTTTATCAATAATAAAAGGAATTCAAAGCCAAAACCTTGCATGTCTTTCTTTCCTCTGTGTACAGAGTACAAGTTAGTTAGGTGTCCATTCTCACTTTGAGTACTTCTCTAAAATATGGGTCTTTTTTTTTTTTTAAGATTTTATTTATTTATTCATGATAGATATATAGAGGGAGAAAGAGGCAGAGACACAGGCAGAGGGAGAAGCAGGCTCCATGCAGGGAGCCTGATGTGGGACTTGATCCTGGGACTCCAGGATCGCGCCCTGGGCCAAAGGCAGGCGCTAAACCGCTGAGCCACCCAGGGATCCCCAAAATATGGGTCTTTAAGATCATTTCCCTCAACTTTCAGTCTAAAGATGATGATTTTAGAATTCTTTTCATCACATAAAACTTTGGCTCTTGAAAGTTGCCTTCTAGGAATCCTTGAGTGGTAGACTCATTTCAGGACTCTTAGTATTGCCTGAATTATGTGTTTAATAATCTGTATCTTCTTGGACAGAAATCTGCTTGACTTAGAAACCTTTCAAAAGGTCCTCTCCTATTAATAAAAGATGACATGATTTTCAAATCTTATGTTGAAATGATGGCCACTTCAATAGATTGCAGATCTACAAGGTGAACGTGTGCTGGGTTTATGTCCAGCACTAACAGTTAAGAGTCTTCTGTATCCATAACAATCACTAATTTTTCCTCTCAAGCCATTGCAGGTGCTCTTCTATGACCCAGATGGGTCTGAAGATTTCTTGGGAGAATAGCCCTACTTGGGGGCTTTAGGTAATGATGGTTTATAAGATCATGAAACTGTTATTGAAATGTGAGCTCTCCTAAGAGATACTGCCTTTGCCCTGAAAGCAGCTGTGTTTTCCAGTGTCTCATCATTGGAGCTGGCCCCTGTGGTCTCCGTACAGCCATTGACTTATCCTTGTTGGGAGCTAAGGTAGTTGTTATTGAGAAACGAGATGCCTTCTCCCGCAACAACGTCTTGCATCTCTGGCCATTCACCATACATGATCTGCGAGGTCTGGGTGCCAAGAAGTTCTATGGCAAGTTCTGTGCTGGAGCTATTGACCATATCAGTAAGTAAAATCAGTCCTCCTGTAGGATCTCACCCCTGCCCCCTACCCACTTGTTCAGTAGAAAGAGGCAGATTATTCAAGGAATTCATACTCAATAGCTCAATTTGTTCTAACATCATTAATATCTAATGTATAGAAAGCATGCTGTGCTTGGAGTCAAAATACCTGTGACGCGATTATCATCTAGGAGTCTTTCTTTCTTTCTTTCTTTCTTTCTTTCTTTCTTCCTTCCTTCCTTCCTTCCTTCCTTCCTTCCTTCCTTCCTTCCTTCCTTCCTTCCTTCCTTCCTTTCTTTCTTTCTTTCTTTCTTTCTTTCTTTCTTTCTTTCTTTCTTTCTTTTTTTTAAAGATTTCATTTATTTACTCAGGGGACACACACACACACACACACACACACACACAGGCAGAGACATAGGCAGAGGGAGAAGCAGGCTCCGTGTAGGGAGCCTGATGTGGGGCTTGATGATTCGATCCCAGGACCTGGGGATCACAACCTGAGCCGAAGGCAGACGCTCAACCACTGAGCCACCCAGGCACCCCCATCACCTAGGAATTTTAACTGCAAGTGTTATTTCCTATGAAATGAGTTTAACTTAAGGATTTCTAAAGTTAGGCCTTGAACTCTTCCTGAGCGCTTGCAGTGGGTGGGATGGGCATTGGGGCCAGGCCAAGAAACACTACCAATTTGAGCCTTGACCCTGTGATGGTTCTTAGTCAAGTGCAAGAAGCAAAAAGCATGAGGCTATCTCTAATGTGATATGATAGATACTCTACTAGTGTAAGAACAAAATGCTATGGGGACAGTCCTGGGGAAAGCACAGCTTGAGAAGCAGCCTCCTAGTTTGATCACAAATGGCAAGTCAGTAATGAGACTCATTTGGCTAGGTGATTCTCATAAGGTCTATAGCCTGGATAACTCTAGATATATTTTTGTCATCTCCAAGCTCAGCTTAGGGTATGCTTTTCTGAGATCCTATAGAGTAAATACAAGTTAATGCAGATAGTCTTTTCATGATTGTTAAGTGGCCTCTCTGAAAAAGTGATTCAGAACAGACATCATGAAGTTTGAGTCTTGTTTATTGGTCATCGTTAATGATTCCAGGAAAGTCTTATCGAGGAACTTTTGTTCTGAGCTCCTCCAGATGTGTCCTGCAGATATATCAAACTGCCTAACCATTGCTGGTTGAAGTGGTTATGCCAATTTATCAAGCATTGGCCAACGGCTGCCACATTCCACTGGCAGAGGAAGCCCTCTGCCCATCTGTTGGGCTATAATATGTAAAGCATTTTGGAATCCATTTGTCTGCAAATATTAAATGTGTGCTAGAATGGGATTTAATGAACCTTTAGGAGTGTGACTCAGAAGGGTGGTGGTTGTGGTAAGCTGAGGAAAATAACCGAGATGACTTAGATGAGGATTTGCATGCACCAGATTAGTCAGAGGCTGCAGGTGAGATTGGTCTTAAAAGAGGACCAAAGGTCATTGGATTTGTCTGGATTTGTCTGCCTTATGTGAGAGTTGTCTTGGAGCTGAGAGTGTCCTACATTAGGGACTAGATTTTTATCACCATAAGCCTGGGGCTGCTACCATATCTGACAGTTGGTAGTCACTCATTGGACATGGAATAAGTAAATCTCTCTGTGATGATGAGAAAGATTTTCCATCATTATGAGCCTCGGTTTCTGTACCTGTAGACCAGTGGTGGGAGGGACAATAGTAAGAGACTTAGGTTAAGGTTTCCCTTTCTCACTTCATGAAGATCAGGGAGGTGATAGGATGAAAGGAAGATGCTGTGGGAATCTCAGGAAGTAGTGCAGCCCCTTTGTATTAAACGGGAAAACCCACCTGTGGGGGCACAGCTTTAGCCTTTTATTGTAAGTACCATGTCCTTGTCAGTATTGTAGATTCCACTATATGAGCGTGGCTCTGACTGAATCAAGGGGAGATGGAAAAGAGTCTCCTGTTGGCCACAATCTCTGTTGTCTCAGAGCTTTTGGTTGTTTTGAACACCTAACCCAAGAGGTGGGAGTGGCTTTGCACATCTCTCTAGAACATCTCTTGCACCAAATTGCATTTGCCCTTAAAAAAGAAAGAAAGACGCTGTGGAGCATGGCTTGGAAAATGTCTCCAACTACAGGAGACTTTGAGAATCTGGAGAAAGTGTGTGAGTGGGCAGGTGAGAAGCTGGGTAGTAATTGCTATCTAGGCCTCCCTTCTTGGTATGTCCTCACTAGTATCATCTTCTTGTTCCCCCAGGTATCCGTCAGCTTCAACTAATACTTTTGAAAGTAGCCCTGATCCTAGGCATTGAGATCCATGTCAATGTGGAATTCCAAGGTCTTGTACAGCCTCCCGAGGACCAAGAAAATGAACGTGAGTTGGAGTGGACAAATGAAGGGAGGGATAAGAGGGCCTGGTCTGGGTGAGGAGAGATGAAATCAAGGGAGAGAACTACAAGAAGTTGTGGGTGGTTCTCAGAACTAGTTAAAGAAGCTGCTTCAATTATATAGCCTCTATCTTCTGAGGAACTCTTGACTCAGTGAAGGAGGCTTTTGACATAGTATTAGACGTCGTAAAGACGACATGACAAATGATGTCATGGGGACATTCTCTTGTGAGCCTTCTTCAAGGCTTTTCTTTTTCCTGTGTTTTGTACCCCATGCCTTTACTCCTAGTATTTTTAGTTTGAGGTTTTGTGCAGTTTGTATCTAAAGGAGTCTTAAGTGCGTATGATCTGGATGATGACCTTCATTTTGACTTGGTCCACAGGGATAGGTTGGCGGGCACTGGTCCACCCCAAAACCCATCCTGTGTCAGAATATGAATTTGAAGTGATCATCGGAGGGGATGGCCGTAGGAACACCTTGGAAGGTATTGATTCATGCTCCTTTGCCTGGTTCGAAGCCCAGTGAAGGGTGACCCTCCCCCAACATTGGGGGAGGGTTTCTATCATCAATTCACATTCCTAAGAATCTGCATATGTGTGCTGTCTATTCTAACTGAATGGCAGACCCAACCTTCCACTAGCCAGCTGGTACTTGGGCTACTTCTTACAGGGCACTCTTGTTAGGGCACTAGGAAATAAGCTGTACTTTAATTGGTTGACACTATGGGATTTATATCTAAGGTTAGTAAGCTGATGGCTTCTTGTTCTTTCTTTCATTTGTTCTTTCTTTCTATGGAATCCCTTGTACTGAGAACTATTCTGGACAGTTAGAGTTCAGATTGTTAGTGTGTGGGAGCCTTTACTTCTTTCCTGAATTCTTATATTTTTGGACAGGCAAACATCTTATTTTCAGATAGAGAAGAATTGCCCTAAAATTTTCCCACTGATTCCCATGCTACATGTTCCCTAATGTCTTCATCAACACCCCTTCTTGTTTGAAGTGGTCTTCCTTCTTCTCTAGCAAGCTCTGACTACCTTTGAAAATTTCTTTCCTTCCAGGATTTCGCCGGAAAGAATTTCGTGGCAAACTGGCCATAGCCATTACAGCAAATTTTATTAACCGAAATACAACAGCAGAAGCCAAAGTGGAAGAAATCAGTGGTGTGGCTTTTATATTCAACCAAAAATTTTTCCAGGAACTAAAGGAAGCCACAGGTTGGTATAGTTGCCTCCAAAGCAACAAGGATAGAAATTTAAATAATTACTTATGATTTTTCTCTCAGAGGGTTTGGTAGAGTGGGTGGTCATTGACATTATTCCTGTGTTTGCCCCTCTGCTCTTTCTTCACTCCTATACGTTGTTCTTTTTATAGTGCTTTCCTTATCACTGTCTCCTCTAGCGTTCTTGGTCCTCCTTACAGTGACAGGGCTGCTCTGGGCTTAGTTTTATTTATTTGTTTGTTTTTAAGGATTCATTCTGCCATTTATCAGCTCTTCTTCAACCATCTCCCCTATGCTATGGCTCTGAGTGATGGTGCTTAATGCAGTAAACTCTTGATTGGTAGTTCTCAGCTTCTCTAGAACCGGACTTTAGATACGGAGTATACAATCTTCTTGTGCTCCAGTTTGGGCATGAAGTAAACCATGTGCTAAAATAGGAATGAGATTGTAGTATGATAGCTTTTGAATAAATTGACTTATTTAGCTGCAGTAAGAATATACAGCAAGTTTCAGTTCTGTTTTCTAGAACATGTTTTTTTTTTTTCCATTATGTCTGTTTTTTTAGATTAATTGAATGAAAAATCAGTAGTTCATGCTCTGCTTCCAAGCATCTAATTGTCCTCTTAAGAGCAGAGGAGATTATCCCAGTTGCCTTGATGACTATCAAAGAGGTTTAACCTGAGAACTAACCCTGACCTCTTACTAGAAGTTAACCTTTCTTTTTCTTCCAGTCTATATATCTGCTTATTATTGATCATAGTTTTTAGGATAACTTAGGGTAACAAGTAAATTACAGAGCAGTGCAGGTATAAACATAGCTCCCCCTCTGTTCATGAACTGAATTAGCAGGGAGTGAGAATCTGGGCTTAGACATCTCTTTATTTTCACTTTCTCTGCCTGGAGTTTGACAGTGCTGGTCTCTGTGGACACATGTAAACATTTGGCTGCCCTAATGTACCTTCATTTCAGCAAGCCCGCACGTGAAAGATTTGTCTTCTGGTTGCAGGTATTGACTTGGAGAATATCGTCTACTACAAAGATGACACACACTATTTTGTTATGACAGCCAAAAAGCAGAGTTTGCTCGACAAAGGGGTGATACTGCATGTGAGTAATGGATTTCTCTCCAGCCTCTTCTTATGTGGTACTAGTTATTATGACCACCTAAGGGAAAGAATTTTATTGTCTGATGAGTTTTTCCTGCAAGGGAATAAAAATGAGCATCGAACTCATCTCCTGAGAACATGTACTCCTCTAATATTTTCTGGTTTAACTTCTTTAAAATCTTTTGTTATAGAAGTTTTCAAATGTAAACAAAAGTAGAGAAAATCATAATGAACCCCCATGTGCCCATTATCTTGTTTTAACAATTATCGACACGTGGCCATTATTATTTTAGTATACCCACCCCCGACTCCTGCCATTGGACTGTTCTAAAGCAAATCTTAGATATCAGTTGTCTCTAATACTCAATTCAATTTTAGGTGATTTGGTTATAGTAATTCCACATATGACTGATTAATTAGCTGGTTAATAGGTTGTCTTTTGGGAGAAGGTGGTAGGGGGAACGGAGTTTCACCTAGAAACCTGAGACTGGTTCTGGCTTTACTGCAGGTATGTCTATCAGAAGTCTAGGAATGCTGGTTGGATCAGGCTATATTTAGACCTCTTCAGGACCTAACAATATTGAAAGGTCTGGCTCAGCATTTTATCCAGGTGGATAATTGTATGACATTCCAAGAGACGATGAACAGAATATGAAATCAAAGAACCACATGATAGGTGGTTCTTTAAGGGGAGTCTCTTAAGCCTTATTTAGTTTTTAGTCTGAATCGGAATTACTCTTCCCGTGTGATGAGATGGAGAGAAGCAGCATCAGATGTGCTGGTTCAGGCCTGTACAGTTCTTACCACAGACTCGTGGCTGAATTTCAGGATGCCTTTTATCTCTGCAGGACTGAGTTATACTGTTGCCCTCTCTGAGAGCAATGCTGGGGGCAGGCCAGTGAGCATGTGCCTGCAGCACAGTCTCTTCCTATTCACGGAACTCATGTCTGTTTCTCGGCCTTGTGCCTTTATGTGCACAAGGAGAAACAGGACAGAGCAGTTCTGTACAGTACAGCATATTCTACCAAAAGCATAAGCAAGATGTACTCAGTTGGATGCTTTATCAATAAGAAATAGCCAGTAAACCCGGTGGTGTGCTTTGGGACTAAGTTAAGACAAATCTGCTATCTTAGGCAGAACAGAACAGTGCTTATCAGTTGAAATTAATGTTTTATTGTGCTTCACAGTTATTGCTTTGTTTTTTATTTTATTTTTTTACAAAACTGAAAGTTTGTGGCAGCCTTGTACTGGTCAAGTCTATTGGTGCCATCTTCCAACAGCATTTATTCATTTCGTGTCTCTGTGTCATACTCTGGTAATTCTTGTAGCATTTCAGACTACAGCATAGTATAAATGTTAACTTATATGTACTGGGAAACCAAAATCCATTTGACTCGCCATATTCCAACATTCACTTGATTATGGTGGTCTGGAACTGAACCTGCAGTATCTCCAAGGCATGGCTATATGGAGGGACAATCTAGGATGCCAAGACTTGATTTGCTTTTACTTTTGATTTGTTTTTTTTCTTTTCTTTTTTCTTTTCTTTTTTTTTTTGAGGGCAGGAGCCCTGTTTCTATGTGTGCTGCTAAAGACAAACCCAGTTGTGGTTATTCAGTGTTGAATAAACACTGTTTCAAGGACCAGCTTGAGTATTTGTGTTTTGACCACTAACATCTTGTAATGGTAGCTCAAAGTACCATCAGAAACACTTGGAAATAAACCTTAGGCCCCACTTTAGGAGAATAAAGATGTGGTTCAGTTAGCCAGGAATCTCCAGAACAGAAAAGGAGTTTTTCAGGCCTATATATAGAAAACCCTTTTTCCTCTCAGCATTGTTTTCTTTGTTGGTGGGTTTCTATGAAGTCTTTCAGAATCTTATGAATTATTCTGAAAACCTCTGTTTCATTTTCAATATATTCTTCCCAGCCCCCTGGACTGTGGTTGCTCCCACCTCACATCTTTTTGGCACTGGAGATTGTGGGTACTTCCTTTGGGTTTGATGAATTATACAATGCCGAGCATTTCCGGTGGTCCTACTTGCCAAAAGCTATTTGCTACCCAGAAGATAACGATCGCCAATAATAACATAAATTATAAAATACGTTTTCAGTTTAGAAAGTACCATCACATAAATTATTTTATTTGGTATTCAAAACAACTCCATGAGATGGATTAGGCAAGATCAAAGAAATATGACTTGCTCCAAGTAAGTGGAAACACCAGGCGGCAAAGCCTGTGTTCTTTTAGAAACAGCCTCCTCCATGGGGCATCTGGATGGCTCAGTTAGTTGAGCGTTGATTTCGGCTCAGGTTATGATCTCAGGGTCACCCGGGGTCGTCGGGCTCCATGCTCAGCAGGGAGTCTGCTTGGGATTCTCTCTCCCTCTTTCTTCCGCCCTCCATGCTCATTCGCGTGTTCTCTCTCTCTCTCTCTCTCTCTCTCATTCTCAAATAAGTAAATCTTTTAAAAGTGGGGTGTGCCTAGTGGCTCAGTGGGTTAAGTGTCTGCCTTCAGCTTCAGGTAGTGATCTGAAGGTCCTGGGATCAAGCCCTGCATCTGGCTTCCTGCTCATCCGCTCAGCTGGGAGCCTGCTTCTCCCTCTTCCTCTACCCTCCCCATCGTGTGCACTCTTTCTCTCAAATAAGTAAATAAATAAATCTTTTTTAGAAAAATAAATAATTTAAAGAAATAGCCTCCCCCTTTTCTCTGTAATTTGTGTAAAAGACTTATTTTGGAATATGAAATCACTGCTGGAAGGAGGTAAAGACTATGAGACTAGCTTATATCTGACCTGTGTAGTGTGGCTCTCGTGAGGCTTTTCCTTCAACCTTCTCTCTCTGGAGACAGGACTATGCCGACACAGAGCTCTTGCTTTCCCGGGAAAACGTGGACCAAGAGGCTCTGCTCAACTATGCCAGGGAGGCGGCCGACTTCTCCACTCAGCAGCAGCTGCCATCTCTGGATTTTGCCATCAATCACTATGGGCAGCCTGATGTGGCCATGTTTGACTTCACCTGTATGTACGCCTCTGAGAACGCTGCCCTGGTGCGGGAGCAGAATGGACACCAGTTACTAGTGGCCCTGGTAGGGGACAGCCTCCTGGAGGTGAGTAGTAAGGACGGCAGTGGTTTGTAGTCGGAGCAATAGTAAGGAAGCAATAGTGATTAGGAACAAACGTGAATATACCGGGTTGTCAAGTGAGTGAGTATACCAGGTTGTTGAGTGAGTATCCACATCCACAACACTGATATACCAGGAAGTAGGGAAGTTCCTAAGTATAGATAGAAGCTCTGCAGCTTTTGTGATCTGCTCCTCTACCAGTTTATGAAGTGGGAGAGCCCAGTATCTGAGCACTTACCAAAAAGTACCATCAACAGCAAACTCTTTGTTTCTTAGTTTAGTTTCTCACCTTTTTTTTTTTTTTTTTTTTTTTTAGTTTCTCACTTTTAAAGGTAATTTATTTTTATTCCTTGTTTTCTCTCTCTTTCATAGCCATTTTGGCCAATGGGAACAGGAATAGCCCGGGGGTTTCTGGCTGCTATGGACTCAGCCTGGATGGTACGAAGTTGGTCTCTCGGAACAAGCCCCTTGGAAGTCTTGGCCGAGAGGTAATGGAAAGCAGCCAGGGGTCCCTTCCATGAGAAAACTGGGAATGATGAGTGGTTTGTTCCTCAGGCAGAGTACAGATTTTCTTCCTTCAATGTCTCTCTCTCTCTCTCTCTCTCTTTTCCTTTCTTAATTAAAGATGTTTTTGCATTTAAGAGAAGAAAGGCAAGATATTTATAAAATCATAGATATGTAAAGATTATCTAATTTATGTGCTCTTCTTTTCTTTCTTTCCAAATTTAATTTGTCACTGAGAATGGCATCTGAATCTTTGAATTCCATTAAAGGACAGTATCTGATTCCTTTATGACAGTCACATGAACAAGTATATAAAAACCTACTACATTAAATTTTCTTGTCCTTAAAGCGGAAAGACTTATACTAATGAAATCAGTGTAGTAGCAGGGGACATAGGAATATAAGAAAAGAAAGAAAAAGTGACTTTGAATTCAAAAGAAAATCCCAAGCTGCTTGTAAACATTTCTCAAATACCAAATGTCATATGTTGAAGCAGATCATTGCAAAAGAGGTAAGAATCTTAGGATTTGTTTGTTAATAAAGAACAAATGCCTTAACTGGAAGGACTAGAGAAATAAAAGATTTCCTGGGTACAGCTGGTGGTTGATAGCATTTAAGTCCGTTACCTAAGGTACTCGGCAAGTTTGGTGGCAGGTTGTTTTTCCATCCGTGATTTTCTTAAAAATTATAAACTGGCCTACTTGAAAAAACAAAACAGTAAATCAGTTGCCTTTTAAATTAGAATCAGGCTTTGTATCCTAGCCCACCACAGTGTACTTGCTTTTGCTACTAGTACTTAACCAGTCCAGGGCCTGTGGAATCCCTGGCATGGTACGAATGGGAGCAGGGGCTGACATAGGTTGGAGGAAAGTGGTCAAGGATGAGGATTTGTCATATCCTTCAGATTATTCGGGACACTGTCAAAAAAATGCGAATATTATCAAAGGAGAGGAAGATGTGTATGGTGCTTGTCACTGCTCTGAGTAAATAGTTGTATGTTCTTGCAGGGAAAGCATTTATAGGTTGCTGCCTCAGACTACCCCTGAGAATGTGAGTAAAAACTTCAGCCAATACAGCATAGACCCTGTCACCAGATATCCCAATATTAACATCAACTTCCTCCGCCCAAGCCAGGTAAGAGCCAGTTACCTACATCTGGGCCCATTTTCAGGACAGATCAGACCTTTGAAACATTGAAATGTGTCTGTTAGCACCGTATACACGTACTTCTTTCCTAATCCAAGTAGATGTGCCCTGGAATGGCGAAAATAGATAGCACTTTCCATCAACAGATCGAGCAACTCAGAGTGGGAGTTGTTGAATAACTTGCCAGAAGGTCATATGTGACAGAAACAATGGATTGAGGATTTTATCCAGTGCTTCCTAATTCAGGTTGCATGTTGTAGGGGAGAGAACACCTGTTCATTATCTGGGAAATGTGACTTGCACTTGCATTATTGCCACCAATCACTTGGGACAGCGGCAGTTTCTTCATTTATGAAGTGGAGATAATAGTCCTGCTATTCACAGGACCACTGTGAGGAAATTGTACACTTGAAGAAATTTTGAAAGTTAGGATACTCTGCAAGTAAGATACTGTTGGTCAGTTTTGTTGTGCTACTAAGTTCCTTTTCATAGTGTCTAACGCCTTGTCATTGAGAATGACATTTGACAAAGCTCAATAATCCCAAAGAGTCCAACAATTTTTGGAAAGCAGCCCATTCAACATATTTGCCTGTGTACTTGTGTAATTCTTTATTCACTTTCTACCTGAGGTTTATGGGTTTAAGCCCTCTATATACTTATATATAAGGGGGCCGGTGAGTCTTGCTGTCAGTGGGCAGTATGAATAGTCCAGTAATGACTATCAGAGGGTCCTACTTGGCCGAGTAGCTAGTTTTTAGCACAACTTTTTACACTAACATATATTGGTTTATATGTAACCCCACCACATTCCAGAAAGAATTTGAAGGTCATTGTCATAACTTTTTTCTGAATTTTGCCTAGCCTACTTTCTTAGTCTTTCATTTTGCTCTCAGGTGGGAACTTATTTTGTGGTGTTTGATTTTACAACTTAACTTTCTACCAGGTGCGCCATTTATACAATACTGGAGAAACAAGAGATATTCATCTGGAAATGGAGAACCTGGTGAACTCCCGAACTACCCCAAAGTTGACTCGCAATGGTAAGTTCTGGTAATGACCTTTTAAATGCGAGTAACCTACTCAAGAAGTCCATACTTACTCATTGAGCTGTTAGTGTGCACAGTAATGTGTAAGGCCGCGGTTCTCAGCTGGAGCCGATTTTGCCTCCAGGGGCACATGTGGTAGTGTTTGGAGACATTTTGATTGTCAGGACCAGGGGAGGGTGCTGAGTGCACAAATCAGCTCCCCCAACATAGAATTACTCAGCCAGAAATGTCAGTAATGTCAAGGCAGAACCCTCAATCTAAGGTTTTAGGAGCATATAAGGAGAAATCAGATACAAGTGCTGTTAGAGGGATGCCTGGGTGCCTCAGCAGTTAAGCATCTGCCTTCGGCCCAGGGTGTGATCCTGGAGTCCCAGGGTCAGGTCCCACATCAGGCTCCCTGCATGGAGCCTACCTCTTCCTCTGCCTATGTCTCTGCCTCTTTCTCTCTGTGTCTCTCATGAATAAATAAATAAAATCTTTAAAAAAAAAAATGCTGTTAGAAAGTGAGTGCACACATACCAGCTAAGGTTTCTGGGGGAGGCTTTATGAAAAAGCAGTGGTATTTTAGATGAGTACTACATTGCCAGGATACAGCTATAGAGATAAAAGCCATTCCACATTTTGTGTACCTTGAAGGGCCCCTGTAGGTATTTTTAAAAGGAGAACAACATGAATATACCTGGATAGCTACATGTAAGATGGGATGGAGAAGGGAAATCCCAGAGGCAGGACCGCTAGTTAGAAATACCCTGTAGCAGTCAGGCTAACGGTGGTGAAGGCCTAAACAGGATACTGATGTTGAGGTTGGACAAGGTAATGTAGCATGGTGAGAACAACTGACTTTGTGGCCCAGTCCAGGCGTTGCCATTTGTGAAGTATGAGGGCCAGAATAGGTTATTTTGCATGTGTGAACTTTGGTCTCCTTGTCTGTGAAATGGGCATACTTTGCACTACAGTCATAAGGATTCTGTGGCATATAGAGTATTTATTACAATGTCTGGTATATGGTGGGTGATCACAAATGGCAGCCATTTTGTCATTATTAATTGTCAATATCATTGTCATTATTAAACATGGGAAAGAGTATATTAAAGAGCCAGATTCAATAGGCATCGGTAGTTTGGTTGCATGAGTCAAGAGATGGTTGCAGATGGTGCTGCCATCAGTTTGGACAAGGAATGGGAGGATGAGAAGGTTTGAATCTATTTTTTTGTCTTTATGTTTAAAGATTTTCTTTCTTTATTTGACAGAGAGAGATAGTACAAGCAGGAGGAGCGGCAGAGAGAGGGAGAAGCAGGTTCCCTGCCAAGTGAGGACTCTGATGTGGGCCTGATCCCAGGATACTGGAATCATGACCTGAGGGCCAAAAATAGACACTTAACCGATTTAGTCTCCCAGGCTCCCTGATTTGAGTCTGTTTTGAGTTTGACATGTTATTAGAATATCAAGGTAGATTTTACAACCAACAAGCAGTTGGGGACATTTTTATATTTCTCCTCTCTGGTGTCATCTACTTGAGAGCAGACGGTATCACCTTTGTCACTGTCATTTTAGAGCCTGGAATATTGAAGTTGCCCAGTATATATTGGATTGTTGGATATAGAGACTGGGGAGACATCTGAATAAAGTAAATTTCTTATTTATGATGATAACACCAGGAGTGTTTCTCTGTGTAGTTTTAGAATACATTTTCACTGAAAGACTTAAATGAAACAGGATTTTTATGTAGTTTTTATCTTGTTATGTTCCCAAATCACTAAATGACTTCCTACAGGGTTAGGTATATCCAGCTGCCATAGGTAAGAGAACAGACGTTCTTGGACACAAATAGGAGTTCACAGATTCTTCTAAATGCTCCATATCAGGGGATCCCTGGGTGGCGCAGCGTTTAGTGCCTGCCTTTGGCCCAGGGCGCGATCCTGGAGACCCGGGATCGAATCCCAAGTCGGACTCCTGGTGCATGGAGCCTGCTTCTCCCTCCGCCTATGTCTCTGCCTCTCTCTCTCTCTCTCTCTCTCTCTGTGTGTGACTATCATAAATAAATAAAAATTTAAAAAAATTAATAAATGCTCCATATCAGAGCTCCTCTGATGCAGTTAAGAAAAATGGACTTTTTTTTTCTTATTCCTAATTTTTCTTTTTTAATATTTTATATAAATTCAATTTGCCAGGATGCTTGGGTGACACAGTGTTTGAGCATCTGCCTTTGGCTCAAGGCATGATCCCAGGGTCCCACATTGAGCTCCCCACAGAGAGCCTGCTTCTCCCTCTGCCTATGTCTCTGCTTCTCTCTGTGTGTCTCTCATGAATAAATGAATAAAATCTTAAAAATAAATTCAATTTGCCAGCATACTCAGTTACCCCATGCCCCACCCTCCTCCCCTTCTGCAACCCTTTCTTTGTTTCCCGTTTCCCAGAGTTAGGAGTCTCTCATGGTTTGATTTTTTTCCCCACTCAGTTCCCCTCCTTTCCCTATGGTCCCTTGCACTGTTTCTTATATTCCATGTATGACTGAAACCATATGATGATTGTCCTTCTCCAGTTGACTTACTTCACTCAGCATAATACCCTCCAGTTCCATCCATGTCGAAGCAAATGGTGGGTATTTGTCATTTCTAATGACTGAGTAATATTCCATTGTATATAGAGACCACATCTTCTTTATCCATTCATCTGTCAAAGGACATCATGGCTCCTTCCACAGTTTGGCTATTGTGGACATTGCTGCTATAAACATTGGAATGCATATGTCCCGGCGTTTCACTGCATCTGTATCTTTGGGGTAAATCCCCAGCAGTGCAATTGTTGGGTCGTAGGGCAGGTCTATTTTTAACTCTTTGAGGAACCTCCACACAGTTTCCCAGAGTGGCTGCACCAGTTCACATTCCCACCAACAGTGCAAGAGGGTTCCTTTTTTTCCACATCCTCTCCAACATTTGTTGTTTCCTGTCTTGTTAATTTTCCCCATTCTCACTGGTGTGAGGTGGTATCTCATTGTGGTTTTGATTTGTATTTCCCTTGATGGCAAGTGATGCAGAATATTTTCTCATGTGCTTGTTGGCCATGTGTAGGTCTTCTTTGGTGAAATTCCTGTTCATGTCTTCTGCCCATTTCATGACTGGATTGTTTGTTTCTTGGGTGTTGAGTTTGATAAGTTCTTTATAGATCTTGGATACTAGCCCTTTATCTGATACATCATTTGTAAATATCTTCTCCCATTCTGTAGGTTGTCTTTTAGTTTTGTTGACGGTTTCATTTGCTGTGCAGAAGCTTTTTATCCTGATTAGTCCCAATAGTTCATTTTTGCTTTTATTTCCCTTGCCTTCATAGATGTATCTTTTATTTTTTTTATTTTTTTTATTATTTATTTATGATAGGCACACAGTGAGAGAGAGAGGCAGAGACACAGGCAGAGGGAGAAGCAGGCTCCATGCACCGGGAGCCCGATGTGGGATTCGATCCTGGGTCTCCAGGATCGCGCCCTGGGCCAAAGGCAGGCGCTAAACCGCTGCGCCACCCAGGGATCCCCATAGATGTATCTTGCAAGAATTTACTGTGGCTAAGTTCAAAAAGGGTGTTGCCTATCTTCTCCTCTAGGATTTTGATGGATTCTTGTCTCACATCTAGATCTTTCAACCATTTTGAGTTTATCTTTGTGTCTGGTCTAAGGGAGTGGTCCCATTTCATTCTTCTGCACATGGCTGTCCAATTTTCCCAACACCATTAGTTGAAGAGACTGTCTTTTTCTCCTCTTGGATAGTCTTTCCTGTTTTGTTGAATATTAGTTGACCATAGAGTTGAGGGTCCATCTCTGGGTTCTCTATTCTGTTCCCTTGATCTGTGTGTCTTTTTGTGCCAGTACCACATTGTCTTGATCACAGCTTTGTGGTACAGCTTGAAATCCAGCATTGTGATGCCCCCGGCATTGGGTTTCTCTTTCAATATTCCTCTGGCTATTCGGAGTCTAAGTAAAATGGACCTTTAGAAAGGCCCTTCGTGTTTTAGAAGACATAGCAGTGAACTGGAAAACATCCAAGCATATGTATTTATGTATTCATTTTCTCAAGATGTTATCATTTTTAATATAGAGTGCCAATCCTGGCCTGGGAGATTGTTCTGGTCTGGGGTCCTTGGCCTTGCCAATGTAATCCTACAGAGTTCCTTCACTTGGTAAATTGGCTCTATACATGGAACATGTAAGAGTGGGCTTTGCTTGCTATTGCTTTAATGTGTTGCTAAAGAGAATATATTCTTTTGTTTGGGAGGAGGGGAGATATATATATATATTTTTTAATTCAGTTAGCTAAAAGAATGGACTCTTTTTTGCTCTACTCCTCCTCCTTACTTTGAAGGGAAAGAGCTTCCTCAGCTAGCTGCCAAATACCTCTCCAGGGAAGTCTTAGACCTTCTGGAAGTGAGGGTGACAGCTCAGTAGATGGCGCTCATCCATCTAAATCAGTATCCAAAAGTGCTGTAGGGACACTGAGCTTTAGCATGAGCATATCCAGATTGCCCCTCTTGTGACTTATTCTGTTAGAGGGGCTAGTTTTGACATCAGAGTCTGGGTAAATTTGTAGGTAGTTTCTTATCTACCTAAAATTCCACTATCATGATACCACTTACATAGCTATTTACTTTTTTTTTTTTTTTTAAGATTTTATCTATGTATTCATGAGACACAGGCAGAGGGAGAAGCAGGCTCATCGCAGGGAGTCTGCTTTTTACTTTTGAAAAACCGTGACAATTATTTTGTTCTTACCTTTAGTAATTTTTCAGACTGGATATGTGTACTACAAAGAGGAAGGATCCTACATCAATGCTACCAGGTGACCACACCTCTGATCATTTTTTTGTTGTTTCAGAGTCTGTAGCTCGTTCAAGCAAACTGCTGGGTTGGTGCCAAAGGCAGACAGATGGCTATGCAGGGGTAAATGTGACAGATCTTACTATGTCTTGGAAAAGTGGACTGGCCTTATGTGCGATCATCCATAGATACCGCCCTGATTTGATGTAAGTTGTGACAACTTTCATTTTGTATTCTCTTAGGACCTCAGAGTATTTTGCTATCTAATAGTCAAATTTTGTATTTTTTTCTAGAATGAAATACACTGCAAGATACTTTTTCTAGAAGGCAGTGATTAATTTCATTATAATTATATTTAAAACTATGTGTCAAGCATCATATAGCTGAATCCAGCTGAGGTTTTAAAAATCACAGCGCTCAGAAAGTCAGAAACTAGTTTTAACGCCCACCTGGGTCCATTAACATTACACAAAGGAAAACTCTGTTCTTTGGCCCCAGGCTGAACTTTTCTTCGCTTTGGCGGGAGGTCTCTCAGATGCTGTTGGTTATAAGGAAAAACTCACTAAAACATTTGGCTGGCTAAAGCAAATGTGTCACTACCAACAAAACAGAAAATAATGAATACTTACTGGATTCTTGGTATACTTACGTGGTTCTTTGGTATTCTCTGTTAAGAATTAGACTTTTTGCAAATATACTCTGCCCAAGCCCACAAGGTTCAGGCCTCTTTACTCACTTATATCAGTGGCCATTCTTTTGGCCTCCTCTTTTGGCCATTCTTTATTCACCTAAATGCAGAATCATTGCAATAGGATGACCCCAGGTCAACTGCAGTGGCCAGCGCACTCAGATTTCCCCCATAGGCATTCATTACCATGGAAGCCAAACAAGAAGCAGAGCCTGTTGAATTATTTTGGCTGCCTATCCTTTTATCATTAGGACCCAAATTTTGTGCATTTGCTTTATTTATTTTTTTTTTTAAATTTTTATTTATTTATGATAGTCACAGAGAGAGAGAGAGAGGCGCAGAGACACAGGCAGAGGGAGAAGCAGGCTCCATGCACCGGGAGCCCGACGTGGGATTCGATCCCGGATCGCGCCCTGGGCCAAAGGCAGGCGCCAAACCGCTGCGCCACCCAGGGATCCCTGTGCATTTGCTTTAATGATTGCTTAAGGAAACCTAAGAAACATAGTTCCTCTTTATATTAGGTTATAAATTAATGAGGCAAGAGGTAGTAGAAATAGTCTTATACAGTGTGGTTCAGGAATGGGAATTTCTGATTTGTTTGGATAAGGATAAGTGACCTCCAGTGCTCCTGTCCCTTAGCTAATGGAGAGGTTGGTAAATAGCAAGTGAAAGTAGGGCTTTTGCACCCCCACCAAGAAAGGACTTAAGAGGAAGAGGAAGGATGGTGATAAATAGCACTGGAATGCCTTAGAAGACCAAATGAATCCTCTCTCTTCCAAAGGGAAGGCAGTAAAAAAAAGGAGATGGAGGCTGACGTAGCGGAAGGGAACCCAGCAGGTGAGGTGGAGAGTGGTAGAGGGAGGGAACACACTCCTGTTAGAACGGGCAAAGGCCACCTACTGAAGGTCTAGGGAAGTTTTGTGTAAGTAGTGAGGAGGTAATTTGACACTGTTTAGAATACAATGACTTCATTCAGGATGAGGCCTCCATGGTTTAATAGGCTTCTTGCATAGAGAAAAGGCATTTAGAAAAATGAAAAACTTGCTATAGAGTCAGTAGTACGTTAACACAAAATAAGGCCTGCCCAATATCCGAAATCACCTCTGAAAAAAGAATGCTATCAGTCTTGACTTGATTGAATGATAAGAAGCCTGAGCCAAATGCTATCAGTCTTGATTTGATTGAATGATAAGAAGCCTGAGCCCAGGGGGAAGTGGTTGTTAATCTAAATACTTGGGAAAACTCAAGAACATTAGCAGTAGAAAAATCCTTTGAGGAAGATTTTAGAATTTCCCTGAGAAGGCTGAATTAGATTTACCAAAGCTGATTTAGTGCATCAACAGTTCATCTGTGATGGCACAGCAAGTGAAGTCCTAGGCCTTTAGAAGCAGTCTGATCCAGATAGGATACTTATCATTACTGAGCACTAGTTTAATAGGTACAGATCACATACAAGGTACAAGGGAACACTTTTTTTTTTTTAAGTTTTTATTTATTTATTCATGACAGACACACAGAGAGAGAGGCATAGACACGGGCAAAGGGAGAAGCAGGCTCCATGCAGGGAGCCTGACGTAGGACTCTATCCCAGGTCTCCAGGATCACACTCCGGGCTGAAGGCGGCGCTAAACCGCTGGGCCACCAGGGCTGCCCCAAGGGAACATGTATTAAAGATATTTAGTTCCTAGTCTTGAGCTTACCTTTTAGTAAGAAATTTATGTTACCAGGAATACTGAGAATAGTTCTTCAACTTTTCCCCTCTTTTTTCCTTTCTGGGTATATCTTTAATCATTTCTTCTTGCGAATGATATGCATTTTCTTAGTGAAAGGAAGGAGACTAAACTGTGAGATGAACAGGTTGGCCCTCAGATTGTGGTGAGACACCTGCACCTGGATTTTAGGTGAAAGATTAAGAAATGATGATGAGTCCATCGATACTGTGTTTTCTGGGGTGAGGACAAGCATCCCTTCTTGATATGTTTTTCTCATTCTGTTTCTTAGAGATTTTGATTCTTTGGATGAGCAAAATGTGGAGAAGAATAACCAGCTGGCCTTTGATATTGCCGAGAAGGAACTGGGCATCTCTCCCATCATGACAGGCAAAGAAATGGCCTCGGTGGGGGAGCCTGACAAACTGTCTATGGTGATGTACCTGACTCAGTTCTACGAGATGTTCAAGGACTCACTCCCCTCCAGCGGTAAGGGCTGGCAGGCACTGGTATGGAAGTCCTCCATTTCTTGTCTGTTGGTGCCTGGCCTTTCTTTCTTTCCCTCTCACCATGTCCTACATCGGTACTTGCAAAAGCAAACCTGCTCTTACTTAATCTGTTGGTTGTCTGTTGGAAACCTGGTTGGCTGTGCAGGTAAGTCCCTGAAACTTTGCTCCGTTATTATTTCCTTCTCTACTAGTATGTTCTCAGCCATTCTTTCTTTTCCCAAATCTTTCTCACTAAATCTATAAACATGCAAAGATTGTTTCTATGCAAAATGTTTTCCTTGACTCTACTACTTCCTCACACCCTTTCTATCAGAACCAAACTTTTTTGAAAAAGTGGTTTGTACTTAAGGCCTCCACCTCCTAAGGCCTAAAGTTTGTAACATGTTGCAGCCGGCTTCTGTTTTCACTGCTCTGCCAAAGCTGTTCTCCACAGTCATGAAGAATCTCCACATCTGTATTTTCTCACTTTGCATCTCTCATGTACTTGGCTTTTCTACATTATTCAGCACTACGGAACTATGTCCTTTTTCTTGACAATCTCTCTTCATTTTCTTTCTTCTGTAACTGTTCCTTATCTAGCTTCTCTCTCTTCGCCAACCTGTTAGTGTTTTTCAAAGTCTTTGGCCCTCTGCCTGCTGCTGCCTCAGTTTACCAGAGTGCACACACACAAAAAAATATTCCTGTTGTCATTTATTGTCTATTGGAGTAAATATAGTATAATGCTTTACAGTGTTGACCATGGTACCAAACTGGGTTCACTTCCCAGTGCTTCCACCTGTTTGACCTTAGACACATTACTAAATTTCCCCATGCCTCAGATTCCGTATCCATAAACTGGATTTTATGTATGTATAACATAAAACGTGATCTGCTAAGGAGAATGTTTGGCAAATAGAAGTACTTAATATCAGCAATATATTATTAGTTTCAATTACTTTTAAAATTACTATTGTTACTAATAAAACATTAGAATCCAAAGAGTTTATGGCTCTACAATGTCTTCCAGCCCATGTACTCTTACAGATGTCCATGGCTTTTTCTGATCAGATGTGCACTTTTTACAATAGGAACCCAGAACTCTAACATCAATATACCTGTTTAGGGAGAGCCTTCCCTTTGCGTGCACCTAAGTACATGGGATCTACATAATCAAAGCCAGTGACCTTGAGCCATATACCCCTCCTCCCTTTCTCCCTCTGCCTGAAAATTTTTATCACAAAGGGAGGTTTTAGCAGTCTGCTGTAACTAACAACCATAGGCAAGTTCCAACTTTTGCAAAGCAAAAGTGGAGTTTTGTGACTGAAGTGGATTGGAAAAAAGAGTTGGTTCTATTAACATGGCTGGAAAAGAGAAAGCTCAGTATCCAGACCTTAGTTTATGTTTTCTTGGTGGAATTTCCTGCTGAGTTCCTCATGCTTTTGTCAGAACAGATGAACCTATAGAGTTTTCTGAGGTTCTGTGAGCCACCTGCAAGGAGAATAGTTCTGCTCAGTACTTTGAAGTCCCCTCCAGGGCTGTGCTCAGACACTGCTTCCTTTTCACAGATGCCCTGGACCTGAATGCTGAGGAGAAGGCAGTTCTTATAGCCAGCACCAAATCACCCATCTCCTTCCTCAGCAAACTTGGGCAGACCATCTCTCGGAAGCGTTCTCCCAAGGTAAATGGAAGAGGTTTTTGACCTGCTGCAAACCTAAAGATGAGGTATAGTGACAAGGATAATGCAGTCTCCCTCCTCTCTTGGTATAGGATAAAAAGGAAAAGGACTTGGATGGTGCTGGAAAGAGGAGAAAGACCAGTCAGTCAGAAGAGGTAAGAATCATCTGGGATTTGCTAGAATGGTCATACCGAATTGCTCTTTTCTGGCTTAAATTAATTTCCAAATTGGTATTGCAAGACCTTTTCATATACAGTTTTTATGAGAATTTTTGTGGGCAGATGCTTTTCAGTGGGTTGTTGCCTTTGTTTAATGTTTTGGAGAGCATCCAAGGGATCACACACATGTGTACCAGTGCTTTCCTCTCTTTAGAATTATGCCTTTGGCTGAGGGTGGTGGCTTTTCTGACGAATGACCACACTAGCCCAAGTCCAAGTACCTCTTTATACTGCCCCATGCACAAAGTCTTGATGACTGCATCTTGAGATTAGAACCCTGAAGAGAGCTATTAGGCTTAACCTAAAGCAAAAGTACCAGCCGCCATGCAAAGCACTGGCTGCACTACTTCTTTGAGGGAAGGGTGTTGGCAGGGGGCTTCTCTAACGGAGCCCACCGGTTCACCTTTCATCAGGAGGAAGCACCCCGGGGCTACAGAGGAGGAAGGCCCACACTGGTGAGCACTCTGACAGACAGGAGGATGGATGTGGCCCTCGGCAATCAGAACAAAGTGAAGTACATGGCAACCCAGCTGCTGGCCAAATTTGAAGAGAATGCACCCCCCCAGTCCACTGGCATGAGGAGACAGGTAAGGCCCACTTTGTGTCTCACCCACCCACGCCAAGTCTGTCCACATAGGAAGGAGGGACCTTCTTAGTCAGATGAGTTGGGGTGGGATGTGTCTCAGCCAAGCCCTGGTGCCTCAAAGACTAACATCTGCTTCTCTCCTCGTCTGACTGTGGCAGAGAAAAGCATTTTATAAGCTCCTCTGCTTTCAGCACTGCTTCATCCTCACCATTCAGGTCTTAGGTGTCTGTGGCAAAATTTCAGAAGGATTTTAAAGTTTTAGATCTATCTATACACGCTTCTATGTTTGCATGCAGACATTTGAATTATAAAAGAGGTAGATGTTTACTGAGGAAAATGCTGGAGAGAATAATAAAGGCAATCAAGGCACCTCTAATTCTGCTAACATTTTGTTATATTTCTTTCTAGTCTTTTTTCCAGTGCATCTTTGTTTTCATAGTTGAGGTCATTCATAATATATACTTTC
The DNA here is from genome assembly GCF_053574225.1 of Canis aureus. NCBI lineage: Eukaryota > Metazoa > Chordata > Mammalia > Carnivora > Canidae > Canis > Canis aureus. The sequence continues at coordinate 46,577,426 of NC_135635.1, read as the reverse complement.
TGTTCTGCTTTGTTCACATGACTTTGGGCATATTCCCTTGTTCCCAACTCCTCGGGCGTCTTCCCATATGTATGTGTACCATGCTTTTCTTAACTCTTCTAGTGTTGAGTGTTTTCATTGTTGCTCATCTTTCATGATAAGGTACAGAGATAATAAATGTTCTTTTGATAAATCTTCTTTTGTGTGTTGTTGATGGTTCTCATAGGCTATCCTCGAACTAGAGTAAGAATGAGCTAATGAGCATTTTAAAGAGATCATTGTGGATACTAATCTGAGAGTGCTAGGTGGGGGCATTGACTTGAGATGTCTTTGTTAGATTTTTTTTTTCTTTGTTAGATCTCGTCTCTCCTCTTGCTTGTCTGAGAGTCATTGAGACTTCTAAGAGGAGGTGCTGAAATCTGGAGATTTACACAGAAAGTTTCTTGTAAAACTCCCTAATGACCTGAGAGAGCATCCAAGGGAAAGGGAGCCCATTCTTCTTATTCTTTTATTCTTTCTTCATCTCTTCTGTTACATATCAGCCATTGTTCTAAGGACAAGGGGTGAGATGGGGTTACTGACTTTGCTTGGAGTTTGGCCGTAATTAACTTCTTCTCACATTTAGCCTTTCTTTGGTTATTAATTTTTACACCCCAATCATATGTATTATGGCTCATAGAGAGGAATAATAATATTCATTGATAGACATCTGACATTGCCTGGCAGCTCTGGCAACCACAGGATCTGCTCCGTCTCAGGAGGTCTGGGAATGCTCCCCATGGGAGCAAGTTTGCCCCTAAGAGAAGGTTGTGTTCCTCATTTTGAGTAGAAAGAGTAGTTTTCCAGACCAGAATTAGTAGTTTAGGTTCAGAGCTTTGAGTTAGGAAAGAAGTTAGTGAAAATTACACCTTCTGATTACCTTGCTTTTTCCTAGTGCATTTGCTTTTGGTTTGGAGGGGGTGGAGTATTTTGTTTCTTTTGTAAATGTAACTTTCTAAGGATTAATTCTGTGTCTCTCACACACACACTCCCAGCTCATAGATGTGTCTGTCTACCGTATCTTTTGTGTGTCTTCTCTTACCTTAATGTATTTTATTTTGTTTTGTCTCCATGTCCTGTCCCCCAACCATACTTGGCCTGTGTGTCACAGCCGACACAAGAGCGTGGGGTCAGCCAGCCGTCCTGCTGCCTACCTGAGCAGGGTCACCCTGCTCCCACCCCCCAGTGGAAACAGGTAAAGGAGCTGCCCAGGGACCAGAATGGGTGCTGCTTCCCTCTGCCTTCCACTCTGCTCATCCCTCTCAGCCAGCCATGCTAAGGAATCCTAGCTCCCAAGGACAGGTAGCTTCTGGACTCATTTGAGTAGTACCTCTGGGAAAAGTGTAACAGACGGTGCTGATTGTATTGCATGATTTGTTTAACTCCTTGGGATTTGAGAAATCAGTTAAAAGAGTAGGTGGTAATTTGGTGTTGAAACTAGCTGAAGCTACATGAGACATTGTTCAGGTACCTCAGCTTCTATGGTTTTACCGTTTTAACCTTTGTCCCAGGTTGGTGTTTTGCTTACATCTGTCCTCTTCAGGAGGGAGAATCCTGAACTCAGCAAGGCTGAGAGTTGGGGCAGTGGAGCCTTTCATGTTAAATAGGAAAACATTAGCCAAGAAATTGTCTTGAACTATGATTTTTTGTTTCAGACCCTCGACAAAGATGATCATGGGCATTTTCTTGGTGGTTTGTCTCCATTTAAAATATTCCTTGAAAAAACCTTTTTTATTTAAATTCATTTTGCCAACATAGAGTATAACACCCAGTGCTCATCACATTGTGTCCTCCATAGTGCCCATCACCCAGTTACTCCATCCCCCCACCAACCTCTCATGAAAATTTTCACTAAAGTTTTTACAGGATCTCCTAGAAAGCTGCTTTCTAGGCAGTATTGGATAGGACAGAAAGAAGTGGGTAGAGGGATGGCACCTGGTTGATTATAGGAAATCCATCAGGAGGATTGGGGCCTCTACTGTATTTTCTCCCAAGTCAGAGTTGAGCAAGTTTCTGCTCTCATGGGTGCAGCCTGGATTCTCTGCCTTGCAGTTTGGTATCATCGGGGACTAAGATTCTGAGAGGTCAGGTGAGCTGACCCTTGATTTCTTCTTGTACTGTAGAGTGCAGGCTATTGCTGGGAGGTGCTGGGGAGTGGCAAGTGGGTTTTATTTGAATCATATTCAGGGCAAAATTTTCCTTTCTAACCTCTTTTAAATAAAACGCCACATTTAAAAAAAAAAAAAAAAAAAAAAAACGCCACATTAAAGGCAGGGCTCATGAGGCTGAGATGGAAGCTCGGGAGCAATGTCCAGACTCCCAACAGAAGCCGAGCTGCTGCTTTCTCTGTGCTTGGAGGAGGTCTTGTGGAAGACAGACAAACAAATAAAACTCATTGGAAAATCCATTTTCTTCTTTACCCTTTGCCTTGAAGTCTAGGTGGAGTGTATGATTTGAAAGGTAATTTTTGGTTAAGGATCTGCTAAAGGAGAAAGTGAACTCTAAACTAGATTCCCCAAACTCTTGATTTTGACAGTGTTCATAAAGGAGCAGTGGGGAAGGCAAGCCAGTTGTAACCCATGGAGGAGCTTGGACAGATGACTTTAAATGGCATGTGCCTGGAGCAGCTTTGGGTTGGCTTGTTGGGAGGTCTCAGGGGTACTAAGTGTGACCTGAAGAGTCTGGCTCAGCCACGGCCTCTGTCCCAGGGGAGACTGGCATGTCACTCATCACCCGACGGCGCTGTGCTAAAGGGGCATCGGTGTTGGTGGGCCTGCTTGTGTGTCCCATTTAGGAACAGCTGATGGCCTCTAACCTTGTGCAGGCTGCTATGTGGAGACATACAGCTAGGTTGTCCTCTGGGTAATTTGTGATCGCAGTCAAAGAAGCAGAATATCACTCAGCTCTCCAGGCAGCAGAGTAGAGCCATTGAAGTCAAACCTGGGTTCTATGGAGTCGGCACCAGAGATTGCAGTTGGAAAGACTGGGTAGATCCTAGTAAGTGAAAAACCCCATGAACAATGAAAATCCTATTAGATCATTGTCACAGAGAGTTGGGAACTATAAATTTTTTTCTTTTTTTTTATTTTTTATTTATGATAGTCACACAGAGACAGGGAGAGAGAGGCAAAGACACAGGCAGAGGGAGAAGCAGGCTCCATACAGGGAGCCTGACGTGGGATTCGATCCCGGGTCTCCAGGATCGCGCCCCGGGCCAAAGGCAGGCGCTAAACCGCTGCGCCACCCAGGGATCCCTATAAATTTTTTTCTTAAAGATTTTATTTATTTATTTATTCATGAGAGACACACAGAGAGAGAGAGAGAGAGAGGCAGAGACATAGGCAGAGGGAGAAGCAGGCTCCATGCAGGGAGCCTGACATGGGACTCGATCCTGGGTCTCCAGGATCACGCCCCGGGCTGAAGGCAGCGCTAAACCGCTAAGCCACCAGGGCTGCTTGGGAACTGTAAATTTATTTGACTGTGAAAGAACCATAGCTCACAGTTACATGTGTTATTTCCTCAACACTGAATCAGGGTTGGCATCGTGAGTCTTGGCCCTGTAAATTTATCTTCTCAAGGAACACTGACATGCAATGCCAGGTGCTCCAAAAATGTGGAGACCGAGGAACTCCGGTGGTGTGCTCCAGTGGCCTCTGCTTCTGAGTCATCCTGCTTGTGGACTTCTTTATCTCCCTGTAGGAATGAGGGGCTTACCAGCAGTAGCTTATGTGACTCATGTCTTGTTTTTCTTAAAGAGATTTGAATTGAGGCAGAGGGTGTGGCAAGCCCAGCCGTGTTGGCTGAGTTGGCACAGGATCAGTTTTAACTTAGGTCATGGTATGGAAGAGGGAAAATGAGTAACAACTTTGCTTACCAGTGACTTCTCTTTGTTTACCTTCCTGTGTAAACACTTTGGCTCATCCCTCCCTCCCCTCCTGCCTTTTGATCTCAGAAGTTTGTCCAGCCAGGAGAGTCTGTGCATTAACCAGCCTTCGTTTCGAAGGAAATTGTCTTGGGTTGGAACACACTGGCCCCACGCCCACCACAGCCTCTTCTCCCTCCCAGGTTTGACCTGTGTACTGCCTCACATGGTCATCCTGGGCATAAGGACATGGAGGAGTCCTCTGGCCTAGCAATAAGTAATCGTTTCTTAAGTACCAAAGAGTTCTCTAAATCACAGATTCACAAGAAGGGAATCCGATGGACATGGGAAAAATGGGAAGTAATCCATGGATATATATATAGGGTATTTGGTTAGTGACAGATGTACTTAGATTCTTGTATTCTGTTTCCTGTACCTCCTTGGTAGCTTTCCAGAACCTTATAAGTGTAATCGAGGGGGCTGAGCAGAGGGGAGCTACGGCAGGGTGTTGTCTGGGCTGGCCCTTGGGGGGAGGGCTGCTTTGCTGGTGGTGGGTGACTGAGCCCTTGGGAGGCGGTCTCCACCCACCCCTCGTGATGGTGGGCCTGTGTCCCTTTCTACTTACATCCAAGCTCATTTCTCCTGTCCTCAGCGTCCCTGATAAAACCAACACAGACTATATCCTTGATCCCTGCAATTTAGAAAATGTGACACTGCAAGTTCTAACCCCAGGGCCAGCTGCAGAGATGACCCCTGTGGTCTATACTTACCAAATAGAGCAAGGAGGACCTGGAGCCCCACAGTTGACCTCAACAAGCCGTCCACCCTGGCCATACAGTGACTGCTTGGAGGCTAGAGAGACATGGGAGGGATGGCTTTGGCCAATGCCCTTCAGTCCTTCCAGAACCAGCCTAAATGAGGCCCCTGTTTTACCAATGTTCTCTCTGTTTGTGTCTGTTGGTGTAAAAGCAACAGGAAAAGGAGCGTTCTCGGACCTGCCCCAAAAAAGTGATCACACTCTCTCCTCCCCTTACTCCACCTCCCTGTCGGGCACCTCGCAGCCAGCAGGTGATCTTCTTTGCATGCTCTGTGGTCCTTTCTGTCTTCCCACCTGCCTGTCTGCCTGCCTGCCTGCCTATGTAGCTGGCTAGAGTAGAGACCAAATCAGGATTACCTCTTCTTCAGAGATAACAATTAAAAATCGGAAGGACGAATTTGTCACAGAAGCAACCTTATTGCTACAAATGAACAATTTGCAGTCAGACCCCAGGATAGCACATAATACATTTAAACCCTGGCTGGTTTAATCTAGTCCCACATTATAGGAAAACAAGTATGCAAACACAGACTAAAACTGTATTTGTCACAGATAGATGCAAGGTCCAAAAGCCCTGGAGAGCAACACATTTCTTTAGAACCTCATTTAAAGCAGGCACTTTTTGTCTTGCTACCCAAGGAGATAAATTAAGAGGGGCTTTTTGGAAGCCTTTTATAAGGTCTCACTTTATGAGTTTTGTTCCTTCTGATTTTGAGAGCCCTGTCTCTTGCTGATCCAGCTTATGCCAGCAAACACCCATCCTTTCTGTCTACCCCTCTCACACTCCAGACAGATCATTTGAAAAATGCTTTATAGAACAGTTGCCCATAGATGTGATTAAAGAGGACAACAAGCATACTTACATAAAATATATCTATAGGATATAAACTGACCTTTGTAGGATATCCCTATACAATAAAATACTAATTTTAAAGGCATGATCTGTGGAAAGACATTTTCTCAGCTAAGGTAGCCTACTTAAAAGGTGACCCCTAGTAATGTGCCTGATGGCTAAAGACACCCCCGCCACTGTGCCTGGGTCTAAGAACTGAGCCATTGTAGATTTAGTGATTACACTTAGATCTGGGTGGGATTCTCAGTTCTTGTGTGTTATCTCAATCAGTTCTCACCATAACCGTACAAAGCAAGTACGGTTACCACCTCCGTTTTACAGATGAGAGGACTGAGGCCAAGGGTGGGAGGCCAAGTACTTTGTACAAGTTCACACAGTAAGTAATGCGGCCAGGACTTGAATCTGGATGGTATGACCTGAGCCCAAGCCCTGGCCTCATCCTACCTGTGGAGACAGTATGCTCATGGGCCACCCATTGCAGGCTGTGGACTAGTTTCTCCAACAGCACACAGCCATAAGTTGAATCCTCAGCAGTCATGCAAAGAGTGGTAAGAGTAGCCTTCCCTTCCCCCACGTGGTTGCTGAGAGGGGCTTCCTCTGGTCAGTAGAGGCAGCCGTGTGTCTGTCTTCAGGATTTCCAGCCCTACTGCATACACATTCCTGTCTTTTGACTGAACATGCTTCCAGTAGTTGTCCACTTCTCCCTTTAACAAACAATACTTTGGTCCAGTGTTCCTGTTCAGGGACCACTCCCCACCCTGGAGCTTCCTCTGGACTGTGGTAACAGCATTCGTTCCAGCCAGTTTCCATCTCCCCACCTTTCCTTTCTTATGGCTTGTTATGGAAAGCTTCACCCTCCTAATCGGCCTCTCCTATTAAGCCTTCCATTTAATAGCTCTGATCTTGTGCCACTTTGTGAAAGAAATAAGTTTGTTCCACTTTCATACTAACCGTAGTTCTCTATTTGTGTGGCTGACCTCACTGGAGGCCAGATGGACAGAGTGCTGCAGAAAGAGTTGTCCTGAGGTCATGGAATGTGATATAGATGGGATGGTGGTTACCTGGGGAGGGGATCGGCCAGGGGCAGGGGGATATGTGTTGAAATGAATTCTGAATTTCTGGCACTGTCACTTAGTAGGTCCACATAGAACATTTGGATGGAGCTTAAGTTTCTACTTTGTTGCCAACAGACGTACAGGGATCTTGATGCTGACAGCCGTGGCAAGCAGAGTCCCCACCATGAGAGGGTAAAAGCATGAACTGTGGCATGGGATGCTTGAGGGCCAAACAGACGGGGCACGCTGTGGTGGTGGGGCAGAGGGAAGGTGGGGATGGTCCCCGCTCCCCTTGCTTTGTGCACACTCTTGTCACCCAGCCAAGAGCAAAGATTCTTGCTGTTAACTGCGTTGGCCCGTGTAAATAGCATTCACAGGAGAGCATTAATCTGCTCAGCATTCAGATCAGTAAGTAGGTGGCATTTGTTTCTGTCTTTTGACATTCAGGGATCTTGAGGTAGAAACACTCTTACGGGTGTGGGGATTTTTCCAGTATGAAAAGAATGGAAAGGAAGGAAGGCAGTGACAAAGATGGCAGTACGTAGTAAAAAGCTGTAGCTATTCTTTTCTGAAAAACTGAAGGGGGAAGTACTGATTACACCTGGCCATCATATAATTTGACAAATAGCAGAGATACCCATTTTTTAAAAACCTGCTTATTTTATGAAACTTTTTTGTTGTTACTGTTACCCTTAAACATAGCCCCTGAGTGGGTACAGCTTTGCAACAAGACTGAAGAATCATCGCTGTTACTTTCACGTGGGACTTTTTCTTTATTTTTACCTCTCTTTCTGCTTTTGCTGAGAAATTTGGTCACAGCTAAGGAAGCTAGTGCTATCTCCTTAGGCCCCATCAGCATGTGAGAAGCGGGCGGTCTATGTGCTGCGGGGACCACACGCAGGTGGGTGCTGGGTCAGAGAGAAGAGACTGAGCTGAGATGGCAAGGGGGCATCCTTTTCCTCTCCTCATGCACAGCCTGGCTCTGCCGTCTCCTCTTCTGTCAAGACTGCTTCCTCCCACGAGCACCATGTGTGCCCAGCCTCTTTCTTCTTCCCAGGCTGTATTCCTCTCAGTAGGAAAACTAGGCACTTTCATGGAGGAGGGTAAGCCCTCCATTTCAGGGCATGCAGATCTGATGATTTTTAATGAAATGGTGCCTAAGCAAGGAACAGAGGGAAGTGTGATGAGTAAAAGGAGAGATAGGCAGAAGAAACTTTCGGACATCTAGAGCTGCAGGGCCCAGAAAGAAAGGTAGCATTTTGAGCTCAGAAAGCCAGGTTTGCAGGGAGCTCTCTTTCATTTTCCCAATGAGCTGCTTTCCAGGTCCTTCACTGCAGGGTTCCTGTCTGAAGACTTTTAAGGGTTACTGTTTATGTTCTCTTCTAGGATTTTCTCTCCACTAGTCCGTAATCTTGCCTGTGTACTCACCTGCTCCCTTACCTCCCACCCCCAGTCTTTCCGTTAGCTTCACTGCTTTGCCATCTCTGGAGGAGTAGCCTTCTGTCTTGTTTCTCTCTGGTGGGTGGTTCTCTTTTACAGAGATGTCCCCCTTGGGCCTGTGTTTCTGAGCCTGCCCCACATGCTGAGCTGAGGGCCAGTGCGCTGACTGAGTGTCTGGAGCAGGGGTGGTTACACTGCACATCACTACCCCTTAAAAATGTGAAGTTAGTGGGGGGCTGACCTGGAGGTGCAACGGATCTGCTTGGAGCTAGAGGGACAGAGGGCTTCTTTTACTATGACAGTACCTCTTCCCTCTACCCTGCAAGTGCTTCACCCTGAACCTGGTAGGAAGCTAAGGAGTTATTACTTGTCAGAGCTCTTAACCCCCTTCTCCCTCTCTGGGGGCTGGGCAGTTCCTGGCTGCATGGGCCATGGAAGATCCCAGCTTCTTTTTGCTACACATGCTGCATGCAGTCTGCAGAGGACCTGGGACCTTTTCTCCTGATCATTGCTGGGATTTGGCTGGCTCCTTAGCAGGCAGAGTTTCTCTGAGGACTGGCAGTAGGAAGAGGCAAAGCCACATTTCTGACCTTTACAGAGGAGTTAAGCTTCACTCCAGATTTGCTATCTCTGTCATTTACTGTTTGTAAGGTGATAGAATCTCCTCCTGCCCAGGAGAGAAGTCTCAGCTGAAACCAGTGAGTGGCTCTGCAGAGTACAGAGAGTGTGTGTGAGAGAGCAGGACAGCACTGCTGCCCTCTGCCACCTCCTGGCTGGCAGCATGATCCATTTGGGGTAGATTGAATAAAACTGCCAAACAAGAAAAGACCAGACTTTCAGAGGAGAGAGGCTCACAACTACAGTGACCAAGTTCCAGAGCGAGCTTCACTCTAAACATGTGGCAAGAATGAGCGAAAAGCAAAATAGGAGCCTTAAGTGAGCCATTCATGCTTTTGAGAACTAAGAATATTTCTTTACTTCATTTATTATTTAGATAAAGGTCTCAAACTCCCAAATTCCTCATATTCAGGTCAGTGTGTCAGTTTTTCTTTAATATTTCCTTTGATTTTTTTTCTCCATCTTGTATTTTGTAGCCAGAACCTGAACCTTCTCGTCGGTTTTTTGTTGACCAGTGGGAGCTTTCTCTTAGTCTCCGCTCCTCCAACCGCCCCGCCTCTCCCTCCTCTGACTCCCTCCGACAGGTAGCACAGTGTGGAAAATGACAAAGCTCCTTCCTCTTCAGCCTTTCCTCAGTTAACCTGCACAAATGTCATGTGGCCCAGTGAGGTTGCAGAGCTCTTAACTTTGGCCTGTGTCTGTGGGAGTCCGTGTGTGTGTGTGTGTGTGTGTGTGTACGCGCGCGCACATCTGGCATGTGAGGTCTATAGGCATACACCAAAGTTAGAGCCTGCTAGCTCTCATTGCATCAAATTCTGTCAAGTAAGCCCACTTTTATTATGTTTCAACTACATCAAATAATAAGAAACTTGTTTCAGCCACTAGCTTTTTAAATTCCAAATGTCTTCATATTAATATGTATTACAAAATACGAACCATAATGTCATTAAACCTTTTAAATGGAGTGGTGAATACGCAGTATTCTGGGTGCCCCTTGAATTGTAATCATTTGAAGAATGAGCCCTGCTATTTCCTACAATGGAACTGATCCAGCTATAGAGTAGTTCAGAGAGCGATTGGCAGATCTTTACCATTTTTGTTTATGTTTGCTGTTCTTGAGCAATCTATGTGGTACGTGTGTGGAAGCATACGCATGTTTGGTGGCAAAAGTAGAAGTCCAACAATTGCTACATTTAGACTATTTCCTAAGAGTGGGGAGAAGGAAACCATCTGCTTTTCATGCCAGAAAAAATAGAACTTGAGTTTCCACCGCTCTTGGGGGGATGCTTGTCAATATTACCACATCGCTGAGAACTGATGCCTTCACACATGGGCAGCCCTGGGCTCTGTTTGCTGAGGATGCTGGTTCCTGGTGGGAGGAAAGGGTCCTGGCTAAGCAGTGAGGACCTAGGGCTTGCTGGGCGTCCCAGCCTCGTGTGTGACATCTGGCCTGCACTCTCACTTTCTGCAGAATAAAGTGTGATTTTCTGCACCCTAGGTGTCGGCTGTTACACAATCTGCTCTGTTCCGCCTGGTGTCTGTTTCAGGCGTAAGCTTCACTAATGTCTCTAATCTAAAGAAGGTTTAGATCTTGAGCCACTTGTTTTTCTCAACTACTAATGGGTATAAGCTGTGGAGTTAATGAGCAAATGACACCAGTCCTTGGAAGCCTCCTTATTTTAAATTGAAAAGTAGAATTGACTCCTCAGTTCCAACTAAACCTCGAGGATTGTTTGCTCATTTGTACTTCTGGTATTCTAGCAGAGTTCACATGGAGTTAGCTCCACCCCCAGGGTACTTCTCTTGTTTGCCCAGCCCAGGGCATGCCATCACCCAGGCCAGAGATTCTCTTACACATGGCTTTGTGTGTTGTCCATTCAGACCATATCCCCAAGACAACTGCCCTGGTGTGTTTCTCAGTTGGTCTTAGAGTGAGGACTCCTCAAACTTGGCAGGCAGCTGTCTTAGTCCACACAGTTTATGAGAGGGGTGTCACACACACTAAGTGTCCTGACTGTGGAGTCTCTAAAGGACTGCCAGCAGGACTTTGACCTCATTTCCCGAGGACAGGTCAAAGCTAGGCTGCCTAGCAGGAAGGCTTACTGTTGAAATTTGGTAGAGTTTCTTATTACTGCTTCAGCATTGGTAGAAGATTGAATTGGTTGGATTTTTTTTTCTTTTCATTTTTTCAACCTATGAAAAAATAATCTCTCCTGGCCTAAAAACACATTCTGACTTCCCAAGAGTAAACTGAGCACCTTGTGTGCATGGCTACAGGCATTAGTCCCGGGAAGCCATATTGAAGATGCCCAGCCTAGTCTGGAAGGTTTTAGCCTGAATAGAATACGTAAATATCAATGGGGAGAATGGGCCAAGAAGGAGTTCTTCCAGGTAAAGCTCAGGAATATTTGACGCATATGCCTGGGGTTATAAGCGAACGTTTATAGGAGGAAAGTGATCATCACTAGCGATCCTTGCCCAAGTGGAGACTCAGCCTTGCAGGAGTGAACTTGGTTTCTTTTTAAATGAGAGAATAACTTTCCAAGCTTTCCCCAGACCCAACTTGAAACATGCTGTTAATCTGGATGTCTGCCGTCTGGGTAGGACTTGTTCCTCTTGAATTCTTTATATGGAATTTGAGTCACTAGGATCTGGGCCCTTCTTCGTCTGTTCTATATTTGTATCCATCCTGTCTTCCCAGTTCCCTGAACTATATATTCCAAACAGATATAAAAGACTAAGTTCTCCTTTTCTGAATTTAATAATTCTGCAGCCGTTGTTCCCACCAATGCTGGTACGTCTGTGTGGACATTGACACCTGTTTTCTTAACACCAAGGTTCCCTGCTTGTGGGCACTGTGTTAGCATGGTTTGCTGATGCACCTTGTATTCATTTTATACCTTTCAAAGATTTTTTTCCCCTGTCTTCTTAATTTATTTATTTTTTTCCTTCTCATTTCCCTTCATTCTGGTCATTTTATACTCTCCAACCTATAGAAGTATATAAAGATGTACACGGGCGGAGTGAGCTCATTGGCTGAGCAGATAGCCAATCAGCTTCAAAGGAAAGAACAGCCCAAAACCCTTCTAGACAAGAAGGAACTGGTAAGAGATGTATTAAGGGCACTGTCTATCTAGATATAGCACAGCTGTGGTAAATAAACCTGGTTAATTCTAAGTAGCTTAGTAACATACATAGCCAATAGATGCCATGTGGTAGTGTTTTTGTTGTTTGTTTTTTAGATTGTCTGAATTTTATAACTGAATTTCTAGGACTGAATGGTTGTTTAGAATGTTGTGTGGAAAAACATACTTAGTATCTCTAAAAGTGATTGCTTTAGAGTCCAGGGGACCCATATCTGTGTAGAACCATGTGAACCCTGAATAGGTATTTTTTATGCTACCTTCAAAACAATTCTGTCAAACTAATTTAGTTTGATTGTTGTGAAATTCTGTAAAACCACCGGGGTTTCCTCTTGACTATTGATTAACATCGATTCAGAATCCAGCTCATGCTGATTGCTGTATAGAGGGCACACGTGACAGTCACTGCACTGGTGCCATTGTTTTTTAGGAGAGCAAGTAGCAAAGTGAGCCATCTTAGTCTGTCTCAAAGCAAAATCACTTAGTGAGGGCTAGTTTCACGTATAGTGAGGGTCGTGCACCTCCTGGAGGTAAGTCTGAAAAGTGTTGCCCTGACATGCTTCCCACCGTCCCCCATTACAGGGCTCGATAAAGAAGGAGTTCCCACAGAACTTAGGAGGCAGCGACACGTGCTATTTCTGCCGGAAGCGGGTCTACGTGATGGAAAGGCTGAGTGCTGAGGGCAAGTTCTTCCATCGGAGCTGCTTCAAGTGCGAGTACTGCGCCACCACCCTGCGCCTCTCGGCCTATGCCTATGACATTGAGGACGGTGAGTCTCTTTGCACTTGAGGCCATACTTAGAAACCGGACCTAGGGACACTGTTTTCCATGTGAGCTGATAGTAGGGCCTCTTACTGCGTTTCTATATATACATTTTTTTTCTGCCTCGCCTAACCCTTCCCATCCACCTCCCTCTACTCTTTGTTTTTCTCTGAGACTCTTATAAATATTTCCCTAAAGTCACCAGACTGTAGCATAGCATTACTCAGCACTCGTGGTAATGAGAATGGCATGTGTTTACCTAAATCACTTCCCTGGCTTCATAGACACTTGTTTCTTACCTCAGGGTGGGATCTTAAAATAAAAGGGACACAAAGAGGATGAGGCTTTTTTTGTCTTTACTTTAGAGAAAGGGAAATCATGGATGGGCCTTTAGAAGTCCTATCTCTTGCCACAAGTAAATGACAGCAAACTGAAACTAGATTTCATGCTCCCTGGGTTCTCAGACTTTTGTTTCTGGAGGATGACCAAATTATGCCCACCTCTTTGTAGCATCAGCATCTCTCTGATGAATGGAGAGCTCATTAGGGCAGTATTCTGGCCTTTGGTGACATGTATTGTTTTTATGATAGGAAGACCTTAATGGAGCAGAAGGTGGAGCATTATGCAAATAGATGACAGAACCTGATAGACAGAGGCAGGCTGGCATGCCTACCATTTATTTGAAAACACTTTAATTGAGAAGGTCACCAAAGACATAGATGATGACTGTACTCATTCCTGTGGAGTGCTGAAGGAACCTCATGAGAAGTTCGGTCTTACTGATTCAAAAGTAATGAAAAGACCTAGATTAATCGGAATTGTCACAGAGGTGGCATTATGTACCCTCTTTTTGGATTCTCGGACCCAATTCCATTTTAGGAGTAGAGAGGGTCCCTTGCCCCCCTCATCTCCAGAACATCAAGCAATTCTCTTGACACCAACAGGGTATATGAGAATTCAACTCAATTCTGACACTATCTACTCGACCCAGAGATACCATCAGATTCCACAGCTGAAGGGCTCAGGCCTGTAAGACTACCCCTCACCCCCCACCGTAGACACCAGCCACAACAAGCCCCAAGCTGTTCCTTGTGCTTCTGACCCACCAGGTGCAGATTGGAGGTTCTGACAGCTTCTTCCTTGGGTTCTTTCATTTGCTAGAGCAGCTCACATAACTCAGGAAAGCACTTAGGTTTACCAGTTTACTAAAAAATATGATAAGAGCTACAAATCAACAGCCATGTGAAGAGATACCTAGGGCAAGGTCTGGGGAAAGGGCATAGAGCTTCCATGAGGTATCTCTCCAGGGGCTCTGTTTACCTTGCATCTCTACATGTTCACTAACATGGGAGTTTCCCAAACCCCATCCTCTTGGGTTTTTATGGAGGCTTCATTGCAGACTCATGCTCCACCGAGTCATTGACCATTGTTTGATTGAATCTCCAGCCCTCTCCCTTGGGGAGTTGGAGGGTACCTTCTAATCACACTGTTGGTTCCCTTGGCAACCAGCCTCTGCCCTTGGGCAGGGTCTAACAGTCACCTTAATTATTACAACAAAAGATACATTTATCTAGAGAACTCAAGGGTTTGGAGTGGAGTCCGGAACTGTGGACCTAGATCAAATATATATGAGAAATATATTTAGTTTTCTGATACACATGTCTTATAAATCACAGTATTGTATGTGCATGACTACACTGGTAGGTAATTTTTTTTTTTTTTATTGGTGTTCAATTTACCAACATACAGAATAACCCCAGTGCCCATCACCCAATCACTCCCACCCCCCGCCCTCCTCCCCTTCTACCACCCCTAGTTCGTTTCCCAGAGTGGTAGGTAATTTTTGACTGAGGAGATGGTAAAATCATGTCACGTAGGAGAGGGACACCATGTGGTTAGGAAATACTCACTTCAGTCATCCCAGCTCTGCTAATAATGAATTAATAGGCAACTCTGTCAGAAGTAGCAACAAAGAAGCCCAAGTGATGAACTGAGAAATGCTCTTGCTCTTAACCGTTATGGTACCTGCCTTTTGTAACTGTAGTAAAAAGCACCACCCACTGAGGGAAGTTAAGACAGTTGTCTAGGAGCACCTGGGTGGCTCAGTAGTTGAGCGTCTGCTTTTGGCTCTGAGTGTGATCCCAGGATCCAGAATCGAATTCCACATCGGGCTTCTCCCAGGGAGCCTGCTTCTCCCTCTGCTTGTGTCTCTGCCTCTCTCTCTCTGTCTCTCATGAATAAATAAATAAAATCTTTTAAGGAAAAAAAAAAAAGATGGTTGTCTAGATAAAATAATATATATATGTATTTTAAACAAAATTGCATTCTTAGATATCAAGTTTTCTTTTGCACCATTGCCACACACCTGCTCTTTCAGTAATGCCTTTGATTGCCAAGGATAGGGGTTGGCAGATGGAGACCACAGAGGGTCTTTTAACTGACCGTAATGCTCGGGTTATTTTAGTTAGCCTTTTACTGAAGTCTGCCTGGAAAGAAGATCCCTCAAGTTCCAGCCATCTGCCTGGAAAGATCCCTCAAGGTCCAGCCAGTAGATCCACAAGTATTTTTGCCCATAGATTGTATACTTATCTTTGCTACGTTCTCTTGAGGATACAAACAAAATAGAAAATGTTCCTCAAGGAGCTTACATTCTGATGGGCATGGTAAGACGGGCACATGGAGGAACAACAGACAGTGAAGAGTCTGCCCCTCCTTCAGAAAAGGAAGAAATCAAGGAAGCTTCCCAGTTTTTAGGCGTGACTTAACTGACTTCAGGTGAGACGCTGAGAGAGAGGCATGAAATGTCTTCAGTGAAGGAAGAGATGGCATGACAGACAAGGGAATGACTTTGGGAGCAGACAAGGCGGGCCAGTCTGGTTGGGTGCATTGTTGTTGACACTGGGGCAGGGAGAACAGTGATCTAAGCCGGCTACCCAAATTCTAACCAAATGACCTTTTCCTCAATTCCGCCCCTCCTCAAAGGACAGGTGAACCTGAGAGAAGAGTGGAATTTTAGGAATCCTGAATGAAGTTTTAGCGTGTTCTTCATCCACATTACTGTGTGACTTAGATCTAACTGAAAGGCCTCAGATAAGAAAAAGACGAGGAAGTCATACCTCTTTGTAAGAGAAAAGAAGTAACCCAGGCACTGTGCTGGACCCTTTCACACATACCATCCTTCCATCCTCACAACAACCCTGTACGGTAACTAGTTTTATTATTGCAGTCTTACAAATCAAGAAAGCGAATTCAGAGAAGTTCTAAGTTGCTTGTTCAAGTTCACACAAAACTAGTTAAGTCCTGATTTGCACTAAATGACCTCTGGGATCCCTTCCAGATCAGACATCATGGGATTAGTGGCTCTGGACCCGTGTCAGCTCCACACTGGCAAACTGAGAATATTACGCTTCAGAGAAATATCCATGTTTTAGCCTTTTCCTTGATGAGTCTTCCCACCAGCTCTTTTAAAAGGATGCAGTCTACCCCAAAACTAAGCTACTTTTTCTCTTGCCAAATAACTAGCTTATTTTCAACTGCTGCCAACTCTTACAACAAGGACTCTAAATCAAACAGTATGTCAAGTCTTTCCCTGTCATCTCAAGGAGAGAAAACACACTACCTACTAAGGTGGTCTGGGAAGGGCCACCTTGGGTAGGGACATGCCTGAAATAGTCCACTGCTCCTTCTTTGCGAGTAGCACCCTGACCACCCTCCGCATCTTCCCCCAGCCTCCTCCACCATTGCCGCCACAGTGTGCTTCCACAAAGCAACCAAGGGATCTTAAAAGATGTAAATCAGATCTTTCCAGCTCCTGCTTCGTACCCTTACTGCCTGCTGCAGTACAGATAGAACCTGCTTAGGCTGAGAGCTTCGCAGGTCTACCCCAGCCTACATTTCCTCTCTGCTGTCAGCTGTCCCCAGCTCACTGTACTCCTGCCACACTGGTTTCTTTCCATTTCATAAACCTCATTAGGCTGCTGCTACCGTAGTGCTGGAATGCACTTCCCCCTCATCTTCACAAGGTGGGCTTCTTGTGATTCATGTCTTTGCTCACATATTCCCTCCTCAGAGAAGCATTTGCAGACTCCTGACCTGCAGTACTCATCACTGTCTGATACCTACTCACACATTGTCTGCTCTATCCAAACAGAGACTAGTCTGTCTTCTTGACTGGAACATTCTCAGTGTTTAGATTAGTACCTGTACACTGATGGCAATTCAGTAAGCTGTTGAATGAATATATGGTCCATTATGCCTTAAGCTTGCCCTTTAGCCATTTGTTTTCTCTAATTTCTTTTTCCAGTTACTCCCATATTTAATTATCAAGATTTAATTTGTTTAGACCATCTAAAATCATTGCTTGAGAGAATCAACCATAATTTGTGGTTAGTTTATAACATTAGCATGGCTGTATTCACTAACTGAAATAGGCATCCTAGTGTGGTGACTAAAGGTATAGACTTTGGTGCCAAGCTTCCTAGGTTCAAATCCTCTGTGAGATTTGCTGAATAGGGGACATTGTGGGCAGATTGCTTAACCCTTCTGTACCTCACCTGAGAAAAGGTGGATAGTAACAATGCCTACCTCATTGAGCCCTGAGGATTAAATGAGTTGGTAGATGTTCTAATACTTATGATAACATCTAGCACATGGTAAATGTTAAATAAAAATTAACTCTTTTTGTTATTGATCTAAGAAGCAAAAAATACCATCAAGTTGAGTTTGGGAAGGGATTTGAGGAGATACAACGTTAATTGAGTACATGCAACACATAATGTGATCTCTCATTTACCCTAAGAATATTGTCTTCATATTCTACAGGAAGAAACGTGTTTCAAAATGCTAAATAGTTCACATAGCCATTGAGTGGTTGAGACAGTATTTAAACTGAGATCTGACTTCAATGCTCAATGTTCCTTCCGTCACATTATACTGCATTTTTAAAGAAAACAATTTTCTGGAATTCTCTTGAAAATTACCAGTCGGTTAGGTTTGTGGGACTTGCTTTGAAACCTAAACCTCTTTTCTTTATTAATTTAGGATACCATAGCAGAATTCAATGAGGATTCCCTGGAGCTTAGTTTATTGAGTTATATTTTAAAATCTAGGATTCTATTTGACTAGAAAAATCGAACTAACACAGGGAAAAAAAGAAAAAAACAGAAGAAAGGAGTGAGAGTAACTGTAACTATAATTTTCAGATTCTATAATAAAACAGGACTTGGTTATAAGTAACTAAGTCAGATTAAAATTGAAGCATTAGATTTATATCTTCCTTCTCAATAGCTGCCCCTTCTGTCTCACTATCCCTGAGCATCCCTCAAAATGGCTCTGATGAACCTGACTTAGCCACATGCTGTATCCTGGAGTGGGCTGGAAGGAAAGAGGATAGTCTGATTGGCTTATATGGGTCATATATTTATTCCTGTGGTGAATAATGTTAGGCCACGTGGATGATAGCCCATCAGAATCACATGGAGGAGGAAGGAGCATTCGTTAAAGCATAAGATCTAAAACAGACAAAAAAGTCGTATATGATCCAAGTACTAATAAATTTTGTCTTGCCCTAATTACATTTTATCTTAGCCAAAATTCACAAAAGTGAGGGGCACCTGGGTGGCTCAGTCAATTAAGCATCTGCTTCCAGCTCAGGTCCTGATCTCAGGGTCCTGGGATCGAGCCTGACATCAGGCTCTCTGCTCAGTGGGGAGTCTGCTTTTCCCTCTGCCTTCCCCCTACCTATGCTCGCTCTCTCGCTCTCTTTCTCTCTCTAATAAAGAAATCTTCAAAAAGACTCACAAAAGTGAAATGGTTTATTACAGATTGTAAAAAGAGATTGTGTCCAAGCTGGAAAAAAAAAAGAAAAAAAAAACATGATTCAACTCCCCTCAGAGAAATAAGCAGTGAGACTGATGGTCCTTTGGCTGTCAGTGTTCCTGACAATAGATGTAGTGTCTCTGAGTTCTAGTTAAGCACCCATAACTAGTGGGAAATTCTACTTCAGAAAATATACTATGTATATGAATATTATTTGAAATTATGAAAGTCCATAAACTATATTTTTCTAAAGATTTAGTCAGTGTTGGGAGGCAGGGTATAGGTAAAAGAAGATGGAAGTCCGTTACTTTGAAGGAAACGAGGAAAGATGGAGTAATCAGAGCACCAGATAAAGAGGAAAAAAGAAAGAAGGCCATCTCATCTTTATTTCTGTTGACTCTTTCATCCTTCCCCTTTTTCCCCTATCTTTACTGAGATATAATTGATACATAACATTATGTAAGTTTAAGGTATATAGTGTGTTGATTCATACTTTTATAAACTGTAACATGATTACCATCATCCATCATGTCACATAGTTACTAATTCTCTTTTGTGGTGAGAATTTTTTCTTTTTTTTTAATATTTTGTTTATTTGAAAGAGAGAGTACGCATGTACACCTGCAAATTGGGAGGAGGGGCAGGGAGAGAGGGAAAGAATCTTAAGCAGACTCCCTGCTGAGCGCAGAGCCCAATACACAACTCAGTTTCATGACTCTGAGATCACAACCCGAGCCAAAATTGAAAGTCAGATGCCCAACTGACTGAGCCACCCAGGTACCCCAGCAGTGAGAACTTTTAAGGTTCATTTTCTTAGCAACATTCTAGTGTATAATACAGTATGATTAGCTATATAACCACCACTCTGTACATCAGAACCCCAGGCTTATTAATCTTATAACTAGAAGTTTGTACCTACCTTGTCATGTTCCCCATCCCTTAACCCCTGGAAACCACCATTCTTCTCTCTGTTTCTCTGAGTTTGTCTTCTTTAGATGCTACATATAAGTGAGATCATATAGTGTTTGTCTTTCATTGTCTGACTTACTCACTTAGCATTGTGCATTTAAGGTCCATCCAAGTTATTATGAATGGCAGGATTTCCTTCTTTTTCATAGCTGAATAATATTTTCTTGTGTATCTTTTTTTATCCATTCATTCATTGACAGACACTTAAGGTTGTTTCTATATTTTGGCTGTTGTAATGCTGCAATGAACATGGAAATGCAGGTAACTACAAGATCCTGATTTTCAGTTTCTTTGAATGTATAACCAGAAGTGGAATCCTGGATCGCAGAGAACCTCCATGTTTTCCATAGCAGCTATTCATTAGGGTTCCCTTTTCTCCACCCCTTCACCAACACTTCACTTTTATTTTTTTGATCACAGCCGTTATAACTGGTGTGAGGGGATATCCTATGGGTTTGATTTGCATTTCCCTAATGACTAGTAATGTTGAGCCACCTTTTCATCTACCTGCTGGACATTGTATGACTTTTTTGGAAAACTGTCTCTTTGGTTCTGCCCATTTCTTAAATCAGGTTGTTAGGAGTTTTTTTGCTATTGAGTTCTATGAGTTCTTTACATATTTGGATATTAACCTCTTGTCATATATATGATTTGTAAGTGTTTTCTTCCTTCCTGTAGGGAGAATATTGCCTTTCATTTTGTTGACTTTGTACTTTTGTTGCTTGTGCTTGTGCTATCATATCTAGGAAATCACTGCAGAGACCAATGTCAAGGAGCTTTTCCCCTATTTTCTTATGGAAAAGTTTTGTGGTTTAAAGCCTTAGACTTAAATCTCTAATCCATTTCAAGTTCATTTTGTGAGCGGTGTAAGATAGAGGTCCAATTCCATTCTTCTTCATGTGGTTATCCATTTTCCCAACATTGTTTATTGAAGAGACCATCCTTTCCTCATTAAGTATGCTTGGCTCCCTTCTCAGATATTAGTTGCCTGTATATGTGGGGTTTATTTTTGAGTATTCATTGGTCTGTGTGTCTGTTTTCATGCCAGTGCCATGTACTATGCTGATTACTATAGCTTTGTGATGTAGTTTGAAATTGGGAAGGATGATGCCTCTGGCTTTGTTGTTCTTTCTCAGTTATTGCCTTAGCTATTCAGGGTCTTTGTAGCTCCATACAAATTTTAGAATTAGGGGATGCCTGGGTGGCTCAGCGGTTGAGCATCTGCCATTTTAAAATCTTTTAAAAAAAAAATGTAGGATTATTTTTTTCTATTTCTGTGAAAAATGCCACTGAAATTTTGATAAAAATTGCATTGAATCTATCAGTGGTTTTGGGTAACATGGACATTTTGACAATATTAATTCTTCTGATCCATGAACATGGATATCTTTCCATTTGTATCTTTTTCAGTTAATCAAGCTCTTATAGTTTTCACTGTGTTGATCTCTTACTGCCTTGATTACATTTATTCCTAAGTCTTTTTTTTTTTTTTTTAAGATTTTATTTATTTATTCATGAGAGACACAGAGAGAGAGGCAGAGACACAGGCAGAGGGAGAAGCAGGTTCCATGCAGGCAGCCTGACATGGGACTCAATCCTGGGTCTCCAGGATCATGCCCTGGGCTGAAGGCGGCGCTAAACCGCTGAGCCACCCGGGCTGCCCGTCTTTTATTTTTTTGATGCTACTGTGAAAGGAATTGTTTTCTTTACTTTTTCAGATTTTTTTGTTGTTAATGTATAGAAACAATTTCTTTCTATGTATTTATTTTGAATCCTGCAATTTTACCAAATGTATTGATTAGTTCTGGTGGTATTTCAGTGGAGTCTAGTCTAGGATTTTCTGTATGTGAGATCATAATCATCTTCCAACAAAGGCAACTTTATTCCTTCCTTTCTTATTTGGATACCCTTTATTTCCTTCTCTTACGTGATTGCTCCGGCTGGAACTGCTAGCACTTTGCTGAATGGGCACGGTGAGAGTGGGCACACTTGTCTTCCTCATGTGAGAGGAAAAGGTCTCGACCTTTCATCTTTGTTGTATACAGTGTTTCTTGTACTAGGGTATGTTACTTCTGTAATCCTGTCTGTTGAGTGTTTTTATTATGAAAGGATGTTACACTTTGTCAAATGCTTTTTCTGCCTCTGTTGAGATCATGTGATCCTGATCTTCATTCTCTTGATGTGGTATATCATGTTTATTGATTTGTGTATCTTGAAACATCCTTGTATCCCAGGGATAAATTCCACTTTATTGTGGTGAATGACCATTTTAATGTGCTGTTGAACTGGGTTTGCTGATAGTTTCTTGAGAATGTTTGCATCTGTGTTCCTCAGGGATATTGGTCTGTAATTTTCTTGTCATGTCCTTATCTGTCTGTGGTATCAGGGTAATGCTGGCCTTGTAAGATAAGTTTGGGAATATTCCATCCTGTTTAGAGTATTGGAAGATTTTGAAAAGGATTGCTGTTAATTCTTCTTGAAATATTTGGTAGAATTCACCAGTGAAGCCATCTGATCCTGGACTTTACTGTTTGGGGAGAGTTTTGATTATCGATTCACTCTCTTTACCCAATATTAGTCTGTTAAGACTTTCTCTGTATTCATGATTCAGTCTTGGTATGTAGTATGTTTTTGGGACTCTATTCATTTCTTCTAGGTTATCCAGCTTGTTGGTGTGTAATTATACCTAGCAGATTCTCATGATCCTTTGTATTTCTGTGGTATCCATTGAAAGTCTCCTCTTTCATTTCTGATTTTATTTATTTGAGCCTTCTGTTTTTCTAAATTAGTATGGTAAAGGTCTGTCAGTTTTGTTTATCTTTTCAAAAAGCCAGCCCATAGTTTTCATTGACCTTTTTTTATTGGTTTTCTGGTTAGGTTCTCTTATTTTAACTTTGAGATCGGGAAAGTTCATTTGTCAAAGGAGTACCCTCTGCAAATGAAAAGGATGAGTGGGATTACTCCTGTTTTGGTAGTTTCTATGATAGGGTCTTTCCTTTAATTTTCAAAAGCCTTGGCTCTTTAAAGTGGGAGTAAGGAAAGAGCCAGAAAAAGTGATCCTTTGTGGCTTACTCCCACTACCAGTGTCATGGAAAAAGCCAGGGTCTTGTTTTTCAAACTTTGGACCACACTTGCAAAAGAAAATACATGTTACGTTAGGAGTCAGTAAACACATGAAGACAGACAACAATCAAGAGCTATAAGGACTAACACTTAACTCTGATGATGCCACAATGTACTTTAATGCATTTTATTCTGCTTCATTCTAATCATAGTCCATTGCAGGATTTTTTGGTTTGGCTTTGTATTGTGGTTTTTTTTATTAGTTTTTTGAAGATTTTTTTTTTAAAGATTTTATTTATTTATTCATGACACAGATTGAGAGGGAGAGAGAGAGAGACAGGCAGAGGGAGAAGCAGGCTCTGTGCAGGGAGCCCGACATGGGACGCGATCCCGGGTCTCCAAAATCACACTCCGGCAGAAGGCAGTGCTAAACCGCTGGGCCTCCGGGGCTGCCCAGTTTTGTATTGTTTTTTTAATGCTGATCTTGACCCACAAGGGATTACAAGGCTGGCTTGTGGATGGTTGCAGGAGAGGGGAGCAGCAGAGAGGGTCCTGTCAGAGCCAGTGCTCAATGCTGCCCCACCCCCTGCAGCCTCCATACCTCCACCCTGCGCTTATGTTCATTCTTAGTTTCCCCGGAAATGCTAGTCCCAGCTTTCCATGTGACCACATCTTTGTTCTGCACACACTGCCACTTTGTTTGCTGGCCCTGCTGTGCAAGCTTCACATCTTTGCTCTGGGCGCTGATTGGGTGATGGCTCAATGGTCTTCACATACCCAAAAAAAGTCCCCTCCCCCTGCAGGCAAAGGGGAGAGGAGGGCTGAAATCGAAGTTTATAGGGAGGGCTTGGCCTCCCTGGACAAGAAGCCTGGGCAGTAGTGACAGTGCCCTGTGACTACAGGAGATATTTAAGAGTGTGCTAAGACCAGGGAGTCAAGTTCAGAATTAAGGGTCTCGCTCACTTTCTTTCCCCTGCCTCTTGCTGCCTACAGGTAAATTCTACTGCAAACCACACTACTGTTATCGACTCTCTGGCTCTGCACAGAGGAAGAGACCAGCAGTGGCTCCTCTCTCTGGAAAGGTAATGGTAATCCATCTGTAAGTGGGGAGAATCAGCAGGTGCATTTTAGTGTGGTGACAGGTGAGGCTATGGTTAGCCTGGCACACTAAATGGCCAGCCACTATGTTGCCTTCCTTGTGTGGGGAAAGGGACTAAGAGACAGTCACAGTCCATTGGGGAGGAAACTAATTTTTTGAGTATAATCTTGATGTTGCATTTCACTAACGTATTATTCCATCCACCACCCGAGTCGGATTTGAGAGACCATGTTAGTGGACTCTTCTGCTTATTCTATATAAAAGAAGACTTTAGTCATTGTAAATAAGCATCCTTCTTAGAGAAGGACACCCTGAAAAAGAACTTGGTTGGCTGTAAATAATCTGCTGCTTACTCATTCCTTTAACTTTCTTTATTCTGTGAATTACTTATCTAAGTACCTTTTTTTTTTTTTTTTCTTAATGAGAGTAACTGGCACCTCCACCTTTCTTTGTCAAGGTGAGCCAGGTATTCCCTTCACTACAGGATGTTACTTTGTCAACATGCCGGCTAACTCAGGCATCCTTGAGAGGGACTTGTGGGGAAAGGAAGGATATTCCAAAGTGGAACTAGATTTTGACTCCTGGTGATTTCCCCCATGATATATGTCCTGGTTTTTTAAATACTGTGTGTTTCTCACAGTCTAGATTGACTGGTGAGAGCAGCAGCCTAGCCAGGCAGGTGCCATTGCCCTTTGAGATTTGAGTGCTTCAGTCAGTCATTCTTCTTTTTCTTGTGAACTTTCCTAGGAGGCCAGAGAACCCCTGCAGGATGGCCCCACTGTGGACACAAATGGACGGGCCAGCGCTGTCACCAGCCCTGCTGAGAGAACTCCAGGTAGCCTCACTTCCTTGTTTGGCTGGGTGGTGCATCACTCTCTCGGCCTCTGTGACAAGGCCAAGGGGATGAGCCAGCACCTCCAAAGCAACATTTCTTCGATTGGGCATCAAGTGGCCCAAAACCCTTTGGACTCCTTTTTCATGTGCCAGCTGCTTGCATTTGGAGTCCCCTTTCTCTATGGCCTGTCGGAGGTGCTGGTACAAATCAGGGGGGAGTTTCACTGGCAGACCGTGAGCCAATAGGGGTGCCATCTGGTAAGCGGTATCACCTGAGCTTCAGTAATGTCTATTCAAAATCTCAAAGTATTGTTGCTCTAGTCCTGGGGCTGACCCACGCTCGTAAGACACACCCAGGTGGTTGGTCCAGACATTATCCAGGTAGACAGGAATTCAGAACTGGCTGCTTTTATCACTGATCCAAGTGACAATCCAGAGTCACAGGGCCGCCTTGTTTTAGATTCCTTTGACAGAGCATAGAATTGTAATAAGGCCCCATGATCTGGATTCATGATCACTTAAACTTGAACTTCTTGTATCTGACTCCCTATTTAGGTATCCAGATAAGCTAACACTGCTCTTCTATTTGACCTGCAGCCACTAAAGGTCATGCCTTGTCCTAATCACTTTGGGGCATTTGAACTTGTAATGAGGACCAAACCCTAATTTGTTCCATTTCCACTAACCATTTCCTGTGTCAGGAAGTAAATGATTCTATCTGTACCTGTAAAAACACATTTACTCTGGTTTTAGCTCATGGGTTCATGGACATTAGGTTTGTTGTGAAAAACTATAGTTTTTTTTTTTTTTTTTTTTTTTTTCTTAAAATTGCCTGTTTCTGCTCCAGCCTGTGGGATGTGTCCCCAGGTCCACAAACTGTTGGGTGTTCTCAGTACCCTCAGTGCAGCCCTAGACTGTGTACAAACCAGGGTCATTGTGTAGGTGAGAGAATAAGTCAACAGGGCTATGTTTCTGTTTCTCACACTTTTTCTGTCTTTCACAGTAGATCTATCTCAAGCAGCCATTTGCAAATTCACAAAAGCTACCATAAAAAAACTAAAGATTATCAGCTAATGCTAGAAACTATGGAGAAGGAATTGGTAGTAAAAGTTCCATAATGGGAAAAGAGAAGAATTATCCACTCCACTTTCAAAAGAAAAATTTGAAATTTTCAAATTTCAAATTTCGATTTTTCAGGGTTGCTTCTTTCCCGTGCTTAAGAATTAGAGAAAAGGGGGACGCGTGGGTGGCTCAGCGGTTGAGCACCTGCCTATGGCTCAAGGTGTAATCCCGGGATCTGGGATCAAGTCCTACATCAGGCTCCCTGCAGGGAGCCTGCTTCTCCCTCTGCCTGCGTCTCCGCCTCTCTCTCTCTGTCATGAATACATAAAATCTTAAAAAAAAAAAAAAAAAAAAAAAAGAGAAAGGGAGAATGTGCCCAGAGAGGGCAGTGATTTGGAGGCTGAGACCCAGGAAACTCCAGCTGAGTTAGGGAATTCAGCTTCTGCTCCTGTGTATGCCCTTATTAAAACCCGGGGAAGCTTTTTAGGTGCCCTGCCAGTTGGACCAACATTTTGTAGCAGTGTTTCAGGCACGAATGACTTTGGAACCTATAGCCTCGAAACCTTTCTAATCTGTCTTTCCTGTGAAATGCTAGCAGCCTTTTGAAATGCTAACTCTCAAAGCACCAGGGGGAAGTGCTGGTAGAGAAAAATTAGCACAGTGATCTAGACAGAGGCTTTGGCCCTGGGCTCTAGAGTATGCATTTGACCAGGTTAAGAGCACCACCTCCTCAGTCTGGGCCTTGTTCCAGCTCACATGTGTTTCCCAAGGAACTTGGCTACTCAATAAAACAACTCAAAGAAATGAAATTTTCTTTTTGGGTAGCAAGTACAGAACATTCTTCAGAAAAAGTTAAACACGATGAAGTTCAGGTCATTTCTAAGCAAGCCAGGTTTGTTCACTTTCCCATGTGGTTCAGTTTGCCATACTTGCTGTCTAGTTTGAAAACGTCATGAGTTTAAAGTTTCTGTAGAGAAGGAGAAGAATATTCTACAAAGCAAAGAGAAAAGATAAGAGTTTGACAATGTAGTTAAAGAATCAACTGAGAGGGCAGCCCGGGTGGCTCAGCGGTTTAGCACCGCCTTCAGCCCAGGGAGTGATCCTGGAGACCCGGGATCGAGTACCATGTTGGGCTCCCTGCATGGAGCCTGCTTCTCCCTCTGCCTGTGTCTCTGCCTCTCTCTCTTTGTCTGTGTCTCTCATGAATAAATAAATAAACTCTTAAAAAAATAAAAAAAAATAACTACACAATATATTTAAAAAAAAAAAAAAAAGAATCAACCGAGAAAGAATCAAATCCCTAAGGATGTCTCAGCCCCTATGGTTCTTGATTCTGAAGATGACATGCCTATCCTAGTACAAGGGGTTCAGATGTGGCATCACAAACCCCTAAAATGAATGAGGCAGGAACTGTCCCTCCACTTTAAGGCAGCGAAGATCAGAGCTTAGGGCTAATAGGGTTCCCTTAGTATCTGCCTCTGGAGCCTTGGGCTTTGGGGAATGATAGCCCTGAGTCTGAAGATGCTCCAGAGCACCAGCACTTCCCCTATGAGGCGTCTCATTCTTACCAGCTTCTGTAGAAGAGGAACAGAGCTATGGGTGATATTTTATAGGTGGCATCAAGTAGATTTCCTTTTTTCCTTTGATAGAGATATCTTTCTATAAATCCCAAACTAAAGCTCCTTTTGAGGAGCTTCAGAAGAACTCAGGTATTTTAGGGTTCCAGAGTGTGTGTCCTAGATGGCAGTCATTACCCAGATCCATGGCACGTCTCCTCTCCTGCACTCTAGCCGAGAAAAAGCTGTAAGGGAATGAACTTGATTTCACTGTATATACATGAGCCATCCTCCTAGACTGTAACCCCCAGGAGGCAGAGCTGGGAAAGCTAGGGTGACAGCTGGCACACGGCCCTCCTGTGCTTTTGCTGAGTGCTACCACTGTATTTGTGGCACTACCCTCTTCTCCCTTGTGTTCTTTGCCCCTTATGCCAAAATTACTGCTGTTGCCCAAAAAACAAACTCACAAGTTGGAAGAACCTACTCTAGGCTTGCTTTGCAGTGTTTGTCTCTCTCTGGTAACCTAATCTGTCTGTGCCTGTTGCTAATCTAGTGTTGGGAGGAAAACATTGCTTACTGTTGTTTATAATGTGCTTTTAATATAGAAACCCTCTTCTCCAAGTCTGTACATGCTTTGTTTCCAAACTTCTTATGCCTACTGCTATAGGTTGGTGGACTTGGCACAGGTTTCCCACCCTGGCCTCCTAGTACCTGCCCTGACTTTAAGAAAAGTTGAAACAACAACAGGTAGAGAAAGAAAAACCCCAAATGAGATATTTTCTCCTTGGACACAAGACCCTTAGTTGCAGGTTTTTTGGATACTTTCTTTGTTTGGAGGAATCCCTTTTACATTTCCTATAGAAGATAATAAGGGTTGTGGGGACTCAGAAGGGAAGAGAAGAGCTTTTCTTCTAGCACAGGCAGCAGAGGTGGGATGGAAATGGTGGTCTTAACTTTAAAAGCTGCCCATAGGCAGTTAGCAAGACAACCTTTGCATGATCACCATTAGGTTCCATAGTTTGGATGCTATATGGGCCAGCATAGCCATGCAATACAAGGGATTCCATGCAGTCCTGGGGTTCCTGCCTGATAGGATGAAGTTATGAAATCTCACTGCTTCCCAAGCCCTCTTCCCTTAGAGGCATTTCTGGAAAACCTCTTAGTAGAGCAAAGAGAATTGTGCAGTCCAGCTTAACTCCCCAACCCCTCCCCCAAGAGTCATAATTTGATGGTGTTGTGTAAATATTTATATGTACACACATGTGTATTTATATAGGTAGAATTTTATATATACAAGTAGATATTTATATATTGTGTCCTAAATAATTATAACCATAGTAATGAAGCTGTTTCTGAAGCTTCTTGTTCCTTGGTTCTGGAAACCAAGAGTTTTTCCAGTGGGGAAGTATGACACTGGCCTGACTTAGAGTTCTGGGGGGAGGATTGGGAGGGAACAGAGTAGCCCAGCACACCTGTGGAGGTGGAGA
Organism: Canis aureus; assembly: GCF_053574225.1. Taxonomy (NCBI): domain Eukaryota; kingdom Metazoa; phylum Chordata; class Mammalia; order Carnivora; family Canidae; genus Canis; species Canis aureus. The sequence goes on along the minus strand of NC_135635.1, from coordinate 46,548,971 downwards.
CTTTGGGGGCTGGAGCGGGGGGGAGCGGTATGTCAGGAAGTGAGCAGTACACAGCCTCAACCTCAGAAAGCTGACTGAGGAGCAGATTAGGAAAGCAGGGTTCTGTTGCTGCCAGACCCCCACAGAGCAGCAACTCCCTGCCCCATTTTGCTTCCAGACGTGTGAATCTATTATTACCCTGGGTTAGTTACTGTGGCTTCCTTCTGTGTCTCGGTGTTGGGTGTATTTCTGAAGGGCAGTGGACCATTCTTAGTCCCTCCTCATGGGCCTGACCAGTGAATGCAGGGGTTCCCTCTTTCCTGAACTGTTCAGCTTGGGGTGGAGGGCAGAGCAGGAGTAGGGGTGACACCAGCCAGGCTCCCACAGTGGCAATGCAGATGCCATAGCGGGGAGGCCATGCTGCACCAAGGATCACCTCACCTGTCCGCTTCTGGCCTTCCCTACAGCCTTTACTTTTGCCCTTGTTTTTAATCTGTGCTGTACGTTTTGGTGTGTCTGTGAGTTTTTTAATTTGATTGTGTAATTTTGTTTTTGCTGTTACTGTGAAACTAAGGTGTTGTGCTTTTAATTTTTTTAACAACTGTTACCATTCTTATTTAAGAGAATAAATTCCAAACAATCTTCAGGTTTCTGAGTTTTTCTTTTCCTTCCCTTTTTCCTGTTTGGAGGGTGGGATGGGGTCAGCTTAGATCTCAGGAGTGGGCCCAAAAGCCGTCATGCCTCATGACCGTCACTTCTGGGGTGGGGTCAGGAGAGAGAGTAGATATGTGAAATTGGGGAAATGGGGTGTTTGTACCTAAAATACAGATTGTCGTTAACAGACGGTCCTCTGTTCATGGGGTTGGTGCGGTGGAAGACATTTTGTTTTGTAGCAACTGTAGGTAGAAGGAGCAACAAGGCACCACCTGCACCCCACACCCAGTCAGCCAGCGTGAGGGACAAGACGGTGGAGCCCACATCTGCCTTGGGGACACAGAGCCAGACTCTGGCTGGCTGCTGTGGTGCGCTGGGAGCAGTTACATCTCCTTCCTCCCCTGCTTGGAGGCTTTTGCCTCAGGCACAGTGACCTCACTCCTGGTGACGCTGAAGGTTCTTGTTCTGTTCTCCCCCGCTGATGTCTCTGTCACGCTGTCTTTGCTGTGACCTGGACGCTGAGCTTAGATATCCAGTTGAAGCCAGGAGAGATGAGCCTGTTTCCTTCTCACACGCTGCTGTGACCTCAGCAGTGCTGGCCTCTTACGCTGTGTGGGCATGCCGACCACGATGGTAAGCCCAGCTTTGGCGCTAAATTGGGCCCCAAGGGGGCACCTGGTGGGGAGCACTCAGCTGCCACTGGCTGTAGGAAATTGGGTGTCGCTTGTGCAAAGGCCTACCTGGCCGCCTCTAATGCTGAAGCGGCCCCGTTAAGACTCAGAGTTCTCAGGCTTACCCACAGAGTAGAGAAATAGTGCTGAGTTTTCTTGGCCTTCTGGATTATCAGCCTTCCTGTCAGGAAGGGTCTGCGTCCATACTGTCAGAACACTGAACCATTTCATTCTCAAAGCATTGCTGCTTCAGACTCTACCCCAGCAGAGTCTGAGTGACCTGTCTTGGCCTTTGCTCATTCCCATGCCCTAACCCCAAATCTGCAGGCTGTTTTTCCCCTTCCTTTGAACTAAGTCAGTGTCTGGTGCCTACAAAAGGTTAGGAGAAAAAGAATGAGTGTGGGGGATGCAGTAAGCCACAGTTAATAAATTAACTGAGAATCAATAAGGATAGATACACGTATATAATTTTCAAATTTTAGGCCTTTGCTCCTGCTGCCTTTCCCATGCCCCAGCAATAAAGGGGAAGAGAGCCAGCACTACTTAGCACAGTGTACTGAAGCATCTTACAGGAAGGTGGTAACAACTGACATGATTCTGTGTCACCCCTTATGAAGACCCTAGGCAATTACCTTTGGGTCTCGTTTCTTCTGGAAAGTTCTTGAAATCCATTCTCTCACTTTGGGGGGGGGGGGGGTGTTTGTTTTTTTGTGTTTTTCTTTTTTTCATAAATTCCCTGTAGGTGTCCCAAATTCAGATACTCCCTAGGAGTGAAAGCAGTATGGGCAATTAAAATGAGCCACTCTCTATTTTCATACTGAAAAATAGGGCAAGATCATGCCATGTGGGCCCAGATCCCTTAGATTCCCCCCTTGACGTACAAATAGAAGAAAAATGCCCATGTGGGGCTGTCTTAAATGTAACAGCCAGGCAGAGATTTCAGAAGAATGTCCGTGAATCCCAGTCTCTTTCACAAAGCGCCAAAACCTTACCAAGACCAGAACCAGCCCTTACTTTGGAACTCAGATCCAGCCAAGCATCCAGCAAGTGCCAACAAATAGGGGTTGCTTCCCCTCTCTCTCTCTCTCTCGTCACTGCCCACAATGCTCAGCTGTGTGTGTTGGCTGCTGATGCCTCTTCCTTCACAGTTGGTCCTTGTCTCTTCGGCACTTACGTTCTGGAGGGATAGGCTTTGGCGCAGAAGCACTTTCCATACGCCCAAGAAGGCAAGCAGGGCTCCAACATATGTGACTCTCCTTCAGTTACTTCCAGTTACTTTCACCAACCGCCTGAACACAATTTCCTTTTTTACTTCCCGTGGGCCAACTCCACATAGCTTTGTGTTGTTTATGAACACTTTTAATGTTTCCAAGGCATTTTGATGGGCCTTCAAGAAGGACAGTGGGCAAAAGGTTAAGTCACTGCTAACACCCAAACCCTAACTCGAGCTCACTGAACTCAACCTTGCCTTTGATGTTGTTCTTTTCCTCCCCACCTGTATGCACATGTACAGTCAGAGGACTCCCAAAATGTGAAGAGGCTTCCAGCCCTCACAGAGGCCCCTCATTAGCATGAAAGGGGGAGTTCTGGAAGCATTTCGACAGAAGGGGAGGCCAAGGCCCCAGCTCTGCCTGCAATAGAACAGTCTCTTGGGGCCCTGCTAGGATAATTACTAGAAAAATTCTTAAAATTGAGTCAGAATACCTATGGTCTCTGTGTTTCCTTCACTTTGTTCTCGCTTATTGTGCTTGCACATTAATCATATGAAAATGTTGCAGGTGTACTTAATCAGGGATTAAATTCCTTGTTCTGTACTTCTGTAAAATATCAGGATTGTTGCCATATTATCACTGTTATTTCATAGTGTAGCCTGATTTCGTTTAGGTACTTGCTGGGATTGTGGGCTTTTCGTAATGATTTTGTGGTAAGTCACCCTGTTGCCAGAAGACTTTACACTGGGGCCATCTGCCTCTCTGAAGGTTCAGAAACTGCCTTCGCTGCACCCTCTGTCCTGGTGTTACTGGGCTTCCACAAGAGCCAACTGAAAAAGATGAGTCCAGTTAAAAGGGTAAGGGCTCCAAGTTCAGTTACTAAAGACCACCGTTAACAGGCAAGGGCCTATGGGCACCAGAAGAACTCAGGACCTCAGTGAGTTTTTGTTTCCTCGATGAACATGACAAAACCAGAGCTGTTTCACTGGCAAGACCTAAATACCTCTTTTCCTTCAGTTCTCATGTTCTTTTAAAGTTAATAAAGCCAGCAACACTACCCTCCCTGGAATTTACTTCATAATCCTCTTGACATCTGGTAGCTGCTCAGAGATCAAACCTGAAACTAAAAAATATGATTAGATGGACTCTAACTGGAAACTTAGGGAGAAGACTTTATCTCCAAAAGCTAAACCACAGTGGGATTCTTGGACTGAGCTCAACCCCTTAACCAAAGAGTAGCTGGTATTGATTATAAAAGGATTATAACAGCCCATTTATTCTTTTTTTTAAAGTTACTTAACATTTTTTATTTTTATTTATTTTTTACTTAAATTCAATTAATTAACATATGGTGTATTACTAGTTTCAGAGGTAGAGGTCTGTGATTCATCAGTCTTATAACACCCAGTGCTCATTCCATCATGTGCCCTCCTTCATGCCCATCACCCAGTTCCCCCTTCCCCCAGCAACACTCAGTTTGTTTCCTATGATTAAGAGCCTCTAATTGTTCTTATTTCTCTGTTTTCTAGAAAGTCAGGATCTAAAAAGATTAGGTTAGAGAGAGACCAGCTATAAAATTTCCCTCCCACCATTTAAACAACAAGAGACTTATTTGAGTTAGTAGTTTCTTCTTTTAAAAGTAAATATTCTCAAGGCACCTGGGCGGTGCAGTCAATTAAGCATCTAACTCTTGGCTCTGGCTCAGGTCAAGCTTGAGCCCTGTGCCTGGGTCCATACTCAGCGTGGAGTCTGCCTGACCTACTCTCTTCCTCTCCGCCTGCCTCCCCCGCCCCCAACTCATGCTCATGCTCTCTGTGTCTCTCTCAAACAAATAAATATTTTTTTAAAAAAAGTAAATGCTCTCTTCTAAATTTTAGTCGAATGTGAGTTATTCTGAACCAGCTATTTGTCCATCTTTTAGATGGTTCATGTTCTTGGGGAAGGAATTAGCATTGGTAGAAAAGCCTAACGGCATTGGGATACAGGATACAGGGAAAGTGACTCTAGGGCCGGCTAAAGGTCAGTGAGGGGCTTTGTAACCTCAGAGAAGTAGGTGGCACTGGGTGTCTGGGGTAACCATGGCACCAGGGAATTGACAGGCTGCAGGAGTTAACAGCCAAAGTCTTAAAGGCTTTGCTGTATTGCTGAGAGCTGGCAACCATCCTCCATGCTGCTGAAAGCATTGTACCAAAGGGCTGGCACAATATTTGTAATGAAGGGAGCCCCCTTCTCTGCTGAAGGCTTTTCCTCAAATAAAAATAGAGATTAAAACTTGAAGTATGTTATCTCCTGTTGTTTCTCCCATGTGATTAATACTGGTTAATTTACCATCATAGTCTTTGTGGTACTAACTCATAGAAAATAATGTAGGAAGACACAGTAGTGATAATAATTAATAATAACGTAGCACTTCCTGTGTACTAGGCATTGTCTAGGAGCTTTATTGTTGCAGTCATGTAATCTGCACAGTAGCCTATGAAGGAAGTATCATTCTACACCCAAGAAAATAGGCACACAGAAGTCAAACAGACTTGGTCAAGGCCACATAAGTAATCAATGCAGTCAGGATAGACTCTAAGCACAAGATAGGAGAGTGTGCTGTGTGTGTGTGTGTGTGTGTGTCAAATAAGTCAAATCTTTTTAAAATAAAATCTTTTCAAAAATAAGATACTAAAGAGAAAAGGGTTTCATCACTGATGTGTGAGGAGCAAAAGTCATCAAAAGTCATCAAAAGAAATTGAGGAAAGGCATAATAATCGACTAAGTAATATGAAGTGGACTCCCTCTTCATTTTCCACATGTCAGCTCTCTTTGCTCATTACAAGTAAAATTATGCCTAAAGCTGCATTATTGAGAATAAGCCCAGGGGCGCTTGGGTGGCTCCGTTGGTTGATGGTTGAGCTGTTTGATGGTTGAGCGGCTGCCCTTTCGCTTAGGTTATGATCTTAGGGTCCTAAGATCAACCCCACATCGGACCCCCTGCGGAGCAGAGAATCTTCTCCCTCTGCCTCTGCCCCTCCCCCCTCCCTTGTGCTCTCTGGGTAGCTCTCTTTCTCTCTCTCAAATAAATAAAATCTTAAAAAAAAAAAAAAGAAGAAGAAGAAGAAGAATCCCAGAACTATGGGCTTCTGTGTCTCTCCAAATGGGAACATACCCTTCCCACAGCCTAGAGGAGATAGATTCTGTTCGGGCGGACCATTAATTGTTGTTCTCTGGGCCCCAGTGTAACTGCTTCTCACTTATAGATATATCAGCTTATCTGTCTCTGCTATCTCGTTTTATTGTACTTTTTATTTTAAAAGGCCCCATTACCCACCATTTGCTTCAACGTGGATGGAACTGGAGGGTATTATGCTGAGTGAAATAAGTCAATCAGAGAAGGACAAACATTATATGGTCTCATTCATTTGGGGAATATAAATAATAGTGAAAGGGAATAGAAGGGAAGGGAGAAGAAATGTGTGGGAAATATCAGAAAGGGAGACAGAACATAAAGACTCCTTTTTTTTTTTTTTAAAGATTTTATTTATTTATTCATGATAGTCACAGAGAGAGAGAGAGAGGCAGAGACACAGGCAGAGGGAGAAGCGGGCTCCATGCACCGGGAGCCCGACGTGGGATTCGATCCCGAGTCTCCAGGATCGCGCCCTGGGCCAAAGGCAGGCGCCAAACCGCTGCGCCACCCAGGGATCCCAGAACATAAAGACTCCTAACTCTGGGAAACGAACTAGGGATGGTGGAAGGGGAGGAGGGCGGGGGGTGGGGGTGAATGGGTGACGGGCACTGAGGGGGGCACTTGACAGGATGAGCACTGGGTGTTATTCTGTATGCTGGCAAATTGAACACCAATAAAAAACAAATATTATTTTTAAAAAATAAATAAATAAATAGCCCCATTATGGTTGACCTGACCAACATTTTCATTCTCTTACTGCTCACAGTCTTCATAGGAGACTACCCTCATCCTGGGTAGACTGTGGGTGTGAGGGAAGAGAGGCATGATGGTATGCCTCTTTTTGCACTGACAGTTTGAGCAGAGTCACCTGTGACATCAAAGAGAAACAGGGAAGTTCTTATCCATGTTTGGGCTACTTTTGGACCCAACTCACATGTAAAATGTAAAATGACTGACTTTTAAATCTTTGGGTTAAATGTGCACATCATTCCAGGTGAGCAGTTTGGTTTTGCCCTGTTGTATAAAATTTGGTTCAGGCACAGAAATGATTTCAAGAGGTCTCTTGAGGGTGTATAGACACAGCTTTGGAAAGGCTTGCCAGGACAGGGAGCTCATAGAGCTCATAGATAGGATGTGTTTGGTAAGTGAGAAAAAAAAAAAGATGTGTTTTCCACGTTGTGTCTTCAAGTCCAGTTTTTCCCTGGGTTTAGTGAGAGGTCTGCCCATAATGTGTCACAGGGCTATTGCGGCTGTCAGCAGGCTACTAGTATCCAGCTGGGAAAAAGTGGGTGAAAGAAGTTAAGAAAACACATTTTTTGGTCTCCTTTAATTCCTACTAATAGGATTCACACCCAAGACAAGTGTGGACGGTGTAGGAGTATATGTAGATTGTCCTTGAATGGCACTGCCAAGGATGAGCAGGGTCACTTTGTAAGTGGAGTTGTACCATAAGATGATGAAAAGTCCAGATGTCTCATGCAGTGACTTATGGTACCTCTGCCCAGTGTATGCGTTTGGAACTAACTCCTCACTCAGCATCTGAACAACTTCCTGAGATTCCCTCTCTGTGGGCAACATGCCAAGAGCTCTCTGTTCAGCATGGCAGTTCTCAATTGATCCTTCATAAATTGTGCTTCCATAGGTCAAGATGTCATCATGTCTTGGCAGCAGATATGAAGATTCATGGGCTCACAATTCTGTGTTCTTAATGCACCCAGCCCAGTCAAACCACAGTCAAGAGTATTTGGTGGATTGGTTGGCCTGTTGGTGAGAGAGATTAGAGATAGTCTGATATAACTTCTATATCAGACTTCTATATATAACTTCTATATAAGCTTGTCACCGTTGACATTTTGGGCTGGATATCTCTTTGTTGTGAAAGGTTGTCCTATCCATCGTAGGATATGTGGCAGTATTCCTGGCCTCTACCCATTAGATATCAGTACACCACCCCCCTCCCCAGGTGATGACCAAAGCTGTCTCCAGCCATTGCCAAATCATCACTGAGGAAAAAAACCACCCCAAAAGGAGAACAAGCATGACACAGACATACAATTAATGTCAATTTTATTGTACCCATTGGGAGATCAGGAAAGAGAGTGAGCAAGAATAATGTAAGTGATACAGAACCGTATTGGAGCCTTACAGGAATCTCTAAATCTTACCGCCTACCCCTGTGAAAATCCTGAGCACCCACATCCCAACAGTGTACTTATTCACAAGCGTGTACCCGCCCTCCAATAGTGTATGTGCTATCAGACATTTACAAAACATCTTAGAAAGGAGTGTCAAAAACAAATCAAGGATGAAGGTCTAGTGTTTTTCTTCTCTACCTCAAGAATTAATTGTCCCTGCACCCTTAGCATGTACTCATCCTTCTGTGAAGACCACAGCCTCGGGCTGGGTCTAATGGAACAAGCATAGTGCTTATAAACAAAAGATGCTAATTTGAGTTCCAAGTCTGCAGCCTCCTACCCTGGTCATCTTTGGTCATTAACCTCTCTGAGCCTCCATTTCCCTAACTTAGGAAATTGTAAGATGAAAAACATACGACCTGTTTCTCTCTACTTCATAAGGTTGTTGTAAAGAGCAAATAAGCTAAAATGTATGGACATTTGATATTTAAAAGCATTACAGGAATATCAAATATTATTATCATTGGCAGGGATTTCAGAAAATTCTAGAGTAATTGGAGTGAGACAGAGAGTTAGGACTATTTCTGCTCACTCACTCACTCAGTGATGGCCTACTGCTCTGGCCTGTGCATCCTGTGGGGTTGAGACAAAAAGGTCCATTGGGTTGTGTCCTAACTGGCAGAGGTTTAGGGGAATAGAACAGTAAGAAGGGCTTGCCTCTCTCTAGTTTTCTGCAGAATGGACTGCGGGAAGTTGACCACCAAATGCCAGCTTTTTTTGAAGCATTGTTAAGTCTCTGCAAGTGCTTGGCTAAATTTGGCATTGCTTTTTTCTCAGCCTGCATGGATGGGATGTGAAGTCACCTACTAATTCCATGATACCCTGGGAGTTCTTCACTATAGTAACAAAAGTAAAAACAATCCTAGATAGGGTTTACATTAAACTACATTTTTAACACCTAACTCAAAAGTCAGGACTGAGCAGATATCAGCCCTATCTTAGACAGAATTAGAGTTACATGTGGTCCAAGGGGCTTGTTTGCATCTCTGCTAGTTTGACCCAGAACCCACGACCCCCACGGGCCTCGGAGCCACCTCCTGACCCATTTGCAGTAGAGGGGGTCAGATTTCTTCTTGAAATCAGTGCACAGATGGGCATTTTGTGGGTATCATAGAGCATCAGTCATTAGCAGGGGTTCTCTGAGTCTGGGTCCATGTGCCCCTTCCTATTCCATCAGGGATGGACAGATACTTCTAGGGCATCTTTCCCCAGACACTAATCTTTCTTTTGAGGCCAGGTCTCCATGACCTTCAAACAGATGAAAACAAGGGTGTAACCATTATAGATACAAGTCTCAAATGGGCCGGGGTGGGGGGGGGTGGGGGGTGGGGGGGCGGGGGGCAGCCCTGGTGGCTCAGCGGTTTAGCACCGCCTTCAGCCCAGGGTGTGATCCTGGAGACCCAGAATCCAGTCCCACGTCAGGCTTCCTGCATGGGGCCTGCTTCTCCCTCTGCCTCTCTCTTTCTTGGTCTCTCATGAATAAGTGGATAGAATCTTTAAAAAAAAAACAAAAAACAAAAAAACAAGTCTCAAATGGTAGCTGTAGGCATTGCCTGAGGGGATTTTAGTTCGCTTCCAAAAACGTATCTTCTGCTAGCTAAGGGAATGCTGTTTATGAGGTTTTGTATCTTTTAAGAGGGAACCTATCTGAGACTTTCACAGGGATGTGGGTTTGTCCTATTGCTAGTCTGATTATGGGCACAGCCCCAAGAAGTTGAATATCACTTTCCTGACTGAGCAGCTGGCCATGTGTAGGCCACCTCAGAGCCAGCTTTGGACACACTCTTGACTTTAGTGCCACTGGCCCTCTGCTCTGGAAAGTAGGAGTGATTAGAATTTAAAGCGGGCATCTTGGGAAAAGCATAGTTTGTAGTGCCTCACTTATGGATTCGTGGTCCTTCTCTGCCTTTCTGCCTCTCCCCTCTGCCTGTTGTTACTGGGTCTGGTTGTCCAGTTAGCAAGCTGCTGCCTAGAACTAGACCACTCTGCTGTGAAATGCACTCATCACTTCTGGCCATCAGATTCTTTGAGATAGTATCTTTTCAGAGTCTTGACTCGTGGCCTTTTAAGACATTGGCAACTTCATAGGAATTTCTCTTTCTCAGGTGCTAAGGGAGCAGTTGCTGTGTTGTACACGTGACCCCTTTCACAGGGTGGTATCTCCCATTTTTCTTGAGACCCTGCAATGGCATCAAGCTGCTTGGGAGACAGAGACCTTAGAGTTTCTGCATTAATGGGGTGCCTGGATGGCTCTGTCAGTTGGGCATCTGCCTGTGGCTCGGGTCATGGTCCCAGGGTCCTGGGGTCAAGAACCACATGGGGCTCCCTGCTCAGCAAGGAGCCTCCTCCCTCTGCCACTGCTGCTCCCCCCACTCGTGCTCTCTCCCGACCAAGTGATTAAAAAAATAAAATCTTTAAAAATAATAATAACATTATTTTTTAACATTAGTAAATGAACTTAAGGGCAAAAGTGTCATGGAATCACATGGACCAAGAGCAAAGATTATGGTGGAGAAAGGGCTCAGTACCTGCTAAAGGGAAGGCACGTGCCCTCAGCATTCCTGAGAGACAGTGTCTCAGTCTTCCTGAGCCCAGATTCCCATGTGGGTGGTTTTTTTCTGCTGCTATTCTGATTTGTTCCCTGTTGGGTTTTTCCTTTCTTAGCTTCTGTCGTGTAATATTTAGCACAGAAATTCCAAACTCCTGGTAATTAGATATCTCCAAAGCAAATGAGCTTCCCCTTAAATCCATATAACCTACTTTTCTCTGCCCCACATAAAAATACAGTTACCCCAAATGAAGAATAAATCGTTCCTGTGTTAGGGGCAATTAACAATCCCTCCTGCCTGGCTTAGTGGAAGGAGCCCAAGCTTTGGAGTAATACAGCCCTGGGTTTAGTCTTGGATCTGCCTCATTTGTACCTTTAGGCCTGTTTCTCAACATCACAGAGACTCAGGACCCTCAATGTAATAGGAGTCATAACGGTGATTGGCAAGAATATTGTGGTGCTCACTGGCCACTATGAACAGCATAGTGGTCAAAGTGCCTGACACAGGTGGTTGGCTTTATTCCTTCATGCCTACTTTACAAGCCGATTCCCTGCCCGCTGGAAGCCCGAGAAGAGTCTGTCGGGTAGATGTGTAAGGACAAAAGCCACCTTGCCCAAAGAGTGAAAGCAGGAGGATGGGACACCTGGGTGGCTCAGTGGTTAGGCGGCTGCCTTCGGCTAAGGTTGTGATCCCCGGGTCCAGGATCAGGTCCCACATTGGGCTCCCTGCATGGCATGGAACCTGCTTCTCCTTCTGCCTATGTCTCTGCCTCTCTCTCTCTTTCTCTCTCTCTCTCTCTCTCTCATAAATAAATCTTAAAAAAAAAAAAAGGCAGGAGGATCCCTTTCCATGTATAGCTGCAGAGCTTGCAAAGTGGTTAGAACCCTCTTAGAATGAGAAATCTCTGTAAGTGGGATTAAAAAAATTGGAGCCCAGTCAGGCAGAGCCTGCTAAGGCAAATGAAATGAACTGCGGGGCTAAAGAGGAGGAGAACCCAAATTGGTGGTCCCCGGCATCAACTAATAAGCAAAGAAAAGCCTTTTATAAAATGCGGGGCCTTTAATGTAACCCTAGTCGATCTTTCCTCCCTGGATTGGGGTCTAGGCTGGGAGTGACCTAACCCTATCACAGACACTAGGTTGCATTGTCCAGCTTGACTAGAGCAGTGAGGAGGTCCCTAAGGCAAATAGCCAGCTCCATTATTTTGTTTCTAAGCCAAGATGACACTGAACTTCCAGCCACTAAGCAACAACACATATAGGAACTTCAGCTCAAAGCAAAATGGAAGAAGTAGATTAATATCCATGATGACTCCTAATTATGATCAGCCCAGCTCAGGTTATCCGGGTCCAACTGCTACCTAATTCATTCCAAAAGGAAGCAGGGCCCAAGACTCAGGCTGTATCCCACGGAGGAAAATGTCTCTGGGCTGGGCAGGGTGACTGCTTTAGACCATCCACCACTTCAGATGGCTTCATCCCTAATTCCCAGTATATGAGAAAGCACTGAGAATGTAGTTTCCAACAAGAGCAGGGAGAAAACACAATTAAGGCACAGATTCCCCCCTCAGAGCTTTGTAAGGATTGGAGTTCTGTGCATGGAGGGGGACACTGATTTCCCAGAGTGATTTTGTGAATGTTTCTGAGACCAGTGAACAGGGCACCATAAGTCACTTTGACCAATTTTTGCAGTGGATCCAGGAATTTAGGTTTCTACTGCCAGCCTGGTAACTCTTCCTTCAGGAGGCTTCATCTTTCTCAACACCTCCTTGAGACTTGGTAGATCAGACCTAGTCCATAGCTCGGTGGCTTGCTTTCATCCAAGATCGTGGACAGGCAAGGCTTTGGGCAGATGTGTGAGGAGGCCATCTGAAATGACTTTAGTTAATCTTCCTTAAAAAAGGAATTGCAACAAAAATATCTAGTAACTTACTAAGGGATAACAAAAGTCAGAAAGGGCAACCTGGGGGTACCCAGGGGGGCTCAGCGGTTGAGCGTCTGCCTTTGGCCAAGGGTGTGATTGTGGGGTCCTGGGATCGAGTCCTGCATCGGGCTCCCTGCATGGAACCTGCTTCTCCCTCTGCCTGTGTCTCAGCCTCTCTCTCTCTGTCGCTCTCTGTCACTCATGAATGAATAAATAAACTCAAAAGAAAGAAAGAAAAAGAAAGAAAGGAAGGAAGGAAGAAAGAAAGAGAGAGAAAGAAGGAAGGGAGGGAGGGAGGAAGGGAGGAAGGAAGGAAGGAAGGAAGGAAGGAAGGAAGGAAGGAAGGAAGGAAGGAAGGAAGGAGAAAGAAAGAAGGAAAGAGCAACGTGAGGGAGAATCTCTGTATTCCAGAGTGACCAAGAGTGCTTTTCTCCTCAAATGGCACTGATTATTTCCAGTCCTGGGCCATTTCTTATGAGAACATGGCCATAGTTGACAGCTTTAGACACTCGAGGTCATCAGTCTCTTGCAGCAGATAGGTGACACCCATAACATCAGAGGGCAGGCTCCCCAAGGGCAGGACCCTTGCCTGTGTTGTCCACTGGGTGACTGAGCACCTAGCCCAGTGCCTGGCCGGAAGTAGCTCTTCAATAAATAATTGTGTAACGATTATGGTTGAATGAATGAATCCAAGCATCCATTCAACTAACAGACCTGGAAAAGAGGATGAAAATTAATCCTCAATCCCAGTCCACTGTGCCTTTTCCTAAGTCCTTTTTAGACTTTCAGATTTCATTCAAGCTTTCCCAAGCTTGTAAAGAAGGAAAGAAAAAGGGAATGGGGGAATAGGCCAGAAATGAGTATGAGGAGCGAGGCCCCTCAGCTGTTCCAGTCTCCTAGGTGACACCCTCACAGTTGCCTGAAGCCCCACAGTGTGCCGAGCAGCGGGCTCCACCTCCTCCCAGGGCTTCGCTGCCACTGCTGGAGGGAAAGGGGAAGAAGACCTGTCTGCAGAGGACTAGAGTGGGGGGCGGGCGCCTCTGCAGTGTCATCTGTGTCCCTCACAGCCCTCTGGGAATCAGACACACACAAATAGAGACTTTTTGGCAGCTCTTGAACATCAGCTGAGAGCAGGTTGTCCTGGTAGGAAAAATATTTCTTTCAGGATGATATATGGAGCTCATGCAGGCAGTGACTGTTCCAAAACAGAGTCCTTAGGTCAGGCCCAGAGCCTTTTTCCTATTTAGGATATGACCCAGATCCTGGGAGCTGTTTCCTTTTGGTATGCGTGAAGCTGGGCTTGACGCATACAAGCCCAGTGACCTGAGATGTGCCTGCCCTGACTTAGTGCAGACTCGGCCTCGAAAATGATTCCAGATCTCCCATTTCCTCTGAGGTGGAAAGTCCCTGTGCAGTCGGCTGAAAGCACGTGAAGTGGGGAGGCCCAGGTAGGTGGGCTCCAGCCAGACGGCCTCACCCCACTGCTTACATTCTCACTGGCCAAAGCCACATCTGTCAGCCCTCCTAGAGCCTCTGCTCCCACATGCCCTTCTGTTAGCTGACAGAGGGACAATCCAGGGGACAAGGGGGAGGTGCTGAGTCTGCCACTGTGTCACAGCCACTGTCTGGGCCTCTTCCACACTCCCCTCCTTTGATGGCTTAGCTTATCATCACCACCTAGTTAATCTAGCACATGGCCCCCTGCTCACCACAAAAGCAAGCATATGATGTGGATTTCTTTGTTTTTAACATCCCATGGCATTTTGAGGTTATGGGCTAGGGATGCTAAACATATTTTGGTAGTCGGTGAATTCTGGGTACTTGCCAAGTACCCTCTGAAGTACCACTTTCCCTTTGGGAAAACGAAACCTCCATGGGGACTTGACCCTAAAGGGAATGTCCTGTGGTGCTCTTGTTGCTCAGAGCTCTGGGCGAGTCTAGCTCCGTGGTTACGGACCCTGTGGGCGCAGAGAAGACTGAGACAGGGAGGTGACTACTGATTCCACCTCAATTCTTAAGAAATCTCCAATGGGACCCTCCTAACAGTTTTCATGAAAAAGCATCCTTTCTCTGTGGGACTGATGTGTGAATGATCTGAGTAGTTCTGAGAGCCTCTCATTTCTTTTTTGTCAATTGTGGCCAAGCTGAGAATCAAGTCAACATTTCTCTTCTCCAAAGCCCCACACTCTGGGTTTTGGCTGCCAAGTTCTATTGCTTGATGATCTATTAGTCTGCAGAGCTTATAGAAACTCCGGAGAAGTAACTCTGGAAGGAAGACAGAATGTCATTCCAAATGCCAGATTCTGTGCTCTAAGACACTTTCATGAAGTTCTGTGACCTTCATCTTAAAAATTATGGTGGGGAGGAGATCCTGGTGGGGAAAGTTGTCTTCTTCTCTTCACATCATAAATCCAGGAATAGCATGGTAGTCTTTTGAATTCATGCTGTCTTCCTTGGATTCAGGTCTTGGCTCCACTGCTTACTAGCTGTATGACCTGGGGCAAGTCGCTTAATGTCTCTGAATTTCAGCTACCTCATTTGCAAGCTATTTACCTATCTCATGGAATTTCTTTATTTTCTTTAATATTTTATTTATTTATTCATGAGAGACACACACACACACACACACACACACAGAGGCAGAGACACAGGCAAAGGGAGAAGCAGGCCCCATGCAGGGAGCCCGACGTGGGACTCAATCCCGGGTCTCCAGGATCATGGCCTGGGTCGAAGGCAGTGCTAAACCGCTGAGCCACCCGGGCTGCCCATGGAATTTCTTTAAAGCTGCTAGGCTAACTCCATATTCCTCCAGAACGTCTTCCTTGACTCCCCTGGTCAGAGCTACCTTTTTATGTACTCCCATAGTACCACACGCAGGCTACTATGCCCCATAATACTTGGTACATCATACTGAAATGATTCTTGTGCGGGACTGTCTCTTCTGTGACTAGCCTGCAGCTCTTTAAGAGTATAAAGTGTTTTAATCTGCTTTGTTTCCTGAGGTTCTAGTAGAATTTCTGGCCAATGGGATGGTTTTTACCCGCTAAAAACAGACATCGTTTCTTGAGTATTCCTCTACATGAGTGTCTCTGTTCACTCTACCTTGAAACTGCTTGTATCTGAATTGATGAGTGTTAGTTGTTTCCTTGAAGTGATCATTCTTATTCTGTTGTTCTTTCCCTATCTAAAAGATATACTGGTTTTTATTCTTTATCTTTGGAGTTCCCCAAAACTATATTTGGGTAATGGCCAAAATAAATTCACATTTATTTCATGAAAGTGAAATAGTAATATCTGCTTTCTGCTTATGGGTAGTTTGTCAAAAATATATGATGGGAAGGAAAGAATCAGATGATATTATAGTCAGGGGATCCTTAGCCTTCTCATATTTATCATGTTGGGTTTTGATGAGGGGAAGGAGCAAGAGAGTACAGGAGGACTGATGTTTGGAAACAACAGACTAGTGCAGTTAGAGCCTGTGCGCTCCAAGGGCTGGTGGCAGCAGGGGGCAGGTTTAGGGGATGCTGTGGCAGTAGCCACCTGCTGTGCTCCCTGTGTCTTTTTTGCTATTACCTGGAATCCACATATTTCCTAATCTTCCAGATGCCCTGGTCCTGGATCATAGCTTACACTTTTAGGGCCCTGAGCTCAGTGTTGAAGAATGGACCAGGGATGTGTAAAATGTCCCAACTGGGGTTTCAAAAACTAGAACAGGTGGACATTGCACAGGGCCCTTGGGAGCCCAAGGATTCATGCTCTGACCCCATCATTAGACATTTACCTAAATTTATAGATGAACAGGCCCTGGGTCTTGCTTTTCAGTAAAGATTATCTAGTAAATTTGAAAGATGCTATTTGGTGGAAGATCCAGATAATTCCAACAGATGCACTAAGACTATTCTGTGGCTGCCTGAACTCACAAAAAGTTCTTTTAATGACAGTACAGAGAGGTCTAGAACGTTGTACACAACAAAAGTACCAGGATTCCAGAAGATTCTCTGCACAACTGTCATGTCACAAAAATTACTAAATCAGTATTCCCATCCCGTTTCTTTAGTCCTTCATCCCAGAGATTCTGACTTTCCCCTGATAGACCACCTGTCACCCAACACTGGGTTGATATGATACTGCCTACCAAAACCCAGTGTTCTCTCTTAGAGCTTAGAATGGCACCGAAGGCCCCATGGGCTCTGTTCTCATCCCAGTCTCTTTCTCTTCTCTACCACTTTGAGTATACTGCTACTAGAAGATCTAGTAATACCAAGCTGTTGTTACGTATCAGTATACCTTAACCAGTGCTGTTCCCTCTGCCCAGAACTCCTTTGTCGAGTAACTGTTGTTTGCAATCCAAAGCAAATGGTTACAGCACACCTATGCAAAAATACGCACAAACTGGTGCTAAGAATGTTACTGGACATCAGTTGTGTCACTAAATTTGTATTTGCTGAATACTGCCCACATACTGGGTTTACGTAGAAGAGGAAAATGATAGGTTCAGGGCACATACCTGTGTGTGTGTGTGTGTGTGTGTGTATGGACCTAATTTCATCCCATATAAATAATAATCCTAGAGTTGAGGGTTGTCCTCATTTATAGATCAGGAAATGAGCTCTTGGTAGTTATAATTTTCCTTGGAGCCTTCAGCTGGTCACTGGTGGAGTACAGTGTCTCACCTGGATTTGTCTGACTCTAGATCTAAACCTATATCACATGACAGTGAAGATGTTAAAGCATAAATATGATAGGTTAGAAAGATTCTAACCAAATCTGGGATAAAAAGTTACATCAAAAAAAAAAATGATGAAGGAGATAATAAGGAGAGAGGAGGGATCCTTATAGATTAAAGGTGATGAAGGAAACATAACAAATATGACACTTAAGTTTTTCAAAATCCATGAGTCATGGTGGTTCTCAGAGAGAGAGAGAGAAATGGAAAGAGTTTTTTATAGAGAGAAGGAATGATACAACTTTTAAAATCCCCATGCGTCACTTGGATACTAAAACCCCTGGATAAAAGGACGGGGGACAGGAGAAGCCCCTGGTTTCTCTGTATCACCCCATGGTATCACAGCAGAAAGACGGCTGGGCACCCCTAACCGAGCAGCCAGGCTGGTGTCACCAAGAGTGAGACAGCCCCACTGTACCCCTCCTGTGTGCCATGGAAGGGGCACAGTGTCGCCCCCATGCTTCTTTTATTAAATAGGATGTGTTGACCATGATCCAGTCCTGAGGAGACACACAAATCCACAATGTAACAGTTCTGCAGCCTGGACACCTCACAGATCAGCCAAAAGCAATGCAAGGGCCGCGATTGGGTCCCGGATCATCGGCGGGGGGGTGGGGGTGGGAGTAGGGGTCGGGGGTTGAGGGGATGGGAGAAGCAGCGAGACTTGGTCGATAGGAGCCCTCCTTAGGGTCTCTCCTGAGTCCCTTTGACCCTCTCCCCCTCCCCACCCCTTCTCCCGACTGCACTTGGGTGCAGAGATGACCAAGGAGAGCAAGCTTGTGCTCCCCCAGAGGGGCAGGTGTGCTGTCTTGTTTCTCCTGCTGTACTCAGCCCTCACCTGGCTCCTGTGACCTGACTGACCTGCAGTCTGCCCCTTGTCCAGCTCCCTGGCCTGCACAGAAGGTCTGGCCCCCTTTCACAGAAACAGCAGTGGCTGCCTGAGACACCCAGCTACCCTGCTGTTAGCGCCGCCTCCCTCACCACACCCTTCCATCCCCAGTGCCTGTAGTCCTGCCCCATCCTTGGTCACAGGTCTTTCTGTTTTGCTTGTCCTGCAGGTTCAAGCGTGAATGGTGTGGAAGAGCCTAGCATTGCCAAGAGGCTCAGGGGCACTCCCGAGCGGATTGAGCTGGAGAACTACCGCCTGTCCGTGAAGCAGGCCGAGGAGCTGGAGGAGGTGCCCGAGGAGACACAGGCCGAGCACAACCTGAGCAGCGTGCTGGACACGGGGGCAGAGGAGGACGTGGCCAGCAGGTCAGCCTGTGCTTTGTCCTCGCGGGTCTTTCCCAGACAAACATCATGCCCTAGTGGGAGTAGGCAGCACTGGACGCCCAGTGAGGGCTCCGAGCCACACTATCGGGTGCCATGTACCAGTGGGGTGACACTAGGCAAGCTGTGTAACTTCTCTGTGCCTCCGTTTCCTCCTCTGTGAAATGTAGGCAGTACTGGGACTTTCCTCACAGAACTGGTATGAGGCTTAAATAGTATGAAGCATTTAAAACAGTGCATGGCACAGGTTGTGTTGATGGTGGTCGCCTTCCTTACAGCTGTGCATGGTGCCTGGCCAGGTACACAGGATTTCTGTCATCCTGGCAGGAATCCTAGGAAGTAGACTGGAGCATATATCTTGTTGCTCTATAATTGAGGAAACTTGCTGGTGATTTGTACTAGGATCAAGGATTGACTAAGACTCGAACTGAGATTTCCTAAATCGAAGTCTAGATTCTTCCTGTTTCCCCACTGCCTACTGGCCTCCCCTTTTGTAGTTCCCTGTCTCTTTGTCTCATTAGCTGGTGAGGATCACGACCCATGGGGCGTAATTCAAAGATTCAGTGAGTATTTCTTGAACACCTACCATGGCCTTAGCACTTTGCCATTTGTCGGAAAGGTAACAGAACAAAGGTAACAGTCCCCGGTCCTGTCCTCAGGTTGCTGCTTATGGGTTTCCTGGAGGGAAAGACAGACACAAAGGGCCAACAGTGCACCTGAGGCAGTACGCTGTGGGGGCAGGCAGTTCAGTGGTAGGAGCCTCAGGGTTGGAATCAGGGGTTCCTGTTGTGGCACCAGTTGGTTCTACAGTCTTGGGGAAGCCACCTCTCCATCCAGGCTTCTTCCTTCCTCCTCTAGGTAAAAAGAAGAGCAGAAAACTTAGGTACCAGAGGCTACACCCACAGCCAGTGGTTTTGTGCTTGGCCCTCCCAGTGTTTTAATTACATCTGAGTGACGACTGAGGGGGACACATGCCCTTCCGCCCCACAGAACTCCCTGGGTCCAATATCTTTGCCCTATGGCCTGGTTTTCCTTAGTGCCCAGGTTTTCCAGAGTCAGTACAGGACTCAGAGTGCTCCATGGAGCATTTTGGTGATCAGGGACACCAAAGAGAACAAGATAAAGACAGAGTAAAATCACTATTGCTCAGACTGCTGCAGGGCTTCTGGAGTAGGAGCACTTACCGTGTCTCCCAGCCTAGTGGAGGCTTTGCATTAACATGAGGCATACGCTAGGTGCTTTTTTGTCACCACAGTAAGGAAATGCGTGGGGGATAAAACAGAACTTTTATTATTACTACTATTTACTGAGTTCTGAGAATGTTCTTCAGAGGGTGTCTGCCGGGCAGAGCTCCTTGCACTTGCATTCTGTCACCTGAGACACACTTTGGATGAGCTGTTCCTTGGGCTGGACGCACAGGCAGCACATCTGGGCATTCCCAGGCAGCCTCCCCCTGGGTGCTTGCAGGGCAGAAGCCGTCCCTGCATTCACGTTATCTCAGAACTGCATCTCACCCAGAGCATCCACAGAGCACGCATGCCTGCTCTGTCCTGATGAGGGACAGCCCACTCTCTGCAGGGCTGATGGCTCAGCCTCACGGTAAGCATGCTCAGCTTACTTTCCTGCCTGATGACAAACGCCACTTGATATAAAGATAATTCCTGGACCTGCCCTGGAGTAGCTGGGCTTGGGGTGGAGACCAGGGGTACCTGCTTTTAACAAACAACCTGGGTGAGTCTTATCCATGTCCTAGTTTAGTCTACCCACGCAGAGACTGCTGGCCCAGACCTAATTAGCTCCATGACCCTTCCTTGGGGCACGGAGGGGGAGCATCTTCCAAAGGAGACCCTGGAAATAGTACTTTTATTTTCTCTGGGAGAGAACAGGTACCTGAAGACAAAAGAACACTAACTTTATTTTTTTTTTAAGATTTTATTTATTTATTCATGAGAGACCCACAAAGAGGCAGAGACACAGGCAGAGGGAGAAGCAGGCTTCCTGCAGGGAGCCCGATGTGGGACTCGATCCCGGGTCTCCAGGATCATGCCCTGGGTTGAAGGTAGACGCTCAACCGCTGAGCCACCCAGGTGTCCCAAGAACACTAACTACACTAACTTTATGATTTTAGTTTTGCTTTCTCCTGATCTCCTAGCTGGAAAACTTTGCCCTGGGGACTGAAGATGGCTTGCGCAGCACCCATCTGCTAAGGGCCTCCAGTGTTTGCATATCTCTGACCCTGCAGAAAAGTCAGGGAGGACTAGAGCCGATAGGTGCCCTTTCCAAATAGGGCGGCCTGGCTACAGAGGACTTCCCCAAAAGTCCTTGACAGGCTAGCCTGAAAGGGCTTGGCCCTCCTTCAAGGCTGACCACAGATAAGTGGAGATTCCTGACTGATCCTCTGTCTTCCTCACCCCTTCTCCAGCAGAGGCTATAACGTGAGCCATCACTGAGCAGGATACTGCTTTTAGCACAGATTAAACATCTATTGTGCAAAGATTGCTGGACAACATACATCTTCTCTTGCATCTGCTGAGCAATAGTGTTTACACCGTTGTCAGAGTGCACTCTCTGATTATGAGTGGATCCATTTAAAAATGAAAGCCATGATTCCCTATTTCCCTTGAACACCACCCGAGAACTTCAAGTGGTGTTTCAAAATTGCTGTCTGCCTCCTTCACAGTAGGGCCCACCCAGATTCCCAGGCTCCACTTTCTGAAGTTGGACCCAGGCAGGCAGGAGACAGCCCTTGTCTTATTCTTGGGTTTGCCACCCTGACAGCTGCTGGTGGCCAAAGAACTCTTGGGTTCTTGGTGAACGTCCAACAAGGCACAGTGTGACGGTGGTGTGAACATTGGTGGAAATCCTGACCTGTCACACCAATGATTCAACCTCTTTAAGCTTCAATGGCCTCATTGGTAAAAATGGGATATTATTGTGTCCTAGAGTCCTATCGTTACCGTGTCCTAGGGTTAATGTGCAATTAAGTGACCTAATTCATGTGAAGAGCCTTGTGCCGCTGGCACTTCATGGAGCTCAGTGAGTGTTTACCATCACTGTTGTTGCTGGCCTCTGCCCTTCCCCCTCCCCACATGACAGACCTCTGCTTGGCTCATTTAAGTGTGGAACAGATCTGGTTTTTTTTAGAATCCAGCCCATGTACCTGCTGCTCTTGCTTCCTCTTACCAGGCCCTGTCATAGCCTCAATGAGAGGGAACTCGGGGAAAGTGCTTTGAGATCACTGATTGGATATATGTTGTAGCAGGGAGGATTTTTGCAAGAGGCTCTTCTCACTGAAAGGGTCTGCTCCTAGTGATGGACTTCAGAGGCCTCATCTCTAGGACACCTGTGAATTTAGGTAGCAGCTTACCCTGGCTTTCTCTGGTTGTGCTCCATCCTTGTGTGTTTGGGCTATGCTAGGCACTGTGTGTACACAGTGCTAGGCACTGTGACGAGCACTACAACAAGCCAAGCAGACCTGGTCCCTGCTCTCAGAGAGAGTGCAGTCCAGGGGGCGCCTACCTATATCAGTCGAGGGGTTGGGGGTTGGGGGGCAATAGATTGGTTTGAATGCAAAAGCAGATACCAGTCATGATAGAGTGCTGATCTTGAGGACTGCATTTCCTGGCCTTCATCTCTCCTAGGAGGCTATAAATTGAAAGGTCACCCTCTTCCCAAAAGGGCAGAGCAGTTGGTTGTCTGTGTTGTGTCTTGTCCTGAGTAGGGATTCTCCCCACTTACAAAGTTTCTAGGCTGACATCCAAGTGGCAGAGGGTGGTCTGCCTCACTGTGGATTCCTCCTCTGCACCCTTCCTCCTAGCCTCTTCAGACCCAGAAACTCAGGTACTGGGAACAGCCAGAAAATGTAAAATGAGCCTTGAGGTTCTGAATTTACATTGTGAATCTTTCATGACGTTAGGATCCTGGTGAGACCAGGTCCAAGGTCCCTTGGAAATGGTGGTCCAGAAAAGAACAGTTAGCAACCCCTGTCTGTCTCTCTGTCCTTCACAAAGGGAGGGAGGCTGGTTTGCCTGTCGCAGATTTCCAGAAGCAACGTATCCAGGCTTCTCAGAAATGGACTGAAAGCTGGTAGCTTATGAAGAAGCAATGGTTTACCTTTCCACCCTATTTTTTTATGCTCCTGTGCTTCACTTACTGTTTTCCCGTGGTCCTTGGGCTGTCATGAAACTAGGCAGTGTGGCACTCATAGCAGCTATAAGTGAGGCCCCATTGCCCTTATCATAGAGTGGTCATTGCTTACATTACGTACAGTGCTGCCGCCCTCTTGACGTGGCACAGTCCAAGGAATCTGCTGTATGGAAGCCCCCTCCCAGGAAGCCACAGTGAGAGCCCGTTGAGCCTGCTGACCACTGGGGTAGCCTTTGTGGACCTGGCTAGGAGGGGAGGACAAGCAGGCCTGCCTTCTGCCCAAATTTACATTAAGATTTAAGATGGTGTAGAAAGTGTTCTTATCCTTATTTCATGTCTGAAATATATTAAGTGGTATACATTAGGTTACACATTATTATTAGTAAGAAAGTAAACAAATGACAACACAAAAGTAAGGTAAAAATAATACCTAACTAAATACTGAAAAATAGTCAAAATCCAGATGCCAGGCTTTCCATGGTCCAGATTCTTAGCTTTACTTGCCTTAAACTGCCTCCCCTCGACCCTCCATCCCACTACAGCTCTGCTCTACCTTACTTTATCATGCTGTGTTTGCTTCTTCTCTCCCCCTGAGAATAAGGATCTTTTGTGCCACCGTTGTATCCCCTGCAATGTCTAGGAAGTGCATTATAAGGAGAAGATGCTCAGTAAGTTTTAGTGGCTGAGTGAATGAAGTAATATTCACCAAAGTGAGCTCCTCACAGGAAGAAGCTGTCTCTGTTTATTTTTGTACCTATCTGGGTGAACTTTAATAGGTACTCAAAAATGTCCACTGAATGAAGGAAGAAATATGTAAATGAGTAAACAAATAGGTAAACAGCCGGTGTCTCAGAGTGTAACACAAACATGAAAAGCAAGCAGATCCCTAACCTTCACAACACTTCTACAAGGCAGGTGTTAGCTTTGCCTCCTGACTGCTGCGGATGCTGACGCTCAGGATGAGTAGTCAGCTCAGGGTCATACAGCTGGTAAGGAGCAGAGCCAGTGTGGCTCTGTGAGAACCAGGCACCTGGGAAGTCACGGGCATGCAGCCTTCCAGGCTGCCCTCACTCCTGACCTAGCTGAAGTGTGGGGATTCCCAAAACCACCCTCAAGTTCCTTGGTTCCTGAGAAGGATGCACAGGCTGATTAAAAGGTTTATACTGGTGGTTATGGTTTAATTACAGGGAAGGATACTGATTGAAATCAGCAGGTAAGGAAGCACACAGGGCAGAGTCCAAGAAAGTACAGATGCCGAGCCTCCAAGGTCCTCTCCCTGTAGGGGCAGGGAAGGGTTACTTTCCTTGTGTTAATGTGTGGCGAAGTCCCTATACTATTACTCATCCAAGCCTGGGTGTTCAGAGATTTATTGGGGCTCCATTACCTAGACATTGAATGACTCAATGTCTACATGGTGTGATTGAACTCAGTCTCCAGGCCAAGTAATCCTGCATGACTCAAACCTCCACCCCCAAATTGTTGGTCTTTCTGATGTGGTCAGCCCTCACCCCAATCACATTATTAGACTACCCACCATAACCCAAGGATCCCAGAGAAATAAAGCCATTCCCATTGGGCAGGACCTTCCAGGGACTTAGAGTTTATCTCCCAGGTGCTGAGACAAAGGCCAGACCTGTCTTTGAACAAGGTTAAATTCTCTACTGCACAGGTACCAGTAGCACTAGTAGTGGAATGTCCTTGACCTTAACACACTGTGTTCACTGATTCCCTCTCCACAGGCCCATTCTGAGTGGGGAGGGAGCACCCTGCCATCACAGGAAGGCAGGACTGGACATCCAGCCCATGCATGATGCTTCTGGGGTTAGAGGCTCTTCATGCCAGAGGTTGGACCATGCTTGACTGTAAAAGCCAAATTTCCTCCATCCCAGCCAACGACACGTTTCTCCCTGAGGGCAAAGCCCTCTCCTGGAAAAGGCTTTTGGGAAATTATCAGGCCATGAACCAGGCCTGGGAAACTTCCATTTATTCAGTGGTGTATGGGGATTTTCTCCTGAACTACAGCTCCATCGTACTCTGCCAGCAAGGGAGGAGGGTAAAAATGCTCTGGGGTGGTAGCCCTAAGGGTGGAGATCCAGGATTTTGGCTTGCAGGAGTCATGGCCAGCATCTTCTGACATCAAGTGCTGCTTCTCTGCCAAGCTGAGCTCTGGGCTCTGTGTAAGGGGAGAATGCTGGTGGGAAACGTGGCTGGTCGTCAAGGGTGGGAACCCCAGGGATGGGACATGTGTTTCCACCCTCTTCCCGTAGTCCCTGTACTATAACTTCAGTGAACAGTGCCTTTGCTGCATGTTAACTGTGTGTGCTCGTAGGACGCTGCTCCAGGCATGGCACACAGGGGGGCTTCAGGGAGACACTGTGGAATTGAACGTGCTGCCTTCCCTCCATCACACACGCCTTGATGGCCAGCCCATCTGTGGCTAAGACTTCATTTCAAGCCTCTTGGAGGCAGCTCTTCTTTCTTACCATGGTTCCCACGAGAGCCTTCCAACCCACCTGAGTCAAGTAGAATTGAGTTCCTCAAACCCAACAGTAGATCATGATGAAGGGAGACATTCTCTCCATGCTCCCTACTGTCTCTGAGGGCCTTTGACACTGGACTCAGTGTGGTTGCCACTCACTGAATAGAGACAACCCCAGACTGGGCTGTTGGCCTGTGTGGCTTTGTGTAGGGGTCACTCATATGTGTGTATTTCCTCTGGCCCTCTACTCACTCTCCTTCCCCTTTTTTGTCTTACCTGGGCAGCAAAGCACACCGCACCCCTCCATGTGTGTCCTCTCCCCCTTCCCGCCCAGCAGTTGCTTTGCTGGGACATTTTGCCTCTGGCTGTGATTTTCAACTGTCTCCTCAGTTTTTATCATTCCCTCACTCTGGTTGTGTGGTTGTTTCCCCACAGCAGTTCTGAGTCAGAGATGGAGGAAGAGGAGGAAGAAGAGCCTCCTCTGCCCACTTCGGACCTGGGCGGTGTTCCTTGGAAGGAGGCCGTGAGGATCCATGCTCTTCTGAAAGGAAAGAGTGAAGAGGAGCTAGAGGCCTCAAAGAGCTTTGGGCCTGGGCATGAAGAAGACGAGGAGGAGGAGGAGTATGAAGAGGAGGAGGAGGAGGAGGAGGAAGAATATGAAGAGGAAGAGGAAGAGTCTAGTGAAGGTCAGAAAAAAATCTCGTCTCCTAACTCAGACCCTATCCCATCCCTGAGGCAGTCTGGTTCTGTGCCTCAGTAAAGTTTCTGTGGCTGGAGTCACAGGGATATGCCTCCCACCGCCCAGAGACGATCCCTCCTGCCTCTCCCTCTGACCTGAATTTTGGGGGTAGAGGAGGCCATTGACAGTGGAAGGACTGTCCCTTGTGCACATTCTGAGTAGAAACTGGAAGGAGAAGACAGAGGGTCAGCAAATTAGGTTATACCTTTTCTCCTCATTGTCTCTCTTTTTTTCCTTTACTTTCCATTAAAATTATTTTGATGAAGAAAGGGAATTTAGCTTTCTAGAGAGTTCCCTGACTCCAAGTCCAGGATATTGGAGGCTGCAGAATACCGAATCTCACTCTGCTCAGAGCTGTTGTCGCTGAGGAGGGGCTAGGTGCTCACTAAACAGGGTTAAGTTGATGACAGGTAGTAACATGTTTGGAGCATCAGCCCAGTGTTCAGTCCATCTGGCTGGCTCTGAAATGCTCTCTTGCCTTGGACTTGAAACATTGCAATTCTGCGCCTACCTCTGGCTGTGTGTGTCATGGAGTGATGAGGAACTCGGTGGGCCTCCTTTCTTGCCTCTGTATGGCAGAGGGTCATTCTTGCCCTGCCCTGGCTGCACAAAGTCTGGTGAGTGGTGGGAAAGAAACCCGGACAGGTAGAGACCCGAGTGCCCCTGACAGCAGTGCCACATCCTTCACGCTGTGCTCTGTCTCCAAGGCACAGGGCGTGGAAGAGGGGCGATCCCTCCCAGCCATTATCAGAGAGGCACCTTAAATTCTTACAGCCCTGGGCCCTGTAGAGTTGGTGCTAGCTTTCTCTGCTGCTGCTGCTGGAATTCGATGTGCTTGGCAGCCCAGTCCTACCCGCATTTGGGCATGAGAAGGACCGAGGGCTGAGCAGATACGGAGCCCTCCCCAGACGGGGTGTGCAGTACTGGGCTGTCCCGGGAGCTATGACCTTCGAGACCCTGGTGAGCGGGGCAGACAAGAAGGAAGGAGCCTCCCCTGCCCTCAGGGTGCCTGGCACCAGGGTGAGTGGTCAGAGGCACAGCACTTCCTCAGGCCCCTGAGGACCTCTCTAGACCTAGTTCTCCTGTGCTCTTCCCTCCAAAGACAGAGGCAGGGGTGAGGCCCACAGAGGCCACACTTTGTTGGGTTGTCCCTCCCTCCCCATTCTGATGAGCAATGAATGCAGTCCGTGCAAAAAGGAGGCAGGCGCTGGTCCAGGAAGCTGGTGTCTTGGGTTCTTTCTCTGTAGCACTGTGTCTGCAGAGCTGTGCTGGCTCAGGCTCCGGGCTGCCCCTGCCTCCCTGTCAGTCAGAGGGGGCGATGGTGCTCACAGCACATCTGCATCCGCATCTGGGGGAAGGTTATTTTGTTTGTATCATTTCATACATCATCATCTCGAGCTGCTGATTCATATGTTCTATGGCTTGTAGCCCCAGACATGGCTTAGGGTCAAAGTCTGTGCCCTTTGTGGGAGAGCTTAGCCCTGCTTTCCCCCACACAGAGTTAATGTCCTGGATCTGGAGCTAGCGTCAAGACGCAACCTGCAGGGAATGGGATTTCACCGGAGAAACACATACTGGCAGATGCAGCCACACCTCAGGACTGTTCCGAGCCCACGGTGTGTGTGTGTGTCTCCTGGGCAGTGGGCTTCGTTGGCTGCGTAGACAGTGACAGGATGTTCTCACCTTGCACCTGCAGATAACTCTTCTCTGTTCTCTTTCCTCCCTTCCTTTACCACCCCCACCCGTGCGGGATTCTTGATGCTGTTTGTGGGTGTCTGACCCCCCCTGCTGTAGAAGGGGAGTATTGCCCCTGGGACAGAGAACTCCTACAAGGCCAGTGGCTCCGGCAGCTGTCACAGGAAGAAACTACGGGTACACGTAAAGGTACCCGCTTTGCCCTCACCCACCTTATGCCCTGGCACCCTAGCAGCCATCCAGAATTTGCCATCAAGAGCAGGTCCCACATGAAAAGATCGGCGTTTTATAAAACAATGCTGACGGGCTTTGGCACGTGCCTAGCTCGGCACCTGTCCCTGGGCCCAGCCTTCATGAATAGGCATGTAGACAATGGCATGTAAGACGAGGGGAGTCAGGGAGAAGGCAGAGAAGACTCCGGAAGCAGCCTTATTGAGCGTTGGCCCCCATCTGGGCCCCTGGTAGGCTTTGCTGAAAGTCCCCTGCTCTAGTAAAGACTCAACCTCTTCTAATATAGAAAACCTCATGTTGCAGTCACACTCTCGTAAGTGGCGGAACCAACATAGGTGTCATCACAAGCATAGGTGCCCAGAACCTCCCTCCACTGTGCCCTGTAACATTTCTCTGAGAAAGGAGGACAGTCCTCTGAGGCTGAGGACTCCCCAAGGCCACATTTATGAACAGGAAGCAGAACGTTATCCAGGGAGAAGGCTCACTGTCTTTTCTTTGTTGCTTAGAAGATGAAGAAAGACTTCACATTTTTCTCTTTAACTTACCTTCCTTAGTCCTAGGATGTTCAAGCTGTTGGGAGGTTTTGCTGTATTTAGCCCCACCCAACACCATGAAAGCCAATTGACCTTAGAGACATCAATCTGTGGAGACCAGCAACTCTAACGAGAGAGTGCATGCAGGGCTCCCAGCTCACATTTAACACCACGTGGTGCCCACATCCACACCTGGTGGCCCTACTGGTACTTTCTGTCCATATCACATTCTCCATTGCTTAAAAATTAAGAGGTGCCATGGTGGTGATAAAGCCAAAGCCAAATTGTCCCCTTAGATTGTGAAGAGTGGGCTCCCATCAGGATTCCCAGAGTCCTTCAGATCAGGTGGCACCTGCTCTTCCTGCCTGGAAAGCCATCCCCCCTCCCAAAGCGTCCCCTCTCTAAGCTGCTGGCTATTCTTTATTTTAACCCAACTGTGTGGCATGGTCCAAGCACCAGTGACAGGGAGCTTACGGGGTGGGGGCTGTATGCATATTCCTTGGGCTCTGACAGCAGGAATCATCTGAAGGATCCGCTGGCGAGTTCTCATATAGCTGCAGGGTGCCAAATGGAGTTTTCAGGAAAAGGGCTTTGACCTCAGGAAAAGCAGAGAGGTGTTGCTTTATTCCTGCCCACAAACCCCCACAGCTTTGGGATTTACAGGGTAGATCTGTGCTTCCTCTCCCAGCCATTGCCTCCCCAAACTCCTTTGTCCCTATAGCTGTGTCCCTGCCACAGACCAGCATGCAGCATGAGACCTTTTATGGAAGGGGGATTTTTTTTTTCTCTCTCTCTCTAGCTGCAAAAGATAAACACTAAAGTACCAGCAAAGTAAGTTTCCGCCCTGCATGAGTTAGCTGGCTCATGACAGAATGGTACTGTCCCATCCTACCTTTCTCTTGTCACTTGGCTTAAAGGCGAAGCTGTCAGCATGGTGGCAATAAGCACACTCTGTGTGACCACAGAAGGAACAGAACACACAGTGCATCCTCCAGGATCTCACACTGTGCTGGGTAACAGAGCCGAGTGCTCCTGACCCACGGAGATAGCCCTTCAGAGGCCACTTGTAACCTGCCCCTTTTTCTGACTTGGCATTTGGGTCCTTCAAATGCAGATGACATGAAAAGAGCATCAGAAAGGAGAGTTCTTTCTGTTTGAAGTGGAATGTATGGTTCTATTCATTGAAATTAAGAGTATAAGAGAAGCTTGGAACAACTAAGTCACATGGAACAAGTAGAAATTGTGTGTGTGCACATGTGTGCGCATGTATGTGGGTGTTCTCAACTTTTGTCTCCTTCTGATTCAAACTGACCCTGGCAAACACAGTAACTTTTTTTCTGTTTCCTTTCCTGTGGTGTTCTATCCCCTCCCTCTCTTGACCGTTTATTTTCTGCTTCCTTCCTCTCTGTCATCTCTCTCTTCCTCATCCCTCTACCTCTGACCTTGGCAAACTAGTTGGGAGCCAGAGGCTACAGCAGATCGTAAATCCGGCCGACCCCTTGGAGATCCAGGCTGATGTGCACTGGACACATATCCGAGAGAGAGAGGAGGAGGAGCGAATGGTCCCAACCTCTGAGTCCTCCACTTCTAGAGGTAACTGTTTCAAGATTGGTGCCCTTCAGAGCACCTTCTGTCCCTGCCTCCCCTCTCACTGGTGCAGAGGACTCTTCCATTATGGCCAAAGCCATCAGTTTGATCAAAATGTGAGCCCACGAACGATTTTATTTTCCCGATGTTAATTGTGACCATTGTCCTTAGCTGTTGTTGGAGGATATGTAAAGTTCTCTATGGGTTCAGAAATTATGAGCTCTTTCTCCATGCATGCAAAATAGTAAAATGAACTTGACCTTGGGACAACCAAGAACTTGTTTTCTTTCCCCGTATGATTAGACAAGGTGACTCTGTCCACTCAGTAAAATGTTCTGGTGCTTTCCCTGTATGGTGTGTCTGAGTGTGAATGTACATTGGCAGGATGGGGTGGGGGGGTGAGGGGGTGGAGCAAATTTTGAACTGAAATGAAGTGTGAAGAAGAGATTTAGATCCGGGAGGCCTTTTAGCTAGCATAACGTCCAGTGCTGGGTTCTAGGTGAGATGGTCTGTGTTCCACAGTAGCATGAAGACAAACTTTAGTCTGACTTCTTCCAGAAATAGCAAGCAAAACGAGGGAAGGATGGTGGCTGCTGAGGGATATGGCAGCTGCCACGCCATCCTCCCTGCCTTCTGACCACAGCATATGCACTGTCTAAATATGGATCCTTGGTGTCACCAACCTCTGACTCTCACTCACTCATCCTTGTGAGTCCATCCAACGCCTACTGGGGCCACACACCCTGGAAGGCTCTGAGTCTACAAAGGAGGTGCTTCCTGCCTTCGTGAAATTTAGCCCTGGATAGGGCCATCGGATCCTCCCCTGCCCCAAGTCCTCACCTGTTGGCAGGACCAGCCTCTGTTAACTATTTTGCAGCAGCATAAACACTCAGCAGGAGTGAGTGTTTAAAGAAGAAAGACCCTGCTGAGCAGGGATGTGGGACTGGCCTGGGCTAGCTCTGCAGCCTTGAGCCACCAATGACCCTCCCTGTGTTTTCTCCCCTTTTCTCATCCTGGATGCCCATTGTGTAGGCTAACAGCCGGATGATGACCCCTCCTTGGTGCCAGAGCAGCCTCTGGCTTGTAACCTCTCTCAGTTTCTCTCCTGTTTGGGGCTTTAAAATGAGCTCAGCTCTCCTCCCTGGGAGTCTGCAACCCTGTGTAACTTTGTATCTATCGTCTGTTTTAAATTCAGTGCCTGACCTTCCCTCCATACGCCGCGCAGCAGTGCAGGCCTGGCTGGAGACGGTCTCCGGAGGTAGTCTGGTGATGTTTGTTCCCTCCCCACTCACCATAACCATTCTCTCTCGGCAGCTCCGCTGGTACCTTAACACTAGAATTCTGGTCCTGCTGCTAGTGCATGCCGAGGTCGCGGGTCGGCGGGCGGGGGGGGCACGTGCATGCCTCACTCAGGCAGCCCATCCTTGCATGGACCAGACACGCACCCCACGCCCTTCAGGGAAGGTCTGGAGGAGAGCCTAGAGCATAGACAGAACTGATGTGAACCTGTTGTTATTATTATTAATAAAGGTTGGGGAAAGGCCAAAGCTAAAGGAACTTTTTCAGCGTGATTTTTAAAGTCTGTAGTAGTTCAGTTATGTAGCAGTTGGGTGTGAAGATAGAGGAATCAGTTAATATTCCACCAAATCACCCAACTACAGAGGACAAGACATTGAGGACTCAAGGACCTATGGAAGACTCCTCAGTGAAGAGGGGGGCACAGGGAACCTCTGTACTGAGGTGCAAGGTCTGTTTAAATACTTGGGCCAGGAGATAGCTGAGAAACCTTCGTTGTCTCTCCTGACCTTTTCTGGAGAGATGTCTCTCAATGTGGGCAACAGCCGTGCTCGGTGGGGGCAGGACAGTTCTGTGCATTATGGGACAATTAACTTCCCTGGCCTCTGCCCTCAAAACGTCAGCCACGCAGCCTCAACCTCCTGCCCCAGCCAAAAGTGCCCCACACAGTATCAAATAGCACTTGAAGGAGGGCAGTGTTGTCCCCTGGTTGAGAACTGTAGTCCTGGTGGTTGCTTCTAGGCTGAGTAGGATGGGAGCCCCCAGATCTTCACCACCTGTCTCTGAGCTCATTGTCCTCACTCGTGGGCACCAGGCACACAAGTCACAGAGCTGCAGGGAGAGCTGGACCTGTGGTCACACCCAAGCCCTGGGAGCAGAAGCTGCTGGCCATCTCTCCTAACCAGTCAGTCTCCCAGGATGGTGGAGAAGGCTGGGGTGTCAGGACTTCCCAGCTGGCAGCTGAAACGAAGCAGAAGCTCAGTATGTCTGTGATTCCCAGCTTCCATAGTGTGTGGCAGCTTCTAGCACTCTGCACTCCATCCTAACACGGGTGAACCTCCCAGTTCCATCCCTCGAGCTGCGTTTCTCCAGCATCTGCTGCTGCTGCATTGATGTCCCTCACTTGTTTGTTTTTTGATATATGTGACAATTGTTCCTTTCAAGGTACTCACAAGGACTGTAGACTTAGTACCTATCTGACTCTACAACAGGCATTCCCTAGTAGCTGCTCTGAGTTGGAGAACCACGTGGGGGCCGAGGGACAGGGCCGGGGATCGGGCTATCCTGACTGGAGCTGTGCCAAGCCGAGGAGTCTTGTCATGGTCTCCTTGGTGCTCCCATCCAGGACACTTGCCGACAGAGTATAAATTATCATCTTGATGTCCAGGGACTCAGAGTCATTTAAGCATACATGTTGGGCATGATGGGCTTTAATGGAATGAGCCCTGCTTCCACTTCCACTGGGTTGGAGTGACTGCCAAAGGAGAAAAATTCAAGGGGGAAAGAGAGGCCTCTGTGCCTTACCACTTCACAAATGGTGTCATGACGCCATGAGCTCGTTATCCAGATGATAGCTCAGGTTTGAGGAGGTACAGAGACTTCTGTTTGTTCCTCAGAAATCCTACTCCTAGAGTTTGACAAACTGAAACAGCAATGTGATCATATAAATGCTTTAAACCTATGGAAATAATTGAGTAGTGTTACCCCCGGTACTTTTCCCAACAAATGCCACCATCACAGGAAAGCGTCTTGGCATTACCAGCTCCATGGGCTACTCTGGTATCTCAAAAGGAGGGGTGTGATATCCACTATGTGCCAGCCTAGAACTTATTCTGGAACTCTCCCATCTTTCCACAGAGTCCATCCCAAACCTATTTTCTATGCTTCCCCAGAATCAGATGCAAGTCATCACCTTATTTTTAATAAGCTTGAGTATTCAAAAGGGGTGGTAAGATAGTTATACAGCTTAAGGAATTATTACTATTGTTATTTATTTTCTGAGAGAATACAACTGTGCCTGCGAGGAGGGGCGGGGTGGGGGAATGTGCAGAGGGAGAGAGGATCTTAAGCAGACTCCCCATCCCAGTGGGGAGTCCAGTGCGGGGCTGGATCTCACGACTCTGAGATCATGACCTGAGCCGAAAGCAAGAGTCAGATGCTTAACCGACTGAGCCACCCAAGTGCCCCAAGGAATTTTTTTTTTTTTAACAAAAACACCTGTGACTAGGTCAAGAAAGGACACAACCCCAGCATCTTCAAAGTGCCCCTTGACTTTCCTTGACTTCCTTCATACTCAGACCTTAGTGTCCACTCTCAGTGTTTGTGCCACACTCACTGTGCACGTGCTTCCAGAAGCAGGGATACAGATTCACAAGGCTGGATGATAAGGAGACCAGTGACCTGAGAGAGCCTCTCCTTGAGAGGCTTTGAAGAAATCTACCCAGCTGTGCCACAGCCCATACTTCTGCTGCCCACTGCCCCCCTGGGCTTTGAGCCTCCAGCTCTAGGATGTATACATCTAAGCATGAGCCCTTTTCCTGAAGTGAGAACCTCTAGAGGTGTTTGGAGAGTGGCTGTGTTTAGAACCCTGGAAGATGCCCTTAGAGCCCCTGGACAGACGGGTCTGTGAGTCCCAGGTAATGCTGGGATCTCACAGCATCCTTTAAAGCAGCCCGTGTTGCTTTCTTAATTACTTTCTCTTAGTCCAAGCTGTTAGTGCGAGTTTCAGGTATGCTTGGGAACAGGTCTGAGAGAGAGAGTATGTGTATGTGTGTGTTTAGGGGCTGGTTCCTCCTGAGGAATATGAAGTCGACGCAAGCTTTGCCTTGTTCAGCAGCACCGAAGGGCTATTCTTGAGTCTAGAATATGAACTTTACATACCCTCCCACACACTTTAAAAAAAAATTTCTCTGAGTTACCACAAGCAAAGCTGCAACCCCTGCGGGTTGAAAGGGGAGGTCGTTGCCTTCAGGTGTCCCGTCGGTCACTCATCCAGCAGGGGTCTTCCCTGCACACAGCACCGCACCTGCTAGATGAGCAGCATGGCCATGAGCACATCACCTAAAGTGTCTGGCCCCGGATTCCCCTCCAACCCTCTAGCATATATGGTGAGGATTAAGACTTGTGGCATGTGACAAGGTCCAGAGAATGCTGGCATGAGAGTCATTGTTGCTGCTGGATCGGCAGCTGGTGTCTGTCTGCTGGGCCTGGGGAAGCAGCGCATCCCCTCTGTCCTTACAGGGAGGAGCTTACAGCAGCCTCAGGGACAGGGGGTGGCCAGAGCCAAAGCTGCTCTCTTGCACTGGGCCCGCCGGAGCAGAGCCGAGCTAGCACCATGTACTTGGTCCCAGGCCCTCACCAGCACCCCAAATCCAGACCCCTCAGTCCCTCTGCCCCCTTCTTAAGGTGTTCACCTGGAAGCCCTGGGAAGACCACCATCTGTGTACACCTGCACAGGCAGGCTCTCCATCTATCTGTCCTTTTCTTCCTTCCTTTGAATGTTTCTGCTTTACAGTCCCATTTGATGAGAATGACCTGGAGGAAGATGTGGACTCGGAGCCAGCAAAGATAGAAGGGGAGGCCACAGAGAATGGGGACACAGGGGACACTGGTGCTGAGCTGGACGATGGTACGGGGAACCCCAGAGCCTCCTCTCTGCACTGCGCTAACCACCCTCTTCCTCCCAGTGTGTGACTGAAACTCCGGAAAGATAATAGATGTTAAAGCAAAAAGCAAGGCACTCAGACGAGACAGCTGTTAGTTAGGTCTGCTGGTCACGCCCCTTGTTCTGGCACTAACCTGAACACATGTGGCTCCGCCCCTTGGCCACTGTCCAGCATGGCCTGCGTTCAGTAAGCTGTGCTTGGGAAACCAAGCAGCTTGGGTACCCTGTGGAAGGTCTGTGAATGCGCTCAGAGGGGACCTACAAGGAGATGGCATAAGAATGACAGTCTGGGTGGCTGGGGAAAGGGGGCAGAGAGCAGCCTGAGAAATGAGCGGAGTCCAGGCAGGACTGGGGAGTGCAGGCTGTGGGATTGAAGAAGCACAGACCTCAGGTGAGGCAGACCCTTCCCAGGCGCCGGTGCTGTGTTTCACTCTGTTGTGGCCCGTCAGGTGCTGTCGGGTGCATTTAGAAAAAGAATGAATGGAGCTCCGTAGGCTTCGGTGAGAGCACAGCGTTGCAGAGAATAAGGCACTTTGGGCTGGGGCTCAGGAGCTTGGTGGGCCCAGTGGGCAGAGCTTAGCAAGGGCGCAGGGCCAGGTCCTGACCTCAAGCAGTGACACTGGTTTGGCTGCTCTCGGGTACAGGGATGCCAGGGCCTCACTCGGGTGCTGTGCTCTCCCTTCGGCCCGCCAGATCAGCGCTGGTCTGACGGGATCCCATCGGATGCCGAGACGGATCTCCGCGTGCAGCACCAGGAGGCGGTAGAGGCAGACCTGGAGCTGAGGGTCTCAGAGAATGAGGAGGAGCCACCTGAGGTCACACCAGGGCATCCGGAGAGAAGTAAGTCTGTTGTCTCAGGAGAAACTGCTTCCAGAATTCCCGCTGAGAGCCCACCATGGTGAGAGCAGCCCCGAGGACACAGGTCACGGGAGCGGAGCTGCAGCAGAGTCGGCATGATGCATGCCAGCCCCCAGGTGTCTTCCTGCCCCTGCCCCATGCAGGGACCCTGCACATGACTTCTCCGACAGCCCTTTTGTGTGGGCTCTGGAGCTGTGAAAGGGTGGGAGGTCCGTCTCCTAGCTGCACACAGATCACACACTAATGACACTAGCAGAAGTGGCATCCGGGGACACTCTGGAAAGCATTTTCCTTCAGAGCCGGCTGGGAGAGGAGCCCTCTGAGAGAAGGGAAGGTGATAGAGCTTCCACTTACATACCCTGTTTCTGTTCTGTTCAGGTCTCACCCGGGTCCCCAGCCCTGCCCTGTCCCCTGAGGAGCAAGCTGGTCTGCGGTCCCCAGGCCACAGCCCTAAGGCAGAGGTAAGGGCTCGCAGCTCACTGTGGGGGACAGGACCAGTGGGACCCTGAGTGCACATAGTAATTCCTTTGTCTTAGAGCCTGGATGTGAACCCACTTTTTGATTCTTGTGCTCAGTGGGGCTGCTGGAAACAGGAGTGGCAGAGGGGATGCAGCTCAGTCCTCACCCTGGGCAGTGTCCCTAATCCTGCATGGCCCCAATCCAAAACCTGGGTCATCCCACCACTGTGTCACTCTGCTATCATACCACACCATTTTATTTTTTATTTATTTATTTTTTTTATATACCACACCATTTTAAAAGTAAATGTATTTTTAAGTTAAAGCAATAATTTTTATGGAATCGTTGGTTTGATATGATGATGCATTTGTTTCTTAGTGTTAGGTTAAAATGAATGTTTGAGTTTTAAAATAAAAATATGCATCTGAATTACCAGTGGTTTGTGAGCCACACATTGGAGAATGCTCCGTAAACAGATCACAACAGTATGTCCTAGGGAACATGTTTCACAAGATGTGATCTGAAGGACAGATCGGGGAGGGAGGCCAAACTCAAGACCTACACTGGCTTGATTTGGTCTTTGGGATTCTAAGAAGTAAGATGAATTTGGTGATTTCATCCATGAAATTGGGGAAGCCTCACTGAGACTCATGGGTGGGGTGATATAAGGTTCTTACAGGAATATCTGGGTCTTTGAGCTTCCTGGGATGGGCAATTCGTAGTCTAGACTGTAAAAAAATAGCTGTTTTAAATCTTAGAGTGTTGGTCCCTATGTTCATACATCAGAGACGTAGAGCTCATGGGGTCTGGAGTCGGAAGAGCAGAATCTATCAGTGTGCTGTGGCCAGAGTCCATCTCAGCGCACAGAGAATTTAAGATGTGGTTTTTTGTTTTTGTTTTTGTTTTTGTTTTTATGATAGGCACACAGTGAGAGAGAGAGAGGCAGAAACATAGGCAGAGGGAGAAGCAGGCTCCATGCACCGGGAGCCCGACGTGGGATTCGATCCCAGGTCTCCAGGATCGCGCCCTGGGCCAAAGGCAGGCGCTAAACCGCTGCACCACTCAGGGATCCCCTAAGATGTGTTTAGATGAATCAAACCCTGAAAGCTGAGTCTGTTCAACAAAGTGGAGTGGCTTTAAAAATGGAACAAGTAGGGCAGCCCCGGTGGCACAGCGGTTTAGCGCCGCCTACAGCCTAGGGTGTGATCCTGGAGACCCTGGATCGAGTCCCACGTCAGGCTCTCTGCATGGTGCCTGCTTCTCCCTCTGCCTGTGTCTCTGCCTTTCTCTCTCTGTGTCTCTATGAATAAATAAATAAATAATCTTTTAAAAAAAATCTTAAAAAAAAAATAAAAAATAATCTTAAAAAAAATGGAACAAGTAGAGCAGAAAGTGAGAACCACTCTCCTGGAGCCATTTAAATGACAGCCTAAAGGACAAAGAGAAGAATTAGTTTCATAAACACAGGTTGTTTGTGAGAGAGCTCCCAGTGGGTTTCTACTGACCACTGAACCCTGCCTTCTTAGCAGCTTCTATCTTCCTTTTCTGCAGGGGGCCCAAATCCCACTTGTCTCTGTTGTCACCAAGGCAAAATTGCCCGAAGAGAACCTTTTCCCCAAGCCTTTGCTCCCCAAAGTGAAGCCCAAGGTGGAAGTGCCCTGCAGTCAGAGAGCTGCATGCTCCCCCATCCGTTCTCAGCCAGTGGCTCTGCCAGAAGCCAGGACACCTACCTCCCCAGTGAGCTCGCAGTGCCTGTCGCCTTTGGCCACCTCCACCCCCACCAGCACCCAGCTCCCCATTTGCTCCCAGCCTCAGCCTTCCTCTGAGACCACGGCCCCATCCCCCACCAAGTCCCCCATACGGCTCCAGCCTGTTTCAGCCAAAACATCTATCCCAGTGGTTCCCCTCCCCTTGAAGAACCAAGGGGACACCAAGGACAGGCTGGGCAGCCCTCTCGCTGTGGATGAGGCCCTGAAGCGGAATGACCTGGTGGCAGAGTTCTGGATGAAGAGCGCCGAGATCCGCCGCAGCCTCGGGCTCACACCAGTGGATCGGAGCAAGGTGTATGAGCCCAGCTTCCCTTCGCCTGCCTTTAAACCAGTGTCCCTAAAATCCTATGCAGTGGAGAAGTCTCCCGAGGGGGAGGGACTCCAGCTTCTGAAGCCTCCACCTGTTCCTAAGAGACTAGGCCTGCCGAAGTCAGACGGTGACCAGCCCTTCCTGCCAACCCCCAAGTCCCCGTCGGACAGAGAGCTGAAAAGCTCCCAGGAGGAGAGGAGAGATCTGTCGAGCAGCTCCGGGCTGGGCCTTCACGGGAGCTCCTCCAACATGAAGACTTTGGGCAGCCAGAGCTTCAACACATCAGACTCCACCATGCTCACTCCCCCTTCAAGCCCACCGCCACCACCACCCCAAGACGAGGAACCCGCAACTCTTCGGAGGAAGCCATATCAGACTCATGAGCATAAGGACGCCGAGCCCAAGGCCTCGGTGATTCCACCACCACCACCTGCGTCGTTCATGCGGGCCCCCCGGGAGCCCACCCAGCCCCTCCAAGAGGAGATGCGGAAGTCGTTTGTGGAGAGCGTGGATGAGATCCCATTTGCCGATGATGTGGAGGACACCTATGATGACAAGACCGAGGACTCGAGTCTCCAGGAGAAGTTCTTCACACCCCCCTCCTACTGGCCCCGCACGGAGAGGCCCCTCCACCCACCCCTAGCCAAGGAGAATGGTAGGTTGCCTACTCTGGAGAGTGGGGTCCAGCCACAGAAGAGGGGCCTGCCCTTAGTCTCTCCAGAAGCCAAGGAGCTGGCTGAGGAGCGCATGCGAGCCAGGGAGAAGTCTGTGAAGAGCCAGGCGTTGAGAGACGCTATGGCCAAGCAGCTGAGTAAGATGAAGGAAATGGAGATGGCGGCTGGGACCTCCAGTCCCCCAGGAGGCACCTCCCACAAAGCCTCCTCTGTTCCCTCCAAGGGCAAAGACCTCAGCCCCAAGTCCCCTAGACGCCCAGTTCTCAAAGGCCCCAGGGAGCCTGCCCTGAAGCACGAAGCCACTAGTGAGGAGGTCCTCTCCCCACCATCGGACTCAGGGGGCCCAGATGGTTCGGTCACC
The DNA here is from genome assembly GCF_053574225.1 of Canis aureus. Lineage (NCBI taxonomy): Eukaryota > Metazoa > Chordata > Mammalia > Carnivora > Canidae > Canis > Canis aureus. The sequence goes on along the minus strand of NC_135635.1, from coordinate 46,509,818 downwards.
TCATCCGAGGGCTCCAGTGGGAAGAGCAAGAAGAGATCGTCACTCTTCTCCCCCCGCAGAAACAAGAAAGAGAAGAAGTCCAAAGGTGAGGGCCGGCCCCCGGAGAAGCCCAGCCCAAGCCTTCTGGAGGAAGCTGCTGCCAAGCCCAAGTCCCTGTGGAAGTCGGTCTTTTCCGGGTACAAGAAGGACAAAAAGAAGAAGGGTGATGACAAGTCCTGTTCCAGCACCCCTTCCAGCGGTGCCACTGTGGACTCTGGCAAGCACAAGATGTCCCCTGTTGTGAGAGCAGGTAGGTCGACACCAAGAGACCCGTCCTAGGGCAGGGCATGAGGGGGCTGTCCTCCAGCCATTGGTTTTTCTCAGAAAATCCATTGCTTGTGCTGCATCCCCGAGGGTTCCTAGGAGCTATGCTAACAGGGTGAGGAAGAAGGAAACGGAACCGTGGGCTTGCAGGGCATATTCTGCAGGATAGAATAATTCTAAAACTCAGCTTGGAACTGAGTAAGGGAGACTTGGGAGGCCTGTGCCCTTTCTCAAGCCACATGACGCCAGAGGAGGGCCTGATTCTGAGCAAGGTGGAGCGGTGGCCCCTTGGGGAGGAGCAAGGCTGGCTGTCTTTGCAGCACCGTCTACGTGGTGTTGGCCCTGGGTTAAGAGTCACTCGAACTGGAAAGAAATCCAACTTCTGTCCTGCTCCCCTGGGTGGCTCAGGCGAGTGTAGAAATCAGGTAAGCACTGTGGTGTCCTCGATTTGTCTCTCATTTCCATCCCCTTAGAGCTGCACCTGCGGCGCCAGTTGAGCTTCTCCGAGGACTCAGACCTGTCCAGTGATGACATCCTTGAGAGGTCCTCCCAGAAGTCCAGGCGAGAGGTATGTAGGCCCTATGGTGGGGCTCCAGAAGGGGTCAAGCCTAGCCCAATCCTCTGTGTAGGATTGATTGGTCTTTGATGAGGTGGAAGAAAAGGAAAGCAAATCTCAAGCCCGGGGTGAAGTGAGCACCCTCTTCTGAGCTCCCAGCAGGTACAGCTGAATCCTGAGCCCAGCCCAGGCTCAAGTAAGAGACACATAAAGGGAGTTCTTCTCTTGGGCATTTTCTTTTTAGTGAACAGCTGGGGCTTATTTGTTTCAATGGCAAGAGTTCCTGTGTTTCATTCTTGGGAAGAAGACAGAGACATTCCACGCTCAGAGATTCACTAGATTTTCAGCAAGCTACCGGCATTGTCCTCAGAAATCCCATGTGGAATAGCATCCACCCATGTCCAGAGTGACAGGAGGAAGAAGTTGCTCATGCCCCTGAGTCTGGAGGACGTTGGGACAGGCACGATGAATTTAGCAGTAGACAGAGGTTAAGTCAGTGAGGAATGTGCCCTATCATCCTGTGTGCTCTGTACATTTGTGGGTTAGAGAGGAGTGTTTGCTCTTAAAGAACCAGTCCAGGACCCTGACCTGGATTCTGTGCCAAGTAGGGCACTGTGGATCGGAACTCATCCCTCGCAAGGCCCCAGACTTGGGAGATAATATGGCCACGCAGCCCTCCTGAGAAGCAAACCCTCAGTGTGGAAGGGCTCTTGGGTATTTATTCCATTTTCTGATTTCCAAGGGCTCTTGTAGCTCTGTGTGGATACAGTGAAGTTAAAGGAGGGAGAGGGGTTAGAGAAAGTTCTAACAGGGCGTCTGTGCCTCAAAGACAGTAGTGGGTTGGGGCCTACAATTCAGAAAGGCCTGGGCAGCACCTGAGGGCAGTTGAAACCATACCATCTCCACTGTGTGACCACAGGACACACACACTCACCGTCCTGTCCCAGGCGACAGCCCAGCTATTTTCAGCTCTCTTTTCTGAATGAAAAATGTCCCCAGAACATCATATACCTTCTTCACAAGGTTCTCTGGGGCTCGGATTTGAGTCTGCCCTCCCCTGAGCCCTGCACATGTCTGTTAGGTGAAGATGGCTTCTGCACCTGTTGCCAGTCCCCTGTCCCTGCCCAACCCAGCCTTTAGCAACCTGACACACTGGAGGAACCCATCTCTTAGTCCTCTCCTCCTTGGTCTCTTGATCTCTCTGGGCCATGCCAGCTGTTTACCTATCCACTATCCTAGAAGAACGTGTGAACAGTCAGGCCTCCTACCTGCCCTGCCATGTGCAGAGGCAGCTTCCACCTGCCCCAGCCCGACCAGCTCCGAGTCCAGCTCTCCCCATAGGTAGCAGCACTACTATCAAGAGTGGCCCTGAGAACTGTTTCTGGACATGTACATGGGTCCCTAAGCATGTGCTGACGCTGGGAACTGGCACTGCTTTGGGAGTTAGGGGGGCCAGGAGGGGTCGGCGAAGGACAGTGTGGTCTGGGGTTCACTTGGCCTCTGTTCAGCCAGTTCATCTCCTGTGGGTCAGAAACTCCCTCTGTGGTGGGTTTTGTGGTCATTCTCGCCACTATTTCTCTATCAATGAATGAAATGTCGTGGTGGGACACCGAGTGCTGGGGTGCCCTGCTGGCTGTACCACACTGTCTTCCGGCAGTGTGGGTCCCTGAGGACAGCCTCCCCTGGGGCCTTGCTGGCCTGAGGCACGTAGCGAGCTCTTCCCCTTCTGCATGACCAACAAGCCACAGACTCCACTTCTGGAATCCCAGAATCAGAGGCCTTGGGGGCCTCACGGTCCACGTGTGTCCCACAGAGGCTGAGCAGGGAATTTAAAGACAAAGCTGAACCTGCACAGGTTGACCTGAATCCTGTGGGGTCAGGCTGGGTGAGAACATGCGCTGTATTTTCAAGGATGGAAGCCAAAGCAGGAAAACAAAACAAAAACAGCCATGCCAGACTCTTTGGAATAATTTAGTGAATTTGATCCTGGATGGTATAATATATGTAGATGTGCAGTGATTCCACATCAATGCTAAGTTCTTGTAAGACATTAAGGGACTATAGTATTATAGGAAAATGTGTCTGTTCTTAAGAAGTACATGCTAAAATTTGTAGGCATAAGAAATGCCTACAGATGATTCAGGAAAAAAAGATTATATATATCAAATATGTGGCAAAATGCTAATATTTAGCAAATCTAGGTAAAGATGTTCATTGTCCTTTTCCAACTTTTCCTACGTTAGAAATTTTTCAGAGCAGTAAGTGAAGGGAGTGGGGACACCTAAAGGGACAGTGGGGTTGGAACTCAAGAGGGAGCATCTTGCTAACACGCCTGACCCTAGCAGCTGGGGAAATGGTTCCTCTTACATCACATACCCGTCTCCAAGTCAGGCGTCTGTGAGACAGGTGCCTGAGTTTTCTTTCATTAAAAAAAAAAAACAAAAAAAAAAAAACTCAAATTGAAAATAACATTTTTATTCAAAATGTTTACTTGGAAAAATTAAGATAACACAGATTAAATATATACATCACCTCTAACCCTACCAACAAAAGATCATCTTCATTCACCTCTTTTCTTTCCCTCATCTGACTTTACATATAAAGTGATGCACTGTGTCTTAAGCCCTGGGACCCAGCCATGGGCGTGTGCGTTTGCTCTTGGATAGACTGGCCCTGGTCCCCGTCTCACAGCAGAAGCAGCGGCCCTGGCTGGCCTCATGCTCTCAGCACAGCACAGATGTGTCATAATTTCACCCTTCTAGTCACTACAGACTGAAACCATGCTAAGTAGGGCGCTGTGGATCTGACCTCCTCCATCAAGGATTGCCCCCACCCCCTTGACTTTGTACAGCAGCCACAGGTGCCCACATTCAGTGCTGTTCCTCAGTTGTGGTTACATTGTTCCTATGGAGTGGCTCACATGCTGCTTGGGGAATTATCTGTCTTCTGTTTTTTTAACTGACTGTTCTAATAATGAGATTCATCCTTTTGCTCTGGTTTGTGGGAGAGATGAGTCAGTCTGAGGCAAGACATATGTGCCTGATATATTTTTGGTGAATATCAGTTATTTATGCTACTTAACACCCCTTTCACAGTGTATAATCAAGAAACAGCCCCCAACCCCATCCAAGATTTCTTTGCCAGCAGAGACAGAATCCTCTAGAAGAGAACCTTAGTGATGCTGCTCAGTATGCTCTGCATCTGTGTTTCTGTGTCCCTGGCAACAGGAATTTCCCACCACCTGTGCCCCCTGCAAACACTGAGCTGAAAGTCATCTGAATTTCCACAAATGATTGGGTTACTGAAGGAGAAATAGCATCTATACCCATATATTTGAATGGCTTTATTATACCCAGGGGAGAGTGAAAAGAGAAGAGAGAAGATTTGAGGCATAACAAGGAAGAGCCGTCTTCTCAGTAGAAAAGTGAACCCAGTCCTTATTCAGAAACTGGGGTTCACTGGCCTCTGCTGCTAGGATCTGAATCCCCCGGTTCCTCACTTCCGCAGTCCTGTGTGATGTTGTGAAAAATAATCATGCGTTTTAGTCTTTAGTCTTCCGTGTTTGTTTTAAACTTCTGATTTTGCTCCATTTCTGTGTTCTAGTTTTAATTATTTTAATTGTTATTATTACTATTCTGTTTTGTTTTCCGTTGCCATTCCCTTAAAAGTCGGTTTATGTACCACACGCCTTGGCATTCAAGAGATCATATCCATCAAAGGTAGTGTCTCATTCCCATGGCTGGTCATTGTTGCATGCATGTCTGTGATTAACCACCCGGAGCAGCCCCCAGCCCTGGCTCTCCAGCCACATCCTCACTAACTGTTCACACATGCATGGAGCACTAGCAGACACTGGCAGCAGAACATTCTTGAGCCGTGTCATGGCGGAGGAAGGTGAGATCCCCTGCTCCTGACTGGCTGGAGTGCACGTGGTCATCTTACTCCAGGGCCGCCCCTTTGGGACTAAGCACCAAGGAGTAGGGAGTTCACGAGCCCTCAGCTCCATGCCTTGCAAGGTGAAAGGCTGAGGGCACCAGAACACTGCAGTGATCCTTAAGGACTTACCTGCTCAGCTGGCCCTCCAGTGTCACTTGAGCTCTTAAAGATTATTAGACTAGACTCCTGAGTTGAATTCAGAAGTCTCTTAAAGTCTTTCAAAGACTGTCTCTCTCTTTTTTTCCCCATGGAGGAAATAAAGAAGACATTAGGAATAGAGATCTCTTAGTGGTTGGTCAGTGTTCACACGAGGCACCTGACACTGCCTTGCACTGTCAGTGCCCACGTTTGCAGGTGGGGCTGCTCAAACAGTTGTAGGCACGAATGTGCCCTGGATCTGGCCTGTGGCCTCCTTAGGGCCTGAGAGCGGTGGCTGGAACCACCCCACCAGACCGCCTTCCCACCTCCTCTCCGTGGCCCACCGCTGCCTTCTGTGCAGGCCAGGGAGGCAGGCCAGCTTCACCTCTGTATCTCCCTTCTTCAGACTGTACTAGTTAGTATGGGGTTCGTGCAGTTAAAATAGAAGCACCCCTATTTTCTCTACTTCAGATGTTACTTCTTAGAGAACCATATAAATATCACTCATCTGAAGGAAGTAGCTTTCCATACATAACAAGAAAATGAAAGGATCCTGATTTTTTTTTTCCTTTCCCCTGTATGCCTCCCAGAAGCAGGAAAGTCTTAAGAGCAGACATCCTTCCAGGGAAAACGTGTGATCTCTGAGATAAAGGAGCACATGACACTTGGTCCACTGAACTTCCTAACAGTCAGGCCCCACTCAGCATCCTGTCCCCATCACAGTGACAGCGGGCAAGTAGCTCACCTGTAGATACGTGGCATTCAGGGCTCCAGCAAGGACCTGTGTCACTGAAGCCTCTGGCAGAGCCTCAGCCTGGCAGCGTGTCCTGCAGGCCCTCTGCGGAGGGGCGGCTCCCACCCAGGGTGCCCCCACTGCCCCCTGCCCCCTGCCAACCAGTGCTCAGACCCGGCCCAGCCTGCTGCCCCTGACTGAGGACACCTCTCTCATTCCCTCCAGCCGAGAACCTACACAGAGGAGGAACTGAATGCCAAGCTGACCCGGCGTGTGCAGAAGGCAGCTCGTAGACAGGCCAAGCAAGAGGAGCTGAAGCGGCTGCACCGAGCACAGGTGAGATCCCTGAGTGGGAAGGAGCATCCTCCTCTCCAACACTGCTTGTCCTTGTCCATGTTGCAGGAGGGTAAAGAGGACAGAGCAGAGGTAGATGGGGTGTCCCTGACGCTGGAGAGGGCAGCCTTATCATGTCAGCCTCTGGCTTGATGCAACTGCAGAAGCCTCGTATTTTTTTTTTTTTTTTTTAGAAGCCTCGTTTTTATGGAATTATTGGTAGAAAAGGAAGAGCCAGGCTTTGAGGTTCCTAAATTCCTTGCTCTGGAGTAATCACTGTAAAATCAACTAGTTCAGTCGTGATAACTATTATCAAGAGATGATCTGTGACTTGTCAGCCTCTGGTGGGCCTGAGATTTCCAGGTCAGAGCTATCCTCCAGGCATCAGCCTCTATCTTCAGGCCTCATAGGCCCTAGACCATTCCAGATTATCTTTCTGGAACAAAAAATAATTTTCCTCTTTTTTTTTGAAGATTTTATTTATTTATTCATAAGAGACACAGAGAGATCAAGGCAGAGACACAGGCAGAGGGAGAAGCAGGCTCCCTGCGGGGAACCCGATGCGGGACTTGATCCTGGGATTCTGGGATCATGTCCTAAGCCTAAGGCAGACGTTCAACTGCTGAGCCACCCAGGTGCCACAAAAAATAATTTCTTCATATAAAGTACTAAAAGATATCTAAATACAATATGTTTTTTAATGAAATTGTGTGTGTGTATAGTTGTATTTGTATTAGTACACTAATCACAAGCTGTAAACAATGAGAAACGCTAACAACAAACCCAAATGCCAAGATGCTCCTCTGAATTCCATGTTTAGTAAGCATCAAAAACCAATCGTTTAGTCCTTTTCTTGAACCTTACTCTGTATCCACATTCTCTACATTGACTGGATCCCTGGATTTTATTTCATTTTCTCTGTGCCATTTTCCAGATGTATGTCTTTACCTACTGTTTTGGGAATTGAATGTCCTTCTAGTATCTATGATTAGTCCCCACATAGTGCAGAGAAACTTCTCGCTATGAGCTTCCAAACAGATTCTGGTTTGGCATTGTGGAATCTGGCATTGCTCCATTCTAGATTTTTTTTTTTTTTTTAACCTTAGAGACAGTATTTCTGCAGTAGCCTCCAGGAGCCCTTGGTAGTGCTTTAGCAGCCTCGAGATTAGCAGGTCTTAGAGGGATGTGGCGCGTCAGTCCTTCCAGTAGGAGCTGACATCACCTCCGGTCTCTGAACAGCCCTGCAGAGGGCTGGACAAGCACCCTCATGCCATGGTGCTTACTAACGATGGCCCCAGGGGATTTGGTGCAGGGGGTCTTCACACCACACTCTGGGCAAAGCTTTTCCAAGTTCTGGACCTAATTTGTTTTTCTCCCTGTTTGTGTTTGTAAAGTTTAGCGGTCCTCCTGAAACTAGGAGACAGGAGAGAACGATGCGTGCTTACACTGTCCCATTCTCCCCGCAGATCATCCAGAGGCAGCTGGAGCAGGTGGAGGAGAAGCAGAGACAGCTGGAGGAAAGAGGGGTGGCCGTGGAGAAGGCGCTCCGTGGTGAAGCAGGTATTGTCCAGGTCTCCTTTGTGAGGAGGTTGGTTAAGCCCCCACCCCCACCCCCCATGGCCACAGGCTAGTTTTATGTCCCCTTATCTGGAACTCAGCTTCTCTTCCAGCAGGGTTCTCTGGGGCCCTTCATCACTAATATTGGGGCTTCTATTAAACAAAGGAAAAGGAAAGCATCTCTGTTTGGAACTGCCCTGGGGCCTGGACTTGTTCTTCCACCCTGTCAGAGGGTGGCCATCTAGCTATAGAACGAAGTCAGTCCACTCCACATGTTGATGGCGAGCACTGGGCCGCCTCCCCTCTTCTCCACCCTGCCTCCCTCCCACATCATTTCCTCTAGAAGAAAATAGCTGGGATGAGGGACACTGTACCACAAGGAGCCATCACAGAACTGCATGAGTGGGGTCCCTAGCCTGCTCCCCACAACCACCTCCTCTGTTTAGCTTTTTGGGCTCCCTCTCCTGCTCAGACTACACTGAGAACGGGAGGACCCATGCTATACAGAGCTCTAGCCACATCCCATGTGCAGAGCACACAGGCTTCCCTGCCAGAACGCAGGATCTGTGTCATTTGGGGCAGGGTGAACAGATTCAGGGGACAGTGGCGAGCCAGCACAGTATACAGCAGGGAATGGCTGTGCGGGCCATATGCTCGGTGGCTGCTGTTCCCAGAGAAGAGCTGCAGAATGCAGTGCGGTCACACCTACTGCCGGTCCAAGGAGCCCATAAGGTGGCTTCAGCAGTTGGGGACTCAGGACACAAGGAAGTACCTGAGTCATCTGGTCCCAAGGGCCCAGGAGGAAGCCCTTTAAACCACTGGGTCAGCCCCAGCCAGAAGCCCCACTCCAGTGTGGAGTGGCTGGCCTCTGCTTTCTCCAGAGTCCATGAGTGTCAGCCAGACTCTGGACGGGGAAGCTTCCATCTCATAGGGAGCACAGGCCTCCCGGCTCAGCCTTCAGGTTGTGAGGCTAAGGATAAAGAAAGGAGGTGACCTAAGTTTGCAGTGGCCCTTATTCTTTTTTCTGGTGTGGCAGAGGGGCAGGGTTGCCTACACCTCCTGGCAGGGAGGCTCTCTGTAAACTGAGGAACCAATAAGAGGCAGCCAGGAATGGGGCCGGTTGCTGCCACTCAATCTTGCAGAGCTGACCTCACAGTAGTATGTGCCTGATGTGAAGATGAATTCATAGGGCTTGGCAGGGGTAGAGTCCAGGTTCAAGTATAGAAAAAGATCTTTCCAGGCCCTTCAAGGCCTAGAAATTGCAGCTGAACAGTCGACTCAGTGATGACCTTCAGGTGAAGAGATGGGATGGGGGAGAAAGATGAGGATGTGACATTCTCAGCTTTGTGCTTTACCTGATGCTGGAGTGACTGCTTGAAGCCTGGGCCACAAATGACATGCAAAAAGGCGAACCACTGAGCAGCCTGTAAGCCAGAAGCCTGGGATGTGTGACTACAAGGAAGCACTGGCCCTCGTGTCAATGAGTGGAGATTCAGGTTCACCTAAGGGAGTTTCTAGGCTTCCAGATGAAGCTGTGGTGTCCCCCACCATCCTGTTTTGGCTTCCTGCCCTGCGTGTGCTTCTTTGGCCTCCTCAGTTAAATCTGACCACCTGGTGGGAGTTAGCCCAAGCCCCCCAGGGATGCCCTGCCCAGCTGTTATCAGGACTCACAGGGCCCAACCCTGTTGCTTTCTCTTCTTGCAGATGTCAGGAGGGAGCCTTGACCCATCTTCATTCCTTCTTACCCTTTCCCACAGATTACTCCTGCCTAGATGGAAAGTGAGGGATAGATCTTCCAACACGTCAGAATAACTCAACAGGCTTGCACACCTCCACGTCATTGTTAGCTTAAGTCCTTAAGGAAGACAGTCTGCGCGTCCTCCTCACAGGGTTCTGAGGTTCAGGTGGGCCGCCCCAGGGTCGGTGATTTCTATAAAGCACTTGTGCCCCTATTGGATGCCTTGCAGTTTGAGACTGTGGCATTGCTTCGGTACTTCTGTAACAGGATGTGTTGTTCAAGCTGCTGACTGCCCAGGGGTCATAGAAACTACCCTTGAAGATTGGTGTGGGAGATTGCCAAAATTCTCCTTTCTAGTTGTTTAGGTAAATTACCTTTTCATAAAAATATGCAACCAGGATTTCATCTAAGTCAGTGGTTTTCAAACTTGTTTCTTAGCAGAAGAACCCTTTATACAAGCCAAATTGTAAGTTCAAGTTTAAATCAAAAAGAACTGCTCTAATGTTGGAAAGCACCAGTTTGGAAATACAGGTTAGAGCAGAGAACTGCAAGTGATAATAGGCCTCAGCCTCCAACCCATCCCTGGGGCCTAGTGTAGAGAACATCCTGATACGCAGAGGGATTTGCCAGAAATGACAACAGCGTTTTAATAGTTCACTGGGAAATCTCAGGATACATGCAGTTTAAATTACCTGGATCCTAGAAGCTGAAGGTGGGAGCAGTTGGAATTGTTTACAGTTGAATCACTAGTAAATCTAGTAGCAGTTCATATTCCTTATAAAGAGTAGATCTCAGAGAAGTGCTCCCAAGCATGCAGTGGACTTACCCTCCTCAGGGATACACTGTGACAGGAGCTGCTCTGACAGGCCGGGTGTCACTGAGTGATGGCTCCCCAGGGGGCTGTCCTGTACAGGTGTTCGAGAGCACTCTATTTACAGGCCAGAATTTAAATAAATATGTAAGGTATCCTGTTCTCTAACACATTTTCAGGGAGTACAGATACTTGTACCTGGAGGGCAGAAGAAACTTGGTCCTGAGAGCCCCACAAAAGCAAGTTTACCTGATTGATGCATTGATGGTCTTCAGTGGGTTAAAGTTGGCATATCAAGCTTTTGAATGTAGAGTGTTGTGTAAGTTTCAAAGGAATTCAGAGTATTTGTTAACCTGGTAGTTGGGAGACCACTGGAGTACCACTCAAAGAATGCAAAGGTCTCACAGAACAGTTTGAAAACCACTGTTGTCCAAACTCTTGTAAGCAGAGCTTTATCAAAGCACCTTCATCCAAATACAAATTTGTCCTGTTCTTAAAGACAGATTTTGGTAGCTCCCTTAGATTTCCCCATGATGCATTTGGGAAAGTCTCAGGATACAGTAGCTCCTACCATAAGAATAGATTTCCAGGCGCAGCCCAGGTGGCTCAGCGGTTTAGCGCTGCCTTCGGCCCAAGTTGTTATCCTGGAGACCTGGGATCGAGTCCCACGTCAGGCTCCCTGCATGGAGCCTGCTTCTCCCTCTGCCTGTGTCTCTGCCGCTCTCGCTCTCGCTTGCTCTGTGTCTCTCATGAATAAATAAATACAAATCTTAAAAAAAAAAAAAAAAAAAACAGATTTCCAAACATGCTATTTTCCTTTTCTTATTTTAAGCACATCACGTCTAAGGCTTGCCTCTCAGTGGCCCTGTCCCCACTTGGCAGAGATCATCTTTGAGGCTGAACTGTGACCATTGGCTGTCCTTTCTCTCCTGCTTCTTCATTGCGTTTCTCTTGTTCATCTGTTTACTCCTGGCTGAGTCCTTAAGGAGACTATCTCAGTTGAACATGGTAGTTTGGAGTCTTGCAGCCATGCCAGCTGGCCCCTTCCCTGAGGGTGCACAGTTAGCTGAGCCTGCCATCTTGTCTCACTTGATGGGCCCAGGCTTCCACAGTTCTCTGAAGGGTCAGACTGTTAGCCAGGCTGTCCTTCCAGAGAAGAGATCTGATATGGACCTGCCATCCTATTGATCTCAATTTGTCTAAGGCTCATGTATATCTGTACCATAAGGGTTAGGTTCAAGAGCCTTCAAGCCTAGGGCAGATGGGATTTCTAGTCTGGAGGACCTGAAAAGCCCTTTGTGTTTCTGGAACCGTGATTCAGATTTTAACCATTGCATCAGCCCTGAGCATGAGTTGAAAAACCATTCCAGGATTATATTCTGCTTTCTAGTATGGCCATTCTTAGAGGGACACCCTCGTGTGGAACAGAAGGCTGCCAGGATCAGCATTCAGACTGAGAGATATGGAGGCAGAGGGTCAAAAGTAGCAGCTGGCTTTTGTAGAACTCCATGCTTGTTTATGATTCTGGGAGGACGGGGACCCCACCATACCCCGACCAAGCACAGCCTCTCAGCAGCCCAGGCTCTGCATCTCAGGCCTGGGAAGAGCATCACAGCCTTGCTGGACAGCCACATGGAGCTAAAAGCAAGCACTGCCTGTGGCCAGCACACCTCCAAGAACCATAGGGCAAATAGTGACAGCTCATTTCTTGCTTTCAAAGAGAAGCCTGGCTGAAGTTGGGGCCTGACCTCAGAAGAAACAGGATTGCCTTCATCTCAGACCTATCCAGTGATGGTGGCTCTGCAAGGACTTTGATATGCTCACCAGTGGGGTCACAGGTGAACTCTTGGAGAGCTCTGACTGCCATTAAACCTAAGAATTGGTGGCCTTACAGAACTCATTTAGGATGTTCACATCTTGTCTTCGGCCCCTCAGCCTGGGGCTTCTGATATTCAGTAATAACAGAGGCAGTAAGTAGCCCTTGATCTGCCCTTGAATTTTTAAAAATCTTAGATACAGTTGAGTTCCAGCAGGGTCGGGACTCCCAGCAAAACCAAGGCCTTATTTCCTGTCTTAATTGATCGGAGGTATGAACAGCAATCCCATTGTTAATTGGCTATTCACGCATCACCTGTGATTTGTAGCGAGCTCTCCCTCCCACCACCAGAAAGTGCAGCTACAGCACCTGTGTATATGTGATGCACTTCCAGAGAGATGCATGCTTTCTGGCTGTTTCTCCTTGCCCTCTTGCTGTGTCCCTGTGTTTCTTATGCTTCATGTCATTGATTGCTTTGGGTATGGGGGCACAGGAGGGTTATCAGATCCAATAACTCTCTCTTCACCAATTCCTTGTTGTAGACTATTGGGGAGAGTCTTATTACAGTGACCTCATCGACTTGCATCTGGGTGGTATGTATAGCAGTATCTGTTGCTGACACTAACCCTGCTGAACCCCCCCTCTCCCTCCCCCCCCCCTTACTGCTGTCCCCAGTCCCTGCTCACAAACAACAAGAAGGAATCATCCTGATAACCAAATGGCAAAAGCATAGGCCCTTTTCCAGCTCATAATAGAGCAGCATGCTGGATCCTCCACACTGTCCAGAGGAAGATTTGAGATAGGCTTTGCTGCCCACGTTCTTTTAATGTTTTTATAATGAAAGTTCACATACTCTTACATCTCACATCTGTGTCCTGGTCCCTCTAATACTGTTTAGTCATCTGACAGTAGTAACCCACATGTACACACACTCACATGTGCTCATATTCTGTCTCCCTCCTCCTCCCTCTCCCCTCACCCCCTACCCCCCACCAAACATGACCTCTGCCCTGATCTCATTCTCATTCCTTACAACCTGTAGGTATCACATCCACTAGGAGCCTCACTGCCAATCATACTCAAGAACCAAACATGTAAAGAACTCAGCCTTACCCGTTTTCATTAGGGTGTGTTCATGTTTCCCCTAAAAGATCCAAGTGCGTGGGAAAGGTGTCAGTTGTGATCTCTGCCCACATTCACTGAACTTGAGGCCGTGTTGACGTGCCTAAAATAATGTCCCTCCCTCCTTACTGTGTCAAGGAACTTACTTTGCAATTCTTTTCAATGAAGATAGAAAAAGTATAAGGCAGTGGTTCTAAAGTGTGGTTTCTGGACAAGCAGCATCAGGAACATTATTCAGGAGCTTACTGGAAATGCAGATTCCCATAGGATATTTCCTATCCCAGATCTTCTGAATCAGAAACTCTAGAGGTGAGGCCTGGTTATCTGTTTTAACAAACCTTCCAGATGATTCTCATGCCCCCTAAAGCAAAACCACTACCTTAAAGGAATTTAAGATTTTTGGTGTCTTGGCTGTACTCACTATTTGTATTAGATTAGGGGAATAAGGAATCTGTGAGCCTCATTTCTAGACTTTGGGCAGTTTTGTCAAGAGGAGTACCAAGCAGCTGCTCCTGAGATTAACCACGGGAAGCTCGGGCGCTTCTTGGAGTTACTGCATCCTTGGATGGACAGTCTGACCTTTTCACCTCCCCTTGCAGGCTCCGTGACTAGAAGTGGTCTGAAAACAGAAACTAGCAGATTATCATCTGCCATTTTTTTGCCATGATGCCATCTTTTAAAGAGTTACTTGTGCCTCGTTCATTTAAAAACAAGAAGCATAATTCTGTGATTCCTCCTGTACAACAGTGTCATATTGTTAGAGGACTTGGAGCAGTAGGAAGCAGGCTCTTGGCCTCCGGTGGGTTGGGCTTTCTGCGTACCAGTCCCTGGGGTGCCATGGATTCCCAGCCCTCTACAAATCCTTCCAGTGCCCCAGAGCTCCTGGTGTGTTCAGGGACTTCCATACTTATGGCCATTGATGCTGCAAAAGGGCTGATGCTTGCATTCCAATTAACAAATCCCATTTCCTATATAATATCCTTGACTCCTTTCCCTGGCTCCTAACATGCCCCGAGGGATGTTTATGTCAGTCCTAAAGGAATCTCCAGTGTATGAAAAATATTTTTTTAATTCAAAACCTCCTGTTAAAAAAAAAAAAAAAAAAAAAAAACCTCCTGTAAAGAACTGTCAAAACCCATTTCTTTACAATTATATTCACCTTCCTTCCCAGCTTAAGATCCTGCTGCCACACTGATCACCTCACATGCCTAGTTCTGTCTCTTTGCCGCCATGTGCCCCACCCCCACCCTGCTTGAGTGATAAAATGTTTTCAGTTCTGTGTCCTTGACTTGATAGCAACTAGCCCTCAGGTTTAGAATTCCAACAGATTTCAGGGAAAAAAGGTAATAAAAGGAAATGAAAAAAGAATCCCCAGGATGTTCTGTGAGTTGTAAAGTTCCCCACCATCAAATACCTTTGAGCCCCTGCTACTTAACTGGTTCCCATCAACTCGTCACTTCCTCTTCTGCAAGCTCATTATGATTTCAGTTTTAAATTTAGACTTCTCTTGTGATTCTGTTCAGCATATTGAGGCTGCTCTGCCCAGCCAATGAAGCAGGAAAAAAAAACATCCATTCTGAAGGCAGTAATTTGTACCCGAGGTACAGAACAAGAGCCTTGGCCCCTGCTTCCCACCCAGCTCCAGGAGGAAAACAGATGCCAGAATTGGGTCCCTCTTCAGTTTCTGCTGATGTTTCATTGTTAGAATACTATAATATTCATTATTGGATGGGGGGAGGGGTTGTCCTTTTGAAATGTTGGAGCCTGATTGCCTCTCTGCTCTTGAATCCCCAGAAAGCCACAGGGCAGCCCCATTGCTGAGCACCGGCACCGATCCTAGTTCTCAGGTGAATGAGATAGAGCTCCAAGCTGTGTCCACATGTTAAGAATTCCATACCCTACCCGGAGGATTGCAGACTCCTGATCCCTGCCCCGAACTTGAACCAGTAACCTGTATTGCTTTGGGAGGTCTTTCACTGGCTCTTGGCTATTTTAAGGCTCCAGGCCTATATTTAAAGTCTATTTTGGGAGCACCTGGGGTGGCTCAGTTGATTTAAGAATCCCACTCTTGATTTCATGATCTCAGGGTCATGAGGTCAAGCCCTACATGGGGCTCTGTGCTGACCCTGGAGCCTGCTTGGAATTCTCCACCTTGCTCTCTGCCCCTCCCTGCTCCTCATGTGCACAACACACTCTCTTTTCAAAAAAAAAAAAAAAAAAGGCCTCGTTTTGAGCCACAGAGTATAGAAAATAAAATCTCTTCTCTACATAGTTCAATTTTGTGATTTCAAGACACCATTAGAAGGACACATAATGAACCCCAAACCATAGAGGACCTGTCCCAAAGTGACCTGAGTCCCCTTCCCTTTCCTGCCCCAGGACACTGAGCAGGCAAGCTCTCCCTAACTAATCCAGACACCACATTTTGTTGCACTAGGACAGATAGACGACTGGAAATCTTTAGATAAAAATAGCCTCTCTTCGAAAGAACTTTCAATTAAAAATATATACCTCATTTCTCATTTTCGAAGACCTCCCCACCTGATTTATATGTCTCAAAGTAAAATTGAAAGAACATGAGTGGTTTAGAAATGTAAGAGAGGACTGAAACATGGTCTTTCATTGTTGCTAGTGAGTTGGGGTAGAGGCACAGGGAAGGGAAACCCACCCCAGGCCTGCTCACTTCCCTCCCTTCCTGTTCTATTGGCTTGCCTCATTTGGATGTTGGTACATTTTGTATTTGTTTGGCCTGAGCATTATTAGCCTTGCTCTGTTTTTGCTTAGGAACTTTAAAATCCTTGAGATTTCTCTGTATTCTAATGTGTGTGTGTGTTTGCACGTGTGTGTATGTGTGTGTTGGATCTCCATTCTTAAATGATTTTTTTCCTTCTCTTTGGGGGGAGGGAGGTTTCATTTATCCCCTAATCCAGAGATTCATTCTACACTGAGTTATAACACGAGGCACATCTTAGCCCTGTCTACCTACGTATGTAGACTGGGCCTGCTAGACCAGAAACCTTCCACCCTGTCATGATGCCTGCTTACCACTCAGCAGCATTGCAAACCAGCCAACTTGATTCCTTCTTAGGGCCAGAATGTTTCTTGTTGCCTCTGGGTGTGGGATTGGGCGCTTCAGCCTTGCAGTGTGAAGGCTGCCTGAAGTCAGGGGCATGGCATTGATCCTGAGGAGTCAGAACAGGCAGCAGAATAAAACATCTGGCCAATCTTCCCTTGCTTCAGGCTACATAACCTGAACAACACAGAAGAGAAAATCAGTGAAAGCCTCATTCCTTAATACGTGAATCACAAAGTTCTCCCAGGCCTGGGCATGTGGCTTTCTGCAAGTTTTATCTGGTAGATTGAGCGTGGGCGTGAAAGGTAATGCCCCTGAGGTTCCTTATGAAAACATGAACAATATTCTGGTAGTATCTGTAAGCATGAATTGTATAAAAAGCTACTGCTGCATTGCTGAGTCAGCTGTCAGCAAATGTAGTGGCATTACAGCCAAAAACAAGTGTGAGAAGTGAGAGCCCCACCCAGGCAAGATGAAGGCTACAGTCTGGCCCACAGAGACAGGCCCAGAGCTACCGTGGCGGGAACATGGAACCATGAAATATGAAAAATAAGGATACCTGTGTCCCATCCATGACACCTTGGCGCTTGTTGTTCAGAAGCCAAAAGGAAGTGAAAAAGAATCTCTTCCTTTATGTGGGATTTTTCATAAATGTAGCTAGAAAGGGAGTAATCTAACCCAATGCTACTCTACAGATTTTTACATGAAATAAGCTACAGTGTCTGAAAAGGGAAGGTGTTGGGCTGCGGGGGTGGGTGGCAATCTTGAGCCTATAAAAGGGTAATATTTCTGTTGAAGTTGGTGAGCTGATTGTTTGGAATTCCATATTCTCCTGTGGAAATGCTGTTCCAGGTGGTGGCTCAGCTCTTAAAAAGCCCATTGTCCTCATAATATACCTAGCGCACCGTACTAGTATCTAGTGCACAGTGCTAGGCTATGACATTCTAGGACATAACCATGATTCCGTGGGGGAAATGCAGAGTTCCAGGCTGGTGCCTTTGGAATCTAGGTATCTCCCTAGCCCATTGGCCTAGACCGTCCCCATGGTCTACCAGGTGCTGACTGTAGAAGCTTTAAGCCTACGGCGAGGGCTGTTTTGTCCAACAGCAGGAACCAGGAGCCTGTGCAGTGGGAAGAGATAAGTACCTGGGATGAGGCAGATGCCCACCCAGCTCCAGCCCAGACCTGAACATCGCCTTGATTTTTGTCCAGGAATCCTTGATGCTGGCCCACCAACTTGCTCCTGGACCGGCCCTGGGCCACATGAGAGGCAGGGCCTAGAGTGAGCTATCCAAGCCTGTCAGGGCCAAGCAAGAGTGTGGAGAACACCTCAACCCAGGATTCGGGTCCTGGCTTCACCCTGCGCCCAGGAAGGTCGCTAATCCTCTCGGCCTCTGCAAAGTAATGGGAGGGAGGGATGACATTGCCACCGTCCCAGGTCTACCATTCTGAGTACAGTCTACATGTGACAGCTCTCCTCCCAGCTGCTTCCAGTAGCTGCCATTTGTTAGGTTTGCCCAGAGCCTTTGTTGGCCTTCCAAGAGGGCAAGCCCTCAGTTCGGAATGGGAGAGGAAGATGTGGGCCTTAGTCAAGCTGTGCCACAGGTAGCTACTTGGAGCCTCAGATCCCTCATGTGAGAATAGAGTTGTTACGCCTGTCCAGCCACCTGGTCCCTGAGTAAGGCTCACATGAAATAATACACATGAAAATGCTTTAAAATGGAAGTGCTACTCATGCTTATTACATGCAGCACACACAGCTTCTTTTCGACATTCAGTGGCCCGTCTCAGCTGCCCCCAGTGTCAAGATGAGTAGGCGCTGGAGAACTGCTCATGGTGGTCACATCTCAGAAGGAAGCGCTATGTCAGAGGAAGTTTAGTTTGCTGCGAGGTAGAAGGTGGGCAGGTGAGCTTGCAGCATCCTGAAGGCAGACAGAGCAGTCCAGGGTGAGAGTATAGACCTGCCAGTGAGATACCTCCATCCGGGACCAATTCTGGGTTTGCTCAGAAGTGCTGACTAAAGTCTAGAGGACACAGAAATAGTTTGATAGGCTGTCAATGTGGTGCCCACTGGAAAGACACACAAACCAAACCTATCACCATAGCATTTTAAAATACTCATAATAGGGATCCCTGGGTGGCGCAGTGGTTTAGCACCTGCCTTTGGCCCAGGGCGCGATCCTGGAGATCCGGGATCGAATCCCACATCGGGCTCCTGGTGCATGGAGCCTGCTTCTCCCTCTGCCTGTGTCTCTGCCTCTCTCTCTCTCTCTCTCTCTCTCTGTGACTATCATAAATAAATAAATTTAAAAAAAATTTTTTTAAATAAAATAAAATACTCCTAATAAAATTCTTTTTTTTTTTTTTAAATACTCCTAATAAAATTCTTAAACTTGTATTTGCCATAAGGTTGATGACATCTTTGCCTTTAGGACTAGTGGACCAAATCATCTATTTCTCATCTCCAAAAAAGGCACAGAAATTACACTCAAAATCACTTCACTACCTCTGTGCTTCCCTTGCATGATCGTTTCAGATTCAAGTCCACACGGAACTCCTTTCATTTGACTGATTTTTTTCCCCTTGATTTATTTTTAAAACAATATTTATCGGGTGTCTTTTCTGATTATAAAAGTAGTATACATTACTAAGATTTTGGAACACAAAGGGATGTCTGGTGAAGAAAGTCATAACCATGCATCCCATCTACTCAACCTAGCACTTCTCAGAGGAGTGACCCATGCCCATTCTGCCTTCTGCCTATAACTGTGACAGTGCCTTCTCTTTTTTTAAACTTTTTTTTTAGCACTTGCTATATCTGATGTCCCTTTACTGATTTCATTTTCTAATTTCTGTTCTGAATATCCTGCTACCTTGTATTATCTTCTATATTGGAAAGGGTATATGAGGAAGTGGTCTACATAAAAGGAACTAAATGTTATATTTTTTGATATCCAGAAAGTAGAAATGCATTTTTAAACATACATGCCAGTACGTGGGCTCAGCTGTATTGGTGGTGTATCATATTGGTATCCCTTATGAATGACCATGGCTACCATTCCATTCTGCACCAGTGTGTCTTTGCATGTAATGTCAGTACCTGGAAGCAACAGAGGTTGTTCATTGACATTGTATTATCTATCCAGGTATTCTGAGCACCAGCATAGAGTCTACATTTGAAACAAAGAAGGTTGAATGTGGATCAGCTCTAAGCAGAGAAAGGAGCCCTACTCCCCTCCTCCAGCTCATCAGCTGGTCCCAGGGACGTCCGTTTAGAAGCTTGGATGTAATCAACATTGCACATGCACGCATGTGCACACTCTCAGACGGGTCTCTGGCTTTAGTTTTGAAGTTTGATCTGATACCAGATTCATTGTGCACAAAAGCACTCTGATGAACGCTAAAGGGTTTAAAAGAAAGGGAAAATGTGGTACCTGCGTTTGCAAAGCAGAAGGGCCCCTCAACCAATAGTTTGTCTATCAGGCCTTCCTGGGGCCAAAAACAGCTATTTCTTAAACCCTGTTCTAATCCTAAAACCGCCTGTGCTCCCTACAGTCCTGAGGCCGCTTCTCTGAGCCTGTGTGTCCTGTGTGTGCCCTGGTGGTTCTGTGATGGTCCCTTGCTGGGCTCCACTCCCTCCCCCTCTCCCTAAGTCACCCCCAGGTCTCCCTAAGTCTTAGACATGTCTCTCTGAACCCTGTCTTCTCTCAGTTACCCCATCCACAACTCTTACCAGCATTGTTACTGTGAGTTTTCAGTATGTCCTGTCAGCTCACCCTTTTTGGTCTTCCAGTCCAAAGTGTGGCAGCCTTCCCCCAGCTGTGCCATGGATCCCTCTGTGGAGATGCAGGGGCAGAAGAAAAGGGGGTGGTTGGTTCCCTGGTACATGGTGGGTAGTGACAGGGACTGGTACAAATCGCCTCTATTTCCCTCAGTTTGCCCCAGCTCAGAACTCCGAGCAATGCTGATGCCGGCCCTGGAAGCCTGTCCCAAGACTAGGTGCTGCCTCTGTAGACTCCGAGGTCTTTCTGTGGGCGCAGCTAATCCAAGGGTTGCGCACCCCTTTTCACCACTTAGACTTACCCCAGGCTACTTTTTTATAGAGCGCCTGCATCTCTGGTGACATCTTAGAATATTTCACACAGGGATCCCTGGGTGGCTCAGCGGTTTGGCGCCTGCCTTCAGCCCAGGACGTGATCCTGAAGTCCCAGGATCGAGTCCCGCGTCGGGCTCCCAGCATGGAGCCTGCTTCTCCCTCTGCCTGTGTCTGTGCCTCTCTCTGTATGTCTATCATGAATAAATAAATAAAATCTTTAAAAAAAAAATATTTCACACAGGCTTGGTTGGTAACCTGAGGTTGTCACCTGCAAACCTAGGAGCATTGTTGGGCACATATTTAGTGATGGACTGTTCCACGGAGGCAGGCAGACCAGTCCCGGGGGCTTTGGGTATTTTTGAGGAGGGAACCCAATGCCGAAAACCCAAAAGGCCACTGTATGATGATATCCAAATGCTCCCACCCTCGCAGTAGGGAACAGAAGAAGAAGGGGCAGCCCACCCACCCCTAGAGCTGTCCACCATCGCCAGGGAGCACGCGCATTCCTTTTTCGGGCCACATGCCCAGGGCCTGGGTCTGCTCTTATTCAGTTTCCATGCCGAAAAAAAGGACTTAATTCATTTGTAGACTTTGTTTCCCTTGTTTCTGCTTTTCCATTTCTTGTATTTTTTTTCTTTTCCTCCTGTTGTTCCTTTCTCACCTCTTATGCTTTTTGTCCTCTGCTTGTTTTTTATTTCACCTTCTCCCTGTCCCTCTCCACGTCCAAACTCCTCTTCCTCCTCCTCTTCCTCCTCTTCCTTTTTTGTCTCTCTTTGTCTCGTCCTCCTCCTCCTTTTCCTTGTTTGGTCCTTTTTGAAGTTGAGCCCAGTGGCGGGACTCCACGGCGTAGACCTCTCTCCTTCTGCCCTTGCTGTGTCCAGGAAGGTAACGTAAACCGCCCCCCCCCCCCCCATCCCCACTGCCTCTCAGGGCTTGTAGCAACACTCATCAAACAGGGACCCGAAACCCAGCTGTTCCTCTCTTTTTCTCTGACACTTGATAGCCTTGCTATAAAATTCCATAAGTATGTGGCAGTTTCTTACAAGGTACAGTATCCCTTTGACTGTCTTGGGGGGGACTGGGGGACATAGGGGAAGCAGATGGTCTCTGGGAACAGGCCTTTGAGGCTGCAGCCGAACATCCTGTGATGCTGTGCCACCATTCATGGTTGGACCTTTCAGACTCCAATCTAGCAGATAGAGGGGCCAGGGACACAGGTGGGGAACCTCCTACTTGTGTGGCAGAGATTTGTATTGGTGGAGTCGAGGAATACTGTCCTTACAAAGACTGGTCTATATAAATGCCCCCAAGTTCTTTTCTAAAAAAAACAAAAAACAAAAAAAAAAAAACACTAAATGCAAACTTCTCTACCCTGTGTCTTGCTGAGTGTGTGTGTATTTTTTTTTTTAAGTTTGTCTGATTTGAAGTCTGTTGTGATAAGATTGTTGTTGAAAAGGCATGTGGGAAAGGGAAAGGGAGTGTGTCATGACTAACCCTTGCTAACCTCTTAACTCTGCTCTTCATGGCGCTCACATGTGACTTTCACCCATCCCGCCATATATCTTTGCTCATCGGCTGTGAACAGTCTCTACCATAGCTCATGAGCAGTGTTCAGATGTCTCCCAGTGGAACTTGTCCTTGCACATGGGAGGTGGGAAGGAGGGAGAGCCTTCCCAGTGCATTCCCAGCTTGCTGCACTGGACAGCTTGCATGCCTCAGGGCTCCATCTTCCATGGCCATGTGGGCTCACTGTGCAGAGATGCTCAGGAAGGAATGCATGGAACTGAGCTATGGGCTGCTTTAAAAGCCAAAGGACCAAGTCTATTGGGTCGGGTAAGGAGAGCTTTTGTCCCCAGACACTCCAGCACTCCCCAGGGGCCGGCTTGGCTGGTCAGGAGGGAGTTGCTATCTTTCAGAGCAGGACTCAGGGACAGGACTTCACCTTAAAAGTGCAGCTGCTTGTGCACTCAGGCACAGTGCATACACTGACCCCTGCTTGTGTGAGTGCATTCACATCTGCCTCTCCAGAGTGTGGCCCCAGTTGAAAGACTAACTGGTGTGGGCCTCCTGCGTGTCAAGCAAACAACACAGCAGAAAGAGAGCTGTCTTTGAACAGTGTGCAAGGAGGTCAGTGGGAAGATAGGAGAACAGTGAATGAGGAGCTTGATAGAGGAGTGTTGTCCCACCTGAGGGTATATTCCAGATGTCTTTGAACAGTGTGCAAGGAGGTCAGGTGGGAAGATAGGAGAATAGTGAGTGAGGAGCTTGATAGAGGAGCGTTGTCCCACCTGACAGTATATTCCAGATGCTTTTGGGTCAGCCAAATGAGTCACAAAAATGGAAGGTACTTTGGAGGATCTCCCAGTCCAGTGCCTCTTAACCTGGGGCCCATGGGTGAACTTCAGGGAGCCCGTGAACACCCTGAAGTCCTATATAAAGTTATTGGATGTGTACACATGTATTTTTCTAAGAAGAGAGTCCCTAGATTTCCTGAGCTTCTCAGAATGGTTTGGAATCCAAAAATATTTCAGACCACTGGTACAGTCTGTCTTCTGCCTATGGCAGGATCCCGCTTTGGCCATGAGCTCCTTCGTGCTCCAGGGAAAAGGAGTGTGTTCTCTCCTTGGGGAGTTTGGTCCCTTGGAAAGTTCTTCCTCTGTCCTTCTGCTCAGTTAAGACCAGCAGGGACAGACTGCCCCCAATGGAGACTTAGTAGCACCAGCCCCAGAAACTGCTGCTGGGCTGGGCCAGAGCAGAGAGCCCTGCCTTACTGAACAGTCTCCAGGGTGTGCTGGTGCCCTCTGCTCTGGGTGAGAAACCTGGTAGCCGGCCTGGGGTGTACTGCAGGTACCACATGGTATTCATCTCCCTGATTGGGATCTAAAGAAATGAGGAGGCCTCCGTACCAGTGGCTCAGAGAGGGGCAGTAGCCCGGGAAAGAGCTGGGTCAGTGAGAATAACTTTAAGGGAAGGCTGACCGCAGTTTATCAGTTTGCATTTGCCGGACTCTTGAGACTGGTGTTCCCAAACAGTCCTAGTACCTAGCAAGTACCAGACAAATATGAAATGAGTGAAAAAAAGAAAAAAGGAGGGCAAAGCACTTAAAACATAGGAGGAGGAAACCACTGAGTGCGAGAGGCCAGATAGGCCGTGACCAGGTTCCCGGGGGCAGGGGTGCAGGCTGGGCCTGGGAAGGACAGGGGTAGAGTGCAGACTCTGTTAGGCTCGGGGCATGGTGCCCCCTTCCATGGCTGTAGGCAAACTTTGGACCTGGCTTGGGAGTGTTCCGGCAGCATCCTGCTCGGCTCTCTTTGCACATTTGCCCCTGTGTGATGACTCCTGCTGGCCGGGGTAGACAGCAAACACTTTCTGCGCCTGACACATCCTCTCTCTTGGCAGGCATGGGCAAGAAGGATGACCCCAAGCTGATGCAGGAGTGGTTCAAGTTGGTGCAAGAGAAGAATGCCATGGTGCGCTATGAGTCGGAGCTGATGATTTTGTGAGTGGCCTGAAGTCGGGGACCCAGCTGAGGGGGGCCTGCAGCTCAGTGCCTGTCACGGCAGGAGCACAGCTGCTTCCCAATTTAGGGGGTGGGGGACTGAGGTCCTTGAGTCATGTGCTTGTCTTTCTCTCTCCTCCCAGTGCCCGGGAGCTGGAACTGGAGGACCGGCAGAGCCGACTGCAGCAGGAGCTCCGGGAGCGGATGGCAGTGGAAGGTGAGGGGGCGGGCCCGAAGGGTACCTGGGACAGCTGGGTGCAGGCCTGGCCCCGTAGACCTAATGTGTTCGGCTACTGCACAGATCACCTGAAGACTGAGGAGGAGCTGTCTGAGGAGAAGAAGATCTTGAACGAGATGCTGGAGGTGGTGGAGCAGAGAGATGCCCTCGTGGCCCTGCTTGAGGAGCAGCGACTCCGGGAGAAGGAGGAGGACAAAGACCTGGAGGCTGTCATGCTGTCCAAGGGCTTCAGCCTGAACTGGTCCTGAGCTCTCCCCACACTATGTACGGCTGCTCTGTGGCATCCACCTGACCCAGGCTGGGTTCTCCCCAGCCACCCGGATGAGAGATCTCAGAAAACCTGGCACCTCCTGGGAGTTTATACTGAAATGTCTATGTGCCTCTTGAACAGTGGGTCAAGTGTCTGTGCTGTGGGGAACCCCAGGTGAAGATGATGATCTGAGGTGGCGCGGCCTCTTTGGAAGAGGCCCACCCTGACTTCCTGCTCCAGAGAGAAAGGGGAATATGGAGCATCTGACATGTGATGTGGGAAGAAAGGAAACCTGCACGTTCCCTGCGGACACGTGGACATGCGGTGACTGTGCTCCTCCTTCCACAGGAGGAGAGAAGACAAGGAAGCTGCTCCCTCTCCGTCAGAACCACAGCCACTGGAGCACCCCTCCACAGAGCAGAAGGGGCAGCTGTCTTCACGCCTCTGGAAGCATTTATCCCGGGGAGGTGAGATGTGAGTCGAGACCTGGGAGAGGGACAGTGGCCCGAAGGTCAGTGCCTGCCCCAGCATCGCAGGGGGAGCTGAGAGTGGGCTGGCTCCTGAATTCATTATGCCAGCATGCAGGGCCCAATAGGGGTCTGCTCCCCACCCCCTGCACCACACACTGGACCCCTAGTGGCCAAACGCCCCAGGCCTCTCACTGGCCATGACCCGAGGCCTGTGGATCGCTGCATTCTGCTTCTAATTCACAACAATTCTGACACTGGAAAATACTGACTTTGGGGGACATAATGAGGCCCTACATTTCAAGCCCCCAGTTGACAGACAGGCATGACTGTTCAGCGCTTCACGTTGGGGCAGAAGATTATCTTTTCCCTTGACGTTTTTCCTGTGTTTGCACATTGAAAGGAAGCTGTCAGCCTGGCAAGATGTTCAGCCGCTTCGGACCCTTTATGTCAATTAACTTATTTTTTTAATACTTGAAGTAACTTCGTTTTTATATCTTTATTAGAGACACTGATCTCTTGGCACGTGGTGTTAGAGTGATGGAGGCGTCGACCACATCCTCCCACACAGTCCCATCCTGTACTGACTGAATGCCGGTCCATCCATCTATTTATTAGCCATCTTCATTGTGCTGCTGCCCCCGTTGGCATCAGGGAGCAGCTGAGACCCTCACATGGGTTCTCAGTCCTCGCTCTTCTGCCCGTACCTGTTCCCTGCGCCCGGCCCCTCGTCCTTCACCAGTTCACTCTCACTGTAGCACCAGACTCTTGTGTCTGTCTGCACCGTCCATTTGCTGAGGGTACATTTCAGCACCGTGTGAGGCCAGGCCAGAGGGCACAGGTGCCACCCGCCTCTCCCTTGAACCCTGGCTCGCAGAACCCTTTCTTTTCCCCCTCTCTCTGTTTCAGTGCCAGGCTTTCACCTCCTGCAGCACATTTATTAGAGGTAAGCGTTTTTCCAGGCTGGCGGCGTTTGCTGGGACCTTGTAATCCATCTGGCTGGTGAGAACGCCCCCAGCCCAGCTTCAGACCCAAGAAGGTAGAGACGCACATGTTACAGCAAGGATTAGAATTCAGGTTGGTCCCGCACAGTTGGCCCCACCCCGAACCTCCTCTGCACCCAGATTTCTTGGGGAGGCAGGGGACCTCGAGCACTCTATGACTAGTTCCTTGAGCCAAACTGCTCATTTCCTCTAGTTCAGCCAGAGGCTGACATTGTACGGCCTACAGAGTCACAGTCTGAGAAGATCTGGTGGGCCAGGGCTTATCCATGCACAGAACTGACACACAGTCAGCCCGGGGAGGGTTCCTGTCAGTGCCAGGCCAACCCAGAAGGGCCCTCTGGCAGACTTCCGGTGGAGAGGGGCCAGTGTAGGGCGGACAGAGGCCTGGCAAGCTCTTCAAGGTGGCCTGGATCCACTGTCCATGCTGACGTGGGGCTTCCATGGGCGCCCACACCACCCCTTAGCTTGAACATTCATTCTTATTACAAAGGAGCAAAGAACTTGTCTTACTCTTCACTTTGTCCAAAGCTGCCGTCTCTCTCCTGTGGAAGCCCAAGAGGTGTGCCTTGAGCTCTGACTTCACTTCCTGTTTTCTGATCAGGCAGACAGTCCATGTTTACTCTCTTTCTTAAAAAGGCAAGAAGAGGGTATTCTGGATGCTCTCTTTAAACATCAGCCCTCCAGTAAATTTGGACTTGAGACAGGCTCATTGCCTGTGTGGCCTTGCCCCTAACCCTCTTGAAGGCTACTTGAATCCACCGTAGCTAGGAATGCCCCAGGAGACCGCCTCCATCCCTCACAGCTCCTGCTGACCCTGGAACAAGGAAGCCCCGCCCGAAGTGGCAGGTAGGGGATATGGCTGCACTGGTCCGCTGTGCGCAGCCTGAGGAGGCAGGAGCAGCACACAGACTATCCGCCCTTGCTGCTGGCCAGTACCAGTCGGCCTTCAGCCACCCCTGCATCCTCGCAAAGCACACACTGCTGCCTGCAGTTATTAGAAAGGAGACTGAAGACCCTGCAGAGAAGCTTCCAGAATCCACAGGCCTCCAACATGTTCCCAGTTCTCCACTCTTCATGGTGTTAGGACTTCAGGCTGTAACAACAGTGCATCTTTCTGTTAAAGCTCTCATTTTATGACCACTAGTTTGCAGTTGATTTGAGTACCCTGGTGACATGCTGCATGAAGTGTTTTCCAGCTCTGGAAATGCGTGCTGCTCCAGGAGTTTTCTCCCCGAGATTTAAGTCCCCTTGAAGGCAGGGGACACAGGACATGAAGTGCCAGAGCTTGAGTGAGCCTAGATAACGGGGATGGTACGGCAGGCAACCAGTTCAGCCTCACCAGTGGGAAGGCAGCAGGCACCCCCACTCCTGAGTCTCAGGGGCTCCCTGCCCAGGAGGTCTGGGCCTTTTGCCCCAGAAACCATCTTCCAATTGCTTTTGACCAGCAATGATAGACTATTCTTTATCCTTTCAAAAGAGAAAAGATTTTTTTAGTGGGGCAGGAAGGAGAGTTCAAAGAAAAAAATTTGAAAGGAGGTAATAACTGAGCTGCACAGGGGAATGGGCCATTTTCTGTGCAATAAAAGTTTTTCAAAGAAATACAGAGTGTATTTCTTAAGTCATTTTACCAGACTTGTCCATGAGGCGAGATGCACTTCCACATTCCAGCACCTGCCATTTCCAGGTAGATGGTGTCCACGCAAATCATTTATGCTTCTGGCATATATGTGGGTGTGTGCACAAGCTTATTTAAAGAACACAACTTTTTTTTTTTTTTTTAATTTGTGCTTTTTTTTTTTTTTTTTCTTTTTTAAAGTCCTTCTTATTATCCTAGTTCAGCCATCAACTGCTGTCACTGGAGAAAATGCCTAAAACCACTTAGCATGATAGCAGCTTATTCTTCAAAACCAAGCCTCGATGCCCTCTTGAAGAGAAGCGGCATGTCCTCTGAAAGAGAGGTTCTTCAAATCCAAGTGAGCCTGTGGTCCTGGTAGCCTTCTGTGCCTGCAGCCCTCTGCCCTTTGACCTGCAAGCCCAGTGGCCAGGGTCTGCAGCCTCCAGGCCCAAATCACTGAGCTGTGTCAGTTTCCACAAGGACATTCAGCATAGGGTTTTGGAGAGATGATATCACCTTTTTTTGAACTGGATCGTCCCCAAGAGATTGAAGGGAATAATCCTGGCCAGCTCTTCTCTCTTTGCTATAAGAAACCTCTTTGGCTTGTGTCCAAATGGAGACATATTCCAGCTCTTTCCTTCTCCCATGGTGTGATGATTTGTCACCGCCCTCAGAACTAATCCCAAGGGCACAGTGCTTCCCTCCAGTGCAGTAAGGGCAGCAGGGAGAGAAACAATGGCACTGGATGGGTGGAGGTGGGTCGTGCCCAGCCGACAGGTCACTGCCACGGAAGCTGGTTCCCAGAGCCTTGAAAGGCTTATTGCCACCTACCCCCAGAAAGAAGAAAGGGGCCTCTCTGACACAGAGATGGACATCTTAGGTAAAATATACATATAACTAGCTTGAGGGAATGTTCTTTGGCAATGGTGCATGCCTGCTGGGAAGGATGAGTTGGTAGTCACCTGTGCTGGTCTCAGCCACCTTTTGTTCTTCAGGGGGGGCTTGCTGGGATTTGAGCTGGATAAAAGCAGGATTTGGCCACAATTCACAGCAGCCCCAGGCAGTAGGAAATGCGGATTGCTGTTTTTAGGCAGGTAACCAGGAAGGTAGACTGCCCAAGCCCCCATGTAAGCACCACCTCAGGAGCACATACCCCCTTCCTTCCAAGAAACTACCTTGTCTTACGGCTCTGACATCCCTTCTGAACCCTAAAATCTTCCTGGTCTCTTTGTAGGGGTCAGAGTGAAAAATGGTAAGCAGAGAATGTGCTGTTTTACTTTACATGAGCTGGCCAGCCTGGCCCACTCACGGAGACGCCCTCATCTTGTATTACCTGCTCAGGAGATCACCCTTCCGACAATGCTCAGTGAAGAGGGTATGAAGCCATCATCTCAGGTGGATTATTCCCACACAGAAATGTCAGCCCAGGGGCCAGAGCAGGGCCTCATGCACTAAACCATGGAGCCTGCTAGGCAGGGTTCCCGGGGTCATAAAAGCCTTTCACGGACACTCCCAATGGACCACCTGTTGCTGCTGAACTTCACCGGGTAACTTCTGGTGAGAGCCCCATGACTGTGTCCCCTGCCCTGAGGTCATCTTGTAGGAGGGGCAGAAACGGGGAAGCCACAATCCTGGTTCCTGTGGGTAGGTCCTGTGTGCCAGCCACCTCTTAGCAGCCACCTGCTACCAAAACAAATGTGGAAGAGGAGACAGCATCCCATGATGCATGCACATTTGTGCACTTGGGCACGCACACACACAAGCATCTTCCATTCATAGCGTGGCCTTTCTGAAGCAGAATGGACTTCTAGCTAGCTCTAAAGTAGGCTGAACCTAAGAGGGCCCAACTGCGTGGCAGTCGAGGCTCCAGGCCAAGGCAGGATCCGAGTTGAGGATCTTGTGCCAATGAACAGCCTGGTGTGTGGAAGACTACAGTTGGATGGAATGGTCTCCAAAGTAGGCAGATAGACCAGCCCCCCGGATCCAGGACAGGGGTCCTCTGGAGTGCCCAATGCAAGTGTGGGGCTGCCTCCTGCAACCCATGAAATGAGAATGAAGCTGCAGGTGTCCATGTCCACACGTGCGAGAGTGGGAAGGGAAGAGAGTCGGACGTTCAGGCATGAAGCTCATCCCTGCTCTTCCCTGACTTTGGAGGAAGCCTTAAGCAAATCACTTACTTAGTCTGTGCATTAACCAACCCACAGGATTGTGGGGGGGGCAGGATGTCCAAGGGTTTGAGATTCTGAATCAGGGCCTTTGTAGATGGACAGACATCCTTCATGATGGTAACTAATGTTCACCTTGAAGAAACCTGGGGAGGACTGAGGGAAGCCGGTCCCAGCACCTTTAAGGGCTGGCTGCCAGCTACCTAGGTTCATCGCACATCTATCTGGTGAGCCAGCGGAGTTGTGCATTTATTTTTAATTACTTAAAATGCTGGGCTGAATCTTGTTTCCTCTCAGGAACTTAACTTACTCAACACAGGTTGCTGTAGATAGGCAATGTGCCCAGAACCTCAGATGGGTGGCTGCTGGGTGCTTGCCTGAGGCCAGGTGATGCTGAGCTTGAGTCAGCACTCAGTGCCTTACTGGGAACAAACCAGCACCCTCAGCTCAAGAGAACAGCCCCATCTTTTCCCTCCTGCCCCATTCCACAGCCACCAGCCACCTTCATCTTAAGGCAGCTCCAGCACACCCGCTCTCCCAACAGTGGCTCCCAGCATATGCCCTGGGTCTCTGGGCCTCCAGAGTCATTATCAGGGATATGGGATTCGTGCAAGTGAAAGCTAGTATGTATCAGTGTTACGATGCTGATCAAGAGCCAGAAGAGGGATCCCTGGGTGGCGCAGCAGTTTGGCGCCTGCCTTTGGCCCAGGGCGCGATCCTGGAGACCCGGGATCGAATCCCACGTCGGGCTCCCGGTGCCTGGAGCCTGCTTCTCCCTCTGCCTGTGTCTCTGCCTGTCTCTCTCTCTGTGACTATCATAAATAAATAAAAATTAAAAAAAAAAAAAAGCCAGAAGAGCAAGGGTTCACTTAACACCCGAGACAACTGGGACACCAAAGTGACAGGAAAGCATGAGTTTTTCTGGGTAGGGAAGCCCGGATGAATACCCAGGGTCTGGCAATGAGGCCTTCAGGCTGTCTCCCCAAGAGTTCAGATGCCAGGTCTTTCCTGTGGGCAGGAAAAAAAAAAAAGGAAGCATCTGACGGCCAACAACCCCTTCCCCAGATGCATTTTATTTAACATTTTTTAAGAATGCTTTTAAGGACTTAAGTACCATTTTAAGATGCAACCAGGGCCGGACTTACTTGGTACCAGCCTTCATATTGGGACAATACTGTTTCTGGCCCTAGTCATTGATGTTTTAGGTCTCCATCACATTGTTCTCAAAGCCACCTATAACAGTCTAGGCGGGGAGGCAGGAGGGGCTGGCACGGAGGGTCGTGCCTGAGGCTGGAAGGTGCTGGCCCTGGGTCAGCACCTGGTGCCTTATACCAGTTTGGGAACAAACCAACACAAGTCGGGAGGACACCCTGCTCTTTTCCCTGCTGCCTCATGTACAGCCCAGGGGGTCAGAGCTGGTAGAGAGGCAGTGACCCCAGAGTGTCTCTTCTGAATAAATCACCCCAATGTGGCCTTGGACCCTGTTCCTGGAAGATGCAGAGAGCAGCCCCGGGACCCTGCCAAGTTCTCCTGGGTGAAGATAGAATTGGAAGAAGCATCAAGAAAAGACAAATTTTCCGAGACGCTGTGCCTGAGGAGAGTGGGTAGAGGGACGTGGCCACTGCCGACCGCAGGGACGGGCATGGAAATGTAACACGGGCTCACGCCTGTGTGTGGGAAGAGCCCCGCCCGCCCTGTCGATGAATGTCGTGTCGTTAGTGGAAAGGAAAGAGGGAAACAGATAGTGACTTTCCTTCGGCGTGGGTGTGGTGGTGCACATTACCCTCCGGCTGTTTGCACCCTCCTGTGGCCAACAACCAAAATAAAGCCAGTCGTTATTTTGTTCTTCTGTGTGGAAGATGATCATTTCTCCCCTCAAGCAAATTCACACCCTCGCAGGGGCTGGGATGTGCCCATGAAACCAAGGGCTCCGGGGACGCGTTCTCTCCCTGCGGGGCCAGGACACTGCCCACCCAGCCCGGCCCGTGGCAGGGCCTGTGTCCACAAGGGTGGGTGAGCCATGGTGCTGCTTGTTGCAGCCGACCCCCCGCCCTGCTCCAAGCTTTCCCCCTGCCCCCCACAGCTTTGTTTGGATGGGAAAGAACCCAGCTAGGAGAATATTCCTGCCTGTTCCCCTTTATATTACTGTGTATTTTGAAAAAAAAAAAAAAAAAAGAGCAAGCAGAAAAATTGTCTTTCTGCCTGAGCTGAGGACCTGCCCCCCCCCCCCCCGCCCCGCTGCATCTCCTGCTTTTTTGTCTCTGGGTGAACGGGAAGTTTTGCTTCAGTACAGCTGTGGGTGGCGGTGCTCGTGGAGGAAGGGCATCTCTGCTGTCGGAGAAGGTAAGATAAGAGGGTCTTAAGGGCAATAAAAAGAGGACATGGACTCAAAGCCTAGCTCTGCGATCGGGGGATGAAAAACCAGGAACATGATGATGTCAAGCCAGGACTGTGGCAAGGAGACAGACGTCGATGGGTTGACCCAGGAACAGAACCGACTGGATGGCTCTGAATAGAGTGTAGCCCCCAGAGCCCTTCGGAGGGCGGCGGGGGGTGGGGGAGGGCCAGGGCCTCTCCCAGAGGCATCTGGCAGCCTGGCCCCCATGCCCACCCTGCCTGGGGAGTATGCACATTCTGCCCCTATCTGGGCAGGAGTTGGAGAGCTGGGGCTCCCGGCTGGCACAGTGGGCAGCATAAAACTCTTGATCTCCAGGTTGTAAGTTCAAGCCCCATGTTGGGTGTAGGGATTACTTATAAATAAAATCTTTAAAAAAAAAAGAAAAAATAGAAGAGTTGGAAGCCAGTGAAGTGGCTTAGCGCTTAAGACAGGTGGAAGCAACAGAACAGTGTCGGCCCCCTCAGACCTCCTGCCCCAAGCGCCGTTCTTACTTCTTCCTGGAGAGGAATTCTCGAAAGACCTAGGAGAAACAGAGAGACACAAGCACTCTCCGTGGATTGGCCATGATAGCAGGAAGTAGGGACAGCTTCATGCTCCTGTCCAGCAGGCTAGTGGCCGAGAGAGACACTGACAAGCCCCCCTCCAGCTGAGCTGGGGACGGTGCCCTGAATCTGGCCACCAAGGAGTGCTCACACTAAACAGATGTGTTTGGGCCTTCACCGGCTGGGAACTGACCTTGGCTTTGAGAGCTAGGCCCCAAGTTCAGCCACACAGCAAACCTTGTCTGCTGTGCACCCTCTGAGCAGCGCCATGGATATGCTCGGTGCCATGGATTTGGATGGGTCCACTGTTTGGTTTTTTAAGATTTCTTTTTTATTACTATTCATTTGACACAGAGACACAGAGAGAGAGAGCATGAGCAGGGGAGAGGGAGAAGCAGACTCCCTGAGGAGCAGGGAGCCTGATTCAGGGTTTGATCCCAGGACCCTAACATCATGACCTGAGCTGAAAGCAGAGGCTTAACCTGCAGAGCCACTCAGGCAGCCCTGGATAGGTCCACTGCTGAAACATTTCCCATCCCTTTTTCCCTCCAAGCCAATAGAGTGCCCCCCCACCCCCTCCCTTTTCCCTTCTGCTCTTTTAAGGACCATCCCAGGTGTCTGACCCCCTTCTGTCCCCCACCTCCAGCCAAGAGAAGTTTCTTTATTGGAGGCCACTTGGCTGTGTGAAATGAGTTACTGGCTCAGCTTGGCCACTACCTGGCTGGCTGACCTTGGACATGGCTCCCCAAACCTGTTTTCTACCCTTGAAAGGAGAAAGTAACATTCACTCTCTGACCTGTAAAGTGGTTGTGGGGCTGAAAAGAGATCAGAGACATTGAGTGCTCTGAGTCGTGGGGTCACTGTGCCTGTCTCTCCATGGCTGCTGGGTCACACGGTCACACGCTAGTCACCAGAGCCACGCACAGGCAGAGGCTGAACCCAGACCCACAGGCAGACACACCTATGTCCCCGGAGGCAGAGGAGCAGCTCTTGCCCTTGCGCCTGTGACAGGAACAGGCAGCTGCTGCTCAGGAAATCAGTGATGACACCCAAAGCTCAGTGCAGTGTCGTAGGAAAGGAAGTCGCAGGGTTGGTTGGATGGAGGGAAATCCAACAGAGGAATAAAGAGCCAGAAACTTCATGTGATGTGAGGCAGGTGTCTCCTTGCCTTCATGATTCAAACCCAGGCCCGGCTCTGGTGTGCATGAAGCCATGAGTCACCACCCTCTCCTCAAGGAATGCAGAATTCTTTTTTTTTTTTTTTAATATTTTATGTATTCATGGGTGACACAGAGAGAGAGAGAGGCAGAGGGAGAAGCAGGATCCATGCAGGGAGCCGGACATGGGACTTAATCCCAGGTCTCCAGAATCAGGCCCTGGGCTGAAAGTGGCGCTAAACCACTGAGCCACCCGGACTGCCCAGGAACGCAGAATTCCACATACAGCCACATGGCATCCTTAACCTGTGTGTCTTCTAAGCAGAATTCTGGACATTGATTTTCCCTCTTTTCTCCACATCCCTCCCCTCTGACAAACTGCTGTGTAAAACATGCAACCCAGTCATGGCCAGGTCCTGCCCCCGGGCCACCTCAGGATCCCCCACGCCTCCCTGTGGCCTGGTACAATTTAGCCAACACCCAATATTCCTGGATTTTCTAGCCCCTTGGGCCTAGGGAGGCAGCCCCCAGAAAGCCACTCTGCTAGAATTCCCTGAATGGAACTGACTCGATAGAAAGTTCCAAAGGAAAGGCTGCTGAAGTGATACTGGAAATCCCAGACTTTCTTAGCCCAGTGCAGGCACTGAGTCAAAGCTGGACCAGAGCCACATCTCCCAGCATCCCCCAGACCACACCTGCTCACACATACCAGGCAGGGCAAGAAAAACACCAGATGTCATCCAGCTCTGACAGCTCACTGTGTGTAGTCACAGGTATGAACATCAACTGCGGCCCATGGGCCCTGGGCCTGGAGACAGCCTTCTTTCCCCCTTGCCTCTAGCAGGTGTTTGGTTTCCTCTCCCTAGACCCTCCTGCCTTTCTTTTTTTTTTTTTTTTTTTTTTAAGATTTTATTTATTCATTCATGAGAGACACAGAGAGGCAGAGACACAGGCAGAGGGAGAAGCAGGCTCCATGCAGGGAGCCCACGTGGGACTCGATCCCGGGTCTCCAGGATCCTGCCCTGCGCGGAAGGCAGCGCTGAGCCACCTGGGCCGCCCCCCTCCTGCCTTTCAAACCCCCATGTCTTTCCTGGCCCAGAGCCTAGACTCTGTGTTGGTGGGAAAGCTCTTGGATGTTTTCCTTCCCAGGCATCTTGTCCTGGCTCCTGGCCCTGTGTACATACTTCCGAGGAGCGGGGAGTCATGCCTCCATGTGAACCGCTGTTCCTGCCCCCCACACTTCAGCTCCCCTTGGGCCTCTCACACTGGCCTCTCTAACAGCACCGTAACCCAATGTTTGTTCCTGTGTGTTGGTCCAGGGCCCACCCAAGATGGGAAGCCCCTGGCCTGGCACTTCTTTGGGATCCCACAGTGGAGTCCTGAGTCGGGCACAGAGTGGAAGCTCTGAGGTACTTACTCAGGTCTGAAGGGTTCTGAGGTATCAGGAGACAAGCCGTGGTGTTCTTCTACCCTCTGTTAGCCTGGCTGTTGGTTTTGAAAGCTTTGGACGGCTCATGTCCCCCCAGCCTCGACTCCTATTACAGAGTGAGTGGTTAGGGATAACTAGATATGTGCATGCTACTCTGTGCAGGGCCAGGTCCCCATCTTCCCTGCCACACTAGAAGCTACACATTCATACCCCTTTCCCACTCCAGATCTCTGTTGTCACATTCTGTTCCTAAGGATGGAAAGAGCCTTGACTTCATGAATTTGGAGTCAGCTGGGTGCATCACAGCTGTTGGCTTTCATGAACATTGCAGGCTTGTGGAAACTCTGAGTCTAAGATTGGCACATCTGGAGAGGTTGGGTGTGGGGGTGCTTATAGGAAGTGGTCACCAGAAGGTAGAGCGTAAGCCCATCTGCCCTGGAGCCCCCACCCCATGTGGGCTTATCTCTGGGGGAAGTCAGAGGCTTGGCCTCCTGCAGTTTGAAGGAACAAGATGCCATCAAAGCAGGAGCAAGAAACGACCTAGCCAACATACACATATACAATATACTAGGTACCTGGGACCAAATGCAACCGGGCAGCCACAGGCCTGTGCTCTCAGAGCTCAGTTGACAAGGCTCAGGGCACTGGCCTGCTACCTTCTTCATCCTTTCAGTCTCCCAGGGCCAGGCACCCATGGCCCCCTGAGAGCCCAGAGGCAATACTGAGCAGCAATCCTGCCGGGAAATTAGAGGCACCTGGAGAAGTTCATTACGGATTCCGGGCCTGGGGGGTGCAAGCAACTAAGGCACTGATAGGGAGGGGCCATGGAGGCAGCTGGGGATGTGACAAGGGAGGGAAGGGGGTGGGGGTATGAGTAGGCAGTCCCTCTCCTAGCCTTCCTTCCCCTTTGTGCCCCTTCAGGAGCCCCAGCTGTCAAGCTCCTGCTCCCCGAACCACCTCCCTCCACCTTGGCCTTGATTCCCAGCCAATCACCTGCAGCTGCACAGAGATGCTCGGGAGCCTCTGCAGGGACACCAAGGAATAAGTGCAATGGCAACCGTTTACTGAGAACTCACTACTGTGCCAGACACCAGCCCAAGACTTTTCTATATCCCATATATTTAAAATACAACTTTGAGGCAGGTATTCTCACTTTCCTTTATAGATAAAAAATAGGTAATCAGCAAGCTTGCTCTGGGGCCTGAGCTCAGGGAGAGCCACTAGCTGGCTTTCTTGGGGTGGCCACTAGTCCCCCTGCTTTCAAGCCCGGGAATGCTAACACCTTCACACTTAGGTTTCTGTGTGTCCTGAGAGCTTTCCTTGCTCATTCTGACTTTATACCTGATCAGTAGCTGTTCCCCTTCCTTTCCGTTACATAAGCAGGGATTAGGGCACCAAGCCGGTACCACTCACTGTGTGTAGAGGCAGTATTACCCCTTTTCTTGATGAGCCTCAGAGCAATCAGGTTATCTAGGGCCACAGAGCTGGGGAGGAACAGAGCTGAGAGAACAAGCTGCAAAGGCTGCATCCTAAACCCCGGGGATAAAGGCCTGCTGACCTCCCTCCGGCCACCCTGGGTGGCCTGCCCTGACCCCTCCAGCCCACAGGGCCCCTCTTCCCTCCAAATGCCCCAGCGCCCCTGGTTCGAGGCACACGCTGCATCAACGCATCCACCTGTTCTGAGCGCTCACTGCTGAGCCCTGTGTCTGTGCAAAGTGTGCTACTGAGCTAAGCTGGTGGCCCCTTCCAACTCCCGAGCCTGGCCTCTTCTCACTTTCCTCTCCCCAGCACTCTCCTTCCTGACTTTCCGTCAAAACCTGTCCTCTAGGATGCCTCAGAAACTCTCTTACATTTTTACAAAGAATAAAAATACATGGGGCGCCTGGCTGGCTCTGCGGGTAGAACATGCGACTTTGATCTCAGGGTCGTGAGTTCAAGGCCTCACACTGGGTTTAGAGATGACTTAAAAACAAAATCTTTGGAGCACCTGGATGGCTCAGCCAGTTGAGAAGCCGACCTGGTTTCAGCTCAGGTCACCATCTCAGGGTTGTAAATTGGGCTCCACACTCCGTGGGGAGTCTGCTGAAGGATCCTCCTTCTCCCTCTCCCTCTGCCCCTCCCCTACGCTAGCTCACTCACTCACTCATGCTCTCTCTCTAATAAATAAGTCTTTACAAAATAATTTAAAAATCTTTAAAA
Source organism: Canis aureus (assembly GCF_053574225.1). Taxonomy (NCBI): domain Eukaryota; kingdom Metazoa; phylum Chordata; class Mammalia; order Carnivora; family Canidae; genus Canis; species Canis aureus. Next base: position 46,472,643 of record NC_135635.1, on the reverse strand, counting down.
CAAAGAAGAAAAAAACAACACGTGAATGTGAAAACAACCTTGAAAAAGAAGCATAGGGGGATTGCCTGAACTGTAGTATGACCTACTTTGAAGCCATAACAATGAAAACCATGCGGTATGGCTGGAAGGACAAGCAGACGGATGGTGGGTGCCCCAGAAGGAGCAATCAGAGGGACCATGGAAACTCAGGTCATGATTAAGGAGGCCCCATGAATCTACAGGAAAGATGAATTGTTTCACAAGTGGTGTTTGGAAAGAAACTTGGCTCACCATATAGAGAAAATGAAAACAGTCTCCTTTGTAACACTACATATATAAATGTAGACTTGAGGTGAATTAAAGACCAAAATTCACAAAAAAACCCTGCAAATTTATAGACTAGAAAAAATGTAGGAGAAATCTTTAACCTATAGAGAAAGGACTTCTTTCCCCCCAGTTTTGTTTTTTAAGATTTTATTCATCCATTCATGAGAGACACAGAGAGAGAGAGAGAGAGACAGAGACACAGGCAGAGGGAGAAGCAGGCCCCATACAGGGAGCCCGGTGCGGGACTCCACCTGTGACCCCGGGGTCACGCCCTGCGCCGAAGGCAGGCGCTCAACTGCTGAGCCTCCTAGGCGGCCCAGGTTTGTAGGTTTTGACTCCCTCACGCCCATTATCACGGTACCAGCCACATAATTGGCCCCAAGAAACACTTGCCCACCATTGGGGAAAAACTTATGGGTAAAGATACCCTTTTCGTGCTATTCCTTTGTCCTCTACTCCTAGGTGACCTCCGGTGAAGTCCCCGGCTCTCTGTTAATGTCCCCAGTACTTTCTGTTCAACCTGGAAAGAGCCAGGGAGTTGTCTCCCACACAAACCAGCCATGCAGTGCAGGTTTTCCCTCTAAGAGCTTGTGGTCTTTGAAGTGTGATCTGAGAGGCCAAGCGTTTCTCCCTCCCTTCACCGGTGCCCACGATGTAACCGCGAGAGATTCATTCACCCGCACTCACTACGTCACGTGCCCGACACCCTTTTTAGAGGCTTTTCCCTGAGCAGCAAAGAACACTGCTACAGGAAATCGAATGGCTCCTCCAGGAAGCTCTGAGACCTGAGACCCAAGAATCTGCCTCCATGCCTGCCCTGCTTCAGCATCAGCTGCTTTTAGCACTGTGGCTTTCAAACATTTTATTTTTTTAAAGATTTTATTTATTTATTTATTTATTCATGAGAGACCCAGAGAGAGAGGCAGCGACACAGGCAGAGGGAGAAGCAGGCCCCATGCAGGGAGCCCGATGTGGGACTGGATCCCAGCATTCTGGGATCACGTCCTGGGCCAAAGGCAGGCGCTCATCCACTGAGCCACTCAGGTGCCCCTTAAATTGGATTGTTTATGAGTGTTTGTTTTTTGTGTTTTGGGGGGGTTTTGCTATTGAGTTGTATGAGTTCTTTATATATTTTGGATATTGACCCCTTATCAGATATAAGATTTGCAATTATTCTCTCTCTGTAGGTCACCTTTTCATTTTGTTGATGATTTCCTTTACTGTGCAGAAGATTTTCAGTGTGATGGAGTCCCACTTGCATGGTTTTGTTTGTTTTGTTTTGTTTTGCTTTTGTTGCCTTTATTTTTGGTGTCAGATACAAAAAGTCATTGCCAGGATCAACGTGAAGGAGCTTACTCTATATGTTTTCTTCCAGGAATTTTATGATATCAAGTCTTACATTCAAGTCTTTAAATCCATTTTTAGTCGACTTTTGTGCATGGGCTGATAGGGGTGTATTTTCATTCTCTTGCATGTGGAAATCCAGTTTTCCCTATACTTCATATTCCCTGCACTTTTTATTATCTTTTCCTCATTGAGTATTCTTGGCTCCTTTGTTGAAAATCAATTGATTACATGTGTGTGCATTTATTTCTGGGATCACTATTCTGTTCCACTGATGTATGTGTATTTATGCAAGTACCACATGGTTTTGATCACTATAGATTTGTCATATAGTTTGAAATCAGAAAGCATGATAACTCTAGCTTTGCTCTTCTTTCTCAGGATTGCTTTGGCTATTCGGGTCTTTTGTGGTTCCATACAAATTTTAGGATTGTTTTTTCTATTTCTACAAAAGATGCCATTTTTGATAGAGATTTTGATTGAGATTTGATAGAATTTCGATAGCAATTGCATTGAATTTGTAGATTGCTTTGGGTAGCATGGCCATTTTAACAAAACTGATTTTTCTAATCCATGACCATAGAATAACTTTCCATTTATTCGGAATGTGCTTTCTTTCAATGTTCTATAGTTTTCAGTATATAGATCTTCTACCTCCTTGGTTAAATTTATTTCTAAGTATTTTACCCAATATTTTTACATTCTCAAAATGTAAAAAATAAAACCACAAATCTATAAAATAGAATAAATAAAGGAGAATATCTTTGTGACCTGTGGAGAAAAGGCATTTTTGAGTTATGCTTCAAAAGCAAAGACTATAAAAGGACGAAATGGATGAATCTGAGAAGTGTGCTTAATGCAGGATATGTGGACAGAGTTAACAGACCAAGAACAGATTGGAAGAAGATATTTATAATGTCTAAAACCAGTAAAGGGCCTAGCATCTAGAATATCTGAGGAACTCCTGCAAACTAATAAGAAAAAGACAAGGGACACCTGGTTGAGTGTCTGGCTTCGGCATAGGGCATGATCCCAGTCTGGGGATCAAGTCCCACATGGGGCTCCCTGCAAGGAGCCTGCTTCTCTCTCTGCCTGTGTCTCTGCCTCTCTCTCTGGGTCTCTCATGAATAAATAAATAAATTCTTAAAAAAAAAAAAAAGAAAGAAAGAAAAGGAAAAGACCCACAAGGGATATGTGGGCAAAGGAGCTAAACAGGTAAATTACCAAGGAGCATGGCCAGACAATGGTGTGTGCTCCCGTGCTCTGATCACATTTGCTCTTTCTGGGCACACGCTCTGTATTTTCTGGCTTCTTCCTCTGTAGCGATGTTGACATCATGACACAGGCACTCTCACAGGGGATATGAGTGGGAAGGCTGTGTGGCCTCTGCTCTGAGCCAGTTAGGAGTGAGCTCTGCACTCTATGCCTCTGCATCTTTGCCCCTACAAGTGAAGAATTTGTGACAGCAGGGACCCTAGATGGAAAGCCGCTTGGATCCTAGCATCACCTTTTTGCACCAAAGGTGTCTCAAGAATTTTTTCTTGGCTGTGGGCTCTGGACCTCACCCCACCAAACCTCACCTATATTCCAAAACTGCATCAGTGGGATACAGGCTCCTGTCCATTTCTCCTCTCACAGGCATTCTTTGCTCTGGAGCTCCCTACCGGGATGGCTGTGACCTTCTCAGATCTGCTTCTAACGTCTGTCCAGTTCTTTCTCCCCTGTTTCCTTTTACAGGGCTCAGGCCTGCATTGTGATCTGAAGGTTTTCCCTGTCAAAGCTGGCTTCTTCCTCTCTCTCTCTCACAGACATTTTCTCCCTTGAAAAAAGTCTTGCTGCCCAGTTTTAGTGTCTGCTCACTAGAAGATACAAATTGATACTTCTATCCTGAACAAGGATGCTCAGACTCACTGCTTATCATGGAAATGGAAAATCAAAATAACAATGAGATATTATTTTGCATCTATTAGGCTGGCAAAATTAGCAACCTAGATCATGCAAGGTGTTGGTGAGGATGGAGGGATACAAGAGCAACAGACCCTGCTGGTGGGAATGCAGAGTGGGCCCCGCTGGGGAGAGTGACCTCTAGTACTTGGTCAAGTTACCCTTGCACCCACCCTCTGACCAGTAGTTCTGTTCCCAGGTAGCTCTCTAAAAAATATTTTCATCCATAGATACCTGGGTGGCTCAACTATTGAGCGTCTGCCTTGGCCTCAGGTTGTGATCCTGGAGCCCCGGGATGGAGTCCCACATTGGGCTCCCTGCATGGAGCCTGCTTCTCCTTCTGCCTGTGTCTCTGCCTCTCTCTTTGTGTCTCTCATGAATAAATAAATAAAATCTTAAAAAAATTTTCATTTACGCTCATAGGGACCATAGTTGAGGATGTTCCTTTGAGTGTTATTTGTCATGGCAGCAAGTTGGAAGCAATCTGGAGTTTTCATATATGGGGGAGCAGATGGGCAAAGTGCAGGGGCGCACAGTGGAGCACGCTGTGGCACTTAGAAGTGACACACATAGCAACACAGAGGAATCCTGAAAATATAGTACTGAGTGAAGAAAAAAATAAAATGAGATCTCTCATAATATGTACAAAACAAGAATATACTTTTTTTTATGAGACTTTATACAAACAAATGTTTATGATACATATATCACAAAGGCTGCCTCTGAGAGGCAGGTGAAGGGGAAAGGGGAAAAAGAGAGAAGAAATAAATGAGAAACAAGACAGGAGATGGACTGATGATGACTGTACTAAGAATAAGGCAGCATGATTTATCCAGGGCAGTGCACTTGAGACTTTTTTTTTTTTTTTTAATTTTTTTTATTTATTTATGGTAGTCACACACAGAGAGAGAGAGAGAGGCAGAGACACAGGCAGAGGGAGAAGCAGGCTCCATGCCGGGAGCCCGACGTGGGATTCGATCCCGGGTCTCCAGGATCACGCCCTGGGCCAAAGGCAGGCGCCAAACCGCTGCGCCACCCAGGGATCCCCACTTGAGACTTTTAAAAAAGAAACATAAAAGAAAAATATTCTTTATAAATTTAAATTTAAATTCAACTTAATTAACATATACTGTATTAGTAGTTTCAGGGGTAGAATTTAATGATTCTTCAGGTGCATATAACACCAAGTGCTCATCACATCCCCTCCTTAATGCCTGTCACCCAATTACACCACCCTCCCACCCCCTACCACTTCAGCAACCCTCAGTTTGTTTCCTAGAGTTCAGAGTCTCTTATGGTTTGTTTCCCTCTCAGTTTCCATCTTATTTTATTTTTCCTTCCCTTCCTCTATGTTTATCTATTTTGTTTCTTAAATTCCACATATGAGTGAAATCACATAGTATTTGTTTTTCAAGTTTACATAGTTAGCATGTCATTAGCTAGAGATCTGCTTTTTTTTTTTAAGATTTTATTTATTGGGATCCCTGGGTGGCGCAGCGGTTTAGCGCCTGCCTTTGGCCCAGGGCGCGATCCTGGAGACCCGGGATCGAATCCCACGTCGGGCTCCCGGTGCATGGAGCCTGCTTCTCCCTCTGCCTGTGTCTCTGCCTCTCTCTCTCTCTGTGTGTGTGACTATTATAAATAGATAAATAAAATAAAATGAATTAACTAACTAAATAAATAATAAAATGAATTAACTATACCTTAAAAAAAAAAAAAGATTTTATTTATTTATTCATGAGAGACACAGAGAGAGAGAAAGAGAGAGGCAGAGACACAGGCAGAGACACAGGTAGAGGGAGAAGCAGGCTCTATGCAGGGAGCCCGACGTGAGACTCAATCCCAGGACCCCAGGACCCCAGGATCTGAGCCAACGGCAAGCCGCTCAACCACTGAGCTACCCAGGCATCCCATGTCTTCCTCTCTGATTCCACAGGAGTTGGGAGCAGATGTTATTTTGCTATTTGGTTCATCTTCCCCAAACCAGTTTTCAACCCCAAGTTATCTTAACACAAGAACACCTTGAGGATCTGGATGTGATAGCCAGTAACCTCAATTTTCCAGACTCAGCTTTAAAAATGAAACAGTGTAAATGGGGCTCTGAACAGAGCTGTCAGCAAGCCACTCCCTACCAGGGTTGTGACCACACACAGGCTTGTGTGGGTATCTGAAGCTGGAGGGGCCCAGGGCTGGGCTCAGTTTTCTGGTGAGCCTGGATCTGGATGTATGATCTGGCCCAGGGCTAGAGCCTAGAAAGGTCAGGTCATAACAGGAATTAAGGGAGGCCCAATGCCACTCTGCCAGTTGATTGTCACCTAGTCTGTCAGAAATAGACAGTGAGGAGGGTCTTAAGGAACCCAGGCCTGAGAAGGGTAAGCTTTGCCCTTGACCTTGGAGCAAGATAATAACATAGTTTTGGATACAGGTGAGGTCTGGAGCCCAGAGCCAAGAAAGAATTCTTGAGATGTCTTTGGTGCAAAAAAGGTGGTTTTATTAAAGTCCAGGGACAGGACCTGTGGACAGGAAGAGCTGCTGCCCTGGGGTGATGAGTGGCTGATTATATACCTGGGAGTCAGGAGTAAGGAAAAAGGGAGATTTTCAAAAGAATTTCATATGCTAAAGAGGACCTACCAGGTATGAGAGGCTTTTTTTTTTTTTTTTTTTATTCATGAGAGACACAGAAGGAGAGAGAGGCAGAGACACAGGCAGAGGGAGAAGCAGGCTCCATGCAGGAAGCCCGATGTGGGACTCGATCCGGGTCTCCAGGACCACACCCCGGGCTGAAGGCGGCGTTAAACCAATGAGCCACCAGGGCTCCTGATGTGAGAGGCTTTGCCATTGTCAAATTAAGGTTGTTAATACATATAGTGAGGTATCAAGACAGTTGGGAGCTTCCTGGAGGAACTTTACACTCTGCCTTCCCCAAGTATCTGTCAATGGGCTGCATATTATAAGGACATTTAATTGTATCTCCATTTCCTTCTGGAAGTTAGGTCTTGGATAAGAATTCTTTTCCCTTGTAAATCACCAAGACATTTGTAAACCAAGGGAGCCTCCTGTCTTGTAGGGCTGTGATCTATAGAAGTTAACCATTTGTTTTTCCTTCCCTTAGCTCTAGGGCAGCCAGGAGTGCCTGAGGAAGGTCCCACAGACCCCACCTGGGAGTGGTTGTGGGGTGTCAGCTGGCCTCCCGCTCCCTCATCAGTCAGACAGGTGTGATCCCTTCCCAGGACCAGAAGAGGAAGGTCACCTGGTAAGGAAACCAGGCAGTAAAAGAGAAAGAAACCCAGCCCCTTCTGCCTGGGTACAGGTAACTCATAGCTGAAGGTGGGTGTACGAGTTTGCTTAGGGCTACCGTGGCTAGGTACCGCGGGCCTGGGGGCTTGGACAAGGGAAACCGACTGTCTCATGATTCTGGAGGCCAGACATCTAAGAGCAAGGTAATGGCTGGGTTGGTTCTTTGGAGGCCTCCCTCGGCTTGTAGACGGCTGCCTGCCATGTCCCTGGGTCTCCATGTGGTCCTTCCTCTGTGGTGTCTGCATCCTAATTTCTTCCCTTAAGGATCTCAGTCATACTGATGGGGGAGCAGAAGGCCAGCTGAGGATGAGGCACAAACTGACACCCTGCAACCTTCCCTGCCCCCCATCCTGGGTGTGATGTGTGTGACACCCCAGGAGGCTCTCAACATCTAGATGGGAATGCCTTGCTAGAGGGAAAAACTACCTTAACTCTACAATGGCCAGGCCTCCAGTATTCTGTGAATCTCTTTTGATATCCGAAAATCCTTTTGAAACCTGCCTTTTCCTTACTCCACCTCCCCACCCCCACCTCTACCCCCCCAAGTATATAATCAGTCGCCCCTTACCACCCTGGGGCAGCAGCTCTTCCTGCCCACCGTCTGTTGTACCCCCCCCCCCCTCCAGCTTTAAGAAAACCACCATTTTGCACCAGTCATCTCAAGGATTCTGTCGTGGTCGTGGGCTCCGGACCTCACCCCCCCAACCCTCACCTAGATTCCAAAACTGCATCAGTATTGGATTAGGGCCTACACCAGTGGCCTCGGTGAGCCCTACCTACCTTTTTATTTTTTTTATTTTTATTTCTTAAAGATTTTATTTATTTATTCAGGAGACTTATTCAGACACACAGGCAGAGGAAGAAGCAGGCTCCATGCAGGAAGCCTGATGTGGGACTCGAACCTGGATCCCAGGGTCACGCCCTGGGCCAAAGGCAGCCGCTCAACGCTAGGCCCCCCGGGGGTCCCCACATCTACCTTTGTAAATAGAGTATATCTCCAAAACACTCACATTCTGAGGGACTGGGAGGTTAGAGCTTCAACCTATGAAATCAAGGAGGACACAGTTCAGCCAATAACAGTGGCTTTCAGAAAGAATCCTATTCAAACAGCCTTGCTTCAGGATGTCTTTGAAAACACCACCCTCTTTCGGGGGCAATAAAGGGAACTTAGAAGGGGGGCTGTTTTTTCACAGGAGGTGCTGGCAGCGGAAGCAGCAGTGAGAAGCCTCAGGGAAAATGAATCTGAGATCAATGCCCTTTTAGCCCAAACCTCACTGGGTGTTGTGTTGGGGGCTTTTTGTTTTGTTTTGTTTTAGATTTTATTTATTTATTTATTTATTTATTTATTTATTTATTTATTTATTTAAATTTATTTATGATAGTCCTACAGAGAGAGAGAGAGAGAGGCAAAGACACAGACAGAGGGAGAAGCAGGCTCCATGCACCGGGAGCCTGACGTGGGATCCGATCCCGGGTCTCCAGGATCGCGCCCTGGGCCAGAGGCAGGCGCCAAACCGCTGCGCCACCCAGGGATCCCTTTATTTATTTATTTATTTATTTATTTATTTATTTATTTGAGAGAGAGAGCAAGAGAGAGGGAGAGCGCATGCGCAGGAGGAGGGAGAGGGGGCCAGGAGGGGGTGGGAGAAGCAGGCTCCCCGCAGGGCAGGAGGCCGGACTCAGAGGGGGCTCCATCCCTTGGGGCTCTATCCCAGAGGCAAGGAATTTGGGGACTGCATGGCCTAGATCCCACCCTGCAGGACAAAGGCAGTGGCCCCCACAGTGTTCAGGGTGAGATCTGGGCTCCTCACCCAGCTGCTCCTGGCCGCCCCCTTTGGCCCCGCACCTGCCATACTCCAGCTACATCGGGCTCCCCCTGCGCAGGCTGGTGCACCTGCAGCAGAGGCTTCCCCAGGCCACAGTGCTCTTTCTCCTCCTGTCACATCTTCTCTCTTTTTTTGACCTTCAGGCATCAAATTACCCAGTTCATGAGCCCCCATCTCTCTCTTGCCCTCCTAATGCCCTGTCTTTTGCACAGCACCTAACACCACCTGATGTTTTTCTCGTCAACAGTTATTCCATCCGTGGAGCACCCGTGACTACCAACAAGCGTTTTCAGGACCAAGGCAAGAGCATGAATAAAACAAGTCCGTGGCCTCCTTGTGGAGATTATTTCCTAGCAAGGGGAGACACTCCAACACAAAGGAATAATTACATACCATGTCAGGTTGTGATAGGCGCTGTGGAGGAAATGCAGCCAGGCCCCAGGAAAGCATGGGGCTGAGGCAGAATAATAAGGGGGTGGCGGTCAGATTCAAGGTAAAAGAAGGTGCAGCTCATATAGAACTTTGTAGGCTATTGAAAAGGCCTTGGGAAACCACAGAGGATTTTAAAGAGTGGAGTGACACCATCTGACCTTTTATAAAAGAAGGAATAATATTGCAATAGCCTGTTGGGAGGCTATTGCAAGGACAGAGGGAAATGGTGGCAGGATCAGAGCACTGGGGGTGCAGGGGTGAGCCGAAGGGGTTGGTGGAGCTGCTGGCATGCTCGCACACTGCTGGTGGAAGTGCAAGATGGGACAGCCACTTTGAAAAACTGGCTGTTAGTAATAAAGCTGAACACTCCTCACCCTGTGACCCAGCAGTGCCACTCCTAGGTATTATCCTCAGTAGAAGTGAAAACACGTAGACACAAAGAGATTTGTAAGAGGGCAGCCCGGGTGGCTCAGCGGTTTAGCGCCGCCTTCAGCCCAGGGCGCGATCCTGGAGACCCGGGATCGAGTCCCACGTCGGGCTCCCTGCATGGAGCCTGCTTCTCCCTCTGCCCGTGTGTCTGCCTCCCTTTCTCTCTCTCTGTGTCTCTCATGAATAAATAAATAAAATCTTAAAAAAAAAAAAAAGTTTTGTAAGAGAATGTTCGTAGCAGCGTGATCGTCGCCGTGATCACCATGTTTGGGGATGCACGGAAGGGGGAGCGGACGCGCGCCTTCTGGAGACAGGAACACGCGAGTGCTGCCCAGGGCCGAAGAACATTTCACAGCACAGGGGGCCACGCTTGTGAAGATGACCAGGGGCATGGAAAGAATGAAATCCTGTTTAGAGTCCTGTTTAGGGAGGGAGAGAAGTCTGTCATCCATTATTCAAAGATTAGCAATCAGAAGCTGTGAGGGTAACAGGAGAGCTGAGTGGTGTTAGATAGAAGGATCACTAGTTATTTGCAATCAGTTAGAAATGAAACAACTCCTGATGAGGTTTGAGCCTGGGAACTGCTTCTTGGGGAGCATGATGTAGGCCTGGCTGGTCCACATATAGCACAAGAAACACATTTAATTAATAGTCCTAGAAATGTGCTCATGGTGCTAACGTATGGGTGCCAGAAGCGACAGAGCTTAGGTGGGCCAGCCTCCGCTGCCCACAGGAAGAGCACTGTCCTGGGTGCCGCACAGCTTATGCCCGCCCTGACTCCAGCAGTTACTCCAGCATCTTCCTTGGCAGGGAGGCAATGTCCAGCTAGGACTACCCAGGTGTCATCTGTTCCTGATCTCGGGTATCCTATGCCCCCTTCATAGAGGTCATCATTGGAAGAAATATATTTGCTAGAATGAACCTGTTCTTGCTCAAAATTTGTATTGTCCCCTTGACACCTCCTTCAGAGCCAAGTTAAACTGCATACAAGAAAACAGAAATTTCATTTATTATTATTTTTAGAAATTTCATTTAAAATTAGGTGCAAGATAAGGTTGGCCACTCTGGAAGTGGAAATTGGTGTGCTGCATCCATTCTTTATAGAATTGTGAAATTAGGGCCGCCTGGGTGGCTCAGCAGTTTAGCGCCTTCCTTCAGCCCAGGGCATGGTCCTGGAGACCCCAGATCGAGTCCCACATGCGGCTCCTTGCATGGAGCCTGCTTCTCCCTCTGCTTGAGTCTCTGCCTCTCTGTGTTTCTCATGAATAAATAAATGAATAGATAAAATCTTTAAAAAATAAAATCGCTTCTATTCACTGGTCAAGTGCAGCCACTTCCACGGTCCTGTGTGTGTTCATGACGTGCAGGAAGCGGACTTCGTGCTCGCGTCCCGCCCGCTGGAGTCAGGGCGCTGTCGGCGGCCGAGCGGTCGCGGGGCATCAGGCGCAGGGCGGCTGCAAGGCCCCGGGGAGCTCCGCGCGCCCCGCCGGACCACCCTCCGCGACGGCTCCCTCCGCGGCCTGAGGGCGGGAGTCCACGTACCAGCGGCGGAGGCGCCGGGCGGAGTCCGCGCCCGCAGCCCGCAGCCCGCTCCCGGGGCCGGTCCCGGCAGCCCAGCCCGCGTCGGGGTTCCCAGGCAGGCGGGGGCGGGGCCGGCCTGGCGGGGGCGGGGCCGGCCTGGCGGGGGCGGGGCCAGCCCGGCGGGGGCGGGGCCAGCCTGGCGGGGGCGGGGCCGGCCCGGCGGGCGGGAAATAGAGGAAGTGGGCGAGCGGCGGCTGCGTACTCGGCTCGCCCCGGGACTGCCCGCCCGGCCCCGCGCCCGGCTCGCCGCCCTCGCCCCGCCGCGGGTCTCGCCTGCCGCCGCGGCTGCCGGGTGGTGAGTAGCCGTCTGCGCTGGGCCGCAGGTTCCGGAGCCCCCGCCTGCCGCGCGCGGCCTCGCCCCGCCCGGACCCTCCCCCCGACACGGTCGCGGGCCGCGGGCGCCGGGGATTGGGCGGAGGCGCGGCGCCAGGTCCCGCCCGCCCGGAGCGCCCGAGCCCCGCGGCCTCTCGCCCGCCCGCCGCCCGCCGCCCGCCGCCCGCCGGGGCCGCCCCTCGGGTCCTCGCGGCACAGACGCCGCCGGAGGGGCTCCCCCGCGCGGGGGGGCACTCGGGGTCCCCGGCAGGCAGGCTTCCCTCCCGCGTCCGCCGCGGCCGTCCCCCGGGGGCTGGAGAAGCGCGGGTCGCGGCGAGTCTTCGGACTGGCGGGGCCGTGTGGGCCGGGGGCGGGGCGGGGCGGGGGGCGGGGGCCTCGGGCCTCGGGTTTCGGGCCTCGGGCCGCCCCGCCTGCGGTCCGTGCACTGTCGCCGCGACTCCAGCGGCTGCCGGCCGACCTCTGACGGGAGAGAGCGGGGGAAGGGACGGGGACGAGTCCGGGTCACAACCTCACCTGGGCAGCGCCGGATCCGGAAGCTCCGCCCGACGCAGACCTTGGCCTCCGGCTCGGGGCACCCTCCCCGCTTACCCCCGCCCGGTGGGTCCAGGAGCCCGTTACACGCATGCGCTGGCCGGGGGCGAAGTCAGTGTTGAGTGACTTGGTGAGCTGACCCCACCGCTGCCCGCTGCCCGCTGCCCGCTGCCCGCGGGACCCTGGGAGAGCCCTGGAGCCCCAGCCAGCAGGTGGCCGGGCTGCTGGAGGGCAGGATGAGCCTGAGCGCAGCGGAGGCTTCTGGGATCGCACTGGTCTGGACAGGGTCGAGGGGCAGGGCGGGAGCCTGGGCCCCCACCTTTCCAGGCAGCTCCCTGATCCCACTGCCAAGCCTGCAGGCCTTCGCTGTCTGCAGTACCTCCCTTGGTGACGTTCCAGCTGGTCTCTCTGTGGAAGACAGCGGGGGAGCTGCCTGCCCGGGATGCGGTTTGTCCACGTTCCATCTCCACCCATCCGAGGCGCATGGCAGGCGGAGGGGGCGAAGGCTCTCCTGGGCGGGCCTTGCTCTGTACCATCTTGAGACCTTGAACCGGGGCCCTGAGAGTCCCCTGGGAGTCATCCGTGACTGTTCCTGGAAGATAATCTGATTTTGTAGCTAGAAGGAGAGTGGAGAGGGAGGGACTTCTGGCTTTAAAAGTTTAGGTGGGCAGAGCTCTGGTAAAGCATTGTTGGGGAGAGGACCACTGCCAGCCTCTCATCGCTGCTGTGCATGTGTGTGATCTGTCTGTCCCTCCTGCCCGGGGAAGGAGGAGGTCCCGGGGCAGGCCTTGTGCAGCACCTCAGAGGCACGGTGCAGAGGCAGCCTTCTCATAGGCCAGAGTACTGAGGTGCCCAGTGGCCATGCTATGCTGGACACAGGGCAGTGTGGTTCCAGAGGGGAAGGGTGCTGTCTTGTGGGAGTGGAGCCTCACAATTGCCATTCATCGGGACATGGGCCTTGGTAGGTAGTGTGTGCTGCAAAGAGCTTCAGGATCATGGGGTGGGTTGCTGCTAGTTTGTCTGAAGAGGTTAGGCTATCTTAAGTGGACTCCGAAAGATGAATAGAATCTTGCCAATTGGTTAAGATGGGAAAGTGCACACAGGACAGTGCAGGAATGCTGGGGTCAGGGGTGCCTAGATGGGAAAGAGGTATCTCTAGGTGGGAAAGGGGCACTGCATGCCCTGCTCTGAGGCCTTGCCTGGGGAAGTCCACAGCCTTAGCCAACCTGGGCAGACTCGTTGGAGGAACTGCAGGTTTCACCATTGACAACTGGGACTGGCCTGCCAGGAGCGCCGAGGCCATACAGAGGAGCAGGACATTGGATGATGGAGTCTTCCAGGGGCAGGAGTCTTGGCTTGTAGCAGGGCAATGAGTCACATCAAGGTGTTCTCTTTTTCCGTAGTGCAAGGGACCGTGTGTTCCTTAGTGGTATGCTAGCTCTGGATTCGCAGCTCCTGAGAAGACTCTAGAGTGTGGCCATTGGAAGTACTTTCTGTGGTTGTACTTCCGGTGACCATGACCATTTGTCAGTCTGGGGCTAAGGAGGGCAGGGCCAGCCTGGATGCCCCCTGAGGCCAGCAACCCACTCTACTGGGCCTCCTTGTGCGTAGGATCCCATGAGCAGCATCTTGGCTGCCACACCCGGCTGGCCACACCCTGGGCCATACATATCCTTGCCCAGAGCCACTGACTGGTCTGAAAAAGACAGCTAATTGAGAATGGTGGTAGCCTGCAGAGCTCACTGTGGGCCAGATGCCCACATAAGAACTTTATGTGCAGTAATTAGCTCATTTGGACATCACAGAAATCAGAAGCAGGGTTATCATCCCTGTTCTTCAGATGGGGAAACTGGGGTTTGGAGTGATTAACTTGCCCAGGGTCACAACTGAGGGAGTCAGACCCCCAAGTCCCAGCTCTAAGTGTTATATTGCACTAGCTGGATTTCCAGGCTACTCACTAGCCCATTTCCTGAATTCAGCCCATCTACCTCTGCACCTCGACACCCGTCAGACGTGAAGGGGTGAGGAGCAGAGAGGATGACTGTGGTCTTTCTGTGGACTCTCCTTCCCTTGTAGGCAGCTGGTGATGTGTGTGGGACTGGCTGAAGCTTCAGGGAGCAGTGCCCTGGACCCTCTGGGTGGGATTTTGGCTGGCAGGTTCCCCAGCCTCCCATCCCTGGGGCTCAATCCTTTCTGTGCCTTCCCCTCCTCTTCCCTTCCTGTCTGCAGAGGTCAAAATGGGGAAGTTTCAAATGAAAGGCAAACTCAGTCTGGATGAACCATAAAGCAATCATCGATTCTTGGTTGGCTTTGTGTACAGGGCCCTGGAAGCCATGAACTTAGAAAACGAGGAAGTTTTTTTTTTTTTTAAGATTTATTTATTTATTTATTTATTCATTCATTCATTCATTCATTCATTCCTTCATTCCTTCATTCATTCATTCCTGAGAGACAGAGACAGAGAGAGAGAGAGGCAGAGACACAGGCAGAGGGAGAAGCAGGCTCCATTCAGGGAGCTCGACGTGGGACTCGATCCCGGGTCTCCAGGATCAAGCCCTGGGCCGAAGGCAAGTGCCGAACCGCTGAGCCACCCAGAGATCCCAGGAAGTGTTTTTTTTAAACTGCCCTCTCCTCTAGTAATCCTGTCCGGCTTGCTATTGGGTGTTGCAGGGGATGCCAGGAGGTGGGTTTTTATGACCCCCTCTGAGTTGTGGGCCAGGTTTGAAAGGGGACTGGTTGCTTTTAGGCACAACAGCTGGCTGGACCTGGACTGGCCCGTGTGGCCTGGCCGAGTCTGGCCTAGCGGAAGGGTGTGGGCTGAACAGCAGTGGGGCTGCGCCCTCTGAGGAGAGGCCTTCTGGGTCCAGGGTGTCAGGAGCACCGTGGAGATCTGGGCTTCTGCCTGGGCTGAATGGGGTCCCCAAGCCCGCCCTTAGTCAGTTCCTGCCATGCTGACTCGTGGGGCAGGTCAGCATTCCTCTGCTGACATGCTTGACAAAGCGCCTTTTGTCACAGTGAGGAGAGTGAGTGCGGTGGCCTGGGTGGAGGGCACGCCAGTCTTGAGAGCTCCAGATAGCCTAGTGGGGGGGTCTGAGCTTTTATCTGAGGCCAGCAGTGATGTTGCTGTTTTTCTGTTCGTGGGCATCTGTGCATCTGTAGTTGGTTTAATTTGACGAACTGTCTCACTTTAATTCTCAGCCAAAGTGTGCAGTTGTGCAGATGTGAAACATCAGTGGTGAGGTGTTCCTCATGTATATGCTCACATCTAGCCATGTGTTCGGGCGGTCCGGGCCTGGGCTGTGTCCCGGGGGCTCCCGCCTGGATCTCCATGCCCTTGTGTGCACCCCCTGCCCCCCATCCCTGCCAAACCACAGCAAAGGGTAAGAATCCCACGAGGCAGGGAGTGTCCCTTTTTGCACGTAGGAGCAGTGAGGTCCCATGGCAGGCTGAGCACCAGCTGTGCCCCTATATCTGTCCCCCTTCAGAGAGTCCCTCTGTGCCCTGGGAGTGCTGCTGGGCCCCAGGGACTTAGGGAGTTGGGGGCTTTTCTGGGGTCTCCATTTGTCTTTCCAGGGAGAGCCAGCTGGAGTCTAGGGGACTAGTGTTCAGTTAGGGCTTGGAGTACAGGAGCGGAGGAGGAGGTTGTCGCTGTCGCTGGGGGTGAGGTGGGGCAGGGTCCGGTGTGGGGGTGACACCAGATCCCCTCGGGTGGGAGTAAGTGCCGAATTGCTCTGCGGGCCCTGTGAGCCTCAAGCAGGCCTGAGGCCTGCATGTGGGAGGAGGCCAGCCGCCGAGCCCAGCGCCCACAGCCCCTCGGCATTAGTGTGGCTGTCCGCTGGGAGGCGCTTGCACCAGCCGGCAGCTCCTTGGAGATCGACAGGAGGAGGCCACCTTTGGGGATTCCTGAGCTTTAATTTTTTTTTTTTAAGATTTTATTATTTATCAGAGAGAGAGAGAGAGAGCAGGAGTAGGGGGAACAGGAGAGGCAGAGGGAGGAGCAGGCTCCCACTGAGCAGGGAGCCCCACATGGGACTTGATCTCAGGACCCCCGGATCGTGACGTGAGCTAAAGGCAGCCACGTAATGGGCTGAGCCACCCGGGCGCCCATAGGTGCTAACTTCTGGTGAGGAAGGGCACTGTGTTTGGGACTGGCCTCCCACCTTCCAGGCCCAGCCACCTCTGTATGTGTGGTAGCAGGGGTTGGTGGGGAGGGGACAGAGGACCAAGGCTGGGCCCAGCAGCCCCTGGGGACCCTAGCATCAAGGCAGGCCCTGCTATGGATGGGGAGGTAAAGGGCCCTTGACTGGAACCTCTTCAGAACTTTCCAGCAGATATTTCCTCACCCTGTCTTGGAGGGTGTAGGGTTGGCAGGCTGGCAGGCCCCTGGACTGGGCAACAGCACAGCATTGAGGGGAATGCCTCTCTAGCCCACCATGCTTCCTTTGCCCCCACCCCGAGTTCCCACCATGAGACCAGATGGCCCCCAGGTGTCCATCTGGTCTTAAAAGCTCCATTTCTCCCTGGAGTACCTCCTAGGATCCTTAGCAGTGTCCTACCTCCCAGACTCTTTCCTGGCTGCCTGGGGGGCTAAGTACAGGGCCCTTGTTGGTCACAACATCTCATTGGGATGGTGCTTATCAGTGTATAAAGTGATTGCACTGACTGCATTGACTGCATTTTCACACCCTGCACCCTTCCAAATGCAAGTTATTGCCCCTTTGCCCAGAGGAGGAAACAACCTGCTAGAACTCGGGAGGCTTGTGGCTTACCCACGGGAGCCGCTGATGTGCATACCTGTGGCCATCCTGTCCTCTTGCTCCATTCAGTTACCCCGCCAGCCAGCTCTGGCTCGGCCCCAGGGTGGCATGATCTGGGGTCTGACGGGGCCTTGGTAACAACTCTTTTCTTCTCCATGACTAAGCTCTAAGAGAAAGGCAGTTAGGGGTGTTGAGGGGAGAGGCTGTAGGACAGAGGCCAGCCTGGACATTTTGGAGCAGCCTCTGGGATGCCTATCTTGCTCCACCCATCGTGCACAGATCTTTCTGAGGCCCAGGGCCTAGGTGGGGGAGGGCAAGCAGGAGGCTCAAGGATGGAGGCCTCTGGTGTCCAGGATGGTGGGCTGTGGCAGACCTGAGTAGAACAGTGGACCTGTGTGATGGAATGGCCTAAGTTACCTGGCAGAGAGCCTCCTGCCTTTTTATAACGTCCTTCCTCAGGTTGCCTTTTGTTTTTTTAAAACCACTTTATTGAGATATTTCACATAACCTAAAGTTTACCCGTTTATTTTTTTAAATTTTTTTCAAAGATTTTACTTATTATTCATGAGAGACACAGAGAGAGGCAGATGTACTCGATCCCAGGACCACGCCCCGAGCCAAAGGCAGATGCTCAACTGCTGAGCCATCCAGGAGTCCCAAATTCACCACTTTATTTATTATTTTTTAAAGGTTTTATTTATTCATGAGAGACAGAGAGAGAGACAGAGACACAGGTAGAGGGAGAAGCAGGCTCCCTGCGGGGAGCCTGATGTGGGACTCAGTATCAGGACCCAGGATCACACCCCGAACCAAAGGCAGATGCTCAACCACTGAGCCACCCAGGCGTCCCATATTTCTACTTTTTAAAAAAATAATTCTGGGTGATGCTGCTATGAACATTCACGATACAAGTTCTTCTGTGGGCATATGTTTTCATTTCTCTTAGATATGTGCCTAGGAGCAGAATTGCTAGGTCATTTGGTAACCGTGTGGAATTGTTTGAGGAACTGCCAAACTTTCCCAGAGAAGCTGCATCATTTTACATTCCCACCAGTGATGTGTGAGGGGTCCAGTGTCTCCACATCCTTGCTAATTCTTGCTATTATCCATCTTTTTTAGTCTAGCCATCCCTGTGGCTTTATTGTGGTTTTGATTAGTATTTTTGTAATGGCTAATAATGTTGAGCGTTTTTTCATGTGCTTATTGGCCGTTTGTGTGTCTTCTCTGGATCCCATTCAAATCTTTTGCCCAATTTTTAATTGGGTTTTTTTTCTTTCTTTCTTTCTTTCTTTCTTTCTTTCTTTCTTTCTTTCTTTCTTTCTTTCTTTCTTTCTTTTTTAAGATTTTACTTATTTGAAAGAGAGAACGGGGTGGGTGTGCCTGGGTGGCTCAGTTGGTTAAGTATTTGCCTTTGGCTCAAGTCATGATCCTGGGGTGCTGGGATTGAGCCCCGTGTCAGGTTCCCTGTTCAGTAGGGAGACTGCTTTTCTCCCTCTGCCCCACCCCCGCCCCCGCTCATGCATGCAGTCTTTCTCTCGCTTTCTATCTCAAATAAATAAATAATCTTTAAAAAAAGAGAGAGCACACATGAGTTGGAGGAGGGGAGCAGAGGGAGAAGGAGAAGCAGACTAATCCAAGTGCTGGCATTGTCCAGAAAAATTTAACAAGTTTATTTATAATTGCTATAAAGTTGAACTGCTGAGATGTGTTCACTGAAACATTTTGACTTGCATTAATTCTTTGTGTCCCCAAATTTAAAAATTCATATACAAATGAAAACGGAAAAACTGCCAGTACCCTATTGTTCCACTTGCAGTCATAAACTTAGGTACCTATTGACCGCAGGAAAAGAGAATTTTTTTTTTTAATAATGAAATGTTTCCCATCATAGTGGATGGTTACAGACATTCTCCACATATGTGGCGAGCTAGCTGCATGTCTTCTGCCGAATTGTGACACATTTAGCATGGATAGCACACAGGTTGGCATCTTCGAAGAGGCCCACCAGGTAGCCCTCGGCTGCTTCCTGCAGAGAACCAGTAGCTGCACTCTGGAAGTGCAGATGTTTTGAAGTCCTGAATAATTTCTCACACCAGATGCTGGAAAGGAGTTTTATGGGTCAGAAGTTCAGGGGACTTCTGATAATATCTGACCTCTCGGGGTGCCACGGTACCAGGCCTTAACAGGAGGCTTCTTCACCCCTCTAGTCGAGGGTGTACTCTTGTGAGCAGCTTTTGTAGCCAGCTGCTCCCTGGTGCTCTCCTACCGGTGGGTTTGTGGGCAGTCTGCTCTGTAAGAGAGGCCTGCTCACCTACCCCTGCCTTTTCCTTCAGCTGGAGTTCTGGGAGCTAGAGGCGGTGCTGGTGTTGACAAGCATCTGTGGTGCAGCAGGGAACGAACACCTCCTTTTTTTCTTTTTTTTACGATTTTATTTAATTTTTAAGATTTTTTATTTATTTATTTATTTATTTATTATTTTTTTAAAATTTTTTTTATTTTATTTTTTATTTATTTATGATAGGCACACAGTGAGAGAGAGAGAGGCAGAGACACAGGCAGAGGGAGAAGCAGGCTCCATGCACCGGGAGCCCGACGTGGGATTCGATCCCGGGTCTCCAGGATCGCGCCCTGGGTCAAAGGCAGGCACTAAACCGCTGCGCCACCCAGGGATCCCCGATTTTATTTATTTATTCATGAGAGACACACACAGAGAGAGAGAGAGAGGCAGGGACACAGGCAGAGGGAGAAGCAGGTTCCATGCAGGGCGCCTGACGTGGGATTCGATCCCGGGTCTCCAGTATCAGGCCCTGGGCTGAAGGTGGCACTAAGCCACTGAGCCACCCAGGCTGCACCGATTTTATTTTTAAGTAGTCTCTATACCTAACATGGGGCTTGAATTTTTATAACACTGAGATCAAGAGTTGCATGCTCTACCAACTGAGCCAGCCAGGTGCCCTGAGAGTTAATTTTCAAGAAGTCCAGTTTATTTGATTTTTTTTCTTGTATCACTTTTTTTTGGCGTCATTTCTAAGAAATTGCCTCACCCAAATCATGAAGTTTTATTCCTGTGTTCTAAGAATTTTATAGTTTTAGTTCTTGCATTAATTCTATGATCTGTTTTGAGTTAATTTTTGTATATGACATGAGGTAGGGGCTTGTGGATATCCCAGCCGGCCTGAACCATTTGTTGAAAAGACAAGTTTTTACCTTCCCGCTTTGTCAAGGAGCTGTCAACCATAAACATTAGCCTGTATTTATGGACTGTCATTATTCTATTGATCTTATATTTCCATATGAATCATGGGAACCATCTGTAACTTTTTGCAAAGAAAGCCAGCTGGGAGTTGGAGAGGAATTGCGTTCAGTCTGTAGGTCAGTTTTGGGGAGTATCACCATCTTAACCATAATTCTCCCAGTTTGTAAGCATCACGTGGCTTCTCATTTATTTTTTTTAAGATTTTATTTATTTATTCATTAGAGACAGAGAGAGGCAGAGACACAAGCAGGCTCCTCACAGGGAGCCCAATGTAGGATTCCGGGATCATGCCCTGAGCCAAGGGCAGACGCTCAACCAACCTCCTGAGCCACCCAGGCGTCCCATGGCTTCTCATTTAGTTAGATATTTACTTTCAACAGTATTTCTAGCTTTCAGTGTACAAATTTTTTTTTTTCAGTGTACAAATCTTATGCTACTTTTGTTACCTGTATTCCTAAGTGCTCTCTTTTTCTTGATGCTGTTATAAAGGTGATTATTTTAATTTCGTTTTTGGGTTGTTTATTGCTAGTGTAGAGAAGTACAAATAGATCTTACAATACTTATGTCCTGCAACCTTGCTGAATTCACTTGCTAGTTCCAGTAGTTTTTTTATTGGATTCCTTGGGCTTTTCTATATGTGAGATCATGTCAACTCAGTATGTTTTCAAGCTTCTCAGTTGATTCCAGTGTGGCCAGGGTTGAAGAGCCATGGGTTAGATCAGTGGTTCCCATGCCTTTGATAGGGAAGGGGGAGGGAACAGAGTCAGAGCACTTGAATTTCTAAGGACTTTTCCTCTGTGTTGTGGAGAAGAAGCTTAAGTAACCTACAACCTGGGATAATATTAAATTGAGTTAATGGGTAATCGTTATTTACCTAGATAATTTTAAAATAAGGCAGAATCTTGAAACATTGATTATTGGGTATAATCTTAAGGTTTTTTTTTTTTTTCTTTGAATGCTTTATCTTTGGCTAGTAATGGATGTGAGGAAGTATAAAAGGTGTGTGTGTGAGCAGGGTGGCAAGAGAAGTGGTGTTACGCTGGGTTCAGGAGCTGCACAAGTCTGCTAAAGCGCTCATGTGTGACAGACAGCTCTCAACTGCTAGTTCTCTGGGGAGCACAAGTCAATTACTTTGGTTAAAAGTGATACTTAATATGGATGCCAGAGAAAAACTTTGTGTATATGCTTTTCTTTTTCAAGCAAAAGTGTTATTTTTTTTTCCCTCAAAATAGTATTTCTGAAACTTCTTGGTCTCTGGACTCTTTTACACATAAAAATTATTAAGGACCCCCAAAAGTTTTTGATTAAGTGAGTTTTATCTATTATATTTTCTGTGTTTGAAATAAAAACTGAGAAACCTATTTATTTATTTCTAAAGATTTTATTTGAGAGAGAGAGAGAGAGAAAGAGAGCCTGGGCAGGGGGCAGAGGGAGAGGGAGAGGGAGACGCAGACTCCCTGTGAGCAGGGAGCCTGATGCGAGGCTGTCCCCAGGACCCTGGGGTCATGACCTGAGCTGAAGGCAGATGCTCAACCAGCTGAGCCACCCAGGCACCCCAGAACTGAAAACTTTTAAAGTATTTGTTGATTCATTTGAAAAGGTCAATGCTCATTGCTTGTTAACATGAATTTTTATAAATACTATATTTTATAAAAACACCACTTTTTGTGACAACAGCACTGTTTCATGTTTCTGCAAATCTGTTAAATGACTGAGTCTGAAAAGAAACTATGATATATGTCATAGCTTTGGCAAAGTTTGCTTATTTTGATGGTCTTGCTTTCTTGGTTTACTCACTGATGCCTTTCTGTCAAAATGAAACATTATACTTTCGGTGTAATTCAACTGGATGGCAGAGATTCTGTAAAACAATAATTTTTGATACTTTATTAAATTATTGCTTAAAGGGAGAAAAAACCCACAAAGAACAAAGGCTCATCATTTATGAAAGAACTAAGGTTTTGTTAGTTTTATTAATAGAGAGCCAGCTCTGTTTCTCAGGTGCCCCATGATCCTATCTTAAATGCCCGGTGGCCTCTGAAAACACTTTTGATGTTGCCTTCCAAAAGTTGGACCCTAAATACAGAGATTTTTTTCAGAATATCTGTTACGCCTAAAACAGCCATTGAAATTTCTCAGAGTGCCCCTGGAAAATCACAAAGGTCATTCACCTTATAAAAAGAGAAATGCTATAAAATTAATTAGATTTGTTTAAAGTGCCACTCTTGTGAGGACTGCGTGAAAAGAATAGCTGTCAGATCAGAAGAGGTGCTCACTTGGGCTTTCCTTGGTTACGTTTGTGCAGATAAAATGTTAATGAATGAAAATATATTTCATAAAATGTTTGCTTTCTGGGAATGCCTTTCTGTCCATAATGTTTTTATTCTTAGGGGAAAGTGATGAAATCTGTTATGAAATAGTTACATATTATACCCCAAAACAGAATTTGTCCTCCATTCTTTTTTTTTTTTTTTAAAGATTTTATTTATTTATTGCATGAGGGACACAGAGAGAGAGAGAGAGAGAGAGAGAGGCAGGGACACAGGCAGAGGGAGAAGCAGGTTCCATACAGGGAACCTGCTGTGGGACTCGATCCCAGGACTCTAGGATCACGCCCCAGGCCGAAGGCAGGCGCTAAACCGCTGAGCCACCCAGGGATCCCCTCTCCTCCATTCTTATATTATCAGTTGGAGAAATTAATTAATCACAACCAGTAAGTGTCTGCCACCTGTAGATGATTGTGGGGGGGGGGGGAGGTTGTGTATATGTCTGTTGTGTATGTGTGTGTATCTCCAACAAAGGACAGAATCAGAGCCTTGTGAAAAAGGATGACGCCAGGTACCTTAAACTAGCAATACGTTAACACAGGTTTTTTTTATTTTTTTAAGATCTTTATTTATTTATGATAGTCACAGAGAGAGAGAGATTGAGAGACAGACATAGGCAGAGGGAGAAGCAGGCTCCATGCACCGGGAGCCCGACGTGGGATTCGATCCTGGGATCCGGGATCGGGCCCTGGGCCAAAGGCAGGCGCTAAACCGCTGCACCACCCAGGGATCCCAACACACAGGCTTTTGAGCTAATGTGGCTTCAACAACTTTCCTACTACACCAGTGGGCGGAGTCAGGATTTTCAGGACATTTCTTCCTCTAGGTGAACTGCTGGCCTCAACCACTGCAGAACAGGGTGTCTGTCGGATTATGACACACCAGTGCGGGGAAACTGTGCTGTGGTGACTTGCTAGGAATATTGT
Source organism: Canis aureus (assembly GCF_053574225.1). NCBI lineage: Eukaryota > Metazoa > Chordata > Mammalia > Carnivora > Canidae > Canis > Canis aureus. The sequence goes on along the minus strand of NC_135635.1, from coordinate 46,449,354 downwards.
GAATGTTTTCATAACCATTTTTTTTCTTTTTGAAGATTTTTTTTTCTAAGATTTTATTTATTTATTCATGATAGTCACACAGAGAGGGACAGAGAGGCAGAGACAGAGGCAGAGGGAGAAGCAGGCTCCATGCACCGGGAGCCCAACGTGGGATTCGATCCCGGGTCTCCAAGATCACGCCCCGGGCCAAAGGCAGGCGCCAAACCGCTGTGCCACCCAGGGATCCTTAAAGATTTTCTTTATTTGAGAGAGAGAGAGAGAGAGAGAGAGAGAGAGAGAGAGAGCACCAGCGCGTGAGCAGGGGGAGGGGCAGAGGGAGAAGAAAGCCCCTCCTGTGAGCAAGAAGCCCAACAAGGGGCCCCATCCCAGGACCCGGGACCATGACCCAAGCCGAAGGCAGTCGCTTACCAACTGAACCACCCAGGCAGGCGCCTCTCATTTCCATTTTCTAGGTACAGGCAGAAGGTCTCCTTCTTAAACTGTCTATAGTCTGTAACAGTTTAGTAGATTCTGCTTTGGGAAACTGAAATGAAAAATTTTATTTTATTTATTTATTTTTAAGATTTTATTTATTTATTCATGAGAGACATAGAGAGAGAGGTAGAGACACAGGCAGAGGGAGAAGCAGGCTCCATGCAGGGAACCCGATATGGGACTCGATCCTAGGACCCCAGGATCACGCCCTGGCCCAAAGGCAGGCGCTAAACCACTGAGCCACCCAGGGATCCCAAATTTTATTTTTATTTTTATTTTTATTTTTTTTAAGATTTTTAAAATTTATTTACTCATGAGGGACAGAGAGAGAGAGAGACACACACACACACACACACAGGCAGAGGGAGAAGCAGGCTCCACGCAGGGAGCCCGACATGGGACCCGATCCCGGGTCTCCGGGATCATGCCCTGGGCTGAAGGCGCCACTAAACTGCTGAGCCACCAGGGCTGTCCCTGAAATGAAAAATTTTAAAATGATACCTAGTTCTCTGCTGCCCTCCTGCTCCACCTCCCCCACCTGCCCCTACACCCTACTCTGGAATTCCTGTGAAGTCTCCCAAAATTGTGTGCTGCTATTCACATAGGTTCACTAAGAAGAATCTGTTCATTTATTTTATTTTTTTTTTAAGATTTCATTTATTCATTTGACAGAGACCGAGCACACAAGTAGGGGGAGGGGCAGAGGGAGAGGGAGAAGCACACTCCCCACTGAGCAGGGAGCCTGATGTGAGACTCGATCCCAGGACCCTGGGATCACAACCTGAGCCGAAGGCAGACGCTCAACCACTGAGCCACCCAGGCACCCCAGAATCTGTCCGTTTAAAAAAATCTGTGGCAGGGTTCCTGGCGGGCTCAATCAGTACGGCATGCGACTCTTGGTCTCAGGGTTGTGAGTTCGAGCCCCACACTCGAACTCACACTCTACACCCAGGTGTAGAGATGATTTAAAAGTAAAATCTTTAGAAAAATTATAGTAAAACAGATACAATATAAAATTGATCATTTGAACCATTTTAAGTGTACAGTTCAGTGGCATTAATAAGAACTAATAATTCTCTAAAACAGGAATAATTCCTCATCTAAGTGGAACTGTGCAGTGTAGTGTACAACCATCACCGGCACCCATGTCCAGAATTTTTTCATCTTTCCAGCTGAAATTCCGTACCCCTTGAACAGTGGCTCCCCATTTCCTCCCCCCGCCCCCCAGCCCTTGGCAACCACCAATCTACTTTCTGTCTGAGAAGCTGACTACTCTAGGCACCGTATATACGTGAAATTATATAACATCTCCCCGTTTGTAGCTGGCTTATTTTGCTTATTTCACGTAATGTCCTCAAGGTTCATACATGTTGTATCATGTGTCAGAATATTCTTTCCTTTGGAAAAAAAAAAATGTTCTTTCTTTTTGAAGCTGAATACTGTACCATCATATGGATAAAACCATGCTTTGTTTATCCATCCACCCATCTATGGACACTTGCTTAGCTTTTGTGAATCCTGCTGCTGTTCGTATCGGTGTACATATATCTGTTTGAATCCCTGCTTTCACTTCTTTTGTGTATATGCCCAGAAGCAGAGTAATACAGTATTGTATGAATTAAATCATATGGTAATTTTGTGTATGATTTGTTGAGAAACTGTTACCAAACTCAGGCTTGTCTGAGTTTGTGCACCTGATACACAGTAATCCAATGTCTGAGGTTTGGAAGCAAAGGAAGGGCAATTATTATTATCAGAAGGGCACTCCGGAAAATCAGGGGATCATTCCCAAGGCTGCGTGGCACTATTGAGCCTCGGGATAGCATATATATTTGAGTGGAGGTTAAGGGGTTTCTTGAAACCTTAAGGGCATGGGTCTCAAAACAATCTGGAGGTAAGCAATATTCTGAACAGTGAGGCGCTATTTGGGACCTGGTACATCAAGACAGAGGTTATCATCTGGTCCCCATTAGGTTTCTACAATCCATGAGTAAACAGGGTGTAGGGATAAAAAGGTAAAGTTAATAACTGATGATGCATGAAACATAACTAGGGAACATAACAAAGTGGAGGTGAGTTAATAAAGCAATTAATACAACTATAGTTCTGCTTATGCTTTCAAAACAGGTCCAGGAACCAAGCGTTTGGCCTCAAAACTGCCATACTGTACTTTTTTTAAAACCAGGATATAATTGGACAAACTGATAAGCTTAACCAGGGCCTTACTTGGAATGTCATATTTCTGCATGATGCTCATGGAATCCGCTATGACAAACCACTTTTCACTCTATGGAGCCAGTGCCTTCAAAGCCCTTCCAGGAACCCTGCCTGGCCCCTGGCTTCTAGGGCCCTAGCTTACAGGGTGTTAGGAAGGTCACTTCCTGGCAGGCCAGGGAATTTAAGATACTTGGTGGGCCTGAATAAGAGAGGCAAGAGACTGAGTCTACACATGGACATAGCCAGACCGTATGTAATAGAACCCACCACCTGCAGCAGCCTGCCCAGGAAACTAACCCCTCCATACGTGGTAGCTAGTTCAGGAAGGCAGCCTGCTGGAAATCACACGTCTGTCTCTGGTGACAATCCAGAAAGCTAAAAATAACTTCTCTAACAATTGGCCCCTAATGGCCCTCATTAATAACTGGTTTCCTACTGTTTGTCCTTGCTTCCAACTTAGGACCATCCAGAAAAGGCCAAATATGCACCCCTAACCAATCACTTTAGGGCACTTTAGGGCACACCTGAAGCCCCCTCCTTTTCTTCCCTGTAAGTCTTTGCACTCCTCTGCCTGCCTTTGAGAGTCTGCCAAATGCAAGTGACTGGATAAACAAACAGCCTTTGTTCCCAGTCGGTTGGGCTTCCTTTCTTTCCATAGGGGAATTCAGTCACATTGAAAGGAACTGCCTGTGAAACCTGCTGCAGTTGCTGAGGCTTGGTTTCCTGCCCTCAGGATCACAAATCAGGTGTTTAAAAGTCCCACCTGAGGGCATCCCCAGTGGCCCAGCGGTTTAGCGCCTTCAGCCCAGAGTGTGATCCTGGGGGCCGGGATTGAGTCCCGAGTCGGGCTCCCTGCATGGAGCCTGCTTCTCCCTCTGCCCGTGTCTCTGCCTCTCTCTCTCTCTCTCTCTCTGTGTCTCTCATGAATAAATAAAATCTTAAAAAAAAAAAAAAGTCCCTCCCGAGATTACTCACAAAAGTCTCGGTTAAAAGTTGATTTTGTGGCCTTAGCAATTCAATATTTTGTGCTTTATATTTGTGTAAAAGAAACTTATGGAGGTTTAACTGGTCAGTGAACACTCTTGCTTCACTGATGTAAATTAAATTATCAGGCATGCGGAATGAGACCAGCCCTTACTTATGTCAAAAAACAATCTTTGAGATTATTATTATAGGCAGGAGGACTGTCAGGAAAAATCATGACTTTGAAATGGGAAATAAAACCAACCTGAAGGTCTGACTAGTGCCCCCTTTTAGGTTTTCTTTGTTTTCTATTGTCTTTGAGTTATCGTATGTCTTTGTAAGTTGCAGAAAACTGATATAATGCAAATGGTTGTTCATAGAAATGCAAATGAACTGTCCAGTGGAATACCTTGTGATATTTAGTTTTGGGTCCATTTGTAAATTAATTTCAGCTTTCCCACTGCCTGTGGCTGGATCGTTGATTCCTTTGAGTGGTTTTAACATTTTACTCTTTCCTCCATTAAATGAGTTAAATAAACTTTCTAGAGTTATTTTATTTTAAAGATTTTATTTATTTATTCATAGAGACAGAGAGAGAAGCAGAGACACAGGCAGAGGGAGAGGCAGGCTCCACGCAGAGAGCCCGACGTAGGACTCCATCCAGGGTCTCCTGGATCACGCCCTGGGCTGCAGGCGGCGCTAAACCACTGCGCCACTGGGGCTGCCCAAATAAACTCTTTAATATGTGTTCGTTTAAGAAGGAAAAGAATAAGGAAATCAGCCTTCTTCAAACTCAGCATTTTTCTGAGGAGGACACCAAGGCCCAGAAAAGTGAACTCCCTTCCCTGCCCCTATCTTTTTCAGATAGCACTTTCTCTTCTGAATCCCCAGTCTGGGTCAGAAAAAAAACTATGTCTATTTTCGTAGATATACAGCTGACCTTTGAACAACATGGGTTTGAACTGTGCTGGTCCACTTATTTTTTTTTTTTTTTTAAGAATTTTTTAAATTTTTTTTTAAATTTTTAAAAATTTTTTTATTTATTTATGATAGTCACAGAGAGAGAGAGAGGCAGAGACACAGGCAGAAGGAGAAGCAGGCTCCATGCACTGGGAGCCCGACGTGGGACTCGATCCCAGGTTTCCGGGATTGCGCCCTGGGCCAAAGGCAGGCACCAAACCGCTGCGCCACCCAGGGATCCCTGCTGGTCCACTTAGATGTGGATTTTTTCCATACATAAACTTAGGCATTGATGAATACAGTGCAGTACTGTAAGCGTATCTTCCTGATTATTTTTTTAAGATTTTATTTATTTATTTATTCATGAGAGACACAGAGAGAGAGAGAGAGAGAGAGGTAGAGCGAGAAGCAGGCTCCATGCAGGGAGCACAACGTGGGACTCGATCCTGGGTCTCCAGGATCAGGCCCTGGGCTGAAGGCAGCGCTAAACCACTGAGCCACCCGAGCTGCCCCCTGATTTTTTTTTTTTTTTTTTTTTTAGGATTTTATTTATTTATTTGACAGAGCATGATCAGGGGGAGCTGGAAAGGGAGAAGCAGGCTCTCCACTGAGCAGGGAGCCTGATTTGGGGCTCCATCCCAGGACCCTGGGATCATGACCTGAACTGAAGGCAGACGCTTAACAGACTTGAGCCACCCAGGTGCCCTCCTGATGATTTTCTTGATGACATTTCCTTTTTTCTAGCTTACTTTAATTAAAAAATTTTTAAATTTATTTTATTATTTTTTTAAAGATTTTATTTATTGATTGATGAGAGACACACAGAGAGAGGCAGAGGCAGAGATATAGGCAGAGGGAGAAGCAGACGCCCTGCAAGGAGCCCGACGTGGAGCTTGATCCCAGGACCCCAGGATCACAACCTGAGCCAAAGGCAGACTCTCAACAACTGAGCCACCCAGATGGCCCAATTTTTAAATTTTTTTAAAAGTTAGATTTAGGGCAGCCCCGTGGCGCGGCAGTTTAGTGCTGCCTACAGCCCGTTGTGTGATCTTGGAGACCCGGGATCGAGTCCTGCATCGGGCTCCCTGCATGGAGCCTGCTTCTCCCTCTGCCTGTGTCTCTGCCTCTCTCTCTCTCTGTGTCTCTCATGGGTAAATAAATAAAATCTTAAAAAAAAAAATAATTTTTTTTAAAAGTTATATTTAAAAAAAAATTTTTTTTATTGGAGTTCGATTTGCCAACACATATAGTATAACACCCAGTCCTCATCCCATCAAGTGCCCCTCTCGGTGCCTGTCACCCAAGTCACCCCATCTCCCCTTCCATCTCCCCTTCCACTACCCCTTGTTCGTTTCCCAGAGTTAGGAGTCTCTCATGTTCTGTCACCCTCTGATATTTCCCACTCAGTTCTCCTCCTCTCCCCTATAATCTCTTTCAGTATTTTTAATATTCCCTGAATGAATGAGACCATATAATGTTTGTCCTCCGATTTACTTACTTCACTCAGCATAATACTCTCCAGTTCCATCCACGTCGAAGCAAATGGTGGGTATTCAGCCTTTCTGATGGCTGAGTAATATCCCATTGTATATGTAGACCACATCTTTATCCATTCATCTGTCAATGTAAAGGTTAGATTTATTCATTTTAGAGAGAGTGACAATGGGGTAAGAAACAGAGGGAGAGGAGAGAGAGAATCCCAAGCAGGATCCACACTCAGTACGGAACCCGATGTGGGGCTAGATCTCACAACCCTGAGATCATGACCTGAGCTGAAATCAAGAGTTGGACACTTAACCGACTGAGCCACTCAGGTGCCCCTGTAGCTTACTTTTTTATAGGAATACAATATATCATACATATAATAGGCAAAGTATGTGTTAATCAACTGTTTATGTTACCAGTAAGGCTTCTGGGGGATCCCTGGGTGGCACAGCGGTTTGGCACCTGCCTTTGGCCCAGGGCGCGATCCTGGAGACCCGAGATCAAATCCCACATCGGGCATCCCGGTGCATGGAGCCTGCTTATCCCTCTGCCTATGTCTCTGCCTGTCTCTCTCTCTCTCTCTATCATAAATAAATGAAAATTGAAAAAAAAAAAAAAGTTAAAAAAAAAAAAAAAGGCTTCTGGTCAGCATAAGGCTATTAGTAGTTCAGTTTTGGGGGACTTAAAAGTTATATGTGGATTTTTGACTGCATAGGCATCAGTACCCCTAATCCCCACGGTGTTCAAGGGACAACTGTATATAGAAGACCTAGTTCTATCTATAAAAATGGATATAAATATATCTTATATATTTAGCTATAAAAAGATACAGTTATAAAATATAAATAGATTTAGATATAGGGAAAATAAAGGAAAACCTCACTCATGTAGAGTCAGGAGGCCAGCAGGGGGCACTCCAGGTGCAACCCTAGTAGGAGGAGAGGTATATGAAGGTCCATGCTTACTGTCCTGCCCCAGCAGGAGGACGGATGAGAGGACAAGTGAGCCCAGCCAGTGAGAGGCTGTCATAACTTAGAGAAGCCCCCAGTTTACTACAGTGGATTTTTTGTTTATAATGGCCCTTTCCCCTCCAAGCGTTCTTCTTGCAGAGGGCTTGTCTATGGTTTGCCTTAGCGGTTTAATTTTTTTAAGGTGAACATCTCATATGCACAGTTGACCTTAGAACAACATGGGGGTAGAGGTGCCAGCTCCCGCACTTCCAGCACTCCCCCATCAGAAACCTACATATAACTTTTGACTCCCCAGAAACTTAGCTGCTAATAGCCTACCATTGACTGGAAGCCTTCCTGATAACACAGTCAGTTAGCTTGGGCATCTCTGCAGCTGTTGAGGTGTTCCCTGCTCTCACTGGGCAGCCTCAGGCCTTAGCCTCAATTCTGAAATTTGAGGCGAAGTGCTGTCTTTACAGGGATGTCATGAAGAACAGAGAGAAGGCTGCAAGCAGAGGTGACCCTGGCACTGTGGCTGGTGTATTTGGATGTTGTTGGTACATGGTAGTTGCTGGCGTCCTGTGAGGAGTAATGATATTTGCCTTCCCTGCACCTTAGAGGCCTAGACTGATCAGGGTTGGGGAGAGAGGGTCTCCTAGGAATCAGCTGTGCAGAATGTCAAGTCCCAGGTTGCACCCATCATAGACACCTGAGACACCTGTCTCAGGGCTAGTGAAACCCTGGCTGTGAACATGCTAGGTAGCTGGAAAGCCTTGTCCAGAGGGAAGGCAGTGGCTTACGGCTTCCCCTTCCCATCTACCTAGCCATTTTCCCACTGGATCTTAGAAGTGAGAGGACATCAGTTCTTGGCTGCTTTGAGTTTTCCTTCTTACTGGCAACTCTGGTTAGGAATTGGGGTTCAGGGATGGAGCCATTGTTGACACAGAGCCTTTGAGGTTTTCAGTGGCTCTTCACTCCTGTATGCCGACAGCTGACCGGTGACTTACTGACTTTCTTCTTAAGTAACAAAGCAATGAAGCCAGAGGTAAACCAGATGCAGGCAGATACTCTGCCCTGGAGGTTTTTGCATCCCCTGAGGCCCTGCTCAGACGAGTGTGGGACTGCAGCCCCCTTTCCTAAAGACCTCCATTGGGCCACACTTCCCCAGGGTACTGTGGTAGTGACCCCAAGGACTGTGTGACCTGGGCACAGCCCAGCTAAGCCACAGTCAACTGTTGGCTCTGATTACCATGAGGCCTGTGCACACACTGAATTTTTACATCTATTATCTCTGATTCTGGACTTAGTAGGAAAAACACCACACCGTGGTATTCATTGTAGTCCTGTTTTTTATTTATTTATTTATTTATTTATTTATTTATTTATTTATTTATTTATTTATTATTTTTCATGTGACCCTGTAGTCCTGTTTTTAATGGTGAAAAAATTGAAACTGTCAGTGTCAAGTAATAGGGCTTTAATTGTATTTTGGTGTATATGTACGGGAGAACAGGGTTTTCAGTCTCAACACTGTTGACACATTGGGCTAGATAATTCTCTGTTCTGGGGCCTGCCCTGTTGCTCTGTAGGATGTTGAGCAGCAATCCCATTGGATGCCAGGAGCACACACTCCCGAGATAAACCAAAAATGCCTCCAGACATTGCACATGTTCCTTGGGGAGTGAAGTCATCCCTGGATGAGGACAAACCACTGCAAAACAAAACATTTTTTGAAAAATACCTATTGAAGCAGAAATGTGATCACAGTTTGAAAGTAGAAGACAGAGTCTACCTGAAGATGTAGGTGTATGCATTGTTAACCTTAAAATAAAACTGCCAGTTATTTTTACCAGCAAAAAATAGGTCTATTCAGCAATAGCAAAAAATTGCAATTTGGGACAAGCTAGCCAAGCCAAAGCCATAGACAAGTCCCTAGAACAAAAGAGAGGAACACTCTTACGGAGGAAAGGGAGAAGTTGGGAGGGCTGTTATAAACAAAATTTCATTGGATTAAACTGGGAATTTGAAGGATAGTGGCTTTTCATTGGCTGAGCTGTGACCGGCTCTCACTGGCTGGTGGGTACGGGGAAGCCAGCCTGCCTTCTTCCCTGGGAGGTAGTCAGGGGTGTGTGGCAGCAAAGTGGGTCTGCCCTTTGCAGCTGACAGGTGGCAGGGTGTGGGTGCTGGCCCCCTGCTGGCCTCCTAACTCCCATTCTAACCAAGGTTTCCTTTTATTAATGTTCCCATTTTCCCCTTTTGATCAAGATCTCTTTTTGAAAGCATTGCTGATCAAGAGTCAGGTTTTCCACATGTAGTGGTTTTGTTCCTCAGTGTGGAGAAGGACCTTCCCTGGTTGTCATGTCCTACTTGGGAGGGAAAGTGCATAGCAGTTGGAAACCACATAAGGCTACATTTGGTAACTAGGAGGGTTAGGACGGAGACCTCTCTGGCATTTCCCACCTCTAGTCTCTATCAAATTGTGAGCATTGGAGATCATCTTGAAGCACTGAACCAGCATCATGCTATTGGATACGTTGTTTTTAGAGTCTGCTGGACAACAAATTACAAAACTTAAAATAATTATATTTTAATTTCTGTTTGAGGAAGTAACATGAATTCCAAATTGTATGACAGTTTTAAGCCAGGACTCCACCTCTGAAAATAGCCAGCTGAAATATTTATTGGCACTCAATTCTGACATCTGGGAGAAAGGTTCTTTCTGCAGAACAGCAAAACTTAAGTGAGGTTTTAAAATAGTACTGTTATATCTCAAAACAACTGTTTGGGGCCAAATGTCTTATCGATAATCTAGCCTCTGAAGTTGCAAATTCAGAGACCTTTAATTTGGGTAAGAGTCCAGAGTCTGTTAATAGTATAGATGAGAGAAGGCTTTTGTGAATTGTGAATCTTCTTGACCCTCCAGAAAAAGCGAGTGAGAAATGAGTCACAGAATCATGATGAGGTTGTTTCCGAAAGGCCATAATCAAAAGAAGAGGTTCCCCATTTCGCAAGGGCTTGGGAAATGCAAACATGAGAAGACAGAGAAGCTGTAGTGAGATAAAGGCATACGAGCTTGCTCCAGACATCACGGAAAGCTGTCTCCTCCCCGTGTTGGCTGCTTCAATTCCAGGAGACCTTTCCTTCAGGTCAGCAGATGGTGTGCAGGTCCAGCCATGGTCTGGTGCTTTCTTTAGATGTGTCTTGTGAATCCAGGCATCTTTCCCCTAGAGTTTGATGGCATAAGAGTTGGTTAGCAGTCTCTGATAAGGTCAAGTCTTTCTGGAGGTGTCTTTTCCAATAGATAAAATCGTCCTGTTGCAAGATGTGATGCTTAAGGCTGTCCTCTCCTGGGAGCTCAGTGTGAGAAGATCGCTCTACCAACTTTAATACAGGCAATTAGGCCTTTACAATTTTGAAGTATATCTCCTTTTATCAACTGTGGGTTAGAGGAGGCAGGGGCCAAGTGCACTGGATGTGCTGTGAGTATCTCAAAGGGTGACAGTCCATGATTACCCATAAGGTAGATCTGAGATTTGGGAGGACTGGTGGCAGTGCTTTCAGCCAGGGCATTTGGAAGATCTTGCCAGCTGAGTCCCAATACTACTGTTAGTGTATTTGACTAACCCTGAGGATTCAGGAAGGTATGGATAATGAAAGTGTAAAACCAGTCAAACAGCACAGACTTGTCAAAGCACTTGATCAGTAAAATAGGTTCCCTGTTCACTTAAGTTTGAGAAGGCTCCTCAGATAAGGATAATCCATCCATCCTTCCTTCCTTCCTTCCTTCCTCTCTCTCTCTTTTTCTTTCTTTCTTTCTTTCTTTCTTTCTTTCTTTCTTTCTTTCTTTCTTTCTTTCTTTTCTTTTCTTTTCTTTTCTTTTCTTTCTTTCTTTTTCTTTCTTTCTTTTCTTTCTTTCTTTCTTTCTTCCTTCCTTCCTTCCTTCCTTCCTTCCTTCCTTCCTTCCTTCCTTTCCTTTCTTTTCTTTCTTTCTTTCTTTCTTTCTTTCTTTCTTTCTTTCTTTCTTTCTTTCTCTTTCTTTTCTTTTTCTTTCTTTCTTTCTTTCTTTCTTTCTTTCTTTCTTTCTTTCTTTCTTTCTTTCCTTCCTTCCTTCCTTCCTTCCTTTCTTTTCTTTTCTTTTCTTTCTTTCTTTCTTTCTTTCTTTCTTTCTTTCTTTCTTTCTTTCTTTCTTTCTTTCTTTCTTTCTTTCTTTCTTTCTTTCTTTCTTTCTTCTTTCCTTTTTGTTTTAAAGATTTATTTTATTTATTTGAGAGAGAAAGAGCACAAGCAGAGGGAGGCCTGACCTCACGACCCTGATGAGACCATGACCTGAGCCGAAACCAAGAATCAGACACTTAACTGGCTGAGCCCCCCAGGCGCCCCAAGGATAATCTTTTCTAACTGAATTTTAGCCACAGGAGAAGTGTTTGCCATTGTAAAAGGGAAAGCTTTGGTCACAAGCCGTGACTGGAACATTTATTTATATCCATGAGATGGGGAAACTATATAAAGTCCATTTGTCTGAACAGCTTTCCCTGGATTGTACTTGGGACAGATGGGACCAGGGCAGTGGGCAGTTTTCTGCGGCCTTTATTAATGCTTTGCCGTCAGTACTGGTTCACGAATGTTGTCATTATGTCAGTAGACCAACGGTTTAATGAATGTACGGTGGTAAATAGCAGAAATTTTAGAATTTCTGGTAGGGCTGGATTGTTCTTTCATCCAAACTGGAGTTCTTTTTTTATCAAACCATCTAATAATTATTACATTCACAATATTGTTTTTTCCTCTCTGGGTCAATTGGGTATCCGTGGTCAATTTTTTCAAATTTGCATTTGTGAGAATATCCTTTTGGAACACGACAGAGGTTTGACTACTGGTTTCCTTGAGAGTGTGGTTTTTGTTTTTGTTTTTTTGTAAAACTGTCAGCCAGGTGGTTTCCTTTGAATTCTATGGAGTTGAGTCTGGGAGTTGAGCCCAGGAACCTTAATAGCTGGAACAGCCAGTAAAAGCATGGCATCTAATAAATTGTGGACATAGGAGTCTTTTAAAATTGTATCTCCATTGGAGATAAGGACACTTCGTGGTTTTCATAATATTTCAAAGTCATGAACTGCTCCAGAAGCCTATGGACAATTGGAGTAAATGTTTGCAGGTTTATACCCTTGGCTAAGGTGCAAGCTTCAGTAAGGCGTGTAGCTCATCGTGCTGGGCTGACACGGCTGGGGGTAACAGTGCTGCTCAGTGACTTCAGGATTTGCAGTAACGCAGCCAGCATGATATTTACAATTTTCCTCTTTATCAACAGAGACACTGGGAATGCCCTGCATAGATCAATTACGGTGAAAAAAATCTGCTTTCAGTAGAAATGGATCTCAGTAGCATATGGGAGTTAGGGACAACAGGGTGCCGTGGGATAACAATGTTCTTTATTGCTCTGAGGTCCTGGACAGGCTTCCCTCCTTGGCCGCTGGGTTTTCTCACAGGTAAAACAGGGATATTCCCGGGTCTAGGGCAGGAAGTAATGAGGCCTGAGGCTGGTAATCTTCAGTTACAAGCTTAATGCCTTGAAGTGCTCGGGTGTCTTTGTTTATATGGTGTCGATTAATGCTGAGGAAGGTTTTGAGGAATCTCTTTGAATCTTGATGAGAGGTACACTGTGGATTCTGCTAATTATCAATTGAAGATTTTGCTCATAAGGAGGAAAGTAACTGATCCGATAGATAGGAGTAAATCTAAATAAATGATCAATGTCTCCAGACTCGGCTATAGCGCCATCGGAGAAGGAACATCTAATTTTTTAAAATAAAAAAAAAATAAAAAGATGTCAAAGGATCATCTAATTTTTCTGGCTGGCTATTTTGATTACTACTGCCAAATTTTAGAATTACTTACCCCTTTGGGGAGAAAGAAATTCCAGTCTGGTACTTTTCTAAAAAATCTCAGCCCAGCAAGTGAAGGAGGGTGGAAGGAGAAAAGGTTGTGTATCTCTGAAAGGGTCCAGGCAAAGGAAATAGGTTCAGAAACAGGAACCTGTGGAGGCTTATGAGAGACCCTGCCTATCGGAAAAAGTGTTCCTGTACTCGGCAGTAGAGGCTGTGGGGTTGAGCACCGAGAGTAGAGCTCTCTTAGTGTGGATACAAGGATGTTAATTCCTGGTCCAGAGAGTGGTTTCTCCAAGCCAGTTAAGAGGGAGGATTGGGAAGAGCCCCTGTGGCTCCCTGGAGCCTCATCTTTGAGAAACAGGATCCCAGAAAGTCTGGCTTTGGGGCTAAAGCCCTTGGAGTGCTTGAGTTTGTAAGAGTCTTTTTTCTAGTGGCCTCTTTGCAACAAGAGCAGAAATGAGGTTTTGGGTTTGTTTAGAAACTGCATTTGCTGATGTTGCAAACTGAGAATTTTAGCAGTCTTCCTTTGAGGTGACTGACCTGGATGTGAGCCAGTGGCTCTGGCAAATTAACTGAATCTGGAGCAGATGTAGTTCCCATTCCATCTTAGTCCTTTTTAACTCAAGGAGAAAAACCAGCCCATTAACAAACAGATTTTTTTTTTTTTTTTTTTTTTTAACAAACAGAATTAAACGCTACCCAGGTAGATTCACATCAAAAGGAAGACCAGAACTTTCTTTAAAAACCTTGTAGAGTTGATTGTCATGGTTATGGACAGGTTCATCAGGCCTTCTGTGCAAGCCTAAATTTTGCTCCAGTCAACAGCTTAGGAGAAGCTACTGGAATTTCTCGTGAACATGTCCAATGAGTGTTTAGCACATTGCAAGTTAGGGCAAAACCACAGTAATTCACAAAGCAAAGGAGAGGACTGCTGGGGGAAGCTGGGAGGCTGCTGAAAGCAAAAAGCCCATTTTTAAGGAGGAAAGCAGGAGTCTGAGTATATTGGCCTCTCACTGGTGACTCGTGCTAGCCTCTCATTGGCTGGGTTGTTGCTGCACCAGAGGAAAGCCTTCCTTCTGCTGTGGTACTAGGTGGTAAAGTCGGGCCTTGCAGGCGCTGTCTCTCCCTGTTGGGTCTGACATTCATGGGGAGTTGGTTGGCTCCTGCTGGCCTTGACTCCATTCTAACCACGGTTTCCTTTTATTTTCACAGTATCAGAATCTGGAGAAAATCAATTAAATGTTTGTGTGAATTCTCTCCCCCCCCCCCCCTTTTACAAAGATTTATTTATTTGAGAGAGAGCAAGTGGGCATGGGCATGCGTGGGGGCAGAGACGAAGGGAGAGAACCTTCCAGGGGACTCTGCTGCATGCAGAGCTGGCCACAGGGCTCCTTCTTTGGACCCTGAGATCGTGACCTGAGCAGAAACCAGGAGTGGGACACTTGACCGACTGAGCCACCTGGGCGCCCCACATGCGAATTATTTCTTGAGAGAATGAGGTGGAGGCCAGGGTTGTGTTCACTGCACCTCTACATTGGCATCAAACAACGTATCGACATGGTTTGGCTTCATGGTTTGGCCTATTTTCCTGAGGGACGTTTCTGGTTTGTTCCTTGTTCTGATTTTGATAATTGCTCCAGCTCTTGCCTCATGCCCTATGGAGGGCCTGTAGACCACCCATAATGCAGCGTTCTTGCTGGTTCCCTGTCTGTCCAAATACCTGTGAATGAGTCCTTAGCTCTGGGCCCCCTTTCCCCTCACTCAGCCAGGAGCAGGGTGGGGGCTCTTCCAGATTCCCAGCATGAGGGTGGGGGTGCAGCCTCTAGCTTCGCATGACCTGACGGCTGACAGGAGCACCCGAGACAGAGAGATGGGCAGATCTGAGAGTAACTGTGTCCCAGAGATGTGCGTGGCTGCTTAGTGGCAGAAGGCCTGTCTTCCATTGGTGCTGGTCTTGTTCTAGCTTCCTTTTCACGTGCATGTGGGAGCCTCACCCTTGCTTCCTACAGAGGAGTGCCTTGTCTATTCTTGTTTTCTTTTCTTTTTTTTTTTTTTTTAAATCTCTTCTGTGTTTAAGAACGAAGATAAAATTGCCAGATTTGGCTATTTTTACCCTACAAAGTGTTTGTTTCATTTGGTTCAACCTAATATTGTGTGTAAGCACACATACACAGGCAAATACATTTTAAGATAGGATTGTATTGTTGAGACTGTTCTGCAGAAACCATTGTTCAGTCTGTCTTGAACATCTCTCTGTACTGATGCATGCGTAGCTCTCTCATCCTTTTCATGTAATGTATGTTCCACTTCATGGGCATAATCTTTTTGACCTCAATCCCCAATTGCCTTTTGTTGGTTAGTTGTTTATGATGGGTTATTTAGTTTCGAATATCTGCCATAAAGGAGCTTTAATCTTTTGTGTAATTGTCAAATATATAGTCTCTTTCCTTCTTTTTTCTTTCTCTCTTGGCCACCACATGGTAAGAAAACATCTTGTTTTCAAAGCTTCTTTTTCTTTATATACATTTGATAAGAACTCTTTCTGTATGAACGCCATTGAAACCATGTGGCCTGTGGAGAGAACTGGCCTGTCTAGCTGTCTCTTACCCCCCAAACCTTATTCTCTCATCCCCTTAAGTCAGGATCAACACAGTGCACAGAGCACAGTGCACCTACTTCTCAGCAGAGTTGTGTGGAACAAAAGAGTTAATGTGAATGCTCTGAGGATAGTTGCGTGCTGAAGGAAGGGTTGTATAGTGGTTGTATTAGTGGTCATAGTAATAAAACAGTCCTTGAAAACTTCTCGGTGTACTTTATTGGGTAACTTTCTTCTTCTCCTTCTTCTTCCTCTCCTTCTTCTTAAGATTTTATTTATTTGAGAGAAAGCATAGTGGAGGGTGGGAAAGGGCAGAGGGAAACCCAAGCAGACGTGGCATTGAGCCTGAGCCTACTTGGGACTCCATTCTCACGACCCTGAGATCACAACCTGAGCCGAAACCAAGAGTCAGATGCTTAACCAACCGTGCCACCCAGGCGCCCCAGCTAACTTTATTCTTGTAGGAAATGCACTAATATAAGTATTCGCTTCAAAAGAATTCATAAGCTAGACTGCCCTGTTTGCCTGATCAGTGAGGTCTTATGACCGTGAGCTGCGGGTGGGAGGGCTGAACTCTGAGGTTGAGGACTGACCCTTGGAGCAATCAGTGCCTTGGCAAGTGTCTATAATGAGGAAAACCCCAAAGTGTTCTCACTCAGTTGCTGCCAGGTTCCATGCTGAGAAGGGAGCAGCCTGGGTGAGTGTGGTTGGGCTGGGTGGGGTGTGGCTTGGCTGCCGTGGCTGGAGACTGCCTCTGAGCCCGGCCCAGGATGGCTCCCTTCTTTTCTGAGGGTTCTGGAGGGGTTATCTCTGCAGGGAACAGCTGCATACCCTGTGTGTCTGTGTGTCCTTTTCCAGGCCGCTGACTTGGGACGTCCACAGAGCCAGAAGCAAGTCAGAGCCCTGCAAGGCTGCCCATGCCATGGAGTCTAAGGTCAGCCCTTGGGCTTCTTCTGGAGGAATGCTTTGGGAGGGGAGTGAGGATGACTGGGACCAGCTTGTCCTTTGTGTGTGTGCTGTCAGTGTGGACCCAGCTGACCCCTCCTGTGGCAGTGCTGCAGAGAGGAGCCTCACATTCACAACTTACTGGAGCACAGTAAAGAAAAGAAAACAAAGACCTATCTTGTCTCCTTGGCTTCTTCCTTCCACCTTGTGCCTGGTCGTGCACTGGAAGGGCAAGGCAACTTTCTGATTCAGAACCATTTAGAAGCTTTAGAGTTTTTTGGGGTGATCACCCTGAGGTCTTATAGGTCACTGCCCTGGCTTCAACAGGATGATACCTAAATTGCCTTCTCTGTATTTACCTTTTAACTAGTTGGAAGAGAAAATTATAGCATATTATGTTAAAAGCTCTTTATTCATCTTCTTATAATAGAGTCTTTCTGCTTCTTTCTTTGCCAACTTCTGTAGAGGCCTCCAACACTAGGGGCTCTTCTGTGTCCACACTGTGTTAATCAACCTTTTCTCACTGGCCATTGTGGGAGGTATCTGCAGAAAAATCTAAGGATTTGGTGGTTAGTAAACTTGGCCCACAGTTTCTGAATCCCTAAACATAGCAACATCTGGCACCTGGAAGGTTCTTAATGTGTAGTTGAATATTCTCCTGAAGGGTGGGAACCATGTGGTTTTCAGCTTGGTGGCTAGAGGGCCTGAGACATGGTGGGCTCAGCAGAGATGGTAGCTGCTTGGCCAAAAGACTTCAGCAGCTTCTCGTGTCCTGATGAAGGTCTGCTCTCTGTATCCAAACTTCCCTTCTGTTTGGTGCCGTTTAACCCTGCCCATTCTTGTCTTCTACGTGTCTACATTTCCCTTAGTTTTTCTTGTAGAGCAGGTCTACTGCTATACTGTGGTTTATCATTCATTCAAGTAGATTCCACACCCAGTGTGGAGCGCAACACAGAGCTTGAACTCATGACTCTGAGATCAAGACTTGAGCTGAGATCAAGAGTAGGACACTTAATGGACTGAGTCAGCCAGCCACTTAGCCAATTGAGCCACCCAGGAGCCCCTTGATCATTTCTCTTAACATACTTTTTTCTGTGATTTAAAAGGATAAATAGCTGTTAAATCCTTGCATCTTCTGAAACATCCATTTCAGCTTTTATCACTAGAAGATCAAAAAGGGTCATAGTTGGGCACTTGGGTGGCACAGTCAGTTGAGCATCCAACTTAGCTAAAGTCGTAAGATCCAGCCTTGTGTTGAGCTCTGTGCTCAGCAGGGAGTCTCCTTGAGATTCTCTCCCTCTCCCTCCACCCCTCCTACTTGTGCTTCCTCTCTCACAAATAAATAAATCTTTTTTTTTCAAGGGTCACGATTTTATATTTGGTTTGTCACAAGCTCTGTCTGTCCTTGAAATTCAATACTATCAACTCCTGAGCCTACTTTCTGATACCTAGTTTAGTCTGGTCTGTCCTTGACGTACTCATCTAACAGTGTCTGTCCAACTGGTACTGAACATTTGAGTTGTGTGGTAATTTAGCCCACACCCCTACCCCAGCCCTCCTTTCTTCTCTTCTAGCCAGGACATCTTCTTAAGGTAGAAATGAAAGATGTTCTTGAGTTTCTAAGCTCTCTTATGCCACCTGGCCTCGCCATACAGGAATCAGAAGTATTTGATACAGTAGAGCGTTTAATTTTTTTTTTTTTAATTTTTTTTTTTTTTATTTATGATAGTCACACAGAGAGAGAGAGAGAGGCAGAGACACAGGCAGAGGGAGAAGCAGGCTCCATGCACCGGGAGCCTGATGTGGGATTCGATCCTGGGTCTCCAGGATCGCGCCCTGGGCCAAAGGCAGGCGCCAAACCGCTGCGCCACCCAGAGATCCCCAGTAGAGCGTTTATGTGATATTTTCCCCCTTTTAAGAAATAATTCCAGAGAAGGAAAGGCTGAATAACAATACATAAGCTCCGTGTTTTATGCATTTCATTTATTTAAAACAATTTGTCCTCTAAAAACCATCCTAAAAGTTTCCTGAAATTTTTTTAATGAAAAATATTAAGGACTTAGAAGACAGAAATAAATGTGACAGCACCTTCATCATCTTCTACTTAGCTGCTCTTACAGTTGAGTAGGTATGTTTTACATTTATCTGGGCAGATCTCAGTATATCCCTAGTCTTGTGGATGATTCCCCCTTTCATTCTAGGTCTCTGATGGCTCTGCCACTGGTACAAGTACTCACCTTTGTTTGCCAAGAACACTGTCCCAAATTCAGTCAGTACCCCAGAAATGTCCCTCCTGGCTCCAGAGTACAGATGCTGAACTGAGTGGTGCTGGTGGATGGAGAGGTCGCGAGTGGAGATGGCCAGCCCCTCACGTTGGAGCAGGAGCCATCCTTCTATATTTGGACTGTAGTGAAAGGGCATATCCTCCTGAAGCAAACCAGCCTGCCCAAAGGCAGATGTTATCTGTGGTCACTACTGCCCAGTATTTATGGAAAATCTGCTAGTTGCACAATAGCATCTTGGCTGACAAAGGAGATTATGAAAAAGAGCTTCTGACTGCTGGATGCATAGCTGGTAGGGGGACTGAAGTTGCTGAAAAATACACGGGAGTTAGCAAAAGCATGTCGGTGTAAGGATGGCATCTAAATGATATTTGCCAACTTCCCTGAAGCAGCCTTTGGAACTTCCTCCTCCAAAAGCAAGGCATTGCAAATGTGGCATCTGCCTACTGGGTCCTCTTGTCCCCACAGGGTCATTCAGACATCTTGGGCCATGAGACTGTTTCAGGCCCAGCTGCCCCCAGCTCAGCTGCAGGCAGGGCCTCTGGCCCTGGACCAGGTTCCCTCACATTTCTCTGACTCCCTTTTTCTCTTAGGTGAGCAATGGCTCAGGCCCCCAGGATGAGCGTATCACCAATTTGCTAGTGTTTGGCTTCCTCCAAAACTGCTCCAACTATAACTTCCACGAAGAGTTGGAGCTGTTGGGCCGAGAACTGCCCGTGCCAGCTTACCTGAAGGAGGACTACGACGATGAGCTGCAGACAGATGGCAACCGGTGCAGCTACTTCCTGGATGGTGGGGCGAGAGGTAGGCATGTGGTGTGGCCTCCTCTGCCCCAGATATGGGCTTTGCTGTCTCCAGGAACATCGAGGGAACCAAAGTCCTGGAGGGGACCTTCGGGCTCAGTCTCCGCTTCCCTGAGTTCAATCCACTGTAGATATTTATGTCATATGGTGGTTTGGTCTGTACCTGAGGACTTCGGGGGAGCAGGCCCGCCCGAGTTTCCAGTCAGTTGAAATCCACTGTTTATGATGATTCTTTGTACAGTACCTTATGCTTTTACTTTCCTATGTATTGTGCTGTGATTATCCACAACACACCTAGGGTATTGAAGTGTTCTGAACCTAATTTCCAGGTGAGGACACTGAATGGGTAAATGACGAACCCCCAGATCAAACAACTGCAGGGCACAGTCGAGCCAGAACTTGGAGCCAGGCCTCTCTTCTTGAGCTGGGCTCCGTTGTCCTCCCAGGATCAGTTCTCCCAGCATATCATGGTTTCCAAGATTGCCTCACCTTTTCTCACCCTCCTCCCTGTGCTACCCCTTCCAACTTCCCATTCTACTCCTCTTTGCCATTGGTGCAGCCTCCACAGATGGAGGCCATCCTGAGCCGAAGGCTGGTGAAGCAGGACTGAGAAGCATGTGAGGATCAGCTCCCCCTAGATCTGGGCACATTGGAATTCCATGAGGAACACAGTCTTTGGGCCCGACTCCAGCTGTCTGAACCAGCAGGTTCTAGGGTGGAAAACTCCCGAGTGTTTATGAGCTATATGCCCTAGTTAGAATCACTGAGGATCTAGACGAAGGCCTCCCAGCCTAGCAGCGAGCTGAGTGCAGTCCTGCCTCCTGCCACCCAGAAATCTCCTGGCCTAGGAGATTGCTCTCCCCTCCAGTGGCCATAGGGGAGACCAACAGCTAATCTAGCCTTGGGATCTCCAACTCTATCCTAAATCGGATGGATGGGGATGTGGCAGGAGTTCCCTACCAGCCAGGGTGTGCCAAACATCTGTGCTTTAGAATCCAGCCATCGTATCTTCCGGGTGGCCCTAAACTTGAGTGAGAGCAACTAGTCACCTTTGGGAAGAGTTAGAGAGGGGATGAGGGGGAGGAATGACTTGGCTGTTAGAAGCTGCAAGGGTAACTACAAGCAGAGGCTGCCCCCTGGGCTGTCCTTTGCTCTTCTACACTGTTATTTGCCCTTAGGCTGCAAAACCTGGCTTGACTCAAATGGCATTTGCAAAAGTGATTATGGAGCTATTCACTTAACCTCACCTGTGGTAGAAAAGTGGCCTGTGGATTAAGTACCTGACAGGATTTGGCAGCAAAAGGCAAAATAGAGGCTGGGTACACCAGTGTCGCTGGTGAATTCATTTCCTCATCTGGCCGCTGATTCAGTCTGCCAGGATTCCTGAAGTTGCTGGAACAGGGTGGAAAAGCTTAGATCGGTGAGGCGGAGTCAGGACAGTGGGAGCTGTGTGGGCAGCGTGCCTACACCAAGGACTCAGGAAAACCTTGGTGGCTGTGACTGCAGTTGAGTTGGCCTGTGGAGGGAGGGGTGCATCTCAGCTCTTTGGAAACAGGGAAGAGGGAATGGCCACAGCTTAAGCAAACACTTGCAACTGGAAAAACTGGGGCCTGTTAAAGGTGCTGTGAATAAAGTTGGGTTCGGAAGGAATAGGGCAAGTTAAGGCCCAAAGTGCTCTGAGACTCCATTGCAGCTTGTCCCTCCAGCAGGTGCGAGCCCATGAGGGAGTAGAGAAGTTACATCATAGCCAGACTCTGGGTCGTGGTTAGGACCGCAGTGGGGCAGGTGAAACACTGAGGGCACAGAATTTAAGGAGGCACTTGCTGCAGGGGCACAGCTGTACACCTGACCCCCTCAGAGCCTCCTCAACTCTCACAACCCAGTGCCTCACTTGCCCAGAGTGTATGGAGAATGAGGAAGGGCCTGGAGGGTGGTGAGAGGGCGGCTCGGAGGTTGCTGTAGTGATCCAGAGGAGAGCTGATGGGGAACCCACACCCAGGTGGTGGCACTGGTGACGGTAGGACAGACAGTTGTGTCTGCACCTTGAGACAGTTGCTTGAGGATGGCTGCAAGCACTGGGGAGATTGAGATTTCTGTCCTGGGTAATTGAGAAGCCAGAGGGAAGGTGCAAACACAGAAGAAATACACAATTTAACGGAAGAAAAAACAACAGCTGACATTTATTGAGTGCTTACCAGGAGCTACATGCAGGATCCATTCATTAATTTGTGCAGTTGTTCTTGAGCACCTCCTGTGTGCCTTGCATTGTTTCCAGTGCCGCATATTTGACATTAAACAAAACATTTAAAAATAAGGAAGCTTACCTTCTGGCAAGGGAGTCAGACAAAGAACACAGGTAAGGCGAATGGCTTAGTCGCAAGTGTTGAGGAAGGAGGAGAGAGGCGGGGGGGGGGGGGGCGGGGGCGGTGCATGCAGGGGTGTTGGTCTCAGACTCACTCAGTGGCACTCGAGTAGACAGACCTAAACAAGTGAGAGGAGGAGCCGAGCTCTGGTGGACTGGCGGACGGACGTGTGGCTCTAACCTGGTCTGACCGCAGAGGTGCCGCACTAACAGCTTCTGAGGCCCACACCTGTTCCATGATGGGGTCTAGAACTGGCGGCCCCGAGGGTTGGCCGAGGGTTGCCATCAGGTTCATGCCACAGCTGCCCATAGCCCCAGGCGCCCTGGCATCACTGTTCATTTCACAGACTCATGTTGACCCTGTGTGCAGGGAGAGGCCTGCTCCCCCAGTCTTCTGCTCACTTAGACCCTTCCTGGCCCCAGCACTTTGCCCCTGCTCCCCTGAGTGGCAGGGCCCAAGTCCTCATGCTGCAGCTCTAGTAGAACGGAGCATGAGCCCACTGTGAGAGCTGTGGAGACGAGCTGGCTCTGGTCCACAGCAGAAGCCCTTTCTTCTTCTGGCACGAGGTGGAGTGGGAGGAGGGCTCAGGTGGGAGCGTTGTCTGAATCTGCTGTGTCTCTGTGCCCCTGTCTGAATGTTTAGATTCCGAAAGTCAAGAAGAAATCATCCAGGATATCGCCAGGCAGCTCGCCCAAATAGGGGACAGGATGGATCACAGCATCCACCCAGGACTGGTGAATAACCTGGCAATGCAGTTTATGAATGTGAACCTATCGGAAGAAGTAAGTGAGAAAGTCCACCACTGCCTTTTCTGGGTTAGTCAGGAAGTGTGAGAACTTTTTCAGTGGTCAGGTTTTTAAAATATTTTAATTACAGTGTAGTTAACACAGTCTTAATAAGTTCCAGGTGTACAATCTAGTGATTTAGTGATAGACAGGACTCAGTGCTCATCACAGTAAGTGCACTCCTAATCCCCGTCACCTCTTTCATCCCCACCACCCCCAACTCCCTTCTGGTAACCAGCAGTTTGTTCTCTATAGTAAGAGTCTGTGTTTTGTGTTCTTTTTTTCCCCTTTGTTTATATGGCTTCTTAAATTCCACATGAGTGAAATCACATGGTATTTGTCTTTCCGTGGCTGGCTTATTTCACTTAGCATAGAACCCTGTAGCTCCATGCATGTTGTTGGAAACGGCAAGGTTTCAAATGGCTGAGTGATACTCCATTGTATAGATAGGCCATATCTTCTTTATCTGTTCATCAATTGGCGGACACACGGCTGTTTCCATAGTAGATAATGCTGCTATAAACATAGGGGTGCATATATCCCTTCGATTAGTGTTTTTATATTCTTGGGGTAAATATCCAGTAGTGCAGTTACTGGGTTGTATGGTAGTTCTTCTTAAAATTTTTTGAGGAACCTCTATATTTTCCAGAGCAGCTGCATCACTTTGCATTCCCACCAGCAGTGCACAAAGGTTCCTTTTTCTCCACAACCTTGCCAACACCTGTTGTTTCCTGTTGCTGATTTTAGCCATTCTTACAGGTGTGAGATGATATCTCATTGTGGCTTTGATTTGCATTTTCCTGATGATGAGCATTTTTTCATGTGTCCGTTGGGCATCTGAACGTCTTTTTGGAGAAATGTCTATTCATGTCCTCTGCTCATTTTTTAATTGGATTGTTTGTTTTTTAGGGTTATGTAAGTTCTTTATATATTTTGGATACTGACCCTTTCTCAGGTATCTCATTTGCAAATATCTTCTCCCATTCCATAGGTTGTCTTTTAGTTTCCAGTTGTTAATTAAACCATCAAGTTCTGTCCTCTCTCTCCTCTCAGACAGATGTATGTCCAGTGAGGTGACTTAGTTCATGACTGCCTAAAAAGAATTGGAAATAGAATCATAGTATGGTTAATTGTCTTTGAGAAGAATTACTTAAAACTTGAGATTTAAGAAACCCGAACCTCAAGTCAGAGTCAAGATTTTGAATATATAAAGCCTCCAAAAAGATTAACAATGTTATGACTCCTCCAGAAATAACTTATTCTTTCTTCAGTTTTAGAGAGTTGAATAAAAATGTGAGTAGAGAATGTCAAGTCACCCTCGTGACAAAGAAAAGCGACATTTTATTTAGCCTGCTAGTCTTAACTTCATGGTTATAATCAATATACAAATACTAACAGAGCTTCTACCCCTTGCTGGGCACCATAAGGGTACTCTGTCCTTCCTTTAGAAACTTAGTGGGACAGAGAGCTGCCCCCAGGCTGTCAAGTCTGAGTCTACAGGAGTTCAGAGGAGACCATGGTTCTATCCTTTTGACTACCCACTGAAAATGCAAATGCCCCTCACCACATAGAAATATATTCATCCTCCAGGGTTCAGCCAGGTCAGCTTCCTGCCTGCAAGTAGGTGTATCCCTGCTCCAGGGATCACTCTCTGTCTGCTGTTCTCCAGTAGCTGTTGTAGATGTGGTCATGGTCTGCCTTAGGACGTCTCACACAATGTTAACTGAATTTTGCATCTGAGTTGATGAGCTTGAAGGTCCTTCCAGGTCTGGTGGTCTATGGGGAGCTTCTCCCATGTAGGCAAGAAGGTGACATTTACCCCCTTCATCCCCCTCCCTGGAGCTGCGTCTAAGATATCTTGGGCAGTTAACTGTCCTTGACTTTAAGTACCTGAGAGGCAGGAAAGAACTCAGTCTTCTTTGGTTCCACGTCTAACGTGAATACACATGCTCAATAAGGATGTGTTTGCTGAATTAGTGTTCAACTGTAGGGAGTGAGTGAGCTCAGTCTCCCCTTTCCACTGTCTCTCAAAATTAACTTTCTCATTTCCTCCTCCAACCTCCTCAACTGGTTAATAAGTTCTTCTGTGTGAAATGAAAGCATGCGTCTTTCTACCTAACAGTGTACGGCTGTTTTCCTTTCAGAGGACAGTAGCAGAGTAAACCCAGTCCCATGTGACCCTGTTTTTACCCATGTAGGACAGAAGGAAGCATCTCGCTGCTGCGCTGGAGCAGGCCATGCAGACTTATCCTAAGGACATGGAAAAGGAGAAGACCATGCTGATGTTGGCCATGCTGTTGGCCAAAAAGGTGGCCGATCACACCCCATCCTTGCTCCGTGACGTCTTTCACACAACAGTGAACTTTATTAGCCAGAACCTGCTCACCTATGTGAGGAACTTAGTCAGAAATGTAAGAACCAGTGATGTCAGCTCCTTGGTGTCTCACTAAATCCTCTTGATCTCTGCCTCCTCTGCTGGTCTGGAAACCAGAACTCTCTGCTGCAGGGCTTCTTTTTTTTTTTTTTTTTTTTAAATATTTTATTTATTTATTTAGGATAGTCACAGAGAGAGAGAGAGAGAGGCAGAGACACAGGCAGAGGGAGAAGCAGGCTCCATGCACCGGGAGCCTGACGTGGGATTCGATCCCGGGTCTCCAGGATCGCGCCCTGAGCCAAAGGCAGGCGCCAAACCGCTGCGCCACCCAGGGATCCCCTGCTGCAGGGCTTCTTTCATCCTTTCTCCCTGTGCTTCTGGTGACCAAACCATAGGAAAGGCTATTAGGGATCCTCCTGCTCAGGTAGAAAGGCTAGGTTTTGTCTCTGTGGGAGACTTGTGTGGTAGAAGGTGATAAGGAGCACCTAATGCCCTTTTGAGCTCCGTCAACATTATTTTTTTTTTCATCAACATTATTTTTAAGACACATTACTATCAGAGCATACTTCATACTATATGAATACAAATCTTGAATCAAGTATTAAATCAAGAAATGTTAGAAGAGGGTAAGCTTGAACAAGTTCCTGGACAGCTTTCATCAACAACCATGTAAGATACGAGGGGAATAAATGGGCAAGATGTCAGTGTAATCTGCTTACCAAATACTAAAGGGATGAGGGGCGCCTGGGTGGCTCAGTTGGTTAAATGTCTGCCTTTGGCTCATGTCATGTTCCTGGGGTCCTGGGATCCAGCCCCGAGTTGGGCTCCCTGCTCAGCGGAGGAGCCTGCTTCTCCATCTGCCCCTACTTATGTGCGTGCTCTCTCTCTCTCTCATAAATAAATAAATAAATAAATAAATAAATAAATAAATAAATAAATAAATATTAAAAATCTTTTTTATTTTTATTTTATTTTATTTATTTATTTATTTTTTTATGATAGTCAGAGAGAGAGAGAGGCAGAGACACAGGCAGAGGGAGAAGCAGGCTCCATGCACCAGGAGCCCAATGTGGGATTCGATCCCGGGTCTCCAGGATCGCGCCCTGGGCCAAAGGCAGGCGCCAAACCGCTGCGCCACCCAGGGATCCCTAAAATCTTTAAAAATATATACTGAGGGGTGAAATAATCTTCATTTCCTCAGACCCACTAAGATGCTTCTTGTCACCATAAGTGACTCAATAGATGTGAATATCCAGATCTCAGCACCATGAAAGCCTACGTTTTTGCACAAACTCCAGCTTTACTTCTAGTGATTGTGGCACCAGAGTCCTTAAGGTGTGAATTAGACTGGTTAATTCTGACTATTTTTCTTTTCTTGCTGTAGGAGATGGATTGAGTGGACACCTCTGCAAAAGCACAACTGGTTAAAACTTGATATGGTGACGACAGTACACCTGCCTCCAGCGGAGATGGAGCCATGGCCACTTAAAGTTTTTAGAGAAAATAGGCATAATAGCTATTTATTTCTTACTATTTTAAAGATGTTTTAAGCAGGTGATCCATTTAGAAATCTTTACATATAACATACTTGAATGAAAATGTCAGCTTGCACATATCTGAATGAGTTTTATAACCATCTTCTAAATCCAAATCCACTACACATTGTGCCTTTAAGTTATTTCAGCTGTATGGGTCTTCACTTGAAAATTAAATTTAAGAACAGATTGTAAGGCAGAAGAAAAAAACAAAATATTTTTTTTGTTTAAAAAATACCCCAGCTTTACTGTTTATTAAAATGTAATCTTGGGGCAGGCCTTCCAGCAGGCAAGATTGTGTTTGAGGAGAGAGCAAGCGCTGGAGACAGATGCACATATCCTCACAGATGAAAATTTCCTCTCAAGATAGGGAACATCATAATACTAAGGAAGTAATAGTCTTCCCATTTAAAAACCAAACAGTACAAGAGGTTCTGGACTAAAGTTCTGTACTCAAACAATGGGAAAATCAGGCCTCAAAATGTCATTGTTTTTCAACTTGATTTCTTTTTATTTGAGTCAAGAAGGGCCTTAGGCAATTCAAAGGTGTGGAAGTGATTTAAGGCTCCAAGTC
The DNA here is from genome assembly GCF_053574225.1 of Canis aureus. Taxonomy (NCBI): domain Eukaryota; kingdom Metazoa; phylum Chordata; class Mammalia; order Carnivora; family Canidae; genus Canis; species Canis aureus. The sequence goes on along the minus strand of NC_135635.1, from coordinate 46,422,166 downwards.
AATTGCAGTTTCCAAAATCAGGTAACTCAATGCACCTTTTTTTTCCAAGAAGTCAGAGCTTTGATAAAAATGTTAGACTGATGAACATACATCCCGTGGGAAAATACCTGTTAATAATCTTTTATATTCATTTTCCTCCCATATCCCTCAACTGATCCTTGCCCAAGAAGCTACATCTGAAGAAAACAGGCTTCTAGGCATAAAAGGTAAAAGAACAGTTAGACTTAAAAATTCAACAGTTGAGGTGATTCCCTTTCTTAGAGACACAGAATGGGAGTAAAAACACAAGTCAGTCACTTAGGAAGCGCCCAAATAAACCAGAGAGAGCTTACACCTAGAAACAGTGCAACACTGGTCTGTTCCCGGCGGTAAGCATTTCCTAGGATTCTGTTAAAACTATGGTGGCGGACGCTGGATCCCTATCACACACACTGCTGTTCCACTTTGCAGGAGCAGTTGCTCCTGTGAATATGAGTGTGAACAAGAGTAATTCGGTACTAGGAAATACTGTTTTGTTGTCAGAAATACTTTTCTGTTCCATGAGGGTTTAATCAGAAAGGAAAAATGACTGCATAGCTCAGCATTACATACATAACACCCTAGGGCTGTGTCTCAGCCTGAGCATCTGCAGTAATGTTGAGAATACTAAAGGCTGGGAAGGCCACCATTTGGAAATAAATCTTCCAGTGACTCAACTGTTATGTTTCAGAGTGAAATTTTTTTTTGGAGGAGTCATAGTACAGTGGAAACAAATTGAATCACACATACATACATAGTCATCCACACACGTATCAAAACGTTCAGATTCTCACTAGGGAGAGATGCTTTCTTGCAAAAAGGAACAGTTGAAGTACAAATAGTCAACTCTAGTGGAAAGAAAAGGGCGCCAAACAAATCATCCCAGACTATCTCTTATAATAACTTTTCACAGCATCCTTGCCTGCCATTGTTTTGCTTAAATTAACACAATAGACCACCATTTTAATGCAATTTATACACAAGTTTTGGTGTGAATTTTTTCCAGGCCAAGTTAGATTTTCCCAGCCATAATGCAAAATGATCACCTCTTGTCCCCAACCAGCATTATGAAGAGTCCACTGTATCAAAAACAAGTGTTCCAAAAAAAAAAAAAAAACAAAAACAAAAACAAGTGTTCCAGTCTTGGGTACATCCCAGCCACATATCCTGGAAGTTGGTGGATTTTACACTGGGAACATAATCCTTATGAATAGAATTGAAAATTTTTGATTCATTTTTAATTTAAGTACAGGATGTGCCTCATCCTGTTTTTTTTTTAAATATTTGAATTAAGCGATGGAAGCTCCTTAAAGAGAAACAGTTTTCTTCTCCAGGAGATGCTTGTCATATCTGAAAGTCAGGTAGACTATGCAGTCTATTCAGGTCACATCATTCTTGATCTCACCACTCAAGGTCCAGCACTAACTGCAGAGATGCTCAGGGCTGCCGAAAGAGTTACAGCACCACAGCCTGCTTTCTTTTTCCCGACAATTTCATTGTCACCTGGGAACCTGAATATGGAGTGTCCTTCGGATGTTATGATCATGTTTTCTGAACCTGAAGGCAAAGCAAATGAGTGTATTTTTTTCTTTTTTTTAAATGAGTGTATTCTTAAGACCACAGGTTATCTGAAATAGTCCCTCTGAAGTCAAGGGCATAAGATTACCATATGAATAGAAAGAGGAGTCCATCAGTTCTCTTCAGATCTCACTTTATTTTATCCCCCAAGGTGTTCTCTCCCAACATGCTGCTTCTAACAGCACAATTCATAGATTTGAATTTGGTTTCTTTCCCCTGATGAAGAGTAGACTGGCCAAAAGGCAGATTAACAGGAGGGGAAAGGAGCCAAAATAGCCCACATAAATAAATTGACCAAATCAAGCTGTTAGTGAGGAGAGCTAATGGAAATTCTTACAGAAAAAGGAGATACGTGCACGTAAGTGAAATGTTTATGTTAATTAAGAAAATTACCATTTAATTCCAGTAATTTAGAGAAGAGAGCATTAGAACCAATACTAAGTTGAACTCCGTCAAGGAACAAGGTAGGAAGAGGCACTTTTAATGTGAAGGAAAAGAGAAACGAAAGAGTAGGATAGCAGGGAAAACAAAGGTCTAGGAAAAAATAATTCTATCTTTTCCTTTGGTGCTGGCCAAGGACCAAAGCTATGTCATACGATTGTCTCACTAGGAACCAGGAACCAAGTTATTCCAGACTCTGTAACAGGAAAGATTGTGCTTCAACTTCCTTTTATTCTTGGAACAAACTTAGTAAAATGTTGAGACTTCTTTTGTTCATAATAATACACTGATTAACCAATTTCTCCTAGGGGCGCAAAGAACACACTGAGCAAGATTACTATGAAGTCTCCCCTAAGAAGGTGAGGGGGGGCAAGGATCACGTTAGGCCAGTTGCTACTTTTTAACATATTACAAGGCCTTCCAAATATCCCTGAGAACGTTTCCAACCTGAGCTTACAGTTGGAGCAGCGGCCTGGCTAGAGCTATTGCAGTGTAAACATAAACATGTGGAGGACCCCAATGGTTTTAATTCACAGGAACATGGCAGGCCAGGCAGAGGCTAACTAGTCTTGTGTGAATAAAGGGAAGACAGGATGGATTGATATTTTAGTGACGTGACCATTTCCACTCTATGGAGCTGGATATATGAGATAACTAAGAAATAGTGGCTAAATTTTAAGAAATGGGTGTTCTATAGCCAAGGCTACTATGAACTACATTCCCCAGTATACTGAAGGTTTTTCACTGGAAAGTCCCCTTGTGTCAGCTTCTGAGCAAGATGTGCCTATGGTGGTGCCTGGCCAACTCTCCTAGGTCGGTGACCTCTTGGGTGCTGAGAGGCCAAACAACTCCTAGAGGTATCCCCCACCTACAACTCATGGCATAGGGGAAAAGGAAAATAAGGAACAGATGACAGGAGAGAAAGTGTCAAGGTGTTGCCTTCAAATCATTCGGAGGTTCCTGTGTCAGACTGCTTCACCCTTGTCTACAAGCAAAAATACTTATCTGACACGTTAACTGAAAGATGTGTACCAGCAGTAACTGCTAATTTTTTAGCCATAAGGCATCTCAATTCAATATTGAAGGGGAAAACATCTGGTATAATTAGAAGTTGAGAATAACCCTGGACATAATCTTCATTCTTGTTTCTGTAGAACATGCAAGACTAGAAACTTAAGACTAGACCACATGGAACCGTTGTAGAAATCAAGAAAAATCTCTTTCAGTTCGGTGAGCTTGGCTGCCCTCCTGCAGTATACCATTGGCACAACCAGTTATAGGGAGCCTACCAATCTTGCTTGGCAGGGTCACAAAAATGGTAAAAACTGAAAAACACTAGACTTGGAGTCAGAAAAAATTCCCGACCTTGCGTTGGCCTCTCCTGTGCTAGAAGACCTTTGAAAAGTCGTTAAGCTCTGAGTAGGTTTCCTCACTCTGTAAACTGGGGATAAGGAATATGAATAAGAATCACAACTGTGATGGCACGTGAGGGCATACAAGAACCGTCCCTGGCAAGCTACATGTTCAACTATGTACTTGTTAAGGTTATATAGTGACCCATACTTTATAAGGAAAAGGATACCCTCATAGAAAAAATATGCACCCTAAACTCAAATCAGTGCCACAGCTGAACCTCCTCAGTGATGAATGGTGTAACAGGAGGTTATCACTAATAGCAGATCTCATTCCTTCAGAGAAGAAACACTTTTCTGGTACTGTGTTGCTGATGCTTTAGATGACATTCAGTAGCACCCCCTTATCCTTGCTAGTGGATGTCTGAAACTGCAGATTATAACCCTATATATGATTTTTCCTATTAGTATATCCCTGTGGTAAGGTTTAATTTATAAATTAGGTACAATAGAGATTAACAACAATAAAATAGAACAATTATACTGTAATGAGTCTCTCCCTCTCAGAATGTCCTCCTGTACTAATAATACTCACCTTGTCATGACATAAGGTGCCTATGCAATGAAATGGAGGGAGGTGGAGGACCAGGCATTGTGATGAGGCATTAGGCTACTAATGACCTTTTGAGGGTACATCAGAAAGAGGAGCATCTGCTTCTGGACTGTGGTGGACCGCAGGTAACAACTGCAGGAGGCGACACTGCAGACAAGGGGCCTGCTGTCATGCTGGTGAGGAAACTGCTTCAGAGGCCAGAGCTGTTTCTATAAAGTAACCAAATAGTCTACAGGCTCTCTATGAAATACGATCACCACCTCAAGTTCTTTGAAAGATAAATCTGTAAAAATGACCTCAGAAATTAAAAGAAAAGACAAAATCTTACCTATAATACCTTTTATTTCTATGAAGCATCTCTTAAAATAATTTCAAAATTCTGTGGGCCGTGTCTATGTCATAGCTTCAGGGAGAAATGGGTGTTCTATAGCCAAGGCATCACTTTTGTATTATTATCAGAGGGAATTAGCACAAAGGCTGCAGATATTAATTTCCACAAGAAATAAATGGTAGCTATGGTTCAAAAGACCCTTCCTCTGGGCTCCCTGCTCACTCTCCCAGAACAATGAGGGGGAGCAGCTGCATCTAATAGAGGAGATGGTACAGAGACGCGGGCGAGGGGAGGTGTCGAGAATGCCTTTGCATGGTCCATGCATGAACCAGATGGCCAACTGTTGCTTTCTGATTCCTAGAAAGCTTTCTAGAAGACAGTGATGATCACCAGAGGCCCCTGTAAGGCACGCTGTAGATACTGATTTCTTGGGGCCTAGAGTGATTATTTGAACAGGATAAAAAAGCACTTTTTAATTTTAGGTATTTTTCTCAAGAAATCTTCACTGGCTTTTGGACAAGTTTTCAGAAGTCATTACATTCAATAAAGCAATTAATAAGTGTTCTAGAGGACTTACACAAACTTGTCCCCAATAGTTCAAGAATGAGGAATGATAAACGGTATGTTCTTAATTCCACATCTGAGCTCCATAAGCAAGTTGGATTTATTCTGAATCTGCCTTTTACCTTAGATTCAGAAGTAATATAAGTTAGAAGGGGCGGAAGAAATGGTTTGCTGCCAGCCCCACCAAAAAGGAGGGGGGTGGGAGGTTGAGAAATACATTTTAATAGCCAAAAGGAGGAGCTGCTGTAAGAAGCAGTCCTTATCAGGGTATTCCCTTCCATTGCCAGAGGCAGATGGTAAGGAAGTGAAGGAGGAATGGGGACACTGACACATCCTATTACTCACGAACTAACAATTCTCTCTAGAGAAAGCCAATAGAAAAGAATATTAACCATTACCCTGCGAGATCCAATTGGCCAGATCACTTTGGGTTCATGTTAAATAGATGGGAAGATAAACGGGCATGTGGCAGCATCCTATTATACTCTTTGGATCTTTCCTTTTGTGGAGAACACAGACCCAAATATCCTAAGCCACAGATCGCCTTTTAGTAGCTCTGAAATAAAACTGGTTTCTATTTGTACTTAAATGCATGTAGCTAATGGGTTTGAGGATCCAGAGATTACAAGTGAACACTGGAAGGAAAATAAAAGAGAAAAAAAAATCAAGGTAACTCATCAGTTTGCTTTTACCTTACACAAACAGGAAAGTAGCAATTAGAACAGAGTAACCCCAGTGTCAGAGCCAACTGTCAGAGACCAAGGAGGAAAACAATCTTTACTACATTAATCCCATTTCCCCCACCTCACCTCTAGCTATCCTAATCAAAGTGCACCAAAACCCTTTAAATATCACTCCCTAAGACACTAAAACTCAGAACATAAAGATACAACTGCATGATGAAGCTGACCAAACACATTTTAGACCTTTCCTCGACCAACTTTTAAATAGTATTGCTTTAGGGAGAACATTTCATTTTTAAAAATAAATTGAAAAAAAAAAAAACATTTAAAACATCAAGTTTAAAAAAATAAAAATAAAAAAAATAAAACATCAAGTTTTGGTGATCAGGATAGTAAAGTAATTTTATTACAAATTTCAGGATCTAAAAAAGTAATTTGTTACATTTACTAAGATCTGAGATGACCTGTGTCAAGCATGTGTGTCCTGCACAGTGACACACTGATCCTCAGGCATGAGAAGACACACTCCCACCCCCTTTTAGGGATGGGATCGGCCTGATGAAAGAAAGTTATTCTGATTCTCAACTAGCACTTACTGATTAGAGTTATTTTGGTTTATCACTCTGGCATTTGGACTGTAAAGAGTTCTGGGAAGAAATCTTATTCCTGAACTCTGAAAGCCACACTAGAATCTCGAGGGTAGTAGGCTCAAGAAATTCAAGCTTCTCTTTTCCTACTTTTTATTTCAATGGTATTTGGGAGACTTTCTGTATTTAATAGGAGTTATGATTCAATTGGTCTGTAAGCCCAAGTATGAAAATCCTTATCACATGGCAAGAGACCGCAGAAAAGCTAGTTGACTCTTAAGAAGACTGAGGCCAGATTACAGATAGTGACCATCCAGCAACAGATGCTGCCAGCAAGTCACCATAAGCTCAGTAGCGTGGCCATTACACAAAAGGGCCAGAAGAGACCGCAATAGGCCATCTAAGTCATCCATCCCCCTGCTTGACAATGAGACAAACACCTGCTCCCTAGCAGTTACTTGCCCTTGCTTGCATTCACAGGCAGGGAACCCTAGGCCTCTTTTCTATTTATGTTTTTAAAGATGACCGAAGGCAACATCTTTACAAGGTGGAGCTGTAGGAAGCATGAGGGACTTAGCGGACACAGAGAAAGCACTCTCCCACGTGACTTTACAAAGAACCTGGGGGTGAAGAGGAGCAATCAGTACCTGAGAGGCAGATGAGACAGAAGGGGAGCACCCTCACACTACGGGCCTGAGAAGGTGGGCAAGAAAAGAAGAGCCACAGAGGAATGGCTGCGAAATACAGCATATTCATCAGGAAAGATGAAATCCCAAGGGCAGGAACGACTCAGTAGCTGAGGAGCCTGCAGCTAAGCCCTCTTGCCTGGGACTTTCTGTCCTAGGTTCTCCTAAGTTAACCCTTTCCCTTCTAAAGCTGGGGCTCTCCACAGGAACAATTTTGCCCCCAGGGGACATTTGGCAATGTCAGGAGACATTTCTGGTCGTCACAACTGAGGGCAGGGTGCTACTGCTATCTAGCGGGTAGAGGCCAGGGATGTTGCTGACCAACCTATAGTGCACAGGACAACCTCCTACAACAAAGAATTAATCATGATGTCATTAATGCCAAGGTTGAGAAACCCTGTTCTGGAAGGAGTAACTTTACGTGGATTCCGAATTTGGCATTAGCCAAGGCCCTTGGAACTTACAATCAGACAAACATGGATGCCCTCTACCTGAAGCTCTATCATGTGGATCAATGTACTGCCTTATTAAGCAGAAGCCCCCCATTATCCAAGATTGTTCCACAAATGTCCAAATCAGCTGTTGGTGATTCAAATTCAGTCAGTACAGCTAAAATCTTCCATCTTCCATCTTTTTTGTCTTCTTTTGAAAAATCTGCTATTTCTTTCTTAGAGCCAGTGCTACTCCAACTGCCACTGCCAGGATGGCAATGGCAGCGGCCCCTCCAAACAGCAGTATAGACTTGCCCTCAAACAGTGGGATGGCCTTCTCTTCTCCAGCAGGGGAGGGGACTTCCCGAAGACCCTCTCTCCTCACATGTATCTCCTCTTCACTCAGCAGTGTTTCTGAGGGTTCCAGCACGGGGATCACTTCCTCTTCCAGTTGAACAGATTCAACCGTTGCTGCTTTTGTCTTCATCAAGTTCTCTTCTTCACCAAGTTCCACCAACAAAGTTGTAGCAGGGCTGACTTTCTCCACTGTCATCTCTTCTGTGTCAGGCTCCCTCATCTCCAGAAAGGAAGTGGCAGTGATATGCGGAAGCAAGGGAGCTGGTGCTTCGGGGAGTGCCTCCCGCAGCTCCTTGGCTGGCAAGACAACAGATGCCACAGCAGCCTCCTCCACACCTTCAGGAATTTCTTCTTTCTCCACATGAACAATGTCAGAATTAGAAGAGTTGTTCTCACTTTTCTCTCCAGCCCCGTTGCTATCTAAGCTTTTGACTTCTTCAGGATCCATTGCAATCTGCTGCCAGGACTCAGGACCTAGGGACACAGGGAGGCTTTCTGTATGCCAACTCTGGCTGGCAGACAGTGAAACAGGTAAGCTCTCCGACTGCCAAGAAGTGGTCACAGTAGGAGACTCTGGGGGACTGACTTGTCCAGAGTTGTCACTGGGCAGGATATAAATGTCGTTGCTATCCTCTGCAATGACTCCAGGATATTCTTCGTCCTCTGACTCAAGGTTAAAGACAGTGCCCTAGAAAAGGAAGAGGAGAGTCAATACAAAGAATGGAAACTACATTTAAAACAAATATAAATCTGAGGGTGCCTGGGTGGCTCAGTCAGTTGAGCATCTGACTCTTGGTTTCAGCTCAGGTAGTCATCTCCGGGCTATGGGATCCAGCCCTGTGTCAGGCTCCAAGCTCGGCACATAATCTGCTTGAGGTTCTCTCTCTCCCTCTCCCTCTGCCTCTCCTGCTTGCACACTCTCTCTTTCTCTAAAATAAATAAATAAATAAATAAATAAATAAATAAATAAATAAATAAATAAATAAATATTTTAAAAAATAACTAAAGTAAAATAAATATAAATCTGGAAAAAAAGAATTCTCTCCTAGGGCAGCCCGGGTGGCTCAGCGGTTACCACCGCTTTCGGCCCAGGGTGTGATCCTGGAGACCCGGGATCGAGTCCCACATCGGGCTCCCTGCATGGAGCCTGCTTCTCCCTCTGCCTGTGTCTCTGCCTCTCTCTCTGTGTGTCTCTCATGAATAAATAAATAGAATCTTAAAAAAAAAAAAATTCTCTCCTAAACTGAAGTGCTAGGACTAAATACATTGTTTAAGCCTACCTAGTTTCTGGATTGAATGCATTTACTTGTAGATCACTGCAGAGGAAGAATTTTTAACAATCCATTCCTCTAACCAGTTTCCTTGAAACTAAAAAACCAAAATTTGATTTCCATATTTAACTCAATGTATTTATATTTGATGCAATAATTAATGCAAAGCAGCAGGGAAAACAGAGGCTCTCAAGGAATTTATCACTTAGTAGGGCAATGCTATCCCACAGTCCAAGTACTAGTAAGGGTTCAGATGGGGAGACGTGGACTTCTTTCAGTGAAGGTTGTAGCAGGCAAGCAGATGACAGAACTACTTGGAGAAACCAGCGTTTATACTAGGTTTCTGAAGGATGGGTCAGATTCCATGGGGAAAGCCATGCAGGAGACACAGCACCAGCAAAAGCACAGAAATATAAGAGGGAAAGAGTAACTCAGTTTAAGCAGTGCGCAGTGTACATGAAGAATAGAAAGTTCAGTTGGGGAAAGGACTGATCCTGGAAAACCTGACAGAAAGCTAAGAAATATGGACTTTATTCAATAGGAAATGGTTAGTCCATGAAATCTTGCAGCTGCACAATGACAGTCACAGCTCCACTTTAAAATTACTTGAGGGACGCCTGAGTAGCTCAGTGGTTGAGCAGCTACCTTTGGCTCAAGTCATGATCCCTGGGGTCCTGGGATCCAGTCCCACATCAGGCTCCCTGCAAGCAGCCTGCTTCTCCCTCTGCCTATGTCTCTGCCTCTCTGTGTCTCTCATGAGTAAATAAATAAAATATTTAAAGAAATAAAAAATAAATAAAATAAAATTACTGGAGAGTAGTAGCCTGAGGGATGCCAGAAATGCAGGACTCTTCTTTCTTTACACCAAAGTAATAAAAATAAATAATGGCAGTCTTCATTTTCACATTTAGCAGTTTAGTTCAACAGGATCCAGCAGGTGTTTATTGCTTATTAGGTACCATGTCAGGCACCAGCGTTATAAGGAAGAATGAGAGGAGACTCAATTTTTGTTCTTAAAAACTCACTGTCTAGATGTGAAGACTGACATATGAATAGCTAATTAATTTCCATGTGATTCAGAAAGCCTTAAGACAGAATACACACAGGACAGTATGGGACCCCAGAGGTTACAGTGTGATCAGGAAGGCAGGAAGAGGAGTGGCGCCTGGCTGGCTGGGTCGGTAGAGCATGTGACACTTGATCCTGAAGTCATGAGTTCAAGCCCCATGCTGGGTGTGGAGCCTACTTTAGAAAAATAAAGTATTTTCAAAAGGTGGGGGTGAGGGGCAGAACCAATGGAGTGTAATGTTCACAGGGACCTACTGCAAGTTTTACAAAAAATCTGGATGACTTTCAGAAATGCCACAGAGAATCTGAATAGGATTCTGTAAAGCAAATTAATTCCTATTTTCTTTTGTAATTATAGCTGCTATTTGTATGAAGTAGAATAACTATTCTTCAATCAAGACCAAAAACTTTGGTTTTTATTTTTTTAAGATTTTTATTTTATTTATTTATTCATCTCACACACACACACACACACACACACACACACACACACACACACACACACACAGAGAGGCAGAGACACAGGCAGAGGGAGAAGCAGGCTCCATGCAGGAGCCTGACGTGGGACTCGATCCCAGGTCTCCAGGATCACGCCCTGGGCTGCAGGCGGCGCTAAACTGCTGCGCCACCAGGGCTGCCCAAGACCAAAAACTTTCTGTACACATTAAGACTCTAATATAAATCAATAGTCCCTCTATCAATCCCACATACAAGGAAACCAGAAAAACAACTAAACAAATAACATGATCATAATGTCAACATTCTAACTGCCCCACATTCTACCTCAACCCTTCTTTAAGCTCCTAAAGAAGTCCCAGAGGTCATCAGGGATAGTCCATGAGTGAATATAACCAGGCAAAATAGTATAGTGATTAAAAATACAATATTTGTAGGAAAAGAAAAACTGGTTTAAATCCTAGCTCCAGAGTAAATCTGAATGCTTTGCTTAACTATACAAACCTCAATTTCTTCATAAATGGAAGATGACTGGCAAGATTGTTATATAAAATTTAGATAGTTTTTATAGTGCTTAGCATAGCACCTAGTACCTAATAAGCAATCAATAAATTATGCTGTGTTTTCATTATCACTGTTTTTGTTGCCATGGTTTTTTGGCTATTGTTTTTGGTGGTGTGGTGGTGGAACAAAGAGCTACTCTAAAATACCACCTAGACTAAAAATATTTTTTTTCCTCTGAAGATTTTATCTATCTATCCATGAGAGACATACACAGAGACAGAGAGAGAGAGGCAGAGACACAGAGAGAGGGAGAAGCAGGTTCCATGCAGGGAGCCCGATGTGGGTCTCTCATGAATTCAAAACAAAACAAAACAAAAAAGCTTGTTGCATCATATATCACAACGTCCCCCAATTCTGCTTTATGATAAAGTGCAAAGGTTTTAGAAAGTACATGATCTGGTCAATGCTTACCATCATATGACATAACCTTCAGCACTGGCTACTCTAGACTCTTGGTTCCTATCCTGCTAAACTTATTTCAGTTTTTCTGTTCCTTGAGTTCACCATTCTCTTCCTCACTTTCATGATATGCTGTGCCTGGATGCCTGGATGGCTCAGCGGTTGAGCATCTGCCTTTGGCTCAGGGTGTGATCCTGGATTCCCGGGTTTGAGTCCCACATCAGGCTCCTTGCGTGGAGCCTGCTTCTCCCTCTGCCTGTGTCTCTGACTGTGTGTGTCTCTCATGAATAAATAAATACAATCTTTAAAAATAAAAAATATATAAAAATTCTATTGTCTTTTTATTATTGAACTGTTAACATTTTTATCTTTTATTCTTAAACAAGACTACTACATATTTGGATATTAAAATAGATTGTTTAGGGGCAAGAATGCTTGTAAAAAGGGTTAGGCTAAAGGAAACAGGGGGTAAAGTACTAAAGTAACCAGTAGTCTATGCTAGCTAATAATCTTATTTTTAAATTTATTTTATTTTTAAAAATATTTTATTTATTTTGAGAAAGAGAGCGTGCACGTGCAAGAGCAAATGGGATGGGGAAGGGCAGAAGAAGAGGGAGAGAGAATATCTTAAGCAGACTCCATGCCCAGTGTGCACAACGTGGGGCTTGATCTCACAACCCTAAGATCATGACCTGATCTGAAATCAAGAATTGGATGCTAGGGGATCCCTGGATGGCTCAGCAGTTTGGCCCCTGCCTTCGGCCCAGGGCGTGATCCTGGAGTCCCGGGATGGAGTCTCACATTGGGCTCCCTGCATGGAATCTGCTTGTGTCTCTGCCTTTCTCTCTCTCTGTCTCTCATGAATAAATAAATAAAATCTTAAAAAAAAAAAAGGGGATCCCTGGGTGGCGCAGCGGTTTAGCGCCTGCCTTTGGCCCGGGGCGCGATCCTGGAGACCCGGGATCGAATCCCACGTCAGGCTCCCGGTGCATGGAGCCTGCTTCTCCCTCTGCCTGTGTCTCTGCCCCTCTCTCTCTCTCTGTGTGACTATCATAAATAAATAAGAAATTAAAAAAAAAAAAAAAAAAGAAAAGAAAAGAAAAAAGAATCAGATGCTCAACTGACTGAGCCATCCAGGCGCCCCTTATTTATTTTTAAAATGATCTGCCATTAATACTATTCCTCATTGGATTCCTCTCCCAGGCTTCAACTTCCCCCAAGTGAGACCTTCACAGCTATAGTATTATGTGATTTCATCTCTTTTAAACTCTCTTATTTCATCAGTTACAATGATAATGTAAAACCACTCAACAGTTCTGGGACTTGATCAATAACGCATGATAACAGAATCCCTTCACAACCAAACACAGCACATAAAGACTGTATACCCATCAATAGTAGAAGTCATTAGTTACAGATAGCTAGAAGATAATGCTTGTCCTACTGAAAAATACGAACTACAAATACCACTTCTACACCATTTCTCTATCTTATCCCTTTGTAAGTTTTTATTTTAGCTACATCATCATCATCCTCTCCATTTAATAATGAAGTACTAAAAACATCTCAAAATATTTATTCTTTTTTTTGTTTTAATTTATGATAGTCACACAGAGAGAGAGAGAGGCAGAGACACAGGCAGAGGGAGAAGCAGGCTCCATGCACCGGGAGCCCGACGTGGGATTCGATCCCGGGTCTCCAGGATCGCGCCCTGGGCCAAAGGCAGGCGCTAAACCGCTGCACCACCCAGGGATCCCTCAAAATATTTATTCTTACTGTATCTTAATATACCAAAATATATTTTTCCCTTCCTCTTAACATTTTCTGTTATTACTCTAATATAAGCAATCATTATCTTTTACCAAAACTAATACAAAACACTCGGGTCTCCTTGATGTCATAATCCAATTTGGAGACAAAAGTTTCACTAGTCAGCTAAGCCAAAAACCTGGGAGTCCTACTTGATTTCTTCTATTCCTCACAGCAGTTTGCTTTTTTTTTGTTGTTGTTGTTTTTTAAGATTTTATTTATTTATTCAGGACAGACACAGAGAGAGAGAGAGAGAGAGAGAGAGGCAGAGACACAGGCATAGGGAGAAGCAGGCTCCATGCAGGGAGCCCAAGGCGGGATTCCATCCGGAATTTCCAAGATCAGTCCCCGGGCTGAAGGCGGTGCCAAACGGCTGAGCTACCCCGGCTGCCCATCAATTTGCTTCTTATTGCTGGGAACTGTGCTACTGGATGCCAGTGATAAAACACAAATCCCTAATCCCCAAAGGGTTTAAAATATAGTTTAAAACCTAGTAAAGGAGGGGTGCCCAAGCTGGTGTGGTCAATGGAGCATGTGACTCTTCATTTTGGGGTTAAGTTCAAGCTCCACATGGGCGTAGAGATTACTTAAAAATAGGATCTTTAGGGCAGCCCTGGTGGCGCAGCGGTTTAGCGCAGCCTGCAGCCCAGGGCGTAATCCTGGAGACCCGGGATCGAGTCCCACGTCAGGCTTCCTGCACGGAGCTTGCTTCTCCCTCTGCGTGTGTCTTTGCCTCTCTCTCTCTCTCTCTCTGTGTCTCTAAGAATAAATAAATAAATGAATCCTAAAAAAAAAAAGATCTTTACAAAATAAATAAATAAATAAATAAATAAATAATAAAACCTAGTGAAGGAGACAAATATGGAGTACTCCAGAAGCACGAAGAATAGAAACTTACTTGGGGACTCATGGAAAGCTTCTTAGAAGAGAGCAAAAGGATGCCTGGCTGGCTCATCAGTGGAGCATGCAACTCTTGATCTCAGGGCTGTGAGTTCAAGCCCCACGATGAGTGTAAAGATTACTTAAAAATAAAATTAAAAAAAAAAAAAAAAAAGAGAGAACAAGAGAGCTGTATCTTAAAAAATAAGAACTAAAAGACTAAAGAGATGAGAAAGATGCTCCATGGAGCAGGAAAGCATAAACAAAAGCGTGACACCAAAAAATATCACAGTATATTCAGGCCTATACTAGCTCTTCAGTATTCCAAAGCATAAGATGAAGAGTAAAAAAAAAAAAAAAAAAAAAGATGAAGTTTGGGTGCCTGGCTGGCTCAGCTAAAAGAGCAGCTACTCTTGATCTTGGCATCATGAGTTTGAGCCCCATGGATGTAGAGATTACTAGAAAAAATTAAGTAAAATAAATTTCCTGTGAAGTTGTATTTACCTATCTCTTTGCCAGCACACGATTCCAATTAGTCATGCAAATCCTCTAACATTTCTTACAAAGAGACTTCTCTTTGCCACATAATTTATATACTCAAAGGTTTCTGTTTATTAAATCATCTCTTCAAGGAGCTCCATTTCCCCATTTGAAAACTAGAAAGAGGGCAGCCCGGGTGGCTCAGCGGTTTAGCGCCGCCTTCAGCCCAGGCCTGACTCTGGAGACCTGGGATGGAGTCCCACGTGGGGCTCCCTGCATGAACCCTGTTTCTGCCTCTGCTTCTGCCTCTGCCTCTCTGTGTGTCTCTCTCATGAATAAATAAATAAATTCTTAAAAAAATAAATAAAATTAAAATTAAAAAATTCTTAAACTAGAAGGAAAGGCTCATATAAGGAATAATTTTACAAGGAGGGAAAAAAGATAGTAAAGTAGTAATAGTAATAGTATAAAGTAGCATGAGGTTCATAATTGTCCTTTATTGATTTGACTTTTAGTACATTTGTCTTATTTATCTGCTTTCTTAAAATCTCCAAATGAGAAACTAAATATGGCTCAGCAGCCTCAGTTCTCTACTCTCAAGCCCTGCAAAGTAGCTAAAAAAGAAGGGTAATGAGGCCTTGCTAAAGCTTAAATGTTAATGCATGGAAAACAAACTATCAATGTCTTTCTGAATGTAAAACAAGTATATGTTTCTACCTGATTAAAGGGGAATATTTTCCCCACACTCTTGCTGAGTTTGACAAAGATCTTGGTTTTACTGAAAAATGAATTCAACTTTCCCCCACCCTCAGTATGCCAACTCTTAGACAACATCACTAACTTAGAAGAGATGATCAGAACAGAATAGATGAAGCTAAGGTAGCAGCATCCAGCCATTAGAGAAAGGCTCAGTTTAATTTTTATAAACTAGAGTAAGTAGTGCTACATTTGAAATCTATTTCTAATTATCTGACTCCTGGAGAGCCTAGGTGGCTCAGTTGGTTAAGTGTCTGCCTTCAGTTCAGGTCATGATGCAGGTTCCTGGGATTGAGCCTCACTTCGGACTCCCTGCTTCTCCCTCTCCCTCTGCCCTTCTCCCTTGCTTGTGCTCACTTTGTCAAATGAATAAATAAAATATTTTTTTTAATAAATAAAATCTTAAAAAAATACCAAAAAACCCATCCGACTCCTTCAGTCACATGATATTTAGAATAATATATTATTTCTTCTTGGACACATTAAATGTTTTCCCAGGAAACCAAATATAAATTTTTTTAAAAAAGAGGTAAGGCCAATCTTTCCTTCCTTTTTTAAATTTCTTATTTAAATTCAATTTAATTAACATCTAGTATATTATTTATTTCACAGGTAGAATTTAGTGATTCATTAGATGCATATAATACCCAGTGCTGGGGATCCCCGGGTGGCTCAGCGGTTTAGCGCCTGCCTTCGACCCAGAGCATGATCCTGGAGTCTCAGGATGGAATCCCACATTGGGCTCCTTGTATGGAGCCTGTTTCTTCCTCTGCCTGTGTCTCTGCCTCTCTCTCTCTCTCTCTCTCTGTGTGTCTCTCATGAATTAAAAAAAAAACAAGAGGATCCCTGGGTGGCGCAGCGGTTTGGCGCCTGCCTTTGGCCCAGAGCGCGATCCTGGAGACCCGGGATAGAATCCCACGTCGGGCTCCCGGTGCATGGAGCCTGCTTCTCCCTCTGTCTGTGTCTCTGCCTCATTCTCTCTCTCTGTGACTATCACAGATAAATAAAAATTAAAAAAAACAAAACAAAACAAAACAAAACTTTACTACCCAGTGCTCATTACATCAAGTGCCCATCACCCAGTTACCCCATCCCCCACCCCATTCCCTCCAGCAACTTTTTTTTTTTTTAAAGATTTAATTTATTTATTTGAGAGAGAGAGAGAATACAAGCGGGGGGGATCAGCAGAGGAAGAGGGAGCAGACTCTCTGCTGAGCAGGGAGCCTGACTCGGGGCTTGATCCCAGGAGCCTGAGATCATGACCTGAGCCAAAGGCAGAAGGGGTTTCACTCACTGAGCTACCCAGGCAATCCCTCAGTTTGTGTTCTATAGTTAAGAGTATCTTATGGTTTGTCTCCCTCTCTGTTTTTGTCTTATTTTTCCCTCTCTTCCCCTAAGTTCACCTGTTTTGTTTTTTTTTTAAAGATTTTATTTATTTATTTATGCATGAGACACACACACACACACACACACACAGGCAGAGACATAGAGGGAGAAGCAGACTCCATGCAGGGAGCCCGATGTGGGACTCGATCCCGGAACTCCATGATCATGCCCTGGGCCGAAAGCAGACGCTTAACTGCTGAGCCACCCAGGTATCCCAAGTTCATCTGTTTTATTTCTTAAGTTTCATATATGAGTGAAATCATATATTTGTCTTTCTCTAATTTATTTTGCTTAGCAAAATACCCTCTAGTTCCATCCATGTGGTTGTAAATGGTAAGATTTCATTCTTTTTCAAGGCTGAGTAATACCCCATTGTGTGTGGGCACACCCACACATATGCCCCACATCTTCTTATCTATTCATCTGTCAATGGACATCTGGGCTCTTTCCATATTTTGGTCATTGTGGATATTGCTGCTATAAACATTGGGGTGCATGTGCTCCTTTGGATCACTGTTTGTATCCTTTGTATAAATATCTAGTAGGGGATTTATTGCTGGATCATCTTTCCTTTCTTTCTTTCTTTTTTTTTTAAGATTTTATTTATTAATTCATGAGAGACACAGAGACAGAGACACAGGCAGAGAGAGAAGCAGGCTCCATGCAGGGAGCCCAACATGGGACTTGATCCCGGGATTCCAGGATCATGCCCTGAGCCAAAGGCAGACACTCAACCGCTGAGCCACCCAGGCGTCCCTCATCTTTCCTTTCCACTCCTATAGGCATTAGTCCAAATTTGTGTTAATCACAAAATAGGTGCCCCACATAAGAGGCAAGGCTTACGCTTGGCAAGGTTGCTCACTGTTCCCTACCCTGTACTAAATCCTGAAGCCTTCTCTTTTCATTCATGTAGATAATGGTGCTAACATTTTGAGAAGCAGAAAACATTTCACAAATGTAACCAAAGATGTAAGACTTTTCCCTTAAAAACCGTGCATTCATACAAAGCATACATACCATTTTAGGGGAAATTTTACATTCCCTGAAACTTATCCATGGTTCCCAGCTAGAGACTCCTCATCTGGCTCTATCTGGGTCTGGCTTAAATTCTAACCCCTCTGGACTGAACCCAGTCCCCCTCTCTTATTTTCCTCTAATTCACAGCTCTGAGTCCAAGCTACACAAAATACTATGATTATACATTTTGTACCATACTTCTCACTAATTTTTTCCCAACTATTAATCATTCTCCAACTAGATTATAAACACTTCAAGGGGGATCCCTGGGTGGCGCAGCGGTTTGGCGCCTGCCTTTGGCCCAGGGCGCGATCCTGGAGACCCGGGATCGAATCCCACGTCGGGCTCCCGGTGCATGGAGCCTGCTTCTCCCTCTGCCTGTGTCTCTGCCTCTCTCTCTCTCTCTCTCTCTGTGACTATCATAAATGAAATTTAAAAAATAAAAAAAATAAAAAAAAATAAACACTTCAAGGGAAGAAAACATGCTTTAAACTTCTTTGCTATCCCCCTTGTAATGCCTGAACAGTGATGCTCAGCAAGTGTTTGACTAACAAGAAAACGGGTCCCATCTTTGGATATAAAAGAAGCACTGAACATTGGCTCTTTTGATTTTCTCAGGCACTGACAGGTACAGTTCTTTATTCATTTCTAGATTTCTAAGCATGACTGTACCTCAGTGTTTGTTGTCCAAGGTCACATACTGCTGGTGCTGAAGAGAATTCAAACTCCCCTTTCTGATTCAAGTTACCATGTTCTAGCTACCCAGAATGCCCTCCTCCTCAATTTTGCCCTTCTGAATCCTTCTAATTACTTTTTTAAAAAAGATTTTATTTATTTATTCATGAGAGACACACAGAGAGAGAGAGGCAGAGACACAAGGCAGAGGGAGAAGCAGGTTCCATGCAGGGAGCCCGATGTGGGACTCAATCCCGGGTCCCCAGGTCACGCCCTGAGCTGAAGGCAGCGGTAAACCACTGAGCCACCCGGGCTGCCCTTTCTCATTTCTTTTAAACTCTTAAATGAGAGGATCCCTGGGTGGCTCAACAGTTTAGGCCTGGCCTTCGGCCCAGGGCGTGATCCTGGAGTCCTGGGATCGACTGTATGGAGCCTGCTTCTGCCTCTGCCTATGTCTCTGCTCGCACTCGCGCTCTCTCTCTCTCTCTCTGTGTCTCTCATGCATAAATAAATAAAACCTTCAAAAAAAAAAACTCTTAAATGGGCAGCCCCGGTGGTGCAGCGGTTTGGCGCCGCCTGCAGCTTGGGGTGTGATCCTGGAGACCCAGGATCGAGTCCCACATCGGGCTCCCTGCATGGAGCCTGCTTCTCCCTCTGTCTGTGTCTCTGCCTCTCTTTCTCTGTGTCTATGAATAAATAAATAAAATCTTAAAAAAAAAAAAAAAAACTCTTAAATGATTTATCTGCTCTCTTTGTTCATAAAATATATAGTAAATTCTGTGTATGTCTTATATCACTAATTCTAAGTTCCTAGAGATTAAAGATATTTTTTTAAGCTTTATTTATTTATTTATTTATGATAGACATGGGAGGGCAGAGACACAGGCACAGGGAGAAGCAGGCGCTAAACCGCTGAGCCACCCAGGGATCCCCAAGATATGTTTTTATAATATCTTCATTGTACTTTATTTTTTCTCAGCCCCATGCTATATGCCTTAGATTCCCACGCATATTATATTAATAGAATTATATATAATTAATATATTAATATATTATATAATCAATTATTCTGTTAATTATATTAACAGATTAATATTAATTTGGAGGAACTTGGACAAGCTGATCCACCTCATGAATCTGGGGTCTTTTCCACTGAGAAAAGCTGTCATTTCTTTTTGTGTGTGTGAATGCTGCCTTGGAATCACAAAGATGGAAAAAGACATGTACCATAACCTGCCGTTCTAGACCTGCAGGCCTCTCTGAAGAGGAAACACATCTGTTAGCCAACTTTTTCTACTATACACAGAGAAGAAAGTGGAGGTCTGAGCAGGACCAAACAGGTTCAGGACTGCCTTTTTTTTTTTTTTTTTTTAATAACCAAGACTCAGTTAAGGATAAATCAGAAATGGCTCAAACACAAAATATTTGGAACATAACAAATAAAGAAAGTCCTGCTATTCTGAGTCATTGCCACTCTAAATTACCTAGGGTGGATCCTACAATTCATCCAACAAATGCTTAGCTGCTTTCCAACCTAAGTCTTTCACACTTTAAAAAAAAAAAAAAAAAGATTTGTTCTATTTATTCATGAGAGACACAGAGAGAGAGAGGAAGAGACACAGGCAGAAGGAGAAGCAGGCTCCATGCAGGGAGCCCTTGAGGGACTTGATCCCAGGTCTCCAGGATCACACCCTGGGCTGAAGGCGGTGCTAAACCACTGAGCCACCTGGGCTGCCCTCTTTCACACTTCTTAAAGATGAGACTATACTTCCTTCCCGAAGCATTTCCTTATTAAGCTCTACAACCATCATTTTCTTTCTTGGAAATCTACAACACCCACTTAAAAAATCTGTACTTCACTATGCCTTTCTTGATACTTATTTTGAACAATTAAACACTTGGCTTCTCTATGTTTACGGTTGTGTTTAACTAGTAAACATATAATCAGCAAACTAATAAAATTTAAGAATTTTAAGATTAAAATCTCTGTTTCAAGGCGTCTATAATCTAGTTGGGGAGATTAGGTAACAGAGCAGCCCTCAAGCTTTGCTGTCCAATTAGATACACCTGTGAAAGTTTTAAGACGTCCTTATGCTGGAACACCTGGGTGGCTCAATCAGTTAAGCATTTGCCTTTGGCTCAGGTCATGATCCCAGGGTCCTGGAATTGAGCCCCACAGGGGGCTCTCTGTTTGGTGAGGAGACTGCTTCTCCGTCTCCCTCGGCCTGCTGCTCCACCAGCTTGTGCTCTCTCTCTCTCTTTCTCTGTCAAATAAGTAAATAAAATCTTAAAAAACAACAACAAAGACTTCTTATGCTAAAGTTACAACCCATAACAATCAAATTAGAATCTTTGAAGGTGGAACCCAGGTATTGTATCTTGCTAAACGATCGGTATAACAGCTGTAATCAGTTTGGCTTCCTCACTATCCTACCCAAAGCCCAAACATACTCTAGCACAATGAAAAGAAAGAGGTAAAATAATTAAGACTATTGAGGGATGCCTGGGTGGCTCAGTGGTTGAGCGTCTGCCTTAGGCTCAGGGTGTGGTCCTGGAGTCCCAGGATTGAGTCCCTCAAGGAGCTTGCTTCTCCCTCTGCCTAAATTTGTGCCTCTCTGTGTGTCTCTCGTGAATTACAAAAAAAAAAAAAAAAAAGACTACTGAGTGACTGTAAGGACATTCTGAGTTTGCTGATTCCTGATGAACCACCAATAACAGAGAATGACAGTAGGCCACAAGAATGAAAATAGCTACTCAGGGAACCATTTCTGTAACCTTGTTGAAAGAGTATACCTGGAAGTCCATAAGTAAGGAAGACCCAGTCACCAAAACCAGACCAATAATTAAATTAAAATTTCCTGTTGTATTTACCTACCTCTTTGCCAGAACACAATTCTAATTAGTCATGTAAATTTTCTAACACCTTCTTACAAGGGATTTCTCTTTGCCACATCATTTATATACTCAAAAGTTTACCTGTTTATTAAATCATTTCTTCAAGGAGCTTCATTGTGAAAAGAGAAATAAAGGCTCATATAAAGGATAATTATACAAGGAGGGGGAAAAGGTAGTGAAGAAGAGCAGTGATAGCATAAAGCAGCATGAAGTACATAATTGTCCATTATTGACTCTACTTTAGCACCCTTGTTTTATTTGCTTTCTCAAAATCTCCAAATAAGAAACTAAATGTGGCTCAGCAACTTTATAATCTTTTATCTTCAAATCTTGCAAAGTAGCTAAAAAGAAGGGTAATGAGGTATTGCTTAAGATTATAAATATATATTTTTTCATTATTGAAACTCAACATTTAAAAATTGGATTCTTTTTGCTAAGCTGGCAAGAGTGTTTACAGAATTATGCCATTGAATGAATCAATCACAGTCTATGACCCCAAGAAGCAAGTAAGACTACCCTATTTCCTCAAAGAAACTGCATTTGAGTTATGCGAAATAGTCAAAGAATATCAGTTACTCCAATATGACTAACTTAAAACTGCGTTGTTAGCCTTCCATGAACATTTTCAAATTTTCTAAAAAAACTCAAAAAGCCACCCCCACCTTCCAACATTGAGAGATAAGGAAGGTAATTTCTCATGTTGTTTATTCTTAGTCTTAAAATCACATCTGCTTTCATTCTGTTCACACTCTACAAGTTCTGTAATTTGTTTCCATGCGGATGCTAAGACGCACAGTACAGCTGGATTCACAGAGCTGCCTTACAATTACAGAGCTCTTCAAACAGAAGGGTTATCCAAGGGTCAGAGCAGTCTCAAGCGCTCACTGATAAGAATTCTTGACAAGTTACTTATCTGAACTTCTAAAAACAGAAACTCATAGCAAGAACTGATTAAAAAAGCAAAAACAAAAATTAAAGAATCATAAAAGGCAAAAATTTTAATCCTTAGAAAGGAATTCTTAGTTGCTTTTTCTTTAGGGATGTAAGCCAAAACAAATCAATGGAAATTTCAAAAATTCCATCGTGAAGAAATAAGGAAAAAAAACAAGTAGAATTTAGGGTAAAATGACATTTTGCTTTTTTTTTTTTTTTTTAAGATTGTATTTACTTATTCATGAGAGACAGAGAAAGAGGGGCAGAGACACAGGCAGAGGGAGAAGCAGACCCCATGCAGGGACCCTGATGTGGGACTTGATCCGGGACCCTGGGATCAGGCCCTGAGCCAAAGGCAGACGCTCTACTGCTGAGCCACCCAGGCATCCCAACATTTTGCTCTTATTTTTAACAGCTTAAAGCTAACAAGAGTTAAGAACACTCTTTGTTCCCTTGATCAATGAGTTTGTCAAATTACAACTTTATTTATTTATTTTTAAGATTTATTTTCTTTATTCATTCAGAGAGACCAAAGAGAGAGGCAGAGACACAGGCAGAGGGAGAAGCAGGCAGAGGGAGAAGCAGGCTCCATGCAGGGAGCCCGACGTGGGACTCGATCCCGGGTCTCCAGGATCACACCCCAGGCCGCAGGAGGCGCTAAACCGCTGCGCCACCGGGGCTGCCCAAATTACAACTTTAGAATAATATACTCCCCAGAAGTCAATTCAGATTTAATTGCTTTTTGCCCTGTCATGGCCTTCCCCACCTTACAACTTATTTCTTACTTGGAATGTGACATTTTAATGAAGATTCACCAAAATATTTGTGCTCTTATGTAAAAAGCATTAAAGAAAGAATAGATGACCACTTAGACTTTCACTCCTGGGACAATTCATATAAAGCAAAAATATAAAATTAGAGGCCTCTCTCTTAACAATTATTGTTATTAGTGAAGAGTAGGCTTTCACTTAAAGATAAAGAGATTTTCTGGATGATACTTTGGGTAAAATTTAGCACATTAGGGGGAAGAACATCTACAAGTAGTGTTAGAGCCAGTCTAGCAATCTAAAATCATTGTTAGCACAAAATATTTATATTGTTGGAAATATCTTTTTAGTCTCACTGATAAACACAACGGAGGGACACCTGGGTGGCTCAGTGGTTGAGCATCTGCCTTCAGCTCAGGGTGTAATCATGGTCAGGGGATCGAGTCCCATATCAGGCTCCCTGCAAGGAGCCTGCTTCTCCCTCTACCTCTCTGTGTCTCTCATGAATAAATAAATAAAATCTTAAAAAAAAAAAAAAACCCACAAAGGAGTAACTTGAAGTCACTCCCTTGAAGGGTTCAAAAACATAAAACCAACTATCAGAGTTTAATATGCACAAAGAACCAGAGAGCTAGACCTTTCTTTGAAAACAAAAAGAAAACAGAGGAAGCCAAGAGAGATTAAGTAACTTGCCCCAAGGTGTCTTAGCCTGAGAACTGCATGTCGGTAACAATGGATAAACCAAATGTGTACCAAGTGGCCTTCTCAGCATTTTACTGATATGAACCTAGTTAAATCTTATTATTATCCGTAATAAGCCATATTATTATTATTTCCATTTTACAGATCAGGAAACAGAATCAACCAAAGAGGGCAACTGTTCAGTCACTGAACTGGATTTAAGCTCAGGCAGTTTACCTCCAGGGACCATGCTTTTATCAACTATGTTACACTAACTCTTAGGGAAGTCTCCAGATTGCCATATAGAGGTTTTCCCCTGAGTTTACAGCAAGAAATAAATAGAAAAGGTTATTCTTGTTGTTTTCTTCAAGCAAGTACACGAAGACATGCATGAAGCCCTTCCAAATAAAAAGGGAGAGAGAGAGAGAGAGAAGAAACTGAAATAAGGGGAGTATAAGGGGAGTATCTTTAAATAAATGTAAGATAAAATACAAATGTACTTTGGTTTTGGTGGTAGAACAAAATAAAAACAGCTTGCAGATCATTAAAAGAACCTTTTCAAAAATGTGCAGTACTGCTCTATTCTGCTTGTATTGACTGCATTTTGCTTCCCTTTTTGGGGGTTCACATCAGTTACAAATTATTCCACCACTTAAAGCAGTATTTTATCTTCAGGCTCAAGGCTGCTGACAAACTGAGCTCCTTTCCAGCTGAAGATGCTTTGGCAGAACTCCAAAGACCATATTTATTCCCTGGTAAACTCACCTTAGGGGACTCACCTCCCCTAAGATGTACCAACAAACCTTTATTATTACTTCTCAGCCTTTATACGATATCTATCTCTCAAGAATTCATTTTAAAAAATAAAAAGATAACTGCTCTTCTACATTCAGTCAAGCATATGCCTCTCAGATCACTATTAACCTAAAATGAGAAAATCCAAAGTAGGAAAGATATCCTACAGAATTTTCCACCAATTATGACAACCAAGACCCACAAAAAATATACTTTGGAATACAGTGCAGGGAATATTCACATTTGCATATAAAACATACAGGTTTCATGAAACAGTACTTAACCTCATTACACTAAAATTATTTCAGTTACAAAACCCACTTAGTGATTTTAGATCACAAACTATGTCACCTCCCAGAGTATAAAAATTCTGTTCTAACAAATTCTTACCTTAAAGTTCCCAAAAGATAACCTTCAAATATCCTTGATTATAAACAAAAACATTTTTTGTGGCTTTCTATTCTTAAAATATAAATGAGAAGTTTTAAGTCAGAGAAAAAAGGCAAAAACTAATTTTACTCAAAGTACTTAAATATTAAACATTATGGTAGACATCAGATGACATTTTCACCAATAATCTTGTATGTAATTTAAAACTCAATGTTTCATAGTAAGTATTTAATGTAGTACATAACATAGGAGAAAATAAGATTTAAGCCTTACCACGGTACTTGTGCTGCCCTTTTCAGGAGTCAGATTTACTTCTAATGTAGCAACATAATCCCAGGAAGTGAAAGACAGTGAAAAGAGGAGGGAGGGAACCAGGATGAGTCAGGGAGAATCATAATAGGACAACTAGGCTGTGCCCTAAGTGCGCTGCAGGGCAATTAAAAGACTCAAAGCACAAAGGAATCTTCAGACTCAGGAAGAGGAAAAAAAAATACACACTCTTAAAGACATATCTGAAAACCTGACATTTAAATATTTTCACAAAACACTGTTCTATCATTATTTTTCTGAGATGGCTATTCTTCCTGTTTTGTAATTGATAAAATTGAGGCTCAGAGAAGTTAAATGAATTCTCCCCCAAACACAAAGCTAATATTTGGTAGAGCTGAGGCCACAAATTGCCCTTGTGATTTCCAATCCTTGCAAACTCACCACTCTGCGGCAGAGTAAAAAATAAGGTGAAAAGAGAAAATAAACAAAAGCCCTATCTTCTAATTCTAATGCCAACGTAAACAAAAATAAATTCAGTTTTAGCTCTGAAAATCAGCTAATTGCTAATTACAGTTAAGATGTGTGTTCCTAATTGAATTTATTTCTAATTGCACCTCAAATAATCACTCCTTTCATCTTCTGACTACACTTGAACATATCTACTTGACAGCACAATAACATGCTACACATGATTATTTACAGTTTATAATTATATCTCCTCAGCCAGTTCTGAGCTCAAGAGTAGGGCCTGATTTTTTTTTTTTTTTTAATATTTTATTTATTGGGACGCCTGGGTGGCTCAGCGATTGGGTGTCTGCCTTCGGCTCAGGGTGTGATCCTGGAGTCCTGGGATCGAGTCCCACATCAGGCTCCCTGCATGGAGCCTGCTTCTCCCTCTGCCTGGGTCTCTGCCTCTCTTTCTGTGTCTCTCATGAATAAGTAAATAAAATCTTTCTTTTTTTTTTTTTTTAAGATTTTTTTTTTTTTAATTTTTATTTATTTATGATAGTCACACAGAGAGAGAGAGAGAGAGAGAGGCAGAGACACAGGCAGAGGGAGAAGCAGGCTCCATGCACCGGGAGCCCGACGTGGGATTCGATCCCAGGTCTCCAGGATCACGCCCCGGGCCAAAGGCAGGCGCCAAACCGCTGGGCCACCCGGGGATCCCTTTTTTTTTTAAGATTTTATTTATTTATTCATGAGAGACACAGAGAGAGAGAGGCAGAAACATAGGCAGAGGGAGAAGAGGCAGGCTCCATGCAAGGAGCCTGATGTGGGACTCAATCTTGGGAATCCAGGATCAGGCCCTGAGCCGAAGACAGACACTCAACCGCTGAGCCACCCAGGCGTCCCTAGGGCCTGGATTTTATTCAACTTTTGTATACTTAAAATCTAGAATGGTGCCTACCATAACATATGCAATCAAACAAGGTTTACTGCACAGTAAAAATTAATCTCTGAAGGGCTTAAACAGCATTACAGAAATTAATCTTCACAAACTCCTTATAAAATGGGCACTCAATGATTTCCTTAGAAACTAGAGTTTATAAATAATATGAAGAATATTCAAGAAAATGATTCAGGGATCCCTGGGTGGCGCAGCAGTTTAGCGCCTGCCTTTGGCCCAGGGCGCGATCCTGGAGACCCGGGATCGAATCCCACGTCGGGCTCCCGGTGCATAGAGCCTGCTTCTCCCTCTGCCTATGTCTCTGCCTCTCTCTCTCTCTGTGACTATCATAAATAAATAAAAATTAAAAAAAAAAAAAAAAAGAAAATGATTCATCTAAGGCCATACATTTAGACAGAAATAAACACCTCTAAGCCATTCTCCTCCTCGAGGAAAACCAAGAGAAAGAACAGGAGTTGGTGATGTGTATGAGCACTGCTCCACAGAACAGGCGCCCCAGCCTCTATATTCCATATAGATATTTCAAAGGAATTATACAAATGTATTTCACCCTCACATGATGGTGAGTCTCAGTAATAAGAAATGATTAGAGACGACTAAGCATCTTTTACATCTAAGGTACAAAAATTGTAACCATAGGACTTATGAGTCTGAAGAATCATGTCCATGGATAAAGTAACTAAAAACGAAATGAGATAAATCCTTGTCAAGTGTCAGCTTGAGGTCATTTTAACTTGTGGTTTGGGAAGCATGTAAGAAGCCTCCAAGTTGCCACTGCACCCTAACAACCACGAGTAAAGCTGCACAAACAGAAATCAGTAACTTCTCTTAGATCGTAAGAGAAGTGAGGTCATTGGCAAACTGCGGCCCCCAGGACCAGACTGACCGACAGGCAATACAGAGGATTACAACTTTACTAGAATACAAAATCAAAAGAGGCAACCACCCAGGAATCAGCGCTCAGGTAGGAGAACTGGAAGTGATGGATCGCTGGAGTTTGGTAAGGACAAAACCGAGAGAGAAAACTTCGGAGGGACTTCTGGTTCTGATTCCACATGATTCCACTTGAAGTCGCCACTTCACCCTAACAAGTAAGAAACTGAACTAACTGAAAAATCCACAACTATTTTAGAATCTGTAAGATAGGTGATGGCATGGGGCAAACTGCTGCCCTCAGGACTGAGAGACAGACAGGCAGACATGGGGAGTCACAGCTTACCAGTGTGGGGACGAGCACTGAGGGAGGGAGACCTAAACCCAAGTGATGAACTATGCAGGCTCAGTATGGCCAATATGGAGTTTTTAACTCTAGGATACCCCATCATAGAAAGACCCCTATAATTTTGTGAGATTTACCTCCAGGAGCTCAACCCAGGGCTCTCAAAAAATACCAGAGGAAAAGCCCCTCGTGCTTCTGGAAAGGCGAGGAAAATAAACCATTCTGAAATACATCAGGGCACTCACTGTTTTTCTTAACAAGGACTGCCCTCCAGAGAAACTAATCAGAGCCTAACCAACACAGGGGTTGAGAAATACCCAGCTCAGCTTACACTAGCCATCTCACTCCACCTAACAGGAGAAGGAAAAACTGAGAAACACGTATGAAGTTCACAGTGCAGAGGCCATAGGCTCCGTAAAAAGAGTGACCTAATCATAGGGCTATACAATTTTCCTCTTTCCCCCAAGGCTTCTTCTTCTTTTAAAAGATTTTATTTTATTCATTTGCAAGAGAGAGAACACAAGCAGGGGAAGCAGCAGAGGGAGAAGCAGGCTCCTCGCTGAGCATGGAACCCAACACAGGGCTCGATCCCAGGATCCTGGCATCATGACCTGAGCCAAAGGCAGATACTTAATTGACTGAGCCACCGGGGCACATCCCCTCCCAACATGGCTTCCTTATAGCAGCTCCTTTTACCCAGTACACCATGTCCAGCTATCAAGAAGAAATTACAAGGCATGTCTAAAGGCAAAAAACACAGTTTGAAGAGACGGAGCAAAAGCATCAGAACCAGACATTGAAGATGTTGAAATTATCACACCAATAATCTTTTTTTTAAGATTTTATTCATTTATTCATGAGAGACACACAGAGAGAGGCAGAGACATAGGCTGGGGAAGAAGCAGGCTTCCAGAAGGGAGCCTGATATGGGACTCGATCCCAGGACCCCAGGATCACGCCCAGAGCCAAAGGCAGATGCTCAACTGCTGAGCCACCCAGGCGTCCCTATCACACAAAGAATTTTTTTTTTTAATTTTTTTTAAATATTTTTTTTATTTATTTATTCATGATAGTCACAGAGAGAGAGAGAGAGAGAGAGAGGCAGAGACACAGGCAGAGGGAGAAGCAGGCTCCATGCAGGGAGCCCGACATGGGATTCGATCCCGGGTCTCCAGGATCGCGCCCCGGGCCAAAGGCAGGCGCTAAACCGCTGCGCCACCCAGGGATCCCCACACAAAGAATTTAAAGCAATTATGATGAATAAGCTAAGGACTCCTATGGGTAAAGTAGAGAGCATGCTGGAATAGATGGGCAACGTAAGTAGAGAGATACAAATACTAAGAAAGAACCATGAGATCAAAAAGATCTATAACAGAAATGAAGAATACCTATGATGGACTTATTATTAGACTAGATATGGATAAGGGAAGAATCTCTGAGCTTGAGTAGATCTCAATAGAAACATCCAAAACTGGGCAGCCCGGTGGCTCAGCGATTTAGTGCCACCTTCAGCCCAGGGCGTGATCCTGGAGACCAGGGATCGAGTCCAACGTCGGGCTTCCTGCATGGAGCCTGCTTCTCCCTCTGCCTGTGTCTCTGCCTCTCTCTCTCTCTATGTGTCTCTCACGAATAAATAAATAAAAATTTTAAAAAATTATAAAAGAAGCATCCAAAACTGAAAAGTAAAGACAACAAAAACAGGAAAAAAAGAACAGGCTATCCAAGGACTGCAGAACAACTACAGAAAGTGTAACATACACGTAATTGGAATACAGAAAGGAAAAGAAAGAAAGGAACAGGAGAAATATTTAAAAGAATAATGAATGAGAGGAGGGCACCTGGGTGGCTCAGTGGTTGAGCATTTGCCTTCAGCTCAGGTTGTGATCCTGGGTCCTGGGATCGACTACCGCATTGAGCTCCCTGCATGGAGCCTGCTTCTCCCTCTGTCTGTCTGTCTCTCTCTCTCTCTGTCTCTCATGAATAAATAAATAAAATCTTAAAAAAAAAATGACCAAGAGCTTCCTCAAATTAATGTGAGACACCAAACACAGTTTCAGGAAGCTCAGAGAACATCAAGTAGAATAAATGTGAAAAAAACAAACAAACAAACAAAAAACCTATACCTAGGCATATCATTTTCAAACTACAAAAAAGTCAGAGATAAAAAAAATCTTAAGCCAGAGTTAAAAGCATCTTACCAATAAAAGAACAAATATAAGAATTATATTGAACTTTTCCTCAGAAACCATGCAAGCAAGAACAGAGTGAACTAAAATATTTAAAGTGTTGAGAAAAAAAATCCCCACCAATTTAGACTTCTGTGCATGTGAAATTATCCCTCAAAAATGAAGGACAAGCAAAAATCTCAGACAAGCAAAAACTGAGGAAATGTGTTATTAGTAGACTTGCCTTGCAAGCAATGTTAAAAGAGTCTCAGAGTCTCACTAGAGAAGGAAAACAATATGTCAGAAACTTGGATCTCCATTAAGAAAGGAAGAGCATCAGAGGGATAAGTGAAAGTAAAATAAAAATGTTTATTTTTCTTATTCTTAATTGATATACCTCATAATAGGTTGTTCAAAAAGATAATAGCAACTCAATTATGTATGCTTACATATATAGCATATATATGCACGTACATATATATACATACATACGCATGCTTATATAAGTGAAATAAGTGACAGCATTGACACAGAGATGAGAGAGAGGAATTAAGATTATTTTGTTATGATAAGGTACTCACATTACTCATGAAGCAGCACAGTGTTATTTGAAAGTGAACTTGGATTAGTTGTAAATGTATATTGCAAACTCTGGGGCAAGCACTAAAAAAAGTAAAAAGAGAAATGTAATGGATATGTTAAGAAAGGAAAGAATATGGAATCATATCACATGCTTAATTAAAACCACAAAAGGCAGAAAAAGAGTGGAAGACAAAATAGGAATAAAGAATAAGGGCAACAAGTGGAAAACACTTTTAACGAATATGACAGATATTAATCCAATTATCAATAATCACTTTGACCATCAATAATCTAAATGTACCAATTAAAAGACAGAACTTGTCAGATTGGATGAAAAAACAAGACCCAACAAGTGTTGTCTATAAGAAACTCTAAATATAAAGGGGTGCCTAGCTGGCTCAGTAGGTAGAGTATGCAACTCTTGATTTCAGGGTTTTAAGCTTGAGCCCCACATTGGGTGGAGAGATTACTTAAAAAATAAAATCTTAAAAAAAAAAAAAAAAGTGAGACTACCTCTATCTATTAATTTAAACCGAGCAGACTTCAGAGTAAGAAAAGTTATTAGGAACAAAGAGGCACATTCCATAATGATAAAGGGGTTAAACATCCAAAAAGACATAATAATCTTTAATGTGCATACAACTAACAACAGAGTGTTAAATTATAGGAGACAAAAACTGATAGAAATGCAAGGAGAAATGAATGAATCCACTATTATAACTAGAGACTTCAACACTCTTCCATTAGAAATGGATCCAACAGGCAGAAAGTCACTAATGACATAGTTAAATTCAACAATACCAGCAATTAATTGGATACAACGGGCATCTATAAACTACCTCATCCAATAATAGCAGAATACACATTCCTCCCAAGCTCACATGGAATACTCACCGAGACCACATTCTGGGACATGAAACACACCTTTATGAATTTAAAAGAATAGAAATCATACAATGTCTATGCTCAGACCACAATGGGATACAACTAAAAATCAGCAATGAAGATAGTTGGGAAATTCCAAAATACTTGGTTATTAAATTAAATAGTCTGAATAATATCTGGGTCAGAGAATAAATCTCAAGAGAAATTTTAGAATATTTTGAACTAAATGAAAATGAAAACATAACTTACAGGCAGCCCAGGTGGCTCAGCGGTTTAGCGCCACCTTCAGCCCAGGGTGTGATCCTGGGGACCCGGGATCAAGTCCCACGTCAGGCTCCCTGGATGGAGCCTGCTTCTCCCTCTGCCTGCATCTCTGTTTCTGTGTGTGTGTGTGTGTGTGTGTGTGTGTGTGTGTCTCATCAATAAATAAATAAAATCTTTAAAAAAAAAAAAAAGAAAACACAACTTACTAAACTTTGTATCAGGCAGTAAAAGCAATGCTTAGAGGGAAATTTATAGCATTAAGTATTAAATGCATATAGTAGAAAAGAAAGATTTTTTTTTTTTTTAAGATTTTATTGGGCAGCCTGGGTGGCTCAGTGGTTTAGCTCTGCCTTCAGCCCGGGGTGTGATCCTGGAGACCCAGGATCGAGTCCCACATCAGGCTCCCTGCATGGAGCCTGCTTCTCCCTCTGCCTGTGTCTCTGCCTGTCTCTCTCTCCTCTCTCCTCTCTGTGTTTCTCATGAATAAATAAAATAAAGATTTTATGCAGGGAGCCCGATGTGGGACTCGATCCTGGGTCTCCAGGATCACACCCCAGGCTGAAGGTGGCACTACACCGGTGAGCCATCTGGGGTGCCCCAAAAAGACCTAAAATCAATCATCTAAACTTCCAACTTAGGAAACTCGAAAAGGAAGAGGCAATTGAATCCAAAGTAAACAGAAGAAAAGAAAAATAACAGAAATCAATGAAATTGAATATAGGAAATCAACAGAGAAAATCAATAAACCCAAAAGCTGATTTTTTAAGAAGATCAATAAATTCAATAGGAAAAAAGAGAAAACACAAATTATTAACATCAAAAATGAAAGATGGGACACCACTATAGATCCCATGGACTTTAAAAGAATAATAAAGGAATATCGTACTCCATAATCACAAATTTGAAAACCTAGATGAGATGGATCCATTCTATAAAAACATAATCTACCAAAACTCAGACAAGAAAAAACAAACTGAATAAGCCTATATCTATTAAAGAAATTGAATCAATAATCAATAACCTTCTAAAATAGAAAGCACAGAAATGCCTGGGTGGCTCAGTATCTGACTCTTGATCTCAGCTCAACTCTTGATCTCAGTCAGGGTCATGAGTTCAAGCCCCACAGAAAAACAAAGAAACAAAAAACAGAAAGTACAGAAAACACCAGGTTCAAGACAGGTTCACAGGTGAATTACACCAAACATTTAAGAAAGAAATTGTAGTAATTCTCTATAATCTCTTTCATTTGTTTTTTTTTTTAAATATTTTATTTATTTATTCATGAGATACACAGAGAGAGAGAGAGAGGCAGAGACACAGGCAGAGGGAGAAACAGGCTCCAGGCAGGGAGTCCAATATAGGACTCCATTTCGGGACTCCAGGATCATGCCCTGAGTCAAAGGCAGATGCTCAACTGCTGAGCCACTCAGGCGTCCCTGCTTTTCAACATTGTACTGGAAGTCCTAGCTAATGCAGTAAGACAAGGAAATAAAATGTATACAGACTGGGAAGGAGTTGTTTAAAAAAAAAAAAAAAAAAAGACAACAGGTCCCAAACAGATTCACCTGAGCTAAACTCATGTCACCAACCAAGACTTAATACTTAACCTAACTGCAATTTCAACCTCCTTTAGGAAGGAATGTGATCGGGATCCCTGGGTGGCGCAGTGGTTTGGCGCCTGCCTTTGGCCCAGGGCACGATCCTGGAGATCCAGGATCGAATCCCACGTCGGGCTCCCGGTGCATGGAGCCTGCTTCTCCCTCTGCCTGTGTCTCTGCCTCTCTCTCTCTGTGACTATCATAAATAATAAATAAAAAAAAATTAAAAAAAAAAAAAAAAGGAAGGAATGTGATCTTAACCAGTCAGTCTGGAATTTCCTAGTCAGTACTGGTAAGGTTCCTTTCATTGCCCTAAAAAAAGGTGACCTAGCCTGAAATAATCCTTTCTTTTGTTTATGATTTCCTTGTCCCACCTCCTTTCTATCTTTAAAAACTTTTCTTTTTCTGCAGCTCTTTGGAGCTCCTTTCTATTTGCTAGATGGGATGCTGCATGATTCATGAATCACTGAATAAAGCCAATTAGATCATTAAATTTAATTTAATCTTTGAATTTCTGTTATTTTACAGAAGAAATAAAATGGTCTTGTTCACAAATGACACAATCATCTATGTAATGAAAACCCAAAAGAATCCACAAAAATAACCTAAAACTAATAAGCAATGATAGCAAGATTGCAGAATACAAGGTTAATATACAAAAGTCAATCGCTTTCTTATATATTAGCAATGAACAAGTGGAACTTGAAATTAAATATAACAAAATGGGTACAAGATTTACATGAGAGAAACTATAAAACTCCAATAAAAGAAATAAAAAACTAAATAGAGATATTCCATGTCATGGATATAAAGACTCAATATGGTTAAGATGTCAGTTCTTCCCAACTTCATCTATGATTCAATGCAATCCCAATTAAACTCTCAGCATATATTGATAAACTGATTCTAAAGTTTATATGGAGGGACTCCTGGATGGCTCAGCAGTTGAGCATCTGCCTTCAGCTCAGGACATGCTCCCAAGGTTCCAGGATTGAGCCCCACGTTGGAGTCTGGAATGGAGCCTGCTTCTCCTCCCTCTGCCTATGTCTCTGCCTCTATGTCTCTCATGAATAAATAAATAAAATATTTTTTAAAATAAATAAATAAAGTTTATATGGAGAAGCAAAAGACCAGGAATAACCAACACAATATGAAGAACAGAGTTGGAGCACTGACACCATCTAACTTCAAGACTTATATAAAGCTAGAGTAATCAAGACAGCATGGTATTGGTGAAAGAACAGACAAATAGATCAGTGGAACAGAATAGAGAGCCCAGAAACAGACCCACTTAAACACAGTCAACTGATTCTTGAGAATGGAGCAAAGGCAAACAATGGACAAAAAAGTTTTTTCAAACAATGGTGCTAGGACAATGCACAAAAACTAATCTAGACACAGACCTTATACCCTTTACATAAATTAACCTAAAATGGATCACATATTTTTTTTTCAGATTTTTTTTTAAAAGATTTTATTTATTCATGAGAAACAGAGAGAGAGAGAGAGAGAGGCAGAGACACAGGCAGAGGGAGAAGCAGGCTCCACACAGGAAGCCCGATGTGGGACTCGATCCCAGGTCTCCAGGATCAGGCCCTGGGCTGAAGGCAGCGCTAAACCGCTGGGCCAGCCGGGCTGCCCTGGATCACAGATTTTTTTTTTTTTAAAGATTTATTTATTTATTTATGATAGACATAGAGAGAGAGAGACAGAGAGAGAGAGAGAGAGAGAGAGAGAGGCAGAGACACAGGAGGAGAGAGAAGTAGGCTCCATGCCAGGAGCCCGACGGGGGACTCGATCCCGGGACTCCAGGATCGCGCCCTGGGCCAAAGGCAGGCGCTAAACCGCTAAGCCACCCAGGGATCCCCTGGATCACAGATCTTAATGTAAAACACAAAACTATAAAACTCCCAGTAAATAATATAGGAGAAAACCTAGATGAGCTTGGCCTTGGTGATGACTTTTTAGATACAACACTAAGACACAGTCAATGAAATAAATGACTCAGAAGCTGGACTTTATTAAGATTAAAAATGTCAGTCTATGACAATGTTGAAAGAATGTAAGCCACTGACTGGGAGAAAACAATTTCAAAAGACACATCTGAGGGGCACCTGGAGTGGCTCAGTCGGTTAAGCATCTGCCTTCAGCTAACGTTATGATCCCGGGATCCTAGGATCAAGCCTCACATCGGTCCCCCTGTTCAGTGTAGAGCCTGCTTCTCCCTCTCCCTCTGCTTGTCCCCTCTTTTTTTTTTTTTTTAAGATTTTTATTTATTTATTCATAGAGACACAGCTAGAGAGAGAGAGGCAGAGACACAGGCAGACGGAGAAGCAGGCTCCATGCAGGGAGCCCGATGTGGGACTCGATCCCGGGTCTCCAGGATCATGCCCCAGGCTGCAGGCGGCGCTAAACCGCTGCGCCACCGGGGCTGCCCTGCTTGTCCCCTCTGCTCTCTCTCTCTCTGACTCAAATAAATAAAATCTTAAAAAAAAAAAAAAAAAAAAAAAGACACACCTGATAAAGGATTATTATCCAAAATATACAAAGAACTATTTAATAAGAAATCAACCTGATTTTAAAAATGGGCCAAACACCTTAGCCAATACCTCACCAAAGATGTACAGGGACACCTGGGTGGCTCAGTGGTGGAGCCTCTGCCTTTGGCTCAGGGCATGATCCTGGGATTCTGGGATCGAGTCCCGCATCGGGCTCCCTGCATGGAGCCTGCTTCTCTCTCTGCCTGTGTCTCTGCCTCTCTCTCTGTGTCTCTCATGAATAAATAAAATCTTTTAAAACAACAAAAACGTACAAATGACAAATTAGCATATGAAAAGAAGTTCCACATCATATGACATCAGAGAAATGCAAATTAAAACAATGATGTGAAGTGGTGCAGCCACTCTTGTGAACTGGTGCAGCCACTCTGGAAAACTGTGTGGAGGTTCCTCAAAGAGTTAAAAATAGACCTGCCCTACGACCCAGCAATTGCACTGTTAGGGATTTACCCCAAAGATACAGATGCAATGAAACGCCAGGACACCTGCACCCCGATGTTCATAGCAGCAATGTCCACAATAACCAAACTGTGGAAGGAGCCTCGGTGTCCATCGAAAGATGAATGGATAAAGAGGATGTGGTTTATGTATACAATGGAATATTACTCAGGCATTAGAAACGACAAATACCCACTATTTGCTTCAACGTGGATGGAACTGGAGGGTATTATGCTGAGTGAAATAAGCCAATCGGAGAAGGACAAACATTATATGTTCTCATTCATTTGGGGAATATAAATAATAGTGGAAGGGAATATAAGGGAAGGGAGAAGAAATGTGTGGGAAATATCAGAAAGGGAAACAGAACATAAAGACTCCTAACTCTGGGAAACGAACTAGGCATGGTGGAAGGGGAGGAGGGCAGGGTGGGGTGGGGGTGAATGGGTGACGGGCACTGAGGGGGACACTTGACGGGAAGAGCACTGGGTGTTATTCTGTATGTTGGCAAATTGAACACCAATAAAAAATAAATTTATTATAAAAAAAATAAAAAATAAAACAATGAGATACCACTACACATCTAGTAAAATGGCCAAAATCTAACACCAACAACACCAAATGCTGGTGAGGCTATGAAGGAAAAAGAATACTCATTCACTGCCAGTGAGAATGCAAAATGATACAGCTTGGTAGTTTCTTACAAAACTAAACATACTGGGACGCCTGGGTGGCTCAGCAGTTTAGCACCTGCCTTGGGCCCAGGGCGTGATCCTGGAGACCTGGGATCAAGTCCCACATCGGGCTCCCTGCATGGAGCCTGCTTCTCCCTCTGCCTGTGCCTCTGCCTCTCTCTCTCCCTCTCTCTCTCTCCCCCTCTCCGTCTCTCATGAATAAATAAAATCTTAAAAAAAAACAAAAAACAAAAAACAAAAACTAAACATACTCTTACCAGACTGCACTCCTTGGTATTTATACAAAGAAGTTTAAAGCTCATGTCCACACAAAAACCTGCACACAGATGATTGTATCAGCTTTATTATAATCATCAAAACTTGGAAGCAATGAGATCTCCCTTCAGCAGGTGAATCGGTAAATAAACAGGTGATACATCGAGACAAAGGTGTGCTAAAAATCCAGGACTAAAAAGAGATGACCTATCACAAGCCATAAAATCAAGACATAAAAAAAAAAAAAAAAATCAAGACATAAAAAGAGGAAATTAAGTGAAAGAAGCCAGTCTGAAAAGGCTATATATCACATGGTCCCAACTATATAACATTCTGGAAAAGGAAAAATGATGGAGACAGTAAAAAAAATCAGTGGTTGTCAGAGGTAAGGTAGAAGAAGGGTCAAATAAGTGGAACACAAGATTTCTATAAAAGTGAAACTACTCTGTTTAATACTATAGTGGTGTATATAGGTCATCATAAATTTGTCCAAATTACAGAATATACACCAAGAGTAAACTGTAATTTAAACCATGGTCTTTGGGTAACAATGATGCATCCACATAAGTTCATCAGTTGTAACAAATGTACCTACCACTCTGGTAGGAGATGCTGTTAATGGGGAAGGCTATGCATGTGTGCAGGCAGGTAGTATATGAGAAATCTCTGTATCTTCCTTCGTTATTTCTAGGAACCTAAAACTGCTCTACAGTCTATTAAAAAAAATTCACACCAGTCACATTACTTATAAGCCTCAAATAAGTGCTCTTCTCAATCCAGTACAATGGAAAAATCATCTCAAATATACTAAGACAAAAATGATCACTGAACATAAATCATAGAAAAAACAAAACTATCTGCAGAAATCCAAAAGGCATTTATGCCAGCCATTTCTTTTTATAATTCAGAGAACAAAATATTATTTTCCTCTCTGCATCTGTATGCCCAGAGCCTTCATCCAACAGAGTATAGCTGCCATCACCTCCTCCTGCCTTTTGGTTTTCAAAACCAGTTCCAGTTTGACAGCTGAGCAGTTTGTTTTATCCTGACGTTGTGTTCAAGTGGCTGAAGACAAACACATTACCCATGGAAATCATACTTAGACTTTATATAACAGATATGCAACATCATGTAGACAAATTTTAAGACCTGTCAACAATGTTTAATACAAAGTACCTTAAAGATGATTCATGTTAAAAAAAAAAAAAAAAGATGATTCATGTTGACACTTTGTATCAGAAGATATATTTTCACCAATTAGTCAAAAAAGCAATCTCTTGGTTTTAAACACATGAAAAACTGTGTACTTAGACCTAAAAATGTGAAATACAGATTGGGCATTCAAAGTTAGAGATTAAAAACACATTAAAGGTATCCCTGGGTGGCGCAGCGGTTTAGCGCCTGCCTTTGGCCCAGGGTGCGATCCTGGAGACCCGGGATCGAATCCCACGTAGGGCTTCCGGTGCATGGAGCCTGCTTCTCCCTCTGCCTATGTCTCTGCCTCTCTCTCTCTCTCACTGTGTGCCTATCATAAATAAATAAAATAAAATAAAAACACATTAAAATCTTAAAAATTGGGCAGCCTCAGTGGCTCAGCGGTTTAGCGCCACCTTCAGCCCAGGGCGTGATCCTGGAGACCCAGGATCAAGTCCCACATTGGGCTCCCTGCATGGAGCCTGCTTCTTCCTCTGCCTGTGTCTCTGCTCCCCTCCCCCCTCCCCGAGTCTCTCATGAATAAATAAATAAAATCTTAAAAAAAATAAAATAGAATCTTAAAAATATTAACAAGCTAATTATTCCTATCATTGTTCTTCTCTTTAGCACATACATTTCAGTTGAATAAAACAGATTCTTTCTCTGTAACAAATTATAATAACCAACAAACTTAAGATGTACTATATTATAATAAAACTGAAAATCAAGAAGGGAATGAATTACATTCCCTGTATTTTTAATTCTTCCCTTGTTATAAAGCACCATGCAGGTGAGGAAGATTCTTGGGTGGAGCTACCATGAATACCAAAAGTGGCAATGAAAATGACAATGAGGAAAATGGGGGGCTGGTTCATGTACCTTCATCACCCTCCATCTACAGTGGAGACATGGAGGAGATTCTTTTGAATGCACAACATGAATCAGGACAGAGAAGTTCAAGGGGAAGTCCTTAGTGTGACAGTCCTTCCCCATAAAAAGATAGGCAGGTTATATGTTTAATGTAGAAATGCACAGCAGCACAGACCATAACTCTCAGTCAGAAGTTAGAAAAGAAAAGAAAGAAGTTGATGCTTTAAAGGAAAGTATAGACTGCATGTCTGACTGGTCCAGCAGGCCTGAAACCATCCTCTAGGGTTTCCACTTCAGTTTCCATTCTGTTTCTTGAATAGGAGGAAAAAGGAAACCAGGTAGAAAGGGAGTTTCTTTTCCCCCAAACACCATCAACAGATTATAATTTGGGCAACAATGCTATTGTCTACTTTTAGTGCCACCAGATTTAGAACTGCATAATTCATGGTATAAATCTTACTTTTGCAATATAATACCATGTCTTTCTTAAAACAAAATCAGGGAGCATCTGGGTGGCTCAGTTGGTAAGGCATCTGACTCTTGATTTCAGTTCAGGCCATAATCTCCACATCATGGGATCCAGCCCTGCATCGGACTCTGAGCTCAGCACAGAGTCAGCTTGTGAATCTCTCCCTTTCCCTCTACCCCTCCTGCCGTGCACGTGCATGCTCGCTCTCTCTCTAATAAATAAATAAATCTTAAAAACAAAAAGAACATAAACAAAAGAACAAGGGGCACCTGGGTGGCTCATTCAGTTAAGCCTCCAACTCTTGGGATGCCTGGGTGGCTCAGTGGTTGAGCATCTGCCTTTGACTCAGGGCATGATCCTAGGGTCCTGGGATCAAGTCCCAATTCGGGCTCCCTGCCAGGGAGCCTGCTTCTCCCTCTACCTATGTCTCTGCCTCTTTCTGTGTGTCTCTCATGAATAAATAAATAAAATCTTAAAAAAAAAAAGCCTCCAACTCTTGATTTCAGTTCAAGCCCCATGGGGACTTTATGCTGGATGTAGAAGAGCCTGCTTGGGATTCTCTCTCTCCCTCTCCCCGTGCCCCTTACCCGCTCTCCCTCTCAGTCTCTAAAAAAAAAAAAAGGATAATAAATAAATAAAATAAAGTTAAAAAAAATGAAATCAGATTAGCAAATGATATAAAGGCTCTGTTATTTTGTTTTTCTTTTTTTTTTTTTTAATTTATTTATGATAGTCACAGAGAGAGAGAGAGAGGCAGAGACACAGGCAGAGGGAGAAGCAGGCTCCATGCACCGGGAGCCCGATGTGGGATTCGATCCCGGGTCTCCAGGATTGCGCCCTGGGCCAAAGGCAGGCGCCAAACCGCTGCGCCACCCAGGGATCCCCTGTTTTGTTTTTCAAGACAAAGGAAAGCTTCCCTAAGTTTGAATTTATAGTTATTAAAAAAAAAAAGAAAAGAGGAGCACTTTGCTAACTCAGTAGAGCATACAACTCTTGATGTTGGGGTCATAAGCTCAGGCTCCACCTTGGGGCTAGAGCTTACTTAAAAATACAAAAACAAAAACAAAGGACACATGAACACACAAATATGCCAGGCTATAAAAAACTATTTTAAGCCAAAAACTAGAAAGAAATGAAGAAATAATAACCAAAGTTAAAAGGGAGATACAACTTCATACATTGTAAAGATTAAAAGAGAGAGAAAAAAAAAAGATTAAAAGAGAGGTTTTTTTGTTTGTTTGTTTTTTGTTTGTTTTTAAAGAAAGGCAGTCTGGGAGCACCTGGGTTGGTTAAGCATCTGCCTTTGGCTCAGGTAGTCCTGGGATCGAGCCCTGAGTCAGGCTCTCTGCTCAGTGGAGTCTGTTTCTCCCTCTGCCCTTCCCCTCAGCTCATGCTCTGTCTCATAAATAAATAAATAAATAAATAAATAAATAAATAAATAAATAAATAAATAAATAAATAAATAAATATTTAAAAAAAAAAAAGAAAGAAAAAGAAGAAATAAAGGCAGATTGCCACATGCAGCACCTCATCTGGATCTGTCTGGATTCTTAGAAGCTTGACTACCCTATGTTCTTCTATAAATGGACCAATAGAGCCTGTTTTGAGGTTGTAGCAGGGAAGTAAAACTACTCCTATACCTTTGATGGAAGAACAGTCCTCCTCTATCAGGGAAGGTTGTCCTCTTTGACCAAAGTTGTCCTCAAGAAGAATGCACATGGAGTGCTGAAGGAGAAAGGATACCTGCTAGGCCAGCCAGATCAGTCAAATCAAACCTGGCAATCAGTGGGGTGACAGCTGTCATAGCCAGATCACCTTCATATCCAAAAGAGAGGATTTTTTTTTTAAGAGAGGATATTTTTGAGACACTTAGAAATCTGAATGCTAACAGGATATCTAAGGATATGAAATCATTTTTAATTTTTTTGATGTAATAATGGTAGTGTGATTAAAAATAAAGAAAACCGGGCAGCCTGGGTGGCTCAGCAGTTTAGCGCCACCTTCGGCCCAGAGCATGATCCTGGAGACCCAGGATAGAGTCCCGCATTGGGCTCCCTGCATGGAGCCTGCATCTCCCTCTGCCTGTGTCTCTGCCTCTCTCTCTCCTTTCTGTATATTCTCATGAATAAATAAATAAAATCTTAAAAAAAATTAAAAATAAGAATTAAAAAAATAAAAATAAAAATAAAGAAAACCTTTATTTTTTAGTGATACATACTGAAAAAAAAATTTTTTTTTACTTTTAAGTAGGCTCCATGCCCAGTGTAGAGGCTGATGAGGGGCCTGGACCCCTAACCCTGAGATCAACAACACCCAGGCCAAGATCAAGAGTCAGATGCTCAAAAAAAAAAGAAAGAAAGAAAGAAAGAAAGAAAGAAAGAAAGAAAGAAAGAAAGAAAGAAAGAAAGAAAGAAAGAAAAAAAACGGAGTCAGATGCTCAAGCAACTGAGCCACTCAGACACTCCTGGATTTTTATTTTATTTTATTTTTTATTTTTTAAAGATTTTTATTTATTTATTCATGAGAGACACAGAGAGAGAGAGAGGCAGAGACACAGGCAGAGGGAGAAGCAGGCTCCATGCAGGGAGCCCGACATGGGACTTGATCCTGGGACTCCAGAATCACGCTCTGGTCTGAAGGCAGGTGCTAAACCACTGAGCCACCCAGGGATTCCCCTGAATTTTTTTTTTTTATTATTATTATTTTTTAAAGATTTTATTTATTTATTCATAGAGGCACAGAGAGAGAGAGAGAGACAGAGACACAGGCAGAGGGAGAAGCAGGCTCCATGCAACAAGCCTGATGTGGGACTCGATCCCGGGTCTCCAGGACCACACCCTGGGCTGCAGGCGGCGCTAAACCGCTGGGCCACCAGGGCTGCCCTGAATTTTTTTTTTTTAATTCCAGTATACTAAATGTTCTATTAGGTTTAATTCCAGTATAATGTTACATTAGTTTAAGGTGTACAATATAGCGACTCAATTTTATATGGTACTCAGTGTTCATAAATTTATTCTTAATCTTCTTTACCTATTTTGCTCATCCCTCCATTTACCTTCCCTACCTACTGAAATATTTTTTAAATATTTTATTTATGTATTTGAGAGAGAGAGAGAGAGAAATAGCGAGAGGGACGCCTGGGTGGCTCAGCAGTTGAGTGTCTGCCTTCGGCTCAGGGTGTGATCCTGGGATCTAGTCCCCCATTGGTCTCCCTGCATGGAGCCTTCTTCTCCCTCTGCCTATACCTCTGCCTCTCTCTCTGCCTCTCTTTCTGTCTCTCATGAATAAATAAATAAAATCTTAAAAAAATAAAGAAAATAAATAAATAAATAGCGAGAGAGAGCACGAGCAGGGTGGGGCAGAGGGAAAGGGAGAAGGAGACTCTGCTGAGCATGGAGCCCAATGAGGGGCTCGATCTCAGGACCCGGGGATCATGACCCGAGCTGAGGGCAGATCCCCAACTAACTGAGCCACCTGGGCACCCCTATACTCAAATTTTTTTTTTTAATTTTTTTTTAATTTTTATTTATTTATGATAGTCACAGAGAGAGAGAGAGAGAGGCAGAGACACAGGCAGAGGGAGAAGCAGGCTCCATGCACCGGGAGCCTGATGTGGGATTCGATCACGGGTCTCCAGGATCGCGCCCTGGGCCAAAGGCAGGCGCTAAACCACTGCGCCACCCAGGGATCCCTATACTCAAATTTTTATACATAAAATTGTATGATACCTGAATTTTGCTTCAAAATAATATTAAAAAGAGACATTACTAGGGTGTGAATAAAGCATAACTGGCAATGAGTCAGTAACTGTTGGGGCTAAGTGATAAAAATCATTATAACTTTAAAACATTTTTATAAATCTAAGCCTATTACAAAGTAATCTTATTTTGGGATCCCTGGGTGGCTCAGTGGTTTAGTACCTGTCTTTGGCCCAGGGTGTGACCCTGGAGACCCGGGACTGAGTCCCACATCGGGCTCCCTGCATGGAGCCTGCTTCTCCCTCTGCCTGTGTCTCTGCCTCTCTCTGTGTCTCTCATGAATAAATAAATAAAATCTTTAAAAAAAGTAATCTTATTTTCATAAATGATTTTAAAAGTTAAGAAGTCTGACAATATTAAGTATTAGGGAAGATGAAGAACAACAAAAATTTTTATTTTTATTTATTTATTTTTAAATATTTTATTTATTTGAGAGACAGAGCGAGTGAGAGAGAGAGCGCATAAGCAGAGGTAGAGGGAAAAACAGGCTCCCGCTGAGCAGGGAGCTTGATGCAGGGCTCGATCCTAGGACCCTAGGACCATAACCTGAGCTGAAGGCAGACATTTAATGGACTGAGCCACCCAGGCACCCCCCAAAATTTTTATATTTTTATATACT
Source organism: Canis aureus (assembly GCF_053574225.1). Taxonomy (NCBI): domain Eukaryota; kingdom Metazoa; phylum Chordata; class Mammalia; order Carnivora; family Canidae; genus Canis; species Canis aureus. The sequence continues at coordinate 46,378,057 of NC_135635.1, read as the reverse complement.
GCTGACAGAGTATAAGTTGGAAGACCACTTTGGAAAACACCTTGGCATTATCTTGTGAACTGAACACATCTATACCCTTGGACTCAGAAGTTCTACTCCCAAGTATATCACCAGAGAACAGCAATGTCTATAAGAGCAAAAAGGTGAAAATGTCTACTGATATGATTATAGAGAAATAAGTTGTTACATATCTACACAATTGAATACCAAACACCAACCAATATATCAACCCAGATCATGTATTCTCAATGCCGATCATTTTGAGAGGGAAAATAGTTTGGTGAGATGGGGGAAATCTTACAATCACTTGTGGCCCACCCTTCAAACAGCACCAGTATGTACATAAATAGACTTCTATCTGCAGTATTAAAATTTCATGGGGGAGGAAGGAGATGATTAGGATAAAAATGTCTAAAAAGGATCCTAAAAAATAAATAAACAGGATTCCTAAGGGAGTGATATAAAAAAAATTTTTGAGAAACAATGACCAAGGAGAGTCTCAAGAATAAACAACATTGAGTGAAAAAAAAAAAAAAAAGTTTAGAAGAATACACACCGTATATTATTCACATAGAGCTCAGAACATATAAAATAATGTATTGTCTTGAGATACATATATATGTATGATTAAACTATAATAAAAAACCAAAACCCAAAACAGGAGTTATACTTGTGAAGTATGTAAGACCATGCTGAAATGTAGGAAGGGCATATGAAAAGATTCAAAAGTATTGGCTCTGTTCTTTCCTTCAACTGGAATGGCAAATATATAGGCATTCATTTTATTATTCCTTATCCTTTAATTATTTAAATATTTTTTGTTAGTACAAAATATTTCATAATTAGAACTAAGTAAAAGAACTATTTAAAAACACCTATCAATTTGCTGTAAGTAAAATCTTAATAGTGAAACCATATGAATAGTCTTGCCACTGATGATGCAATCAATGTTAGATAATATTAAATAATATTCATATTAAACCTATGTTGCTAAAAACAACCACAATGAGAAGCTTAACCTTTTTTTAAAGAAAAAAAAATATACATAACAGCTCATACCCAGCCACCTTGTTGAATGATGTACTCTGCTGCATAGTCCTCCAGATATGTTACACCAAACTGTAGCAATGCACTCAGAGGCTCTTGACCACGTCTTGTCAACTCCAAAAGCATTTGTTGTAGCAAAACCAGAGGCACCAAAATCTTCAATGCAAAGATGAGAGAGTAAAAAACAAACTGCAATTCTTATCATTCATTTTATGTGTTCAACTACTAGAAAATTATGACTTGGATGCAACATTATGGAATCTCATTTTTATTATAATAAAGGAATAAAATACTGACCCTTAACTATAATGTCTGTGAATAATATATGTAGATTTTATATCATAGGGTGGGAGAAATAATTATTTTATGAAAATAATTGGCTTGTGTATATGAAACATGTATAGAAAATTCACTGAAGGTTTTTTTTTTTTTTTGAAATGTTATTTATAATAGGGAAAGACTAGAAACAACTCATCAGGGACTGGTTAAACAAATTTTGGCAACATATCATGTAGTTGTTAAAAAGAATTAGATTGTTTACTGCCCAATCACCAAGACATATTTTCAGTGAGGAAAGTGACAGGACAGTGTATATAATAATGGTAGTATTTGTGTTTAAAATACACATACACATACACACACACATTTGTATACTCATATAGTATCTCTGGAAAAATATACAAGAAACTGGTAATAGTGGTAGCCTAAGAAGAGAACAAAGTAATTGGCAACTGGGTGGGAAAAAATTTTTAATGTATACTTTTTTGGACTTACTGCATTTTGTATCATGTGCTTTTACTATCTATTTGAAAATAAGAACTTTCAGGGACACCTGGGTGGTTCAGTAGTTGAGCATCTGCCTTTGGCTCAGGTTATGATGCCAGGGTCCTGGGATCGAGTCCTGCATCGGGCTCCCAGAAGGGAGTCTGCTTCTCCCTCTGCCTATGTCTCTCTCTCTCTCTCTCTGTGTGGCTCATGAAAATATATAAAATCTTAAAAAAAAAAAAAGAAAAGAAAAGAAGAACTTTCGAAATTATCAGCTTTTATCTTATAAAACTTTTATATCTTTTATCTTATAAAAGTCACCAAAACCTAAATGGGGGGCGGGGGGGTGGCGCCTGGGTGGCTCAGTCAGTTAAGCATCTGCCTTCATCTCTGGTCATGATCTCAGGGTCCTGGGATCCAGCCCCAGGTGGGGCTTCCTGCTCAGCAAGGAGTCTGCTCCTCCCCCTGCTTGTGCTCTATCTTTCCCTCAAATAAGTAAATAAATAAACAAAATATAAAAACAAAACAAAACCTAAGGAGGTATTATTATCATTCTTAATAACCTTGTGGCTCAATATTTAAAAACTGTCAAAATTTATGACAGGGACACCTGAGAGTCCTTTGCCTTCCAGAAACAACTGCACATTGAAAAGAAGTAAGCATTTTCAACTAACCATCTGCATGCAATCTCTTTAGTCTAAAACATCAAGAGGTTTCCACATGCCTGGAAAAGGAAATGAAACCAATTCCAATTCCTTGTTACTGCCAAGGTAATAACTGAAGGATTACAAAATATTTGTGCAGGAGAGGACAAACAAAAAAGATAATGAGTTTAGAGTCTTACTAATATTATTGGCTTGTAAGTAAAAGCAGTCCTTAGGGAATCTGTATCAAAGTCTGAAAGAAAGAATGCAACAAACACGTATCTTCCATTTTTGATATTATAAAAGAACTCCAGTCCAAAATATATTTAAAAACATTCTCAAAAACAAACAAACAAACAAACAAAAAAACGTTCTCAACACGAACAGAGGGGTCTAGGCCTACAGAGAATATATTAGGCTTTCTTCATAATTAGAAAACCTGTCATACTATTAAAAACCAAAAAATCAAAAACAAAAAACCCTACCCCCAAAACATATCGTTCATCTACCCTCAGTATTCTTTCCTAGCAGGAGAGTAAGGTACAGCTTGTTGGTCAGTCCCACTGACTCCTATCACAGTAATTTCAAAGGCCTAATTTCAAAACAATCTAATTTCCCATATTAATTTACTAATATACAATATTTTAAAGTTATTCATGTTTAGCTCTATTACCTCTTAGGGAAATGAGTTGCAAACAGTTTTTTACTTGCTATCTAAAATAATACTTATTTTTATTTGTTCCAAATTTATCTCCTTCATGTATCAAAAAGTAGATGCCCGGGGCACCTGTGTGGCTCAGTGGTTGAGCATCTGTCTTGCACTCAGGGCAAGTGATCCCGGTGTTCTGATATGGAGTCCCACATCAGCTTCCCTGTGGGGAGCCTGCTTCTCCCTGGGCCTCTCTTTGTGTCTGTCATGAATACATAAATAAAATCTAAAAAAAAAAAAAGTAGATGCCATAGTTTTACTATATAATCATCTAGAGATAAATCTGTAATCCTCTTTCACGACCGTCTTAGTCTTTAATCATATTCCATCTCATTCACTATTTTCTTAGGCTGAAATTTACTAATCTTTTACCCTGTTCTTCATATGGCAATTCCTTTACTGCTTTGATCATGTAAGTTACCCCTTCCCAGATCTTCTCCATCTCAATTGTTATCTTTCTTGAAATGTTGTAACCAGAGTGCAGAAATTTCATTTTACAGAACTAACAAATTCTAATTGTAATATTCTTGGTGATATGTGTTCTGTCTCTTTTACTCATTTGACATTTATATTCAGGGACCTCTATGATGACATCCAGGCCCACTATCTTTTAAGTATAATTTAGACTGTCTATATAGTTAAACCCTTTGCCCTCTAATTTTTGTGATCACACATGAAACTTTGTAAGTTATTTCTAAAACTGATTCCATCAATTTGGCAGTGTACTATCCACAAGAATTTATCACCTTACACCAGATATTTTTTTGTACTCCCCCCCGCCAGTACTAGAAAAAAAAAAAAAAAAAAAAGCTTAAAAAAACAAAACAAAACAAAAAACTGGATCCCCAAGCATCCATTCCTAGAAGGTCCTCACTATTCATACTCCTAAGACTAAAAAGCAACGAGTCTTACTCTTTGAATTCCTCTCTGTAAGTCATTTCCTTACTGGATAATAGTAATCCCCACAACACATATAAATTACTTTTCTCTCCCACAACTTTTGTAAAGGAATGCTAAGTAATTTTGAGTAAGTATTCAAAAAGGAATACCTCCATTCATTGTCTCCCCATATTTACTATGTGGCACCTTCTTCCACTAAGTTAGACTTAGCACTATTATCCTATTATTAAAGAATGTATGAACTTGCTTGGTAAAAAAAATAAAGAATATTAACTTATAGCTCCGAGGATCTCCTCTCCAGTAGAATAGATATCTATGATGATAAAATACATATTTTGATCTATCATTTTACTATTTAGTAACTGTTTTATAACTTAACAATTGTAGTAAATGTCATAGCCCACAAATTTTATCTGTATTGATTGATTAGGTTTGAATGTTTGAGCATTATTTACTTCAAAATAAAATTTAAGACACAACCAGGCATTATTTATTACCCAGTGCTATGCAACAAGAAATATGGAACATTACCAATTAAGTATTCTTGCCAAAAAGATCAAACTTGAATATGATTAGGCTTCTAGATCTACCTGCCAATGAAAAGAAAAAATAGATACAGAGGAATATGACTGCAGTGATGCAGTCAATAAAATCCAGAAAGTAGGAAATTTTGGTACATATTTAAATTATTTTTCTAGGTATATACATTCCTACATTTAGACATGGACTTTTTTTTTTTTTGGACTTCTCTTTTTAAAGGATCATAATAGGGGATCCCTGGGTGGCGCAGCGGTTTGGCGCCTGCCTTTGGCCCAGGGCGCGATCCTGGAGACCCGGGATCGAATCCCACATCGGGCTCCCGGTGCATGGAGCCTGCTTCTCCCTCTGCCTGTGTCTCTGCCACTCTCTCTTTCTCTCTCTGTGACTATCATAAATAAATAAAAATTAAAAAATAAAAAATAAAAAAATAAAGGATCATAATATTAGTGTTTGTGACCAGCTTTTTTCCCCCAGTTGATTTGATTTGATTTGATTTGAGTATTCTAGGGGCACCTGGGTGGCACAGTGGTTGAGTGTCTGCTTTTGGCTCAGGTTGTGATCCTGGAGTCCTGGGATCGAGTCCCACATCAGGCTCCCTGAAGGGAGCCTGCTTCCCCTTCTGCCTATGTCTCTGCCTCTCTCCGTGTATCTCTCATGAATAAGTAAACAAAATATTTTTTTTTTAATTTTTATTTATTTATGATAGTCACAGAGAGAGAGAGAGGCGCAGAGACACAGGCAGAGGGAGAAGCAGGCTCCATGCACCGGGAGCCCGATGTGGGACTCGATCCCGGACTCCAGGATCACACCCTGGGCCAAAGGCAGGCGCCAAACCGCTGCGCCACCCAGGGATCCCAAAATATTTTTTTAAAAAGAGTATTCTACTAAGACACTTTCAGAATCCCTATACAGATAAACTGATACTCAGTTTATCCCTAATGTGGCATGCTCTGTGGACATTTTTTTTTTTCCTCTTCTCTCGGATGCGTGTTTCATTAGAGCCTTATTTACCTACCAGACAGTCATATTCTTTTCAGCCCTAGAGAACTTAGTAAGAGAGGAATATTGGATTCAGCAGAGCAAGTAATATTCTGAATGGCATGCCGCATTTATGTGAGATATTTATTCAAGCCACAGCTTTGGCCCTTGGTTCAGATAAGGGACTAAAATGAAGCAAAGAATGGAAAAATCAGATGAGTGAAGAGAGATAATGAAATCTGGGGTTTATTCAGATTTTTTTTCCTTTAGGACGACCCTAGGATCGTGGGGAGGAGAACATACATAAAATAAGGGAAGAAGGCTAGTAATATTAGGTACCTAAACATGTGTTGTTTGATATCCTAAGAAATACATCATAACCAAGCTCATTTTTATTTATAAAATAAATATATCTCAATATCTAAATAAGGGTGTGTTTTTTTTATTCCAAGAAAGGAAATGAAACAAACTATTTTATTTTTTTAAAGGTTTTATTTATTTATTCAGAAGAGACACACAAAGAGAGGCAGAGACATAGGCAGAGGGAGAAGCAGGCTCCATGCAGGGAGCCCCGTGGGGACTCGATCCTGGGACTCCAGGATCACATCCTAGGCCGAGGCAGGCTCAACTGCTGAGCCACCCAGGTGTCCCGAAACAAACTTTTTAAATAACTTATTTGCAGCTAAATAACACAGTAAAACCCCATAACGGTGACTACTTTGTTTTATTTTTACCTGTCTAAAGAATTAGATTTATTTAAATGAAACGAAAATGTAGTTTAAGGCAGCAGCTTATTCTTTTTCTTACTTAAATATTTTATTTAAATTCAATTTGTCAATATATAGAATAGTGACTATTTTGGAACAAGTTCTCATCTGTTAAATCTAATGTAGGGATCCCTGGGTGGCGCAGTGGTTTGGCGCCTGCCTTTGGCCCAGGGCGCGATCCTGGAGACCCGGGATCGAATCCCACATCAGGCTCCCAGTGTATGGAGCCTGCTTTTCCCTCTGCCTGTGTCTCTGCCTCTCTCTCTCTCTCTGTGACTATCATAAATAAAAAATAAATAAATAAATAAATAAATCTAATGTAATAGCCACTGTTTACTGAGTGGTTACTATGGTGCCACACAATGTGCTAAATAAGCATTTAACCTATATTACGTCATTTAAATCTAGTTAAATATATGAAGTTAGAATTATTAGATCCATTTCACATATGTGAAAATGAAGATTTAGAGGGTCACCTGGCTGGCTCAGTTGGAAGGTTGTGCAGCTTTTGATCTCAGGGTCATGAGTTAGAACCCCATGTTGGGTGTAGAGATTACTTAAATAAACAAAACTTAAAAAAAAATTAAGATTCAGAGAGCTTAACAAACTGTCCAAAGATATGATTCTAGTCTGTGGCAAAGCTGATATTTGAAACAAGTGCAATTACAAAGCCTATGATGCTTATTATTAAGCTATAATGCTTCCAAAGCCTGTATTATATAGTGATTAAAAACAATATATGTCAATTAGGTACGTAAAGTCACATGGTCTGTCTCATACTATTAACAGAATTCTAAGTAGAAGTCAATGGGTGGTGGGATGGGTTAAATAGGTGATGGGGATTAAGGAGTGCACTTGTCATGAGGAGTACTGAGTGATGTATGGAATTGTTGGATAAAATTAAAACTTAAATTCAGAGCAGAGGTGCCTATTTATAAAAATAATTCTGGGGTGCCTGGGTGGCTCAGTCAGTTAAGCGTCTGTCTTCAGCTCAGGTCATGATCCCAGGATCCTGGGATGGAGCCCCACGTCAGACTCCTTGCTCACAGGGAGTCTGCTTCTTCCTTTGCCTCTACAGGCTGTGCTCTCACAGGGAGTCTGCTTCTCCCTCTGCCTCTACGGGCTGTGCTCACCTTTTCTCTGTGCATCAAATAAGTAAATAAAATCTTTAAAAAAATAATAATTCTACTGAATTTTCTCATCCCTAGCACAAGATCACTAAGAGTCACACTTCTTCCTCAAATTGAGCTGAGCCTTCCTGTACTTACACTTTCTGCCTTTTCAAGTTGATAAATGGATAACACAGTCTGAGATCATGGATAAACAGTATGATACAGTGGAAAAAAAACTAAAGCTGGAATCAGAAGACCTGAGTTCTCAGCTCTAGTGTTGCTTCCAACATTTCCTAGTCAAGGTGTCCAGGACAATTGACTTTTTTCTCACTTGATCTAACTAAATAACAAGACAAAAGCTATAAAATCCATTCTGTTTTCTGCAAAGGATGGTTGTAATGATCCAATGAGATGTGACATGAGATACCTTGTAAACTATAAAACACAAATGGTATTCACTCATTTAAGAGAACCAGAACAACAACAACAAAAAAAGAGAAAAAAACAGAAGAAGCAGTCTCCCAAATGAAGCTCTTATTCTTTTTCACCCCAAGACATACACACAGGGTAGCAAACAACCATTTGGAGGTAAATGTCATGTCTAATACAGAGAAGTGAAGAAATGATGGAGAATTCAGAACAGAAAAGGAAGGAAGAATGGCATACTATGGGACACATATTTCTGGGCCACCCATAATCTCACATCATTAATCAAAAAACCACTTTAATAAAAAACATCCACTTAACACAATTGGAGTTATGCATTAAATAATGAGCTCTAATAGTTTTTTCTTATATGATGTTAGCAATTTCTCCTGCACTTTAATCAACACACTAAAATCTTGTAAGAGAAAAGATAATTTGGTTAATACCTTATTCCAGCCGCTGGCATGAACTGTGGTCTCCAGAGTACATTCCCGATATGCCTGATATGTCACTGGCCTGTAGAGATTTTTTTTTAAGAGTCTGGGTCACAAAGAAGGAAAATTCTAAATTTCCAGATGAATAAAAATACAGTAACTATTCTGTGTTGAACTTTTTTGCTAAAGTACCAAAGAATATTCAGTATATTGATTTGTATGAGATGTGGCTTTTAACATTTGGTATGCATTTACTTCAAGCACTCCCTATAGGCTGAGAGGCATGCTATCAGCTTGGGAAAGCAGTTAATAACATAACAATAATGAAAATAATGTTTTTAAAATAAACTTAAAGTATTTGAAACTTATCCAATAGGATTTCCATGTTGCAGATAAACACACACTTGGGTTATTAAAAAAGATTAAATAGTTAACAAAAATGATCTCTTTATTAAAAGCACAATTTTAACTTTCTTAAAAGGCAAAAAATTTAAAACATTTAAAACTTAAAGAAATATGTCACTGAAAGACCTCTTAAACTGAGGATCTAAGGAGTTGGGCTAAAATAAGGCCAGTAAACGGAGCTCTATGTTTAACTTGGAGTCTTATGACATAAAATCCTGGAGGGCAAAGATAAGCTTTTCTGATTAATTCCAACTAAGTTCTAGTCACACCCAAAACTAAAAAACCACTGAGTGATGACAACAACACTCACTAATTTATTGAAGGATTTTGGGTACTATGTATAAGACTTGGTTTCATGTCTTAACAACAAATACTTAGTGCTAAGTAGCATATGAAAGCATCAATAGCCTGAATATCAGATTTAATAAAACTTACCCCTCACTTTTGTGGGCAAACTATTAACATATATGTAAAAAAGGGGAGGAGTCTTGCTTTTATAGGAATTTAAAATCCATTCCAAAGCCATTTTCTGCTTTGACTTGTGTCTGTGATCTCTTCAGCCTATGAATATTTATTTAATATGGAGGATAGCTACCACTTATTGGTGGCCTACTGTTCAGTTTTATATTTTTATATATTTATACTTTATATCACATACTATCATTTTACACATTAGGAAATTGAAGCTCAGAAAAGCTAAGAGTTTGGGACGCCTAGGTGGCTCAGTGGTTGAGTGCCTGCCTTTGGCCCAGGGCATGATCCTGGAGTCCCGGGATCGAGTTCCACATCGGGCTCCCTGCACGGAGCCTGCTTCTCTCTCTGCCTATGTCTCTGCCTCTCTCTCTGTGTCTCTCATGAATAAATAGAAAAAAGAAAAGAAAAGCTAAGAAGCTATCCCAAATCAACATAGCTGGCAACCAGCAATGCAGGAATTCATAACCAACTAGATCTGGGTCCACAGACCACACTACTCCTGTTTTATTTTATTTTTTTTACTACTCCTATTTTAAATTAGGATTCTGTAACATATCACAATAATGTCTTGATGCCACATGCGGCTAGTGATCATCTGAAATGTGGCTAGTGATATGCTGAAAGCAGACATACACACTAGATTTCTAAGACTTAGTAAGGAAAAAAGAATGCAAAATAGCTCATTAATATTTTCATACTGAGGACCTGTTAAAACTATAATATTCTGAATATATTGGGCCGAATAAAACATATTAAAAAATCTTAATTTTTAATGTGGTTGTTAGAAGATTTTAAATTGCATATACGTGACTTGTATTTCATCTATTGTGTAGTGGTAGTCTACATACTTCAGGAACCAGTTCTGATGACACACATTATCCTTCTTTTACATAAGTCAATGTAAAATCAATACCACAGTGATGCAGAAAGGAGGTAAGGTATGTAGGATGACCTTTTTTTATAAGATGTTATATACTAACTTCCTGATATTACATTACCATTAAAGTAAGCTTAGAATTTTTAGAAGTCATGGGCTCAATAGGAGGAGGTAGTCATAAAACTTGAATTTCAGATACTACACAGTCTACCTATCCATATCCTCCCTCATGTTTACTTGTGTCTATCAGTCCCTTCACTTCCTCTCCTGAAATGTGTGATGCTGCTGTGGGTCACAGTAGTCCTTACTGGTAGTTTGTCTATCAGGCTAAAGTACTTTAGCATCTTTCAGAATGAAACATGATTTGAATCATTATATGTACACACATACATGCACATAAAAGATCCAGCAGACTAACACATTCAAAGGAAATCTAATACACAGAAAATCTAATACACAGATAGATCAGCCCTATCTAATGAGCTACCTGAACATAGCAAAGAAGAAAAAGGGGCAGGGGGAACTTCTTCACACTGCTAGTGCTTGGCTATGAAGAGTTCAGGATTATTTTCCCACTTAAACAAAACTGTTGGAAGGAGTAGGTGGTATTTTCCACCTTACAAACTATTCCTATCAACCTGTATAATACTTCTAGTTCACCATCAGTTACTTATTTCTAAGGTATTAGTGACAGAGCTTATTAACAACATTCAAAAGTAGATTACTGTGAAAAAAATTTATTCATAGAGAAGCCTGACTGTGATATACAACCAGAGGTACCAGTTTAAAAAATAATTTTGTCAGGAGTGCCTGGCTGGCTTATTAGTCAGTGGAATGCAGGACTCTTGATCTCAGGGTTATAAGTTCAAGCTCTGCGCTGGGTATAGAAATTACTTAAAAATTAAACCTTTAAATAAATAAATAAAAATTTTAAAAAAGAAATAATTATCTCAGCATTGAGGGTCTGGGAGGAAAAAAACCACCAAGTAGTCACCCGACTATAGATTTTTAAATATAATTTACTTTTCAGTGAAAAGATATCAACTTTTCCTATAAATTACTAAAAGGATGCCCAAAAAACACCTAATAACCTAAATGAATCTGTTCTTCAGAGAGCTTATAATATCCCAGTAAAGTTAAAATTAATAGATGGGGAAATTCAGATATCAAATGAAATGGTTTGCTTAAAACCACAAATAGTTTGTACCAAAATTGGAAACAGAATATTTGGTTTCTACTTCTCAGTTATTTTACTTCCAGTCCCAATAGCTCTTACAAGTTTTTTTCTTTTGGCAAAACAGTAGGTTTCTTCAAATCTTAATGGAACATCATTAAACATATATATATGAAAATATAGCTCTTCTGATGTAAGAAGCATGGCACCCACTCATCCTGTCCCTCACCATCTCGGGTCCCCTATGCTTCACAGAACACTAAAAACCATTGCTGTACATCCAAATTTCCTTTTTAAGTTTTATTTTTAGCCACTCACAATCTCTTCAGATTCATTTAAACTGTCCTATGTATACAGTTAAGAAAGTCCAAATACGATTTTCATTTCAGTATCCTATACATAATTTGGATTTTTATATTTGCTAATGTCACCAGGACACATAGAAACAAACCAAATTCTCCTTAAACTCAAACTTCTTCCCTCTAACAAATGGTTACATATGATATGAAAGTAAGGAATTACCTGTACCTACACCAGTAATTTGGCATCTGACCCTTTATAGTGAAGAAAACAGTCTTCATCCTGTTTTAGATGTCATTCTTCATTAAAACAAATTTTTTTCTAATTCATACCAATTCCTTAATGATTCTAAGTAAAGATTTAGAGGAAAAAAATTTTTAAGATTTACATTAAATGACTTGGTTCTATTTTAATGTGCTTTCACTTTGAGCTTCTTGCCTTTAGCTTGAACAGTCAAAACCACAGTTAGTAGAGAAGGTCCCACTATACGAATGTGGCAGCAATTCCAGACAGATGTGCGATCACAAAGTTTAGCAACATGTGAGATACCTAAAATACTGACATGATGTTAATTGCACATTGCAATGCATAAAACCATAACCATTATATTTATGTTGGCCCCTAGAGAGAATGATAGTAAAAAGTGGTCAGAACAAGTGAAATAGCTCCTATTTACATTTACAAAGCAGTGAAAACAGCTGCTGAAACCAAAGAGTTCAACAAGTAAACACAAATGATCAAATCCATGTCGGAACTGTTAAATCACCACTTTGATGTAAAAGCTGTCACTCAAAATACAAACAAAAAGCAAAGAAAGAAAAAGTAAAGTGAGAAGTGACATCGTTCACCTAAAACAAAGCCTTAATCAACCCAGTGCTGCAAGAGAAATCCAGAGACTACTTTAGAGAATCATGCTCCCACTCAGCAATGGTAGTAACTCACTGGCTGAGGAGCATTTGCAATGCCTTTTGCAGAGGCTCTTTCAGTTCCTGTGATACTTTTTCTCCAAGATGAGCCAAGCAGTCTTCCACTGAGCTTTCTGGGTTGGCAGGGCTGAACACAGGAGAAGTATGACGGTCAAAGCCTGTGCTGGTGAAAGCTGAAGATAGGGTAAAAGAAAAACCTATTTTAATAAATAATATCAAGAATTGTGCTACAGGGACACTTGGCTGCCTCAGTTGGAAGAACATGGGATCTTGATCTCAGGGTCATGATTTCAAATCCCACACTGTGGAGTATAGAGATTACCGGGAAAAAAAACTTAAAATTTTTGGGGAAAAAAGTTGTGCTATTAAAACTCAGGGGATTGGGGTGCCTGAGTGGCTCAGCGGTTGAGCAGCTGCCCTTGATTCAGGGCATGATCCCAGTCTGGGGGTCAAATCCCACATCGGGCTCCCTGTGGGAAGCCTGCTTCTCCCTCAGCCTATATCTCTGTCTCTCTCTGTGTCTCTCATGAATATATAAAATATTTAGGAAAAAAAAGGTATTTAAAAATAACTCAGGGAATTAAGACATCTACTATTATAACCAACACTTATAAGCCACTTAAAAAGGTAGACAATCATTATGAGATATTAATCTTTCCTGGAACACAATGCTTAATAGGTCCTAGTTTAGAGATTTTTTTTTTTTTAAAGAAAGATTTTTATGGAAAACCTTAGTTTTAGGAGAACGAAAAGACAAAACTGACATGCTAAAATATACAAGCCAAGGGACGCCTGGGTCGCTCAGTCGATTAAGTATCCAACTCTTTTTTTTTTTTTTCTAAGAATCCAACTCTTGATTTTGGCTTAGGTTATGATCTCAGGGTCATGGGATAGAGCCTGTGGGTGTCAGGCTCCATGATCAATGTGGAATCTCTGTCTCCCTCTGCCCCTCCCCCGACTTACATGTGCTCTTGCTCTTGTTCTCTCTCTCACACAAATAAACTAAATCTTTGGACGCCTGGGTGGTAAGTGATTGAGGATATATGCCTTTGGCTCAGGGCGTGATCCTTGGTCCAGGGATCAAGCCCCACATCGGGCTCCACACAAGGAGCCTGCTTCTCCCTCCGCCTATATCTCTGCCTCTCTCTGTGTGTCTCTCATGAATAAATAAATCTTAAAAAAATAAAATAAAATACAAAATAAATTAAATCTTTAAAAAAAAATACACAGGGACACGTGGGTAGTTCAGCTGGTTGGGTGTCTGCCTTCAGTTCAGGTCATGATCCCAGGGTCCTGGGATCAAGCCCTGCAAGGGCTCCCTGCTCAGTGAGGAGTCTACTTCTCCCTCCTCCTCTGCCCCTCCTCCCCACTTGTGCCCACTGCTGTCTCTCCCTCAAAAATATTTTTTAAAAAATACACAAGCAAGGGCTCAGTGGTTGAAGAACTACCTTCCGCTCAGGTCGTGATCCAGGGGTCCAGGGATCAAGTCCCACATTGGGCTTCCCACAGGGAGCCTGCTTCTCCCTCAGCCTGTGTCTCTGTTTCTCTGTGTCTCTCATTAATAAATAAAATCTTAAAAAAAAAAAGAAATAAAAAATAATAAAAAAATAAAATACACAAGCCAATTTAGTATGTTACTACATACCAATTTCATGCAAGAATGATATATGGAAAGCAACTCTTGGCTCTATTATCCCACTCTTAGTATTTTTTTTAAATTTTTATTTTATTTTATTTATGATAGTCACACAGAGAGAGACAGAGAGAGAGGCAGAGACATAGGCAGAGGGAGAAGCAGGCTCCATGCCCCGGGAGCCCGATGTGGGATTCGATCCCGGGTCTCCAGGATCGCGCCCTGGGCCAAAGGCAGGCGCCAAACCGCTGTACCACCCAGGGATCCCAGTATTTTTTTTTTAAGATTTCATTTTTACCTTTATAGATATGGCACTTCTTCAACCAGATTCTAATCAGCTTATTCCATCTGACAGGATGAGTCAATTACTTTCATTCCCTTTTTTAAAAAGCTTTTTATTAAGTTCCCCTCACCCCCCCTTGTGCTCTCTCTCAAATAAAATCTTAAAAAAAAAGTAAAAGTTTTTAATTTTAATTCCAATATAGGTAACATAGTATTACATTAATTTTAGGTATACAACACATGATTCAACAATTCCGTAATTCAATCACTTTTTATCTTTTTTTTAAAAGATTTTATTTATTTGAGAGAGAGAGCAAGCAGGTACATGAGCAAGTGGAGGGACAAAGGAAGAGGGAGAAACAGACTCCTTGCTCAGCGGGGAGCCTGATGTGGGACTCAATCCCAGGACCCCAGGATCATGACCTGAGCTGAAGGCAGATGCTTAACGGAGCCACCCAAGCACCCCTCTTTCCCTTTTTAAAATGAACTTTCAGGGACACCTGGGTGGCTCAGCGGTTGAGCGTCTGCCTTTGGCCCAGGGCGCGATCCTAGAGTCCTGGGATCGAGTCCCACATTGGGCTCCCTGCATGGAGCCTGCTTCTCTCCCTCTGCCTGTGCCTCTGCTTCTCTCTCTGTGTTTCTCATGAATAAATAAGTAAAATATTTTTTAAAAAAATGAACTTTCAAACAATATTCCTGTACATGGATAAAATTTAAAACTATGAAGGTGATACAAGTATACAAGTTGTCTATGAAAGAGGCAACTACAGCTTCTCTCCTCAGCTCAAACTACAGATTTTCATCTGCTTCCTTACTCCATGTTATAGTGCCATACTCTAACTGGGAGAAAAACAGGCAGAGTCATCATTGTTCCAAGGTACAAGTGAGATGTAGGGCACAGAATCCTAGTAAAGCAAGCAGCTAGCACCCACCCAAGAGTTACTAATAACCTCCATAATGTATTCACTGCATTAATCTAAAGTTTGCACCTAGAAGGCTACAAATTTTACTAAAGTGTGTATTTCTTTATAAAGTGTTTTCCTCCAAGAAAGATGCAAATGGCTACAAAGTTCACAATAATTTTGTGAGCAAACTTGAGAGCATCCATTTTAATAATCAGTCTAAGATAATACGGGGGTTTAATAAGTGATTGCATGTGATGCTTTGTTGCTTTTTTTTTTTTTCATTTCTGCCTTCTGCTCATTTTACTATGTATAAGTGCTGTTATCAAAAGTGGACAAAGGTTGGGGTGCCTGAGTGGCTCAGTCAGTTTAGTGTCTGCCTTTAGCTCAGGTCATGATCCTGAGGTTCAGAGACTGAGTCCCCCATTGGGCTCCTTGCTCAGGGAGGAGTCTGCTTCTCCTTCTCCCTCTGCCTCTGCTTGTACTTTCTCTCTCTCAATCTCTCTCAGAGAAATAAATAAAACCTTAAAAAAAGAAAAAAATATTATCAGCATTATACATAACAGTCAAAAAGTAGAAACAACCTGAATGTCCATCAACTTTGTTTATCCATTTGAATGGATAAACAAAATATGGTATATTCACACTGGAGTATTCTTCCACTGTAAAATGGAATCAAGTACTGACACATGCTACCACATGGATGATCCTTGAAAACACCATGCTGAGTGAAATAAGCCAACCAGCAAAGACCACACAGTGTATGATTCCACTTACATACATATCCATAAAGGCAAACATAGAGACAGAAAGTTAGATTAGTGGCTGCCATGAACAGGGATGAGGACAAGGGTGATAAGAGCAGAAATGGAAAGTGACTGCTAACATGTACAGCATCTCTTCTTGGGATGTTAAAAATGTTCTAAATGTCGATTGTGGTAATGATTACACAATTCTGTGAATATACCAAAAACCACTCAACTGTATACTTTATTTTTTTATAGATTTTTGTTTTTATTTATTCATGAAAGACACACAGAGAGAGGCAGAGACACAGGCAGAGGGAGAAGCAGCTCCATGCAGGGAGCCCGATGTGGGACTCAATCCCAGGACTCCAGGATAACACCCTGAGCCAACGGCAGACGCTCAACCACTGAGCCACCCAGGTGTCCCTCAACTGTACACTTTAAATGGGTAAATGTGTGAAATACATCTTGATATAAAGCTGTACAAAAAAATCATTGGGCAAGATATTCAATGTAATTAATTATGGAAAGCAAAATAAGGAAAACCCAAATGCTCCCCGCAATTATAAGGGAATGATTGAATAAATATTCATTCAATATATGGAATTTCATGAAGTTAATAGAATAACTGTTTTTTTAAGTACTTATTTTATTATTGTTTTTTTAAGTAAGCTCTACACCCAACATGGGGCTTCAACTCACGACCCTGAGATCAAGAGTCAAATGCTCTACCAACTGAGTCAGCCGGGCACAGAGAATGAAAACTGTGTTTAAGGTTTATGATGTAATATTAAGTATAAAAGACATGTCTACAAAGTTACTTGTGTATTACTCTTACAGCTATCCATAGCATACATACATGCAAAAATGGAAGCACTTAGTCACAGTTCCCCTTTAATGTGAATATTAATTTTTAAAAATACCAATATAAATTAAACAACATGAAATGGAAACTACCTTAACATGACTGCTTAGTCTATTAAGTCCAGGAAAAGACCATCAGGTATAGTTTGGAAACATTTATAAACCTATCTTTCAGGAAAGAGAAAGGATACCTTGTGGTTGCACCCTTATAATACTATACCAATAAAGCTGTATAATGTTGAAAAGCTCTACTGTAAATACCAAACCAACAATAAACCACATCAAACTCTGAGTCTACTAATTAACCAGAAAAATAAGAATAAACAGACCTTCAGAAATTTCTTTGTCCAGGGATTCTAGCTCTTCTTCAATTTCGGTTTTAACTTTTAATAAAACTTCTTGATCCAGGGGATGTGAAGCTATGAGGGAGAGAGAAGCCATTAGAATATGGGTAGCATTTTACCTATCTAAGTCAGAAAATGCAAATCAAAACTCATTACCAAGTCTACTGGGCTCGGAGATGTTTAAAGATGAGGAAGCTGAGGTTGGGTAGATTAGACCACCACGAGAGAGGAGCTATGAACTCAACTCAGGTCAGTCTGAATATAAAATCATTAATCCAGGGGCACCTGGCTGGCTCAGTAGGTTAACTGTCTGTCTTCAGCTCAGGTCATGGAATCAAGATCCCAGGGTCCTGGGATCGAGCCTCCAGTCCAGCTCCCTGTTCAGCAGGGAGCCTATTTCTCCCTCTCTCTGTCCCTCTGCTTGTGCTTTCTCTGACTCTCAAATAAATAAATAAAATCTTTAAAAAACAAATCATTAATCCAGTCCTCCTCATTTTCTGTTTGGGAAACTAGGAAGGAAATATCTGAAACGTTTTTGGTGTAATAATAGTAAAAGAACCCATGGGGACGCCTGGTTGGCTCAGTGGTTTGAGCATCTAGGCTTTGGCTCAGGTCGTGATTTCAAAGTTCTGGGATCGAGTTCCATATTGAGCCCCCAGCAGGAAGCCTCCTTCTCTTCTCTCTGCCTGTGTCTCTGCCCCTCTCTACATCTCTCATAAACAAATAGAAAATCTTAAAAAAAAAGAACCATGAGAAGTTGTCTCAGTGATAAATGTCTTCGAAAATTGATATTCAAGGGCCCTTATCTTCACAACTTCATGTAAACTGCAGCTCAAGAGGAGGCCTGTTCCTCAAAAGATATATTTTCTAAATTAAGAGAACTATAAGAGCTGGCCACAAGCTATTATCATGTAGTAAGGTCTTGGCCTGTAGCATAGAACAGAGAACAAAGGGGAAGAACTCTGAAGGAGAAAATGAGACAAGATGCTTTAAAATCTACTAATTTTTCCTGCCACCGATATTTGGAGCAGAACCTCAACATTTCATCTAAAACACTGAATCCAAATAGGACACCCCAATACCTCTCACATTCAGAATATTTCCAGTGCTGTTTCAATTATTTATTATCACTGTTTTGTACCATTGACAAGTTTTTCTTTATTTTTTTAAAGATTTTATTTATTTATTCATGAGAGACACACACACAGAGAGAGAGAGAGAGAGAGAGAGAGAGAGGCAGAGACACACAGAGGGAGGAAGCTGGCTCCACGCAGGGAGCCCGATGTAGGACTCGATCCCAGGACTCCAAGATCACACCATGGGCAAAGGCAGATGCTCAACCACTGAGCCACCCAGGGATCCCTCATTGACAAGTTTTAGAAAGAAATGGATCTGCCATTTATGTTTTCATTTTTCACAAGCCAATAAATGCTTGTAAAATGCTGAATTAAAAGATGGCCTTATTAATTTAGACCAAAAAACTTGATTTTTTTTAAGGATTTTATTTTTAAATAATCTACATCCAACGCGGGGCTCAAATTCACAACCCCAAGATAGAGTCCCTGTTCTACTGACTGAGCCAGCCATGCTCCCCTAAACCAAGAAAGTTGATCCCTCTGGCTTTAAAATAGCTTTGAAAAACAAAAGTTGAACGTTCCAACATTTCACAGATTTTCTGATTAGTTTTCAAATTTAAAGTTGATAATAAATAAATAAATAAATAAATAAATAAATAAATAAATAAATAAAGTTGATAAAAATAATTTTCCTTTAGGTAATATAAAACACTTTCCTTCTGAGCTGAGACTAACCAAAATAAATAAAGCTTAAAATAATTTTTTTGTAAAAAAAATAAAGTTCCTTAGTATTTCTAGTTGAAGTATAATACAAAGGATCTCCTCAATGTCATTATTAATATATTTCCTTAATGACATTTCACTAATCATTTCTGCCTATTTCAATACCTTAGATGAAATTATGTACATAAAAACTTTAAAACATTACATAAACACAATCTCTTATGCAAAATTTGAAGACAATGTATCCTAGGAATAAGGTGATCTTCATAAATTTTCCTAAGCATAAAATCTTTTTTTTTTTAAAGATTATATTTATTTATTCACTAGAGACACAGAGAAAAAGAGGCAGAGATGCAGGCAGAGGGAGAAGTGGGCTCCATGCAGGGAGCCCAATGCAAGACTCAATCCCTGGACGAGGGATCACGCCCTGAGCCAAAGGCAGACGCTCAACCGTTAAGCCACCCAGGTGTCCCAAAAGTCTATCTTTAAAAGATAGGCTCCCCCCTAATTTTTTAAATTGTGGTAAAATACATGTAATATAAATTTTCCATCTTAACTATTTTTAAGTGTGCACTTCAGCTGTACTACTTACATTCATAATGCTGTGCTACCATCATCGCCATCCATTTCTAGAACTTTCTTACGTCCTTTTTTAAGGATTTAATTAATTAATTAATTTGAGAGAGAGAATGAGCACAGGGGGTGGGACACAGGGAGAGGGAGAGAATCCTCAGGCAGACTCCCCACTAAACATGGAGCCTGGGATCCCTGGGTGGTGCAGCAGTTTGGCGCCTGCCTTTGGCCCAGGGCCTGATCCAGGAGACCCTGGATCGATTCCCACATCGGGCTCCTGGTGCATGGAGCCTGCTTCTCCCTCTGCCTGTGTCTCTGCCTCTCTCTCTCTCTCTCTATCATAAATAAAAAAAATAAAATAAAATAAACATGGAGCCTGACATAGGGCTCAATCCTAGGACCCTAAGATCATGACTTCAACCAAAATCAAGAGTCAGGTGCTTGCCAACTGAGCCACTCAGGCATTCCAAGAACTTTCTACATCTTGAAGAACTGAAACTCTAAACCCATTAAACAAGAACTCCCCATTTCTTCCTTCCCCTCCACCCCCCGACCTAGCTCCTGGCAAACTCTATTCTATCTTCTTTCTCTCCAATTTGACTACTCTATGTACATTTTTTAAAAAGATTTTATATATTCATGAGAGATGCAGAGAGAGAGGCAGAGACACAGGCAGAGGGAGAAGCAGGCTCCCCGAGGGGAGCCTGATGCAGAACTTGATCCCAGGATGCCAGGGATCACACCCTCAGCCAAAGGCAGATGCTCAACCACTGAGCCACCCAGGCACCCCTATTCTATGTACTTTATGTAAGTGGAATCATACAGTACTTGTCTTTGGAGACTGGCTTATTTTGCTTAGAGACAGACTTTTAATAAATCTATTAAAAGTATTGTTAGGGGGCAGCCCGGGTGGCTCAGCGGTTTAGCGCCACCTTCAGCCCAGGGCACGGTCTTCGAGTCCTGGGATAGAGTCCGATGTTGGGCTCCCTGCATGGAGCCTGCTTCTCCCTCTGCCTGTGTCTCTGCCTCTCTCTTTCTCTCTCTGTGTCTCTCATGAATAAATAAAGTCTTTAAAAAAATAAATAAATAGGGATCCCTGGGTGGCGCAGCAGTTTAGCACCTGCCTTTGGCCCAGGGCGCAATCCTGGAGACCCGGGATGGAATCCCACGTCAGGCTCCCGGTGCATGGAGCCTGCTTCTCCCTCTGCCTATGTCTCTGCCTCTCTCTGTGTGTGTGTGTGTGTGTGACTATCATAAATAAATAAAATTAAAAAAAAAATAAATAAAAGTAGTGTTAGATAATGAGAATTGATTTTCCTTTTATATTTTTTAAGATTTTGCTTATTTTAGAGAAAGAGCACGAGATAGGGGAGGAGCAGAGAGGGGACAAGCAGATTGAGCTGAACACAGAGCCTGACAAAGGGCTCGATCCAATGACCCTGAGATCATGATCTGATCCAAAATCAAGAGCCAAACTCTCAACCAACTGCGCCACGCAAATGCCCCTAATAGGTTTTCCTTTTAGAAGTAATTTGTAAACTTTTAGATGGCTCTACAACAACATTGAGTAATGTAACTACACTAGGTAAAGTGACCCACAGCACATATTGTGTGACATTATTAAAACAAGGCAAACACAGACTGGGGAAATTAACTTAAGGTCAATCTTACTTCTTTCAATGAAATTATCTCTCTCCTTCTGGTTTCCTGGAAGGCGGCTCAATAAAGTGGAAGATAAGCTTTGGCATCAAGATTCCAGCTCATCACTACATGTGGCCTTAGGAAAATAACCTTCTTAAGCTTCTCTCCTTATGTAAAGTGGGAAAATAATACCTACCTCAAAGAGATGTTGTCAAGGCTAATGAGATAAGTCCCATTACATTGAAAATGCTCAATAGGGAAGCCCAGGTGTCTCAGCGGGTTTAGCACCGCCTTCAGCCCAGGGCCTGATCCTGGAGACCCAGGATCGAGTCCCATGTCAGGCTCCCTGCATGGAGCCTACTTCTCCTTCTGCCTGTGTCTCTGTCTCTCTCTCTCTCTCTGTCTTTCATGAATGGATAAATAAAATCTTTTTAAAAATAAATAAACAGGGATCCTTGGGTGGCGCAGCGGTTTGGCGCCTGCCTTTGGCCCAGGGCGCGATCCTGAAGACCCGGGATCGAATCCCACGTCGGGCTCCGGGTGCATGGAGCCTGCTTCTCCCTCTGCCTGTGTCTCTGCCTCTCTCTCTCTCTCTGTGACTATCATAAGTAAATAAAAAAAAAAAAAAATTTAGGGCAGCCCTGGTGGCGCAGCGGTTTAGCGCCGCCTGCAGCCCAGGGTGTGATCCTGGAGGCCTGGGATAGAGTCCCACGTCGGGCTCCTTGCATGGAGCCTGCTTCTCCCTCTGCCTGTGTCTCTGCCTATCTCTCTCTCTCTGTGTGTTTCTCATGAATAAATAAATCTTTAAAAAAAATAATAATAAAAATAAAAATATAAATAAAGAAATAAAGAAATAAATAAAATAATCTCTTTCACCCAAAAACGTAAGAATTTTGACCAATCACTGAATTACACTGAATGAAAGTGTTTTTAAGAGAAACCCTTCTTGGGCACCTGGGTGGCTCAGTGGTTGAGCATCTGCCTTTGGCTCAGGATGCAATACCGGGGTCCTGGGATCAAGTTCCAAATCAGGCTCCCTGCAGAGAGACCACTTCTCCTTCTGCCTATGTCTCTGCCTCTCTCTGGGTCTTTCATGAGTAAATAAATAAAATCTTAAAAAAAAAAAGCGGGAGAGGGGGGAAGCGAGACGCCTGGGTGGTTCATCAGTTGGGCTCATCGGTTGGGCTCATCGGTCTTTGGCTCCGGGCATGATCCTGGGATCCAGGATCGAGTCCTACATCGGGCTCCTTGCAGGGAGCCTGCTTCTCCCTCTGCCTAGGTCTCTACCTCTCTTTCTCTCTGTGCCTCTCATGAATAAATAAAATCTTTAAAAAACATTTAAAATTTTAAATAAATAAATAAATAAATAAATAAATGGGAGGAAGCCCTTCTTTTACCTGCTGATAGTCCTTCAATCACACTTCCAAGACAACTCAGAGTAGGGTAAAAAGAGTAGGCTGAAAGTTTTGGTCAGCATTTTGAGTTCCATAAAAACATTTCAAACTTGGGGATTCCTGGGTGGCTCAGCGGTTTAGCACCTGCCTTTGGCCCAGGGTGTGATCCTGGAGTCCCAGGATCCAGTCCCACATCAGGCTCCCTGCATGGAGCCTGCTTCTCCCTCTGCCTGTGTCTCTGCCTCTCTCTTTCTGTGTGTCCCTCATGAACGAATAAATAAATAAAAATCTTTAAAAAAAAAAATTTCAAACTTAACATCTGCTGGTTTGTTTTTGACTTGCCCTTAATCAAAAATACAGGGCACATAAAAAATAAAATACGGGCACTTAAACATTTGAGACTCTTAATTAGAATACAATCTGTTGAATCTTTTTTTAAAAATATTTTATTTATTTATTCATGAGAGACACACAGAGAGAAGCAGAGACATAGGCAGAGGGAGAAGCAGGCTCCATGTGGGAAGCCTGATGTGGAACTCAATTCCAGGACCCAGGGATCATGCCCTGAGTCAAAGGCAGATGCTCAACCACTGAGCCACCCAGGCATCCCAAATCTTTTTTTTTTTTTTTAAGGTTTTATTTATTGATTCATGAGGGAGAGAAAGAGAGAGAGGCGGAGGGAGAAGCAGGCTCTATGCAGGGAACCCGACGTGGGACTTGATCCCGGTCTGCAGGATCACGCCCTGGGCTGAAGGCGGCGTTAAACCGCTGAGGCACCCAGGGCTCCCCATCAAATCTTTTCTCTTATAATGATTTATTTATTTACTTACTTACTTAGTTGAGGGGGAGGAGCGAAGGGAAAGGGAGAATCTCAAGCGACTCCCTGCTGAGCATAGAGCCCCACACAAGGCTCACTCGATCTCACAACCCTGAGATCATGACCTGAACTGAAATCAAGAGTCAGCTGCTTAATCAACTTAGCCACCCAGGTGCCCTGAATTTGTTTTTTAGTCTGACGTGAGAGGTAATTCCTCCATTTCTCTGCATTCTAGATTTTATCCTCAGAAGCAAGCTGGATCATCAGAGAAGTACGTACATGTAATGTAGGTCCACATACAATGTTAACTAATTGTTTTAACTGGGCTGCATTTTGGTGTCATTTCTTTAGCTTTAATCCAGAATCATATTAAGAGACAATGTTTTGAAAGCTATTTATGGTGACGGAATTGTGATAGAGAATATTATAAAAGAGGAATGTTAAGAATAAGACCTCAACTATTGGGATCTCTGGGTGGCGCAGCGGTTTGGCGCCCGCCTTTGGCCCAGGGCGCGATCCTGGAGACCCGGGATCGAATCCCACGTCGGGCTCCCTGCATGGAGCCTGCTTCTCCCTCTGCCTGTGTCTCTGCCTCTCTCTCTCTCTCTCTCTCTCTCTGTGACTATCATAAATAAATAAAAATTAAAAAAAAAAAAAAGACCTCAACTATTATCCTCCATGCTTATTTTTGAGAGTTTTAGTCAATGCCTGAATCAATTTTAGATTTGGGAAGATTACAAAAAAAAAAAAAAAAGATTTGGGAAGATCTGTAAAAAAAAGGCCATCCAGTTCCTCATTATATGAAGAACATGGGAATTAGAGAAGTTGAAATGACTTGCCCAGGCTCAAATAAATCCTATAAAAACAAAATTAGAAAGTAGATCTTCTCAGGGAATCTGGCTGGCTCAATCCATTGACTCTTGATCTTATGAGTTGTGAGTTTGAGCCCCACACTGAGTGTAGAGATTACTTAAAAATCTTTAAGAAATTAGATCTTCTGGACACCTGGGTGTAGAGATTACTTAAAAATCTTTAAGAAATTAGATCTTCTTGACACCTGGGTGGCTCAGTGGTTGAGCATCTGCCTTTGGCTCAGGGTGTGATTCCTGGAGTCCTGGGATTGAGTCCCGCATCAGGCTTCCTGCAGGTAGCCTGCTTCTCCCTCTGCCTGTGTCTCTGCCTCTCTCTGTCTCTCAGGAATAAATAAATAAAATCTTAAAAAAAAAATTAGATCTTCTGAAAAGTAAAATTATTACTGAATTCTAAAACATGGTAATCTTTTATATACAGTGAAAAATAAGGAATACATGAATGTTTTATCTGCCATTTGTCTCTTTTTGGAAAAATCTACATACCTAAAACTATACACACCTACATACCCAATCACACCACCACCAATACTACCACCATGCCACAAAGTAAACAAAAATAATGTCTTGGTTACCATATGCCTTACCCGCCAGATTAAAGAAAAGCAGCTGATTAAAGGAGTGTCTATTCTCATGAGACTAATGTGATGCTGATTACACACGACAAGTTGTCATACTTGATAATAAGCCATGTGGAAAACCTAAACCAGAAAAAGTCTACTGCTGTCAGGACACAAAAGGCTATTTATTTAGCTAACCAATGACCTAGACAGATTCAGTGATTTTCATTTAATCAATGCCCCCACCCCAGACTTTCAAAAGCAAAAAGCTACGCAGTAGCACCACGCAGCATAAATCCCCCACTATAAACCCAGAGAAAAATATTTCAAAGATAAACAGACTTTAGCACACCAAATCCCATCCACTTCAGTGTCAAATCAAGAGTCAAGTGAGTCAGCAATCATCATATTCCAGCCCTGAAATACACACAGGGCTTTCAAAGTGAGTATCAGATCAACAAATTTAGAATAGTTCTATGGGCAGAGCAAAATACTTCCTACATCTATGGGTCTCCAAACTGAATGCACATTAAAATTACTGAGCAAATATATTAAAAATACAGATTCCCAAGCCCCATCATGAAGCATTTAGTTTAATAGGTCTAGAGTATGGCTCCATGATTTTATTTTGGAGGGATTTTTTTTAAGATTAAAAAAATCATTTTTAAGTAATCTCTATACCCAAACATGGGGCAGGACCGTACAAAGATCAAGTCGCATTCTCTACTGACTGACCTTGCCAGGTGCGCCCATGATCTTTTTTAAATAGCATTCAGGCGGGGATCCCTGGGTGGCGCAGTGGTTTAGTGCCTGCCTTTGGCCCAGGGCACGATCCTGGAGACCCGGGATCGAATCCCACGTCGGGCTCTCGGTGCATGGAGCCTGCTTCTCTCTCTGCCTGTGTCTCTGCCCCCCTCTCTCTCTCTCTCTGTGGCTATCATAAATAAATAAACTTATCTAAAATCTTTAAAAAAAAAAATAGCATTCAGGCAATTAGTCTTGACAAATACTGCTCTAGAAAACCCAAATAATTATAATCAAATTAAAAACATCTACCAAACATAAAAACAATATGGTTCCATTATTTACTCAATAGCAAAAACAAGTACCCCAAATGATACCATAGTAGGCAGATGTTTAAAGGTAAAAAAAAAAGAGCCTTTTGCCTCATTGCATCTGAGACAGCAAAGCAAGATGGGTCACCAGCAGCTCTACTGGAGCCATCCCAGGAAATTCGGCCAGGGTTCTCCTTCTTGCCATATCTGCTCAAACCTGCGAGGTCTGATCTGGAAATCCGGCCTCAATATGTGCCCCAGTATTTCCAACAGTACACAAAGGATAGAGGCTTCACTAAGCTGGATTAAGTGAACTTCCTTGAATAGGTCATCTAAGAGACCTACTTTAACTACAGAAATCTAACATCTGTACCTCATGCTAACTCATTGTTCATAAAAATACTTCAACTATGAATGTTTAAAAAACAAAAGTACAAAACAGCCAATCACAATGGTAGTTTTCAGGTTCCAGTGTTCCCACTCCCCAACATATCCTGCATAATGGAAGACAGATTTGAGACAGGACAGATTCGAAGGAGAAGAATGCAGGGAAATTTCATCATGCACCCACTCAAAATCTGGTTTCAGGATCAAATATCCATTCCTGATAGAAAAGCTGAGAAAGAATGAAACAGTACATATCTCTAGAAATAATGAACCCTGAATCAAAATCTGGGATGGGGTTATGAGAATCTGTCTTAAAAACTTGATTTGAGATGGCAATATCCTCCAAACTGGGTCTACAGATTCAATGCAACCCCTATCAAAATTCCAACTGTAGGGTACCTGGCTGGCTCAGGCCATGGTCTTGATCTTAGGATCTTAAGTTCAAACCCCACTAAGGGTGAAGAGATTACTTAAAAGAATTATCTTTAGGGCAGCCCCGGTGGCGCAGCGGTTTAGCGCCGCCTGCAGCCCGGGGTGTGACCCTAGAGACCCGGAATCGAGTCCCACATCGGTCTCGCTGCATGGAGCCTGCTTCTCCCTCTGCTTGTGTTTCTGCCTCTCTCTCTCTCTCTGTCTCTCTCTCTGTCTCTCTCTGTGTCTCTATGAATAAATAAATAAAATCTTAAAAAAAAAAAAAGGGGGGGGGATCCCTGGGTGGCGCAGCAGTTTGGCGCCTGCCTTTGGCCCAGGGCGCGATCCTGGAGACCCCAGATCGAGTCCCACGTCGGGCTCCCGGTGCATGGAGCCTGCTTCTCCCTCTGCCTGTGTCTCTGCCTCTCTCTCTCTCTGTGTGACTATCATAAATAAACAAACAAAAAAAAAAAAATTAAAAGAAAAAAAAGTAACTGAAATACAGCCACACTCACTCATTCATGTATTATGTATGGTTACTTTGTGCTACACTGACAGAAACGGGTTACAACAGAGTGTGTACAGTATCGTCACAGCTCCATCATCGCAGCTCCACTGTTGCGTAGCGCTGTGTACCACAGTGACACAATTACAACCACAGGGCAATGCCACCCATATTGCCATACCACAATTTTCATTTACCCAACATGTCAAGTCAAGAAAAAAAAAGGTGGACTTTGTTCTTTTACGGCAAAATGGAATATACATTAGTTATCAAGTTAGATGGCAAAGTATTGTACTTACTAAGCAATGACATTAGAGCTCTGCTAGAAGCACATAATATCCAGATATTACCAGACTCATCAGAGTATTCCCAAGTCACAGGAAAGCAAGTCAGAAAAAATAGAAAATTTAAAATGGAACTTTTCATCATAGAATTACTTCATAAAAAAAAAAATGAAAATGAGGCTGCAACCAAAGTAAGTTTCTATGTGGTTCAGCTGTTAGTCAAGCAAGGAAAGTCATTTACTGATGTCAAGTTAATTAAACTCTGTTCAGCTAAAGCAGCTAAAGATATGTGTCATAAAAAATAAGTTTAAGATTATTAGTCCTTTGGAAAAAAAAAAAAAGATTATTAGTCTTTTGGAAAGAACACCTGCTCAATGAGTTGAGGACAATGGGAACAACATCAATAGTCCATTGAACTACAAGGCAAACAATTCTGAGTGGTTTTCTTCGGCTCTTTATAAACTGACAGTTGTCTAAACAGCTCAGCTGCTGTTTATTCAAGAGTCCATATCAAGTTTGAAGTGACTAAATAATTGGCATGCCTAACACAATAATTATGGGTGAGAATATTTTTTTAAAAAATGGGATAACAGGGATCCCTGGGTGGTGCAACAGTTTGGCGCCTGCCTTTGGCCCGGGGCGCGGTCCTGGAGACCCGGGATCGAATCTCACATCGGGCTCCCGGTGCATGGAGCCTGCTTCTCCCTCTGCCTTTGTCTCTGCCTCTCTCTCTCTCTCTGTGTGACTATCATAAATAAATAAAAATAAAAATAAAAATAAAAAAGAGCAAAAGTAGACACACTCAACCGCTGAGCCACCCAGGCATTCCTAAATGAATAATTAAAAAAAAAAAAAAGGTAAAATAGTTGCTGAGTTTGGTTATAAATTATAAATTAAATAACTGGTATCACATTTTCTTTTAGTAGTCTTTAAAAGTTATATTGATGTAATTTTATTAAAATAGTAACCTCCTTTGGGGTACTTAAAATATGACTTAATATTTAAAGACAAAACACACCAGGAGGTGCCTGGTGGTTCAATTGGTTAAGTGTCCAACTCTCAATTTCCGCTCAGGTCATGATCTCAGGATCCCATCTTGGAGCTTGCTCAAGATTCTCTTTCCCTCTTCTTCTGCCCCTGCCCTCCCAACCCACACCGTGCGCATGTGCTGTCTCTCAAAAAAACCCAAAAAACCAGAACACAGCAGGTAGTCACATTTAAGTATTTATTTTTTTTTAATTCTTTTTTTTTTTTAATTTTTATTTATTTATGATAGTCACAGAGAGAGAGAGAGGCAGAGACATAGGCAGAGGGAGAAGCAGGCTCCACGCACCGGGAGCCTGACGTGGGATTCGATCCGGGGTCTCCAGGATCGTGCCCTGGGCCAAAGGCAGGCGCCAAACCGCTGCGCCACCCGGGGATCCCAGTATTTATTTTTTTAATTAAAAAAAAAATTGGGGGGGTGGACCTGAGTTTCTCAGTCGATTAAGCATCAGCCTTTGGCTTAGGTCCTGAGCCCAGGGTCCTAGGATGAAGCCCTGCAACAAGCTTTCTGCTCAGCAAGGAGTCTGCTTCTCTGTCTCCATCTCTTTCCCTCTGCTCTCTCTCTCTTAAATAAAGAAATCTTTTTAAAAAATAGGGAAAAAAGAAAAAAATTTTTTTTAGATTTAATATATTTATTTGACAGAGAGAGCACAAGCAGGCAGAGTGGCAGGCAGATGGAGGAGAAGCAGGCTCCCCAAGGAGCAGGGAGCCCAATGTGGGGCTCAATCCCAAGACTCTGGGATCATGACCTGAGCTGAAGGCAGATGCTTAACCGACTGAGCCATCCAAGTGCCCCACATTTAAGTATTTAAATTAGGAATATGAAGACATCTTTTGTCATCCCTACTGTTAGAATGGCTACTAGATTCCATCATTTCTGAATTCTTAACTCTACCCTTTTTTGAACTAGAATGGAAGCAAATAGATTAGAACTAACTCCATAGCTGCAGTAGAAATCAATTGATAAGAATATTTATCATGGGAGACACCTACATGGCTCAGCTGGTTAAGTGTCTGCCTTCAGCTCGGGTCATGATCCCCAGATCCTGGGACTGAGCCCCACATAGGGCTCCCTGCTCAGCAGAGGAGTCTGCTTCTCCCTCTTCCTATGCTCCCACTGTGTTCCCTCTCTCGCTCACTTTCTCTCTCAAATAAATAAAATCTTTTTAAAAATTTATGATGCTATTACATCTTAACAAATAAGATAAATTTAGACTCCAGTAACTGTTTTAACCTTCATTTGGTAAACTATTTACAGAAAAATATATACAACTTCACAATACAAAAAATTATGCTAAAAACTCTTAAGTCTATCAGATACAGGGTGTCTACATGGCTCAGTCAGTTAAGGTTGGACTCTTGATTTTGGCCCATGTCATGATCTCAGGGTCATGGGATCAAGCCTCCTTTATCATGCAGAGTCTACTTAAGATTCTCTCAGTCTCCCTCTGCCCACCCCCCACCAACTCATGCACATGTGTACGCATATGCACACTCTCTAATAAATCTAGAAATTAAAATATTTTTTAAAAGTCTATCTGATAAATACATTGCTCAAATTTAATATCCTTGAGAAAAGTCAATTCAAGAAACTTAACTTTTAAAATAATTATGTAATTCTAATCTATGTTTTGTTAAGTATAAAATTTTGTTTTAAAGATTTTAGGGGATCTTGGGTGGCGCAGCGGTTTGGCACCTGCCTTTGGTCCAGGGCGCGATCCTGGAGACCCGGGATCGAATCCCATGTCGGGCTCCCTGCATGGAGCCTGCTTCTCCCTATGCCTGTGTCTCTGCCTCTCTCTCTCTCTCTCTCTGTGTGTGACTATCATGAATAAATAAATAAAATCTTTTAAAAAAAAATAAAGATTTTATTTGAGAGAGAGACAAAAAGAGAGCATGCACGTGGGTGCACAAGCGGGTAGGAGGTGCAAAGGGAGACAGACTCCTGAGGAGCAGGGAGCCAGATGCAGGACTCAATCCCAGGACCCAGAGATCATGACCTGAGCCAAAGACAGACACTCAACCACTGAGCCACCCAGGTGTCTCCCCAAGTATGAAATTTCTAAAGAAGGATAAAATTCTGTTTATTTACATGTACTTAGTACATTTTTACATGTACCAACAGCAATCATTTAAATCACCACACTCTTAAAAAGCATTATGCGTCTTTTCTGGGAATGGATTAGGGGGTGGGAATGGAAGGGATGAGGGGTTATTCTTTGATTTGACCTTATGAACCACAAAGTATTTAGATATATGTATTTTTATACGTGAAGTAATTATTACCACTTAATACAACCACCATAAGCCAAAGACAATACCTTGGAGTAAGGAAAGATTCTCTTGTAGCTTCCCCTGAGAGAGGAGTCCCAAGTAGCTGAGAACCACATATTTTGTTTCATAGTGAAATCCTAGAGGCACAGTAGTAGAGGACGCCATTGAGTTGGCTGGCAGAGCTCCAGAAGGTCTACTTACAGATGTGCAAACCTAAAAAACATAAAGGTATCTTTTCAGTTTAAAGTTTGTTACATGGGCAGCCCGGGTGGCTCAGTGGTTTAGCACCGCCTTCAGCCCAGGGCCTGATCCCGGAGACCTGGGATCGAGTCCCACGTCAGGTTCCCTGTATAGATCCTGCTTCTCCCTCTGCCTGTTGTCTCTGCCTTTCTCTCTGTGTCTCTCATAAATGAAATAAACATATTTCAGACTTTTCTTCCCAATAATCTTTAAAAATTGTAACTTTAGTTTACTTACAAGTGAGAATTTATCAATTCAGATTTCAGATCAAAAGCAAATTTCCCCTTCTATATCTCCCTAGTTTCTGTTTTCACGTATGTGGCAAAAACACTAGCTATGTCTGTACCTCTCCTTCCACCCCAATATATGTTCTCTTATTTCTTTTATTGTTTTAAAGATTTCATTTATTTATTCATGAAAAAGAGAGGCAGAGGAAGAGGGAGAGGGAGAGGCAGGCTCCCCGTGGAGCAGGGAGCCTAATGCAGGGCTTAATCTCAGGACTCTGGAATCATGTTCTGAGCTGAAGGCAGATGCTTAACCAACTGAGCCACCCTGGTGTCCCCTCTTATTTCTTTTAAATAAAGCTTCCCAAGGGCACCTGACTGGCTCAGTTGGTAGAGCATGTGACTTGATCTCAGAGTTGTGAGTTCAAGCCCCATATTGAGTGTGGAAATTACTTTAAAAATCTTTAAAAAAATAAAAAAACAAAGCCTCCTAAATTCTAGCTAGATCCACAGCTACACAACTGCAGACCACATTTCCCAGTTCCCTAGGAGCTTACTGTGCCATACAATTAGCCTGAATCAGGGGAATACAAACAGAAGTTATGTGTGCAATCTGTGGGTCTCTCCTTAGAGACTCTCTCCTTCTTCCTATGGTTTGGAATGTGAATGTGGCAGAAAATCAGTTCTGACATGCAAACAAGGACACAATGTTAGGGGATGGTAAAGGAACAAGAGAGAAGGAACTGGGTTCCTGAATGACCACGTGCAGCAGAGTGGCCCTGCCAGGCTGGGCCAACCACTCGGGAATGCTATTGAAGGTGCCTCATTCTTTTTTTTTAAAGATTTTATTTATTTATTCATGAGAGAGAGAGGCAGAAACACAGGCAGAAACACAGGCAGAGGGAGAAGCAGGTGCCCTGCAGGGAGCCCGATGTGGGACTCGATCCCAGGACCCCGGGGATCATGCCCTGGGCTGAAGACAGGCGCTTAACCGCTGAGCCACCCAGGGATCCCAAGGCACTTCATTCTGAAATCTCTTCATAACGCACCCTAACTTGTACCCTAATTAATACAACTACAGCTTCTACCTTTTCACATGTACTTAGTAGCTATTTTACCTACCAAGTACCTAAATAGTTGTTTCAAACGTATTGTTTGCAAATAACTATTTTCTACTTAAACAATACTGCTTTAAGATCTCAAGAAATATCCAGTAAAAGAAAAAGAGGTTCAGATAACTAATAACATGAAAAAGAGGCAATGTTGGCAAAATTTAAGACCTATAAGCAAATTAAGAGAAATGTCTAAGAGTGATAAACAATGAAAAAATACATGCAGAATATAAAATACACAAAAGAAAATAGTGGCTGTATATAAACAGATAAAAAGAAACAACAAAAATATGCTTCAAATGGTTAAATACTGTCCTTAAAAAATGTATTTATGGGGACACCTGGGTGGCTCAGTGGTTGGGTGCCTGCCTTTGGTTCAGGGAGTGATCCCAGAGTTCCAGGATCAAGTCCCACATCGGGTTTCCTGCCTGGAGCCTGCTTCTCCCTCTGCCCATGTCTCTGTCTCCCTCTCTCTGTGTCTCTCAAGAATAAATAAATTTTTAAAAATGTACTTATGGTTGCGATTATCAGTATTTATTTAGGCTATCAAAAGGAATCCTAGGCGCAGCCTGGGTGGCTCAGCGGTTTGGCACCTTTGGCCCAGGGCGTGAGCCTGGAAACCCGGGATCGAGTCCCTCGTCAGGCTCCCTGCATGGAGCCTGCTTCTCCCTCTGCCTCTCTGTCTCTGTCTCTCTCTCTCTCTGTGTGTCTCTCATGAATAAATAAAAATCTTAAAAAAAAAAAAAAAAAAAAGGAATCCTAGCTCAACATTTAGAAGTCCCTATTGCTTCCTATCTTCAGGGAGGCTACCAAATTATTAAAAACAGTAGACCTCAGACTGCCCTGTTCAACTTTAAAAGTTTACTAACTTCAGAAAGTATTTCAAAATTATTAAAACATACTCCAAAGAAAGGGGAAAAGTGTCACAGCTTACATCACAGGAATGAAAGCCACACTCACTGTAATTACAGGATGTTTTATTCTGAAAAGCTCAAATATTTGATACTTTTACACTGTTACCATCTAATAGTGAGAAGACAATTTTAAATTTACAGATATGAAAAGGGATACCCACAGAGGTAAAATAAGTTTTCTGAGGCCTGTCAGGTACTAGCTAGTTGCAGTGCTGTAATGAATCTTCCCTTTTTGTTTTGTTTTTAAAATTTTTTTTTGCCTGCCTGCTTGCCGTTTGAACCCAATTTCCTATGTAGGGAGCATCCAACATTGTGTCTGTCTTGATAGGAAACAAATCTCCAGCCCCCACTACAAAAGCTAAAATGAGCTATACTTTTTCTTTCCCATTGTTTTGTTTTGTGGCATGTAGGGTTTGGGATCTAGGTTCAGCCAAGGCAGAGACTCCTACTAGGATCTAGAATATGGAAGGACATTTAAACTAAAGATAATTCATGGAGAAGGCTGTGGTACTAGGTCAGCAGAGGCAGCAGGCATATCGGATAGCAGTGTTCTAACTCTTCTATTCCTTGGCCTGATCCTGGCCAACTCAGCAGCTGAGTCTCCCTTGGCTCCTGCCTGTTTCCCAAACCTAATTTTCCAGCTTTCCCATCCATTCTGTGAGCTACCCAATGCCCTTTTCCTGAGTTATTTTCCTGCTTAAATAAGCTAGAATGACTTTGTGTTATTGGCAACCAAGACCTAATTGGAACAAGGGCCACATTGGAACCTAATTTTCTTCAGACTTGTGAGGCAGTTCCCCAACAACTGTAATGCACTACTTTTATGTGAAGATTATGAAATTTATAGTTTAGAAAAATCTTCACGTTCTGCAAAATCCTCATATGGACCTAGTAATTACATCTACTGAAACAGAAGACAATGCCTTCTGTTAACTGTGTGTTCATTCTACACACATTTCCTAAGATACAAGGTACTCTACAGACATTAGGCACAAAGACAGTAATTAAGATAAACCACCTGCCTTTCTGCAGTTTTTGACAAGTAAAGTAAAAATATGCAAATAAATCAAAATAAGGAAGTTCTGTAAGTCAGGATCCACGGAATAAGACAAGGCAACTCAAAAGAAGCAGGAAAGTCTCCCTGGAAAAGGGAAAAGATAGGGAAGGGCTTTATAAAGTAAAATCTGAGCCAATCTGGAATATGAGTTAGGTTTTCATTAACTGAAAACCAGTGTACCATCTCAGCGTAGGGGGATGGAGCAGGGATGAGTTTTAGATGTAAAGACCAGGAAAAAGCACAGAAGTGTTTTGAAACTGACTCGAACATTAAAACTAAGGAATTTGACACGGCTAAATCCTAAGATTTAAGGAGGAGGATGAGGCTCAGCAGGTGTAAACAGCAGTCAACATTTGGCATGCTTTGTATACTGTGAGATTCTAGGAAACTTAGGTTTTATCCTATAAGCAAGGAATTATTTTAACCATTTCATGAATGAACCCCCTAAAACTGTATGTAGGGATCCCTCGGTGGTGCAGCGGTTTGGCGCCTGCCTTTGGCCCAGGAGCGATCCTGGAGACCTGGGATGGAGTCCCGCGTCGGGCTCCCGGTACATGGAGCCTGCTTCTCCCTCTGCCTGTGTCTCTGCCTCTCTCTCATCTCTCTCTGTGTGACTATCATAAATTAAATAAATAAATAAATAAATAAATAAATAAATAAATAAATACATACATACATACATACATACATACATAAATAAAACTGTATGTAAATTCTGTGTGCATGAGCATTTTTTTCTGGAGAGAAAAATCACTCCATTTCTTTCATTAGATTCTCAAATTAGATCATGATGTAAAACAGGCTAAAAACTACTGTAGAACACTAGTAGGAACTATTGAAAGGCTTTAAGCAAAAGAAGCATTATCAACTGATTATATCCTAGAAAAATCATCCTAGAGGTAGTATAGAAGATTAAGAATAGAGAGTGGAGGGAAGGACACAAGTTAGGGGGAATATTGGAAAAATCTAAACAAGAGATATATGAAGGCATGAGTTAGAGCAAGAACACCAGAAAGAAGGGGATGAACAGGAAAATTAAGAACTTCAAAGATTTGTTAACTAACTCAGTAAGAGTTAACTCCAGGCAGCTGTTATGGAAAGTGGTGTTATTCCTATTTCTCAGAACAGATAATAAAGGAAGAATTGGTTTAGAAGAGGATAACAGGGGGATCCCTGGGTGGCGCAGCGGTTTGGCGCCTGCCTTTGGCCCGGGGCGCGATCCTGGAGACCCGGGATCGAATCCCACGTCGGGCTCCCGGCGCATGGAGCCTGCTTCTCCCTCTGCCTGTGTCTCTGCCTCTCTCTCTCTCTCTCTCTCTCTCGCTCTGTGTGACTATCATAAATAAATAAAAATTTAAAAAAAAAAAAAAAAAAGAAGAGGATAACAGGTTCACTTTGGGGCATACATAACTTAAAAATACCTACGAGTTGTCCAGAGTTGTCCAAGTGAAGATGTACAGCAAGTAGTTAGACATAAAAGGCCTTATACTAAGAGGTCTGGACTGGAGATACAGAATTGTGCTCTGCATAGATACAAGTCAATGAAATTATCTAAGGAGATTGAATGGAGAGTTAGTGACTTCCAATGGGTAGGAAGTGTCAAAAGTGAGAAAGGGTATTACAGTTTGAAAAACCCATATTCAATAGATAGTTTCACATTGGAAAAGGAAACATTACCTACTGTTTTCATTTAACAAAGTATAAACAATAAAGCTCAGTAAATCTTCAATCTTTTTTTTTCTTCAATCTTCTCTGTATCAATGACTCAGTGCAGGGATGGGAGAGAAGAATAAATGCACCCATCACTCCCTACCCCACCACCAGAATAGAAGACAGAATTTTTTATGTATCAAAAAGAGACATGGTTTTAAAAAATATGTGGAGAAATACTGGCTTCATCTGAAAAAGAAACACCATTAGAATTCAGGGCAGGGCAGCCCCGGTGGCTTAGTGGTTTAGCGCCCCCTTCAGCCTGGGGTGTGATCCTGGAGACCCCGGATCGAGTCCCACATAGGCTCCCTGCATGGAGACCAGGGATAGAGTCCCACGTCAGCCTCCCTGCTTCTCCCTCTGCCTGTGTCTCTGCCTCTTTCTCTCTCATGAATAAATAAAATCTTTTTTTAATAAATAAAATCTTAAAAAAAAATAATTCAGGGCAAACTAACATTTCTGGAGTGGTCAAAAGTTGAGAAGCTGGCAGAGGCAACCTTTAAGTCTGGAATGGAAGAGTCAGAAAGGAAGCAAGAAAACCAGGAAAAAGAATGTTCACAGAAGTCAGGGAGGCACTTCAATAATAAGGTAGTGAAGAAATGTATGAAATGTAGCCACCAAAAAAATTAAAGTCTCAGGATAATGATCCCTAACAGGGCAGTTCCATTTGTTGGGCAGGGACAATGTCAGAAGACAGGGAGTTGAAGACTGAATGTGAAGTGAAAAGGGATAGAAAGTAGTTTTAGTCTATTCTTTCAAAGAAAGAGCCTGGTTGGATGGAAAGAAAAGAACAAAAGTCAGAGAGAGAGAGAGGTAAGTTTGAGAGTTCATTTGTTCTGTTGTTATGCACAACAAAAGAGTCTTAAGCATGTTTACACTCAGGGGTAAGAAGCCAATGAGATATAAATACAGAAAGCAAGGAATAAATTATGAAGTGAAGTTCCAAAAGAGAGGGGAGAACAGAGCAAATCAGTAACAAAATTTCAACTTTACAAAGTCTCAGAATAAAGAATGAGCAGGAATGAAGAAGTACTCCCATTTTGAATGCTTTAAATAAAAAAATTGATGTTCTCAAATTTGTTATATTCAAATTCCTGTACTTATAAAAAAATTTGTATCTGAAGACAATTTTAGTCATTCTCTGACCCACGTACCATAGAAAAAGCATAATTCACTGAATTTCCAAATTTGGTTTTTAGCCTAGTGCTCTTCAAATTTTTTTACAAATCCCAATTGCCCAACCATAAATGCAATTTTAATCATGGATTTCATAATTTTCCATCCTCCACACTCACTTTACTACCTGCGGTAAAGTCCTCAGCTCTAACACATATAACAGTACACATGTTGATATCCATACATCCATATATTTGATGCAGGATTATATTCTATTCAATCATTTTATCATTTCTCAATGATTCACACTAATGGAGAAGATGGTAATACAAATTCCAATCATTTAAGTTCAGTATAGTTTTTTTTTTTTTTTTTAAAGATTTTCATTTATTTATTCATGAGAGACACAGAGAGAGAGAGGCAAAGACACAGGCAGAGGGAGAAGCAGGCTCCTTGCAGGGAGCCTGATGCAGGACTCGATCCCGAGACTCCAGGATCATGCCCTGAGCCGAAGACAGGTGCTAAACCACTGAGCTACCCAGGATTCCCAAGTTCAGTGTAGTTTTTAGGCTTTAAATGTGTATTGGACAATCTAAGTATAAATATATCAGACCGGGATCCCTGGGTGGCGCAGCGGTTTGGCGCCTGCCTTTGGCCCAGGGCGCGATCCTGGAGACCCCGGATCAAGTCCCACATTGGGCTCCCGGTGCATGGAGCCTGCTTCTCCCTCTGCCTGCGTCTCTGCCTCTCTCTCTCCTCTCTGTGCATTCTCATGAATAAATAAATAAAATCTTTAAAAAAAATAAAATAAAATAAATAAATATATCAGACCTAAATATGACAGACTTACAGTATTAAATATCTAACTTCTAATTTAGCTTTAGCTTCCAGTTAGCTATAGAGAAACAAAGCAGCTCATTCAGGCCTGTGGTTAGGTGGCAGGGTAGACAGACACCAGGAATGCTATTACGCACCTAGTGTGTTGGTATTATAGAACAAAGGGGGACACCTGGGTGGCTCAGCGCTTTAGCGCCTGCCTTTGGCCCAGGGCATGATCCTGGAGTCCTGGGATTGAGCCCGCACTGGGCTCCCTGCATGGAGCCTGCTTCTCCCTCTGCCTGTGTCTCTGCTCTCTGTGTGTCTCATGAATAAATAAATAAATAAAATCTTTAAAAAAAATTATAGAACAAAGGCATTGAGAATATGCAAAATATAAACTCCACTGCACTAGTACAGGGTCATGTACTCTAAGGGTTTTCTGAGAAGAGAGGGCATGCACTTCCTTTGCAACATTCTGTAGTGCAGTCAACAGACTTGCACAATGGGCTCTT
Source organism: Canis aureus (assembly GCF_053574225.1). Taxonomy (NCBI): domain Eukaryota; kingdom Metazoa; phylum Chordata; class Mammalia; order Carnivora; family Canidae; genus Canis; species Canis aureus. Next base: position 46,339,491 of record NC_135635.1, on the reverse strand, counting down.
GCGTTTTGAACAAATATAAATAAATTACATCTGCACAAGATCTCTATTTTGAAGCATTCTTCCACATGTTGTCATAGTAATCCTCTATGCTACAGGGAAAAGGTAAGTCTTAATTTTACTGATGGGAGAATCAAGAACAATTTATTTGCACAAAATCATACCGCTAGTTAACAGTGTAATCACTTGGTTAGGTACGTTGTCTTCAGTTCTGAACTCAAGGCATATTTACTGCATACCAGGCAATATGCTGGGTGAGAAGAATGCAGAGGTGAAAACACTAATAACAAGAGGAAGAAATGGTAGACAAAGTGTGTTTTTCAAAGGGACTACTGAAAGAAGCAAGTTTGTCAATTTTAAGAATGGGGCAAGGAGGGGCACCTGGGTGGCTCAGTCCCTTAAGCATCTGCTTTTGGCTGAGGTCATGATCCCAGGGTCCTGAAATTGAGCCTCAGGGAGCCTGCTTCTCCTTCTCCCCCTCCCTGCTGCTCCCCTACTGTACTCTCTGACAAATTAAAAAAAAAAAATTAAAAATCTTTAAAAAGAATGGGGCAAGGGAAAAAAGGAAAAAGACAGATCGGATGAAAGGTAAACATGATCACTCAGATCTCTCCTGGAAGCAGGTAAAATGCTCAGGTTCACACCACTACTGCCTCACCAACACAGAGTGCATTTCTCCTGTAGGACATCTCAAGCTTCTTTTTAAATTATAAGAACATAGTTAATTTACTCTAAATCTTGTTTAGTAGCAGACTCTTTTAGAATTCAAATTAGGTATAAGTGCTCTTGTATCCTGAAGTTTAAATATAGTTTTAAATATAAAAACTCCTGGGCATCCCAGCTGGCTCAGCGGTTTAGCGCCACCTTCAGCCCAGGGGTGATCCTGGAGACCCGGGATCAAGTCCCACTCTGGCTCCCTGCGTGGAGCCTGCTTCTCCCTCTGCCTGTGTCTCTGCCTCTCTCTCTCCGTGTCCCTCATGAATAAATAAATAAAATATTTAAAAACAAACAAACAAAACTACTGGAGTGCCTGGCTAGCTCTGTCAATGGAACATGCAACTCTTGATTTTGGTATTGTCATGAGTTCAAACCTGGTGTTGGGCATAGAGCTTACTTAAAACTAATAAAAATTTAGAAAATAAATATAAAAACTAACTTTTGCACAAATCTAACAAGCCACTGACTATATCCGTTGTTACCAGCTGTTTCCTTCTCTGCCTTACACCTTTAGTTTGCTCCTCTATTAAGTTACAAGCAGGTGCCGGCCAAATGGACAGCAGGAGGAAGCTTGGAGTAATTTAATCCTATGTTTATACATTCATTTGGTGGTGTCTCCAAAACCAGGCAGAAATAAAACATCCTTCAGCAACAAATGTAACATTCACAACTTACAATAAATACTTTGCTTTATTTATTTTTAACCAGATTTCTATCATGAATACATCTGAATACATCATGAATACCAATGCAAATTCCAGGATGCCCGCACTGATGGTACTACAGGAATTAAAGCCTATTTTATGAACTATAACCAGAAGGTAGGTAGCAACTATTAAACTCTACTTTAAATTCTTATGGAAAGCAAATCTGCAACATGAGTTTTTTTAGTTGTTTCCCAAACTCGTCTGATCATAATCACCTTGGATGCTTGTGGAAAATAGACATTTCCAGGACCCACTTCAGGCATACTATTTACAATACCATAGCTTTATTGTATTCCTTAACTCCATTGAGCCAAAACAGAAATACATTACAATTTAACATGTTTTAATTATTTCAAGAAGCTTTGTTCTTAGACCATTTCCATCCACTAAAATTATAATAAGACTCATATACTCCAGTAATAGAGTTGAACAGATCCATAATCCATTTACAAAAAGAAAAATAAAAAATCCACAGATAACTCAATCACAAATCAAAACTCTGGAATTTTATTTTATTTTTTAAAAGATTTTATTTATTTATTCATGACAGAAATAGAGAGAGAGAGAGAGAGAGGCAGAGACACAGGCAGAGGGAGAAGCAGGCTCCCTATCCCGGCTCTCCAGGACCACACCCGGGCAGAAGGCGGGGCCAAACCACTGGGCCACCGGGGCTGCCCAAAACTCTGGAATTTTAAACATTAACAAAGTTTTTGGGTTACAAGATCTCAACTCTCAAGACTCACTGGTGGTTTAGTAGAGAGTTTGTTTCAAGTTCCACAAATTAAGTACAGTAACTTTCATTTTTAAAGATTCATACTTTATTAGCCCCTATAGAATTCTAGGACTTTCTCTAAAATAAGAGAAGTAAAATTAAATAATCCTAATAAAAACTGTGAAATTTAAAAATCCACTTGACCAGGACACCTGGGTGGCTTAGCAGCTGAGTGTCTGCCTTTGGCTCCGGGCGTGATCACGGGGTCCTGGGATCGAGCCCCACATCAGGCTCCTTTCGTGAGGCCTGCTTCTCCCTCTGCCTGTGTCTCTGCCTCTCTATGTCTCGTGAATAAATAAAATCTTAAAAAAAAAAAAATTTCACCCCACCCAGCTGAGAAATGCAACTGGGCAAACGTGTCATTTTTAAAACTCAGCAGACACTAAATATTCTAGTGTAGACAGGCCCTTTCCTACTGAAACATGCTTAATTGAAATGCTCTAGTTCAATCTTGTTTTAAGAGCTGTCCCAAAATGTTTTCACTCAGCAGTTGGGATTCAAAGATAATGTACTTTATAGAGGAATGCTTCACTTTTCCCCTCTCCCCACAGGCACAGTCTTTCACAATAATTAGGCTTCCCATGTATATGTAGATAGCTTTATAAAAGGGAGGCATAAAATTCAATTGCTCTGTTCCACTCCCAGGTATATGCCAGAGACATGAAAACACATGTCTACATAAAACCTTGCACATGAATAGTTATAGCAGCATAATATTTAACAGCCAAATAGTGAAAATAACTGCCCATCAGCTGATGAATAAAGAAAATTCATACATCCATACTATGGCATATTGTGGCTATAAAAAGGACAGACAGATGCTACAACATGGATGAACCCTGATAACATCATGCTGAGTAAAAGAGGCCAGTCACAAAAGACCACATATTGCATAATTCTGTTTGTATGAAATATCCAGAATTGGTCAGTCCATAGACAGAAAGTAAATCCGTGGTTGCCTAAGTAGGGGAGGTGAAGGAGACTGGGAATAAAAAATGACTAATGGGTACGGGGTTTTGTTTGAGGTTGATGAAAAGTGCGGCAGTGGTTTTACATTCTGTGAATATACTAAAACCAGTCCAAAAAAAAAAAAAAAGAGCCATTAAATTGTGATATCGGTGAGTTGTAAGTTATGTCTCAAGGGGACGCCTGGGTGGCTCAATGGTTGAGCGCCTGTCTTTGGCCCAGGGCATGATCCTGGAGACCTGGGATCAAGTCCCACATCGGGCTCCCTGCATGGAGCCTGCTTCTCTCTCTGCCTGTGTCTGCCCCTCTCTCTGTGTGTGTCTCTCATGAATAAATAAATAAAATCTTAGGGAAAAAAAAAAAGTTATGTCTCAAGATGTTAAAAAAAAAACAGCTAGTCTGGTAACAGACCTCTCCCTTCAACGCTGTAATATATATTAAATAAGAATCTTGGTGATCATTTCTTTGGAATAAGATATGAATCAAAATGAAATTGAAAAATGATAAAAAGCAGGACAGCAAGATTGTTTAAAATTTGTTTTCTGGGATCCCTGGGTGGTGCAGCGGTTTAGCGCCTGCCTTTGGCCCAGGGCGCGATCCTGGAGACCCGGGATCGAATCCCACATCAGGCTCCCGGTGCATGGAGTCTGCTTCTCCCTCTGCCTATGTCTCTGCCTCTCTCTCTCTCACTGTGTGGCTATCATAAATAAAATAAAATTAAAATTAAAAAAAATTTGTTTTCTATGTCTAAATTATTTCATAAGAGAGCAGCCCAGGTGGCTCAGTGGTTTAGTGCGGCCTTCAGCCCAGGGCCTGATCCTAGAGACCTGGGCCTGATCCTAGAGGCCCGGGATGGAGTCCCACATGGGGCTCCTTGCATGGAGCCTGCTTCTCCCTCTGCCTGTGTCTCTGCCTCTCTCTCTCTCTCTCTCTCAGTCTCTCATGGATAAAGAAATAAAATAATTTTTAAAAAATAAAGAAATAAAATATTTCATAAGTAGATTTTTAAAACAATGATTATTGTTGCATATTACTTATCCTAAAAGTTTCGTGTATGAGATATTTAGTAGTGATTAATTGATGTGCTAGAGAGCAACATCTTTACAAAACTGGCTGGACTCAACTTTACATATCCTTCAACTCAATTCAATTCAACTAGTGAGGTACAAGCCTCCAAGAAAATGAATCACTTAAAAAAAAAAAAAAAAACAACAACTGAAAGTTGTACCTGACCAAAGAATTTTCAGACCCCTTACCGGCCTATTATCAAATGGAGAACATTTCATAACGGCTTAAACAGTTTCAATTGGCAGGTGCAAATGCGCACGGCACACTTACCCAACTATGTATATGAGGTATAAATAGTTTACTACCTACAAAAACATGTGCTTAATTTTCTGGGAGATAAAAAAAGAAGGTACTAGAAGGGTGTGGCAACTCATCCAAGGTCACAACAAGTCAGGGCAGAGATCAGCATTCTGGTTTACACAAACCTCCAGAGGAAATCTTACTGACAATTTCGCAAAAAGACTTCGTTTGTTTTGCTTTACCATAGTAAAGCAAAAAAGGGGAGGGGGGGAGGCGGTTACCGTCAGTTCGGTTTAAAACTTCCAAAAAGACAGCGAGATCGCTATTTTAAATAAACAAATCCTGGTGCGGGGAGCGGGTAAGACAAAGGTCCCAGTGCCGAGTGTGTGAACGACTGGCCAGATCCTTCCGATTTCCAACCCAAGTTAAGCCTCAATTCGAAAACTCTAGGAGTCTTCCTTCCTAGCTGGTTATGAGGGGAAAACTTGGAATCTCGCTGGAAGAGCAAGAGGATAAATGTCAAAGGAAGAAACGCCTTAGTGAGAGCCGTACTTCCCCCGGGAATAAGGAGGCGGATTTTTCTGAGAAACAGACCACGGTCCCGACGGGCGTCAGAGCGGCCGTGAGCAAGGGCTGGCACCTCCGCGCCGCTCCGGGAAGGCCCAGCGCGGACCCGCAGCGCCGACCGCCAGGCACTTAAGGGTCGCACGAAGCGCTCCCCTCCGCCCGCGGCGCGCGCTGCGCCCCAGCCCGGCCCTGCACACGGGCGCCGGCTCTCCACGTGAAGGTCTCGGCGGCGAAGAGCGGCCGGGCCGGGCCGGGCCGAGGCGAGGCCGGGCTCCCCCGCTCCGGCTCCCCCGCCTCCGGCAGCCCTGCTCGGCCGGCGTCCGCGGCGGGGCCGCACAGGTCCGGGCGCGAACAAGTGGACCCCGAAGCTCTGAGGCCCCGGGCACGGGAGCGCCGCCCCACACGCACACCCTCTCTCAGTCACAGGCTCACGGACACTCACTCACGCGTCGTCGGAACCACCCGGGAGGCGGTGGTTCGGCAACCTCTGGACACCTGCCTGCCCAGGGAAAACCGCCTGAAGAGCCGGACGAGGACCCGACTCTGCCTGCCCACAGCCTCACTCCCCTCACCTGGCCCTGGCCCCTTGCCCCAGAAGAGATGGAACGGGCGGCGGCGACGGCAGTCGTTTCCGACAGGGTCCCCCAGCGGCGGTAGCTGCTCCGACCCGCGGCCCTAATCTACCGCCGCCGCCATGTTGGAAGGTGAGGTCACCCCCGGCGCGCTTCCGTCACCGCCGGCGTCGGGGCGGGCCTGGAGCGTCCAAGAGAGGCGGCTCTGCTCCACTGAGCGGAAGCACGGGTCATAGAGGCCCGGAGGTCGCGTCGCGCAGACGTGACCCGGAAGAGCCGCCCTCCTAGCCGGCTCTTCCGGCGAGTGGCTCAAATCTATGGTTCGAGGGGGCGCGGGGGGCGACGGTCTTTGACGGCCGGAGGAAGGGCGGTGGGCTCTTGAGGAGGGGAGCCTTGGGGAGAGGAGCCGGCGGCCTCCGCGGAGAGGACCGCGGCTGCTCCCGCAGCGTGTTCGTGTGGATGTATGGAGCAAACAAGTGTTGAGGCTTACGTGTGTGCGAGCCAACGGCCTGGGGAGGTGTCAGCGTTCAAGAAAGCGGCTGAGTTCGCAGTCAGTTGTCGGGGAAGACGCTCCCTGAAATCTGGGGGAAATTTCTAGCAGTCGGGGGCGGTGGGGCCGGGAGGGCTCCGCGGGAGGGCCCTGCCTGAGCACGTGAGCCCCGGCACGAGCGCGGCGAGGGACGTCTGGCGGCGCCAGGTGCTCGCCCGGAGCAGGGTGCCTGGAGCGCGGCGCGCCTCGGGGTGCGCCTGACCCCGCCCCTCGGGGCGTCTGACGGCATCTCTCAGCCGTGCCTGAGGGGGACCCCGCGGCCTGAGGTACGGAGAGGACGCGGGATCATGCATCTGGTTGTCACATCTTCATTAGTCTTTTTTTTTTTAAAGATTTTATTTATTCATGAGAGACACAGGCAGAGGGAGAAGCAGGCTCCACGCAGGGAGCCCGACGCGGGACTCGATCCCGGGACTCCGGGATCACGCCCTGGGCCGAAGGCAGGCGCCAAACCGCTGCGCCACCCGGGGATCCCAGTCTTGTTTTTTAAATAACATTGACTTTTTCAAGCAAATTCACACAATGGAAATTATTCGGCAATAAAACAAAAAGGAATTGCTGGCATTGTGAAAAATTATCAAGGAAACCTCATTTAAAATAGAATCACTGGAAAATAAATAAAATAGAATCACTGGAGGTACCTGGCTGGCACAGTTGGAAGAGCATGCAGCTCTTGATCTCAGGGTCATGAGTTCCAGCCCTGGGTTGAGCCTAGAAATTACAAAAAAATATATGTTTTTAATAAAAAATAAGGGCAGCCCCAGTGGCGCAGCGGTTTGGCGCCGCCTTCAGCCCAGGGCCCGATCCTGGAGACCCAGGAGCCTGCTTCTCCCTCTGCCTGTGTCTCTGCCTCTCTCTTTCTCTCTCTCTCATTAATAAATAAATAAAATATTTTAAAAAAATAATGAATAAAACCGCCTTTAAGGATCACCTAGGTGGCTCAGTTGGTTAAGCGTCTTCTCTTGGCTCTGATCATGATCCTGGGCTTCTGGGATCCAGCCCTGCATGTGGCTCCCTGCTCAACCAGGAGCCTCCTTTTCCCTCTCCCTCGGCCTGCCTCTCCCCGTGCTTGTGCTGTCAAGTAAATGGAATCTTTAAAAAAGAAAAGCCAGAAGGGGGAGCTCTTATGCCCTATCAATCTGTCAATTGCGGATCCAATGATAAGACGTAGTGGAGGGTGGACAGGCCTGGCTGGCTTAGTCCTTAGAGCCTGCAACTCTATCTGGAGATTTTGAGGTCCATCCTCACACTGGGGATGGAGATGACAAAAATACAATTTCTAGGGCAGCCCCGGTGGCCCAGCGGTTTAGTGCCGCCTTCAACCAAGGTGTGATCCTGGAGACTCGGGATCGAGTCCCACGTCGGGCTCCCTGCATGGAGCCTGCTTCTCCCTCTGCCTGTGTCTCTGCCTCTCTGTGTGTGTCTGTCATGAATAAGACAGACACACACACACACACAGAGGGGCAGAGACATAGGCAGAAAGGAGAAGCAGGCTCCATGCAGGGAGCTGATGCACAACTGGCTCCTGGGACTCCAGGATCACACCCTGGGCCCAAGGCAGGCAGGTGCTAACTGCTGAGCCACCCAGGCATCCCTAAAAATAAATTAAAAATAAAATTTAAAGGGGTGTCTGAGTGGCTCAGTCGGTTAGACATCTGACTATTGATTTCAGCTCAGGTCTTGATCTCAGGGGCATGAGTTCAAGCCCCATGTTGGGCTCCACTCCAGATGTGGCACCTACTTAAAAAAAAAAAAAGGTGGGACGCTTGGGTGGTTCAGTGGTTGAGCGTTTGCCTTTGGCTCAGATCATGATGCCGGAGTCCTGGGATCAAGTCCCCCATCAGGCTCCCTACAGGGAGCCTGCTTCTCTCTCTGCCTTTGTCTCTGCTTCTCTCTGTGTCTCTCATGAATAAATAAATAAATAACTCTAAAATGATAAAAAGAGAGATTTAAAAACAAAATTTAAGAGGGCATCTACAGGGGTAACTGCATGTCTCAGTTGGTTAAGTGTCTGCCTTTGGCTCCAGTCATGATCTCAGGGTCCTGGAATGGAGCCCCACATAGGGGTTCCCTGTTCCACGGGGCACCTGCTTCTTCCTCTCCCTTGTCCTTCCCCCTGCTCTTGTGTTCTCTCTCAAAGAAACAAAATCTTTAAAAATAGTAATAATAAATAAAGGGGCACCTGCATGACCTAGTTGGTTAAAGCATCTGACTCTTGGTTTCGGCTGGGGTTATGGGATAGATCCTTGAGTCTGTTTCTGAGCTCAGTGCAGTCTCTGCTTGGAATTCTTTCCCCCTCTCTCTGCCCCTGCCCCCTGCGCTCACATCCGTGCTCTCTCTGAAAATAAATAAATCTTTTAAAAAAATAAAAAATAAAATTTTTTAAAAAAGAAGAGAGGGTACCTTGCAAGTCCATATTACCTTATTACGCCAGGAGGAGGAGGATAGATTTTTCACTTCCTCCAGCAACAAACCAGCCAATGAGAAATCACACAACTTAGCTAATGAAAATCCACTATACTTGGAACTCCCAGTTTACTCAATGGATTTTTTGCTTATAACATCCCATTCCTCTATAATAGAGAGCAGTCCTCTCCTTTGTTCTCTTGAATGTCCTGAATTGCAATTCTCTGCTATTCTGAATAAACCCATCTTTACTAACAAAAAAATCCTGACACTTATTTTTAAGGTTAACATTACATGCGACAATATGGATTAATCTCAAAACATTGTGTTGAGTGAAAGAAGCCAGACACAAAAATGTACAAATTATGTGATTCCGTTTATATGAATTTCAGGAATAGGTAAAATTTAGTTAATGGTTATAGAAATCAGCACACTGTTTCCTCGAGGTAGAAAGTGTGGGATTAACTAGAAAGGAACTTTCTAGGATAATGGAAATAGTCTGTATCTTGATTGGGGTGGTAATCCCACATATATCAGAACTCATCTGATTGTAGACCTATGGAGATTTTTTGTTTTTGTTTAAGATTTTATTTATTTGAGAGAGATCGAGTGAGAGAGCACAAGCAGAGGTGGGGGAAGGGCAGAAGGAGAAGCAGACTCCTCTCTGAGCAGAGAGCTCTACGTAGGGCTCCGTCCCGGAACTCTGGGATCACGACCTGAGCTAAAGGCAGATGCCCAACTGACTAAGCCACCCAGGGGCCCTGGTCTATGCAGTTTATTGTTTTTGTTCTTGTTTTTTAAGTCACATGAAATAATTCTCCATGGTTATGTTACCAATTTGCTGTGTGGTTAGGTTCAGTTTTGCTTTTTTCCCTTTTTAATTTTATTTTTTGAATGCATACTCTAAGGATAGAACATAGGTCAATGAAACAAAATTGAAAGTCCAGAATGGGCAATTGATTTTTAACAGAGGTATCAAAAGACAATTCAGTGCAGAAAGGGTTGGTCTTTTCAACAAATGGTGTTAAATCATATAGTCCGCCGAGTGAAGTAAGTCAGTCGGAGAAGGACAAACATTATATGTTCTCATTCATTTGGGGAATATAAATAATAGTGAAAGGGAATATAAGGGAAGGGAGAAGAAATGTGTGGGAAATATCAGAAAAGGAGACAGAACGTAAAGACTGCTAACTCTGGGAAACGAACTAGGGGTGGTAGAAGGGGAGGAGGGCGGGGGGTGGGAGTGAATGGGTGACGGGCACTGGGGGTTATTCTGTATGTTAGTAAATTGAACACCAATAAAAAATTAAAAAAATAATAAAATAAAATAAATCATATAGTCCTTACACAGAAATTATTTTATTTTAATCACAGCAGTCTATGGGTTTTGGGTTTGTTTGACAGATCTTCTACTGATCTTATTATAAAATCTAAACTCTTAAAAATAATAATAAGTAGGGGCACCTGGGTGGTTCAGTTGGCTAAGTGTCTGCCTTGGCTCAGGTCATGGTCCCAGGAATCCAGTCCTAGTTGGACTCCCTACTTGGTGGGGAGTCTGCTTCTCCCTCTCCCTCTGCCTCTCCCCTGGCTTGTGCATGTTCTCTCTCTCTCAAATAAATAAATAAGCAAATAAAATCTTTTAAAAAGTAAAAATAGGGACGCCTGGGTGGCTCAGTGATTGAGCGTCTGCCTTTGGCTCAGGGCATGATCAGGGCGTGACCCTGGGATCCAGGATCCAGTCCCATGTCAGGCTCCCCACAGAGAGCCTGCTTCTCCTTCTGCCTATGTCTCTCTCTCTCTGTCTTTCTTGAATAAATAAATCTTTAAAAAAATAAAAATTAAAAATAGAATCTAAACTCTAGACTCTGGTTGTTTTATTTAATTCTCATTCATCAGCTAGTTATTGAATTCCTACTATGTTCCAGGCAGTGTGCAGTGATATGGTCTCATGAAACTGACATTTTATTTCTTTTTTTTTAAAATATTTTATTTATTTATTCATGAGAGACTGAGAGAGAGAGAGAGGCAGAGACACAGGCAGAGAGAGAAGCAGGCTCCGTGCAGGGAAGCCCAATGTGGGACTCGATCCCCGGACTCCAGGATCACGTGGGCCAAAGGCAGGTGCTAAACCGCTGAGCCACCGAGGGATACGCACCACCCCCCGTTTTTTTTTTTTTTTAAGGTTTTATTTATTTATTCATGAGACACACAGAGACAGAGACACAGGCTCCATTCAGGGAGCCCAATGTGGGACTCCATCCCAGGACTCTGGGATCACGCCTGAGCCGAAGGTAGACGTTCAGCCACTGAGCCACTCAGGCGTCCCAATGAAGCTGACATTTTCTTAGAAAACCAGACAAAAACCTAAAAACAAAAAGAAAAAAAAAATTTAATTGTGACCTGTCCTGAAGTAAACAAGTGGTTGGAATAGAAAGGAAGGTGAAAGTGATGGGGAACAAGGGTAGCAGAGGACAAAGCACTGCAGAGATCCCACAAACGACTCCACCCCCACCCAGGGTGGGGTATGTGTGACATTCCTCAAGAAGCTTCCAATTGTCTTAATGTTAATGCCTTGTTAGAGGGAAAAGCAATCTTTAACTTGACAATGGCAAGGCCTCCAGTACCTTGGAGGTCCTCCTTAGCATGTGAAAATCCTTTTGAAACCTCCCTTTCCCTTACTTCCCCAACTCTGCAGGTATATAATCAGCCACCCCTCCGTCCGTTGTGCTTTAATAAAGCCACCATTTTGCACCAAAGACGTCTCAACAATTCTTTCTTGGTCGTTGGCTCCGGACCTCACCTATATTCCAAAATTTCATCAAAAGGGTGCTTTTGAAAAGCTCTCTCTAAAGAGGTGATATTTTAAGTTGGGACCTGAAAGAATAAAAAGCTAAATGTTAAGTGGAGGAAAAGAATCCAGGCATAAAGCTTGATGTTTCCCAGGAACTGAAAAGTAAAGCTGATGAGGTGGCGAGCAAGGGAAGAGGAGCTGAGGTCAAACAAGTAAGCAAGGCCCGGGGTGCGCGGGGGTGGGGGTGGGGCAGCACTCGCCCGGACCACGTGAGGTGTAGTACTCATAAGCAGAAGGAAGCCGTGGCGGATTGTAAATTGGGAAATGGCTAGATGCCAGCTAGGTTTTAAACCACTCTTTCTGTTGTGTGGGAAATTGGTTGGAAATGGGTAGGAAGCACACGCACCTCAGTTTCACTGTTTTCTGGTATCATTTGTTTATTCTTTTTAAAATTAATTATTCAAGGGACACTTGGTTGCCTCAGACAGTAGAGCATGTGACTCTTGGTCTTGGGGTTGTGAGTTCGAGCCCTGTATTGGGTGCAGAGATTACTTAAAATCTAAAAACAAAAAAACAAAAACCCACCCAATTCTTGAACAAAGACAGAGATGATTTAAGTTTTTTAAAATTTGTTTTTAGTAAAATAAAGCCAAGGCTTGATCCCCCCTCCCTGAGATTGAGTCGGGCGTTTAAGTTCAAGCGTTAGTTTATTATGCTGATTCTTTTTTAAATTAATTTATTTATTCATGAGAGATAGAGAGAGAGGGAGAGGCAGAGACAGAGATACAGGCAGAGGGAGAAGCAGGCTCCATGCAGGAAGCTGGATGTGGGACTCCATCCTAGGACCCCGGGATCACGCCCTGGGCCAAAAGCACACGCTCAGCCGCTGAGCCACCCAGACATCCCTGAAATTACTTCAAAATAAAAAGTTGATATTAAAAAAATGTATGTACCCTTTGACCTATAATTCTATTACTAGGAGTCTATCCTAAAAATAAAGAAGCTTTCAAAAGTTCTTTGCATTTGGGGAAAAAATGATATTTGAAGCAAACAAGTCTGGGGGAATTTTTACCCTAATTTTTTGAATAATTCCCTTTGAGGGGCACCTGGGTGGCTAATCAGTACCCCTCAAAATTGTCCAGATCATCAAATAGAAGATGGGATGCCAGGCCGGCTGAGTCAGAAGAGCAGAGTGGAGTTTAGCCCACCATTGGGTGTAATTACTTAAATAAATAAAGATTTTTTAAAAAAGGAAGGAAAGGTTGAGTAACTGTCAGACGCAAGAAATTTAGCAGACATGACAATTAAATAAAATGCAGTATTCTGGATGGGATTGTGGGATAGAAAACGAGCATTAGGTTAAAACCAAGGAAATGTGAATAATTACGAAATTGAGTCAATACATCAATATTGTTTAATTAGTTGGGACAATGTGCCATGCTAATATATATCAACAATATGGGACTCTGTGTGTCCAGGGAGAAAGATCTATGAAAACTCTCGGCTCTATCTGCTTTTTTTTTTTTTTTTTTTTTTGCAAATATAAAACTTCTAAAAATAAAATCTATTAATTAATAAAATACTCCTGAACTTGTTTTCATTAAGGCCAAGAAAGCAAAATTGTAGATTCTGACGTTGGAGTAAATAGTTAAACTTAAAAAAAAAACAAAAACAAAAAAAACGCAAGAGCTATCCGGCTAAGAAAATGCACACAATTCGGCTAATTTCAGACGCCAGAACTCCTGAACCCTCCCTCGTACTGAGTAATAAGCTGTTGGGGAAACAGCTCAGGAGTCACGAGCCAGCGGCCGAAGCCACGAGAACCCGGCGGGAAGCGGCAGCCTGCGCAGGCGCCCAGCCGGGGCGGGGCGGGACTTCCGGGGCCTGCTCTCCTCCCACTGGCTGAGGAAGCCCACGGGGCGGGGCCGCTAGGTCACCTGGAAGGAACCGGAAGCCGGAACCCTAAGCCAAAGGAAGCCGACGCCTCCGCAGGGTTTTCTTTTCCTGCTCTCTGCTGTCGCCTTCCAGGCTGAGCTCGAGCCAGCGGCCTTCCGGCCTAGCACAGCTTTCGCCATGGCCCTCAGCGATGCCGACGTGCAGAAGCAGGTGAGGACCTGCGGTTGGGTCTGGCGAAGTCGCAGCGCGGGGCTGGGGTGGCGGATGGAACCGGGCTCGGGGCCGCCCAGAGGCCGTAGGAGGGTCCGCACCGCCGGCGTCCGGGGCCTGGCGGGCGGTCGGCAGGAGCGGGGGTACCGCAGCTCCGGGGTCTTCCTCAGCGGGCGCCGTGTGCGTCGCCTCCCTGGCTGTGCTGCCTCTGGGCTCCCCCAGGCCTTTCGTATTTTCCCGGGGTACTCGCTGTGCTTGTTAAAGCGGAGAATTGAAAAACACGGAGTGAAACGCAACCCGAATGCAAGGATTGAAAGCCTTTTTTTCGCTTGCTTTTTAACCCTGAGAGAAAGGTTCACAGTACTACAGAGAGTGCTGACGGGGGAGAGTTGTTTCCAATGTTGTTTTGAGGTCATTTATTGGACTGTTAATCATCATTTTGGAAGAACCTCCTCTGTCATAATTGTAATGGTTGGTCTCTCACTAGGTGTGTACGTTGATGTTTATTAGTAATAATGCAGAATTCCACTTCGGTTTATGAACACCAGCGCCGGTGTTTGGCACAAAGTAAATAAGTCAAGGGTAATGGGAAAGATTCTGGAAGTAGTGAACGTCATTTTTGCAAGGGTATGATCAGTCTTGGGAAATTTTAGGTGTTTTCTAGTTTTGCTTTTTAATGTGCCATAGCTTCACCTTTGCAGGCATTAAGGAAGTTAGACTTCGAAGGACTCCCAGTATAATATATCGTCGATAGGCTTGTAACTAACATGGAAGAAAGTGATTTCCGTTTCCCCTGCTAGAGATACTCTGAAACCAGCGTCCTTGAATTTAGTAGTCATGTTGCCAGTGTATTTTTTCCGAAGAGGAAGCTTAATGCCTGCAATTTAGTCTTTACATAGTTTAGAGAACTAGGTTTATTTCTTTTTGAAGTACGAGGAAAATCTGTCTAAAGCCCACTCACTGGCTTATGAATCTTATTAAACGAGCAATAAAACTTTTTTCCTTGGATATTTCCATATCCTAGAAAATGACTGCATTTTATTTTTAGTCTACTATGCTCTAGGAATACTGGAATATTACTCAATCGGTGGCCTTGTGCTGATAATCACAAAGGGGAAATCATGTGACAAAAATAGCGCTGATGCAGAAGATTGAGAAATCTTATAATATTACAAAACAGTGGGTTTCTTACATTTATCACTGATGCTTCTGATTTTTACTCTAGGAAAAACCTGGTGCAGTGGAAAAATGCAGTGTCCTCCACATCTTCTAGCAGTCACAATGCTGATTCTTTTTCCACTTCCTCCTTCATCATCCCCCTCACACCTTTGTTATAATAAATTGAAGAATAAAGCTTCCCCCAGGAAAAATCATAATAACAAAAGTGGTGTATTTCATTGGAATCTAGACCAAAACCATTTTTCCTTTCAATAGAATTGAAAGATGGAGGAATCTATGGTCTCTACCCCTCCACACTACATGTAAGCTCCATAAGGCAGTGTGTTTTGTTCCCTGTATTCTTAGCAGTGAATAGACCAGGCACCAGGCACATAATAAGTGCTTGTAAATTGTGGATTCCCTGATTTCTTCCCCATTGTATGAAAATATTTCTATATATTTGCTTTTTGGTCTGGGGAGTATAGTTATTTACTTCATCAAATTTTTGGAGGAATCTGACTTCAAAAACTTAAAATCCAGTAGGGTTAGCAGGAAGAAGAACAGTATTTTTTATTTATTTATTTATTTATTTTTTTGTACAGGCCAGATTTTTCTGCCTTAGGGGTGGAGTTAAATGTCTTGAAGGGCTTGACTATTTTTCTTGTTGGAACTCTTGAAGAAAGAATATGGTCATGTTGGCTGTAAACAGGCTTCTCTGGCCGGGGTTAAAATGAGTGTGTTTTGCTCCAGGCTGTTCTGATCTAGTCAAATCCAGTAGTAGAGGGTCCAGCAGGAGTGATAAAAGCAGATAATGCAGGTTTGAATCAGCGTTCACCTCTATAGGCCTACTGTGCCTTGTAGCATTTATATAAACAACCTGTTTTGATTACTGTATTTAAACTATTTTTAGAATTCCAGCCTGAGTTCAGTAAGGTTTCAAACTGAACCTGTGGAGATACCATTCCTTACTATGAACACACACACAGATCTGGGGGACTAATCCTTTTAGCAAGGTCACAGTGATTTGCTATACAGGGCATCTCTGGACTAGGTACTCCAAATATTTCAAGGCATGAGATTTTATTTTATTTTTATTTATTTTATTTTTATTTATTTATGATAGTCACACAGAGAGGGAGAGAGGCAGAGACATAGGCAGAGGGAGAAGAAGGCTCCATGCACCGGGAGCCCGACGTGGGATTCGATCCCGGGTCTCCAGGATCGTGCCCTGGGCCAAAGGCAGGCACCAAACCGCTGTGCCACCCAGGGATCCCAAGGCATGAGATTTTATAAGTATTGTATTACCTATGAAATAGGCTTTGATTATCATAATTATTTGGGTTACTCAAGCATAGGGTAGTTGCTGAGAATTTTGACAAAAAATGGGACGCCTGGGTGGCTCAGTGGTTAAAGTGTCTGCCTTTGGCTCAGGGCGTGATCCTGGGGTCCAGGGATTGAGTCCCACATTGGGTTTCCTGTGTGGAGCCTGCTTCTCCCTCTGCCTGTGTCTCTGCCTCTCTCTCTCTTTCATGAATAAATAAATAAAATCTTAAAAAAAAGAATTTTGACAAAAAACTCCCCCCTTTTAAAACCATACTGTTTTTTCTTTAAGACTTTGATGCTGTGAGGTTGTATTATTAATGCCCTTTTTATTTTTATTTTTTAAAATATTTGTTAGGGAGGGAGAGAGCATGCATGCATGTTCAAGGGAGAGGGAGAAGCAGGCTCTCTGCCGAGGAGATGAGGATTGCAGGATCATGGCCTAAGCTGAAGGCACTTTGCTAACTGAGCCACCCAGGCACCCCTATCAATTCCCTTTAAAAAAAAAATACATAAAACTCATACCAAAACTTACTCATTTTAACCATTTTTTAAAGATTTTTTTTTTTAAGATTTTATTTAATCATGAGAGACACAGAGAGCGAGAGGCAGAGACACAGGCAGAGGGAGAAGCAGGTCCCTTGCAGGGAGCCTGATGTGGGACTTGATCCCGGATCCCCAGGATCATGCCCCGGGCTGAAGGCGGTGCCAAACCTCTAAGCCACCCAGGCTGCCCCATTTTTTTAAAGATTAATTAATTTTATTTATTTATTTATTTATTTATTTATTTATTTATTTATGAGAGACAGATAGGCAGAAGCACAGGCAGAGGGAGAAGCATATTGTTGAGCATATTCACATTATTGTAAAACAAATCCTAACTCTTTTGTACATCTGTACAGGAGATATATCTTTGTGGTACATGAAGAAGCTGGGAATTGTTTTCAGATTGTTAAACCTTAAAAAGTTCTTGGGTATCTCAAGAAGCTTAAAATACATACCAACAAGTTCTCATTCATTCACAAACGTTTATTAAGCACCCACTATAGTGGGAGTTGTTCCATGTTCTGGGGCTATGGTGATGTAAAAGAGAAGATCTCAGTATTCATGGAGCTTACCCTAAGTGGTAGAATTGATATACCGCAAGGAATTAGGGGCACCTGGGTTGCTCAGTTAAGCATCCGACTCTTGATTTTGGCTCAGGTTGTCATCTCAGGGTGGTAAGATACAGCCCTGCTTCCAGCTCCAAGCTCGGCATGGAGTTTACTTGAGATTCTCTCTCCCTCTGCCCCTCACCCTGCATGTGCACTCTTTCTCTCTCAAATAAATGAATAAAATCTTTTAAAAAATAAGCACAATGATTAATAACCTAGAGGTTATTGATATCTTTAAAATCATCTCTTTTTTTTTTAATTCATCATTTCTTTCAGATAGAGCCCCTATGAAATGAAACTACCAGTGAGTTTGATTTGAGCTGTATTACTTGTATATTCACTTGGGCATTTTACATCTTCCATTAGAGACAGTATTTCATTTATGAGTCAGAAAAAAAGAAAACTTCATTTATGAGTCTAAAATTGGATTAATGACCCTAAGCCCCATTCAGAAGACTTCGGTGGAGGGGTGCCTGGGTAGCTCATTCAGTTAGGTGGCTGCCTTTGGCTCAGGTAATGATCCCAGGGTCCTGGGATCAAGCCCTGCATTGGGCTCTCTGCTCAGCAGGGAGCATGCTTCTCCACTGCTTAAGCACTCTCTCAAATAAACAGATAAGTAAGACAGACTTCAGTGGACTTTATCCTCTGATCTAAAGCCTTTTAACAGGAACGCCTGGGTGGCTCAGTGGTTGAGCGTCTGCCTTCGGCTCAGGTTGTGATCCCCGGGTCCTAGAATGGAGTCCTGCATCAGGCTCCCTGCATGGAGCCTGCTTCTCCCTCTGCCTATGTCTCTGCCTCTCTCTCTGTGTCTCTCATGAATGAATAAATAAAATCTTAAAAAAAAAAAAATAAAGCCTTTTAACAGGTACCACATCTTACAGTTTAGTTGCGGATAGGGACAAGTAAGCAAGGAGTTAGGAATATGCATTTAGGTAGAAGAGGTGCAGAGTGCGCATTAGTGAGAAGTTCAGAAAAGATTTTCCACAGGAGGTGACAGTTAAGCAAGCTGAATCCTGAGAAGTTAGCTAGGTGAAGGGAGAAGAGTGAGTATTCCAAGTGGAAAGCACAGCATATTTTTTTTAAAGATTTATTTATTCATGAGAGACACAGGCAGAGGGATCACGCCCAGAGCCAAAGGCAGAACCTCAACCACTGAGCCATCCAGGCACAGCATATTTGAAATCATGAAGGTGAGGAAGACAATGGTGAATTCAAGGAACAGAAAAACTGAAATAAGTTTAGCAGGATAGGAACTAAGAGTCTAGAGTAGCCAGTGCTGAAAGTTATGTCATATGATGGTAAGCATTGACCAGATCATGTACTTTCTAAAACCTTTGCGCTTTATCATAAAGCTGAGTTGGGGGACGAGTGTGATACATGATGCAGCAGGCTGTTTTGTTTGTTTTGAATTCATGAGAGATCCCAAAAATATAGATCTTTTAGAAAGAAAGGCAGAGACATAGGCAGAGGGAGAGAGGGAGAAGCAGACTCCTCTCAGGGAGCCCGATGTGGTACTCGATCCCTGGACCCGGGATCACACTGTGAGCTGAAGAGCAGATGCTCAACTGCTGAGCCACCCAGGTGTCCCTGAAACAGGCATTTTAAAATATAAATATATATTTTTTATTTGTGTGTTTTTTTGTTTTTTTTTTTTTTTCATGAGAAACACAGAGAGAGGCAGAGACACAGGTAGAGGGAGAAGCAGGCTCCATGCAGGGAGCCCGACATGGGACTCAATCCCAGGTCTCCAGGATCAGGCCCTGGGCTGAAGGCAGCGCTAAACCGCTGAGCCACCCGGGCTGCCCAAAACAGGCATTTTTAAAGGATCTTTCTGGTTGTAGTGTAAAGTTGATTAGAGAGGAAATAACACTGAGGGCATGGAGACAAATTTGGAAGCTGTTGTAATAATTCATCTGAGAGATGGTGGTGGCAAAGACTAGGATGGTGGCTATAAAGATGGAGAGATGTGGACAAATTAAAGAACTATTCGAATAGAGGATTGAGGGGCACCTGGGTGGCTTAGTCAGTTAAGCATCTGCCTTTGCTCAGGTCTTGATCCCAGGGTTATAGGATCGAGCCCTTTATCTGTCTCCTAGCTCAAGAGGAAGCCTGTTTCTCCCTTTGCCTGCTGCTCCCGCTGCTCATGCTCATTCTAACTCTCTCTCTCTCTCAAATAAATCTTGGGAAAAAAAAGAGTTGATAGGATTTGGTGGTTGACTGGATGTGAGGACTGAGGTATGAGAGTCAAAGTCAGATGTGGGTGTAATCCTCAAGACAGAGACTAGAATGGGCATAGCAAGGGAGGTGGGGAGCCCCGGTGGCTCAGCGGTTTAGCGCCACCTTCAGTCCAGGGTGTGATCCTGGAGACCTGGGATCGAGTCCCATGTCAGGCTCCCTGCATGGAGCCTGCCTCTCCTTCTGCCTGTGTCTCTGTCTCTCTCTGTCTCTCATGAATAAATAAATAAAAAAATCTTTTTTAAAAAATGGGCAGAGGGGAGGAGAGTGATGAGCAGTTCATTATTGAGTGTGTTGGATTTTTAGATTGTTGTGAGTAGGCTATCTTAAAAAAAAAAAAAGCAGTCAAGGAAGCAGAGAAGAGGGTGGCCCTCAAGGAGAACAAGGAAGTCATGGAAGCAAAGAGAGGAGGTTGATTTTATACAAGTAATGTCAGTGAAGTAGAGGGGATAGAAGTCAGATTGAAGTACATTGAGAGTAGGAGGTAAGAAAGTCGAAAAAGTTTGGAGCACCTGGCTGGCTCAGTCAGAGTATGCGACTCTTGATCTTGGGGTTAGGAGTCTGAACTCCACGTTGGGTGTAGAGATGACTTAAAAATAAAAAGTAAAAATAAATCTTAACAGAAATATAGATCTTTTAAAAAGAAAGCTGAGAAATTAGAGACCTGTTTTATTACAGATGGAGAAGAGAAAAAAAAGAGGATGCTAACTGAAAGGTATATGAAGTAAAGGAGGTTATATATCCAGTCTTCCCTGCCCCCTTGACTCCAAGTTCTTTGAGAGTAGGATAATGTTGGGTTATACTGAATATTGCATCTGATCCATTTGGTGGAGCAACTTCCAGGTTGTAAGATAACTGAAAGCAGAGATTATTTCATTTATCCTGTACACAATGCCTGGCACATAATATGCATTTAGTAAATGGTTGAATGAATCAAAAAAGATCTATATATATTTTCTTGTTATATTAAAAAATGAAATAACCTTTTCTTCTTTCTTATAGATTAAGCATATGATGGCTTTTATTGAACAAGAAGCCAACGAGAAAGCAGAGGAAATAGATGCGAAGGTGAGATTCCATCTTCTAAGTTTAAAAAGTTATCAAAATTTCATGTTGTTTGGCTTTGATAACAATAATTAGTAAAATTGCTTAATAGCACATTGCATAGTACTGCTAAGGATGTGACTTATCTTTAATGTTAAAAATAAATTTTCCTTTCTAAACATTCTGATTGCCAATAAGTATCCTGAAATTTTATGGTAGAGAGTAGACAGGTAATAGATTAATTTTCTCATGGAATCTGGAATCCAGACTTTCAGCATCTATGACTAATTATGATAGTTGGTTAGGGGAGAGTATAGTATGTTTATGTTGTTATATATTTTTTTAAGATTTTATTTATTCATGAGAGGCAGAGACATAGGCAGAGGGAGAAGCAGGCCTGTGGGAAGCCTGATCTGGGACTCAGTTCTGCTCCAAGGCAGACAGTCAACCACTGAGCCACCCAGGCATCCCTTAAGATTTTTTTTTATAAAAGTAAAGGCTAAAAGAAAAAAAAAAAAGTAAAGGCTATCAGGTGAGAGTATGGAAGCAAGAACTTCATTTTTCCTTCAATGACTCCAAAAGCAAGAAAGGAGAGAAAGTTCATTTTTATTTTATTTATTTATTTATTTATTTTTAATTTTTATTTATTTATGATAGTCCACGCAGAGAGAGAGAGAGGCAGAGACACAGGCAGAAGGAGAAGCAGGCTCCATGCACCGGGAGCCTGACGTGGAATTCGATCCCGGGTCTCCAGGATCGTGCCCTGGGCCAAAGGCAGGCGCTAAACCGCTGCACCACCCAGGGATCCCAAGTTCGTTTTTAAAAACCTGTGTTGACAGGGGCACCTGGGTGGCTCAGGCAGTTGAGTGTCTGCCTTCGGCCTGGGTCGTGATCTCAGGGTCCTGGGATCCGGCCCCATGTTGGCCTGCCTGCTCAGCAAGGGGTCTGCCTCTCCCTATGCCCACTGCTTGTGCCATCTATCTCTGTCAAGTGAATACATATGATCTTAAAAATACATATAAAAAATAAGGGACGCTTGGGTGGCTCAGTGGTTGGGTGTTTTTGCCTTTGGCTCAGGGCGTGATCCTGGTCTGGGAGCCTGCTTCTCCCTCTCCCTATATCTATCTGTGTCTCATGAATAAATAAATAAAATATTTTTTAATAAAATAATTTAATAAAAAAATTAAAACCCATGTTGACAGTACAGTTGTCCTCAGGATAGTGGCCTAGGAAGCAGGTGGTGCTCCAGGTGCCAGGGTGGGACAGAATGAGGTTGGTGTTGCAGGAGGTGCAGGAGAAAGGCCCCTGGCAGGTTCTGCAGGAGGAGTCACATTGTTTACAAGCTCCCCCCTCTGAATGGTATCCTGAAGGGAAGTCAAGGGCACAGTGGTCCTCCTGCGACAGGTTGCGGGCATTCTCGCAGTTCAGGCAGATGCTGCTGCTGTCATGGAGATGAGCCGCACAGTGCTGGCTCGGACAATGACAGTCGGCAGGATTGTCACCGTGTACCCAGACAGCTCTGAGAGCTCCAATGCAGCATGCCCCCATTCACAGTGCTCCTGAGCTCTGATGTAAAGAGTAAAAAATAAAATCTTAAAAAAAAATCTTTTAAGGAAAAGACTGTTTTGTCTATCACTAACACATAACAGCTGATAGAGTATTGTTTAATTTTGTTTGATGAGGGCAGCCCAGGTGGCTCAGTGGTTTAGCGCTGCCTTCAGCCCAGGGTGCGATCCTGGAGACTTGGGATCAAGCCTCGTATCGGGCTCCGTGCATGGAGCCTGCTTCTCCCTCTGCCTGTGTCTCTGCCTCTCTCTCTCTCTCTCTCTCTCTCTCTCATGAATAAATAAAATCTTTAAAAAAATTTTTTTTTGTTTGATGATCATGATCAGTTTCTTATTTTTTTTTTTAATTTTTTAAAGATTTTTATTTATTTATTCATAGAGACAGAGAGAGAGGGGGGCAGAGACACAGGCAGAGTGAGAAGCAGGCTCCATGCAGGGAGCCTGACATGGGACTCGATTCCAGGTCTCCAGGATCAGGCCCTGGGCGGAAAGCGGTGCTAAACCCAGGCTGCCTTCATGATCAGTTTCTTGTCTCATTAGTGCCTTTATTTCCCTCTGAGACAAATGTAGAAATTCTGTTTTATCTGATAAATGCATTCCTATTTCAAATAGTCTTACCTTGTTTAACAGTCATCTTTATTTCCCATGGTAGGTATAGAAAAAAGCTGTTAGGCATTTCATTTATTTATGTATTTGTTTATTTTTATTTTTATTTTTTTATTTATGATAGTCACAGAGAGAGAGAGGCAGAGACATAGGCAGAGGGAGAAGCAGGCTCCATGCACCGGGAGCCCGATGTGGGATTCGATCCCGGGTCTCCAGGATCACGCCCTGGGCCAAAAGCAGGCGCTAAACCGCTGCGCCACCCAGGGATCCCAAAATGGTATTTTTAAAATGTAGATCAGTTACTATAAACTTTTCTATTAAATATATTCTAGGCCAGGGGTGCCTGGATGGCTCAGTCGGTTAAGTGTCTGGCTCAAGTCCTGGTCCCAGGGTCCTGGAATCGAGCCTTGCATTGCATTGGGCTCCCTGCTCAGCAGGAAGTCGACTTCTCCCTCTCCCCTCTGCCCCTCCCTCTTGCTTGTGTGCATGTGTGCTCTCAAATAAATACAATCTTAGAAAGCATATATGTATTTATTCTAGGTTGTCATTCAAAGCCTTTCTATATTTGATTTATATTTAATAATAATTTTTCTTACCGAGTGCCCAAAAATGTTGGAGGTTTAACCCAGGGATCCCGGAGGTTTAACCTTCATTTATATTTACATAAAGTAAAAGCCATCCTTACTGAATTCTGAGGAGGTTTAAGGATTTTGAACATGGTGACTAGGCAAGGGACACTTTGGGCTGATACTCTAGGTTTTCTGTGTTCTGTGCGCATTTGGTGCTATCATTGAGAAAACAAGAGGTACAGAAGATGACCTTAACACAGTAACAGTTGGAACCATGACAGGCATGTTGTATATATGTACCGGTGGTCTTCGAGGGGTAGCATGAAGTGGTCTAGCAGGACTAATGCTTGCTAGCCTCTGCACACTGTATAATAACTGGGAGCACATGAAAGCCTCCTTGTTCCAACAGTCACTCTGAAGATTTTAATAGCTTATGAATGGAGGAGACGTTAGTAGTCATCCAGGTCAATTTATGTGTCAGCCTAGAGTTAAAATAACTAAATAATAAAATCTTCTAAAAAAAAATTCTCTGGTCCCTTAGCATAATAGCCCTTTTTAAAAATATAAAATAAAAATTGGAAATTGTGATGAAGATTCATAGATAGGGGCACCTGGCTGGCTCAGTTGGTAGAGCATATGACCTTTTTTTTTTTTTTTTTTTTAAGCATACGACTCTTGATCTCAGGGTCATGAGTTCTAGCCCTGTGTTGGGCATAGAGCTTCTTTAAAAAAAATAAATTCATGGATGGTTGACCAGGACCAGCACTCCTTCCAGCCATTGAATTAAAGCTAAAACTCTCCGGTAGCTGAGTAATGTGGTTCTCCACTACTCCCTGAACTGGAAAACTACCTGCTACCAGAATTCAGGTCATGATTGTCGTCATCTGATATCACCAGATTTATTTAATGATCTGAAACTGTAATGTTGCTTTGTACTCCCAAGTGAAAGGTAAAAATAGAAAAAAAATATTTTTTTAAGATTTTATTTATTTATTCATAGGCACAGAGAGAGAGGGGCAGAGACACAGAGGGAGAAGCAGGCTCCATGCAGGGAGCCCGATGTGGGACTCGTTCCCGGGTCTCCAGGATCACACCCCAGGCTACAGGCGGCACCAAACCACTGCATCACCGGGGCTGCCCTAGAAAAAAATTTTTTAAAAACTGCTCAGTAATTTGCACTGATAAAACAGCTTACACATATATAACTTATTTTAAAAGGGCTATTAGATTTATTTATTTGGCCTATGAGGAAAGATAGATTTATCTATCTATTTATTTATTTATTTATTTATTTATTTATTTATTTATTTTAAAGAGAGGCACAGGGAGGAAGAGAATCTTAAGCAGGCTCCACATTCAGCCTGGTGCCCAACATGGGGCTCGATCTCACAACCCTGAGATCAAGATCTGTGCTGAAATCAAGTCAGATGGCTTAATCACTGAGCTACCCAGGCACCCGAAAAATACTATTTTTAATTCTTTTATAAGGGAGGACTAAGACTGAAATTACTTGACCAAATTTTTTTAGGCAGTAACCCAAATCTTCTAAACTCAATTCTATAGTCCCTCTAGTACGCAAGTGGATTAAATTTAGAATACATAATTTTTTTCACGTATTGAATCTTCTGAATATTTCCTATATAACTTTGTGGATGGGTACTCTTATCTTTTTTATTTTTTATGATTTTTTATTTTAGGTAGGCTCCACACCCAACTCATGACCATGGGATCAAGAGCAGCACACTCTACCAGCTAAGCCAGCCAGGTACCCCTGGTACCATTATCCTTGGTCAAATTTTCGGTTTTCTGGTTCATCATTTATGATGAAAATCACTAGTTATCCCTTTTGAGTAAATCAGAAATGATTTTTGAAGATAAGTCATAATAAACTTACTGTTTTTGGTATGGAATATGGGGCTACCAGCTGTTTAAAATAAAACTCAAAATCTGGTGTAATGAATTAGTAATAATTAATTCCTTGATAGGCAGAGGAAGAGTTCAACATTGAGAAAGGTCGTCTTGTGCAAACCCAAAGACTGAAGATTATGGAATACTATGAGAAGAAAGAAAAGCAGATTGAGCAGCAGAAGAAAATGTAAGTAGATCCTGGTCACAGTATTCACTAAGGAAACTTTAAAAAGTCAGTGGGACAGAGCAGGTGCTTTGGAGTCAGGCAGCTATGGGTTCAAGTCTTACTTGGACCACTTAAATACTTGTCTGACCTGGGACAAGTTGCTTAATTTCTTTTTCTTCATTTGTGAAAATGGAAGTATCACAGGATTATTGAAAAAAAGTTAGAATAACTGACGTAAAGATTTTATTTTCTCTTTGAAAATAAGTTGGTAAAAAAAACTCTTTGAAAGATTATATTTTCTCTTTGAAAATAAGTTGGTAAAAAAAAAGTTGGTAGAAATTACTGAATGTATTTCATTCAGGTTCTCTGGAGTATATACAAAGAGAAATATCTATACATACGTAGGAAGTGTATGTATTGTGTATTTCTTTCACTGCAGTTTTTTTTATAATGCTCTACTGTAACTATTTTTCCATATCTTTTGCAGTCAGATGTCTAATTTGATGAATCAAGCAAGGCTCAAAGTCCTCAGAGCAAGAGATGACCTTATTACAGTGAGTAATTATTCTCTATTATAAAATTGTTCATTCACTTGCCTGTTACAGAGAATTCACTAGTTAAGAAGTTGAATGAGTTTTAGAGATAAAACATTTCATCTGCGAAATCATTATACTAGGTATCATAATAAATACAAAGTGAAGGGCGCCTGAGTGGCTCAGTTGGTTGTGTCTGACTCTTGATTTCGGCTCAGGCCATGATCTCAGGGTTGTGAGATCGAGTGCCATGTTGGGCTCTGCTGGGCTTGGGGCCTGCTTGGGATTCTCTCTCTCTCTCTCCTCCTCTCTCTCCCTCCCTCTCCTCTTGCTCCCCCCACCACCCCAAGGGGAAAGAAAAGTCTGCTTTGCCATATTAGTTTGAGTAAATTATTATATCTGAGCCTCAGTTTCCTCTTTGGTATCTATTAATTATGATACTTGGTTCAGAGGGCTGAGGTGTTTTATATATATATATATATATATATATATATATATATACACTTTTGAAATTATTTAAAAATCAAATTTATATTTGGGCTCCATGCTGGGTTTGGAGCCTACTCTAAAAACTCCACGGTCAGCGCCGGTGGCTCAGCGGTTTAGCGCCACCTTCAGCCCAGAGCGTGATCCTTGAGACCCAGGATCGAGTCCCCATGTCGGGCTCCCTGCATAGAGCCTGTTTCTTTCTTCCTCTGCCTGTATTTCTCATGAGCAAATAAATAAAATCTTAAAAAAAAAAAAAAAAAAGGAAACCTGGAGTCAAAATGACAACTGTGACAGCTACTGGCTAGTTGCTGTTATTTGTACAATTCAAGAGTTAAGAGACCTGTAACTTAAATATCTCAGCAGCATTCCTCAAGATGAGTGCCAAGGTTATAACACATATTGTTAAGTGTTGTAATTTGACCAGTCAATAGGTTTTGTGTCTGCCTTATCTAATTTTTTTTAATTATTTTTTTTTAAGATTTTATTTATTCATGAGACACACAGAGAGAAAGGCAGAGATTTTTATGCTGCCCTTTTTTGGGGGGGAATGAGATTTAATAATATTAAAAGCAGAAAAGATAATCTAATCATCATGTAAAAGGTCATCTAATACACTATGGAAACACCTTTGGTAATTTCTACACCCAGTGTGGGGTGTGAGCTTCCAGCCCTGAGATCAAGAGCCAGCCAGGTGCCCTTGATGTGATTTTTTTCACCTACTTAAGTTGTATTTTATTTTTCCAACTTTTTTTTTTAAGATTTATTTATTCATGAAAAACACAAAGAGAGGCAGAGACACAGGCAAAAGGAGAAGCAGGCTCCCTATGGGGAACTCGATGTGGACTTGATCCTAGGATCCTGGGATGAGGCCCTGAGCCAAAGGCAGATGCTCAACCATGGAGCCACCCAAGCATCCCTAACTTTTTTTTTAACTTTTTTTTTTAATCAGATTTTTTTAAAGATTTTATTTATTTATTCATGAGAAATGGAGAGAGAGAGGAAGAGGGAGAAGCAGGCTCTGCACAGGGAGCCGGTCGTGGGACTCGATCCCGGGTCTGTGGGATCATGCCCCGGGCTGAAGCAGCACCAAACCGCTGAGCCACCCGGGCTACCCCTTAAATCAGATTTATACCCAGTGTGGGGCTTTCGAGTCTCATGTTCTACCAACTGAGCCAGCCACATGCCCTATTTTTTTAACTTTTAAAAAATTTAATTTGAAATATTTATTGAATATATTCTTGTAAGCTGTTTTAAATCTTTTTAAAAATCCTTATAAATACAGGGGTGCTTGGATGGCTCAGTTAGTTAAATGTCTGCCTTTGGCTCAGTCATGATCTTAGGGTCCTGGGATTGAGCCCCATATTGGGCTCTGCACTGGGCGTGGAGATTCTCTCCCTCTTGCCCCACCCCCACCCCCTTATTCTCCCCCTCTCAAAAAACCAAAATATAATTATCCAAATTATCCATCATTTTCTTTAGGAGATGGGTTAGGGGAATTGGATTACATTTTATAACTTTGAAATACAAAGTAGCAGTTCAGATCATAGCATACCATCTCCCCCAAATTTCATAGACCTGTCAGTAGCCCAAGAGTTTGTTTATTTCCGGAATTGTTACAAACAAAATTCTCTTTCAATACTGGCATCATCTTTCAGTTTTCATTCTATTTTCATTTTATAATTTAGCTTAAGTATACTCTACCCCTAACATGGGGCTTGAACTCACAACCGCAAGATCAAGAGTTGCATGCTCTACCAACTGGGCTGGCCAGGTGCCCCAAGAAGCGTCATATTTAATAGATTGCTAAGGAAACATGAGGAAAAAGCAGTCATGTTGGAGGAGACTAAGAAGCCAAGGGAACAGAAAATTTGAACAAAATGATAATCTAATAGAGCATCTAATGTTTCCAAGAAGGGGGCAGCCCTTCAGTGGCTCAGTGGTTTAGCACCGCCATTGGCTCAGGGCATGATCCTGGGGTCCTGGGATGGAGTCCCACATCGGGTTCCCTGTGTGGAGCCTGCTTCTCCCTCTGCCTGTGTCTCTGCCTCTCTCTCGGTGTCTCTCATGAATAAATAAAATCTTTTAAATAAATAAATTCTTTTGCTGTTGTGGTTTAGTCTGCTTTGTGCAGAATGTATTTGAGAATGACTGTTGGTTATGGGGAAGATTTTGAGGCTCTACTTTCTCTTGAGCCCTCAGGGACTAGAAACATTTTAAAGCTAATCAGACTCAGTATAGTGGAAAGGGTAATAACCTTACAGTTTCTTTAGTAGATTCCTTTATTAGCAGTTACAATAGTAATGCCTCTGTCAGCTAAGTGCTTGAAAGGAAAAGCTGGCTGAGGATCAGTAAGTGGAAATAAAGCCAACCTGGTACAACCATTGAGATTATTGCACCATGGGAAAAATGTGAAAAAAAAAGTGATGATCTCCTAATAATTACATATTTAGAAGAAAAATAATGTCCTTTTGGACATTTTGTTAACTGTTTTGGCTTTTTTTTTTTTTTTTTAAGATTTTATTTATTTATTCATGAGAGACAGAGAGGCAGAGAAGCAGGCTCCATGCTGGGAAGCCCAATGTGGGACTCAATCCCGGGACTCCAGGATCACGCCCTGGGCCGAAGGCAGGTGCTAAACGCTGAACCACCCAGGGATCCCCATCTTTTTACTTTTTATTAAAAGCTTTTTATAAATAAATAAATAATAAGGAAAGGAAAGGAAAGGATGAAAGCTTTTTTTTTTTTTAAGGGCAGCCCGGGTGGCTCAGCGGTTTAGCACCGCCTTCAGTCCAGGGCAGGATCCTGGAGACCCGGGATCGAGTCCCATGTCAGTCTCCCTGTATGGAGCCTGCTTCTCCCTCTGCCTGTGTCTCTGCCTCTCTCTCTCTGTGTGTCTCTCTCATGAATTTTTTATAAAAATTTTTTTTTAATTGGCTCTAAAGTGAGTACTTCTGATATTTAAAAATATCTTGGTATGTTTGTACTTAGTAGATGTCAAATAGATGTTTGCTTGAAATTAGATGCCTGAGTGAGTGTCAGAGTGCCTTCCCGTAGGCATGGGAGTGAGAGCTCACTACACATGCTGTGTCCTGCACAGCAGTGATTCTCAGATGGGTGAGGATCAATGGTAACTCTAAGAACCAAATAAAGGGCTTTTCCATATTGAGGGCTATTTCTTCCTCTCCACCCTTTCTCCCCAAACTCGAATTGGCATCTAGGTGAGCATGTGTCTCTCCTTCCTCCTTAAAGTACCAAAAACCATAGCTTTCCAAAGATCATACTAAGTAGAATAGACCGTGTAGAACAGTTTGAGTCAGAGGCATTATCTCTGCCTTTTAAAAGACCTGACTCGGGCAGCCCGGGTGGCTCAGTGGTTTAGTGCCGCCTTCAGCCCAGGGCATGATCCTGGAGACCCAGGATTGAGTTCCACGTTGGGCTCCCTGCATGGAGCCTGCTTCTCCCTCTGCCTGTGTCTCTGCCACACACACCACCCCCCCCCATGTCTCTCATGAATAAATAAAATCTTTAAATAAAAGACCTGACGACTCTTTTCACCAATAAGCCAATAAATGGTGAGTAATTTTCACTGTGTTCTCTCATCCATAAGCGATGTTTCCTGATAATCCTTTTTAATTTTTTGTTTTAGCTATTTTTACTATAGAAGTTTTTTTTTTAGGATTTTATTTATTCATGAGAGACACAGAGAGAGAGAGAGGCAGAGACACAGGCAGAGGGAGAAAGAAGCAGGCTCCACACAGGAAGTCCCAGGACTCCAGGGATCATGCCTTGAGCTGAAGAAAATTGAAATCATTGGTGGCTGGGGGGATGAGGTGAATAGGTGATGGGGATCAAGGAGAGCACTTTTGTGATGAGCACCAGGTGATGTAAGGAAGTGTTAAATCACTATATTGTGCCCCAAAACTAATATTATACTGTATGTTAACTAACTGGAATTTAAATAGAAGTTTTAGGGGTGTTTGGGTGGCACAGTCAATTGAGTGTCTTATTCTTGGCCCCAGGTCTTGATCTCAGGGTCATGCATGGGATTTGAGCCCCAGCTTCAGCCTCTGTGTTCAGTGTCAAATCTGCTTATCCCTCTCCCTCTGCTATTCCTTCTGTTCTCTTTTTCTCTAGAATAATAAAATCTTTAAAAAACTTTAAAGAGGGGATCCCTGGGTGGCTCAGCGGTTTGGCGCCTGCCTTCAGCCCAGGGCATGATCCTGGAGTCCCGGGATCGAGTCCCATAACAGGTTCCCTGCATGGAGCCTGCTTCTCCCTCTGTGTGTCTGCCTCTCTGTCTCTCTGTCTCTCATGAATAAATAAATAAAATCTTTAACAAAAAAAAAAAGAAAATTGAAATCATTGATAATCTAGCATTCCAGAGGTAAACATTGTTGACACTTCATTCTCCATCCATATGTTTTTTTTTCTTAAAAAAAAAAAAAAAAGGAATTATCTTGCACAGCAGTCTTTTTTGCACAGAAGTCTTAATAGCTTTTTATTTAAATCTATGTCCTCAAAAAAAATAAATCTATGTAATGTAGCTCTTTCCATGTTAGTTAATTTTGTAGGTTTTTGGACTGATTGATAATCTGGGCCAGTTGAGCATGAACTCCCTGGAAGCTGTGATGTTGCTTCCTGCTTCCTTGTATCAATGTAGAGTACTTAACACAGCATTTGGTATATGGTGTATTTTGGAATGTGTGTTGAATGAAAACGGTGATGCAATGTGAAGCCATTGGGCATGAACCAGGACCATCCTCACAGTGGGTTCTAAGCCAATTAACCCAGCTGTGTGGATAACTTTTTTCTTTATACCCCTTGTAGGACCTACTAAATGAAGCAAAACAGAGACTCAGCAAAGTGGTAAAAGATACAACCAGGTACCAAGTGCTGCTGGATGGACTGGTCCTCCAGGTAATTTATGGGTTTGACCTACTACGGGTAGCCACAGTTCTCACAAAATTGACAAGATGTGTTAAAGACCAGCTCTGTTTTGTTCCTATTTTTCATCTTCCTGCACTTTTTTTTTTTTTTTTTTCTCTTACTAGTCCTTTAGAACTTAGAAGTCAAATTTGCTTACAGTCTCTCAGCCTTAAACTTGCCTAATTTGAGGAGCATCTGGCTGACTGAGTTGGTTAAGCATCTGGCTCTTGATTTCGGCTCCGGTTGTGATCTCAGGGTTGTGAGACCAGCCACGTGTTGGGTTCTGTGCTGGGCAGGGAGTCTGCTCAAGATTCTCTCTCTCCTTCCCCTTTCCTCTCACTCTAAAAACAAACACAAATGAAAAAACTTACTTACTTTGACTTCACCACTAAAATACTTGCTTTAGTTTTGTGGATTCAGACCAAAGACAATATACGTTTTAAATGTTTGCTGCTTGCTTGTGAATTCTTACGTTACTTAGGTTAATTATAATAACATTTATTTGGTTTCCAATTCAGTTGATTTTTTTTTTTTTTTCAATTCAGTTGATGTTAAGAGAAGATTTCCATATAAATTTTTTTCTGCCATTGGAGCACTGGATATACTTCTCTGTTTGTGATATAAAAGCTTCTTTCCATGTTCTCATACTATGTATTCTTTTTCCAAACTACATGAAAGAATTATAAAAATATTTTATTTTGGGGTAGCCTGGCTCAGGAGTTTAGCGCCATCTTCAGCCCAGGGTGTGATCCCAGAGACCCGGGATCAAGTCCCACGTCTGGCTCCCTGCATGGAGCCTGCTTCTCCCTCTGCCTATGTCTGTGCCTCTCTCTCTGTGTGTCTCTCATTAATAAATAATTAAAATCTTTTTAAAAAATTATTCTGATGTTGAATTTTATAAATTGGGTTTCCTACTAATTGAATCTGATTGTGTCTTACAGGGTTTGTACCAATTGTTGGAGCCCCGAATGATTGTTCGTTGCAGGAAACAGGATTTCCCTCTGGTAAAGGTAAAGAGCTTAAAGAAGAAAACAGTTTTGTTTTCTTTTTTAAAAAAATATATTAAAACATTAGAGATGAAATGTGTGCTTTCATAGAGGATAGCTCAACCACGGAAATTAGAGGTATCTTGAACACATTACAGGTGGTAACTTAAGTGTACCTAAGCCTCTGATGTCTTTTCTTAAAGAGGTCAAGTTGCACCTTTGGAGTTAGTACCCTCCTCCCTTTTTGGAAGCTCTATCGTGCCATAATCTTTTGAAAATTCATCAATAAAAACAGCACTACTCGCTTGGAGCAAAGATGAGCAATACCATCTAAAAAAGACAAGCTACTCCCAGACTGGCAGGGCTTGGCTATAACCTAATGCATTCTGTAACTGGGGAAAGAAAGCGGGTACGAGAAAAAAGAATGTGGGTTTCAGCAGTGAAAACAAAACTGCAGGGGTTCCCTGGGTGGCTCAGCAATTTAAGATCTGTCTTCGGCCCAGGGCGTGATCCTGGGGTCCCGGGATTGAGTCCCACACTGGGCTCCCTGCATGGAGCCGGCTTCTCCCTCTGCTTGTGTCTCTGCCTCTCTCTGTGTCTCTCATGAATAAATAAATAAACTATTTGGAAAAAAACAAAACAAAACAACTGCAGTCCCAGAGGCAAATACTGAGGTGTTAGTCCATATCCTAAGAGAGAAGATGTCGGGTCTGGGAAATGGCCCCTGGTGCCATGGAAAGTCCTTAAAGGCTGTAGCATTAGGTGGGTGCTCTAGACCAAAGGGCCCTTGAATCAGAATGAACTCCCCTAGCTTTCATTCTGTATCATCGAATTGCCTTTAACAAAAAAAAACAAAAAAACAAGCAGGAGGAGTGGTAGGGAGAGGGAGAAGCAGGTCCCCCTGCTGAAGAGGAAGCTAATGGGGAGGGGGGATCAAATTGCTCTTAAGGTTAGAATTCTTCCCTGCGGGCCGCCTGGCTAGCTCAGTCAGAAGAGCATGTGACTCTTGATCTCATGGTTGTGAATTGGAGCCCCATTTGGGTGTAGAGGGTACTTAAATAAATAAAACTTGGTCATGATCTAGGGGTCATGGAATTGAGTCCTTCAGTGAGGAGCCTGCTTCTCCCTCTCCCTCCCTCTGCCTGCCATTCCCCCTGCTTATGCTCTCTCTCTCCCTCTGTCAAATAAAGAAAATCTTTATTTTTTTTTTTTTAAGATTTTATTTATTCATAGAGACACAGAGAGAGAGGCAGAGAGGCAGACACACAGGCAGAGGGAGAAGTAGGCACCATGCAGGGCCTGACGTGGGACTCGATCCAGGGTCTCCAGGATCACGCCCTGGGCTGCAGGCGGCGCTAAACCGCTGCACCACCGGGGCTGCCCAAGAAAATCTTTAAATAAATAAACAAAATTCTTCCATGCAGCCTGCTTTCAGGCAAAGATTGAGTACTTAGTCCCTTAGCAATTATATATCTTACTATAAATTAATGTAATATGTAATGTAATCGCATTCTTAACTATAATTTGTCTCCCAAGTAACTTGTCCCCTAAGAAAGAAAATATGCCAGCTGGAGAACACAGGTGCCCATTCCCCTCACTCTCCACTATAAATTAATAAATTGTGAGTCTCATTTATAACCCATGCCAGTAACCTAAATCTACGTTTGTGCTGTGTCATTTATGAAGCCACAAAGCAGAGCTAGACATACCAGAGAGCTCCCCAAGGTGATGAGCACTCTATGTAGGCAGGTCTGAGTTGTCAACTGAAGTTCCTATAAGAAAATACTATTTACACATTTACTCATGCACAGTTATTTATTTAGATAGGACTTTCCACTAATTATGTTTTACCACACTAATTACAGTATAGCATTTTGTTTTCCTAGTAGGGATATTCTAGGGCACCTGTGTGGCTCAGTCAGTTAAGCATCTGCTTTCAGCTCAGGTCATAATCTCAGGTCCTGGGATCGAGCTCTGCTCTGCAGGGAGTCTGCTTCTCTCTCTGTCAAGTAAAATCTTTTTTTTTTTTTTTTTTTTTAAGATTTTATTTATTTATTCATGAGAGACACACAGAAAGGCAGAGGGAGAAGCAGGCTCCACGCAGGGAGCCTGACAGACTCAATCCCGGGACTCCAGGATCATGCCCTGGGCCAAAGGCGGTGCTATACTGCTGCGCCACCAGGGCTGCCTTGTCAAATAAAATCTTAAAAAAAAAAAGTTGATTGTACAGTTGGCTGATTTTATTTGGATACCTGTAGTTTTTCCTAAAACCTTTCATTATTTTCTGTTTTTCTAGGCTGCAGTGCAAAAAGCAATTCCTATGTATAAAATTGCCACCAAAAAAGATGTTGATGTCCAAATTGATCAGGAATCCTACCTGCCTGAGGAAATGTAAGGCATATTCCTGCTCTTACCATCTAAACTTCTTTCAATACGAGAATGGCCTTATTCTGGGTCTTGTTGAGAGTTTTCTGAGTCACTCTTCTCCATAAGAGTACAAGTGTGACTGTGTGTCACTTGTGACTCTTGCTGTTTTTCCTGGCAGTCCTGTGTTCTCCCTTGTTAACCAGCCAGACATACTTTGAAAGTCTGAAAAGAGCTAGCATCCTCTGGTCACTTAATTTATTCTGCAGGGGCAGCACTAGTTCTTTGCCCAGAATTCAAAGCTGGGTCTAGATCTCTGTGTTAGATGGTGAGGAAGATAATTGAGTTTCTTAGAAATAAGACAAGTAGTCACGTATGATAGTGATTACTATATAGACTAATAGAACCTAATAGTTAGGTTCCTTAGATACAGAATTGCGAATGTGAGTGGTACTTCTGCCGTGAGGAAATGACAGGACATTTCTTAAAGATCCCTGGTAAGCTCGGTGCAGCTGAGATAGGCAGTAGGCACTCTTGACAGGGTTAGAGCCAAGATCACTTCTTCTGTGTCTGATGCCGCGTAGGCACGCATTGACCAACCTTGCAGAAAGTCCTTGGGACATGCGATCCTAGTCGAAAGCACCAGACCTAGGTTTGAGTCTTGAGTTGGCTTTTATTAGCTGTGGGACCTGGAGACTGAATTCCGTCATGTTTAAAATGGAATCAGCATTTTTTTTTCCATGAAGTGAAGAAAGGAGATGAGATCATACATAAATGTGAAAATGCTTTTATACACTGAGAAGGTATGTAAGCTAGTGAACAAAGCTTTGGTATTATCATTAGATTTAGATCTCTCTACTCGGCCACACTAGCAAATCTAAGCTTGCTAGTCTTAGACTAATTGTTTCATCTCACGGAGCCTTGATTTCCTCATCTCTAAAGTGAGATAATAGCACAGAATTCTTGGAAGTTTCAATGAGATCCTGTCTACATAGCACTTCCATGTGATACCTGGTACCTGCAATATACACAGTAACTCAGCTGTCAGTCATCGTTGTGGAGATCGAGCAGATGGGATATAAAACACTTAGTTCAGCATCTGTCTGGTAAAGAATGAGTTTCAGGGCAGCCTGGTGGTGCAGCGGTTTAGCGCCGCCTGCAGCCCGGGGTGCGATCCTGGAGACCCGGGATCGCACCCTGGGCTGAAGGCGGCGCCAAACCGCTGCACCACTGGGGCTGGCCCCCCCACCCCCCCAATGTCTCTATGAATAAATAAAATCTTCAAAAAAAAAAAGAATGAATTTCAGTCTTGAAACTTTTGGGGCCACGTGTTTTGAATGCCAGGGTTTAGAAAAGCAATAAAGTCCATATAACACATGTGACACAATATCCTCAGCAGGGGGCAATCCCGGTGGCTCAGTGGTTTAGCGCCGCCTGCAGCCCAGGGTGTGATCCTGGAGTCCCAGGATCTAGTCCCACGTCAGGCTCCCTGCATGGAGCCTGCCTCTCCCTCTGCCTGTCTCTGCCTCTCTCTCTCTCTCCTCCCTGTGCATTCTCATGAAAAAATAAATAAAAACTAAAAAAAAAAAAAAATCCTCAGCAGGGCCTGAGGCTTCATCCTCCCCACACTCCCCATGGTGATCAAATGTACTAATATTTCTGAATGGGAACATTCACTCTGCAAGGGATAAACGCATAAAGGTTCGTTAGTCACTTGCTGCCAGATGACTAGAGGTCAGTTTAGCTTTTAGAGATACACAAATTAACTTTTGTTCTGACAGCTTATTGAATTTCAGAATTGTAGATAATGAGCTATAGACTTCTTCCGGTGCTGATTTAAAGTAGAATTTTAAATATTGTGGTTTTATTCATTTAAGTGATCATTTTATTCAGTCTGTTTCAGCCTGTTTACTTGTTTGTAAAATGGTGAGGATACCCACCAAGACTCCCATAGGGCTCCTGGGAACACAGAAGCCGTGATCAGCCCTGGGTTTTATGTGGAGCGAGCGCCTGGCACACAGGCGACATTCTCACATGTGGTGGTCTTCCTGCCCTTTCTCCCTCCGTGAGAACAGTGTTGTATCACAGACAGTGGGGTGAGGATTTCAGCAAAGAGCCAGCCACGTCCTTATGAAGGATATAGTCTGTTTAGAGAAACCAAAAACATGAAACATGCCAGGGGGAGGGAGGATAGATTAAGAAAATAATATTAACATCATCATCCATTAAAGTTTTCCAGAGAAAATTTGTAAAACTTTTTCCTAGGCTTTGTCACATAGCCTGCTTATTTCAAGAAATATTTGATAAAATTCTCGTGGAGCAAAAGAATTTCATTCCCGGAGGCTCCCTGTAATAGAATTTGACTTATCTGCCTTAAGGCTCGAAGTGCTAGGAACTTTGGAACGGGAATGCCAGGAGTGAGGTATGCTGGGGCCAGGACTTCCTCAGGGCGAGTTTGGCAAGATTACAGCGGTACCTTTAATCAGCTACACAGTACAGTCGTGAATATGGCCTTATCAGTACCCCTGGTAATTGGCAGGATTCTTTAGGTAACATTCAGATGGGACTTGATTGATTTGCAAACTAGGACTTTTCATTTTGTTGGGGAGATACAGGTGTTATAACATAAAATCAGATTGGCACGTAGCAGTCACTTGATAAATGATAATCATTGTCAACATGCATACCTTAAATCTTCAGAAGCTTTCTGAATTTGTTTGAAGCTTTTTGCATAGGTTTTTGAACCCTGTAGAGTGTTTAGACCCTCCACACACCAAAATGGCTTTCTTCTCGGGGAAGAAGGTAAATGTACCATTTGTCCGTCTTCCTCCAATCTATAAAAATTGTTGTTTCCTGTGTTCTTTGTAGAGCTGGTGGAGTGGAGATCTATAATGGGGATCGTAAAATAAAGGTTTCCAATACTCTAGAAAGCCGGCTGGACCTCATAGCCCAGCAGGTGAGTATGGGAATACATCTCCTGTTACTTCAAAGTGGTGCAGAGAACATATGTCCATTTGCTGGTATTTGGGGTTTGGCACTCTACATCTTGTGGCGTTTTCTTGAGAAGAATGGGGAGTAGGCACGCAGTGGCCTTTACTGCAGTGCTACCGTAACTGGAGCCTGGACTTGGGGTCGAACAAGGGTTTTGTTTCTTGAGGATTCTAATGTATACATTTTACTGCATGTGGAGGTGCTGATCAGAGTTGTTTCTCCGGTAATGATGAGAACTAAAGTACATATTGTTTAAAGGCATCTGCACAGGGCTGCTGGCTCTTCAGATATTTCCAGGTTTGTACAAATGAACTGTAGGAAACAACCCAGGAAAATTCAGGTGTCTCAAAATGCTGGGCCTTTTTCAGCAGTGGTAGGCTGCTGCTGGGGCAGCTGGCTTGTCTTAGAGTGAAAGCACTTGGACCTTCAGCCCTCAACCTGTGTCCCCATTAGAGTGGCCACTACCTGCACATGAATAAAGCAAAAATAAGTAAAATTAAGAATTGAGTCCCATGGTTGCACTAGCTGCATGTTGGATGCACAGTAACCACACGTGGCCAGTGGCCTCTCTATTGGACAGTACAGCCTTAGAAATTTGAAGTTAAATCATAAGGGTTTTTCAGTTGCCATAATGAACAAGTGCCTCAGCACAAATTTGTGTGTGTGTTGTCCTTGGTGCGTAGTAGACACTCAGTAACTGTTGAAAGAAAGAACATAGGTGATACTAAGGGATCATCTCTTCTCCCTACATTACAGTTTAACTGAAGCCTTGAACAATAATGGCTTTAGTTTGAGGTTTTTTTTCTTCATCCCCTTTAAGCATTAGTCAGTCATAACCACAGATTAGCTATTGGTTAAGTTTATTGCCAGGGATTCTGTTACAGTTTTTTTTGGATAAGTAAAGGTACAGACTTGATGCCCTTAGCTTTATGATTTCCTTCCTGGCTACATAGGGGTCAGTGACTTGCCACTTGTAGTTAAGATACACAGTTTTGGGGCACCTGGGGGCTCAGTCGGTTAAGCATCTGACTGCTGATTTCCGCTCAGGCCATAATGGCAGGGTTCTGGGATCGAGTGCCACATTGGACCCCATGCTGAGTGGGAAGTCTGCTTGAGATTTTCTCTTCCTCTGCCCCCTGCCCCACCCCGTGCGTACTCCCTCTTTCTCTCTCTCTAAAATAAATGAAATCTTTTTTTTTTTAAGATTTTATTTATTTATTCATGAGAGACACAGAGCAAGAGTGAGAGCGCGAGAGAGAGACAGAGACACAGGCAGAGGGAGAAGCAGGCTCCAGGCAGGGAGCCTGATGCTGGACTCGATCCCCGGTCTCCAGGATCATGCCCTGGACTGAAGGTGGCGCTAAACCACTGAGCCACCCGGGCTGCCCTTTTTTTTTTTTTTTAAGAGATTTTATTTATTTATTCATGAGAGAGACACAGGCAGAGGGAGAAGCAGGCTCCATGCAGGGAACCCGACGTGGGACTCGATCCCTGGTCTCCAGGATCATGCCCTGGACTGAAGGTGGCGTTAAACCGCCGAGCCACCTGGGCTGCCCTAAAATAAATAAAATCTTAAAAAAAAAAAAAAAAAAAAAAGATGTGCAGTGCTTTCCAAATTCTCCAGTTAATAACACTTACTCATTAAAAAACTTATTTCTTCACAGATGATGCCAGAAGTACGGGGAGCCTTATTTGGTGCAAATGCCAACAGGAAGTTTTTGGACTAAACCTTTGGGAGCGGTAGAGTTCATCCACTGCTCTCCTGCTGTGGCATGGAAGTTTCTGACATTTGAAGAAACGAGATATCTGTGTGGCTTCCTCTTCCCTGTTCTCATAGTCTGTATTTGTCAGTGGATACTCTGTGTAACTAATGCCCTTATCCTAATTGTTGACAATAGAGAAAGTTTCACTTCATATAATCAGGAAAGTTCCTTT
Source organism: Canis aureus (assembly GCF_053574225.1). NCBI lineage: Eukaryota > Metazoa > Chordata > Mammalia > Carnivora > Canidae > Canis > Canis aureus. Next base: position 46,300,083 of record NC_135635.1, on the reverse strand, counting down.
TTAGCTTATCTAAAAGTAGCACAACTTTCATTGGCTTGTGTAGTGTGAAGGTGAGGGTATCAGATGGTGGTCACAGGGGCTTCACCAAGTCTCCGCTCTTCCTCCAGTCTTCCAGTTCTTGAGCCTAGAGGAGATGTGTACGGTGATCTCTGACATGAAGTCTTTGCTCTTAGGCTTAAAGTGCATGGGGGCCGTGCATTCCTCCCAGCAGTAGTCGCTTCACCGCTAACCTGTTTGGGCCTAGAAGTGTTCCTCATCTGTAAATGTGATTTAAAACCTAAGCCATGAATATGTCTTATTTATTAAAACAAAAGGTTTACGTGGATGTCATTGTGATTTATTATATGCAAGGCACTGCAAGTCTCTGGTTTGCGAGGGTGAAGTTCTTACGGAGGTATCTAGAAAAGCAGCATTTTCCTAATCCCTGTAGCCTTTGCTGGTTGACAGCTGTCACTACTTGAAACCATTAGCCCTCTGTCCTCTGGCATTTCCTGCTCATTTTTACCAGACTCTTCTCCAGTAGTTGTCCACCCAGCCCAGGTGATCTTTTGTGCACACCACACACAGGTGTTCAGGATCATCTGTCCTCTGGAGGGTTTTTGACAGCTTTAGTGAAGAAATCATTTTAGTAGCTTCTATGACAGAGTCAGAAGAGCATCGAGGGCTCACTGGGGGAAGAGGGGCCACTGTGGTCAGGCCCAAACGCCTCCACAAAGGTCCTTCTCTTCATCTCCTTGCTCCTTAGTTCTTCCCCACTGACTACTAAGAACCCGGGGCGGGGCAGAGTGGGAGTCCAGCCCGGGTCTGTCTCTATAGCCTGCACTCTCACTTGGTCCTCTGGGTAGAGAAAATGGCTCCTGAGCCGCACCACCTCACAGACCTAATGCTAGAGCTGAGGTAGGGATGCAGGTGAATACCAGCTCCGGCACAGGCCTAGTTACTCAGGCCCAGGCCCTCACCTTGCCAGTGTCTCCACAGCAGCTTGGGGAGGAACGGGGACACATGGGGACCGGGCTGCAGGGTGATGCCATGATGGAAACCCTGCAGAGTCGGAAGAGAAAGCACCCCTATGGCCATCCCGGTGGCTCCAAGCAGCCCTGCCAAGAGCCCATGGTGGGAAACTGTGTCTGCCCGTTTTGACATAGGTCGGTTCTGAGAGGGATGGGACAGTAGAGGGCAAACCATTCACTGCAGCCCATCGGCTTCTCCCACTGATGACAAAGATGACATTTTAAAATCCATTTTATTTAAAACCGTGCTGCGTGGACGTTCTGTGCGAGCCATGCTGCAGTGGGAGGGGCGGGGCCGGGAGTGGCCTTGACTTGGCCCAGACCATCACTTAGACCCCCAGCAGCCATCCTCAATTTGAAAAGATTTGTTTGGCTTCAGACCAGGTACTGACTCAGGGCTTTCATGGTCCCCTTGAACTTCTGAGCCTCCTTTTCCCCAAAATCAGTGCAAGAACTAAGTTATTTAACTCAGAATTAACAAAAAACTAAATCCTCAAACCACAAGTATGTAGAGTTTGAGTGTGAAGTAAAAATGTAAAATGTAGAACAGCCCTTCTATCTTTACTACGTGTTAAGGACCTACAGTTAATACAAACCACCCATGGACTATTTTTGTTGGTGACAAGCAGGCAGCTGGAGGCTTCTGAGGCTCCCAGGGAGCTGTGGCCTCAAAGAAAATGAACGTGGATACCACGAAGGGCTGTGGGACCGGACCCAGCTCGCTTGTTAGGGTGAGAGTGTTTCTTCAGAGGCTGAGGTAGCACTACGAGGACAAAGTAGGAATGGGCCATCCTGCTCGACCCTCTGAGTAGAACAGGCTCTGGCAGCAAGGGGCCTGAGCTCCTGCCACCTCTACTCAAAACACTTTAAGATCCGCTCCCCAATACCAATGAAGTAGACCCCTTGGGCAATCCCGAAGAGAGGGGCGATGACGAGGGCCCGGCAGCCTGCTCCCTTCATGAAGGCAGATGGTCCCTCCTGAATCCAAAGTTTCCTGTGGAGAGAAGAGGCCTGTTAGCCGATTGGCCAGAGCACACGGTGAACGGTATTGTGATACGCTCCCCTCTGACATTTGCGTGTCTCCCATGGAAGAGATGTCAGTTTGCACAGCAAGAGCACGCTCCCAGACGTGAGAAGCCTTGTCCCATCCGTCATGTGCAGTTTGGTTACTAAGCAGCTGTGTCCAGGCCATGGGAAGTCGGGGTTCCAGCTGGACTCTGGGAGAAAGATGCTGTAGGGATGTGAAGGAAGAGAAGCTCCCAGTACATCCTGTTTCTGTTGAGAGGTGAGTGGAAGGAACGGATTTCAAGGAAATCCAGAGCTCAGTGTGGTGGGGTGGAGGGGACCAGGGGACCGTTCCCACCTCAGCCTCCAAAGAGCTGCTGCGGTGCTCACCTGGCGCAGTTGGTGATCCCACTGTAGGTGTCCTCTCCTAGGCCTTTTTTCAGTGTTTGGATTCGAGTTTTCAAAACTAAAAAGTTAAAAAAAAGAGATGAATGTTTCCAACATGAAGTTGTTGCCTGTTAGAGCCAGTATCCACAGAACCAAATCCCGAGGCGGGATCTGCTGCTGTGTGGCCCGTGATAGAAGGTCTTCCTCTCTTTGGGCCTCATTCATAAAACGAATCAGAAATGACACAATCCGGGGCAGCCCCGGTGGCTCAGCGGTTTAGCGCCGCCTGCAGCTCAGGGCGTGATCCTGGGGACCCGGGATTGAGTCCCACGTCAGGCTCCCTGCATGGAGCCTGCTTCTCCCTCTGCTTGTGTCTCTGCCTCTCTCTCTCCTCTCTGTGTATTCTCATGAATAAATAAATAAAATCTTTAAAAAAAAAAAAAAAAAGAAATGACACAATCCTTCAGGTCACTCAGGCTGCAGAAGGGGCCGCTGGGTGTGATAGATGAGCTGGGTACAGCACTAAAGTTAGAGGCTGCGGGCTCTGCTCAGGCCCCTCAACCACCACCGTTAGCCTCAGGGTTGAAACCCTCCAGTGGGGGAGGAAAAGCTAATGAGACCACCTAGAAGGGGAGGAGACTCATCAGGGGTAAGAGAGTGAGCGAGGGTCCCCTGGGCCCCTGTGTCTGGGGGACCCTTGGTGAGCCTCTGCCAGTGACCACAGGTGGTGACCCACAGGGGTTTTGTGGTTGGAGCTTAGTATGTATCCCAGACAGCTGTCCGGTGACCTCATCTGTGACGTGAGTCGACCCTGGAAGCCCTCCATCTCTGATGCACTTACCATCCAGAGGCGTTACTGCAACAGCAGCTACAGAACCTGCAACGCAGCCTGACATAAAGGAATGAGCAAAGGAAGCCTTCCCAGTCCTCTCGTTGAAACCAAGGTTGTTCAGATTTGCAAACAGTGGGAAGTAGATGATGGAGAAGGGAATGTCTCTGCAGGAGAGGAAGAGGGCACCCTGAGCCTGCTGCTGCGGGGCACCCCGCAAGGCCCCTAAGTGCCAGGGCCTGGCTGATGGTCACATAAGCCTGCATTTACTGCTCCTTCCCTGGCCCTGTGATGGTGTAGAGCGACAGGCGGCAGGCAGTGGCCTAAGGGGACTGCTGGGGCTGCCCCTGCCTCACTCCGCGCCCCCAGCACCTGCAGGCCCCAGGTGCAGAGACTGGGGGCACACTGTGAGGACAGGTGGGCTAATAAGGTGGGAGCCAGCGGGTTGAGCCAGTGACTGGTGACAAGCTATATAAGCTAAGTGTTGGGAGCAGGGAGCGAGCAGGAAGGTGAAGTTCATTTATCTACTGACCAGGTGATGGGAGAAAACTAGCACCTGGCCTGGGACACTCCTGATCCACTTTAAGGATTTTGGCTAGATAGCAAAGTCAAACGAGGGGTCTCTGCGCTCGTTCATTCATAAATGGTCAAAGTCCTCTTTAGGCAGAGCATCCTTAGGTGCCTCTGGGCCACAGAACATCAGTGCTCCTATGGTCTGGCTGCGGGAGGAGGGGCCTCCAGGTGGTCTCCCGGGTGCCCGTCCTCGCAGTTCTGCCCAGTTCTGGACCAAAGAGGAAGCACGGAAGTCATTTGCTTTCTGGGGTTTGAGTGTTGTAGGAAGGATGTGAGGACAGAAGGGGCAGCAGGGCCCCGCCCTCTGTGCCCTGTCCTCGTTCCCCAGGGCCCTTCCATGTCCCATGTTCAGGAGGAAAGCCTCACCTGAGGAGAGTGGCACCCAGACCCTTGTAGAGACCAGCCAGGCCCTGGGTGCAGAGTAGCTCCCAGGCAATAAGGGTGGCAGACGGGCGCTTGTGGGTGGAAGCCGAACCTGCAGTGTAGGAGCTGGAGGAGGAAGGTGCTGAGGCCGAGCCCTGACAAACTGCTGAAAGGGAGAGGACAGAGCCCATCACAACCCAGGCCCCAGCAGGCCTGCACAGCACTTCCCCGGGAATGTGCCTCCCGCCTCCCAGCCCTGCGGCTCAGGGGGGACACTGACACCCCTCCTAGATTTCTGAGGATCGTCCTAATTTTATCTTTAAGTCATCTCTACACCTAACATGGGGCTCGAACTTAGGATCCCAAGATCGAGAGTCACGTACTCCACCCACTGAGCCAGCCAGGTGCCCCAGATTGTCTTCATTTTAGAACATTTGTTTTTAGCTCTAAGGCAATGTTTTTAAGATTGGTGTCTTCTAGTATGTCATGGGGCACTTCCCAAGGCCTGTGCAGCCCCCATAATAGGGAACTAGAGCAACACCTGCTCCAGCCCCCAGTTTCTTATCCTCTTGTTAGAGCTGTGTTCTTGATCTGGGTCTAAACCATGTCTAAACCACCTCTGAGCCTACTCACATAGCTTCGTCTGCTGGCACTTGGGGCGTCGCAGTCCTACTTTTGCCTACTGAATAAAGTGTGCCTCCCGCCTCCCAGCCCATAGTCCATTTATGGGCAGCCATTTATGTATTTTGTATTTTGTATCATTTTGTAGAGCCTGAGTTTTCATTTTAGTTGAATAATTCAGAACCCATCACTTAATATGTTCAACACCTAAGAAATATTTCAAGTACAGCATTTCTGCTGTGGGTGAGTCCCATCAATGACCGCAGGATTCAATGCACGGAAATTGTGTGAATATAATTCTCACCACTTTGAGAAGCTTTGTCTAGACTCTAAGCCCTTGCTCAAAGGAAGTGATTTCATGTCCCCATTTTGTGTGGTAGCCAGGAGGGCAATAGCTCACGCTGAGCAGCTGGTGATGGCAATAGCGTCCTAGCAACAGTGAGCCGGGTCGTTCACCAGTGAACGCAGTTCTCCCCATTACTTGCTCTAGATGGACGTCATTCAACCATTCACTCATAGCCCATCTTTCTCTTCTTTTTACATGATTTAGGAATACTAACACTTAACCCAAGTCAAAAAACAAAATGTTTCAGAGCGTTTACTCTTTGTGTATCACAACACAGGGGCTTCCCAGGGCCCAAGCCTTATTCTTGCTGCAGTTTGATGTACTTCAGGTGATTCTGAGCCAACCTAGAAAGCTGGTTGAGTTCTAACATGACGTGAGTGCAATCGTGGGCTGGAGGACCTGGCCAGGTGCTGCCTTAGGCACACCACACGTTGGCTTATTTAATGTAGGTACTGCAATTACCTCCAAAGAGAAGCCCCCATCCCACCTCATGGGGCTGGCCTCCCTTCTGCTAGGCTGCTCCCCATGGTTCTTAATACATGCTTTGGTTCCTATAGCATTCTGTATTTGAGAGGACCAGGACCAGGATTTAGGAAAGGAACAAAAAATTCTCTTCCAGAGAAAACAAAAAGAACAGAAATGGTTCTCCTGTCCTTTATTATTCCTTCCCTCTACAGGCCAGCCTTCCAGAGCATACTATGGTATCCACTGAAGTGTTTGTGAGCAGGCTGCTGGCACCTCAAGCCTAAAGGTCACCATGATGTAATAGAGGTATTGGGGTGTTTTCTGTCCCTGTGGATCAAGTTTCTCATTTCTGCTATTTGTTCTAGAACTGGGAGTGTTGAAATCTAGAATAGTAACCATAAAATAAAAAGACTTATAGGGGCATCAGGCTGGCTCAGTTGGAGTATGCAACTCTTGATCTCAGGGTTGTGAGTCTGAGCCCCACATTGGGTGTACAGATTAGTTTTAAAATTTTTCAAATCTTTTTTTTTTTTTTTTAATTTTCAAATCTTAAAAAAAAAAAGACTCCTACTGACTGGAAAGCTGACTAAATCATACAGTTTAGAAATGAGTGCAGAATGTAGAGAAATGTATTGTGATCACAGCCCTTTGTTAATCCCATGTGAAGTCAGGATCGGCCTCACCCAAGCGCCCAGCATCCTGCAGCTGAATCTTGAGCATTTCCATGGGACAGGTAACCACCACCTGGCACATTCCAGCTCCACATCCGGCCAGCATCTCCATCTTCAGATTCCGCTGCAGCCTGTGGGACCATGAGTTAGGCTCCTTCAGTGACAGGCCAGCCCTGCCACCCTACCCTGGCCCACCCACCAAAGTCCCAAGGACCTCTTTTTTTTTTTTTTTTTTTTTTTGGTTAGGACCTTCTGTGCAAGGTGTTTAGCCTCATTCAGATTGGCTGTTGCTCACCCGGTGGGGTGAGTCACCACCTGGTGCTTAGACTCAGCCTCCTTAAAACATGAAACTGAATTTAAAGCAGGCTGCCAGGGAGGTAGCACCTTCATCAAGGTTGAAACTACCTATTGCAGGGATTGGATTGTCCCTGACCCCTTGAACAGTATCTCAAGGGCAACGGGGGTGGGGGGGGTGGGGGTGGGCTTAGCGGTTTGGTGCCGCCTTTGGCCCAAGGCCTGATCCTGGGGATCCGGGATCAAGTCCCATGTTGGGCTCCCTGCATGGGGCCTGCTTCTCCCTCTGCCTGTGTCTCTGCCTCTCTCTAACTCTCTCTCTCATGAATAAATACATTAAAAAAAAACAAAAAACCCACATAGAAACAGACACACAGAGTAAGGGAACAGAATTGGAAACCCAGAAATAGAGACACTCAACTAATAGGTGATGAGGGAGCTGAGAACACTGAGTGGACAAATGACAGTCTTCTCGATAAATTGTGCTGAGAAATCATTCACCCGGAAAAGAGTGAAAGTAGACCCCCCAGCTTAGACAACTCACAAAAATGAACTCAAATGGATTAGAGACTTAAATGTAAGGCCTGAAACCATAGAACTCCTAGAAGAAAACATGGGGTAGCTCTTTAACACTGGTCACCTAAAGCACAAGAACACGAGCGAAGAGACAAGCGCGGCCACTTCAAACTGAAAAGCTCCTGCAGAGCAAAGGAAAGCACCAACAGAATGAAATGGCAGCCTGTGTGGGGGGAGATCCTTGTACATCACACGTCTGACAAGAGGTTGATACCCAATAGATAAAGAACTCATACAACTCAATAGTAAAAACAAAACTCACCACAAATAATCCAATTAAAAAAACAGGCAAAGGACCAGAAAAGATATTTTCCAGGGAAGATATTCCAATGACCAACAGATACATGAAATATGCTCAATATCACCAACCATCAGGGAAATGCACATCCAAACCACAGTGAGATAGCACCTCACACCTGTCAGAATGGCTGGTATTGGGACACCTGGGTGGCTCAGCAGTTGAGCGTCTGCCTTCAGCTCAGAACACGATCCCGGAGTCCCAGGATCGAGTCTCGTATTGAGGTCCCCACGGGGAGCTTGCTTCTCCCTCTACCTATGTCTTTGGCTCTCTCTCTCTCTCTCTGTCTCTCATGGACAAATAAATAAATCTTAAAAAAAAAAAAAAAAGAATGGCTGGTATCTAAATGACACAATAAGTCGCCTCGGTGGTGCAGTCAGTTAAGCAGTGGACCCTTGGTTTCAGCTCAGGTCATGATGTCAGGGTCCTGCGTTCAAGCCCAGCACTGGGCATCATGCTCAGTGGGGAGTCCACTGGAGATTCTTTCTCTTTCTCTTATTCTCTTTGTCTCTCCGCACCACCCCACTGTCTCTCTCTCACAAATAAACACTTTTTTTTTTTTTTTTTTTAAGGATGATAAATGCTGGCAAGGCTGTCACGAAAGGGGAAGCTTGTGCACTGTTGGTGGAAAAGTAAATTGGTGAAGCCACTATGGGAAACAGTAGGGAGTTTCCTCAAAAAATTAAAAACAGGGATCCCTGGTGGCGCAGCGGTTTGGCCTGCCTTTGGCCCAGGGCGCAATCCTGGAGACCCGGGATCGAATCCCACGTCGGGCTCCCGGTGCATGGAGCCTGCTTCTCCCTCTGCCTGTGTCTCTGCCTCTCTCTCTCTCTCTCTCTGTGTGTGTGACTATCATAAATAAAAAAAAAAAATTAAAAAAAAATTAAAAACAGAACTCCCCTACAATCCAGCAATTCCATTTACTGGGTGTGCATCCAAAGGAGATGCAATCGGTGAGCTATCTGCACCCCCACATTCACTACACCATTGTTCACAACAGCCAAAACTTGGAGACAGCCTGTGTGTTGATGGGCAGTTGGATGGATACAGAAAACGTGTATATACACCATACAATATTACTCAGCCATAAAGCAGAAGGAAATCCTGCCATTTGAGACATGGATGGACTTTGAGGGCATTATGCTAAGAGAAATAAGTCAGAGAAAAACAAATAGTGATCTCACTGACATGCAGAATCCAGATAAAATCAAAGTCACAGAAAAAGAGATTTGTGGTTATCAAGCCCTCCCTGGGACAGGAATTAGGGGAAGGTGCTCTGTAGGCACAAAGTTCCAGTTATAAGGTAAGCACTGGGATGGAATGCAGCATGATGACAATGGGTCACACTGCTCTACACTACATTTGATAGTTGCCAAGAGAACAGATCCTAAAGGTTCTCATCTCAAGGAGGAAACAACTCTTTGGGTAACTACATGAAGTGATGGACGTTAACTAAACTCGTCGTAGGTATCCCTGGGTAGTGCAGCGGTTTGGCGCCTGCCTTTGGCCCAGGGCGCGATCCTGGAGACCCGGGATCGAGTCCCACATCGAGCTCCTGGTGCATGGAGCCTGCTTCTCCCTCTGCCTATGTCTCTGCCTCTCTCTCTCTCTCTCTGTGTGACTATCATAAATAAATAAAAAAATTAAAAAAAATAAAACTCGTCGTGGTAAATTGTGTATCAAGTCATTATACGATGCATAACTATACACTGTATGAACTTACACAGTGTTGTGCTGCAGGGATATCTCAATAAAAAATGAAAGAAACATGTTCATCAGCTGTTGGTGAATGTACGTCTAGTCTATAATGGTCTGTCTGTCACGTAGAACTTTCACATTATAGCAGCTCATTCTCTCCTTTCACTTTCCACTTGCCAAAACGTACACTAACCTTCCACCATTTGTGTGCACATATTCATATACATACAGACAGGTAAATGGCACAGTCCTCCCCCTGTCCTGTCCCCCACAGTGTGTGGGATTTCCACCCCACGGCCCCTGCCTGGACATACTCATCCTCCATTAGCAGCTGCCGAAAGAAATCATTGGCTGCCAGCTTGATCGCCTTCTCTGGAGTGACCAAGGTTAAGTTCACTGCAGCCCCTGGAAGGAAAAAACGAGGACGGGTTAAGGCCATCTCAAAGGTAACACTTCTTGGGTTACCTGGCTAGTGCACTCAGTGGAGCCTGTAACTCTTGATTTCAGGGTTGTGAGTTCGAGCCCCATGTTTGGTGTAGAGTTTACTTAAAGATAAATTACTTAAAATTCACAATTCTTTGAGTCTGCCACTCATGTAGACAACCTATTCTCAGACCTAGCCAGGCAGGTTTCTGGGAGTAATTGGGGTCTAGTCGGGGAGGGATGTTGAGGAGGGCTCTTTGGCCTATTTTATAGAAATATGGAAGGCTTTTTCATCTTCCTACTTTCTCTCCTCCCTCCACATTTCCTCTTCTTAGGCCTGTGTTTCCTTTATGGGCTCATTGCTGCAGTTATTAGGAAGTTCTTTTTGTCCTTGTGCATCTTGCCCATCTCCCACAGTAAGTGAACAGTTCCCAAATCAGGCCCCAATAATCAGGTCTGAGGGGACGGGGGGCCAGTCTCCATTCCTCTGTGCTTTACTAGCCAGTCCCACTGGCAATTTTTGAGCCACAGCAGTTTTTATTTCATTCTATTTCTCAGGGGCACTAGAATTTCAGCTCCTTCTTAACTGAAGGAACTTTGCACCCATTTTCAAGCCCTAATCATGGCTATTTATGCGCCCTGGATGGGGCCACTGCAGGGGGCTCAGATAGCACTGGCTAGCGTCAGGGAAGAGCCACACAGTAACTCCCTGTAAGGAGCTCAAAACCCTTTCCATCTCTTCCCTGTCAGCCTCTTCCCCTTCTGCTTTCAGGGGCTGATACCCTGACAACCCTGAAGGGGCGGGGCGGGGGGGGGTGTGTGTGTGCAGAAGACCACTTGCTTCCAGCATGACTCAGACAGTAACAGTACCAGAATGGAAACCGGGACTTGATGCCGCCCCAAAACCTCACCATAACTGCTTCTGTCTCCACCAAGGAACAAGAGGGCTTGTGAAAAGCACATGTCGCTTTGGATCACCTGGTAGCCCAGGCCCCACCCCAGGAGTTCCCTGGGCAAAAGAAATACCATTTCCCAATGTTCTATAAGCCAGGGTACCATGGGCTGTACCCTCTTTTCTCATCTGGCCCAAGCAGGCCTCCCCCCAGGACACATGATAAGCCCACCTCGGTACATGCCCAAGAAGCCCTCTGCCCTGGCAGTTTTCATCAGGCAGTCCATCCTAGAAGCAGAGGGCACAAAAGGCAGTCAGTGGTGAGCGGTGGCTGTTGCATCAGCCCCCCACCCCAACCTGGTGCCCTAACCCTGCGGGCACACCCCCACCCCACTCCACCCCACACTGTCCGCACTCCTAGATAGAAACTGGAAGGGATGAGGCCCCACATCCCTCCCCAGGGCCCCCCCTCCCTATGCACCCCAGCCCCTCCCCAGTACATACATTCCTTTGTAGATGTCTTTTCCATGCTGGTTCTGCAGCCGAGTCTTGGCCAAGTCGATGGGGAACACACAGGTCACCCCAACAAGCCCTGCCACACCTCCATTGATGAGTTTTGCTGTGACACTAGGCGGCGAGGAGGAGGGGGCCACGGAATGACTGAGGAATGAGAGACGCGGGGGTTTGGAGGGGGCTGACTCAGCAGGCGGCGCCCAGCCAGGCGGGTGGGAGTGGGAGGGGCGAGGAGCAGGAAGAGCTGCCCCTCCTGGGCCTTCAGCTCCACGGTAGAGACCCCCACCGAGGGCAGCACCTCCTAAGGCCAGCCTGGGGCTCCCTCCGCCCCCCTCCCCCGGGGCCAGTTACAGAGACAGGTGAGGGCCTGGGGGCAGGGGGTTTGGCCTGGCCTCCGGGGCATCGCGTCACGGGGTGGCGCATCGTGTCCGACTCTCCCCGGGGAATACATCCTCAGGCTAGGATGCCGGAAAGGCTCTGGGGAAGGAGGCCCGGAGCGCCAAGTCTGTGCCCTGGGGCCCTCCAGGTGCGGGCAGTCCTCGGCTCTGCTCAGAGCCTCCACCCAGGGCCTGTTGTCTGGCGGGTCCCTGCCTTCAGAGCCACGTGTGGAGGAGCCGTCCACAGGCTGCTATTTTATTTCCGGCTGAAGTTCAGGCAGGGCAGGATTTGAATCCGGCTCCGCCGCTCACTTAAACAAGCTCCCTCCCTCGTCTGGCCCTTAGTTTTTCCCCTCTGGAAACTGGCCTCAAAGGATTTTGTGAGGATTAAAACGTTAACGCACGTGGTAAACGGTAGCTATTATCTATAATAAGAGAACACGCATTTTTGTCAGTGAGGGCTTGTGGTCGTCACAAGACCGCCGGCTCAGGTGCTGAGACCGTCTGATTCCGGCACAAGTGAGAGGAAGCCACGCTCCACGCTCCACGCTCCACCGACCTGCGACCTGCGACCTGCGCGCGGGGGCCCGGCCAGGAGGTCAGGCCTCCTCAGTCTCCTTGGAACCCAGTGATATTTTCTTGTCTTTTCAAGCCAGGGGCACATTGTGGGCAAAATATTTGCAGGTAGATTAGCTGGAAACAGTTAAGAACAGATCATAGAGTCTCTCCCACCCGAACGAACGAGCAACTTTGTGCAAACAGAGCCGTGACTGGAATTTTGCCACCCGAGAAGATGCAGTTCAAACGATTAGAAATTTTACGTGTGTATTTTGTTTACGAGGGGAAACGGAGCCTGGCTGGCTTCTCACCCGGCCTCAGGGGTCTGGAGGAGCAGGCGGCTGCTGCGCCATCACCACAGCACCCGGCCCGGCGGCCCCGGCAGTTACCTCGAGTCCTGAGCGGACATTCTCGGCCGAGGCGGCTGCGTCCCGGGCTCAGCGCAGAGGCGACAGGGCCCGCGGCGGCTGCGGGCGTCACAGCTAGAAGCAAGGATTTTAAGAAAAGTTGCTACGGACTAGGAACCCCTCTCACGGGGTCCGGAACTGTGATAAAGCACTTGAAATGTTCTGAGGTCACTTTTTGGCTCTTAAAATGTGTTTTCTAGACTTGCTATGATCCTGTACAAAGACTAGACTCTTGAAGTCTCTGCACTTATTTATAATGGACACGGAAGGAAAGCACCACGGGGTGTCAAAAAGTCAAAGCTGCGTTATTATTAATTATCATCATCATCATCATCACAGCTTCTGGGGAGGAGTCCTGGTTGCCGGGGCAGGGTCAGGAAGAGCTCTCCTGCTGCTCCCAGCCGCCTCTGCCCTCCAGGCTCCCTTCAAGCTGCTTTAGGGTCCCCCTCCACTTCCAGGCTCCTCATTGGTCCCTGAGGCTGCCAGTAATTTTCTGTTGTCTGCCACTATTTTGTTTGGGGGAAGAAAAGAGAGAGACCAATCTTTCTCTTGGTATGTATTGATCCATTCAGAAAAAAATTGACCGAGTGCCAGGCACTGACTGTTCCAGGTCTGGGGATACAGCAGTGACCCAAAGAGTACAATCCTCGTTCTTAAGGGCTTAGATTCTACAGGAGGAGAGAGACAATAAGTGAAATAAGTGAATCCTAGGGAAATTCTTCTTATTATTTTTAAAGATTTTATTTATTTGAGAGAGAGAGATTGAGAGCACAAGCAGGGGGAGGGGCAGAAGGAGCACGGCCTCCACTAAGCAGGGAGCCTGACATGGGGCTTGATCCCAGGACCTGAGATCATGACCTGAGCCACCTGGGTGCCCCCCTAAAGAAATTAGATAGTGATAAATACTCTAGAGAAAAGAAAATTTGGAAGGGAAGGAAGATAGGAAATGCCAGTGAGGTAGGGGTTTGGTGGCTTGACCAAGAAAGGATTCTTTTTTTTTTTTTTTAAGATTTTATTTATTTATTCACGATAGACATAGAGAGAAAGAGAGAGAGAGAGAGGCAGAGACACAGGCAGAGGGAGAAGCAGGCTCCATGCCAGGAGCCTGACGTGGGACTCGATCCCAGGACTCCAGGATCGCGCCCTGGGCCAAAGGCAGGCACCAAACCGCTGAGCCACCCAGGGATTCCCAGGATTCTTTTTTTTTTTTAAATATTTTTTATAGATTTTATTTATTCATAAGAGACAGAGAGAGAGAGAGACAGACAGACAGACAGACACACAGGCAGAGGGAGAAGCAGGCTCCATGCAGGGAGCCTGACGTGGAACTCAATCTGGGGACCCCAGGATCACACCCTGGGCCAAAGGCAGGTGCTAAACCGCTGAGCCATCCAGGGATCCCGGGGAAAGTGGTTTAATTATGGATGTATGTTGAAGACAGGCCAACAGGATTGCCCGATGAGACACTCAAGGAGTAAATTGTTGGTCTGAGAAACTGAAAGAATGGTTTTATGGACCTAGAACATGTAAAACTTGGATCTGTTGGAGAAATAGGAAGCTGGTTTGCAGAGAAAGAAGCAGAAAACTGAAGCAAGCACATCTGGAAGAAAAACAGAAGATGGAGAAAGTCTGCTGTTGTTTAAAATCCCAGGTTCGGGATCCCTGGGTGGCGCAGCGGTTTGGCGCCTGCCTTTGGCCCAGGGCGCGATCCTGGAGACCCAGGATCGAATCCCACATCGGGCTCCCGGTGCATGGAGCCTGCTTCTCCCTCTGCCTGTGTCTCTGCCTCTCTCTCTCTCTCTCTCTCTGTGTGACTATCATAAATAAATAAAAAAAATTAAAAAAAAAATAAAATCCCAGGTTCCAGTGACAGAACGGAATCTTTGGATTCCGTGACAGTCAACTGTCCTGTCAATCAACTGGGTCATTATTGCTGAACTTGCTAGAATGTATATCTGATACACCCACCCAAAGGGGCTTAATTATCCCCAAACTAGCAAAGGGACGGAGGATTTGCAAATTACAGAATCCCTAATGCATGGATTCAGCAGAGAGAGAGCAGGGCCCAGGCTGGGGGGCTAGGGGCTTGTGCCATGCTACCAGTCATCTCTGAAGGCTCCAGCCCTGTCCTCCAAGAGCTGGAGCTTTAGGAAACTTGGGGTCAGGAAATTAAAATGTGCCCCCTGTTCTTTGAAACACTTATGGTTAGGAGAGAAAGATTCATTGTGATTCCAGGTGGCCACCTTAAAAATGAATAGGAAACAAATAAAATCCTTAAAAAAGGGGGGGTTCCTGGGTGGCTCAGTGGGTGAGCATCTGCCTTCGGCCCAGGATGTGATCCTGGAGTCCCGGGATGGAGTCCCGCATTGGGCTCCCTGCACGGAACCTGCTTCTCCCTCTGCCTGTGTCTCTGGCTCTCTGTGTCTCTCATGAATAAATAAATAAAATCCTTAAAAAAAAAGGAAACAACAGCACATGTATAAAACCCTGTCAGTCTGAAATCAGAGATTCAAATAATTGAGAATCTTGCAGCCATATTCCCTGCTTTTTCTAGAACTAAATTACTAGTTTATAAATTGTGGTTCACTGGTTTTGGAACAGGGGTATTTAAGAGAAGCGAAAGAAATTAGGGACACCCCAGTCGCTGGGTCATTAGCACTTGCATGAGGCAAGTGTGATAATGGGATGTGATAATCTCTCCAACCTTCAAGGGCATTCACCTGTTGCCATGTCATGTACTTGGCATTGCAGGTTTCCACCTTTACCCCCCACCCCAAGACTGGGCCAGGCCACTGGAAGTCCCAGGCCCAGCAGTTCCCTTGAACAGACTTAATATTCAAAGACCATGCCGACAAGACAACATTTCTGGCACCGGTGAATGCATTAGCAACTGGAGTCAACAAAGAGGAAACTGACAATCAGCCAGTGAAGGTTTTAAAGGGGTTGTCACCATAAAATCCCACACTTGGCATCAGGGTCCAGATTTGCTGAATCCCTAAGTGACAGCCCAAGTGTCAGTCACTCTACAAATGCTCGTGGAGTGCCTACTGTGTGCCTGCAGTTCCAGGCAGCAGGGATATAGTTGAGAGCAAAACCAAGGTTCCCATTTTCTCAGTCTAGGTTTCCTGGCTCTAGCCCTGCTGGAAGGCTTGCAGAGTGATACAGCACCTCCTCCTCACCTCCTCACGCCCTCCTTCTTTCCATGTGGGACCTGAAGGGTCCCTGGACAGGGAAATTCTTCCAGCAAGCCAGGCCCTGAGGCAGCCATTTGCCTGACCAAGGAGGTCCCTACTTTGCCAAAGAATTTAGTATACAAATGGACACTCACTAAATTATCTCTCTTTTTTTTTTTTTTAAGATTTTTATTTATTTATTTTGAGAGAGAGAATATAAGCAGTAGAGAGGCAGAGGGAGAAGCAGACTCCTCACCGAGTAGGGAGCCTGATGTGGGGCTCGATCCCAGGACCCCAGAATCATGACTCGAGCCGAAGGCAGATGCTTCACCAACTGAGCTACCCAGGCACCCCATAGCTCTCCTTTTTTTAAAGTTTATTTATTTTTTAGTGATCTCTATATTCAATGTAGGACTCGAAATCAGGACCCCAAGGTCAAGAGTTGTGGGCTCCTCTGACTGAGTCAGCCAGGTGCCCCTAAATTATTTAGTCTTTTTTTTAAATTTTTATTTATTTATGATAGTCACACACACAGAGAGAGAGAGAGAGAGAGAGAGAGAGAGAGAGAGGCAGAGACACAGGCAGAGGGAGAAGCAGGCTCCATGCACCGGGAGCCCGACGTGGGATTCGATCCCGGGTCTCCAGGATCGTGCCCTGGGCCAAAGGCAGGCGCCAAACCGCTGCGCCACCCAGGGATCCCTAAATTATTTAGTCTTATCACTTAAGGAGTGTTCTAGGACTACTGAACAAAAATATTTCTTTTTTTTCTAAATAGAATTTAGAAAAATAGAGTATTTGGGAGTACTGCAGTAGTAATACTAATTCTTTAAGCACTGATACACAGAATTATGAGGATCTGCACCTGGAACTCTTTGGGACCAAGGAGGGTAAGGGCTGAATATATAAAAAAGCAAAAAAAAAAAAAAAACCACACACAAAACCCCACAACTTTATCTGGATAACAGAGGCTCCCTGTCATTGCCTCTGGATGCAATATCTGGTCATGACATTGAGTTATCACATTGGGAAGATAAATGCATTTATAACTTGACATGTGATTATTGAACCATATTAGAAAGAAGAAACTTAGGGCTGCCTGGCTGACTCAGTCGGTAAAGCACTCAATTCTTGATCTTGGAGCTGTTGAGTTCAAGCCCTATGTTGGTGGTAGAGGTTACATTGAGAAAAATTTTTAAAAAGGAGGAAATTTGGGGATCCCTGGGTGGCGCAGCGGTTTAGCGCCTGCCTTTGGCCCAGGGCGCGATCCTGGAGACCCGGGATCGAATCCCATATCGGGCTCCTGGTGCATGGAGCCTGCTTCTCCCTCTGCCTATGTCTCTGCCTCTCTCTCTCTCTCTCTCTCTCTCTCTCTGTGTGTGTGTGTGTGTGTGTGACTATCATAAATAAATAAAAATTTAAAAAAAAAATAAATAAAAAGGAGGAAATTTGGATGTATAGCAAATGCTATGTGTTTGCATGTCCTCAGGCATCAAAGGGTGGTATGCAGTGGTACAACTGTTGGATCTCTTCACTGTCCCATTTCCAGGAGCCACCCCCGTCTCCCGCACCACTCACCTGGTGGGGACTGCCATATTTTTTTTTAATAAAGATTTTATTTATTTATTTATTCATGAGAGACACAGAGAGAAGCAGAGACACAGGTTGAGGGAGAAGCAGGCTCCATGTGGGGAGCCTGACGTGGGACTGGAGGATCATGCCCTGAACCTAAGGCAGATGTTAAACCTCTGAGCCACCCAGGCGTCCTTGGGAGAGAACTTTTTAAAGAAAAAAGAACCTGGACTTGGCGACTGTGGAGCTGGTGGAGGCCTCAAACCTGAGGCGCTGAGGGACCGAAATTTTCGGAAAGGGAGCTGCCCAGAGGCTCTGGCAGAGAAGCCAAGACTCTGGGAAGTCAGCGGGGAGGCACCCCTCGCTTGGCAGGCGGGACACCATTTTGCCAGTGAGTGGACCAGACTAGTTCTTGGACCCCTTAGATGGCTATTTCCAGAAGCATCTCTGCCCTGAGTGCATGTGTGTATGTGTGTGTATACACAAGGGGTGGTGTGTCCTGTTCCCCACCCTACTGCAAGCTCTGTTTTGCAAACAAGAAGCTGGCTAAGGATGATCTTGGGCAAAGAGCAGACAGGTCCTGGTGGGTTCGGGAGGGAGTCCACCTGGCAGTGCCCAGCTGGCCCACCTACCCTGTCTTGTCCAGATGCACTGCGCCTAATGGCAAAACTGTCACCCATCCTAGGAGACAGCCAATTAACAGATGCTTGGGTAGTGATTGGTTTTGTTGTTGTTGTTGTTGTTAATAATGAACCATTATACTACTTCTTAAAGTATTGAAAGTACTAGAAAAAAATTAGAAAATTTGAAAAGCACAGAAAACGATTGCTTTTTAAAGATCTTACCTATTGGGCAGCCAGGGTGGCTCAGCGGTTTAGCGCCGCCTTCAGCCCAGGGTGTGATCCTGGAGACCCGGGATCGAGTCCCACTTTGGGCTCCCTGCATGGAGCCTGCTTCTCCCTCTGCCTGTCTCTGCCCCTCTCTCTCTCTCTCTCTCTCTCTATGTGTCTCTCATGAATAAATAAATAAAATCTTTTTTTTTTTTTTAAATCTTATTTACTTGACAGAGAGAGAGTGCAAGTAGGCAGAGTGGCAGGCAGAGGGAGAAGCAGGCTCACCACTGAGCAGGGAGCCCAATGCTGGGCCCGATCCCAGGACTCCGGGATGATGACCTGAGCTGAAGGCAGACACTTAACCAACTGAGCCACCCAGGCACCTACAGTAATTCAATTTTATTGTATTTTACAAAATTATTGGTCCATAATGGGCAGGGCTAAATAAGTCCATCATGGGTAGATAAAAGCTATCCTAAGTCTCTTACAGGCAAACAAGCCGCTGCTTGATCGCTTGGGCGTCACCTACAGTCTAGGGCGCCTGACAGCCTCCTCACTCTGCCTCCCCTCAAATCCAAGCTTTACCAACATGGCCAAGTAAACAGAAGGGCAAGTCTGGGCCCAACTGCCGGTCTGCCACTTTCTCATCTAAAGGGCATTGCTAACTTCCCACCACTCTTAGGACAGATTCCCAACCCTTTGCCCTGGCCTAAACCCGACTTTCCTACTTGACCGTGTCTCCCAAATCACTCCCTCACCTACTCTCCCTGCCAGCCATCGGGAACTCTCGCTTCCTGGAACACATCACAGTCTCTTGTGTCCGAGGCTTGCACATGCTGTCCTGTTGCCTAGGACACTCTTTCCTCATCTCTACCTGAAGAATCACAAATTGTTTTTTGGGCTTCCTCCCCTAAGCCCTTCTTAAGCCTCTCAAATCTTGGCGATGAGTCCTCTTCTGTGATTCTACTTAATACCCAGATATAGCACATTCCGCGTTGTATTATAGTGGTTTGCTTGCTGGACTCCACCCCCAATCAGAAGAAGTTACTGGAAGAGGCAAGACAGTCCTAGGGTTTTACCCCTGGAGCCTGGTGCAGAGACATTCAAAAGAGATTTTGGAATCAATGAACCACGAGGGTGATTACCCCCTTTAACTTTGCTGTCAATCTTGTCATTCTCTTCAGCTGCCCTCATTTCTTCACACTGAGACACTCAGGGAAGAGGACCATTCTCTCTTCACCTTCTCTAATTAGCAGGGCAGGTGGGAGTTCTTCAGGGCTGAGCCCCCTTACACTAGCAGTGCCTGGGATATCCTATTATCAGGGAGTGGCCACTTCCTTCTGCCTACCTCCTTCCTACTGTGTGCAGCAACTGAAATGAGACCCTTTCCCACTGGCTGCTTTGACCTCTTTCCCAACTGTTTGCTAGACGATCTTTCCTTACCAACTCTAAGCTTGATGCAGACAAGACACTTACCTGCTTTTAGTAAGGAACCTCCCACCTTCTCTGGATGCCAAGACAGGCCAGATCACTGCTGAGTTGCAGGAAGGGTTGGTTTACAATCCTCTTTCGTTATGGGCCCTCTCTCTTCATGCCCACACAGCCCTTACACCTGGGGCAGGATGGGAGGGAAGGTGGTCACGAATCCATCCTCCTCTACGCCAGGTCCCCAGCCTCTCTCCCACCTCCCACACTGCAGACTGGATTTGAATGGAGCCTCCGTGAGGCCACTGTGCAGCCTAGCCAAGCCCAGTCCTACCTCCTCAGGTGGCAAGCAGGTGGCTGTTTACTTGATTGTGGTATGACTGGGACAAAAATTCAAGCTGCCAAGGCGTTGTTCAAAGCAGCCTGAGGGCGAGGGTGACAGGACATTCACCACCCACTCAGCGACCTGGAAGTCCAGGAGGAGGACAAACACTGGAAAATCAATGCAATGCAAACATGTCTGCCAGACTTTTGGGGCCAGAAGGTAACATCTGCTTCTCAGATTCACAGTCTCTTCCAGCTACAGGGATTGCCTGTTGCAGTGATTCTGTCTGTGCTCTGCCATCGGGAGGCTGCAGTGTGGATGGGGCAGTCATGGCACTCACAGATGTTCTGGCAGAGCTGTGAGCTCAGGGCTGCAGCAGAGGATCTCTTCCAGCTTATAGAGCTGGAAAGGGTTCAGGAAGTAGTCATGGATTTTGGGCTTGAAGACTGAGGGCAGAGGTAGAATTGAACTCCAGCTTCTCTTTAGTGGCAATTGTGTAATTTGGGGGAAGGGACGAGGCAGTAGCGGGGAGAACAAAGCTGGTAACATGTTGGGTCCCAAAGGTAGAGGACTTTTTTCCCAGCCAAGAATTTGGAAGAGATGAATTAGCACAGGACAGACTTTGATGTCAGAGACCCAGGTTCAAATTCCAGCTTCCAAGTTAATAACTACCTCACTTTAGGCAAGTTATTTAAATGCCTTTCTTCATCAAAGGGAGGATTGAGGGGTACCTGGGTCGCTCAGTGGTTAAGTTTCTGCCTTCGGCCCAGGTCATGATCCTGGAGTCCTGGGATCGAGTCCCCATCGGGCTCCCCGCATGGAGCCTGCTTCTCCCTCTGCCTGTGTCTCTGCCCCCACCACCACCATGTCTCTCATGAATAAATAGAATCTTAAAAAAACAACAACAAAAAAAGGGGGATTGAAATATCCACTTCATAGGACTGCCATGGGGCAGTAGAGCACAATGCCTGAGAATGGGATTTGATGTAAGCCCGCTTTTGAACTGGTTTGAATTCCAGTTTACTATTTACTAGCTGAGTGACCTTAAGCAAATTACTTCTCTGGGTCTGTGTCCTCATCTATGAAATGAGACTCATACTTAGATGTAGAGCATTCAATACATTTAGTACATTCAGCATTAAGTGTCTGGCACATAATAAGTGTTCGCTATGTGAGAACCTATTCCTCTCCCTTTGGTGGGCAATGGAAAGCTGATCCAGGATGTGGAGGAGGGGCCCACAGGGCACAGTTCAGGTTTATGGCAACACCAAGTGGTTTGGACAGGCTGAGAGATCACAGTAAGTCAGGCAAGAAATAAAATGAGAACCTGCATGCAGGGGGATGTGAGATTTCTGTGAAGAACCTATAGGGCTTGGCAGTCAGTTAAACATGCCAGGGACAAATATTGTCTGAAACATGGATCAGGGGATCCCTGGGTGGCTCAGTAGTTTGGCGCCTGATTTCTGCCCAGGGCATGATCCTGGAGTCCCGGGATCGAGTCCCACATTGGCTCCCTGCATGGAGCCTGCTTCTCCCTCTGCCTGTGTCTCTGCCTCTCTCTCTGTGTCTCTCATGAATAAATAAATAAAATCTTTAAAAAAAATGAAACATGGATCAGCAGGAAAAGATGTATTATCATCCCAACTAGGAGCATCAGGAGTGGGTAAGTAAGGAGAGTAGAGGGAAGAAAGGTTTGGCTGGCTGTGGAGTTTCAAGTGGCAGTCACAAAACAGGAAGCAATGTGTACAAGAAAGAGTGCTATAAAAAAAAAAAAAGAAAAAAGAAAGAAAGAGTGCTATCACCTCACACCTGTGAGGGTGGTATTATCAAAAAACAGAAAACACGTGTGGGCGAGGATGTGGAGAAACTGGAACTCTTGTGCATTGCTGCTGGGAACGTAAAATGGGGCAGTGGCTATGGAAATCGATATAGCAGTTCCTCAAAGAGTTAAAAAAAAAACAGAATTACCATATGATCCAGCAATTCCATTTTTGGGTATATACCCAGAACTGAAAGCAGTACCTAAAACACATATCTGCACACTCATGTCCATCGCAACATTATTTACAATAGCTAAAAAGTGAAACAATCCAAATGTCCTTTAATGGATGAATGGATAAACAAAATGTGGTATATACACACAATAGAATGTTCTTTAGCCTCCAAAAGGAATAAAATTCTGCTACATGCCACAACATGGATGAACCTTGAAAACATGCTAAGTGAAATAAACCAGACAAAGAAGTACAGATGTGTGATTCCACTTACCTGAGGTACCTAGAATAGTTAAATTCATAGACTCAGAAAAGTCGTTACCAGGGGTTGGGGGAGAAAGGTGATAGGGGAGTTAGTTTAATGGGTACAAAGCTTCACTATGAGATAAAAAACTTCTGGAGATGGATAGTAGTAACGGCTGCACGATGACATGAATGTACTTAATGCAACTGAAGTAACAGGTAGCAGAATTTTATTCCTTTTGGAGGCTAAAAAAATTCCATTCCCAAATAAATAAAATCTAAACAAAAAACAAAAAAAACCCCACACCACCCGAAACTGAGTGGGGGCACCTGGGTGGCTCAGTTAAGCATCTGTCTTTGGCTGAGGTCATGATCCCAGGGTCCTGGGATCGAGCCTCACATCAGGTTCCCTGCTCGGTGGGGAGTCTGCTTTTCCTTCTCCGTCTCCCTCTGCTGTTCTCCCTGCTTGTGATCTTTCTCTAATAAATAAATAAAATCTTTAAAAAAAATGGTTAAAATGGTATGTATGTATTTTTATCATGATAAAAAGGAAGAGAGAGATGAGCAATGAAGCTAGTATATTACATTTAAACATAAATGGATGACATTGGAGGGAAATGATGTGAAAAATAAGATGTAAGATGTAGGAAATAAAATTGCAAATCACTTTGGTAAAAATTTAAAACAGTGGCAAATAAAAATCATAGAACAATGGCCACAGGGCCACATGGCGTCCATGTCCAGCAGAAACTTTGGAAAGGGGGATCCCTGGGTGGCGCAGCGGTTTAGCGCCTGCCTTTGGCCCAGGGCGCGATCCTGGAGACCCGGGATCGAGTCCCACGTCAGGCTCCCTGCATGGAGCCTGCTTCTCCCTCTGCCTGTGTCTCTGCCTCTCTCTCTCTCTCTCTCTCTCTCTGTGTGTGTGACTATCATAAATAAATTAAAAAAAAAAAAAAAAAAAAAAGAAACTTTGGAAAGGGTAACCAGAGCATGGCAAAAAGTCTGAATTGAAGATGTAGGTCGACCGCATAGAGGGGCAACTGAGGTTGCAGGTGAAGATAACAATCACCTAGAGAAGGTACATGAAGAGGAGAGAAGAGGAGGGGAAAGGAGGCGAGCACACCTACGGGAATTGAGAGCAGGTAACCACGAGGGCTGGCCCTGTGAGCACCCGTGAGAACCAGTTCTAAGTCAGGATTGATCCAACTATCAGTCAGAGGCCAGGCAGAGGATGCAAGGGCTGTGAAAGGGGTCTGGCAGAGGCTCTGTGGAAGTCATGAGTTCTAGAAAGGTGGGGAAGAAGCCACATTGCAGTAGAGAAAAAAATGCTAAAGTTTAGATGGGGCCCCTGGATGGCTCAGTCAGAACACCATGCCACTCTTGATCTTGGGGTTGAGTTTGAGCCCCATGTGCAAATATTATTAAAAATAAACTTAAGGGGTGCCTGGGTGGCTCAGTTAGTTAAGCCTTCAGCCTGGGTCATGATCCCGGGGTTCTGGGATGGAGCCTACACTGGGGCTCTGCTCAGCGGGAAGCCTGCTTCTCTTTCTCTTCTCCCTCTGCCTGTTGCTCTGCCTACTTGTGCTGTCAAATAAATTCTCTCTCTCTTTTTTTAAACAAAGTATTTTTTTAAACAAAGTATTTTTTTAAACTTTTTTTTTGGGATCCCTGGGTGGCGCAGCGGTTTGGCGCCTGCCTTTGGCCCAGGGCGCGATCCTGGAGACCCGGGATCGAGTCCCACGTCGGGCTCCCGGTGCATGGAGCCTGCTTCTCCCTCTGCCTGTGTCTCTGTCTCTCTCTCTCTCTCTGTGACTATCATAAAAAAAAAAAAAAAAAAAGTCACACTTTTTTTAACTTAAAGTATTAAAGTCACACTCGATCCCAGGTCACACAGAGAGAGAGAGAGAGAGAGGCAGAGACACAGGCAGAGGGAGAAGCAGGCTCCATGCACCTGGAGCCCGACATGGGATTCGATCCCCGGTCTCCAGGATCGCGCCCTGGGCCAAAGGCAGGCGCCAAACCGCTGCGCCACCCAGGGATCCCATAAATAAATTCTTAACAAAACAAAACACCTTTAAAGTCTGGATGAAGAGAGATAAATATGTAATATTTAAATGAGGAAACTGGAACATTTACAGGTAGGGAAGAAAGGAGGAGAGACTAATTGATAGCATGTGATCAGCATGCACATAGGAGAGGCTGTAAATGCAAAGCACAAGGGAAAGTCACCTTTGGTGAGAGGACATTACTGGTAGGAAAGTAAAAAAAATGAAGGTCTGGAAAAGCACAAAGTTAGAGGACCATGCAAGGTGGTCTCCCTCTTTAAATATAACAAGGTCAGGGGGCAGCCAGAGTGGCTCAGTGGTTTAGTGCTGCCTTTGGCCTAGGGCCTGATCCTGGAGACTCCAGATCGGGTTCCCTGCATGGAACCTGCTTCTACTTCTGCCTGTTTCTCTGCCTTTCTGTGTCTCTCATGAATAAGTAAATAAAATCTTAAAAACAAAACAAAAAACAACAACAAAAACAAGGTCAGATCATTAGCGTTGGAATACAAGGATGGGTTTAAGACCTTACTGCTTTCATTTTTTTTTTTTTTTTAAGATTTTATTTATTTGTTCATGGGAGACAGAGAGAGAGAGAGAGAGGCTGAGACACAGGCAGAGGGAAAAGCAGGCTCCATGCTGGAAGCCCGATGTGGGACTCGATCCCAGGACTCCAGAATCACACCCTGGTCCCAAGTCAGCAGCTAAACCCCTGAGCCACCCAGGGAGGGATCCCCCCTTACTGCTTTAAAGAGCAATGAGCCTGTTAAGCAAGCAGAATCTCAGGACCCAGCTCAGATCCAGTGAACCAGGATCTGATCTTAACAAGATTCTCCAGCTGTTAAAGTCTGCAAGCCATTGGTTTTAGAGAGTGGTTTACAATGTTGACTGTGCGATAGAATTACCAGGAAAGCTTTGTAAATCCTGATGCTCAGGCTGTACCCCAGACCAATGAAAAAGTCTCTGGGGTAGTGTTAAAGCATCTGATTTATTTTTAAATGATTTTTTTAAATTTTTATTCATTTATGATAGTCACAGAGAGAGAGAGAGAGAGAGGCAGAGACACAGGTAGAGGGAGAAGCAAGCTCCATGCAGGGAGCCCGACGTGGGACTCGATCCCAGGACTCCAGGATCACACCCTGGGCTGAAGGTGGCGCGCTAAACCACTGGGCCACCAGGGCTGCCCCATCTGATTTTTTTTTTTAAAGCCCAGGTGTCTTATTTTGTCTCGCTTCTTTTTTTTTTTTTTTTTTAAATTTTATTTATTTATGATAGGCACACAGTGAGAGAGAGAGGCAGAGACATAGGCAGAGGGAGAAGCAGGCTTCATGCACCAGGAGCCTGACGTGGGTTTCGATCCTGGGTCTCCAGGATCGCGCCCTGGGCCAAAGGCAGGCGCTAAACCGCTGCGCCACCCAGGGATCCCTTTGTCTCGCTTCTTTTAAGATTTTAAGTAATCTCTACACCTTAGGGCTTGAACTCACAACTCAAGAGATCAAGAGTTGAATACTCCACTGACTGAGCCAGCTGGGTGCCCCAAAGCCCAGATTTTTAAATCCTAAATGACCAGCTTACACTGGTTAACCATTGGTTAGAGCACTGCAAAGCCAAACATAACTCACTAAAATTTGCTAAATAAGTCACAACAGCAGCTGTGGGAGAGGTCACAGGCAGTACACAGGATTTGCTGAACAGAAGGGAGGGTCTTGATGTGACTGGATGGCCACAACGGTTGGTTAAGTTTGGACTGCTCCTCCCCAAACACCCAACACGCAGAAGATGGGAGAAGATACAGAAACTTGGAGTGAGGTCTGATGGAGGAGCATGGGAGAAGAGGCAAGGTGTCTCAGTCCTCAGGCAGGACTGGGATGGAGCAAGGTGGGCAGTGAGGGACTTTCTCAATTTTGCAGCTATTCTTGGTCTGCAATCCTCCCCCAGGCTTGGATTAGAGAAACATCCTTCACCTTTATCCATGTTAACCAGCAGAGTGTGGGATGAGTTTTAGTTTATAAGAATGCAAGGATGTGCATCCAGTTTGAATGAACAGCCTGCTCAGATGAGCTGTGGCCAACAGCATCTGTGTAAATGCCAGGGCCATTCCCATAGGTCAGTGTTCTCAAACTTCAGCTTGTATCACACCCACCAGGAAGGCTTATTACAACAGACTGCTGACACCCACATCGGTCTGCATCAGTAGGTCTGGCATCGGAGCCAGAATTTGCATTTCTAACAAATTCCCTGGTGATACTTGTGGTCCAGAGACTACTCTCAGAACCAGCACAGTAGGTTATGTGACCACAAGAAGATAGTCGAGACTCAGACCATGGCCTCTCCCAAAGCACACTCCAGTTTCTGCAGACCTATGCTGTCTCTAGGAAACATCCTCTCGGTACCACACTGGACAGGATGACTAGTGGTAGTTTGCTTTGTCTTCATCCCTAGAGTGTAGCCTAGTGGGAGCAGAACCAGGGGGAAAGGGGAAATAGGGACTCAAGCTGCATCAAGGACTCAGAAAAAAACAGGCAAAGAGATCACTGAATGGCAAGAGGCTGCAGATTGCAGGCCCAAATTGATGAGGGGCCAGGTCTGCACAGCCAGGTCTGTCCCAACCAAGGCTGACACACCCCACCTTCTTGCAGGGAGGGAATAAAAAAAATAGCTTTCTACTACTTTACACATGTTCTTTCTAACACTTTAGTCAAATTTTTCTATATTGTTTTTCCTTACTATGAACTCTGAGCATTGGAAGCTATATTTTCCTCTTTGCCACTATTAGTAATTAGGCAAAGTAACTAGGCAAACAGCTGGTATTTAATACTTACTGAGAACTTGAGTCCGAGTTAATCAGTCTTCATCTTTGTTCTTGGGGCACATACAGGCCAGGCTTCGCTTGGACATCTTTGCCTTCCTACTGCAGACTCAATTCCTCCCCAGAGCAAAAACCTTGAATCCAATCCAAGGAACTGACTCCACTGCTTTAAAAAAATTCTAACTAGCGTTAGCTGGACAGAATAGAGCTACTCCTTGTCATTTGTTGTCCAGAACGGGGTTCAAATCCAAAACTGTAGAAGCAGGTAGTGCTTTTCCAAACCTGAAGACTTCTCAAGGGGATCTGAATTTCTATGCATGTCATGAAAGCGGAAAGGGGTTGGGATTCCAGCACATAATAGCCAAATCTGGGGGTTTTCCAGCTGCTTTCTTGGCTAGTACTTCACAGTCCATCTCACACTGAAGGTTTTGCTAAAACTGCCTAAGGAAACTAGGAGTGAGCACTGGCAGCAGAGAGGGGACTGGAACAGATGCACAATTGTTCATTAAAAAACCCCAGGGAAAAGCAGGAGGCCAGGGAAACAGATCCGCAGGCCCATCTACAGAACACCCAATGAGGGAGGGGACACTCAAGAGCTCTGTCTCATTCCTAGTTGGCCTAGAATCCAGCTGCACCGCCGCCCCCGCCCCCCAGAGAAGGTCCAGTAGCATTTCTTCCAAAAGCAACCCTTGCGTAACAATTTAATGACACAGGCCATTCACCTCTCTAGGAAGATTACAGGCTGAAGGTCGACCTCCAAGAGTCCAACCCTGGGTTATTTTCTCAGTTCTGTTAAAACCTCTCAGAGAATGTTATTTTATGGCAAAACGGAATCCTTAGAAGAGCTACTTATTTATAAAATTAAGATCCCTTTCCTTCCCCAATGACAGGAGTTGGTTTAGAGACAGAGGACATTACTGTTTAATAAGAGAAGCACTTTGGATGTTTCCAAATGTCAAAGAGCAAAGTTCCACAGAGTCTTGAGACTAATCCTCGTTGACAATTTGTGACTTCCTTTTCCCTAAATCTTGCCCTGCCAGCTTTCTTTTCATGCTCCAATTTGAAGCAAGCAGCTCACCGAGTAGGGGGATTGTTGTGTAAGCTGTTACCCATGGGGCTTAACAAGTGTTAATGTCAAATAATAGTTTCAAAAATAGAAGTGGATTAACACTGTCCACTGTACCAAGTTTTGGAACACAACTGATCTGTGGAAGATACTTTGTTTTGGTTCCAAGGAGATAAATCTGGGAACACCCTAAAGGGCACTCAGCTAAGAACTAAGTTCCTATAACAAAATTAGCTGAAATAGTAAAAAAAAATTTGGTTTTTGTTTAGTGAGGAATTCATGCCACAATAGGAGTGGTTGCAGCTGGGAATCCAGAAGTCAGAAATCAATTTTTTCATGCATTTTAAGGATGTGATACTAGTATGCACTGGGAATAGAGCTGATGCGGACCATGCTGGTGTCACAACTGCCAGGACAATCAAGGAAGCCAGGCCAGAGCAGAGTCCACCGGCCCTTGCCCCACCAGCACAAAAGGAGACACTGAAACACCATCTTACCAGTATCCTGTCAAATCTGGGGTTTACTAATGATTTTAATTTAAAATTGATTCAAAAATTTTTTACTTCAAATATTATATGGAAATGCAACTACTAAACTAGAACATGTGACTGACATTTTTTAGAAAAAATGTTTTTTAAGATTTTATTTATTTATGAGAGAGAGAGAGGCAGAGACACAGGCAGAGGGAGAGAAGCAAGCTCCATGCAGGGAGCCCAACGTGGGACTCGATCCCGGGGGTCTCCAGAATCACATCCTGGGCTGAAGGTGGCGCTAAACCGCTAAGCCACTCGGGCTGCCCCCAAAAATGTTTCTTATGGAAGAATGATGAAAAATAGTTTTAAAACAGCAAGATGGAAGTCTTGAGAACCTATCAGTCAATAATAATATCAATAGGGACAATTTAGGGGTGCCTGGGTGGCTCAGTTAAGCATCCAACTAGTGATTTTGGCTCAAGTCATGATCTCATGGGTTGTGAGATTGAGCTTTGTGCTCAGGGGAGGTCTGGTGGTGATTCTTTCTCTCCCTATAACAAATCTTTTAAAAAGGGACAATCTAATACCACACAGTTGGGAGGTCAGGAGGGATCTGTCACTGCCCTAGAAACTGATAAACCTGAGTGAACACAGATCTGGAAATTAGTATTATTTGTGGTAGAATATTTTTACAGAATATTACAAGGCTGATTAAGGATAAAGCAGGCCAGAAATTTTGGTGTCTTAGAACTTCAGCCAACTGATAAGATGGCTACTTTCTGCTTCTTTTTTTTCTTCAAGTAAGCTCTACACCGGAGATAGAGCTCAAACTCCCCAACATCAGGAGACACAGGAGACACGTTCTCCAACTGAGCCAGCCGGGTGCCCCTAGTCTCCCTCTCTCCTTTAACAAAAGCCCTCCTAAGAAATGGAAATAAAAACCGAATAAATTGGGCAGGTAGGAAGGAGATGCTTACCTAGTCTCATAGCTCTCACTTTTCATGAGACAGAGAGGGGGTGGCACAGAGACACGGGCAGAGAGAGAAGCAGGCTCCATGCAGGGAGCCTGAAGCAGAACTCGATCCCGGGACTCGAGGATCACCACCTGAGCTGAAGGCAGACACTCAACTGCTGAGCCACCCAGGTGTCCCTCATAGCTCCCACTTCTGGCCACTTGTAATGGATCCAGGCTACCGCTGCCCGGTGTCCCCTCATTAAAAGCCAAAATCTTTACCTACTGGACCCCAAGTCCATCCTAGATTTTGGAAGGAGAGTAAAAGTGGTGTATGGAGCCCCAGTGAGTTAAAGGTATGTACCAAGGGCTGGGAATATGTGGGTGGTATTGGGAGTGGGTGCAAGGAGGTGGGTGTTGGCAAGGCGAGCTGGGGAGTATTTTATCCCAGATGTTGTTTGGAAGTGCCAATCGGTTTTGGTACTGTTCTGAGGTTCTCCGCAGAGCATGTACCCCCTGCACAGGGCACACTCCCCTGCCTGCCCTGACACCACCCACCCACCCTGATGAAGCCAGTTGAGCAGGACCAGCATTTTGTAAGTGGTGGTGCTGAGGCCTAGTTCAAACCTTTGTTCTGATGATAAAAGTGACACATGGACACACACAACTCACGCATAGCAGAGCCTTGCTATTTTAAGAATGTACTTTATACAAAATAACCAGTTCATATGGAAATAAATCTACAGACCTCTGAGGATCAAAAAGCTTTTTAAAAAGTTCTTTTAAAAAATTATCCAACACACAGTATCGAACTAACTACTGAGGTAAGTGTCGCTCTCAGTGAAACAGGGAATCAGCAGACCACGACAAAATATACACAATATAAAAATAAATAGCATTCCCCTTTCCAGTACTGGCCAGGAAAGTTCACACGGCTTTTGCAGCAGAAGGAAAGAATCCCTGACACTGTGTGGTGGAGACTGGCCTGGGCTCCCAGGAGAGTGAGGTACCCGAGTCCCAGCTAGGCAAACAGGGTCACACAAAGGATATTCAATGGGGTTCAGCATTTCAATAATTTACTCAATATCCACACCCCCTGTTCCCAACCCCATCCCACCCTTTTTCAAAACCCATGCAGGAAGTCAGTTGGTTATTAGCCATTTCTACATATCAAAGTTCAGTCAGTCCCGTGGTATACAGTGAGAAACATTGACTATCTGGGGCGACAGCCCTCCTAGATTTCTGTTTCGCAAAGGCCTACAAAGCAGAGACAGATGAACACCTAACCTGGAGACAAAGCTTGTGTCACAGCTTCACGTGAGAGATGGGATGCAGAAATGTCCACTCAAGTTCTGTTAACTTAATTAACAGAATTAAAAGCAGGGCAAGGCTTGGTGTCCTAAGGTTCCAAATTAAAGAGAGAGTCCAACCCACCAAGACAGGAAAAGGGGTTTCTTCTTATGCAGCAAGTCTCAATCATATTCGTAGTTCCTAGACAGTGATGTGAGCCCAGGAATAAAAGCCTCTGCGTGCTCAACACAATGCCCAGTATTCTCCCAGGAGTGGTGAACAGAAAGCTCTCAGCAGGAACACTGCATTCCAGAAACCCCCAAAGGAGAACTGTCCTGGACTCACACACACATGAGCTGACTTCCTCCATGGAGGTCGCTGCAGACTGAGCAGGGGTGAATGGGCGGACAGATAACCATAGGGGGAACAGCAACCATGCTAGAAAACTCTAAGCCTTTCATTTCTTTGAAAATAGTTGTTCTGAAAGTATGTCAGCATTCTGACACTATGTAACTGTCCTTGGGACTGCTGGGTTAAGACTTCCTGTGAAATTTCAAATTAGGTCTTAAGAGTAGTACAGTAGTATTTATAAATTTGAACTTCCATTAAAGAGAAAAAAAGGAAGAAAAATTCAACCAAGTCGTATGGGTCGGGAGCTTGTTTCTGACATCTGTGATGACAGCAACACTGGGATTTTGTGTGTTTTGGACAGCACTTAGCATTCTCTTTGACTCCAGTAGGAATCAGCATAAATAAGAATACAGCAGACAAATGCCATGGGGGAATGACACCTGATGGTTAGTCATGAGAAGCACTTTCAAGGTCCGAGTGCCATGATGAATCGACACTGAAAGCTAAGGTCTGAGTGAACTAAGGTGCACACACACACTACAGGTCTTCAGGTTTTCAATAAACATAAAACTAAAGATGAGCATGAGTTTTGCCTTTTTGAGAGCAGTCTGACTTGGGCTCATGGAGAATAAAGAAACATGAATAAGAAGCTCACGTGCACTGCCAGAACATGTCCGACGTGATTAAGGAGGGGCAGAGTGGCTTTTAATTTTATTTTTAGAAAGTGGGATAGAAGAAGTTTTATGAAAAAGAATCTGCACATTTTGGCCTTACTTACTACTCTTCACATGCATCTACCACAATAAATTTCAGCCAACAGCTACTTTTTAAACAAACAGACTCTGAGGGGGAAAAAAAACCCCAAACCAGAAACCTTCCAAAAAGCTTTACTTTTTTCTGGGTCGTTTATGTCTCTTGGATCTTAGGGGAAAAAAAGATTCTAACTTAATAACGACTCTAACAAAGGCTAGCCACATCTGTTAAATCAAACAGGTGTGAGGGTTTCCTCATTACTCGTGGCTCCCAGCTAACCCTGCTGGGGACTCCTGAGAGCTGGCACATGGACAAGGTGGCAGTGACCCACCCTGTCAAAGTCCTTCTAGGCCGACAGCACATCATTTTTAGGACCTCCTCACACACTACTTGCTAGTTATACAGTGATTTGCTAACCATCATCCCCTCATGGAGAAGATGGCAAATGCATGTGCATCTGCTTAAGACACTTCACAAGTGCCAGAACAGAAAGACGGGAGAGAAGAAAAGGTGCTGTTGGGGGTTGGGAAGAGCAGATCCGTGGCTCACAGCAGCTCAACGTCACATGTGTTCCTGCAATCTTGTAGCTCCTGACGACTTTTAGCAGATCTGCACTTCAAAGACCAGTAAAAGTTCAGGATGTAGCAGACAAGGGCTGAAGCGCTGGTACCTGTAATGCATGACCCAACTCCCACATGGGATGCAACAAGGCTGCCACATTTGCTGCTGCCCTCGTTCCCAGAGTTATGGTAAGATACAGTAGTTCAACCCTTGATATTGTTCTTCCTTAATATTTCCTCACATCTCTACATCCTAAAGAAGGGAGGTTAAGGATAAAAGAATTTACAGATTTCTTCCTAATATTGTTCACAGCTTCTGTCTAGCGACAGTAACGGACTAAGAGGCTGGGAGAGTGAGGAGAAAAGGTTACCTCGAGCAGAGTGGGCCAGGTCAGCCCAACTATTGCTTAGGGTCCACTCCTCCCCAGGCCCCAGGGTCATTCAGCACAAAGCAAGGCCTCCAACCTCAGCACCAGGGGAACAGAACCTGTCGCTGTGATCCTAGTTAGGCAGCAGCTAAAGGCCTCTCACTCAAACCAACTTTCATGGGAGAAGAGAAAGGCTGTCAGCAGCGAGATGCTCTGGGTCCAGACCAGCTCTAACCAGACCCGAGCCAGCCGTAAAGACCAGTTGGTCTCTCCTCCCTGCTTCTATGCAGACATAAAACCAGAAGTAGTAATGCATCGGCCATGTTAACTCACACTAGCTCAAGAGCTGAACCATCAAATCTGTTCTTCCTGCAGGGACAGCGCTGACCCCTTCATTCTTCCAAACCAGATTATGCCAGTGATAGTTTCTAACAAGAATTCGGACCAAATGAGAACACAACCTCAAAACTCACTCCACTTAAAAAGCACACCAAATTTAAAACTGAAAAAATTCACATTTTTGTGCATTTTATCTTAAAGGCTCCTGCCTGAGCCTTAAGCCACAATGCCAGGTCAATTAGCATTCCCTTATTTGTATGAATTTCCTTTACACCGGAGCTGGTGTCTTGGGTTCCATCTGTTTAACATGGATGTTTCTAATTTGTTTCTTTTCCTAATAGCATAGGCTTAGCAAACTTTAAACATGATAGTTCCACGTTTCATCAAGGACTGGAATTGGAGAGAAAGATTCTAATGGACCCTCACAAGGCTGAATTTGTAAGAAACTAGGGCAGATTGATATTATATGGAAGCTTATCTACTATCCCAAAGGCATGCTTAATATATGCTATTCTTTACAAAAATCTGTAATCTCAGGGCATTTTTCCTTAGTTTTTTGTTTTCTTTGTGGGATATTAAAAACTTTAAAACATAGGAGTCCTAACTTTGGTGGTATCTCAGCTAAAATCAAATATAGAATGCTAAACAGGACAATCCAGTGTAATTCACTTCTAAAACTGTAACAAAGTAATTTAATACTGTAAAATTGTTTCCTATCATAGATATGACAAATGATTTCCAAGAACTCGTTCCTGAAAGCTATTTTAAATCACCATGACTTATTTTACTATGATTCACTTAAAATGAATTCAAACTATATATATTGAAATTCCTAAATTCAAACTGTAAATCTATAGAATACATTTTTCCTATTCAAAACTGTGCAATTTCTTTATTGATACTAACATATACAAACCTGAGTAGTCACTTCCACAAAATGTGATTCGTGCCAGAAAGCTTTGTGTGATGTCTACCAGTTCACAGTCCTGGCAGGTCTGTGAAGAGGACGATTCATTTTATATTCTAATAAGCAAAACACTAGTGATCCGAATTCCTGATACTGGTTTACACCTATCTGGTAGGGCTGATGGCAAATCAGGAAGGGCACTGCTCTCTGAAATCCAGGGATTGGGCCACTGGATGAGAGAGCAGCCTGCCTTCTAGGCTGATGCCTCTGGTAGGCTGTGTGAGAGCACTCTGCCTCCAAACTCAGAAACTCAACAATCAGGGGGCAGTGCAATGGCACCCTCTCGTGCTGCTTAGAAAGGAGGCCTTCAACTCACAAGGGACTGCTGGCCACTGAGGAAACAGTGACATTTTACAAGAGTAAACTTTTCCTACCCTCTTCTCCAGCTCCCAAAAGTATTCAGTGTGACATGATTGTAAACAGATAAGGATCACTCTAGTGCTGCATGCCCACCACAGTTAGGACTTCCATTTCTTCCACATCCCCACCCACCCTTCCCACTTATTTACAATACATTCACCACCAACAACAAAAATTATTTTTAAAAGGCAACATGAAAATTCTGTAAACTGGACCCAGCTCCAAACACATTAATACTACGAGTAGTCCTTTCCCCAAATATATACCTGAGTTAGCTGCTCATGAAAGTTTACAAGCACCACTCCATTCTTAAGTATGACCCCCCCTCCCCCAAGGTTAAGATAATTTTCCCTGAACAAGAGTCTCAGGACTTAGACAAGCCATTACTAATTTCAGTTCAATTTGTTCTCGACTATTGGCCATACGAGAGATCCCCAACCAAGGACCCCTGTAAATTGGTGTTAGTCTAAGAAGTATGCTTCCAAGGCTCTGGGAAAGGCTTCAGCTCTTGGATGGCAGGACGTGATGCACTGTGAATGGGTGTGGCAGGCTAACAGGAACAGAGATGGGCAGGGATCATTTCCCTAAATTCTCCATGTTCCAGTCTTCATGTGCAGCTTTCTGTTTCCTTGGGGTTTATTTCGTCCTTGGACTAACTCTGAGAGAAGCAATAAAGACAATTTAAACAAAATTAACAACGGTGCTATTTATTTTTAATTAATTAATTAATTAATTAATTAATTTTTAAGCTGTGCTGTTTAAAAAAATTAAATAAGCCAAAGTGCTGTACAGGTTCCTCTCCATCTGGGAAAATGGCTTGGTTTTGTTTCAGCTGTCACACTTAACTTCCAGAGAGTGGGCTCTGGCCCTCCTCACTCAGGAGCTGTAGGGACTCCCTGCACATTAGGGAACAATACTGATGCTCTTAATGATAATGACTTCACTGCGGTCAAGGAAGAGATGAAATGAGATACTGTGCATAGAGAACCATAGCACAGTGCCTCGCAGAAAAGCAGCACTTGAAGGTAGTTACTATTATTTAAAATCCTGACTGGTCTCTCTTCAGATGAAATAGATGAAGAAGGGTAAAAAATACTAAAGCTATCACATCAAAATAAAAGTTAGTGGCCAGTTTGGAAAAAGGAGCCTTGAACAATCCCCAAACAGCTGGTTACCAGACGAAAAGAAAATAGGAACATGAAGCTACTTCTGAGACGGTCTTCTCTCTCTCTCTCTCTCTCTCTTTTTTTTTTTAAAGATTCCCATGAGGCTGTCTTCTCTGGACTCTCCCCATTGTTGAATCAACTGAGAGCACAGGGCCTGGGTGGCTCTTTTTACTTGGTTGCCAGGAGGGCATGATGTACTAGATTCTAGTTCAAGTTCCTATATTAACAGGACATCTTAAAATATATATATTTTTCAGAATCACAATAAACTCATAATGAAGTATTTCCTGCCATCTGGAAGAATAACAGGAATTCTAATTTTGGATTTTTACCTGATCAAGAGGAAGTGTTGGGGGCTTATGTGGTGTCAGCTCTTCCTGTGATGTTGCTGGTGTTGGGGTCTTTGGGAACGAGGACTGTGACTGGACTGGATGCATTTGCATTCTATAGCCACAAGTAAGAACAGTTAAGAATTAATGAAGACATATTAATTAGAAAGGAAAGAGATCCTTTAATCATGAAAATCTCAGGGCGATAGTGCCTTAATTATCTAGGTAATCAAACTTGGAATCAACACAGGGACAAAGTACTACAAGTCTGATGCAATCATGTGACACCGCCTAAACAGTGTTCTTGACAAGTGTTTAAATGGACTCCAAACATAGGGAACAATGAGAAAAATCCAGAATCTGGGACATCTTACATGAGAACTAGCCTCAAATGTTTGAAAAACAAAACAAAACGATGACAGAATACATGTTGTAAATTAAGAGACTAAAGGACAGAGAAACCAAATATAAATACATTAACCTTAAGTGAATCCTGGATGGGAAAAAAACCCAAAATAAGATAAAACAAAGAAGCACAGCCATAAGAGACATTTTGGGGACAAATGGAGAAATTAAATAAGGGCTCTATATTAAACACTATTACTGTTATTTTCCTTCCATGGAATAACAGTTTCAGATTGTGCTCCAGGAGAATGACATAACTTGCAGCTGAAGTATATAGGGAGAAGGGGTCATGAAGTCTGCAACTTACTTCCCAATGGTTTGAAACAAAACATCAACATAAGTGATGAAGCATAAAACAAATATGGCAGAACAGTAAATGGGGAAGAAGTTTTGGAGGTAAGGTCTCAGGCTGGCATTGAAGAGCGGCACATTTGTTTTCAAGTTGGATGGTACTGGCTTTATGATTAGGGGTTCATGACTTTGGTGTAAAACAAGTTCATTTAACTGTTTTTATATATTATTAACTTGAAAATCTTCTGGATCACTGATCACCTCACGGAGCCTTAAAAACATCACTATTTGGGATCCCTGGGTGGCGCAGCGGTTTGGCGCCTGCCTTTGGCCCAGGGCGTGATCCTGGAGACCCGGGATCGAATCCCATGTCGGGCTCCCAGTGCATGGAGCCTGCTTCTCCCTCTGCCTGTGTCTCTGCCTCTCTCTCTCTCTGTGTGACTATCAAAAATAAATAAATAAATAAATAAATAAATAAATAAATAAATAAATAAATAAATAAAATAAAAAAAAACAAAAACAAAAAAACATCACTATTTGCAAGAATTCTCATGCGGACTGAATATGATTTGTTTTAATTCTGGATAAACCTAGTTTCTTTATTCAGTAGTGTTAGAGGAAGGAATGAAAGGCAAGGGATAAAACCTGAACATTACACATGATCTCCCATAACCTCAGGTTTGAAAGACCTATTTTACCTTGATCAGAGTATCTGAACTTAGCAGCAATGCTGATGCCTCTGCCTATGGCTCTTGAACTGTGGCTATCAAGTTTCCAGTGTCAAGATCTAACCAGTCATTTATGTATTTGTCTTTTTAAATTTTATTTTATTTTTAAAGATTTTATTTATTATTTATTTATTTATTTACTTATTATTTATTCATTCATTCATTCATGAGAGACACAGAAAGAGAGAGAGAGACAGGCAGAGACATAGGTACAGGGAGAAGGAGGATCCATGCAGGGAGCCTGATGTGAGACTCGATCTTGGGACTCCAGGATCATACCCTGGGCCGAATTCGGTGCTAAACCGCTGAGACATCCAGGCGTCCCTGTATTTATCTTTTTTTTTTTTTTTTTAAATTTATGCATGCACATGAGAGAGCGAGTGAGAGCGAGCAAGCAAGAGCAGGGAGGAGAGGGAGAAGCAGGCTTCTTGCTGAGCAGGATGTGGGGCTCAATCCCAGGACCCTGAGATCATGACTTGAGTCAAAGGCAGATGCTTCACTGACTAAGCCACACAGGCACCCAGCCAATTCACTTCCATGAGGGAACACAATGCCAAAGATAAAATCAGACTCAAAGGCTGAAACATTTCCAGTACGTCTCCAATTATCAGTGATTCACACACTTTCCTTGGAACTACACCACTAAAGGTTATCACCTTCGTTCCCTAAAGCCATTTTTCTTTCTAAAACTAACATGTATTCTATTCTCAGAAAAAAGAAACAAAATCCAAGAAACTACTGAATGCAATCTTACCCTGAAGGCCTATACATTTCCTGGAAAGGTCCCCTTATTCCACTTCCAGTGCCAATCTGTTCCATCATTACAGCTTGAAAGTGACCCAGGCCCTCCTCCTGGCAGCGATAGATAGGGCCCTCCTGAGAGAGGCCATTGGGCTGGGCAGCCACTGGATGATGAGGTGGGTGAGGAGCCACAGGGGAAGAGTAAGGCCTAGGCTGGAAATGACTGGCTGGCCGCTGAGGTGTGTAAGGAGGCCCTGTCTGTAGCATCACACCATGGGGTTGGAAAGTAGATGAACCGAATCCCATTCCTGAACTCAGAGGTGGAGGAGGAGTTCCATAAAGATACTCGCTGGTTGACAATGAGCTCTGCCGCTTGGTAGCTGCATTATGGTTGTCCAGGTCTAAAAATTCTTTTGGACTCTCTGGCCTCTCCATCGATTCATCCAGCTTCTCTTCCTCTGGACCAGGATTCTGCCCATCAGTTGAGACTACTTTAGCAGCCACCACATCCATTTGGGTTGGGGAAGTTAAGGCAGCATTCAGTGTCTCACAGCCTTGCAGATTAGCCAAGGTACTCTTATCTGAGAAGAGGGGCCTTGGTGGGGGAGGTGGATTAGGTGGGAGCCCACTTGGGCTTCCTGGGGGATGAATATGTCTTTGCCAGTCAGAAAAGCCCTGCGGACACGGATAATAAGGAGTTCGCTGATAGTGATGGTAGGAAGGCTGAGGCGGTGACTGGTAGGAATACCTCATTCCTTGGTGGGGACGATACCGGGGAAAGACTCCAGAATGAGAGTTATTAGATTGAAAGCCCCTAGGGGGAAAATGCTGAGGATGGGATATTGGGGGTTTACTTCCCATCATGGGGCCCAAACCTTGCAGACCTGGACTGATGTGGTAATGTGTGGCTGAATTTGGGTATTCCAGGCCAGGCATGTATAAGGGAGAAAACTGGCTTACGGTGCCCCCCAGCAAATTGGGGTCTGTGTTGGGAGGTGTAGCAGGGTTCTGTCCTGTACATGGCATGGTTTCCTGTAGCGTTTTGCCTCTGGGGCAGAGTGGCTTTTCTGAATCACTACCACCAAGGCCCTTCCCCTCTGATCCACAAGGGGATGCTTCAACAATCACTCCATTTTCAGCTAGAACCCCTCTATCTGCCAGAGTGGAGAGGTCTTGCATACATCCTTGAGTGGCTGGGCTGGTATAGTTGCTCTCTGGGGGCCAGGCATTCTTGCTCTTTGTTGCTTTACAGTTTTCTCCAGATTCTGAGGAGTCGCTTTTGAGCTCTGGGCCCTCTGTTTCCCTTTCCTGTGGCGAGCTCTGCCTGGTACAGTCGGTCTGCAAGGGAGGTGTAGGGTGAGGTAGTTGTTTGAGGTAAATTCCCTCTGAAGCACCAATGTTTGGTGGTTTCTCCTCAAGCCCAGGCAAGGGATCTGCTGTAGGAAAAACACAGATCCAAGTAATAATTCAGTAGCTGAAATTACAATACTGATGGGGATGACAGTGAAAAGAACATGAAAGCAATCAGATAAGGACAGGTGGGGTTGAGGTGGATATGTGGTCATTCAAGCTTCAGCTAAAAATTTTGAAGGTCTGTGAAAGGGATCATGATGTCGAGGCCCTTGTAAACTCCACCTTATAGACCAAGAGATAATACCTAGCACCTCTACAGCTAACTCATAAAGTCTGCCAAAGAATGGAAATATCCCTGTCTCTCTCTTGCTGTGCTGTCACAGTCAGATTAGTAAATGAGTGGGAGATAATTCAAGTAGATGCAGGTCATATATGGAGATACAATAAGAAAGACAAGTACATGATGGAAAAGTTTCAAGAAAGCTAGATCCCTGACTTCTGCCCCTCAAACAATAAGTTCCACAGCAGCAAGGACTTTATTTTGTTCCCCACCACTGTTTGTACTTGCACAAAATAGGGAATAAAGATTTCTTGAATGAAAGAAAATATTTAACTTGTCTAGATGTCTTGAAAACAAGATGGCTACAGAATAAAACTCAAAAGCCACCTTTAACTATTATAGAAATTTACTACACCCAAATAAATTAATTTACCAGGCTCAAATGCTTAATTATAAACTCAGAATTCTTTATCTTGTTGTTCTGTCAAACCAGAAATATGCTATTATTACATCCTTTCAAGTAGAACAGAGTTGTTGCTCAGGTGTGAACAAAATACAATTCTGGGGGATGCCTGGGTGGCTCAGTGGTTGAGTGTCTTGCCTTTGGTTCAGGGCGTAGTCCTGGGGTCCTGGGATGGAGTCCTGCATTGGACTCCCTGTAAGGAGCCTGCTTCTCTCTCTGCCTGTGTCTCTGCCTCTCTCTCTCTGTGTGTCTCTCATGAATAAATAAAATCTTAAAAAAAAAAAAATTCTGGTAACAGATCTTAAAGACAAGATTAAGTATTCACAACAACTTTTAAAGACCTACTAAAAATCTCAGTCAACTAATGAACTAATGCTGGCTTGAAAAATCAAAGGTGGGCAGCCCCGGTGGCTCAGCAGTTTAGTGCCACCTTCAGCCTGGGGTGTAACCCTGGAGACCCGGGATCGAGTCCCACGTTGGGTTCCCTGTATGGAGCCTACTTCCCTCTCTCTCGCTCTCTCTGCCATGAATAAATAAATAAAATCTTAAAAAAAAAAAAAAAAAAAAAACCCAAAGGTATAAGCTATACAATGAAATTTAAATCAACACTTTTCATTTTGTCAACATAAAACGTGGCAACTAACAAATAGCCTTATCCACATTTTCACCAGAGGGTTTATTCTGAAGCTTGAGTTCCAGACACCATTTAAAATCAGTATTAGACAATTGTGTTAGAGCTAGTGTTCACAAGTGGGCCTTCCCTTGAAAGAAACACTTTTAAAAAGTAAGTCTGAATTGGGGAATATGGCAGAGTAGGAGGATCTTAAGCTCATCTCGTCTCATGGTAACAACTAGGTAACTAGATAATACCAGGATCAGCAGAAAGCAACCTAAAGGCTGGCAGAACAGACTCTCCACAGCTAAATGTAGAGCAGTGGCCACATCCAGGAGGGTAGGAAGGACAGAGGCGTTGTTGGGAGCCAAATGGATCCCCAGGCTGTCCACAGCAGGGAGGGATGCAGTGGGCATACAGATGGGAGAGGGGCAGATGCCCAAACCAGAAACCCCAGGCACGGAACCTGTGTGGGGAAGGTGAATTCCTGTTACATTTGGGTTTGAAAACCAGAGGGACCCAAGAATCTGGGGCTTATTGGTACCTGAAACTTTAAAAATCAGTGGGCTCAGCTCTGGGAAATCCAGGAGACTAGAGTCCCTGGCCTTAAAAAGACAGCAGCCCTACTGAGATAGAGCATAGAAGCAACAGTGTGAAAAAATATCTGACTTTTATGGAAAGGAGATTCATTTACTCATAGTGTATACTGGAGGGGAAGGAATCTTTGGGAGACCACTCAAAGAACAAAAGTGGGCAGGCACCATTTTCCTCCCTTGCTTCCTAGCCTAGATAGATGGACACCCGTGGGAACCAGCGCAGTGCTAACACTTGTCACAGAGCTATCAGTGTGCCCTGCCCTGGCATTCTCCTGCAGAAATACCCCTCCACCCAAGCCTGGGCAGAAGTTTCCTGGGCAGCTGCAGCTCTCTCCTCCAGCAGACTGGTGAGGAGCTTCCTGGCAGTTATGGGTCCTGTTTTGCATTTTTCTGTTGACTTGGCCCCCTCAATATGCCCTTGGCTGGAGCCCACCCAAAGAGATGCCAAGAGCCTGGGAAGATGCAAGCAGCTAGGACAAGGACAAGCACTACTTCAAAGAGATTCCTGCCCTGCTTGGATACAGGAGAAGATAACCACACATACCAGTCTCACTGAGGCTCCCACAGTGGGCTGGGGGTAGACAAGCTGTTTGGACTGAAGGCCAACCCTACCAATGAAAGCTTCTCAGAGGACAACACACAGAAAGTGTCCAGCAGTTTGGTTCTACTGCACCTCTGATAAATGCCTGGCCTAACTCAACCCAAGCTTGGGTGGCCCAAGACTGACCCACTAACAATGCAGGGACTAAACAGGCAACAGGCAAATAGAGCCACTGTAGACAACTGGATTGAAGGCAAATGTGTCTCAGTTGCAAGACTCAGCTACTCTACAGTATGGTGCACACAACACGCTGAAGCCAGTTATACATAAAAGAAATCCCATAAAACCATAAGCTCATTTTTCAGGAGAAACTTTGTAGGCCACAGGAAATGATATAATATATCCAAAGTGCTAAAAGAAAAAAACACCAGTAGCCAAGAATATTCTATTCAGGAACGCTATCATTAACTAGAAGGAGAGTCTTCTCAGGCAAAGAAAAATTAAGGGAATTCATCATCACTAACCAGACCTACGAGAAATCTTAAAAGGGACTTTGAGTGGAAAGGAAAGATCATATGCAGGAGTAAGAAAAGAAGGAAGCACAAAAGCAGGGAAGTTAAGTATATCTATAAAAGTCAGTTAAAGTGATTCACAAAACAAAAGGATAAAAAGTACGACACCATTTGCCTAAAACCTGGTGGGGAGGCATGGTGGAAGTAAAGAATGGGTTCAAATTTAAGTGACAATCAACTTAACATAGACTACTACATGCAAAAGATGGGGTATATATATATACCTAATAGCAACCACACATCAAAAACCAGTAGTTGATATACAAAAAATACAGAGAAAGGAATCCAAGTGTATCACTACAGAAAGCCACCAAACCTGACAAAAGAGGGCCAAGAGAAGAAACAGAGAACTAAAAAAAGAAACCAAAAAAAAAAAAAAAAAAAAACCAAAAAAAAAAAAAAAAAAACAAAACCTTAAAACAAGTAACAATGGTAATACGAACTTATCTATAAATAATTCTCTGAAAAAAAAAATTACTCTGGATGTAAATGGACTAAATGTTCCAATCAAAATATATGGTGCGGGATCCCTGGGTGGCGCAGCGGTTTAGCGCCTGCCTTTGGCCCAGGGCGCGATCCTGGAGACCCAGGATCGAATCCCACGTCGGGCTCCCAGTGCATGGAGCCTGCTTCTCCCTCTGCCTGTGTCTCTACCTCTCTCTCTCTCTCTCTCTCACTGTGTGCCTATCATAAAAAAAAAAAAAAAAAAAAAAATATATATATATATATATATATATATATATGGTGCTACAATTGATTAAAAAGAAAAAAAAAAAGGCTCATCTATAATGCTGCCTACAAGAGACTCATTTCAGACCAAAAAGACACATGCAGGGCAGCCTGGGTGGCTCAGTGGTTTAGCACTGCCTTCAGCCCAGGGCGTGATCCTGGAGACCCGGGATTGAGTCCCATGTCGGGCTCCCTGCATGGAGCCTGCTTCTCCCTCTGTCTGTGTCTCTGCCTCCACTCCCCCCCCCCCCCCCCCGTGAATAAATAAATAAAATCTTAAAAAGATTTAAAAACACATTCAGATTGAAAGTGAAGGGACGGAGAAGCATTTAATCATGCAAATGGATGTCAAAAGAAACACAAGGTAGCAATACCTATTTCAGACAAAACAGAATGTAACAAAGACTGTAATAAGAGACAAAGAAGGACACTACATAATCAAAAGGCAAGATCCCATAAGAAGATATAACAATTGTAAATATTTATGCACCCAACACTGGAACACTGAAATACAAAAAGCAGCCAATGACAAACATAAAGGAAATAATAAGAATACAATAATAATAGGGGACTTTCACACCCTACTTATATCAATGGACAGAGCATCCAACAGAAAATCAACAAGGAAGAGAGAGAGAGGCAGAGAACCCTGGAGTTCTGGGATCGAGTTCCACATCGGGCTCTTGTGTGGAGCCTGCTTCTCCCAGCGCCTGTGTCTCTCTCTCTTGCTGTGCCTCTCATGAATAAATAAATAAAATTTTTAAAAACAAACAAAAAACC
This sequence comes from Canis aureus, assembly GCF_053574225.1. Taxonomy (NCBI): domain Eukaryota; kingdom Metazoa; phylum Chordata; class Mammalia; order Carnivora; family Canidae; genus Canis; species Canis aureus. Next base: position 46,256,298 of record NC_135635.1, on the reverse strand, counting down.
ATTTTTTTTAAAAACAAAAAAAAAATTTATTTTTAAGTGATCTCTACAACCAACATGGGACTTGAATTCACAACCCCAAGATAAAGAGTTGCATATTCTACTGATTGAGCCAGCCAGGCGCCCATTTACAGTTTCACCAAAAATAATAAAATACCTAGAAGTAAACTTAACAAAGGAGGCAAAAAAGGTTGATACTCTGAAAACTATAAAACACTGATAAAAAAAAATTAAAGACAAGATAATCAATGGAAAGATATGCCATTAAAAAAAAAAAAAAAAAAAAAAAGGGAAGTCAGCCCAAGTGGCTCAGTGGTTTAGCGCTGACTTCGGCCCAGGGCATGATCCTGGAGATGCAGGATCGAGTCCCATGTCAGGCTCCCTGCATGGAGCCTGCTTCTCCCTCTGCCTGTGTCTCTGCCTCTCTATGTCTCTCATGAATAGATAAATAAAATCTTAAAAAAAAAGGGGGGGGGGGGGCAGAAGACATGAACAGACATTTCTTCAAAGAAGGCATTTAAATAGCCAACAGACACATGAAAAGATGCTTATCATCAAGGAAATGCTAATTAAAACCACAATGAGGTATCACCTCACAGCCCACAGAATGGCTAAAATCAACAACACAAGAAACAAATGTTGGTGAGGATGTAGAAAAAAAAACATTGGGCACTGTTGGGAGGAAAGCAAACTGGTGTAGCCAATTCTAGAAAATCGTATGGAGGTTCCTCAAAAAATTAAAAATAGAATTACCATATGATCCATTAATTCCACTACTGGGTATTTGTCCAAAGAATAGGAGAACAATAATTTGAAAGGTATATGCACCCTATGTTTACTACAGCACTAGAGTTTACTTAGCTATCTACAATAGCCAGGATATGGAAGCAACCCATGTGTCCACTGAAAGATGAATGGATCAAGAAGTGGTTATGAATAAATAATGGAGTATTGACCATAAAAAATGAAATATTGCTATTTACAACAACATGGATGGAAGATATAATGCTAAGTGAAATAAATCAGGAGAAAAACAAATACCATATGATTTCACTCATATGGGGAATTTAAAAAACGAACAAAGAAAAAGACCAACAGAAAAACGGACTCTTAATTATAGAGAACTGATGGTTACCAGAGAGGAGGTGGGTGGGGAAATGGGTGAAATAGGTGATGGGAATTAAGAGCACACTTATCAAAAAAAAAAAAAGAAAAAAAAAAGAAAAAAAGAGCACACTTATCATGAAGAGCACAGAGTAATGTAGGGATTTGTTGAATCACAATATTGTACACCTGAAACTAATATAACACTGTATATAGTATTATATACAATTATAGTTGGGGCTGGATCCCACAACTCTGAGATCATGACCTGAGCTGAAATCAAGAGTCAGACGCTTAAATGACTGAGCCACTCAGGTGCCCCTCTCCAGTCATATGTTGAAGAAAATAACATAAGACGGGGTGGACATCTATTCTAGAAACATGCACTAATTACACAAAGTATGCTTTTCATCTTCTAAATTTTCAGGTTAATCTCTTAAATGATATTTCTAAGAAATCCCTTCTAGATATGCTAGGTCTAACCACTCTTCATTCTGAGTAGCTATAGATATGTGTCCAAAGAATAGAAGGATGGAAATAATCAGGTTTTAAGTGCTGAAAACTTATTTCATAATGATAAAGTTTAAGACTGTCATTCTTCAAGATAGTTTGAGGATGCAGTGGTTGAGAGCATGGGGGCTAGACTGAGTGGGTCTGGGTAAAAATCTCGGCTCCACCACTTACTAGCAACGTGAAGCCAAGCAACCTAATGCTTTGTGCCTTGGATTTTCCATCTTTATAAACAAGAATAATAAAATAGCCATGTCTATAAGTCTCAAAAAAACTGCATGGTACAGGAAGGACCACATTTGTGTAACCATCACTACTACCTTTCAGATCTTTGGCCCAATCCAAGTGAGTAGTTCAAGAAGCTAGAAGTAAGTTTGACAGACTTTGTAAAAAAGATTCCTTTTGAATTAAGAGTTTTCATGTTAGACATCAGACAAAAGTGTTGGTGTAAATTACCTCGGTCATTCTCAGGCTCTTGTGTTTCACTGTTCTCCTGTGTCCTCCCAGGGTTCCCCAAGGTAGGCTTGGGGGCTGACACACTTACTGATGCTGAGTGAGCTACCTGTGGAAAAGGGCCAGGTAAATGGGGGGGTGTAGGCTGTCTGGGGTGGTAAGGCACACCTGGTGGGCAAACTCGGGAAGAAAGTTGCTGCATGGCAATCATCTCTGGGCTGTCCATCATGGAGTCCCCTCCTTGTACCCCTCGCAGAGCCTGGGAGGGTGCTCCAAAAAGAGAACTTGGCGTTGGGGCCAGAGGTGGCTGTAACCGATGTCCACCAGATTTACAGGGTGGTCGCATATACCCTGAAGAAGCAACTCCATGAGGTAGAAAGCTTGATTGTTCAGTCCACTGGTTTGTGGGGAGAGGAGGTCTCATCACTCGAGAATCCATCATATGACCAAGAGTACGAGGCTGGTGAGAGGGTCCTGGCCCCATGGGGGGCTTCTCATCTGTGCCCAAGGTTCCTGGATTTGTAGCACCATGGTTCCCATTCCAGACAGCAGTGTGTACTCGATTCAGGTACTTGTATGATCGGTACATGTGACTGGGAGGAATTTCTGAGCTTTCAGTAAAGTCTGGGGGTCGAGTTGGAGCCCCACCATGCCTAGGAGGAATAAATCCTGACTGGAATTGAGTAGGGGGATAAATATTTCCATCCTGACTGGGGCCACCCATTTGCCTAAGCTGTAAGGATCCAGGATGTGATCCCATGTTAGTAAGGTGTGTCAGCCCCCCACACATTTGCTTCTCTTCTGGTGTCCCTAGCCTGGGTCCTCGGTGGTTGTTAATTCCAACTGGAGGCTGGCAACAAGAAAAGAAAAAAAAGCAGAGTTAAAATAAAATCTTAAAAAAAAAAAAAAAAAAAAAAGGACAGAAGACATGAACAGACATTTCTTCAAAGAAGACATTTAAATAGCCAATGGACACATGAAAAGATGCTTATCATCAAGGAAATGCAAATCAAAACCACAATGACCCATAAAATAAGGCATATCTTATAATGTGTTTAATCTATAGTAATAAACTCTATAGAATGAAAGATGATGAATTAACTTTAACCTGGTAGGAGACTGTACTTCTGAAGTTTATCTGTGAAACCTTCTGCATTTGTATATTGTGAGTAGGTTACTTACCTGCATGGCAAAAGGCTGATGCTGCTGTATAGGTTCTCCAGGGTGTGGTTCTGGGACCCTAGAGGAGACATATAAATTGGCAGGATCTGATCCTCGAAGAGGGCCAAATGTTCCTGGTACTGCTGGCTTCTGGAGGGTGTTGAGTAAAGGCAAGGGGAGACAAAAACAAAAACAATAAAAACCAACCAACCAACCAACCAACCAAAAACCCAAAGAAAAGGGAGAGCACAGAAGACGTTAGATAGAAAATAGGATGTTCCTACAGAATGGTAGCATATGGCCTTACCCAACACTGGGGCTAGTTCCAGAGCCCAAAGCAATCTCTTGCTGCAGGACAGAAAAACTGTGTTTCTTAATCTCTTTTTCATTATTGCCTCTTGCCCCAAATGCTTTTTTTTTTTTAAAGATTTTATTTATTTATTCATCAGAGAGAGAGAGAGAGAGAGAGAGAGAGAGAGAGAGAGAGAAAGGCAGAGACACACGCAGAGGGAGAAGCAAGTTCCATGCAGGGAGCCCGACATGGGACTCGATCCGGGGTCTCCGGGATCACACCCTGGGCTGAAGGCGGCGCTAAACCGCTGAGCCACCCGGGCTGGCCCCCAATGCCTTTTTTTTTTTTTTTTTTTTTTTTTTTATTTATTTATGATAGTCACACAGAGAGAGAGAGAGAGAGGCAGAGGGAGAAGCAGGCTCCATGCACCGGTAGCCCGACGTGGGATTCGATCCCGGGTCTCCAGGATCGCGCCCTGGGCCAAAGGCAGGCGCCAAACCGCTGCGCCACCCAGGGATCCCCCCCAATGCCTTTTAAGCCAATTTTTCCCCAACTGCCTCCCAACATGAAATTTTAATTTAAAAAAAAATTTTTTTAAATTTATTATTTATGATAGAGAGAGAGAGAGAGAGAGAGAGAGAGAGAGAGAGGCAGAGACATAGGCAGAGGGAGAAGCAGGCTCCATGCACCGGGAGCCCGACGTGGGATTCAATCCCGGGTCTCCGGGATCGCGCCCTGGGCCAAAGGCAGGTGCCAAACCGCTGCGCCACCCAGGGATCCCCGAACATGAAATTTTAATGCTGCAGATATGCTGTGTATTTTATATGCTGTATGTATTTCTGTGCTTTGTACATGAAAAGAGTTTTATAGATCCCAATTTTTGCCCATCTTGAGAGTGCATCAGATTGATTAATAGAAAGATTTAAAATTAGAGGAAGAATGAATAAAGAAAGGACAGAAGAGGGAAGAAGAAATCATTCACATACAGAAAAGTTACTTTGGAAGATGAGCAATTACAAAGGTTTCACTTTTCTTTGAATTATCAACTAGGAGAAACCACAATAGAATTTTAAGCTATTCCTTACCATCTGGTTTAAAAGGGGTGCCTGGTTGGGCATCCCACCATAATGTAGGGGACGAGAAAAGCCTCGGGTATTTGAAGTGCCCACCTCCCGAGGGAGTTGTGAGGAACTGCTGCTATGATTATCCCCAGAAGAAGAAGCTCGCCGTGCAGGTGGCAATGACTTTCCTCCATTCTCCACTGGCTGTTGCTTCTTGCTGGGCCCTTCCAAATCCCTGGAGCGGGTCCAGACATGGCTTCCACTGCTTCGTCCAGCCCGGCTACGTCTCTTCTCTCGCTTTTCATCCTCTCTGATCCAGAATTCTTCATCTGTGTCTCCGTCATCACCAGGAAAATGCTTCATCATTGCCCGATGGAAACACCTCTCTAAATTATCAGACATCTTGGTATATTCTATGGGAAGATACAAGGATTAACTTCCAGGTACAGGTCTTAGAGGACATAAAAGACATTTCTCTTACCAACAAACAATAATAAAGATGCTATTTGGCTAAATTCTTAAGCTTAATTCAACTCGAGTGTTATTATGTTGTGTGGCTATGGACACAAGATGAAGACACTGTTTTTGTCTTAAAAGGCTCTAGGACTATTACCTTAAACCAACACATTTAATTCTTCAAGGCTAAATCGAAGAATTATTAAATACAGTCACTGAAGCTACTTAGTTGTTTTTAAAAATTTTTATTCATTCATTCATTCATTCATTTTTTATTTATGATAGTCACACAGAGAGAGAGAGAGAGAGAGAGAGAGAGGCAGAGACACAGGCAGAGGGAGAAGCAGTCTCCATGCACCGGGAGCCCGACGTGGGACTCGATCCCAGGTCTCTAGGATCGCGCCCTGGGCCAAAGGCAGGCGCTAAACCACTGCGCCACCCAGGGATCCCTATTTATTTATTTTTAAAAATTATTCATGAGAGACACACAGAGAGGCAGAGACACAGGCAGGGGGAAAAGCAGGGTCCTTGCAAGGAGCCTGATGTGGGACTCGATCCCAGGACTGGGATCACACCCTGAGCCAAAGGCAGACTCTCAACCGCTGAGCCTCTCAGACATCCAAATCTGTTTATTTTTAAAGACTTATTTATTTAAGAGGGAGAAATTAGGGGGAGGGGTGGTTAGGAAAGGGAGAGAGACAATCTTTTTCTTTTTAATATTTTATTTATTCATGAGACACACACAGATAGAGAAAGAGGCAGAGACACACAGGCAGAGGGAGAAGCGGGCTCCATGCAGGGATCCTGATGTGGTCTCCAGGATGAGGCCCTGGGCTGAAGGAAGCGCTAAACCATTGAGCCACCTGGGCTGCCTGGAGAGATAGAATCTTAAACAGTCACTCTGCTGAACACATGGCCAACATGGGGCTTGAACTCATGACTCTGAGATTATGACCTGAGGAGAAACCGAGAGCCGGATGCTTAACTGACTGGGTCACCCAGGTGTCCCAAATCTCCTTAGTTTTGAAGCTAAAGCATTTGACCTACTGCATAAATGACTCCAAGTTTCTATACTTGGAGCCATACATTCTTTGTTATTGGAGATCTACTCAGTGGACTTCTGAAGAGGATTTAAGAATATAGGTTCAGGGATCCCTGGGTGGCGCAGCGGTTTGGCGCCTGCCTTTGGCCCAGGGCGCGATCCTGGAGACCCGGGATCGAATCCCACGTCAGGCTCCCGGTGCATGGAGCCTGCTTCTCCCTCTGCCTGTGTCTCTGCCTCTCTCTCTCTCTCTCTCTGTGACTATCATAAATAAATAAAATTAAAAAAAAATAAATAAATAAAAAATAAAAAGTTTAAAAAAAAAAAAAAAAAAAGAATATAGGTTCAGGGCGATCCCTGGGTGGCTCAGCAGTTTAGCGCCTGCCTTCGGCCCTGGGCGTGATCCTGGAGTCCAGGGATCAAGTCCCACAGGTTGGGCTCCCTGCATGGAGTCTGCTTCTCCCTCTGCCTCTCACTCTCTCTCTGTGTCTTTCATGAATAAATAAATAAAATCTTAAAAAAAAAAAATAATACAGGTTCAGTCTTGGGGATCCCTGGGTGGCTCAGCGGTTTAGTGCCTGCCTTCAGCCCAGGGCATGATCCTGGAGTCCCAGGATAGAGTCCTGTATCAGGATCCCTGCGTGGAGCCTGCTTCTCTGTGTCTCTGCCTCTCTCTGTGTGTCTCTCATGAATAAATAAAATCTTAAAAAAAAAAAAAAAATATATATATAGGGTCGATCTTGTCAACGGTTAGTGGTCTGTGTTAAGGAAGCACAGTACAAACTAAACCCAGACTGGTCTCTAAGATAATGAAAAATAACCTGAGACCAGTTAGCTACAAGATACATTCTTTTGTCATATAGGATAGGAGTGGTTCAGGCATATACTGTGTAAGTGGTTAGAATGGCCAATCCCACAGCTTTAAATTACATTTTGCTTATAGTCCCAATGAAAGGTCTGAATCATTTCTAAAAGAGATGCACTTCTATTTTTGTGTATTTCTAAAAAAGAAGGTATTCTGTTCTGGACTGAAATGGTGTTAATAAATGTATCCTCAGCAAACTCCTTCCCCACTTACCACTACTTTCTCCATTATATTTTCGACAATTTCTGAACATAGTCTTCATGTCATTCACAAACTCCTCCTTGGTACAGTATAAACCTCCATTCAGTTTCTTCTCCATGCTTGAAATATCCATGGGGACCTAAAATAGGACACACTAAATTACAACATGCTGGAGAAAAAACATCTCATAGTCCTTATGAGGCAAAGGAATTATGTCATTATGAGATGCTCAGGAGCCTGGCATATAATCCAGCAACCCTGATTCTCAAGAGCAACAAGTAAACTTTTAAAAAAATTTTTTTTAAATTTTAAAAAGATTTTATTTATTTATTCATGAGAGACACACAGAGAGAGAGAGAGAGAGGCAGAGACACAGGCAGAGGGAGAAACAGGCTCCACGCAGGGAGCCTGACATGGGACTCGATCCCGGGTCTCCCAGGATCACGCCCTGGACTGAAGGCGGCACTAAACCGCTGAGCCACCTGGGCTGCCCGATTTTTTAAAAATTTTGCAATAGGTAAACTTAAAACAAAAAACACAACAAAAAAATCAAGAAAGAAACAAATACCACAGTAGGTATAACTGCAAAGGTAGCCTATACCTTAATAATTTGGTAATAGTTTGGGGCATACGACTCATCCACAGGTTCTAAAAAGGGCCAGGAATCCTTGTGAGCCTTTACCACATCTAGAACTGAAAGTCAAAGAGAGCTTAAATTAACACACTCACACAGGAGTCCTTCAGTCAGAAATAGTAACAGTTGAGAATGGGAACTGACCTTTATACATGGCAGTGAAATCATCATCCAACTCAAAGCTGTGAATCACAAAATAAGAAATAGTAACTTTGACCACCTTCTTTCCTGATCTCTTAATTCAAGCACAGATACATAGCTAATTTATACCAAGGTTTGGATCAGTCAATAAACTGTTTTTAAGCTAAGTCTGTAACACTGATAATCTCTAGAAAATATTATGAAGGCAGAGGTTAGCAAGCCTAATAAGCACACAAAGGGAGTATCATAAGACAAACAAACAAACAAACAAACCCAAAGGGAGTATCATTTTTGTTATCTGTAAAATGATGGGGTGGACTTAGATGATCCACAACTTAATTTATGATTCTATAATGTTGGTTATTTAAGTGCACATTATTTCCTGGGTTTTATTTTAACCTAATGAATATTTTTGTAATCTAAAGAATAATAATACAAAAAAGGCATACAGAAGAATGAGAAGATCAGGAACACTGAATATTACACAGGGTTGTTTTAAGAATTACATAAGAAGAGTGCTTAACACAATGCCAGAATGTTTCTGGTTGCTACGGTTAGTATCATCAAATACTCACATGTCTTTAGTCTTTTTTTCTTCTCTCATGGGGGAATAAGGGTCCAGATGGGAAAGTTCTGGGGGGAGCTCCTTCCCTTGGGCTAGCAGCCATGCCCTTTCTTCTCTGAGCTTTCTTCTCTTTGCTCGATCTGCAATGAACACAGCGCATTATGGTATGTGAGGTTAAGCACTCTTTAGAGGATTAGACTAGATGTTTGTTAATCAATTTTGAGAGGAGAAACAAAGATCACTTATAAAGTTATTTTTATTTCTTTTGGTAATTAGGATGATTCTATAGATCGAATGCACTATGAAAAGTATAAACATGTGGAACCCATTTTCTTTATGCATATTAAGCTCAAGGACTAGGGAGGGATGATGGTGGTAGGGTAGGTACTGGGATGGAGAGGGAGAGGAAGAGCAAGGCTGAAGAAAAACAGAAGAAAAAGGAAAAAATAGAAGACTGAATGATTAGCCTTCTTTGAATACTTGAGGTCTTTCCAATCTTTCTCTCAGAAAAGCAACATCCCACTTCTAAGGACCAGACTCTCACTCAATCCAAACATATACAGGATTTTATATGCATCTAAGCAATCAAGGTTTTGCATTTACAAAGGCATCCTAGCACACCAATTGTCTTTGCTCTTCCATCCACCCCCTCCACTGGCAGCTGGCCCCTACCAAGCCAGGGGTAGTAATAAATCTGGCTGGGAACAAGGGAAAGATGCCAGCTGGAATTGGAAAGGAGCTGAAAGACAGGGATGATTTTTTTCTGGCTCGCAGCCATAGCCATGAGAAACACACTTGGCATTCCACTACTAGTCTGATGAGACACCAAGTGCCAGCAGGAAACCGGAAGGTCAGGAGTAAAGAAAAGAGGCAGGGAGATAAAGAAGACTGTCAGACAGAAAGACATAAAAATGGAAGGGAAAAGCCAGGACACATCTTGTATTTTCTTCCTGGAGGGACAGACGTGGAGTCCATGAGTATGATATGATCCTGCTAAGTGTTTTCTCTGTCTAGTTCTATTTGACTTGTGCTTTTGTTCTTATGTTATTCACTTATAAACGTAAATCTGTATCTGCTTTAGTCAAAGGCCCTTTGCTATCAATGACTATAATACTGTTTTTTTAAAAATATGATTTCAAGATAAAAGAAAAGGGTAATTACTGAATATCAATGAACCTAAACAACTGGCAATCTTAACATTTTTGCTTTAGTAACTTTAATACAGTACTTCACAGCTTAATAATCCACGTTCTAGTTGGCTGCATTTTTTTGCATTTTATAAATAATAGTATAATGACAATTCTTTCGACATGCCTTCTTATGCACAAGTATGAGCTCTTTGGGATGCACATCTAGCAGTGGAATTGCCAGAGAATTGCTTTCCAAACAGGTACAGCTTTCTTTCAACAGCAATTTGAGTGATCTCACACTCACTTGGTATTAAAACAAGTATTTATGCCAAACTGGTAAGTACTGATAAGGAATTGTGATGTTTTCATTTGCATTTTCCTGACTGGAGTGATAATGAACATATTTTCATGTTACTGACGGTTTGGTGTCCTCTTGTGTGAATGTCCTGCTTACATAGTTGGCCCGTTTCCTTTGGGTTGCTCCATTTCTAATGGATTTACAGAAGTGCTGTAAATAATCTGGAAAATTAGTCTCTGTTAATTATGTGTTAAAATTCTACTTTGACTCCTCTTTCCATTTTGCTTACAGTGTTTATGTCATATGTTAAGTTTTAAACAATTCATGTAGTCAAACATCAATCTCCCTTCCTTTATAGTTTACGCCTTTTGTACTTAATACATTTTTTTTAAAAGATTTTATTTATTTATTCATGAGAGACAGAGAGAGAGAGGCAGGCAGAGACATAGGCAGAGGGAGAACCAGGCTCCATGCAGGGAGCCCGATGTGGGACTTGATCCTAGGTCTCCTGGATCACGCCCTGGGCTGAAGGCCACCCAGGCATCCCTACTTAATACATTCTCAGTGTGGAGTCTGCTCAAGATTCTATCCTCCTCTCCATCTGCCTCCCCCCCCACTCCGTTGCACTTGCGCACTTTCTCGCTCCCTAAAATAAATAAAAATCCTTAAAACCCCCCCCCAAAACCCATTAGCCCCTCCCCCTTTTTTTCCCAAGAATTCAGGAAAAGTTTATTGTTATAACTATTTTATAGCCTGTAAAAATTCTCTCCACATTTTCCCTAGGATAACTATCATTTGTGAGCTTGCTGGGCGCTAGGGAATACTTGTTTTTTATTTAATCCTTCTAACAAGGTCTGCACAGTCCTACCTGATGTGACAGACCACTGGTTACCTCTATGAACTCATTTCCTGCCCATTTTTCCCCTTGCTTTTTGCATTGGTGCATACTGGCCTTTCTCCCACATGTTCCCTCCTCAGTACCTGTGCGCCTGCTATTTCCTCTGCCTGTGATGCCCTTCCCCCATCAGATGTTCCATATGGCACTTTCATTCACTTCACTTCTCTAAATGTCACATATTCAAAGAAGGCTATCTTGACAAGTTTTTTTAAAAATTGTTTTTAAGATTTATTTGACAGAGAGAGACAGAGTGCATGCGCACAAACGGGGAGTGGCAGGCAGAGGGAGAGTGGAAAAGCAGGCTCCCCTCCAAGTAGGGAGCAGGGAGCCAGATGTGGGGCTGGATCCAAGGACCACCACCCAAGCCGGAAGCAGCCAAGTGACTGACTGAGACACCCAGGTGCCCCCTGAGAGGTTTATTTAAATGCCATCTACATCACATCATTCTTTATCTCTAAACCTATTTTATTTTTCTTTAGATCTTTCACCACCATCTATGATTCTACAATATTCATTTATTCTGTCATCCCACCATTGGAAGTAAACCCCATGAAAGGATTAACTTCTTTTGTTTAATATCTATATTCTTAGAACAACACCTGGTGCAGAATGGGTGCTCAAAAATATCTGCTGACTTAAAGAAAAACCTAACACAGGTATTATTAATCTTATAGGTACAGAAACCAAGCCATAAAAATAAGTTTTGAACCTGTCTGTAAAAAACAGTAAGGTGAGACTAGTGTAGCAAATGAAAACATCACTGAAAATTACAGAATCTCCTCAAAATCTATAAAGAAATAAAAGCCACAGTTACTGTCTTGAGGAATTTAAATCTACCATTGGAAATTGAAGCATCTTAGAAGTAGGATATACTACATATCGTCCCATAGGCTAGATTTGCAGATTTTTTTTTTTAAAGATTTTATTTATTCATGAGACACAGAGAGGCAGAGACATAGGCAGAGGGAGAAGGAAGCTCTGTGCAAGGAGCCTGATGTGGGACTCGATCCCAGGACCACGACCTGAGCCAAAAGCAGATGCTCAACCACTGAGCTACCCAGGTGCCCTTAGATTTGCAGATTAAATACACTAAGGGTTTTATAATGAATAAGTGATCACAGTAGGAATGGGAGGGGAAAAAGCACATAATAAGGCCAGACTCCTTTAAATTTATAGCCAAAATTTATTTAAATACTGAAACACTACATTAAAAAGCCAAATCCGGGATCCCTGGGTGGCGCAGCGGTTTGGCGCCTGCCTTTGGCCCAGGGCGCGATCCTGGAGACCCGGGATCGAATCCCACGTCAGGCTCCTGGTGCATGGAGCCTGCTTCTCCCTCTACCTGTGTCTCTGCCTCTCTCTGTGACTATCATAAATAAAAAAAAAAAAAAGTAAAAAGCCAAATCCTGGTTAAGTGGATTTAAAAAAAAATTTTAAATTCAGCAAATTTACTTGAAAGAAATCTGTATTCAACTAACCCGAATGATCTTTGACCATGGGATTTATCAGGTTCAGCTTATAAATATAACTGCTATCTCATACATATAGGAACTATTATCGTCTTTTGTAATAACTGGAAATCAAAGAAAAATCTCATTATACCAAGACCAAAACTTAGATCCAAGTCTGAGAAAAGGATCTGTCCTAATAAAATCAATTTGTACAATGCCATACTTGAAATCTCTAACACTTTTCTTTAGCTTATTTCAATTATGCTTAAAATGATTTCTATGAAACTTGTCATTAATACCCTAATATTTTTTTCTATTTTACATGAAGGATGATGTACATCGAGGAGGGCAAGTGGTAAAGCTGAAAGGAACACCAAACATAACCAATACAAGTGCTGCAGAAGGAATGCACATGCAATGAGATCAGATCCAGATGAATAAACAAGAGTACAATTAAGATATTTAATAGAAACTGCCGGAAGCAGCACAGACAAGGATAGAACCTGGTCTGGTTTGGTTTTGGCCAGAGGAGGGAGGGCTGTTACCCCCACCACATGTGCTGCGCAGAAGCCACATACCTTCCACTGCCTTGACTTTTTCCTCCAGCTCTCGCTTCCTCTCCTCCTTTAACATCTGCTCCTGCTCCTTCTTCTGCACTGCCAGAAGAATCTGACGTTCTTCTTCCTCCTCTTTGCGCTTCTGCTTTTCTATTCTGGTAAGTACAGGGGTCTCCTGCAAAAAGCCAAGTAAGTGTATAGAGTCAATACACAGTAACGTAAGAGCAGTTTTTTGGCCCTAAGATTCATTTTTTACTAATTTCAACTACTCAAAAAATAACATTAGATAGGCAGGGGATTTATATCATAACCACAATTACATTTATTCAACAGATGACTTTTTTTTTTTTTTTTTTTAAACAGATGACTTTATCATCTGTAGAATGACCATAAGGAGGTACAAAACTAACATTAAAAGATAATGGCAATTTGAAGTAAGGTAAAAAGTTTTGGTCCAAATGGTTTACATAATTTGTAGTGTCTTTGGGAGATAATCCTGTGAATATGTTGGACCAGAGAAGAGAAACTGCGGCCCTCCAGAGAAAAGAAACTGTGGACCTTCAGAGACACTATTCTTACAAATTTAATATTTGATACAAGTGACATCTTAGAAAGTACTCTCATCTAAACAATTTAAAATGGATGAAAGAACATAGGGTCACAGTTTCAATGCATAGGACTTTGAAACCCTTAACATTTATATGTTACAAAGAAGATAAATGAATAAAATTGGGAGTTTGGTGGTAGGGGTCATCATTTTGCCTTAAGATACAGAAAAGAGAAAGGCAGCTGCACAGAAATTCATAAAATTACTCAAACTGGCTAACATTTTCCCTTTTTAAAAAAATTTTCTGTTGTTTTTATTTTTTATTTTATTTTATTATTTTTTAAAGATTTTATTTATTTATTCATGAGAGACACAGAGAGAGACAGAGACGCAGGAAGAGGGAGAAGCAGGCTCCATGCAGGGACCCCGACGTGGGACTCGATCCTGGGTCTCCAGGATCACGCCCAGGGCTGAAGGCAGCACTAAACCACTGAGCCACCCGGGCTGCCCCAATTTTCCCTTGTTTTTAACACAAACAACATTAACATCAAGATTTCAGTTGGTCACTGGGAAAGTGATTGCCTAAGAAATCTAATAAAGGATAAAGGAAAATAGGACCATTACCATAATAATCCACTAGTTTATACTCTGCATATTTTCCAATGTAACTTTTTTTTTTTTTAAAGATTTATTTAGGGATCCCTGGGTGGCGCAGCGGTTTAGCGCCTGCCTTTGGCCCAGGGCGCGATCCTGGAGACCCAGGATCAAATCCCACGTCAGGCTCCCGGTGCATGGAGCCTGCTTCTCCCTCTGCCTGTGTCTCTGCCTCTCTCTCTCTGTGACTATCATAAATAAATAAAAAATAACTATAAATAAAAAAAAAATCATAAGTTATATAAAAAAAAAAAAAGATTTATTTATTCATTAGAGACACAGAAAAAGAGAGGCAGAGACACAGAGGGAGAAGCAGGCTCCAAGCAGGGAGCCGGATGTGGGACTCAATCCAGGGACTCTAGGATCACCCCTGCATCACACCCTGGGCCGAAAGGCAGGTGCTCCACCGCTGAGCCACCCAGGCGTCCCCTCCAATATAACTAGTTCTGAGCCATTTTGTAGTGAAGGCTGTGCTGAAATTGCTTTATTTTCCTTTCTTCCCTGGACTTTTGTGCTGATGTGAAAGCTAGAACTTTTATTTTTTATTTTATTTTTTTTAAAGATTTTATTTATTTATTCGAGAGAGAGAGAAAGGCAGAGAGAGAGAGAGAGAGAGAGAGAGAGAGGGAGGGAGGGAGGGAGGGAGGGAGGGAGAGGGGCAGAGACAGGCAGAGGGAGAAGCAGGCTCCATGCAGGGAGCCTGAGTGGAACTCAATCCCAGGTCTCCCAGGATTACATCCTGGGCTGAAGGTGGCGCTAAACCGCTGAGCCACCGAGGCTGCCCAAAAGCTAGAACTTTTAAAAATTGTTATTGAAAAGGTATTAACTGTTGCCTGCATAGAGAACATGTATAAGTTGCAGAGACAGAAAAATAAATCTGGTATCAACAAAGGGAGAATTCGCAATACCCTAACAGTAAAGATAACATTAATTATCCCATTTTAGATAAACCTTAATCAGGAATGTGAAACTTTTCTTCACACAGCTTTTTAGAAGGAAGAAGATCTAAGAATCTGTTGTATTGGTAAATTTTCAAAAGTTTTACACCGTGGAAATTACAGAAGTAGTCTTAAAAAGGAGAGAAGAGACAGATACAGACTGACAAGTAACAAGTCATTTCTAAGTCTTCACTAAACACTCAATCTGGTCCTGGAAACCAAGTTAAGGTTCTCATTGGATTCAGGATTTGGAAGTGGTCTTGCCTTGATAGTAGACCTTCCCAAAGTCACTTGACCTTTTGAATTCTTTCAGGCTGAGTTTATTATTTTTTAAGATTTTATTTATTTCTTCATGAGAGACATAGGGAGAGAGGCAGAGGCAGAGACATAGGCAGAAGGGGAAGCAGGCTCCCTGGGGAGCTGGATGTGGGACTTGATCCCAGGACCCCAGGATCATGCCCTTAGCCAAAGGCAGATGCTCAACCACTGAATGACCCAGGCGCCCCAAGCCTGAGTTTATTTATTTATTTTTTTTCCCATCTCCAAGCCTGAGTTTAAAAGAGTTGGTTACTATAAAGTTAAAATCTGAAATAAGAAAGGAGATGAAAATTAAAAAAAAAACACAACAATCCTCAAACATTCAAATATAAGAAGCAAAAGCCATTATCATACAGCAGACACTATAAAACTAAAGAAAGTTCCTAAAATCTTTATCCTATAACCAGAGCAGGCAGTTTAGATATGCTAGATATTGTTTCTGAAATGGGGAGGCTATATATACATATATTAAGGAAAATTCTTCTGAAGAATGTGTCTCTAGCTATTGACTCCTAACTGCTAGGTAAGCACCTTCTCTATTACACAAGCACCCTTCACCCACAAGTCCTTCATTATTCCAACTTTTTGGTGACAACTTTACTCAGCTCAGAAGTTATGATGGAGCTACATAACAAGCCAAAGCCAACCAAAACAAACTGCCTTTGCCCCTTTCTATTGTACAATGACGAAGCAGATACCCTCAACAATTCATAGAATGGGAGGGGAGGAGGTAGAGAGGACTAAGCCTGGTCAAAGGAATTATTTCATCCCAATAAAACTGTAGTCCTTTCTATATATATGTCAGATTTAACAAAGAGAGAAAACACAGGTATATGGGCCAGAAGTTATTTACATATACATAGTAATATATGTCAATTCTGCCCCTCATTCCAAAGGAAAGCAGGTGAGAACATGTGAAATATTCTTCCTTCAACCAGTACAAGGAGATATTAAATGGAGTCAGCATTTTAATAAGGACTAAAGAAATTCAAGCTAATGACTTATGAATGGAAGTATTAAGTAACCAGAGTCATCTGTAAATAAACATGGGAGATGTTTCATATTCAAAGTCAATGGAAGGGAGGAAAAGGAATAAAATAGATAATTAAATCTTAAGAACATTATATAATTATTTTTGCAAGAAATATGACAACTTATTATTCTTAATATGTAAATACGTCTTACAAATCAATTAACAACAGGGGCACCCGAGTGGCTCAGTCAGTTAAGTATCCAACTAGATTTCACCTTAGGTCATGATCTCAGAGTTGTGAGATTGAGTCCCGCATTGGGCTCCAAGCTGGGTGTGGATCCTGCTTGGGATTCTCCCTTTCCCTCTGTCCACCCCCCACAACTGCCACTCTGTCTCAAAAAAAGCCCAACACAGATTAACAATAGCCTCCCCCAAAATAGATTTAACATGATTACAAAATTCAAAGATAAAAATCACATCAATGATCAAACAGAAAAGTAAATTAGCCTTTTCATTTACAAAATAGTGAAAGATACAAGTGATACATTCATAAAGATATGGTAAAGTGAGCTATCAATCTGTTGTGGCACAGGTCTTCTGGAGGACAATTTGTATATATATTAAGAACCCTCAACAGAGTAATTACCTTTCTACGACTTTATTGTAAAAGTAAGATAGGCAAGCAAAGATTATTTCTCTAAGTTTGAGTCAACATTATTTAAAATGGTGAAAACTTGTAAGTATGCTAAATGTTTAATAATAGGTGAAATTACAGTCATCACTGTAAAATCAACAGAAGTAGTTCTTTTTCTAAAAAAAGATTTACCTATTTTTAGAAAGGGAGAGGGAGAGAGTGTGTGAGTGTGTGCATGAGTGGGAGGAGTAGATAGAGAGGGAGAGAGAATCTCAAATAGACTCCGCACTGAGCACTGAGTCTGCTCAACTCCCAGTCCAGCTGGAGTATGAGATCATAACCCAAGCCAAAATCAAGAGTTGCATGCTCAAACCACTGAGCCAAGGTGACCCAATAGAAGTTCTAGTTCTGAGGAATTTTTAACGAAATATGAATATGTTCACAAGGTTAAATGAAAAAACACAAGTGACAAAATAATATTCAGTGAGCTACTGTTTTGTAAGAAGTGCATAGAGAAAGGGCCTGAAGCAAACAGGTAAAAGTGCAGGAGTGAGGATTTGGGAATTGTGAGATTACTATGCCTTCCACAGTATTTTAATATAGTCCTCCAAGTTTTCTACAAGAACATGTAAATTCTTTTGGACTTGTAGAACAACTCCTTCCCAGGTAAACTGGGGAAATGAACTAGTATGACCTATTCTAAAATGAGCTGGTATTTAACTCTTTCCTCCCTCTGCTATGTGTTCCCTGTTAAAAGTCTAAGGATTACATTATAGATGTAAAAAACTGTTAAATCAGGGCCCCATATCATTTAAAAATAAGTAAAACTCTCATATAGCTTTTTGCTAAAACTCCAAGAGAAATTCATATAAAATTAACATTTTGAAGTGTATTAACTCAGTGGCATTTAGTACATCCACAATGTTGTGGATGCACCACCTACACTAGGTTGCAAAACATTTTTAGCACCCCAAAAGAAAACATTGAACCCATTAACCAGCCAGTCCTTATTTCCTACTCCTCTACCTCTTGGCAATCACCAACCTGCTCTTTGTGGATTTACTTGCTCTGGATATTTCACAGAAATGGAGTCAAACACTATGTAGCCATTTAAGTTGCTTTTTTCCCCAATATGTTAATTTTTATGCTAAGCGCGTAAGATAGGATGATTAACTTAAATTTGTAGCATCTTAAAAAAACTTAACAATAGCAAAAAACTAATCTGATTCAAAAAATGGGCAGAGGACCTGAATAGACATTTTTCCAAAGACACACAGATGGCCAACAGGTACATGAAATGGTGCTCAACATTTCTAATCGTCAAGGAAATGGAAATCAAAACCACAGTGAGATGATATTGCTTCACACCTGCTAGACTGGCTATCATTAAAAAGACAAGAAATAACAAGTGCTGGCAAGGATGTGGACAAAAGGAAAGCTTCATGCACTGTTGGTGGGAATGTAAATTGATGCGTGGTTCTCTTTCATCATGTGTTATAATTTCAGTGGTTCTTATCTGATGTGAATTCTCAACAATTATTATTTTATATAAATTGCATCATACACATCTGAAAAAAATCCATATTTTTGGATCCACTGCACATCAGTGGTTCTTATCTGATGTGAATTCTCAACAATTATTATTTTATATAAATTGATCATACACATCTGGTAAAAAATCCATATTTTTGGATCCATTGCACACCAAGAATCTGCTTTAAAAGTTACTGTTCTCATTTTCAGAAGTACCTTACTCAAGTCAGTGTTAACGGAAGTACTACTAAAAGATAGGATACATTGCCTGGAGACACTCTTGGTAGGGTTTTAAACTTTAATAGTTTAAAGAACAAATACAACCAAATGAACAAAAAACAAAAACTGAACAGTTAAAAAATTTTTACACTGTTTGACATTGCAATTCTTTTTTCCTTTAAAAGGAGTCAGTTGTAAACTGAGTGGTATTTAAATCCTTTATAGGTATGAAAGAGGCCTGCTAGAATCAAGGAGGGATTTTAAAGAGAAGCTAATTAGAAACACTACTTTGAAATCCTCTAAAGTATTATAAATAGAATCTGGTTGAAGCTGTGCTCAAGGCTTTCCTTCCGTGCTCCATTCTCAGCCAGGGCAGGTTACCAGACACCCTGGCACCCTTGCCAACTTTAGTAGCACACTTGAGACTATACCACCACAAAGAGCTCCTTAGCAACAGCAATGTCCAAAGTCTCCTGACAAAAATAACCAATGCAGTCCTAATTCCAAAGTTCAGAAAGACTACCTCCCTTCGCTAATATTTTCCCCAGGAGTCACAATTAAAAGACTTTTTGAGGCAAAAAGATCAGACTCCTGGGTGACCAATATAGATAGATACACTGCCTATAAAGTCTTTAATGGCCTAAAGATTTTCTGCTGCTTAAATAGAAGCAGAAAACTCATGGCACATCCAAGTTTTCTCCAGGATAATTGGGTATCATAGCAGAAATCCAGGTTCTCTGCAATACCACACTTAGTTCTATTGAAAAATAAAAACAGCAGAAAAAAAGAGAAACCCTGCTAAGACTAACTAAAAACTTTCAGTGTCTGAGCTAAGCTTTGCTTAGAGCCACAAAAGAACCTTTTGCTCTGTATTCAAATTACTACATAGCCTGAAATGTACACTATGGCATTTAGGACTCAGCCCAGCACAACTAACAGAAAATAGCAAAGAGAACTTGCAAGGAGGTGTTAACTCTCAAGGAATTGAACAAAGTGGAGAGGACAAAACAAAAAGAATTAGAAAACCATCTGAGAACTATGGCTGGAGACCAATTACCAAAGGCCATTCCAAATCTAAAGACTGCAAAGGAAACGAGACTGGGGAGATTGCAACAAGTCATGGCAGAACTGTCAATCCAAAGGCAATTAAGTGTTGGGCAATATATCTATGGCCAAGAACACATCTATGAGCTAAAAAAGAGAAATAAAGGATAAATGCAAATGTATTTAAGTAGATACAAATTTATAAACTAATTTTTTCCTTTTGTAGGCCTGGGTTAATGACAAGCTCTCTCTAATATTAAGACCGTGTTGTCACTCCAATTTAGGAGTCATGAAAACAATTTAGGAGCACTAACAAGGCTCCACACTTTCCAAGACTACTGAACTATGTAATCAATGAAACGTAATGCTAAATGAGGAGTTAAAAGGCTGAAAAGTACATAGAATAGGAGAGTGAGATTAGCAACAACAAAGAAAAACCTCTAGGAAAAGTAAGAGTGAGGAAACGGAGGTCTTGGGGGACGTCCTGGAGGACCCAGGGGAGTGAGCACGAGATGCCTTCTGGAAGCTTCACCCAAAGGGAAGCGGGAGCCAGAGAATTCACTAGCGAGACACTTCCACTGTGACCGCCTTGCCTCCCCCTTCATCCTGGCTCCTTCCTTCAGTTCCCTCTCCTCTCTGACATTCAGCATCCAATATATATATCATCACCTGCAATTTAGTTCCTTTGGCCTCATTCCATTACCACTTTGCCAATTTTTAAATCTCAGTAAATGGATCAATTTTGCCCCTTCCTACAAGTGTGATGCTAATAAAGTCATTTATGCTAAAGGAGGTTACAAAATGAAAATACCCAAACACAGTTGGCTCCTGGATGCTGGAAAACCCTTTTATTTAATATATTAGTGTTGACCCAAATATTGTGCCTTCATTAGATCTCCACTCCCACCTGAGGCCTTACCCACCTTCAAAGGATAGGGGAACATCCAACGTGAACTCCTAATATTTTCTTGCCCCACCAAAAGTTTGTGTCTTTAACTTGGGAGAAATGGGAGCAACTCTACTCCCTGGCAAGACTCTGCATTGGAGGCACTTCATCTTACACCAGACTTACTTCATTCATGGACATCTTTCATGTCCATGCTATATCTCCAATTTTTTTTGGTAAGTATTTTATTTATTTATTCATGAGACACACACACAGAGAGGCAGAGGGAGAGAGGGAGAACCAGGCTCCCTGCAAGGAGCCCGATGTGGGACTCGTTTCCCGACCCCAGGATCACGCCCTGAGCCAAAGGCAGATGTTCAACCATTGAGCCACCCAGGCACCCCTACATCTCCCATTTTTATTTTTATTTTTTTTTTCATCTCCCATTTTTAAAAAAGGAACCTGCCATGAGCTCTCTCTCCTCAATCCTGCTTCCCCTTTATTTTTTCATGATTTGTTTTCTTTCACCGTCTTATTTCTCAAAACCACAATAGGATAATCCACGAGAACTTTAATTCACTACTCATCCTCTTGCAACCTGACCCTCATGCCAACCATTCTCTAATGACCTTTCCTGCCACATGTCCACCTCCATCATCTCCTCCATTTCAGACCTGCAGTTACAATAGTAGGGATTCTACTGCTTTTTCCTGCTGGAAGTACACTGCTCACTGACTTCTTACTTTCCAGTTTTTCCTTAAAAAGTCATTTATCATGGTGTAACCAGAGAGGTACCTTGTTCAACCAAAGATCTAATGACACAACTCACTTATTACTGGCCTGCCTACTAAAGATGTAAGCCAGATAGGGGACTCCAAAATCTGATCATTTCAGCATTTTCTTCCACTGCATATTACAACATATCTTATATGCCAGACACAAATTCAAATACACACTGTTCTTTGACCACATTATATATTATCCTGCCTCGATGCTTTATTTTTATTTTTTTTAAAAAGACTTTATTTATTTATTCATGAGAGACACGCAGAGAGAGAGAGAGAGAGAGAGAGAGAGAGCGCAAGAGAGGTGCAGAGACACAGGCAGAGGGAGAAGCAGGCTCCATACTGGGAGTCTGATGTGGGACTTGATCCTGGAACCCCAGGATCACGCCCTGGGCACAAGGCAGGCGCTAAACTGCTGAGCCACCCAGGGATCCCCTATGCTTTATGTTACTCTTCCACCACCACTGTCCACCACCAAAATCACCAAAATCTTAGTTATCCTTCAAGGTTCAGGAGAAATGTAGCTCTGCTTGTCCCAACATTTCTTTCTTTGCCCACCACTCATTTCTACCATCTTAGCATTCATGAACTTCTACTACATATAGATCTATTATAGTACTTATCTTTCTCATCTACATTAAATTTGGGTATGTTTATCATCCCAGGACATTAACTATAAGATAGAAAAGAACACAATTTCATGTCATACTTTTTAATCCTTCCCTTTCGAAAAATGCACCTTACGTTTAAGAATGCTCCATAAAGGTCTGAGATTTAAAAATTGAGGCAAAGGTAAATTACCAAGTAGGAATAAAAGGAGTACCTGAAATAAAATGGAGCAATCCTTCTGACCACTGAAAACTCCTCTCTACTCTCACACACACTCACCTCTTGCTTGATGGATTTGATGGACAGGTGGTCAGACATCCACCTAGGTTGCAACTCTGCTTTTATGCGCTGTGGACGCTTTCCCTATAGTTAGAAGTGAGGAAAAGAAAGGAAAAAGACAGATTAGGGTGTTCTCAGCTACTGCTGCTGCTGCCAGGAGAAGAGTGGCCTTTAAGGCACACAGGTGATGAGAGCCAAAGGTATCCTTTGGACAGTCAGTAAAATTGACTCATCTCCACCAGGTAATAAGCCAGTTTCTTCTCTTAGAAAAATAAACCAAAACCCTTATAGACACCAAGGGTCTGTCAATCTTTATCACTGGCAGAAAACTCCCTTAACTATTTAGACATTAGAAAAAAGTTTTGTTTCAAATTATTAAGGGATAGCCCACCTTCTGCTGGAGGGAATGGCTCTGAAAGGGGGCATTTTGAGCAGCTGGAGGTAGAACTCCCTTTTACAAGACAGTTCAGTGGCAGTAGTGAGAAGTGAGAGTAGCTGCCCAGGCTGAGAACCCAAGTAGCAAGACACAAGTAGGGAAAAGACTCAGTGACTAGAAATCAGAAAGCTTGTCTGAGAAGATGAGAGCCTTGAGAAAATTTAAGAGCTTGAAGGCAATCACTATAGGACGTTTCAAGGAAGGAGTTTTGAAAATGATCTAAGACCAGGCGATTATTTAAAGTCAGCGTAAGTTTCGGGCTTTTTGTGGAATAAGCCCCATAGCTCTACCACTGTAACCTATATGGAGGTGGTCAGCACAGGCTTTGTAGTGGAGTAATTCTGTGGCTTCAATACCAGTATCAGCATTATCCAAGGTTTGGTTTTGGCATCCCTTAATTCAAAGTCTTGAGACTTGAAGAATCAATGAGGTAAAGGCACAAAGGATAGGGGAAAAAAAAAAGAATGACAAAAGTGTGGTTTTAAAAACATAAATATACTGCAAAGCAATTGTGGTAGATTTAAAAAGAGAAGCTTTGAAAGCAGTTGTGTTAGAATGACTAGGCCCCAGGACAAACGTAATCCAATCATCAAAGTGTGTCATGACTCTTTTCATCCACAATAGCTACCACAGCAGTTTCCTCAAATATGCCGATGAGCAGCTCCTTTATGAGCTTCAACCCAAGAGGACGAGCTCTTCACTTTAAATAAATGTGGAAATTTACCATGGAACTCACTCTCCAAGGAACTGTGCCAGTTTCCCATACTAGCAGCAATAGAGGCCAATACGAACTTGACCCCACCACACTCTGCCAACCAGATACAAGTTACTAATGGGGAATGCTGTAGTCTTGATACTGAAGATGAATTTGTTTTCCTCCAACTTTATCCTCTTGTGTGAATTATTACTCTTTGTCAAGTTATTTGTTAAAGACCTAACGTTTGTAAGCCGTCTGAAAATTACTGCCTGTAACATCAGCAACAAATACTTTTACTAGCTTATATCCTCCTTCAAACCTCCCATAAAAGCTTAACTTGGATACAGTAAAAGCAGGCTTTCGGATTCTTTTATTATTTCATTGTTTAGGGGACTGTCACTATCTCCCAAGATTTATCTATTTGGACTCTCTTTGCACTTGCATTTCTTTTGGTGAGAAATGAGAATTTCATTTTCTGCTGAGGTTTCTAATCAATTATCTACAGTCATCATGGAAAGAATCAAGGGTCTATGGGTAGCTAAGTACTGTACCAGGTACACTGACATGGTTTCTTTCGTTTATTTCCCATAAAAACTTCCGTGAAGTTAGAGCTTTCATTATACTAATAAAAATTTCATTTTAATTCAGAGGGGCGCTTGGGTGTCTCAGTTAGATGAGCATCCAACTCTTGGTTCAGGCTCGGGTCATGATCTCAGGGTCGTGAGACAGCCCCAAGTTGGGCTCTCTGTTCAATGTGCCTGTCCTTCTCCTTCTCCCTCTGCTCCTCCCCCGACACACACTCTCTAAAGTTAATATTTTTTTTAAAAAGATTTTATTTATTTATTCATGAGAGACACACACAGAGAGAGAGAGAGAGAGAGAGAGAGAGAGAGAGAGAGAGAGGGAGAAGCAGGCTCCATGCAGGGAGTCTGATGTGGGACTCAATCCCAGGACTCCAGGTCATGCCCTGAGTCAAAAAAAAATCTTAGGTTGAATACTGTAGTAAAAAAAGCGAAGATTATAGATAGTAGCATCTGGCTGAGTCAGTTGGTAGAATATGTGACTCTTGATCTTGGGGTCATGAGTTTGAGCCCCATGTTGGGTGTAGATATTACTTAAAAAAAAAAAAAAAAAAAAAGGCAGGGCACCTAAGTGACTCAGTCAGTTAAGTGCCCAACTCTTGATCTCAGCTCAGGTCATGATCTCAGGGTCCTAAAATGGAGTTCTACAGCAGGCTCCATGCTCAGTGGAGAGTCTGCTTAGGATTCTCTCTCCCTCTCCCACTGGCCCCTCCCAACTCACACTCTCTCTTTCTCTAAAATATATAAATCATTGTTTTTAAAGGGGGCAGAAAAAAAAAAAAATAAAGGGGGCAGAAATTATTAAAAAAATGTTTAAGCAGATTAGGTATGTGTTGTACAGGTGATTTAATGTACAATCATTAGTTTTATGAATAAAGTCATACACAAGGTCATGTATATAAAGTTATAAAAACCATCTCTACAGGGACGCCGGGGTGGCTCACCAGTTTAGTTTCTGCCTTTAGCCCAGGGCGTGATCCTGGTGTTCCAGGATGGGAGTCCCACATCGGGCTCCCTGCATGGAGCCTGCTTCTCCCTCTGCCTGTGTCTCTGTCTCTCTCTCTGTGTCTCTCATGAATAGAGAAAATAAAATCTTAAAAAACAAATAACCATCTCTATAAAAGTTGCTTTAAAGAAAATCAGATTATGTGCTTTGATTCCTGGGAAAACTGGCATGATGGGTTGCAGATCACAAAAACAGAAGTATAATTATAGTATACGGAATTAAGTATGCTTTGGGGATCCCTGGGTGGCTCAGCAGTTTAGCACCTGTCTCTGGCCCAGTGTGTGATCCTGGAGTCCCGGGACTGAGTCCCACAACGGGCTCCCTGCATGGAGCCTGCTTCTTCCTCTGCCTCTCTGTCTCTCTCATGAATAAATAAAATCTTAAAAAAAAAAAAAAAAAAAAAAAAGTATGCTAGTGGGGAAATGCAGATATTTTTGCTCATCCATGAAAATGTAATTCTTGAAGCACTATTTGTAAGATCCTACTATTAGAGAATGATGGCTTTCTACAATTATCCTTTCAAAGCATCAACCTACTTAAAAGTTATAAATAGCACTAGATACACAACAAATTAATACAACTTGTTTTATTTTTCCCTGAAGGTACTGCAATTAATTTATACTTTCTCTTCAGATTTCATTGGGAGGTGGTCAAATTTTCCTGTCTTCTACTAACATGTACAACAATCAAAAGTATTAAAATTACTGAAATGAAATAACCAAAGTAAATGATCAGTGAGCATCCACTATAGAAAAGTCATTACATTAGGTGTTGTGGGTTTCAAAAGGTAAGACTGGCGTGTAATCCAGCCCAGGTGGCTCAGCGCTTTAGCGCCGCCTTCAGCCCAGGGCATGATCCTGGGGACCCAGGATAGAGTCCCACATCGGGCTCCCTGCATGGAGCCTGCTTCTCCCTCTGCCTGTGTCTCTGCCTCTCTCTTTCATGAATAAGTAAATAAAATCTTAAAAAAAAAAAAAAAAAAAAAGACTGGTGCCTAATCCAAAAAAGATTAAACAACTCAGAATGGAATTAAGTAATGAGAAAACATGTTAGGGAAGAAAATCCTAAAATTGGGAGATGTAGGGGACAGCTTATGGAGAGTAGCATTCAAATGAGTAGGGAAGTAGAAGGGGAAAGATGCATGTGTGAGGGTGCTTAGGTGTGAAAATACAGAATGTGGGTTTATGAAACTATCAGGTGCTAAAGTTGGAGAAAGCAGCATTCATACACTGCTCACATGTGAAGCTGGGCGGAGCCAGCACTGGAGCTACAAAGACAAACACTCTCAGAGCTTGCTGCTTCATGGGAGAGAGGGTCTCCCACCACCAAAGCAGCATTTATATAGAAGTATGCACATGCTGATAGGACATATACCTGGGGGCTCATGGAACCTTTCCTGAGGAATGTTATGGGAGAAGAAAGCTGGTTGCAGACTGTGAAAAGCCATTCTAAATACTGGGGAGTGGGAGGCACTGAGGACTTTGTGGGTAAGGAGAATATCCACAGTTAAGAAGAATAGGTGGTGTGAAGTCCCACTTTAACACTCCAGGTTAAAATGAGGGATTATACCACTTCCAAGAGACAGGGGAAATACACTCAAAAACTAATGAATCATCATGCAGCTTTATAGCTAATACAGAGGGGAAGAATCACCTATTTGCATACCTTCTGGGCAATCATGTTGCAGATCTCAGGCAGGAAGTCTTCACTGAGGAGCTTATAGAGCTGCCGTTCTCGAAGGGAGGTCCTCTCCCGAAAACTCTCAGTAACCTGTCTCCATTCTTCTTCTGTTTGGCACAGGAGCCACCAAGTGCCTTGACCTGGCCCTTGGGACCCATAGAATGAAAAGGATGCATTCATTAGATAGATCCCACTAGGATCTTTTTTCTTATTAATTCTCAATTTCATTTATATCCTGGGTCATGATGAAAACCAGGGAATCAAAAAAAAGAAAAAAGGATTTTAAAGTTCATAATGTATAATTTTGATTTTCCTGTTACTAACACCATTTACCCCTAAAAGTTAAGAAACTCTAATGGGAATACACTATATAACTATTGTGACTTTTATAATTACAGATTTTAATAACCTAGAAATGCTTAAATATACTTACTTTTTATTAAAATGGTTTTGATTTGAGCTTCTGCAGAGTCTTCCTTGACTCATTTATGTTCATTTACTGTAAACAGATACTACCACCCCTCCCAGTTTTATGCAATTTGGATCACAGAACTGAAATATAGGTTAGGAAACCAACAGATTTCCTTATACAGCATTTTACATTAAAAAAGACAGCTCTTTGAGAACTCGCTCATTCATTCAAATGTTTGGTGTCCATTCCACTGTGCCAGGTTAGAGGGCACAAGTGAAGATCTCCAGTTATCCATGAGATGCAGAGATGGGCACAGGAGAATTGTGATGAAGAGAACTGAGGAAGGGCATGGAGACCAGTGAGGCTATACTGCATTCATCTTAACTGCTCTGCAGAACTCGGGAAAATGAGTTACCATCATAATATAAATCAATCATATTTACTTAGTCTTTTCTAAATTCCAACAAAAGTCATTACCATTTTTTGTCTGTGGCTCAGATGCCAAGGAGTTTTCTTCCTGCTTTTCACTGAAACACAGGGAAAGGAGACACCAATTAAAACAAAGACGTGTCTAAAATTGTTCTGTGCTCCCCTTACAAGTTAGACCCAATTAATGTAATATAAGGAGTGTGTACATTTGTAGAGGACAAAATTAAGGGGAAGAATAACTGAGTAATGGCACACCTTGATGTATGTGTGCTGGTATAGAGGGGAAAGACTGATATATATGAACCCTATGTAATGAGACCATCCTATATAACAGGAAAATACTAAGTTTTTTAAAACATTTTTTTTTTTGGGAAATCAAACAGAGGAGTTAAGTGTTAACAATTAAATCCCTCCTCCTCGCTCCAAACTAGGGAATCTAATGTCCTCCTCCCTGATCAGGGCTATACTGAAGGTAAGGCATATTCAATTTCATCTTCTATAAGGCAGAGATTAAGAACACAGGCTCAAATGTCAGACTGCCCCTATTAAGGCTTGCTTCTTACCATGTGGCCTTGGAAAATTAACTTTACTGTAAAATGAGCTAAAAATAATGCCTACAATACAGGTATGTTGAAAATTAAATTGTAAAGTACAAATGTGTTCAGCGCAATAGTGTGAAGTATCATTGTTCTTTGTAACCCTGAAACATGTAGGTCATTCTCTGTGGATATTTGTTTTCAATTACTGTTCCACAGAATGTCCTGTGAAAATGAAAATGTTCTGTAGTGTCACTGTCCAACATGGCAGCCATGAGCCACATGTGGCAAAGTACCCGAAATGTGGCATGACCGAGGAACCAAATTTTAATTTTTATTTAATTAAAAAATATTTATCTATTTTTATTTTTAATTTTTTTTTTTTTTTTTTTTTTTTTTTTTTTTTTTAATTTATGATAGTCACACACAGAGAGAGAGAGAGAGAGGCAGAGACATAGGCAGAGGGAGAAGCAGGCTCCATGCACCGGGAGCCCGACGTGGGATTCGATCCCGGGTCTCCAGGATCGGGCCCTGGGCCAAAGGCAGGCGCCAAACCGCTGCGCCACCCAGGGATCCCCTATTTATCTATTTTTAAAATTCTATTTACTTATTCTTGAGAGACACAGAGAAGCAGAGACACAGGTAGAGAGAGAAGCAGGATCCATGCAGGGAGCCCAATGTGGGACTCCATCCTAGCACTCTGGAATCATGCCCTGAGCCAAAGGCAGATGCCCAACCGCTGAGCCACCCAGGCATCCCTAATAAAAAATATTTAAATACTGTACTGGATACAGAGTTTTAAAGAATAAAATCACCAGTAGAGGGTAGTACAAGTCCACATACGCTTGTTAAAATGATTCCATATCCCATTGCTAAGGCATTCTAATTGTTAGTACTTAACAGGCAAATGGAGACCATTATAAAACAGTTTTCTGAATCTATAAGAAACTGTAGATTGTCAACAAAATTCTGCAACAGGTGTCCTGTGTATTGAACATGATTATAGAGTGTTTCTCACAAAACTGATTTCTGGAAAGTTAAGTGGAACACTGATTCTTAGATTTAAAACAAACAAACAAACAAATCCTGATTGATTCATTTATAATCTGATGGCTAGAAATCAATACTTCTTAGTAGTTAATCAGCAACAACAAGAAATCTGGCCTGCTTTATACATTTAGATTATTTAGTAGTTCTACAAGTTAGAAGAAAAAATCAGTCTGTTCTTTTACTAGAAATTTTAAGAATATAATCTAACTTGATAAATCTAATGATAAATCTGATCCTTACAGAAAGTGTATTTACAGTTTGGGTCAGGTTTTCAAAATTCCTTTTTTTTTCTTTAAAGATAATTTAGTTATTCATGAGAGACACGCACAGAGAGGCAGAGACATAGGCAGAGGGAGGAGAAGCAGGCTCCATGCAGATAGCCCAATGTGGGACTTGATCCTGGGACTCTGGGATCTTGCGCCAAGCCAAAGGCAGACGCTTAACCTCTGAGCCACACAGGTGTCCCAGGTTTTTAAAATTCTTATATTAAGATTAATTTGGCGGAATTTCCTAAAAGATCATTATGCATAAAATAAAATTTCCCAAATGTAACAGAAACTTTTTCCTTGCTAAAATTAAATATAAAATAAAGAGTATAAAAATGTTTAAAATCTTATCTGTTCCATATTGTAAGAAATTGTATTCTAAACATACTAATGCATATTTGCTACTAAAATCTCCTTATAGGGAAAGAATTAACTCCTAAACTTGTATGTAATCCTGGTAAAATGCTGAATATTAGTCAGTGGTTAATTAGAATAACTTGCTCTATCTTCCTCTGAAAAAATGTGTGGTACAACCAATTTTAAAAGTTAATACATACTGAGCACTTCCAGTGGGTCATGCAGTTTTCAGTCTGTTACACTGCCATATTTATTATCTTGTTCAACCTAATCTTTATTTTTACTAGTATCCCTATTGTCCAATAAAAGAATAGGCTTAGAGAGGGTAGGTCATAGAGATAGGGCTTCACTGATTGCACATTAGCTCATTTCAGGAGGATTTGGACCCAGGTTTCCATAATCTAA
Source organism: Canis aureus (assembly GCF_053574225.1). Lineage (NCBI taxonomy): Eukaryota > Metazoa > Chordata > Mammalia > Carnivora > Canidae > Canis > Canis aureus. The sequence goes on along the minus strand of NC_135635.1, from coordinate 46,226,208 downwards.
GTCCCATATTCTTCCCATGGCATAAGGGAGAATCAGGGATGAAAGGAAAAGTGAAATTAAGGCCCCTTCTAATAAGCATGTGGGTTTATGACTGGCACAGACTAACACAGATATCTTACCTCACTATAATCTCCTCCTGAAGTTTCTTACGTTTTGGGGGTCTTCCTCTTCTTTTTCCTGTTTTCCCAGGAACAATGGAGACACTTTTTTGTCCTTCACTTTCCCTAAAAAATAGTATATTAAATCAAAATGTTCTGTAATAGAATTGATGTGTTACATATGCTTTTAAAACTATTAGCTACAGTTTTTCTAGTCATGAGTTCACCAAAAAAGGATTAAATGCAGTGGTCACTGGGAAAGAGCAGGATGACTCTCTATCTTCTCTCCTCTTTTATTAGAATGTGCAGTCAAACACTGACACTTTATAATATTAAAATCTGAGTATGAACTAACATTTCCCTAATAGTTAACAGTGCTCCCAGGAATAATGAAGTTTAAATAAAGACAATAGTGTCATTCTGTGGTTCTTCCTCACCTAGGAAGCATCGAATAAGGGTCACATTTCAGGCATCCTTTAAGGCCTTCCTGGTCCTACACTGATGTAGCAGATCATTAATTCTAGTAGAAAAATGGAGTTCTCAACCCATTACAAAAGGACAACTGCCACTGGGAAGTGACTGTACTACTGGCGTCTTGCTGTAGAGAGTGGCCTGTGTTATGGCAGTGAAACTCCACAGGCACCTCAAATCAAGAACCTCATCACAAACAGCAGTATCTTTCACCACTAATAGCAGAAGCTGTGTTATGAATTCCTTTTAATTTTTGTATGCAGTAACTCCTTGCCAACTCTTGACGGGCACATTGTTACATCTAATCCTTCATAAGAAAAAAAATGTGTGCTGCAGAATTCTGATGTATTCATTTTTTAGAAAGATTTTTAATTTATTCATTAATGAGAGACAGAGAGAGAGAGAGAGGCAGAGACACAGGCAGAGGGAGAAGCAGGCTCCATGCAGGGAGCCCGATGTGGGACTGGATCCCGGGACTACAGGATCTCACGCCCTGGGCCGAAGGCAGGCACTAAACTGCTGAGCCATCCAGGGATCCCCAAGACGTATTCCTTTTTTTTCACATTTTATACAGTAGCTATCACAGTGCTGGCCTCAAAGATTATACCTGCTCAACGTGAGTTCTCCATTGGATTTTCCTTGAACCGGGTCCTCCTTATACATTCGTGTTCCATAGAAATACCAATAGAGTGCTCCGGAACTGTCTTCGCCCAATGGTTCCACACGGAGACTGTCTGCATCCAGACCCTTGGTAGAAGAATAGGGAAAAGAGGTTTAGGGAAATAAGAAACAAAACAGGGGACAACTAAAACGAGGATTCAAAATTTACAGTCAGCTATACCTCATATTCTAAAATGCCTAAGCATCTTATGTAAAAATCAGGGCATATGAAACACAGAAAGAATGGGAAGCAGTACCTTCTTTGAAGTAGGATATGGAAATATTTCTAACATTTCCTATTCCTATCACTGCCCACATTTCACCAACAAAACAACAAAAAGGAATTTTTGTAAACATATTATATATTTGGTTTGGACTTAAGTGTGCATCCACAAAAGAAAAGACAATCACAACAGAGTAGAATCCAATCTTGTAAAAGCTTTGTCCCACATGAGCCTCTATTGAAAGTCCATCGTAACCTACAGTAACCTCTTATTATAACTGAGATCCAGCAATACAGCTTGCAATTTACCCCAGGGTCTGACCTATTTTGGCCTTCACACTGCTATTCAAGAACTTGAGTTCTCAGATAAGACTATGCTTAAATTGCACAATGATTTTATACCATGTCCATGAGCAGGGCTGAACTGAGAAGTCATCAACACATTTAATCATTTCTGACTGAACAGGATTAGAAACTGACCTCCCTATGAGTGAAAAGCAATAATAGCCCATGCCCTCCCTCTGAGATAGACTTCTAAAACAGATAACAGTAGAATAAAGGGGGGGAAGATCTCTACATCTTCCTTCTCTAACATATGTTTTGTAACATGTGTGTATGTATGTATGTACATATGTATCTAGTAGGGATGAACCTCACTCACATATCATATAAAGTCTTTGTAGTTTTCAATAAATATTACCATCATGCTAAATCAAATTTCAGATCTTGGGAAATAAAATTCAGTGGCTAATTTAGTTGCCAATTTTGGCTGTTGACAGAATAAATAGGTGCCTCTGACTGTCCTTTGTCAGCTGGAACTCAGCCATGTAAGGGAAGACAAAACCAAATTAGGAATTAAACCAAAATAATGCACAGTCATCTATCTAAATGTATGGTTTGGATTCATTTGGCTACATTTTCATTGTCAATTAAGAGTCCCAAGACTAGTAACAAGAGCCAAACTCTGGCTTTTCCTAACATCTTCAAATTTTATATCCTGATTGCTGGCTTTTTGTACTCTAGGAAAAGGGCTTTCTAGTTAAGCACCTTGAGAAGATCAAACACATCATCTGCATCTAGCCGATAATCACAGAGGCGGTGCAGGATTTCCACACGAGTTCGAAGGGGCAGGTCTTGGAAACTGGCTTCTCTCAGAGGGTTGGGTTTCCCTTCTTCAAGCTCCCAGCGGTAGTTGATGATGTCCTCTAGGTAACTGTGGAATGTCTGAGGCCTACCAAATGGCCCCAAACACAAACATATATTAATATAAAATACAGAGGATGAGTGGGAAAGGTGGAGAGAACTGATGGTTTGACAGCTGACAAATCTTAAATAGAAAGCAGGAAATAAAAAAGCAGTAATAGAAAGGATCTGAAAGCTCCTTACTGAAGCCTCATGTTGTTATAATACCTACCTGGACCGTATGTTGTGAAATTCCAAAAGATAAATATGTTAAGAGGGTTTCCTCACAGAATAGGTTACTTTACCTTAAGCCACCAACAGCATGTTCTGATGAATAGATAAAAGTTTATGAATGGATAGCATTTCAAAATTAGGTCCACAATTGAGATAGCAAACAAAAAAACTCAATGTTTGCCTAGCCTAATTAGTTATATTTCAGGTTAAGAAGGAAAGGCTGAAAAAAGCTGTCTCGATTATAAGCAGCTACTCCAATACACACAACTATAATTTTATATCCCGTTACATAAACTCTAAGGCTTATTAAAAAATACTGTATTCTACATTTTGAAAAGTTTTCTATAGGAAACATTTGAGACAGTTTGATGTCAACTTAAATTTTTCTGATTAGTAGGACTAGCAATTCTACAACTTCATTTTGATTGGTACCCAAAAGTGCCTTGTATATAATATAATAAAGAGCTGTTTAGTTGTTAGATGGTTATTCTATCTTTCAACTATTAATGAATCTGGATACAATTTCACCTACTGTGTGATTTAATTTTTTTTCCCCCCTCACTAAGCAAGGAACTCTAAAGAAGCTATATATTATATATGTCAATGTAATTTTAAAACGAGGCATGAACCATGTTGACTGACAATCTGTGGTAGTTATAGTTGTAGAAAAGTCAGAGGAAATATTCATGAAATAAAGTCAAAGGGGCTTAGGCAAATAAGAAATTAAACATTTTGCTTTTCAAAGAGAGAAAAAACGATTTCCTCACTATTGATACATCAACTGGGGAAAATGTGAACATGTGAGCTTATCAAAATGCAACATAATACCTCTGAATATCAAGGCTCTCACAAATGTGATCTAATTGCAGCATTCACATTCAAAGAATGAGCACTAGCATATGAATACCTGCCTGGAACCTTAGAGGGTTTGGACTAGCTGCTTCTCTCCATTGCCGGTGAAGCTGGTGCTGCCCCCTTCAGGAAGGAGAGCTGGGCAAAAAGTAGTTCAAACAGGCAGTCAAAAGCATATAGTGTGGCAATGGTGAACTTGAAAATAAAACGGGGGGGGGGGGGGGGGGGGCAGCCCGGGTGGCTCAGGGGTTTGGCACCGCCTTCAGCCCAGGGTGTGAACCTGGAGACCCAGGATGGAGTTCCGCATCAGGCACCCTGCATGGAGCCTGCTTCTCCCTCTGCCTGTACCTGTGTCTCTCATGAATAAATAAATAAAATCTTAAAAAAAAAAAAAAAGGTATTGCTCCCTATGAGGAGAAAAAAAAAAAAAGAAAACAGAGTATGTTTTTAAAATTTTTTTTTAGTAGCAAGGAGTATGAAGAGGACAATCGCTCGTTGGTAATAAATCCCTTTACCACAGGCTTCCTAGAATTTCTAATGTGCATCAAATTGCCCCAAACAACAAGGCATGCTTTTCCGGCAGTAAAATATGGAATCTATGATATTGAGATAATTTTTAGAATGGCAGTTTTGCTGGGAGATGTGGCAGTAAACAGGATGGGCCAGGCTAGGGACAGAGAAAGTTCTAGTTCCAGTGTGAGGCAAAGACGACCAGCATACCAGTCCTGCAAACACTGAATGTGTACAAACAGTGCTGTTCTTTGTGCCTACAATCTGTCTGAAAGCCTCTTCTTGTCTCAGAGAAGTGCATGTTTGAGATTCCTTTCCAATAGCACTATTATCCTACTCAGTTTAAATTACATTGCTTTTGCTAAAGATTTTCTTAAGATATCTCCATACCACCTTACCAAGAGATACTTTAGGGCTTAGAATTTGACATAATTCATTTTTCTTGCATAGCTATATCCCTGACTTTAAGCATTAGAAATTCAAATGGGGAAAAAACTTCTAAGGGCATTTGAAATAAAAATTTTTGGCTGCAGGAAGCCAAAAATCAGGCTAACATCTTCTACTTGGTGGTTCTTAATCTTCTATATGACATAAAGCTCTTTAAGAATCTGATTAAGACCATATACTCTCTCAGCCTGAAATAAGAACACACACAATTCTGTGTACACTTTCAGATTTTGCTACTCGAAGGAAGAGGAGTATAGGGGCACTATGCTGCTGACGACTGCTGGAACATTCCTGACATTCATCTATGCAACTCAGTGCAATTCTCTCTTAATGACTTAAACATCTCTCATCTTTCTGAAATTATTCTTAATTACAATGAAATGTCTCAACAGAATGTGGTTAACAGAAAGATCAAACTAACCAAAGGTTATGAACACAACCCGTTTCACTTTGTTTCTTGTCTGAAAAAGTTCCAAATTCTCTTAAATATCACTCTTTTCCTTATTATAACTTGTGCACGAAAGAGAGAATATGTGATTATCACCTTTCCAGACTCCCAAAATTAGCTATTTCTTAAAACCCCAGCAATATGCTTCAGATAGTACATGCTTCTGCTGGTAAGGCCAATGTTAACAAGGCCGACCTCAGTAAAATACATTAACACGAGTCTCAGCTGCCTGGAGCAGGCAGAGCTCTTGAGGATAACAACAAAGTTTAATATCTCCAACCTACGTTAAATGATGCAGATGAAAGAAGATTCTTGGGTTCTTTGAGGCATTTGTTTGTTCTTGGAGACAGTCTACTTGCAGGGGAACAATTAAGATATGTCAACATGCATAGCACAATGGAGACCTAAATGAAGAAATTACATTCCTTCTACTGGCTACAACTGTTCGTAAAGCAGATGAAATACATGGAAACAGTTAAACCACATGAGTACACGAGCACTGAAGTGAGAGAAAGGTTTGGGTTCCAAGTAAAGCATAAGTTAAAAAAAAAAAAAAAAGCAACAAGTAAAAGGCTTTATAAAGACATCTCAAAGTGTTTATTTTTTTTAAAGATTTTATTTATCTATTCATGACAAATACACACACACACACACACACACACACACACACACAGAGGCAGAGACACAGGCAGAGGGAGAAGCAGGCTCCATGCAGGGAGGACATGGGACTTGATCCCAGGTCTCCAGGATCAGGCCCTGGGCTGAAGACAGGGCTAAACTGCAGAGTCACCAGGGCTGCCCCCAAAGTGTTTATTCTAGGTCAGAAAAAGACCCAGAACAAAAAAATTTTAATAGCATGATTTCTTTAGAGCCATATAGTGGCTCCTGTGCCCAACATATTCTAAAATCAATATAACAACCAGGACAACAATCAACGTAACAACCAGGATACGTTAAAAATCAGGGTAATTTTAAGTTAAAGGAAAATAGGACTAAAATACAAAATATATCTTTTAGCAGAGAAACATGTATATAATATAGATTTTATAGATGTTCATGAATGTTTATTTTGGTAACAGGAAAGTAACAAAAGTCAACTGGAAATCAATATGTAATCATCCTTAAAAAGATGAAATACTTTTTTAAATGGAAGCCACATGGGACCCTAAATGCTACTGGCATAAAGTAGGAAAACTTTAGTGCCAGGTGTAAGATGTGAAAAAGTACAAGAAGAATTCTGAATAGTTGGGGTGCCTTGGTGGCTCTGTCCACTGAGTGGTGGACTTTTAATTTCAGCTCAGGTCATGATCTCATGGTTGTGAAATTGAGCCCTGCATGAGGCTTGTGAAGTCTGTCGGAGATTCTCTCTCCCTGCTAGTGCTTACATGTTCTCTCTTAAATAAATCTTAAAAAAAAAAAAAAAAAAAAAAAAAAAACCTGAATAGCTTCTGATTAATTTAAGGATGTATACACTGCTAGCTCCAGAACCACTACAATACACATACACACAAAACCAACAGAGAAAATGAAGTGAAGTACTAACAAAAACAACCCCAAAAGAAAGCACTTACAGGTCAAAAGAGGAACAAAATCAGAAGGAACAAGAAAAGATGCTCAACACCATCCATCAGTCATTTGAAAACATAAACCAAACGAAATATCACTTCACACCCATGAGGAGAATGAAAACTAAAAGAAAGATAATAACAAGACGAGGATGTGGAGAAATTGGAACCCCTATACACTGTCAGTGGGAATGTGAAATGGTATAGCCACTCTGGAAAGTTTGGCAAGTTACTCAAAAAGTTAAACACAGAATAACCACATGACTGAACCATTCCACTCCTAGGTATACACTTAAGAGAAATGAAAACAGGGATCCCTGGGTGGTGCAGCGGTTTGGCGCCTGCCTTTGGCCCAGGGCGTGATCCTGGAGACCCGGGATCGAATCCCACATCGGGCTTCCGGTGCATGGAGCCTGCTTCTCCCTCTGCCTATGTCTCTGCCTCTCTCTCTTTCTCTCTCTGTGACTATCATAAATAAATAAAAATTAAAAAAAAAAAAAAGAGAAATGAAAACATACATCCATACAAAAATGTATACACAAAGGTATATATATATATATAGCATAATTTACAATAGCCAAAAAACCGAAACAGTGGAAATGTCCACGAACTGAAGGATAAATAAAACATCTATCTAAACAAGAGAATATTTCTCAGCCATAAAAAGAAATGAAGTATTTGATTCATGCTACAACACAGATGAGCCTTGAACACACACTAGGTAAGAAGCCAGACACAAAAAGGAAAATATTGTATGATAACCCTTATAACAGATATCTAAAACAGGAAAAAATATAGAAATAGATCAGTGTTTGCCTAGGATTAGAGACTGGAGGAAATGGTGATTGACTAACACAGGTATGAGCTATCTTTTGGGAATGATAAAAATGCTCTGGATAGTGGTGATGATTACACAGTTTTGTGACTATACTAAAAACTAATGAATTGTACATTTATACAAAAAAAAAAAAAAAAACCCCACAACACTCAGAGGAACAAGTAGAAAACCAACCTTACCAAAAATTGCATTAGATGTAAATGGATTAAATATCCCAACTAAAAGGTAGAAATTACCAGACTGAGTAGAAAAAAAAAAAAAAAACCAAGACCAACTATAGGATATCATCAATAGATACAACTTAAATATAAAAAGATAAACAGAAGGACAGAAAATGATGTATTAGGCAGAATAAGCATTAATAACAAAGTAGTTTAAAGAAGACAAAAGGTCAATTCACCAGGAATACATAACAAAGCTACAGGCATGCATTAACAACAGAACCTCAGAATTCACAGAAAAAATCATGACAGAAGGGAGAAACAATCCACAAATATAGACAGATATTTTTAACATCTTTCTCATTAATTAATATAGCAAGTAGACAAAAGCAGTACCAAGAACACAGATCTCAAAATTACTGTAACATGATCTAATTGACATTTACAGAATACTATACCCCAAAACTGCAGTATTTTCTTCTCAATTGCATATGAAATGTTCACTATGCTAAACCATAACCTGGGACTTAAAATAAAAGCAAAGTTACAGCTAATTTAAATACCTGTACTGAAAGGGCAAAAAGTCTCAAAAACAGTATTGTGATTGAAGAAAAAGAAGAGCAAGCTATAATGCCAAAGTAAATAGAAGGAACTAAAAATAAATCAATAAAATGGAAAACAAGCAAACAGGTCAAATAAAACATTGGTTCTTTAATAAATGTTTGAAAAGTTGATAAACTGTTGTTGTCTTGTGATGCAAGACACAGCCACCACGGGTTTGGCCAATTTATGAAAACTGAATATACAGCCTTAAAATAGAATGTGGACTTAAATACCCAGAAGCACCCCCCATTGTAAGATTTGTAACAAAAATTGATATGAATGGACTTAATAGTTCTAATGGAGTGGTGGACCCAAGAGCCATATCAGTGCTAGCAAAATGGCAGAATTCACAAAGCATCTAAGTTGTCCTGCAAAAGCTCTGGCACCTAATAATGTCTAAAGAAAGTATTTTTTTCCCCAAGTTTTCATGTTTAGACTGCCTGAAGGTCAGCAATTAAACAAAGAGAAACCACAGGCCCTTCCCCAGCCCCATTTGATTTAGGCAGTCATTTTCCACAGTAGTACATTTGCTAGATATCTTATAGACCTCAAAAGTACTGGAAAGGAAGCTCCCATTCAAAGGCAATTCATCTTAAGATACTGTAAACAATACTAATTTTTTGTCCATTTGAAATATATAAGTTGTGCTATAACAACAACAACAACAACAACAAAAAAGCAAAGTTGATAAACCTGCAGAATAAAGAGGGAGAGAAAAACAAGTTAGAATATCAGGAATGAAAAGTGGAGATATCACTGCAAATCAAACAGACGTTAAAAGGATGGGAAATGGGATGCCTGGGTGGCTCAGCGGTTGAGCATCTGCCTTTGAGGCTCTGGGTGTGATCCTGGAGTCCCGGGATCAAGTCCCACATCAGGCTCCCTGCATGGAGCCTGCTTCTCACTCTGCCTGTGTCTCTCATGAATTAATAAATATGATCTTAAAAAAAAAAAAAAAAAAGGATAGAATATTATGAACAGCATCATGGAAATAAATTTTAAAACTCAGATAAAATAGACAAATTCCTAAAAAAATGCAAAATAACTTACCAAAAAGGACTTAAGAAATAGAACACCTGAACAGCCTTCATGTATTAAAGAAAGTGAATCAATAATAATCAAAAGCTGGAGGGAGGAGGAGGGAGGAGGAGGGAGGAGGAGGAGAAGAAGATGATGATCATCTCATGGGTGGTGAGATACAGCCCTGCAGCAGGCTCCAAGCTTAGCAGGGTGTTTGCTTGAGATTCTCTCCCTCAGCTCCTTTCCTCCACTCTCACTTTCCAAAATAAGAAAGTAAAGCTTATAAAAACATGGTTAATGCACAAAAACCAATTGCATTTTATATAGAAGAGAAACAAACAGAAAATAAAAATTGGGGGGGCCATTGGATGGCTCACAGTTGGTTAAGTGCCCAACTCTTGGTTTCCTCTAAGGTCATGATCTCATAGGTGGAGAGATGAGCCCCATGTTGGGCTCTGCACTGAGGACAGAGTATGCTTTAAGTTTCTTTCCCTTTGCACCTCCTCCCAACTCATGTGCCAGCACCCGCATGCTTTTACAATAAATAAATACATAAATAAATAACAATTTTTATGTAATTCCACTTACAAAATCATCAAAAATATAAACTACTTGGAAGCAAATGGAAAGTATTTTCACAGTGAAACCTACAAAACATTACTGAAATTAAAGAAGATAAACAAATGGAGAAACCTATGTATCATGTTCAAGGACAGGGGGATTCAATGTAGCTAAAAATGTCTACTGGTCTCTAGCAAGATGCCTTTTTCCTCCCAAGAAATTAACGTGCTGTTTTAAAATTTATATGGAAATGCAAAAACATAGAACAGTCAAAACAATGAAAAAACACCCCTGCTCAAAGTTAGAGAATTCACTAATTTCAAGAAAATCTGGTATTTGTGTAAATATAAGACATACAGATCAAAGGAATATGGCAGAGTCCAGAAATGTGTTGAATATATATATATGATACTCATAAGGGAAAAAAAAAGGAATATCAACTTTCTACTTCACATCCAATACAAATATTAACTCAAAATGTATCATAAGGGCAGCCCTGGTGGCGCAGCAGTTTAGCGCCGCCTGCAGCCCAGGGTGTGATCCTGAAGACCAGGGATTAAGTCCCAGGTCAGGCTCCCTGGCTCCCTGCATGGAGCCTGCCTCTCTCTCTGCTTCTCTGTCTCTATGAATAAATAAAATCTTTGGGGGAAAAAAAAAAAAAAAAAAAGCATCATCATGTCAACTGCAAAAAGCTAAAATTAAAAGAACACCTAGAAGAAAAAAATTCTTGATATAGGTAGGTCCTGATTTCTTAGGAAAGAAAAAGTATGAAACATACTAGAAAAAAACTGATAAATTAGACTTTAACAAAACAAAAACTTTCCATTTCTCAAAAATACACTGTAAAACAAATGGAAAGGCAAGCCAGGAGAAAATATTCATAACTCATTATATATCTAGCCATCAGGGAAGTGCAAATTAAAACCACAAAGAGCTACTACATTATACATGTTAGACTCAGTAAAATTAAAAACTGGTTAAAGTTAAAAACAAATGTTGTGGCACAACGGACTGTTCATATGTTGTTAGTAGGAATATAGACGTTTCACAAATACTTAGATAATAGTCTGGCAGTTTCTTAACTATACTCTTATGACCCAGCAATTCCCAAGAAAAATGAAAATATATGCTCACAAAAATATCTGTATGCAAATGTTCATAGCTGATTTAGAGATCCAAACTGGAAGCAACATACAAGTCCATCAATTAGTGGACAGATAAATTGTGATATACTTCTTCACTGGAATACAATTTAAGACTCGCTTGCCCAAAAAAACAAACTACTGATAAAAACAGCAGTATCAATGAATATCACATGAACACAAAAGTACATACTGTATGACCCCATTCATATAAAATTCTGGAAAGAGTTAAAATAAAACAATCTACAGTGACAAATATCAGGACAGTGATTGTGTGGGCTGCAATGTAGAGGAGTAGGAAAGATTTAATGGCAAAGGGTACCTTCTGCAGGGATGGAAATGTCCTATTATCTTCAAGAAGATGATATCATGAAAAAAAAAAAAGATATCATGGTGTATTCATTTGTCCAAAAAAAAAAAAAAGTCTGTACACTTAAATTGTGTGAATTTTATTGTATCTAAATAATATCTTAATAAAGATGAGTTTAAACAAAATCATTTCACAGAAGTACTTTAAGTACTGTAATTTCCAAAAAGATATATATTTCTATAGAGGGCAGATGGGACTCCCAAATACTAAATGTTTAAGAGTCTTTAGAGAAGCTATTATAGAATGTTAGGTACGTAATTTATACTGAGAAGTAAAATTTATGATTTTATGAGTTTCTCCTTTGAGGGAAGCCACAAGAAAGTGAAAAAAGACCACACTGAAGCACAGATTAGTCAAGGTAACCAAATAAGCACTTTCCTAAAAGTGATAAAAGGGAAATAAATCATTTGGTGTTAAACATCATCACAATGAATATTTAATAGAGGATATTTTTATAGGGCTTAAACCACTGCTCAAGACACCGTTTGATGCAATCCTATCTCCACTTTGACAGTTAAGAGCAAACCAGAAGTTCCTGATTTCCAATCCCATGCTCAATTAGGTTAGGTTACTTGCCAATGAAGAAAAAAAAAAAGTGCTGCTGAGAGAAACCAGCTGATGAGTCACTTTAAATGCCTACAGTATTCTTATTGATACAGGCCCATAAAACCAATTGGCTAGGATTGCAATTCCAAGGAGAATAACACAGGTATGGAGTGTTTCGAAAGCCAAAAAGTATGTTACCAACACAAAGTCTGTTACTCTCCTTTTAAGTTTACATAAGGAGGGGGTAAATCAGCAAAGAAACTGCAAAGACAAAACAAAGAACCCATCTGCCATCAAGTTTAAGAAAACAGAAAATTGGGGACACCTGTGTGGCTCAGTGGTTGAGCGTCTGCCTTCGGCTCAGGTCGTGATTCCGAGATCAGGGATCAAGTACCACACATTGGGCTCCCTGCATGGAGCCTGCTTCTCCCTCAGCCTGTGTCCCTGCCTCTCTCTCATGAATAAGTAAATAAAATATTAAACAAAAACAAAAAACCCCAGAAAATTAGCAGTTTCTTAGATTAGTGGATCTTCAACGATGGTCAGCATCATCTGAAACTTGTAATGTATGCAAGTTCTCAGCCTCATCCCAACCTACTGAATTAGTGGCAGGGCCAGCAAGCTGTCTTTTAACAAGTCCTCTGATCGATTCTAATACTCCCTGAGCATTGGGAATTACTACGTTACAGGTTATTATCATTTATGCTTATCCCTAAGCTATAGGAGTCTCCCTTCCTCAGGTAGAATCACTTTCCTAAACTGTATTAATCATTGCCTTGATTTTTCTTTTTCTTTTTTAACCAAACTTATTTTTGAGAGAACTGTAAGAGAGTGCGAGAGAAGCAGATTCCCTGCCGAGCACAGAACCCAAGGTAGGGTTCAATCCCGGGACCCTGAGATCATGACCTCCGCCCAAACCAAGAGTTGGCTTAAGGGACTATGCCACCCAGGGGCCCTTCCTTTTCTTTATGTGTTTCCCAAATATATCTATCCTCATTTAGTTTTCCTTGTTTTACCTTTACAGAAACAAAATCACTGGTCCATATATTTCTATGAATTGCTTTATTTGCTCAACATTTTTTTTCTGGCCTGATTTATCCATGGTTACGTGGATGTGTTGTGGCTGTGATATGGCCGACCCTCCACTGCTAGAGGCTTCTGCAGTTCCAAACCATGTGAGCTTTCCCAACATGGTTGCTTACTTTATAAAAGCAGTAAGAGTCTCTACAGCATCTGATAGTGAAATGGAGTCCCATGCAGTATAAAATAGCAAGGGAAGTGACATCCTATCAGTGTTCCCAAATTCTATTGGTTAGGAGCATATCCTACCCAAAGGTGAGGGAGGGGAAGGGATCATACAAAGGCATAGAGGATCCCACAGAATTCCAGCGACCCTCCTGGGAGTCCAACTGCTACATCCAGCACCCATTCAGAGGTAGTAGGCCTATCTTTGCGATTTCACATACCAAAGTTTTGAGTTACCTGAGGTCCAAGCAGATGATCCCCTTTCTGACTTATCAACAGTAGCCTAATGCTACATTACTCATTTCATTATGTAGGCATTTTATCATCTCAAATCATCACTGTAAGAAAGGTGAGTAAAGACATTTTGAGAGAGCGCATGTGTTGTGTGTGCATATTCACACACTTTTTATCACAGTAGACTGTTATAATTGCTCTATTTTATTGTTACTGTTGAGTCTCTTACTGTGCTTAAAGGATTTATTTAAATTTGTTTTTACTGTGCCTAATTTGTTAAACTTTATCATAAGTACATAAAGAAAAAATAGCATATATATATATATATATATAGAGAGAGAGAGAGAGAGAGAGAGAGCGTGCGCTCAATAGGTTCAATACTGTTGAGTTTCAGGCATCTATGGGGGGTCTTGGAACATATCCCCTGCAGATGATGGACAAGACCATTCTTCCTTGGTAACAAAATTAAAAAATTCCTGAAAAACTTTTGAACTGAGACTTTATTCTAAATGTCCCTCAGGCACAATAAATTTCTAAAAAATATAAATCATACCAGGCCAAACCGAAGACTTGCAACTGAATCCCACTGTGCTACCCAGAAAATGTTTAAACATCTGTGAGAGCAAACATCACAACAGTGCATGACGGAACATGAAATGAGAGTCCAGTAATTTATTTATTTTTTTTAATTTATTTTTTATTGGTGTTCAATTTACTAACATACAGAATAACACCCAGTGCCCGTCACCCATTCACTCCCACCCCCCGCCCTCCTCCCCTTCTACCACCCCTAGTTCGTTTCCCAGAGTTAGCAGTCTTTACGTTCTGTCTCCCTTTCTGATATTTCCCACACATTTCTTCTCCCTTCCCTTATATTCCCTTTCACTATTATTTATATTCCCCAAATGAATGAGAACATATAATGTTTGTCCTTCTCCGACTGACTTACTTCACTCAGCATAATACCCTCCAGTTCCATCCACGTTGAAGCAAATGGTGGGTATTTGTCATTTCTAATAGCTGAGTAATATTCCATTGTATACATAAACCACATCTTTATCCATTCATCTTTTGTTGGACACCGAGGCTCCTTCCACAGTTTGGCTATCGTGGCCATTGCTGCTATAAACATCGGGGTGCAGGTGTCCCGGCGGAGAGTCCAGTAATTTAAAGTTTTTTTTTTTGTTTTTTTTTGTTTTATTTATTTATTTATTTATTTATTTATTTATTTATTTATTTATTTATTTATTTATTTATTTATTTATGATAGTCACACAGAGAGAGAGAGAGGCAGAGACACAGGCAGAGGGAGAAGCAGGCTCCATGCACCGGGAGCCCGACGTGGGATTCGATCCCGGGTCTCCAGGATCGCGCCCTGGGCCAAAGGCAGGCGCTAAACCGCTGCGCCACCCAGGGTTCCCGAGTCCAGTAATTTAGATACAGTTTTGCTACTCTGTCTCCTCACAGGTTAAAAAAAAAAAAACAACACTGTACTAAATGATTATAAGTTCCTTTTACTTCTAAGACACTAATTCTGAATTGCAAATTAGTTTGAAATTTGAAAAACCTCTTAAAGGAAAGGTCCACAGATACAAGTCAGGTGGTTCATGATCCTGGCTGAGAAAATACCAACTTTTAACCAGTCTATAACTGAAACTTTACATTCTGTTCAATTACGAATGTAGGGGAGGAAAAAATAGTAGTATGTGTATTTTTTTGTCGAAAGAAATCAGGTATTTTCATATCACATTACAGACACCATAAATATCTCAAAATAATCATTTAGAATCATGAATACTTAAGAAGATAGTAATCTTAAGATATAAAGTGGGCTGCTAGAGTAGGTTAATGAGTTAACAAAAAAACACATTACTGTATCAAAAATTTGAGAGAAAAAAAAATTTGAGAGAGAGAGAATGTGTTCAAGTGGGGTGAAGAGCAGAGGGAGAAGCAGACCACTCGCTGAGTGGGGAGCACAATGTGGGTTTCAATCCTGGCACTCTGGGATCAGGACCTGAGCCCAAGGCAGACACTTAACTGACTGAGCCGCCCAGGTGCTCCAAAATCCTCTTTTGTTCATAGCAAAGAACTGTGGGTAAGAGCTGGAGATCTAGGATTACACTGCTAGGGAACAAATTTGTCCTCTATTAATTACCAGCTGTATAATCTTGGACAAGTTATTTAACCTTTCTGTGCCTCAAATATCTCAACCTTAAAAGATGAGAAATGAATTTATTTTAGGTTATTATAAGGATTAAATAAGAGTTCTTGAAAAACATTTACAGCGGGGCCGAGGATAGTAAGGATAAACAGAAAAGTATAATTTTATAAGGAAGGGCACAAATCTCAGTTTGACAAGAACAAATGGGGATTCCATAAGCCAGTTTAAAGACTAGACTGAGTTAATGGAAACTAGAATAGTAATCTTTAAGTTTTCTGAAAACAGGCTGGCAAACTGTGTACTTTATTTATTTTTAAAGTTTTATTTATTTATTCATGAGAGACACAGAGAGAGGCAGAGACACAGAGGGAGAAGCAGGCTCCCTGTTGGGAGCCTGATGCAGGACTCAATTCCAGGACCTTGGGATCACGACCTGAGCCAAAGACAGATCTCAACCACTGAGCCACCCAGGTTTAAAGGTGCAGACCCGGGCAGACTCGGTGGCTTAGCAGTTTAGCGCCGCCTTCGCCTTCGGCCCAGGGTGTGATCCTGGAGACTGGGGATCGAGTCCCGCATCAGGCTCCCTGCATGGAGTCTGCTTCTCCCCCTGCCTATGTCTCTGCCTCTCTCTCTTTCTGTGTCTCTCATGAATAAATAAAATTAAAAAAAAAAAAAAAAAAAGGTAACATTGGAAAGCTGCTGGAATTAATGTCTACCTTCCACTCAGCATGTGTAGAAACTATGAGAATGTTTCTACATTTACTGACATAATAAATTGATACTTATTAGTAGCTCAAGACTGTTCTATGGCTTCTTACAAATTATTTCATTTACTCTTCATGATAACTTTAGTGGGTACTATTATCTTTCTGAGGTGAGGAAAGTTAGGCACAAAGAAATCAAGTAACTGCCTTAGCTCCCCACAACAGGTAAATCTTGGAACCAAAAAAGTCAAGCATTCCTTTGTCCAAATTTCTCTTTCTATAGGATGAGATGAAGGTAAAACTTCAGAAAGTATGCATTGACTCTAAATGCTAGTGGATTCCACTTGTGGGACAAAATGACTATCACTTTGGTCAATTCCTTTCAATGGAAAAAGTAAAATCCATTGTAGTAGTCTTTCTTGTCTGGGTGCTCATCATACAGATGTGTTCAGAATGTGAATAATCATTGAGCTGTGTAACTACAGAATATACAATTATCTTTGTATATATTACACATCAATAACAAGTTTTTAATTTTTAAAAAATATTTTATTTTATCATGAGAGACAGAGAGAGAGAGAGAGAGAGAGAGAGAAGCAGAGACAGAGGCAGAGGGAGAAGCAGGCTCCATGCAAGGAGCCTGATGTGGGACTCGATCCTGAGACTCCAGCATTATGTCCTGAGCCGAAGGCAGGCACTAAACCATTGAGCCACCCAGGCATCCCAATAACAAGTTTTTAAAAGATTTTTTAAAATTTGAGAGAGAGAGAGAGAGAGAGAGAGAGAGCACAAGCAGGGGGGAGGGGCAGAGGAAGAGGGAGAAACAGACTCCCCACTGACCAGGGAGCTCATGTAAGGCTTGATCCCAGGATTCCAGGATCATGATCTGAGCCCAAGGTAGACATTTAACCAACTGAGCCACCCAGGTACCCCAACAATAACAAGTTTTCAAAAGGCAGAGGTCAGAGCCTCACTCCAGAACAGTTAATTCTAAATCTTGTGCCTGTTAGTTCCCAAATTTATTTGGCCATCCAGAAATATTTTTTATTTCACCTGTATTTAAAACAAACAAAAATTACCGATTATGTTTTCCATAATACTCCACTATCTTACAGGTGTGTTTAGCAGAATGTGCTTTGAAAAATGCTGAAAATCTGGGGTACCTGGGTGGCTCAGTGTTTGAGCACCTGCCTTTGGTTCAGGTCGTGATCTGGGGTCCTGGGATCAAGTCCAGCATCAGGCTCCCCATAGGAAGCCTGCTTCTCTCTCTCTATGTGTCATGAATGAATGAATGAATAAAATCTTTAAAAACAAACAAACAAAACTGCTTACCTACTTGCCCCAGCATTTAACAGCAGGTTCTGCTTTTTAAGGAAGAACTCCATCACTACTGGTAAGGCCTGTGCTGCCACACCCCACACCCAAGGATAGTCAATATTGAAAACACTGAGCTCCCTGGGCTCTTTTTCCTTCCATTCATCTGAGACTCTCATATCTTCCTTCAATAGCAGAAAAGTCAAAGAAATACCTGCTGGCAAGAGGCAAGGGGAAATACTCCGTTCTCTCTTCTCCACTACAAGTATTTGAAACTTTATATTTGACTGAGGTCACTTTTTATTTTAAAGAAATTAATCCCTCACTTCACAAGGAATCATGTAGGAGTAACTGACAAAGTTGTGATAAGGAGGAAATGTATTTATAAAAGCTGCTATGATTCAGCATTGTGGAAGGGGAGCATGCACTGTCCTCTGTACAGTCTACAAAGGTAAAAACTGTGAAGAGGACGTAGAAGGAACAGATGACAGAATGAAACTGGGCAACTGCATGTGATGAGAGCCAAAACAATTTTGATGAGAAAAATACATTCTGAAATATATAAATGCAATTTTTACCTCTAGGTATACTATGTGAAAAATAAACCTAGTTAGTACAGCTCATCCTGTACCCCATGTTTAGGAAGGGAATGGGGACTCCCACTCTATACTGTATTTGATTTTTTTTAAAAAAAACTTGAATTTTTGAAATTTTATTAAGTTTTTAATTTTAATTCCAGCATAGTTAAAATACAGTGTCATATCAGTTTCAGTTTCCCATGTAAAATATAGTAATTCAATAATTGTACACATTACTCAGTGCTCATCACAGTAAGTATACTCTTACTCCCCTTCACCTATTTCACCCACTGCTCACGTATCTCCCCAGTCTGGCAACCATCAGTTTGTTCTCTATAGTAAAGAGTGTTTCTTGGTTTATTTTCTCCGTTTTTTCGTTTCTTTGTTTTGTTCCTCATAGTATCTGTCCTTCTCTGACTGAATTGTTTCATTTAGCATTACACCTTCTGACTTGATCCATGTCATTGCAAACAGCAATATTTCATTGTTTTGTTTTTCCATTGAGGCATTTTATTTGCATGTATATATTACATCCCTAGAAAAAAGAATCTCGGGATTTCCCTTCCTGTGTGTTTTTCTCTTGCTTCTTCATGGTCCATGATGCTAGTTGAGGTTGTCAAGACAATGAAACCAAATTGGCAGGACGGGAGCAGGTTACTCTGCCATTTTTCTAGATCTTTCAGTTGTACATCAAATCTGGGGCTGATACTCCACACGTGTTTTACCTGCCTCTGACGTCACAACAATTTACCCAGCTCTATAATCAATGATTTCAAATATGCCAATGTAACCATGCTTCATCATCACGATGAGAAACTGAACAATGATTTTGAATCATGTCCTAATAAGAACGTGGATCTCCTTTGAGCATTGTTAATGCTCTTGAGAGCATTGCCAGGACATTCATGCACACCATTATGGTGGCATGGAATGATGACAGAAATAGAGAGTTCATTCTTTTTTTAATAGCTGATATTCCATTGTATGTATACACACATCTTTTTTATCCATTCACTTATTGATGGATACATGGGCTGATTCCAAAATATGGCTATTTAGTTAATGCTGCAATAAACACAGGGGTGTATATATCCTTTCCAATTTGTGTTTTTGCATTCTTTGGGTAAATACCCAGTAGTGCGATTATTACATCAAAGGGTAGTTCTAATTTAAGCTTTGGGGAGCCTCCATAGTGTTTTCCACAGTGGCTGCACCAGTCTGCATTCCCACCAACAGTATAAGAGGGTTCCTTTTTTCCACATCCTCACCAACACTTGTTTCTTCAAAAATCTTCTTTATTATACTGCAAAAATTCCTTAATTTTATGGTAAGAAGAAAAACCACAAAAGGGACCAAGTTACAGGCCTAAAATCCAGATTTTATTATTCAATAAAGTTAATTTATTTTAATTTAATTTACTGAAATTTATCTTTCATTTTTTTGTACTTTATCTTGCTATTATTCATCTTCTAACTAGGTACATGACCTGATAAACGGTCTAGGTGTGTTTCCTTCCCTATAAAATGAGATCTTATTAATCTAGGAGATGACCTCATACCATCTCTTCTTTACTTTACAAGGGGAATGCAAAAAATGAAATGAACACAAGTGAAAATATAATGAACGATGGGAAAAGGTGGCATCTAAATAAAAAATATTCTGCAAAATATCCACTATTTCCAAACTAATTACTTTTATAGGAAACATTATCAAAGTAAGTATATACTCATTCTACAATTTATGGTAGAGACTAATGGTAAGTATGGGAGGAATAAAATTAAATGATGAACAAGTTGGTTACAGCCATTTACTCCCATTTACAATAAATCAAAACCTCTCACTGATAATTCACACACACATATTTATGATTCTTATGTTTTTATGTGAAATAGATATAATTTATATATGTATATATAATTCAAATATACACGTAGGCTTATAGGATCCTTTAAAACTAAGTATGATTACCCAAAAGTCAATTAATTGTTTTTTGTCCACACACACACACACAAAAAAAAATCAAAGTAACCACACAATTTATTAAATATTAATAACTAAATGTAATTAGATGCAAGCATACATCTTACCATTATTATTTAGTTTTGTTCTGGAAAATATGGTCAATATGATAAAAGCATGTATAGCAGGCAGCCTTTAGGAGGCCCAGAATGACTTCTGCCTCCTGGTATTCACACCCTCATAAAATCACCTTTTCTTTTTTTTTCAAGATTTTATTTATTTATTCATAAAGAAAGAAAGAGAGAGAGAGAGAGAGAGAGAAAGAGACCCAGGCAGATAGGGAGAAGCAGGCTCCATGCAGGGAGCCTGACATGGGACTGGATCCCAGGTCTCCAGGATCACGCCCTGGACTGAAGGCGGCGCTAAGCTGCTGAGCCACGCAGGCTGCCCATAAAAATCACGTTATAAGAATGACAGACTGTCTATACCTTGTTTCTAATCAACATAATATGGCAAAAGGATTTCACTCCCATGATTATATCATGTAAGATTCTCTCCTGGCAGACAAGAGCTTTTTTCCTGCTGACTTTGAAGAAACAAACAGCTACACAGTAAGAGGCAAAGTGGTAAAGAGATTGTCGGTTACCTGTGGGAGCTAACAGCAGCTCCCAGTCAACAGCCGGCAAGAAATAAGGGCCTCAGTCCTACTACTGCAAGGAAATGACTCTGCCGTCACCCTGAATGAACGTGGATTGCTCCCCAGGTAAGCCTCTAGAATAGAACATAGCCTGGCTGATGCCCTGATTATAGCCCTGTAGGAAACTGAGCAGAAGATCCAGATGAGCCTCACATGGACTTGGAGAACCTTGTTACGCAGCAACAGAAAACAAATACACGGATACTTGCCCCACTCAACGTCCTGGGTACCTTGATGGCAGTCTCTAAGCAATCCTATGTTAAACACACCCAGCTAAACTGAAGCCAGATTCTTTTTTTTCTCCCTAAAGATTTTATATTTATTTATTCAAGAGAGACACAGAGAGATGCAGAAACATAGGCAGAGTGAGAAGCAGGTTCCCTGCGGGGAGCCCAATGTGGGACTAAATCAGAGGACCTCAGGATCACAATCTGAGCCAAAGGCAGACACACTCAACCACTGAGCAACCCGGGTGTCCCTATATCCCACACTTTTTTCTTTCTAAAGATTTTATTTATTTACTCATGACACACACACACACAGAAAAAGAGAAAGAGAGAGAGGCAGAGACATAGGCAGAGGGAGAAGGAGGCTCCATGTAGGGAGCCCCATGTGGGACTGGATTCTGGGACTCCAGGATCACGCCCTGGGCTGAAGGCAGGTTGCTAAACCACTGAGCAACCCACGGATCCCCAGCCCCTACATTTTAAACTTAGCCTACAAAGCCTATTAGGCTCCAATTTCTTTTGTGCTTATTGAATTCCCTTAGCTGAAATGTGTGCAGGAGATAGTCAAGTAAAATAAAAAAAAGGTAAGGCAGGCCACATGAACACAACAGAGGATGAGAGACAAGCAGCTTCTGCAAGGGAGAGTAATTAGGAATGTGAAGTACTGAGGCAGACCAGACCCTGTTTGCCCTCCAGATGGTGGTTGTCTTCATAGGTAAACCATTAGATGTTTTCTAAGTGTTATAAATTGGGATTTGAAAGGTGAAATCTCATTTTAGATATTGGCAACAAATTAGTATCTAACACCTAGGGACCAGGAAGGACCATGCCACTCAGATCATGTTTCTGAGCCATGTGGGATCTTCTCTATAATCTCTAGGCTCTACTCTAGGGTTCTCACTCCTTCTACCTGCAAATAGTTGGTGGTTTCATTCATTCATTCATTCACTCACTCACTCACTCACTTATTATGCCTTATAAAATATGAGGACTGGCCTAAGTAAGCCCAAGTATGAAGGCTCAGTTCATGTGTCATTTACTCACAGGAGGTTATATGCTGTTTACATTCTGTATTTTTACTTTAGAACGTTTATCACAGTGATTATATAATTTGTAATTACATAACTATTGCTGTAATTACTAGTGGACCTTCACTGCATAAGAATACTTACTATAAATACCATGAAGGCCATGAGAATGTCTGTTCTACCAGTACCTGCTGCCCAGCAAATAGTGAGTAATGTCCAGATGAAGGTTTAGGCAGATACCTTCATGCCATGAAGATTCAAGGCTAAAATGGAACAACCTTTGTGTTGGGCAGCCTGGCAAATTTACTTTAAAAATCTTAAAAGGATGGGCAGCCCAGGTGGCTCAGCGGTTTAGCGCCACCTTCAGCCCAGGATGTGATCCTAGAGACTGGGGATCAAGTCCCATATCAGGCTCCCTGCATGGAGCCTGCTTCTCCCTCTGCCTGTGGTCTCTGCCTCTCTCTCTCTCTCTCTCTCTCTCTCATGAGTAAATAATTAAAATCTTAAAAAAAAAAAAAAATCTTAAAAGGACATTTCTTCTGAGTAGTCACAGTTCCAGAAATTTCAACTAAGGAGATCATTCACTTGGTGTGCAAACTTTTATGTCCAAAGCTATGCATTATAGCCTGTTTACAACAGTTAAAAGCTAGGCACAAATGTCTAGCTATCAAATTGATTGGACAATTATGTTTAAAGGAAAGCTTGTTTAAGAAAAATAAGTTATAATGAAAAGATGCAAGATACAAAATGTAAAATTACATCACAGTATTAAAACTGTGCTTCAAAGCCATTGCCCTATAAAAGAATTGAAGAACTTAATTACCATATTCAAGTAGCAAAACAGTAGATGGATTCTTCACCTTTCATCTATTCTTTGTCTAGTAAAACCATCTGGGTATTCTTGGGAAAAAGTCATTATATTAGCACAATGAGTCTGGGAGGAATAACTCTCCTTTGAGGGTTACCAACTTCCACCCTGAAGAAGATGGCGTTTCATCAATCTCTTACTCATCTTGTAATGACAAGTTTACTGCACATTAGTATTGGGCCTAGTTTCCCAGCCCTAACAGATATCTAAGAGTAAATTTAATAGAACAGAAGTATTTGAGATACCACTTTTACCTGTATGAAAAATATAATCCATAACACCCCAAACCCCTGCCTTGCATGTCACTGGAGGGCTGAAAACTGGAAAACCATTTTGTCTCAGCTTTCTAAGAGTGAGCTCTATATAGTTCCGCCCTATACAGAAATGTAGTAGCAGAGAAAATGGATGTCAAGTTAGGGTCAAAACAAGGAATGAGTCCTTATCGAAAAGATCCTTTATTTGTTGACACATAAAATTTTGCTCTAAATGTCTATACATCTCAAGTGTATTGGAGAGCAGTTTACTTGGGAGTTATGGTGTGAGGGAGCCTAGAAGCTCCATATTAAAATTATGCTACTGGGCAGCTCTGGTAACTCAGCGGTTTAGCGCAGCCTTCAGCCCAGGAATTGTGATTGTGGAGACCCAGGATTGAGTTCCACATTGGGCTCCCTGCATGAAGCCTGTTTCTCCCTCTGCCTGTGTCTCTGCCTCTCTCTCTGTGTCTCTCGTGAATAAATAAATAAAATCTTTAAAAAAAAAAAAAAAAACTAAAATTATGCTACTGGTTATATGAACAATATAAGATACCCAGGTGGTAGAAATGTAGTAAAATCTAGTTTTAATTTGTTAGGTATTTTATTTTTTAAAGATTTTATTTATTTATTCATGAGAGACACACACAGGGTGGGGATGGGGGTGGGGGGTGGGGGTGGGCAGAGACACAGGCAGAGGGAGAAGCAGCTCCATGAAGGGAGCCTGATGTGGGACTTGATCTGGGGTCTCCAGGATCATACCCTGGACAGAAGGCGGCACTAAACCGCTGAGCCACCTGGGCTGCCCCAGTTAGGCATTTTACAAATACTGCAAGAAGCTATATTTCTGTAAAAATCACAAAGAAGGGCATAAACTAAAAGAAGTCTACACTTGATTATGTTAACTGGTGGATCCAAGAGTAAGGAAAATAGACTTGTCAGATTGAAATAAACTCAAGGATTATAATAAAACTGAACTGCAGAAGGAGTCAAACACAGAGCTGAGGAATCCATTTGTAAATACCACTAACGATCAGTTCTAGTTTGTTACAGGAGAGATGAAACATCACTGCACCTCGTCAATTAGTTCTTTCTACATAAAATATGTAGTAAAATCAGGATTACTCACGTGATATCCCTTCGTTGATAGCAGCCCTGAAGCAGGCAGGCGATCAGGTCGCTGATAAACTCTACATCATCTCTGTGAAGAGCTGCTTCTAACTCCTATGGAGGAGGAGAGAGAGAGATTAGAAAGATTTCTTAAAATCCACCTGTCCCTCCTTCCTACCACCCACACTATCAATATCACTCTCCAACCCGCTATAGGGTCAGTGTAGCCAAACTGCTTGCCTTTCCTCTCACAGTTACTGCTGGAAGAGCAGAGTTCAACTTTTGTTTTTCCACTGGGTTTATTTTGCCCATTGCTCCATTCCATTTCTCTGCATACCAGAAAAATCATACATATATCTCTTTTTGTAAGTCAATGGTAGCTGCATAATTATCAAAGAGCTTAACTTATATAAATATGCTATAATGCCTTCTACGTTAATGACAAGAAAGTCACAAATATGTGATTAAAAAGTATTCTTCATCCCCCTAACAGTTTTAACAGGTAAATCAATTGCTTTATAGAATCACTATGTTTATTGAAGAAAAGCACTGGTAAATGAGCAATATAGTTAAGAATTCTTATTTTGAGGAGGCTACACTTAAGTGACTAATGACAGGAGATTGCTAGAACTGAGCTGAATCTTACATCATCTAGAGAGAAGTGAGGTAATGTCTATGTTAATGGTTTAATCCTAGGTGAGATGTATTTGCTTTCCTTGGGACTCAAGCAGACAATGCCAAAGATCTAGCATTCTGAACAAGACTAAATTGACAAGGAGCTGCTGGGACAAAGTGATGGTGGGAAATTTTAGGAGATCCTGTTTCTCCTTTCAAACTCCCATAATAAACCAGTATTTCCTAAGATGATGGAATTTGTTCTAAGTCCTCAGCTCTTGAGAAAAAAAGTTTGACAGCACTGTTTCAACCAGAATGCTTGCATTCTGCATGCAAGCTATTTTCCAAGGTCTGCTCTGCTTTTACTAATCATCACCAGATCTATAAACACAGAAAAAAACCAAGCTTTGAAGGCTCTCGTATTAATGGTTCTGAAAGCATGAGGTGTGTGTGCATAAGAAACAATTTCTGACCTAAATACCAATTACACAGCAGTGCATACTTAACAGGGGATTCTGCCGCTACTATAAAAACATTATCGTTTTGCTAATAATTGTAATAAAATTATGTAAATTATTTTAATGGTTTCATTTATTTTTTTTTTAATTCTCAAGTTTGTAAACATTCCCTCTAAAACCTTCATAATATAGAGGTACCTTGGTGGCACAGTCAAGCATCTAACTCTTGGTTTTGGCTTGGGTTGCGATCGCAGGGTGGTGAGACAGAGCCCTGTAGTGGGATCTGTGAACAGGAGTCTACTTGAGATTCTCTCCCTCTCTCAAATAAATAAATCTTTTTTTTTTTTTTTTTAAAGTAAAATAAAACCTTCATAGGACAAAAAACTGCTCAGCAAACTAATGGACACAAATAAGCAAAATAGAAACTACCATGAGGTGGTTCACCAGAAAAGGTTCATCTAGCCTGTGCTGCCTTAAAACACAGGTGAATGAAACTCAAAATTCAAAGACTGCAAGGCTGAGGCTTGCAAATGTTTTGCTTGCCTTAATTATAAACCTGGGAATTATATCTATAGCAATGGTTCTTATTCTTCTATTAGCTTATTAATTACTGTTGGAAGAGTTCTCTTCTACATTCTAGTTACTGATCAACCAAAAAACAAGAAACTCTCCCAACCAGAGATAACTGGGATCTGAACTATAATTAGCCAGAATTCACTCATTCAACCAATATTTACTAGGCACCCACCCTGTGTAAGATAATATAGTACTTCCTAAGCACTGAGGAGCTTAGTTTGGAGAGATGAGTACAAAAACAGATAGACAAACCAACCAATTAGCACTATTAGGTACACAAAAGGTGCTATGGGTGCAATGGGAATTGAGAAGAAAAGGACTACTTGTGGCTGTGGGAAGCCTAAAACACTGCATGAAGATGGTAGTACCTGCAGTGGGAAAATTGTGGCTGGGTGGCAATGGGGGGAGAAACAGAGCATGAGCAGGTGCAGATGACACAGGGAGCAAGGCCACCAAGAAGACAGCTGCTTCATTTTAACTATTCTGTAGATTATATGAGGGGAAGTAATGTGAGTACTGGATACTGAGCTAATGAGTTTGGTGTTTCTTTGGAAAACAATGGAGACTCATTACAATTATTTTTATTGAGGAAAAGACACAGTGATACTTCTCTAGCTGTTGTGTATTTAAGAGGGATTCTAGTGGCAGAGGGTGCGAGGTGAGGTTAACCACAAGCAAGAGCCTGGGATAAAGATTCTGAAGGACTTAAATGAGAGAAATAGCAGCAATGGGGAAAAACACGAATTCAAGATCAGATAGAAATAAATGTGATGCAACAGCAAGGGAAGATTTGAATGGTTCATATTTTATGTTTGGTCACTGGGCAAGACTCCAAAGCAAATTGCAATTATAACAGAAGCTGAACTCTTGAAACACAAAGTCCCAGGCCATCTCATTTGATAGAGAAGCCAGAATTACTGAATCATAGGCTGGAAGATATATTACAGATTATACTATTTCAACTCTCTCAATTGAAGGATAAATAAACTAGGCCCAGGAAGGTTAACTGGCATCTCCTGTTGTACTTAGCAAAACAGTGCCAGGACCAAGTGAAACCCCAACCACTCCATCCAGGGCTCTTCCCACAGAGTAAGCCGCTTCCTACTGGCCCATGCTCTATGCTAGAAAGCCTGATGGCTTTAACAGCTCTAATAACCCACTTCCACCACTCCCAACCAAGCCCTCAAATGTACCATTCTGCCTAAGCAGAAAGAAATCCCTCCTGCAAAGCCATACTGTAACAGGTCCTTTACATGAAAAACTTTTATCTATAAAATCTTCCTAGCTGAGTTCCACTTTGCTGGTTTCTCCAGCAACATCTTCAACACTGTATGGTCACAAATTGTTACACACTCCTGCTGAGGTTCTGTCCTCATCAGTGTAAATTAAAGAGTACCACGTGTTTCTTGATTAAAAGTGCTATAGTCAGATGCTTTTTAGTGTTTTTAAAGAAAAGCACCAAATTAAACTATGATAAAGTCCACATTTGAAGAGATAAGAACTGGGAAGGCTTTACTAAGTAAAGGCTAAACTAAGTAAAAGTTTGTCATAAATCTCTGTGAAGGTATGCCAGGATTCCTAGAAGCAGGATACATGTCGATCACTTTTATTCAGTAGTAAATAATTTTTTATTTATTTATTTTTGAAGATTTTATTTATTCATGAGATGGGGGGGGGGGGGGAGACAGGCAGAGGGAGGAGAAGTGGGCTCCATCCTGGGACTCACGAATCACGCCCTAAGCCAAAGGCAGACACTCAATCGCTGAGGCACCCAGGCGTCCTAGTAGTAATTTAAAACGGTAATTTTATAAAACAGTCACACTACAAAGCAAAATGTAAAATCTGCATTAATTTTTATGCTGAAACTCCAAAAAAAGAAAACAAAAAGGGAAAAAAATGTCACTCCTAAAAGAGCAGTTAAAGTTCTATTATGAATTCCCTTTCTTTTCTATGCACTTCCCCCACCCACAGGCATTCCCTTCTCCCTTAGGTGTGAATGCTTGATAAGAATATGTTTCTGTTTCTATCAGAGTGAGTCATTTGGGCCTTACAGAAGAATGTCATTTCTGGCAATAAATCTATTTAGAATGTGAGGATATAACATGAAATTTCTGGTTACAGTGTTTTCCAAACAATATCAACTGCCAATATCCTTTTATTACTGCTCCCAGAGAGTCATCAAATAGAATTACTGACAAATTAGAATGAAGCAAGGTATTCCAGGACAAAATAAAAACTGAGACCTACAAAGATTAAGAGTGATATGGCAAAAAAAAAAAAAAAAAAAAAAAAAAGAGTGATATGGCCAAAAGATATGATGTTCTTAAACCCACACTCTACTTACATTAGGTTATTTATTTTCAAGTTAACTAACATCTTGTTAACCTGTGGCAGTTAGCAGAGATCAAAATTAGTAAGTCAATTTACAATTAGTAAACGTAAGAACAGCTTATCTTAAAATACATGCCCAATAGTTAAAATTATTAATTTGTATAACACATCTCTATTTTCTTCAATAAATCAAGGGAAAATTTTTTAAAAGATTTATTTATTTATTAGAGAGAGAGAGAGAGAGACAGACAGAGACAGAGACACAGGAGGAGGAAGAAGCAGGCTCCATGCCAGGAGCCCGACGCAGGACTCGATCCCGGGACTCCAGGATTGCGCCCTGGGCCAAAGGCAAGCGCCAAACCGCTGAGCCACCCAGGGATTCCCAATCAAGGGAAATTTTTATTTCCTATTTGTATTTTTAAAAATTCCCATAGGTGCTGGGAAGTAGAAGACTGAATGAGAGCAACATTGATACTGATGATGTTCTAACTCTGATGGATGCTATTTTCACAGATGGTATCACTTATAAATGAATAAAGCAAAAACATTCGTAGACCAATGATGATAGAATGTGTCATGAACTAAAAACACGGATTAATAAAATCTGTGAATCTGAAATTTAAAAAAGAAAAAGAAGGAAAGACAAAATTGTTTCACTATATTTTCTGCCTGCCTCAGTAAACAGGCTTCCTTGGTGATTCAACCATAGTTTTCTTACTTAACATCATCAGCAGAAACTAGGGAGTAACATCCTTATCTTAATTCGAAAAAAGAATATTAAGTGCTCTTGTTCAATACTCAACTGTGATGGGCAGGCTAAAGGGCATTGGTAAAAAATTCTCCGCAGTGAACCTAGGTTTCCTTTTCTTAGCACAGCCATGATCTAATGAGTTAACAACTGGGGAAAGCGGTTACACAGAAAGGCAGAGTTTCAGGGATGTTGGATCAGCTCTTCCAAGGAGAACTGAGCAGGCTTGAATTGCTCCTCTAATGACACAAGTATCGAGAGGAACTCTGATATTTACAAATAAAATTCAACACCTCGCCCTTGCCTACCACCATTTTACTCATGGAATACAGTAAACTCAGAAATCAGTAAGAAAATGGGCTCAGGGATCCCTGGGTGGCGCAGCGGTTTGGCGCCTGCCTTTGGCCCAGGGCACGATCCTGGAGACCCGGGATCAAATCCCACATCGGGCTCCCGGTGCATGGAGCCTGCTTCTCCCTCTGCCTGTGTCTCTGCCTCTCTCTCTCTCTGTGACTATCATGAATAAATAAATAAAATCTTAAAAAAAAAAAAAAAAGAAAATGGGCTCAAAATATAAAACTGCTTTTCAAATGTACTTCTATATTGTGCTTCATAAATCAGCAGCTATCTACATAACCCACCAAAAAATATGCAGGGTTCATGGTGACTTGTAAGGTGACAAAGTTATCAGTGAAGTTTTCCCCTCTAGCTCAGCAGAACTGAAAATGCAGAATTGGTAAAGATTACAATGAAGAATAGGTGATAAATCCCCTGGAGGGCAAGCTTCTCCCACCTTTCTCCTTCCCCTTAGTTACAGTTAACACCAGCAGTTGGTACTACATGGATAAACCAAGGCACACTAATATAGGCCTCAGTTTTCACCCTATGGTGAAACAAAGATTAAGAATGCTATAGAAAGACAGCAAAGAAGATGGGTAACAGGAAAGCAATTTTAATCCTGCTGAACAGAAGAACTTGCTTATCAGTTAATTTTTCACTTTACTGGGTATAGTAAAAAAGAAAAAGTTCTGGAGTTCTGTTTCACAACAGTGTGAATATACTTAACACTACTGAATTGTGCACTTAAAAATGGCTAAGATGACAAGTTTTATATTACGTTTTTTACCACAATTCAGAAAAAAATTGTCGCACTAAAAGTAACTACCACCAAGGATTTTGTAATGATTATTATGAGGCAATGCTTATAAAAGCCAGTGGAGCCTGGCACACCGTAAATATTCCACAACATGCTAATATTACAATTATTTCATCTTGATTACAATGAAAGTGTGTGTGTGGGGGGGGGGAAGGAAAGACTGAAGAGATAGAAAGTGGTCTTTTCAAAATTCAGGTTTCTTAACAGAAATTAAAATCCTTTTAATACACAGCCTACCATGTTCATAAGCCAATAAAAACCCAACAGTTCTCCAAGGAATTATTTGGAAACCCAGGTTATTCAAAGCTTTGCTACTTAGGCCTTCAAACCCAGAGCTTAGAGTCTTAGAAGCAAGGGAATAAATAAGGACTACCCTCCTAAAATACCCCTCCCCCCACACACACTTTCTCTCCTCCCCTTTTGTATTTCCTTTTCACTGTGGGCACTGAGCTGTGAGCACAGAAATCTGAACTTTGCCAAAATGCTCTGGGACTGAAGAGGAAGGGGTGGGGGAGCAGATAGCTCGGCCAATCGTTTAGGAGAAGGGGGACCTGGTCCTATGGCTCCTCTGTAGCTTCAGAGAGTAGCTGGAGGGAGTAACAGGATTTGTCCTCTTTGCAGCTGGCGTCACAGTTCATTAGGGACAAGTCTGTTTAACATCCTTCCACCTCCTCTACCCTCAAGAACAGGCGGTGGCTGCTCAGAGAAGAACTCAGGACTGAGTGAGGGCAACAGCTTCAAACCCTGATTGGCAATGAGAAAGAAATAGGGCCTTTAGCATAGGTGATGGAAAAACACTTGTTAACAATTCTTTACCTTAAAAACTCCCACTTGGGGCAGCCCGGGTGGCTCACCAGTTAGCACTGCCTTCAGCCAGGGGTGTGACCCCAGGATCCAGTCCCGTGTCAGGCTCCCTGCAGGGAGCCTGCTTCCCTCTCTGCCTCTCTCTCTCTCTCTCTCTCTGTGTCTCTCATGAATAAATAAACAAAATCTTAAAAAAAAAAAAAAAAGTCCCACTTGCCTAATAAACTAAGATTTCTAGACTGGAGACAAATGACACAGAAAGAACATTACCAATTACATTAATGTATAACAACTATTCACTTAATATCTTTTCTTAAATAACATTAAAGGTAGCTTTCTATTGTTTGACACACTTCTAATCTCCAGGAATTTTCTTTGATCTTTTACTAAGGAAGGTGGTAAAGACAAACTTTCTTTTCTTTAACGTCCAAGAATCAGGACCACAGATTTGTACTACTGTTATTTGGGCACAGTAATTCCTTTGAGTTTACTTTAAGGAGGCAAAAAAGGCCTCAGGATAAAAGAATCATAGATGCTGTATTTGATTTTAGAAGGTTACAAATCCTCCTAATTTGCACAAGGACCAACTGCAATGTGGTGTCTCAGGCAAAGACCAGGGCTTCTGTACAGGACCCAGAATGGCGCTTACACAAAGGAGATGCAAAGCAGGCCTTCCTGAAGGAGTCTCCCAGCTGCTTTCCAAGAGAGAATGCCTGGAGTGTGAGCGCAGAATACATGAAGAAGTCAGCACACGCGCCTCCAGAAGGCATCCCTGACTCTGGCAGCTGATGCTTTCTAACTTGGTATAAATTAATTTAATCCCAAAGGCCTGCCCCATGCCAATTTAGACTGTAAAGTATAAATCAGCTCGAGTGGGTATAATGGTGAGGGACCTGAAACTGGCTATTAAAACACTTTCAGTTGGCCAAGCGATTTATCCCAGGAGTCCCCAAAGGCCAGCAGGTCTGTATTGCTGCTTTGCTGCAACCATATCATTCCTCTCAACCATCCATGAAACAGCTGTGTCACTGACTATGCTGCTGGGTAACAGAAACGAAACCAAAATAGCTTCTCCCCACAAATGACTGCTACCCTAAAATATTAGGCAAACTGGAAAATACTAATTATACCAATAAATGGGTAAATCTAGAAAAGCAAGATTTTCCGAAAAGGCATAAATTATCAAAGCTGGTTCTAGCATTAAAAAAAAAAAAAGGCTCAGGAAGTTTCATGGATATTCTCCCTTAAGAAAACATCCATGATTATATAAACAATTCCTGAGCACTGAAAAAGTTGGAAAGCTCAGTATGTTCCGAGGCTAGAATACTGGACAGGAATAGCCATGCAAACAAGAAATCTGGAAAAGCAGGTTCTTGACAGACCATACACAACCTCAGATATCAGGTCAAGCAGTCTAGATTTCACTGCTTTCCACCCAGGAAATGTATAGCTCTAGAGTTCCACAGTGCATGGCCAGAATATATCAGTTTAAAATGGCACAGCTTCTAGAGAGTCAGGTTTACTTTTATTTATCTCTTTGTTTGTTTTCACTGTTTAAGTTGTTGTTGAAGATACTTTTAACTTAAACATTTGCATGAATTTAAGACAGGGGATTTCATCAGAGAATTTACGTTTGGAGCTACTTAGGACTATCGCTCTATGTAAAATTATGCAGTCCTCATTCTCTGTCATTAGAACTTACTACTGGATTAGTTCGGAATTATTATAGGTATTTCAGGGAAACCACTAAAGAACAGGGAATGCTTTTGAACAGGCGGCAGTAGGGAAAGAATAGTCAAACCTAGAAGGTTATCTAGATGTGGTCTGCAGGACACATTGTTAGGAAGAGAGATTAGAGGGTGAGATTTCTGATCTAGTCCAGGGAAGAATCGATGGGGCCAATACTAGAAAGATGATCACCCAGGGGGATCCCTGGGTGGCGCAGCGGTTTAGCGCCTGCCTTTGGCCCAGGGCGCGATCCTGGAGACCCGGGATCGAATCCCACATCGGGCTCCCGGTGCATGGAGCCTGCTTCTCCTTCTGCCTATGTCTCTGCCTCTCTCTCTCTCTCTGTGTGTGACTATCATAAATAAATTAAAAAAAAAAAAAAGATGACAGGGGAAATACACAAGAGAAGGTGACAGGAGAGGATTTCAGAAGCAGACTCATTAAGATTTTGCAATTAATTGTATGTGGCTTTAAAAAGGACAAAAAAAATTTTAGGTAACAAGTTCTAATCCTCCCCATCCCTAAAAAAATATTATGGTCTTTTAAGTTGGTAAACAGAATTAAGGACAATAAAGGTTGAAAGGTGAATGGAAGATTGGGGCAGTGGGAAGAAACAACAAAGACTTGATGTTTGAAATAAGATCTTAGAAGGTTTAGAGTGGGAAATAATTTTGTAATGTCATAAATCCTTGGGATCCCTGGGTGGCGCAGTGGTTTGGCGCCTGCCTTTGGCCCAGGGCGCGATCCTGGAGACCCAGGATCGAATCCCACATCGGGCTCCCGGTGCATGGAGCCTGCTTCTCCCTCTGCCTGTGTCTCTGCCTCTCTCTCTCTCTGTGACTATCATAAAAAAAAAATAAAAAAAAATAAAAATAAAAAAATAAAAAATAAATCCTATTGTTCCCATCTGATTGTGTCCTAGTCTATGTGAGAGTGGCAAAAACATACACATAGAGAAAAATGTCTAATGTGTCAGGGAGGTAGGGGTCTCTCTGAATCAATTCAAGCAGTTCAACATATAATGGGCATGTGACAGTGGGATGTCACATAGTGGAAAGGCATCCCTAGCATCTGAAGACATACTGCATGCCAGGCTCTGTGTTATGTGCTGGGGATGCAAAAGGAGAGTAAGAACCCTACCTTCAAGTAGCATAAAATCTAGAAGTGGGGTGTTGTGGGGGACAAACAAAAAATAAATTCCATTTAGAATAACAACTGGCACAGCAGAGTGGTGCGGAGATAAGTGAGCAAAATGCTGCTCTGGCAATTAGTTAGCAAAGACTAGAAGATGAGAAGGATCCAATCAGTTCACACAAGGGCAGTAGGAACAGTGGAGGTTCTCAGTAAAATGCAGGTTTCCTCAAAGAATGAAATGCTGGGGCAGCCCACGTGGCTCAGTGGTTTAGCACCACCTTCAATCCAGGGCCTGATCCTGGAGACCCAGGATCAAGTCCCATGTCAGACTCCCTGCATGGAGCCTGCTTCTCCCTCTGCTGTGTCTGTGCCGCTCTCTCAACATTCTGTCTCTCATGAATAAATAAAAAAGAATGAAATACTAATAATGAAAACATAATAGTGACCTGTGCCAAAACCCCTGGTACTGCACAGTGCCTCCACAGAGCAAGTGGTCACAGAACATTCACAGAGAAAATGGAAAGAAAATTAGCTATTGGGAACAACTTGTCTAAAAGATGACTGTGTGACTGAAGATTTTCGGAAATGCCTGAAATTCTATCAAGAAATCTGTAAAGGCAGGACAAAACTAGGAATGAGCGGGCTGTGACTGTAACTAAGAAAATAGTATTGAGGGATGCCTGGGTGGCTCAGCAGTTGAGCGTCTGTCTTTAGCTCAGGGCGTGTTCCTGGAGATCCAGGATCCAGTCCTGCATTGGGTCCCTGCGTAAAGCCTGCTTCTCCCTCTGCCTGTGTCTCTGCCTCTCTCTCTCTGTCTCTCATGAAGAAATAAAATCTTTTTAAAAAAGGAAAAGAGTATTGAAATCTTGTTGGAAAAAAAAGGAGGGGGGGATGGAATGTTACAACCAAAAGAGGATATGCTATCTATAATGGGAAAGAGGTCTCAAGATAAAGAATTTGGCAGTGTTTATCTAGCCCTATCCTGAGGGAGAGATACTGATGAAACTCGGTATCTAGGGCAGGAATATTTCATCAGGCCTGTAAGAAATTATCCCCTCAAGATGAATTCATTCTCTTTTGATTCTCAGCTTCTTGATTAGCAACAGTGAGTACGTCTTGGTATTAGGAAGGTGGTGTGTGTTGAATGGCAGGTGTTAATATAATGACCATGGAACGATATCTACTGAATTTTAAATAAGCAAAATGCCATTCGGTGACTCTGGATCTACTGAAATTGTTAAGTTTTTAAGCCTACAAATTGAGAACCAGAACCGGTCAACTTGAAAGTACTCACAACGGAGCAAGACATAGATTAAATAGGAACGAGAGTGCACAGATGATGTTTAGAAAAGGAATACCTTAGAAGCGAAGTTGACAAATAGGTATGATTTTGGTGGGCTGAGGCAAAGATTTTTCAGCAAAATTCTTACAAAAGATTTATCTTGAATGTGAATACTTACTAAATTTTTTCTATTAAAAGACACTCCCTCGTTTTACTTTTGGGTAACAGCAATTTAGGAAAGAGAAAATCGCCTGAATCAACCTCAATCAATGCCAGTTTCGGATTCGTACAGATGTCATTTGATGGAATTTATCTAATTTTTTGATTTACCTTAAAAGGAGACAAAAAACCTTTACAACAACTCTAAAACTCTGGAGCCATGAACTCAACTCCAAGTGTTAAAATGTAATTATAGAAATCAGTTTACATAGAGACCACATGTGTTTATGTTTAATGATCATGAATATATACCTAGAGAACAACTGCAAAACCAAACTATCCTACTATTAACTAAGTAATTGTGACTTGGAATAATACCTTCAGAAAATCTATCAAAAACTGATTCAGAGGGATCCCTGGGTGGCGCAGCGGTTTGGCGCCTGCCTTTGGCCTAGGGCGCGATCCTGGAGACCCGGGATCGAATCCCACGTCGGGCTCCCGGTGCATGGAGCCTGCTTCTCCCTCTGCCTATGTCTCTGCCTCTCTCTCTCTCTCTGTGTGACTATCATAAATAAATAAAAATTAAAAAAAAAAAAAACTGATTCAGAGACTTAAGATTGAAGGGAGGTTGAAAAATTATACTTTTCAGTTCTTCAAAAGTGGTGCTAATGATGATGAAATTCTTTCTAGAAATAAGAATGGAAAAAATCAATTATTTCTAAATTTAAAAATCCAAATGTTTATAGAAAAATCCCTGAGATAGGGGCAGCCCAGTGGCTCAGTGGTTTAGCGCCGCCTTCAGTCCAGGGTCTGATCCTGGAGTCCTGGGATGGAGTCCCACGTTGAGCTCCCTGCATGGAGCCTGCTTCTCCCTCTGTGTCTCTGTGTCTCTGTGTCTGTCTCTCTCTCTGTGTATGTGTCTCTCATAAATAAATGGAATCTTAAAAAAGAAAGAAAAATCCCTAAGATAAATTTTCCAAATAGAACTTTGACTATTTCACCTCTCTTATTAAAAGTTTCATACACTATGGTAAGTTAATATTCCCAAAGTTTTATTGAATCATCTCGTTGGAAAACGGGGTATTGCCTAAATTGAAACACCCATGGCTACTTATACATGTTAATACTACTATGAAAGTGACTGAACCTGGGACGCCTGGGTGGCTCAGTGGCTGAGCGTCTTCCTTTGGCTCAGGGCGTGATCCCGGGATCCAGGATCAAGTCCATCAGGCTCCCTGCATGGAGTCTGCCTCTCCCTCTGCCTGTGTCTCTGCTTCTCTCTGTGTGTGTCTCTCATTAGTAAATAAATAAAATCATTTTAAAAGAAAGAAGAAAGAAAGAAAGAAAGAAAGAGCGAGAGAGAGAGAGAGAGAGAGAGAGAGAGAGAGAGAGAGAGAGAAAGAAAGAAAGAAAGAAAGAAAGAAAGAAAGAAAGAAAGAAACTGAACCAGAATCATATCTCATGCCCTTTCCAACTGTAGCAAAGGGAATCACACCATTTATTTATTTATTTATTTATTTATTTATTTATTTATTTATTTAATTTATTTATT
This sequence comes from Canis aureus, assembly GCF_053574225.1. Classification (NCBI taxonomy): domain Eukaryota; kingdom Metazoa; phylum Chordata; class Mammalia; order Carnivora; family Canidae; genus Canis; species Canis aureus. The sequence goes on along the minus strand of NC_135635.1, from coordinate 46,189,358 downwards.
TATTTATTTATGATAGTCACAGAGAGAGAGAGAGAGAGAGAGAGAGAGGCAGAGACACAGGCAGAAGGAGAAGCAGGCTCCATGCACCGGGAGCCTGATGTGGGACTCGATCCCGGGTCTCCAGGATCATGCCCCGGGCCAAAGGCAGGCGCCAAACCGCTGCGCCACCCAGGGATCCCCCGCTGCGCCACCCAGGGATCCTCGAATCACACCTTTTATAAAGGAAAAGACTGTAAGAGTCTGGAAAGGAGAAAAGGAATGGAAAATAGCATTTTACTTCTAAAACATAGCCTAACTGGTTCACTCTTTTATTCAACTTCTAAACAGATAAGAATTACTACCTATACCCTACCCTATTATCCACCCCCAACCAATACCCTATTAATACATATAACCAAATATTAATACATATCCTTCTAGTTCTTTGGGCCCCAGTCTAGAAGGCATCTTTGTAACTTCCAGATCCAATCTCCATATATATGATGGATAAATAAATTGATGAAAATAGTATGATCCTCTGTGTCATCAGGTGTTTCGGTGATGTAGCATTATTTTTTTTAAAGATTTGATTTATTCATGAGAGACATGGAGAGAGAGGCAGAGACCTACACAGAGGAAAAAGCAGGCTCCATGCAGGGAGCCCAATGTGGGACTTTATCCAGGACCTGGGGATCATGCACTGAGCCAAAGGCAGACGCTCAGGCTTGCCCTTCCCTATATATTTCCCTTTTCATCTGCCCTCCTCCTCCTCCACATAAGAATTGTTTCGTGATCAAGTTGAATAATAAAACAATCCAATGTTCTCCAATTAGGCTTTATCAATATCTATAGTGGGTAATGTCAACTTTATGGCGGGAAGGAGTTGAAAGGTTAACAAGAAAAAACTGGTAAGGGTCCTTGAGTATTAGAAGACTTTGGATTTCACGGAGGAATTTGATACAAACAATTTGGAGGATATAGGTAGATTATGGATACAAAAAGGAAAGGACAAAACCAAGAAATAGAAAAAACAAAACCAAGAAATAGGATTACCACGTAGTTCTAACAAAAATATTAGATACGTTGCAGAGTATTACAAAATGCTTATGGCATTTATATGGACAAGAGATTGGTATCTCTAGGACAGGCCAGGACATTAAAAAACAAAATAAGGGGACCCCTAGGTGGCTGAGCGGTTTGGTCCAGGGTGTGATCCTGGAGTCCCAGGATGAAGTCCCACATTGGGCTCCTTGCAAGGAGCCTGCTTCTCCCTCTGCCTGTGTCCCTGCCCACCGCCCACCCCCCATGAATAAATGAATAAAAATCTTAAAAAAAAAAAAAAACTATCGGAAAGCACTGATTCATACACTGACAGGACTTTTTTATTCCTCAAAAGCATAATAAACCAAAAAACATGTGGTGACTGCCAAAATTAACTGAAATTGGGCCATGGTAAAAAGGAATCAGAAAGATATTCTCTGTCAAACCTCTACTTTCAAGTATAAGCAACAGAATTAACCAACTACAATATATTCACTTCTTTGACAACTTAAGAATTGGGAATTTTAAGGGGTACCTGGGTGGCTCAGTTGGATAAGCATGACTCTTGGTTTCAGCTCAGGTGCTAATCTCAGGGTTGTGAAATCGAGCCCAAAAATCTCTGTGCAAAATATTATCATCAATATTAGTGGTGCGAACAAATCTTTATTCTCAACATTCTACTGTAATCAAGTCACATCTAATGAATGGATTCTGAGCCCTCATCATTCTGGATCTAAAAGCAGCATTTAAATTAGTTGGGGTTATTGGGACGCTACAGCCCAATAACTGTGGCTCAGTGGTTGAGCATCTGCCTTGGGCTCAGGGTGTGATCCAGGGTCCTGGGAATTTAGTCCCGCATCCGGCTCCCTGCAAGGAGCCTGTTTCTCCCCTCTGCCTATGTCTCTGCCTCTCGTGAATGAATAAATAAATAAAATATTTAAAATATAAATAAATTAGTTGGTTATTTCCTCTAGCTTAAAAGTTTTGTCTCTTGGCTTCAAAAGACTCACCTCACTGGTTTTCCTTTTCAATTTTCTTGGCTGATTTCCCCCCTTTCTTCTTGTACTCTGTATGTTGGTAAAAACGTCTTGGGGTTCAGTCTTTGAATCTATCTCTTCACTGTCCTTTTGGCCTACATTCACTGCCTTTATGAGCTCCTCCAGCCATGACTTTAAATACTATCCATTACGCTAATCATGCTCTCTCATTTGTACCTCCATTCCTCTCTCCTCAGAATCCCAAAGTTGGCTCATCCAATAGAGTCCCTGTACCTAACGCAGTGGTGACACTGAGAGTCAAATAGGCATAATGAACTTAATATGATCAAAACTGAATTTTCAATTTTACCTCCTTAAACCTGCTTCTACTCTTACATTCCCAACCACAGTAAATGGAATCTTCTTCTAGCAGGAAATTCTGAGTTATCCTTGACTCTTCTCTTTTTCTTCCATTTCACATCCAAACCTTTAACAGATTTTGTTGATTCTGCCTTCAACTGAGATTTAGAAACTGCTCTCTCCTCACTGCCTTCTCCACTACCCTCCATTTAAGCATCAACAATTTAGTAGCATACAAGCTCAACTATCAGCTTCTTTCCTTATGTGTTCATACTAATAGCTTACTAAACTTGAGTCAGAACATGTCACTCCTGTGCAAAAGCCTTCTTCAGAATAAAATCCAAAGTTTATACCACAGCCTTCACAACCTTCCCTGGTAATACCTTCCTGCTGAACCTCTATTATTTCTTACTGCTCTTGTCCTAGCTCACTCCCCTCAGCATACCAGCCTCTTACCTGTTCCTCAAAGATCCTCAGAATGCTCCTGCCCTTTCTCGGACTTTAAGACCGCTACCCCTATTATCTACATGGCTTGCCCTGTTACCCGGTTCCTGCACATCCTCATCATTCTCTATTCCCTTTATTATACTTTATTTTCCTAATTCACTTATCACCTATCTATTATATATATTTATTTTCTTTCTTCCACTGCTGCCATGCAAATCCTTTGAGGAACTTTGTGCCCACTTCCCAAAACTGTACCCGCCCACTAACTCCACTACTGTGGAGTACTTAGAAACATTTTTTGAAATAAGTTAGCCAGTTTCCAGAAGCCAAGATTCTAAACTTAAGGCCATGGTCCAGTAAAAGAAGCCCTAAATCCTAACTTTTATAAAGGATAATCAAAGATATGAATATTGAGAAGAATATTATGAAAATAAAGGATCTGAAACGTTTTACACCTACTCTGCTTTGATCTGAAGTCATTTTTTTTTAAATATTTTTTTAATTTTATTTATTTATGATAGTCACATAGAGAGAGAGAGAGAGAGAGGCAGAGACACAGGCAGAGGGAGAAGCAGGCTCCATGCACCGGGAGCCCGACGTGGGATTCGATCCCGGGTCTCCAGGATCGCGCCCTGGGCCAAAGGCAGGCGCCAAACCGCTGCGCCACCCAGGGATCCCTGATCTGAAGTCATTTAACAATTACCTAGATTTGTGAAAACTATTACTCCAAAAATTAAATTTGTAAGTATTCACTAATAAAGCAAATACATTGTTGGTTTCAGGAAGAACTAACCACACCTATGGGTTTAAGACACAAGCTATAGGGATCTCTGGGTGGCGCAGCGGTTTAGCGCCTGCCTTTGGCTCAGGGCGTGATCCTGGAGACCTGGGATCGAATCCCATGTCGGGCTCCCGGTGCATGGAGCCTGCTTCTCCCTCTGCCTGTGTCTCTGCCTCTCTCTCTCTCTCTGTGTGACTATCATAAATAAATAAAAATAAAAATTAAAAAAAAGACACAAGCTATAGAGAAGCACTTCTTGGCATCTAAGCAGTGTTGGAAAGCCATAGATAATAAGAACTTGCTTTAAAGTATTCATAATTTCACATTTCCCTCTCAATCTCCCACTGCCACTGCTCTAATAACAGATTTTGCACTTCTCACCTAAACTTCCATATAGTCTTCCACATCCAACATAGATTCATCTACCCTGTTGCCATATTAAATTTGCTCCAATTATTGTCATATCACTTATATAGAAGCCTCCAAGGACTCCGCACAATTCACCAAACTGGGCATACACTCAAACTCCTAAGCTTATCATTCAAAATTATTCTGAAAGGACCTCAGTATACCTTTTCAATATTCTCCCATTAAGCTAGAGATCTTGTAGAGAACTAGTTAAGTGCTTTAAAACACTTTGTACTTACCAAATGTATCTAGAAATTACTTAAAAGCTGTAGTAAGTACAGTCCTGTTTCAGGCATTTAAACACAAGGCCATTCATTCCTTAGTGCTAAATATTTGTTATTTTTCAGAAATGGTGAGTACTTCCCAATCTCTACTCCTGTCATTTGTGTGTGTGTGTGTGTGTGTGTGTGTGTTAGAGTAAATAAACATGCCCCTTTTGCTGCCACCCGATCCAATCACATGAGACAAACACAGCAAACATCTGGAAGGAAGGCTGCTTTTCTGCATTTTCTGGTGCACAGAGGCTTGACTGTGAGAAAGTCTGGCCTAAGTTTTAAGTCTGCCTGAGTCCCTAAAAGATTTCTGCTAATTGGAGACTGCTAATTGCTTTCACCTGGACAAATTGGTCTACTGATCATGAAAGGCCCCAAACTCTCATACCCAGGAGTTTCAAGATAGAGAGGCTAAGTCTCTTAAAATATGGTAAGTTAAAATGAGAGCCCTAACCCAAAATAAAAAGTATGGGACTATGGAAAGAAGTGGAGAGTAAAGTATAGGAAATCTGATTTATTTTTCTGCCTCAAGCACCTATCTGCTAGGAGTGCTTGAAAAGAGAAAGGGGATGGAAAAATACTGTCTCAACAGAGAATATTTAAAATACGAGCAAGGAAATTATGTTTTTTCAAAAACGCAACATTGTTTTAGGGGATGGTAAGAATCAAAACTAATGTTAGGAAGCTATCTGGCAAGGGAAGTTGCTTTGGAAGAAAAGAAAAGCCTTCCTCATTCAGGATAAACAATTTTCTATTTCTGTAGGTAAGTAACAAGGGGCACCAGCACAGCAACTCAGTCATTGCAACCACTGGTGCTTCTCTGATGCTGGGAATTAGGGAAGCAACTAACAAGTCTCAGAATGTGACCAGCGGAGACTAAACCTAACCTGTCAACCACATCCTGCTAGTTTCTGTGAAGATGAAACACTGCTAACCCCAGAAGAAACCTAGAAATGATGATGTCCTGGGCAGGAATATTTGGTACAAACATGAGAGGCTTTTTCCCCCTCAAAACAAAGTTAGGATTTGTGAGAGAATCCTGGAATGTGAAATAAAGGTGTAGCAATGCAGACAGTGTTTAAACAGTGATTCAACTATCAAGCCATAGGTTAAGGTACTAAAGAGTCATGGGCATAGGACTAGAAACAAGAGACACTCCATAAAATCTAAGACCGTCTCTATCCGGACTGGTCAACCTAAAGCTTTAAAGTTAAACGAAAGGGGGGCAAAAACTCACTGGGCAAGAAACTGAACCCCCAAATCAGAACACCTGATTGGTGAATACATTAATCACACATGAACAACCTTCACTCCCTTTCAAGGGTCCAAAATGAAGGAGGACGAAACATCAGAGGAGACTCCAAGTTACAAGTGTAAATAGATCAGTGTCATAAATGAGGCCCTGAGGATACTAGACTGCCTTCTGTGCTGGAGGAAGAGGGAGTGTCTAAAAACATAAATGAATCTATAAATGCATGCTGACCTAAGTGACTTTGGAAATGAGTGGGATCTTTAAGATTAAAAGGCAAGACACTATATTCTAGCTGATAAAGCTGTTTCTCATGAGGAAATGGATTAAACAATTCTTACACTGCTATATATGTATACTGGGATTGAACAATTAAACAAATGAATAGCAAATGGTGGGAGCCAGGTTTCTCACTGTCAGAGAGGGAATTTACAGATGAGCAAGGGGAAGAGGCTAAAATGATCCCTGGAGCAAAGGCTTTACTCTTACTACAAGGATAGCTGCATACAGAAATATTTATACATATGTGTATATACACAGGTTACTATGCCCACATATATCTCCTTGCTCTGTCAACTGAGAGGGCCCAGATAAAAAATAACTCAGTAGCAAAGGGCACGTCTAGCACTCAGATCTTGATTTCTAATACATTGTTCAACAAAAGAAATTAGAGTTCCTTGAAGAAATGACAGATTTTAGAGCTGGGGTAGGAAATATACACAATGAGCCTGGCACATCTTCTAGTGTCTGAAAATAATGAAGTACTCTAAACCAAACCAAACCAAAACCACCCCAATGCCAAAGGAAAGAGCTTCCAATGGCCATATCCAGAGCAATCTGAATAGGAAATTACTGGATCATAAAAGTATAAAAACACATAAAATGAAGTATAAAACAAAGTATGGATTCAAACTGATATAAATTTTAAAAATAATAAATAAGCCAAATAAAAACCTATATTGCTAGGTAATAATTTGTGGTTTAATGGAGTGTAACATGGAGGAGGAACATTCTCTTCTTTCCTCACTTGACTATCTGAGAGGGCTGCATCAGAAGAGAAATGAGTAAGCAGAGTTAGGTGAAGGGTGAGAACACAGCTTATAGAAAGAACATCTAAGGAGTTCTTGGAAAGGTACGGGATACTGGCTATATAGCATGCAGACTATCCCTATAGCGATAACCATCTAGTGTGAAAGAGAGAGCAAACTACACATGGACCTCCCTTGTATTAAACATGGAGATTATGAACACGCGGGGCCTAGTGATAGAGGGTTTTGTTTGTTTGGGGGTAAATCTGTTTCCCATTGGGTCTGTATTTGAGCCCCCAGGTAAATAAAGCCTGAGAAACAATGGAATAGCACTAGCTAAGGTGTTATTAGCATAAATACAGGCGACCCTTCATAAAGTCAACAAATGTACATATTCTTCTTAGGTTATTACAGTGTGAGGTGCTTCTCAAGAATTTGCTTCAAGAAAACATTGCATTAGGTTGCGTATTGGAAAACCTACATGTGAAGTCAGGTTTCCTGCACTGAAGACTTTTGAAAAGTGTGGAAGATGCACAAAGGACTTAAGTCACAAAAATTATTAAGAGTTTGAAAAGTCACAATCAAGAGGCAGCTATAGGAACGCCCCTCTATTGGATGCTGTTAATTAAGCAGTTGTTTAATTAAGCCAATTAGAGGTGAACTTAAAAAAAGGAGGTGGAGACAGCTATATAAAAAAATTATAAAATGAACACAGCTTGAACTTATCACCAAGCCCTGAGGCACCATCAAGAGTCAGACATTTAATTGGCAGGCACTCTGGCAGCTATAATTATTTTGACAGTATGTGGCTTTCATTTCTCTTTTCCCTAACTCTTCCTTTTTAAATGTATTTTTGCATCTCTGCTGTGAATCCTTTTTCTAAAATATAAGCTCTAAGATGATGATGACTATGGGGATTTTTAGGAGTCTGGGTCATAGCACTCTGCTGGATTTTACCAGATTTGGCAATATCCCACAGAAAACTAAAATGAAAACTATACTTCTTAGAGTCTGTGCTTAAAATAGAAGTTCTACCCTATCTATCATATGACAAGAGCTAATATAAAAACATCATCATCAAACAATCATACTCCTTAGTGTAGGGAAACATGTTTCTAAGATAGATAAAACGGTTAAGTCTCCAGTTAGCATCCTTGGTCAGATGATTCATATACTTTTGTATACTATGTAATGGAGAAGTAATTGTGCCTAGAGTGAGAGAGGATGGTTCTCCTACTTTTTTCATGTTTACATTTGTTTCTTTTAAAACAAATGGATAGTGATGTATAGTTTATGACATTTTCACAAAGCTCCAGGTCACTATTATTCAAATACACTAGTTTTCTCTGACATTTTTAGAGCTTCTAAAAAGTGAGATGTGTTGTTCCTTTGAAAGATGTTTTAAAACTAAGTACTGAACTGCGTGTTGGCAAATTGAATTTATTTTTTTAAAGATTTCATTTATTTATTCATGAGAGACACAGAGAGAGACAGACAGAGACACAGAGACAGAGACACAGGCAGAGGGAGAAGCAGGCTCCATGCAGGGAGCCCGACGTGGGACTAGATCCCGGGTCTCCAGGATCACGCCCTAGGCTGAAGATGGTGCTAAACCGCTGAGCCACCCAGGCTGCCCAGCAAATTTAATTTAAATAAAAAACAAACAAACAAAAAACCCAAAAACTAAGTGCCGAAAACTGGATTAGGCAGGTAAAGAACAATACAAACCATAAACTCAAGAAATCTGTTCTTTAATAAAAGAATGTATACAAACTACTACATCTTTTAATCAGTGCTTTCAAAAGATATCTGATAATAATGGCCTTGTAGCTTTAATTCTGTGATCAGGATGCACCTAAGCACTAATTAGGCTTTTCTGGTTTTTTTAAAGCTTTTTATTCTGAAATAATTATAGACTTATAGAAAGTTGCAAAAAAAAAAAAAAAAAAACTATACCCAGAGGTCCTTGTACTCTTCACCCAGTTTCTTCCAATGTTCCAATGGTAAAATCTTGCATAACTATATCATAAAAGCTGATCCAAACCAGGAAATCGACATTGGTACCATTTCACTCACTACATTCAGCTCATTGTTTTTGCATGTACTCATTTGTGTATACATACCTACACACATACCACATAGTTTATGCCTTCTAATCACTGCACAGTATTCCAGAATACTAGTTTATTTAACCACGCTGAAGGACTTAAGTTACTTCCACATGGAGGACTATAACAAAACTGCTACATATGTTGATATAGAGATTTTCTCTGGAATAAATGTCCAAGAGTGCAATAACAGGGTCACATGACAAATGGATGTTTAGATTTGTTCTTTGTTGTTGTTGTTTAAAGAAGTGTTTTTGGAGCACTCATGTGCAAAGTACTGTTCTAGGTGATGAGAACAGAGGGAACAAAATCTCTGCCCTCATGGAACTTATGCTTCAGTGACTTATGTCCTGGAAAAAAACAAGATGCAGATTAAAAAAAATTATGAAACTATAAAATCCTACAAATGAAATGGGATTACAAATGAATTACCCAAATATCACATGTAAGGGAAGAAAACTGGGCTAGATCCCAAGATCCAACTAATACAGAATGGGCTGGACAAAGCGAGTAAAATCAAACTAAAAATTTGTATTAATTATAAATTCTAATTAAATAACTTGATCAGATAGGGAGCAAATGGTATTACCAAGGATTAAAAATATAAACATGTATTATATAAACTGTTACACTACTCTTATGCCAGCACTGTGCTAGAAAAATTTTTGCTTTTTTGTTTTTTATATGGAAGAGTGCCACTTACAATCTGCTTTCCATGTTGTGATAATAGCATGGACCTCAGATGTAGAAGATTAAATAGTTATCTATATCACAGTGATCTTTTTTTTTTAGTATTTATTGTAAGAGAAGAATTTAATTCAGCTCATATCCATACTGCTATTATAATAAATGGACTTCTACCCCAAGTTTAGGACAGAACAAGCTGGTTATCACTAGCCAAAGACAGTATTTGAAAGGTTGTCACAAGGCACCTGGGTGGCTCCGTGGTTGAGCATCTGCCTTTGGCTCAGGTTGTGATCCCAGGCTCCTTGGGATCGAGTCCCACATCGCACTCCCTGCATGGAGCCTGCTTCTCCCTCTGCCTGTGTCTCTGCCTCTCTCTGTGTCTCTCATGAATAAATAAAATATTTAGGGGGATTCCTGGGTGGCTCAGCAGTTTGGCACCTGCCTTCTACTCAGGGCGTGATCCTGGAGACCGGGATCAAGTCCCACGTCGAGCTCCCTGCATGGAGTCTGCTTCTGTCTCTGTCTCTGTCTCTCTCTCTCTGTCTCCCTCGTGAATAAATAAAATCTTGAAAAAAAAAAATAAAATAAATAAAATATTTAAAGTGTGCATGTGTGTATATATATAAATAAATAAAAGAAAGGTTGTCACTTTGTTTTTAACATGGGACATTTCAAAAAACTTCCTCAGGAAAATAGAAATTTCAAAATTATACCTTTTGATGCACAAGCGCCTTATTTTCTGTTTCAAAAAAAAAGGAAATTTGTAGTTTTCATTGTGGAACAAGCAATTATTAACACAACAGTCTTTATTTATTTATTTTTTAAAACACAACAGTCTTTAAAGGCTCCTTGCAGATCATAACTCAATCTGTACTTCTTTACTTTCAGGGTTTTTTTTTTTTTTTTAAAGATTTTATTTATTTATTCATAAGAGACACACATAGAGAGGCAGAGACACAGGCAGAGGGAGAAGCAGGCTCCCTTGTAAGGAACCCGATGTGGGACTCAATAGACTCAATCCTAGATCCTGGGATCAAGCCCTGAGCTAAAGGCAGACACTCAACCGCTGAGCCACCCAGGCTTCCCTTTACTTTCAGTTTTAAGTAACAAAATATTAGGATATTTAAAAAACAAAATAACTTTGAAAAAAGCAAATTGATTCCAACAAATTTAATATTCTATACTGCTGTCATACACCTCTTAGGAGAATGGCTGAGTAGAATTTGAAAAAGAAAAGAGGAACTAGAATGGTCAGATAATAAAGCATATTATAAAACCTTCATAAAAGTGTGATAAAAAGGATTATATTGGCATGAGACAAAGTAGGAGAGAATGGAAAATGTAAAAGCAAAGTCAGCAGTATGTAAAAATTTAGAATAAAAGTGGCATTTTTATCCATGGTAAACAGACAATTCAATGCAATGCAGTAACTGGTTAAGAATTTCAGGGAAGGGTTTGGATTTCTACCATGTATCATGGAGATTAAAGAGTTAAATACTTATATGCCAACCATGAAAATTACAAGAAAATATGGGTATCACATATATCCTGAGGTCATGGAGGAAAATGCAGTAAGATTACCAAGTGATACTAACAGCTCACTTGAATTAGTGATGATGAATTTAAGCAAGACCAGTTAAGTATGGTTATATATATTTTTTTGTTGTCACATTCAGTTTTGCAGCAGGTCCAGACATATACAGAGTAAGAAGAGTTGGCTTTAATCAAGATTGGACAGAAGTGTTAGAGAAAAAAACAAAAAGAATTTTGGCATGCAGATTCCAACATGCACCAGTTCCTCCCAAATTATCCCTGCCTCCTGGTACTCAAGCCTTGTATCACACTCTCCTTAAATGTGAGCAGGATCTGTGACTGGCTCCTAACCAACAAAACAAAGCAATGGTTACAAAAGGACACCTCCAAGACTACATTCCCATTGTTCTATTGGTCTCCTTGAGAGATTCTCTCACTAGATGCCATGGATAAAGTAAGCAGCCTTGCTGGAAGGCTCATGAGGCAAGGAATTAAGGGGCAGCCTCCAGCCAGCAAAAAAAAAACAGACTTCGGGATGCCTGGTTGGTTTGGGTGGTAGCACATGCAACTCTTGACCTGGGGGTTATAAATTCGAGCCCCACACTGGGTACAGAGTTCACTTTATTTTTTTTTTTTATTTTTATTTTTCTGCATCCTGGTGATCACATTTATTGAAAGAGTTGGAAAAAAATTAAAATGCCCTTTAGCTTAAGAATTTTTGAGTTATCTGCAAATCAACTCAATTCAGGAGTGGAAGAATCCTTGGTCATTTCTTTATCAAAATGAACGCAGGTTTCTCTTTTGGATGTCTTCTACATTTAAAGAGGCAATCATACAAAATCTCCTATATTCCATACACGATAAATTCTTTGTTTCAGTCAACTCTTAATGGAGGAGCAACTAGTACAACACCATCTCCCCAGACAAAAAGCATCGGAATATTCCGTTTTGTTGATTTATATATCTCTTCATATGTTTCTTCATCAATTTCTATAGTAGTCACAGTTTCTTCCACATCTCCCAATATCATATTTAAATGCTGATCATATGCATGTAATCTGCCTCAAAGCTCTCGGTCATTTCTCATTTTCACATAAATTTGCTCATCCAGGCTGAGCCTGATGAGATCCAGGGGTTGGTAGTTTGTTGCTGGTCCACGTCGTCCGCCATCTTTCAAACCCCCAGAGTTCACTTTAAAAAGGTAAAACATCAATGCATATAAACCCTGGGGAGATGAAGATTGATGGAGGAAGCTAGTAATACAGCCAGAGAGAGAGGTTTTGCAGGTGTTGGTCAAGGGCAAGGTCTAGGTGTTTTTTCATTGTGTCAGACTTAGAAATTTTGCTTATGACTGATGATGGTGAGCTATGGAGGGCACTGTGTTTCAGGACTTAGAAGGATGTAAATCATTCTACTATTCCCTCACTGAGAAAGTTACTATGGAATGGCTTCTATTCTGGTAAAAGCTCCTTGTCTTGCTCTAGACAGGGACCATGACTTGAGTAGCATTACTCTAGAAAATGAGGGATGGCCTAGAAGTCTTAAAGTGACTGACACAAACATGAATAAAGGGTCAAATGGACCAGTTCAAATAAGCCAACTGAAAAGACAGCAAGAGTTTTGAGGAAAGGATGGAAGTAGGTCTTGCCCAGGAACATGGTAGAGTTTTGAGAATTCTCTCCTTTCCTCCTCCCAAGGAGTATGTAGTATGAAGACAGGAAAAAAAGGGAGAACTATTTAGCATCCTTGGCTCCCTAAATGTCATCAGCACTCTCCAGTTATTGTTAAAACCAAACCATGTTCCCTTAAGGGCAGCAGTGCTGTATGCTCTTGAGAATTATTGCTCTAGACACTAAGAGGGTGGTTCAACTTTCTTCTGCATCTTTAAGGATATATACATAAGCACAAAAATTGATTGATGAGATTTATTTATTTATTTATTTATTTATTTATTTATTTATTTATTTGAGACATACACAGAGAGAGAGAGGCAGAGACACAAGCAGAGAGAAAAGCAGGCTCCTCACAGGTTGCCCGATGCAGAACTCGATCCCGGATCCCAGGATCATGCCCTGAGCCAAAGGCAGATGCTCAGCCACCGAGCCACTCCAGCATCCTGAGCACTAAAATTTAAACATCAGTAGATATGATCACTTTTAGATACTATACAACTATAAATAACAAAGGAAAAGGATAATATAACTGATTTTATTAAAGATAAATGAGTAACATGAGGGCTACAGGTGACAGTTTTCTTAAAACTTGCTATTTTCAGGTGCCTGGGTGGCTCAGCCTGTTATAGTGTCTGCCATTGGCTCAGGTTATGATCCCAGGGTCCTGAAATCAAGCCCCATGTGGATGAGCTACCTGCTCAGCAGGAGTCTGCTTCTCTCTATCCCTCTGCCCCTCCCCTTGCTCATGCACTCAAATAATTTTTTTAAATGATGATTTCCAAAATTTAAAAACTAATCACAAATCATTCTGGACCAGCTATCCGGTGTTTAACACATTACCATAAAACTTAGTGGCTTCAAATAACAAACATGTATCATCTCAGTTTTGGGGATCAGGAATTTGGAGGCAGGGATCCCTGGGTGGCGCAGCAGTTTGACGCCTGCCTTTGGCCCAGGACGTGATCCTGGAGACCTGGGATCGAGTCCCACATCGGGCTCCCGGTACATGGAGCCTGCTTCTCCCTCTGCCTGTGTCTCTGCCTCTCTCTGTGTGTGTGTGTGTGTGTCTATCATAAATAAATAAAAATTAAAAAAAAAAAGGAATTTGGAGGCAGTCTGGCATGGACTATTCTAGCTCAAGGTCCTTCATAAGCTTGTCATCAGGTGTTGGCTTGGGTTTCAGTCATTTGGATGACTGGCTGGGGCTAGGGAATCCACATTTCCAAGATGGCTGGCAGGTTGATGTTGGGTTTTGGCTAAAGTCAGGTCCTCCTCACATGGGTCTCTCTACAAAGCTGCTTGAGCATTCTTGTACCACATGATTATCACTCACAAAACATGATCCAAGAAACCAAAGAAAAAGTCATAATGTCCTTTATGTCCTAGCCTCAGAAGTTAACAAACTGCATTACTCTCCCTTCCACAGTATTTTATAGGTTAGGTAAGTGGTCCTGATTTAGAGAGGGACGGGACAAGGACCACTGGGGAACATCTTGGAGGTTGGCTACTTTTCTAAGCAGAAGCTATTAAAAGCCACTAATAGTAAGTTTGTCTCTCAAATCCAGCAGTAACCTCAAGTTTTCTGCCTCCCAGCTAAAATCACACCTTAGCCCTGCTCAGATGGTTGGGGGGTGAGGGAGGGGGAGAAAGCCTATTTTAAAAATTTTCATGTAAATTGCAGGTATCAACACTTCTTTCTTAGTTGATAAAAGTAGCTCTAACCCCCCAACAAAAAGAATACAAAATTTACTAAGTATATTGCCTGTTGGACCATATTTTCAGCATTCTTATTCTTCTAACTAAAAAGAAGCTAGGAATTTCACTGAAATTCATATTTACCTAACAATAAGAAAAGAGAACAGAAGTTGGCCCTTCCTTAGAGTATAAATTTAAGTATAAACTTTCTATTTTTTCCTTTTAAAAAGTACTTCACATGTTGTTACAAAATATGAAATATATAGTGTTACAACTGATGAAAGTATTAGCAAACTCATATTGTACTCTTAGTAGAGAACAATATGGAATATTGTGTTGAGCACAATGTGGAAACACTGTGTTAAACTCTATATGCATTACCATAACTTGTCCACCTTAGAAATAAAGTAAAAGAAAAAAGAGATACCCTCCTGAGATCACAATGCCATTAAATAGCAAAGCCAGAAATTTACAAGCTTGATGCCTGGCACCTACATATGTGTACTTAATGCCAACCCTCTACTAGCCCAGATTAGAGATAGATCTCTTAGATGGGCTCAGCTTACACAATTCTGAGGATATAAAATTTCAGGTAGACCAAAAAACTCACCAAACTTTAGATTCATGATCAAGCAAACGTTTCTAAAAACAAAATATAATTCTTATGCCAGTCATCTTGCTATTCTTTCTAGTAAAAAAGTAGAGTTAATGCAAACGTGGATAATACAGCAATGCCCAAATTTTATGGAACATTCTCCTAAATGGTACCAACTCTTTTTAAGATAAACTGGCAACATTTATTAAATTTTCAAATATATGTATCACTTTCATAAATATGTGCATATGTACTTTTTATAACCAGCATGAAAAGATGTAAATATGTACCACAGGCAAAATTATGGTATATCCATACAATGTACTGTATGGAACTAGGGGGAAGACTTCTATATTTATTCACTGAATAAACATTTGTGTATACCCCATTTCATAAATAGGAAATTGACCTGGTGGCAAATGGTAAAGACTATTTTCATAAACCTTATAATTTTAGGATCCTTCAGAGAATAAGGTGTTTGTTCATAAAGCAATGAGAAAGGATAAGATCACTTAGGGAGGGGGTGAAATACAAGAAGAGCACTTATCACACCCTTGTAAATTCTTTTATACAACTTCCTTAACAACCAAAGCCTAATAAACATCTCAAAACTTAATGTCCCCCCAAAACAATATATAGCGTCCATACCACAAATATTCCTCTCCAAATCTTGCCCATCTTAGTAAAGGATGCTTTTTATTGTTTCAGTCACTCAGGATACAATCTTTAAGTATCATAAACTCTTCTCTCTCACATTCCACATCCAATCCAACGGGAAAACCTATTATCTCTACCTTTAGAAGATCAAACACTTAATTGATTCTTACTACCTCTAACCTACACCACCTAGTTTTCTTCTTCCTCTCCCTCTTAGGCCTGACATCTTTAAAACGGATCCTTTTAATGACTTCCATCACAGTCAGAATGATACTCATACTTACATCATGGCTTAGAATGATCTTAGAAAATTGTGGCCTTCCAATAATTTCAGGTCTTAACTCCCAACTATTTCCCCTTGACTTACATCAGGCTCACTGGACTCACTGTTAGTCTACTAACATGCCAAGCTTGCACCTGGCCTTATGGCCTTCCATGCTTGTTTCCTCAACTCAAACCGTCCATTATCTCCAGACATTTGCATTACCAACTCTCCTTCTTTCAGAACTATTCAAAAGACAGGAACGGGGTGTCACACTGTTATATACATGTAGGGTAGGAACTCTATTTCATTGCTGTATTCCTACTATATATTTTTATGGAAATAATCATGGTAACATGAGAATAACTGAAAAAGTAAGTCTTGCTGAGATGACATTTAATCTGAGACCAAAAGAATGTGAAGCAACCAGCATAAAAAAGGATGAGAACGAGCTTTTACAGTCGAGGAAGTGAACTGAGTCTTGTACGGGAGGAGTGGAGTAAGCCCAATGAAAGAAATGCAGTTTGATGAAAAAGGCAGAGGAGAAATTGTGTAGGGCCTTATAAAACTGAGGCAGGAAGTTTCTGTCTTCTTTGACAAGAAATGGGAAAGCTTTTAAGCAAATGACAGGAACTGAATGTGTTTTAAAATTAGTCAGGCTGGGACACCTGGGTGGCTCGGCGGTTGAGCGTCTGCCTTTGGCTCAGGGCATGATCCTGCAGTCCTGAGATTGAGTCCCGCATCAGGCTCCCTACAGGGAGCCTGCTTCTCCCTCTGCTTCTCTGTGTCTCTCATGAATGAATAAATAAAATCTTTAATAAAATAAAATTACTCAGGCTGCTGGTGGTACACAGACTAGATGGCACAAAGAAAAGTAAGGAGATCACTTAGAACAGAACTACAATAATCCAGTTATGGTATGATGGTGGTTTGGACTAAAGTCATAGCAGGGCAAGGGATGAATAGAAGTGGACAGATTCTAGATTTTTTTTAAAAAGATTTATTTAAGAGAGAGAGGGAGAGGGAGAAGCACTCAAGCTAACAGTGAGGAAGGGCAGAGGAAAGGGAGTGAGGGAGAGAGTCTCAAGCAGACTCCATGTTAAGCACGGAGTCTGATGCAGGGCTTGATCTCATGATCCTGAAAATCGAGATTTGGATACTTAACTGACTTTGCCACCCAGGTGCCCCTGCCAGAATCAAGACTGACCCTGATAGCAAAATCAACAGAACTGCTATAGGTAGAACAGTGTGAGGCAAAGGAAAAGCAGGAAGCTATAAAAAGATTCAGGATGTGGTATGGAAAAAATTTCAGTGAATAATGATATAATTTATTATAATGGATAAAACTGGATTAGAGTTTGGGGAAATCAAGCTGACATAAAGTAATTTACTAGAAGGAAGGAAATGTATGCTTATAGGTGATAGTTATATATGTACCAAGCATTTTTGGCAAGATACATATGACCAGAGGTTAATTAGGTCTTTTTCACTGTATAAGCTTTATACCATATTTCAATGTCTTAAGAAAGAAATTCATTAATATATCTGTATTAAAAATTAATTTTTCAGCTTTACTGAGTTATAACTGACAGAACTTTAAGATATTTGAAGTGTACAATGTGATCTGATACACATAAACATTGTGACAGGATTTCCCCCACTGACTCAATGAATACACCCATCACACATCTAGGGGTGAGAACATTTAAGCTCTACTGTTAGCAAATTTCATATTTAGGGGTGAGAACATTTAAGCTCTACTCTTAGCAAATTTCAATTATACAATATAGGCTGTCACAACTATAGTCGCTGTGCTATACATTACATCCTCAGAATTTATCTTCTAACTAAAAGTTATACCCTTTTAACCCTCCCTAGCCTCCCCATCTCAGCAACTGCTTTTCTACTGTGTTTCTGGGACTTCATTTTTTTTTTTTTTTAATATAAAGATTCCACATATAAGTGGTAACATGCAGTACTTGTCTTTCTCTGGCTTATTTCACTTAGCATAATGCTCTCCAGGTTCATCTATGCTATTCCAAATGACAAGATTTTCTTCTTTTTAAAAGCTGAACTATATTCGTGTGTGTGTGTGTGTGTGTGTGCGCACGCGCGTGCACGTGCCAGGTTGGGGGGGGGGGGATCCATTTCCACCCAGGTGTCCCTCATTCTTTCCTTTATGCCAATACAGTTTTCCCAAAATAATCTGTTGGAGAGACTATCCTATTTACTATTGTATATGCTAAGCTCCTTTGTTTAAAATAAATTAACTGGGACTCCTAGGTGGCTCAGCGGTTGATCCCTCGGTCCCAGAATCAAGTCCCACATCAGGCTCCCTGCATGGGGCCTGCTCTCCCTCTGCCTACATCTCTGCCTTTCTCTCTGTGTATGTCTCATGAATAAATAAACAAAATCTTAAAAAAATAAAATAAAATACATTAACTATATGTGTGGGCTTATTTCTGGGCTCTCTATTCTGTTCCATTGATCTATGTGTCTATTTGTATGCCAATTCCATACTGTTTAGGCTACTATAGCTTTATAATAGTCTAAATATAGTTTGAAATCAAGAAGTATGATGCCTTTAGCTTTGTTCTTCTTTCTCAAGACTCCTTTGGATATTTGGGGTATTCTGAGGTTCCATACAACTTTTAGGGTTGTTTGTTCAATTCCTGTGAAAAATGCAACTGGAATTTTGACAGGGATTGTATGCAATCTATAGTTCTCTTTGGAGCATCTGGGTTGCTCAAGTTGGTTAAGCAGCTGCTCAGGTTGTGATCCCAGGGTGCTGGGACCAAGTTCCACATCGGGCTCCCTGATCAGCGGGGAATCTGCTTTCCCTCTCCTTCTTTCCCTCTCATGTGTGCTTTTTGTCTCACTCTCCCTCTCTTTCTCTCTCAAAGAAATACAATCTTAAAAAAAGAAAAAAGATCTTGCTAAAAAAAAAATATACACACACCCACACAGTTATCTTTGGTTAATATGGACAGTTTAACAATACTAATTCTTCCAATCCATGGGCATGAATATCTTCCTATTTATTTGTGTCTTCTTCAGTTTCTTCTATCAGTCTTATATTTTCATGATATAGATTTTCCACCTCCTTGGTTAAATTTATTCTGAAGTACCTTATTTTTTTTGATACTATTGTAAATGAGATTGTCTTCCTAACTTCTCTTCCTGATAGTTCACTGTTAATATACAGAAATGCAACTGATTTTTGTATACTGATTTTGTTCCCTGGAACGTAACTGAATTCATTTATTATTTCTAACAGTTTTTTGGTGGAGTCTTTAGAATTTTCTATTATTTGGTATCATGTCATCTACATATAGAATCAATTTTAGTTCTTCCTTTCTGATTTGGATGTTTTTTCTTATCCTTGCCTAACTGCTCTGGCTAGAATTTCTACTATGTCGAATTTTTTTCAAAACTGAATTTAAATGTATACATATACTTTTAAAGATTTTATTTGAGAGAGCGCACAAATGGGGGTGGGGGGTAGGGGAGAAGCAAACTTCCCACGGATCAGGGAGCCTGACACAAAGCCTGATTCCAGAGCCCCGAGATCATGACCTGAGCTGAAGACAGTCACTTAACAACCAACAGAACCATCCAGGTGCCCCTAAATATTTTTTAAGCAAAAAATTTATACCATTCTTTTCCTACAAAGAATCTAAATTGCTTGCATATACATTTAAAACCTAAGACTATACAAATTCCATGTAAGAAAATAGTAAGAAATTCAGGCCACTAAGAGAGTAAATGTTCAAAGAATACGGTTTCATATTATTCTCATTCCTTAAAAGGGGATTGATGTTTCTCACACAAATCCCTATATCTGAGGGTACCATCAGTTTATTAATGTTCATTTACCTTGCATGTGCTGAAGATGCAGTGCTGAGGCACAGTCCTTGTCTTCAAGGAACCCTAACAGCAATGTGTTTATGTGCATGCATAATTGAAATGAAGAACCACTGAAAACAGTGCGGCTCTAGATTGGTGTGACTGACAATGCAGGCAAGGAAAACTTACCAAGACCACTGCAACTGTACAGGTAAAAGATGCTTAGGTACTGAACAAGAAAAAGATCAAATGTTAGGAAGAAAGTACTGATTACTAACTAAATGTGTGAGACTATGAAAAATGAAGAACTAAGGAAAACCCCTAAAACTCTGTCATAATTAGAGGATGGTGGTGCCAGTTCAATTCAGGGGAAACAGGTAGAATGGTAGCTTTGAGAGTTTCAGGGAAAATGAATTCACTGGTTAAACACGTTGAGTCTGAGGTATCTGAAGAACAAACAGGTCTGAGGGCATCCATAAGGACTGTAAAGCACAAGGGATGAGGAGTTTGTCTTCAAGCAATGGTCTTTTTGCTATAGTTTCAGAGATTTTACTCCCTAGGGCAGACAAAAAAATATATATTAACATTAAAATGGTAGGTCAAAGAAAAGGAATTCAAAAAGGAGAAAAGGCAGGCTGAAGAGGTGTTAGTAGAGGGGCATCTGGGAAACTAGGATGGATGGAATCAAAGTTTTAGAATTCAAAATGAAAAACAATTTATTTGACATTAGGAGTCAACAGTCCTAGAAAAGAGATGACTCATGCTGGAGAGAGGAAGACAGCAATGGATGGGGGCAGAAAATCAATACTAGAGCCATTTAGTTCCAAAGTATAAATATATTATTAATAACATTAGCTGTCCCTTATTGAAAACCTACTATGCACAATGAGATACCATCTCACACCAGTGAAAATGGGTAAAATTAACAAGACAGGAAACAATAACTGTTGGAGAGGATGTGAGAAAGGGGAACCCTCTTGTACTGTTGTCTGGAACGCAAACTGCTACAGCCACTCTGGAAAACAGGAGAGAGGTTCCTCAAGAAGTTGAAAATAGAGCTACCCTATGACACAGCAATTGCACTACTGGGGATGTACCCCAAATATACAGATGTAGTGAAACAATGGGACACCTGCACCCCAGTGTTCATAGCAGCCATGTTCACAAAAGCCAAAATGTTGGAAGGAGCCACGATGTCCTTCAACAGATCAATGGATAGAGAGACACAGAGAGAGGGGGGCAGAGACAGGCAGAAGGTGGAAACGGGCTCCCTGCAGGGAGTCCAACGCAGGACTAGATCCCAGGACCCTGGAGTCAAAGGCAGATGCTCAACCACTGAGCCACCCAGGTGTCCCAGCAAATTAAAGTAAAATATTTAACTAATTTAATTTACATGTACATTTAATCCTCAGCAATACTATGAGGTAGGTAACTTTATTAAACATTTTTACCATTGCAAATAAAAAAGACATTTGCCAGGACAAACCAAAGGTCACACCTCTAGCAAATAGAGAAGCTTACTTCTATCGGACAACAAAGTCACTTTCCATTACACCAATTCCTTAAATGCATCATACACAATTATATTAATTACATTATTAAGAATTAAACGTTGGAAATTACATTAACTAATTATATTATCTAACTTGATTTTTCATACTAGTACATCTCAAGTGCTTAATTATTTGCCAAAAGTAGTCGTGTCTAACCAGTTTTTTTAAGATTCTATTTATTTATTTATGTGTTTGTTTGTTTATTTATTTGTTTGTTTATTTATTTATTTATTTATTTATTTATTTATTTATTTATTTATTTATTTATTTATTTATTTTTGGGCGATATTATTTATTCATGAGAAACACAGGCAGTGGGAGAAGCAGGCTCCATGCAGGGAGCCTGACATGGCACTCGATCCCGGGACTCCAGGATCACGCCCTGGGCCGAAGGCAGGCACCACCTGGATCCACCCTGGAACCACCCAGGGATCCCCCTAACCAGTTTTTTTTTTTTGTCATGAACATGTACTATCTCTTATTTGTCTTCTGACCTGATTACAGCAAAAGCACAACTGACTGTGAACTGATTTGATATGAAAAGGAAGTTTCACCCAAAATATAGATGTTATTGCACAGCCTACTCATTTCCTGGTCTTTGTTTTGTTTTTAAAATTTTATGTATTTATTCACGAGAGACACAGAGAGAGAGGCAGAGACATAGGGAGGGAGAGAAGCAGGCTTACCACAAGGAACCTGATGCGGGACTCGATTCCTGGACCCTGGGATGATGACCTGAGCCAAAGGCAGACGCTCAATCACTGAGCCACCCAGGCATCCCCCATTTCCTGGTCTTGGAATGTCTATTTTTACACTCTTCCCCATGAAATAATTTGTAAGAATAGTTTATATCAACTCCCTAAAATTAAAACTCTCAGAAAATAAGTTATCCAGAATGCTCTTAAAAGTGTTAGGATATAATTTTTCTGATGATGGGTCTATGTCCCTGTTTACACATATGGCTAATTAAACACTTGAAATGTGGCTCATGTGACTGAGGCACTAATGTTAAAACTGTATTTGGTTTTAAGTAATGTAAAATTACATAGCCACATTTGGCTAGTGGCTACTATTCTGAACCACGTAGCTCTAGAACAATGGTTCTCAACCTTGCCTGTGCAATAAAAACACAGAGGGGGAACTTTGTAAAACCTAAATGCTTAGTCATTAGCCTATTTGTTTTTAAAGGTCTCCAAAAATGAGATTCAGGCAAAATACTTTTTTAAACGTGGCTAATTTTTAAATGCAGCCAAAGTAGAAAACCATTGCTCTAGAAGTTCTTCTCAAACTTGAGTGCACATAGAAATTACTGGGGCACTAAGTGCAGATTATGTGGTGTCTGGGAGTCTCAGTTGGTTAAGTGTCCCACTCCTGATTTCAGCTCAGCTCATGATCTCAGGGCTGTGAGCTTCCCTGCTTGGGATTCTGTCTCCCTCTCCCTCTATCCCTCCATTCTCCCTCCCTCTTTTTCTCTCTCTCTCAAAAAAAAAAAAATCACTTTCTGAACAACAAATTTTGACATTCTTGTTCATTTAAGGGTACCTGAGTATATTTGTTGAATATTTCTTTTAGTGTATCATCCTCCTGGGAGGTATTGCTACTATCCTGACATTATTAATACAGTAAATTCAAGTGCCTTCTTACTGGAAGTTTTCACTAACTCTAATTTTGTGTAGAAGAGTAACTTCTCTTTCTAGTTAAACTATTTCAGAGTAGTTCTAAGCACAGTTTAGAGGACATTATTATTATTTCTCATTTTATATAACTTCTCCTATGGGAAATCTTATGGTAGTGATAGTGGTAGTTCAAAGTTATTTTTATGCAGTCCTTACCAGCCTAACAGCCTAAAAGACTTGCTTGTTTTTGTATCACCTGGTACATTAGATGCCAGCTAAGAAACTAATACTACCTGTTTCAGCTAGCAAGGATTTCACCGCCTGCAATAAACCATGGAAGTAAACTGAGGAGAAACCACCAACTGTGCCTAAAAGAGAATGATAAGAAAGCAATGGAGCGGACTCAATTCCATGAGAAAGGACCTCTTCAGAGGCAGCGGTGCACTGTCAGACCCTATAAGAATAAACAACAGCAGAGTGTGTCTATGTGTGCTTATAAAAATCCAAGTACCCAGATGATTTTGAGAGCTTGTTTGGAGGTTCTAGCAGGGGAGCGCAGCTACTCGTATACCCTTGACCGAAGAACGGTCCTCCTCTATCGGGGATTTTGAAACATAAAGGATTTGCCCAATCTTTTAGTAGATCATAAGAGAAGGTGAACTTCCTAAACCACCTTACCTTTATTATTTTTTTTTCTTCCACCTTACCTTTAATCTCACTTTCTTTACATTAAGGCTTTTTGTTCTTTTATGCCACATTTCAACATGGTTTTCTTGTCTGAATCTTTGTGCCTTTATCAACTTTTATACATTTGCTTCTGTAGTCAGCGTGTCAGCCAAGAGCCTATTTTAGAGATTGCACACCTAAATAGCACCAGGGGAGAGCAGGAACACTAAGAAGGTGAAGCAGGCTAGACTAGGAAGAACACTGGGAGAAGTGGGAAGTCAAGCAGTCACTAAAGAGAACAGAGATGCAGAGAAGTACTAGGAAGAGCTGTGCCCCTGGGAGAAGACCTCCTTCACTGTGAAGCCAGGAAGTGGAGCTGCTGAAAAGTTACTTTACCTATGACTCTTCCCCTCTCTTCTGGATCAAAATCAGAAATAAGGAAACCGTTGCGACTGAATATGATCTTCTCTCCTCCCCACTGCCTTTCCACCATTTGGACTAAGGCTCTCAGGGAATCTTTATAAGGTACCTGTTGGTTAAAGGGACCTTTTCTTTTTTCTTTCATTCTCTTCCACGATTAATTTCAAAAATAATAAACCATTTAAAATAGGATCACAGGGATCCCTGGATGGCTCAATCAGTAGAGCATGCAACTCTTGATCTTGGAGTTTTAAGTTTTAAGCCAAGCATCATTTTAATAGGGAAATTACCCTGTGAAACACTAACAAATGGTAAAATTAAGCATGTAAAACTGACCAAAAAGCATGCCCATTCTAACATAATGCCCAAATTTCTCCCTGCTGTTTTTTCATGTATTACAGATATCAGGATTTGTAGAATGGCTACAGGGAGACTTTATTTGTTTTGTTAAAAAAAAAAAAAAAAAATGCTAGATGGGCAGCCCGGAGGCTCAGCGGTTAAGCGCCAACTTCGGCCCAAGGTATGGTCCTGGAGACCTGGGATCGAGTCCCACGTCAGGCTCCCTGCATGGAATGGAGCCTGCTTCTCCCTCGGCCTGTGTCTGTAACCCTCTCTCTCTGTGTTTCTCATGAATAAATAAATAAAATCTCAAAAAAAATAAAAATAAAAAAGCCTTTAAAAAATAAAAGTAATAAAAAAAAAAGGAAATGAGAAAAAAAGGAATTTTTCAAATTAAAACACACACATACACACTTGAACAAAATACCAGCAAAATTCCATAAACAAGTATGATTCATTAACTCATTAAGCAAAAATGTTAATGATTCTATGGAATCATGTAAATCATTGTTATTATCTAGTAATTTTTTAAACACTGTTTCTACCTTCTATAAACAAATACACAAAAACATGACTATAGGGCAGTCTGGGTGGCTCAGCGGTTTAGTGCCGCCTTTGGCCCAGGGCATGATCCTGGAGACCCGGGATCAAGTCCCATGTCAGGCTCCTTGCATGGAGCTGGCTTCTCCCTCTGCCGTGTGTGTGTGTGTGTGTGTGTGTGTGTGTGTGTGTGTCTCCCTCCCTCTCTGTTTCTCATGCATAAGTAAAATCTTAAAGAAAAAAGGAAAAAAGAAAACATGACTATCCTATGCAAAGAATAATATGAGGTAATTATCACATGATATTAAAATCTCTTACCTGAAGTTATACAATCAATACAGTACCAACCTAAGAATAGACACAGATCAATGGAATGAATAGGTATGTGTGTAGTATTTCAAATCAGTAGAAAAAGATTAGTAAATGGTCTGGCATAATTAGTTAATTGTCTGGAAAATGTTAGGTTCCTATTTAACACCACGTATCAAAATGAAATTCCTATGGATTAAATAAATTAATTAAAATAATAAAACTAACAACACTGAAATGAGAAAGGTCTTTTTCTAAGCCTGCTGCTAAACTGTAAAATAAGTAAACTGTAAAAGTCAAATAACCAGTAAAAAACATTGTATGACAGGACAAATGGCTAATATATAGAGGAGCTTTCAACCCAATATGAAAAAAATTCCATACGCAATAGAAAAGGGCCAAGGACAATCACAAAAAAGGTGCTAGGATAAACACTGCTGTTATTCATCATCATAAGTATTAATTTCAGAAAAAAAGTTGTTTTGCCTATTAAAATGGCAAAACAGTAGCTTCTATTATTGATAGTTTCCCCCACATTTCTGACATTAAGAAAATGTTACTTTTATGAACAAAAATTATTAACATGACTACTGAGGTAGACTATCTAAATATACTAAAAGGAACACTGGAGGTCTTATAAAGAAAGCTGGGGTTTAGCACCAAGTACTGCAGTGACTAAGCTCTGTGACTTTATTTTTCCTTTACATTTGTTTTTAATTTAAGTTCGATTTGCCAGAATATTGTATAACGCCCAGTGCTCATCCCATCAAGTGCCTTCCTCAGTGCTGGTCACCAGTTACCCCGTCCCTCCGCCCACCTCCCCTTCCATTACCCTTTGTTTCCCAGAGTTAGGAGTCTCTCCTGGTTTATCTCCCTCTCTAATTTTGTATGACTTTATTAAGTCACTTCTGACTGTCTAATAAATCTGTTTTTGTTCAAAGCCATATCATTTAATTACCAACTCTTTTTAGAATGCTCATTATAAAATAAAGACATTAATTTGTTAAGCAAAATTTTATAGAAATATATGTCAGTGTGTGGCCTGTGGACCTAATTCATCTTATAAGGTTTATTACTTATTTATTAAAAATGCAAACTGAAAAAAATTCAAATTGAAGGTCTCCTACTGGATATCTATTACGAGGCCCAGTGACTTGTGCTTTTAACAAACTTGCGTCACCAGGGTTCACATGAACATCAAGGTACACAGCATTAAAGGGGGACCGAGTTCTGAAATTTTACACAGAACGCACTCAAGTAGAACATACTCTGTTCTGTTGTTTTTTTGTTTTTTTTTTTCCCCAACTGTCCTTCCCTCTTCCTTTAATTAACTCCTGTGTACAGTTTTAAAGAGATCAGAGAGGGGATCCCTGGGTGGCTCAGCGGTTTGGCGCCTGCCTTTGGCCCAGGGCACGATCCTGGAGTTCTGGGATCGAGTCCCGAGTTGGGCTCCCAGTGTGGAGCCTGTTTCTCTCTCTGCCTGTGTCTCTGCCTCTCTCTCTCTCTCTCTCTCTGTGTCTATCATGAATAAATAAATAAATAAATCTTTAAAGAGATCAGAGAAATCTGATTCTGTAGATGTTCACTGCAAATAAGGTCAACAGGCCTGCCAACCCCTGTCTGCAGAAAAATAGATTTAGAGCATGTAAATTTTTCCTTTCCTTTTACTAGACAAAGTAAAACAGATGGCCTAGTGGGATATCCTTTGAGAACTTTTCTATTATACCTAAAATATATTCTACAAAATTTTTACCTCAAGGTGAAATGTCAATCACACTTTTGTAGTTTTGTTTCCTAAAGCACTGTAACCAAACAGTTAACCATCATCTGTCTTATTAATCTTGTTTCCATGTACAGTTCTTCAACCTAGAAACAGATCATCTATTATGACTGAAAAATAATCCATTCATAGAGCTGGGACTGAGCAATCTATCTGACTTATCCTCTGGCAACATCCTCAAACACAAGAACATTCACTCATTCAGAAAAGAGGGGTTGGTCACAGAGTAAGACACAGGGACACCATTAAACCCTAGGGTGAATCTCCCTAGACAAATTTTCTAAAGATTTCATCAGGTTTCAGTAAATGATACATTTGCTAATACAAATAGTGGTAATTGGTTTAAAATAACTGTACTGCAGCACAAATATTTAATAAAAATAAAATAAAGTTCAGTGGCTTTGTATAACAAGAGTATATCCAAGTACACTATCATACTTGTACCTATCATATCCTCATTTTTTGTTAGCAGGAAATGTCTAAATCATCCAGCATCATCCCAGACTCTCAACAACAGCCAGTACTTGCTATCTCAAAAACAAAAACAAAAACAAAAAAACCCCCACCACTTTCATATGTTTTAATAAAACCTGATAACCTGAGTAACTATGGAACTAGCAACAGAGATATTTCTTGGACATAGAGTTACTGAGTAAATGTGCCAGAAAACAAAGTGTACAATGATTATGTAATTGTCATTTTGGGTAGCATTATTTTTTTAAGGCTTACCCAAGATACAAACATAGTAGATAGTGGCCAAGAAGACAAGCATAAAAACCTGCCCACTAAATCTTCTATCCTCAGAAATTAATGTCTGAGGAATTATACAGGCTACAGCTACCCTAGGCTTCTCAATCCCAAACTGAGAGGGGAACGGTAGGGATGCTGAAGAGATATTACTCCATTCCTATTAAATCTGTTGACAGAAATAGCTGAAATAAAAATTTTCTTATTTTTCTTACAGATCTGCTATATAACATTCCCATTCACCGATATCAAGGAAAGCTACATTCTATATAGTACCAAGTGCCAGGTGAATCACCAACAAAGAAGGTCATAGGGATGAGGAGACAAAGATTATCAGCATGGTATATAATGCAAAGGATAAGGACAGATCCGATTCAATTAAAATGTCGGTTCCATCAATTGCTAGCTGTATAACCTAGAGTGTTCATTTCTCTAGAGCACTTTCAGTCTTTTACTTGGAAGTTTTTGTGCCCAAAAAACAGGGGGAGAGGAACACCTGGGTGGCTTCTGCGTTCAGCTCAGGGTGAAATCCTGGAGTCCTGGGATCAAGTTTCACATCAGGCTTCCTGCATGGAGCCTGCTTCTCCCTCTGCCTGTCTCTGCTTCTCTGTGTCTGTCATGAATAAATAAATAAAATCTTTAAAAAAAAAAACAAAAACGGGGGGAAAAAGACTTCAATTTTTTTTAGCCAAAGAGCAAACAGGACAAGTCATCAAAGACACAACAAAGGCAGGTGTATCTTATGACACCAAGTTTGGGAGCAAGCTACTGACAAACTGCTGAAGTTGTAAAACCTGAGGAACAGTGTCTGTTTTTCCTTTAAAAAAAAAAAATGCTAAGGGTTGCCTGGGGGGCTCAGCTGGTTGTATCTGACTTCAGCTCAGGTCATAATCTCGGGGTCCTGGGATTGAGCCCTGCACCTAGCTTGTATGTTCAGCAGGGAGAGTGCTTCTCCCTCTCCCTCTGTCCCTCTTCTCTCTCTCCGTCTCTCTTTAGCTCATGCTTTCTCTCTCTCAAAATCTTTAAAAAAATAAGTTAAAAATTTTAAAATGCGGGACACCTTTGTGGCTTAGTGACTGAGTGTCTGCTTTTGGCTCATGGCATGATCAGGGGTCCTGAGATCGAGTCCCACATCAGACTCCTTGCAAGGAGACTGCTTCTCTCTCTGCCTCTGTCTCTGCCTCTCTCTCTGTGTCGCTCATAAATAAAAATAAATGAAATCTTTAAAAGGGGGGGGAGGCCAGCCCGGGTAGCTTAGCCGTTAAGCGCCGCCTTCAGCCCAGGGCCTGATCTTGGACCCAGGATCAAGTCCCATGTCAGGCCCCCTGCATGGAGCCTGCTTCTCCCTTTGCCTGTGTCTCTGCCTCTCTCTCTCTCTCTCTCTCTCTGTCTCATGAATAAATAAAATCTTTAAAAAGGTAAAAATGCTATAAATATTTATAGACATTTATAGACATACAAACACAGTTTACATAAATTTAAAAAGCGACCATACTATTCATTCTGGGAACTTTTTCCTTTTTTCTTGATTTTCTATGTCAATAACTAATGTACCAATGTTACAAGTACGGATTCCTTCCGCTTTTCTCAATGCACATAAAATACATGATTTGTAAATATGGAGATAAATAAATATGAGGATTAGCTTTATCTTAATAGATTAACATTACTCTCTGCATATTGCTTTTCTCATTATCTTGTGCAAATCCCCCCATGTCAAGGGACCTAACTCCAATTCATTCTTTTAAAGACTATCTAATATTCCATGGTGCGGAGATAACATATTCATCTACTCCCTGATGGATGGGCTCTTGTTTTGTTTTCTATTTTTTTTGCCACTTAGACACATGCAAAGTCCCACTTGCATAGGCCCTTGGTGTTGTTTTGCATTCATGGGCTAAAATTCTAGGAGTGGCAACAAAGTTTTCCTCTAAACTTAAGAACAAGGCAAAGGGGATCCCTAGGTGGCGTAACGGTTTGGCGCCTGCCTTTGGCCCAGGGCGCGATCCTGGAGACCCGGGATCGAATCCCACATCGGGCTCCCGGTGTATGGAGCCTGCTTCCCCCTCTGCCTATGTCTCTGCCTCTCTCTCTCTCTCTCTCTCTGTGACTATCATAAATAAATAAATAAAAATTTAAAAAAAAAAAAAAAGAAAAAAAAGAACAAGGCAAGGGGGCAGCCCAGGTGGCTCAGCCGTTTAGGGCCGCCTTCGGTACAGGGTGTGATCCTGGAGACCCGAGATCGAGACCCACATCGGGCTCCCTGCATGGAGCCTGCTTCCCCTCTGCCTGTGTCTCTGCCTCTCTCTCTCTCTCTGTATTCTCATGAATAAATAAATAAAATCTTAAAAAAAAAAAAAAAAAGAACAAGGCAAGGATGCCTACTTCCACCACTTCTATTCAGCACAGTACTGGAAGTTCTAGCCATAGCAACTAGACAAAAATAAATAAATAAATGTCATTCAAACTGTAAAGGAAGAAATAAAATTATTTGTTTACAGATGATATGATCTATGTAGAAAACTCTACAGACTGTATTTTTAAAAATTCAACAAGGCATTAGGACACAAAGTCAAATAAAATTCAGTTGCATTTCTATACACAATGATCAAAAAGAAATTATAAAAATAATTCCAATTAAAATGGCATTAGAAGGGTAAAATATTTAGGATCTAACAATCAACAAAATGAAAGACTTCTACAATAAAAACTGCAAAACTGCTGAAAGAAATGAAAGAAGACATAAATGAAAACATAGCCCTTGTTTATGGACTGAAAGACTTAAGATGTCAATACTACCAAAAGCAATCCACAATCTGAATGTAATCCCTATCAAAAAATCCCCATGGGATCCGTGGTTGGCTAAATCAGTTAAGTGTCTGACTTTGGCTAAGATCATGATCTCAGGGGCTGAGAGCTGTGGGGCTCCGAGCTCAGCAGGGAGTATGCTCGTCCTTCTCCCTCCTCCCACTTGTACTTTGTCTCTCTCAAATAAGTACATAAATAAATATATATAAATAAATAAAATAATTTTTTTAAATCCCCATGATTTTCTTCTGCAGAAAGAGAAAAACCCTAAATTAATCCTAAAAATCCCAAAGTTTACATGGAATCTCAGGAGATCCCAAACAAAGACAGGTGAAAAAAAAGCAAACCTGGAGGACTCATACTTC
This sequence comes from Canis aureus, assembly GCF_053574225.1. Classification (NCBI taxonomy): domain Eukaryota; kingdom Metazoa; phylum Chordata; class Mammalia; order Carnivora; family Canidae; genus Canis; species Canis aureus. The sequence goes on along the minus strand of NC_135635.1, from coordinate 46,158,617 downwards.
CTTACCTCAGAATTTACTACAAAGCACAGTTATCAAAACACTGTGGTAATAGCATAAAGGAAGACATATGATCATCTGAATAGATGCAGAAAAAGCATTTGACAAACTACAACATCCATTTATGATTTAAAAACTCCCAACAAAGTAGAATTAGAGGAACTATACCTCACCATAATAAGGCCATATATGAAAAACCCACAGCTAACATCATACCCTGATGAAAAACAGAACTTTTCCTCTAAGATCAGGAACAAGACAAGGATATCCACCACCTTTACCACTTTTATTCAATATAGTACTAGAAGTCCTAGCCCCAGCAGTTAAACAAAAAAGAGAAACAAAAAGAATTCAATCTGATAAGGAAGAAGTAAAACTTTTACTATTTGCATATATTATGTGATATACAGAAAACAGGAGACTCCACCAAAAAAATACTAGAAATAATAAGTAGCTTCAGTAGTCTCAAGATACAAAAATAAAGAAATCTCCTGAATTTCTATACATTAACACTGAGTAGCAGAAAGAGAAATTAAGAAAAAACTCCCATTTACAATTACACCAAAGTACCTCAAAATAAACTTAAGCAAGGAGGTGAAAAACCCGTACCCTGAAAACTACAAAACGTGATAATGGAAAATGAGAATGACACAAACAAATGGAAAGATAACCCATGCTGGAGAACCAGTATCGTTAAAATGTCCATAATCAAAAAAAAAAAAAAAATGTCCATAATCCACAGATTTAATACAATCCCTATCAAAATACCAATAACATTTTTCACAGAACCAGAACAAGTAATAATAACGTTTGTATGGAAACACAAAAGAGCTGAATAGCCAAAGCAATCTTGAGAACAAAGAACAAAACTGGAGGTATCACAATCTCAGATTTCAAGATATACTACAAAGCTGTAATAACCAAAACAGTAAGATACTGGCTCAAAAGTATATACCCAGACCAATGGGACAGAAGAGAGAACCCACAAATAAATCAAGGATGACATGGTCAATTACTTGATGACAAAAGGGCAAGAATACACAATGGGACTGTGGGAATACACAGTCTCTGATGGGAAAACTAGACATCTAGCTACATGCAAAAAAGAATTAACTTAGACCACTTCTTACACCTTGCACAAAATAACCTCAAAACAGACTAAAGACCTAAATGTGAGATTTCTAACCATAAAAATAATTTTCTAGATAGGTCTCCTCAGGTAAGGGAAACAAAAACAAACTATAGAGACTATATCAAAATAAAAAGCTTTCGCAGAGCAGAGGAAACCATCAACAAAACAAAAAAGCAGTCTACTGAATGGGAGATGATACTTACAAATGACATATCCAATACAAAGGACATATCCAATAAAAGGTTAATATCCAAAATACATAAAACGAGCTTATACAAATCAACACCAAAAAATAATAATAATCCATTTTAAAAAATGGGTAGAGGAGCTGAATAGACATTTTTACAAAGATCTCCAAATAGCCAGCAGACACATGACAAGATGCTTCACATCACTTATCATCAGGGAAATGCAAATCAAAACCACAGTAAGATGTCACCTCACACCCGTCAGAATGGCTAAAATAAAAAACACAAGAAAATAACAAGTGTTGGTGGGGATGCAAATTGGTGCACTGAGTTAAACAGTAGGGAGGTTCCTCAAAAAATTAAGAATAGAATTACTCATATGATTTAGTCATTCCATTACAGGATATCTACCTCAAAAAAAAGAAAAACAGCAATTCGAGAATATTTATGCACCCTTATGCTTACTGCAGCATATTTACAACAGCCAAGATAAAGAAGTAACCTAAATGCCCACCCATAGTTTGAATGTTTAAAGAAGATGTAGTATATATAAACACGAATGTTACTAAACCATAAAAAAGAAAGGACCAAGAGTGTATAATGCTAGGTGAAGCCAGAAATACCTTATGATTTTACTCTTATGGATTGTTTAAGAAACAAATGAACAAAGAAAAAAGATAACAACACCAAAAACAAACTCTGTTAAATACAGAGAACAAACTAGTGGTTGCCAAACTAGTGGTGAATTATATTGTACACCTGAATCTAAAACTGTATGTTAATGATCATACTTAAAAGAGAGAGACTGACCAATGGAATACAATTGAGAATCCAAAAATAAATCTTTGCACATTTCAGTCAAATAATTTTTGACAATGGGACCAAAAACAATAGTTAATAGGAAAAGGTCAATTTTTTAAAAAAAATTTATAGAGGAGAGAGAACACAAAGGGGGCGAGGTGGGGGAGAGTCCAATGTGGACTATAAATCCCAGAACCGAAGCCATATGCTTAACCGATTGAGCCACCCAGGCGCCCCAGGGCAGTCTTTTCTACCAATGGTGCTGGGAAAACTGGATACCCACATGCAAAACAATGAACCCTTACACTTCACACCATATACAAAACTTAACTAAAAATGGATCAGAGATCTAATAAATGTAAAACCTAAAAGTATAAAACTCTTAAAGGTAAACAGGGCAAAAATCTTCATAACAATGATTTCCTGCATAAGACAACAAAAGGTACAGGCAACAAAAGATAAAACAGACAACACAGACTTCATGAAAACTTGGAAGTTTATACACATCAAAAGACACTGACAACAGAGTAAAAAAAAAAAAATGGCAATTCACAAATGGGAAAATACTTATAAATCATGTATCTGATAAAGGGTAATATCCAGAATATATAGAGAACTCCTGGGATGCCTGGGTGGCTCAGCAGTTGAGCGTCTGCCTACAGCCCAGGGCAGGATCCTGGAGTCCCAGGATCAAGTTCCATGTCGGGATCCCTGCATGGAGCCTGCTTCTCCCTCTGCCTGTGTCTCTGCCTCTCTCTGTGTGTGTCTCTCAGGAATAAATAAATAAAATCTTAAAGAGAGAGAGAAAGAGAAAGAGAGAACAAAAACCAACAAAAACCCAAAAAGTTGTCTTAAAAATGGCAGAAGGGCAGCCCCGGTGGCACAACGGTTTGGCGCCGCCTGCAGCCTAGGGTGTGATCCTGGAGACCCAGGATCAAGTCCCACATCGGGCTCCCTGCATGGAGCCTGCTTCTCCCTCTGCCCGTGTCTCTGCCCCTCTGTCTCTGTGTCTATGAATAAATAAATAAAATCTTTAAAAAAAAAAATGGCAGAAAAAAGGAGGGTGTGTGTGCCCGACTGGCTCAACTGGTAGAACATGTGACTCTGAATCTTGCGGTTGTAAGTTTGAGCCTCACTTTGGGCACAGAAATTACTTAAAAATAAAATTTCACAAATAAATAGGCAAAGGCTTGAATAGACATTTCTTCAAAACAGATACACAAATGGCCAATAAACACATAAAAAATTACCTAATAGCAGGAATCATGACAGAAATGCAAATCAAAACTACAATGAGATTATCACCTCACAACCATTAGGATGACTACTGTTAGAAAAGAACACATTGGTAAACACGTGAAGAAACTAGAACCCTTGCACATCACTGAAGGGAATAACAAATGAAAGACATACTGAGAAATACAATGTGGTGGATCTTCAAAAAGTTAAAAATAGAATCACCATTATAAACAGGCAATTCCTCTTCTGGTTATATACTCCAAAGAACTGAGGGCAGGGTCTCAATGAGATGTTTGTACATCCATGTTTGTAGCAGCATTATTCACAACAGCTAAAATGAGGAAGCAAACCAAGCGGCCATCAACAGATGATAAGCAAAATGTGATATATACATAAAACCAAATGTTTTTCAGCCTTAAAAGGGTATGCTACGACATGGATGAAAAGGAGATCATTGTGCTAAATGAAATAAGCCAGTCACAAAAAGACAAAGACTATGATTCCACTTATATGAGGTACTGAGAGTAGTCAAAATCTTGGAAAGTAGAATGGTAGTTGCCAGGACTGGGGGACGGCAGGCGGGGGGGGACGGGACTGGGGGGACGGGACTGGGGTGGAAAGTTACCATTTAACAAGGTATAGGAGTTCCAATTTTACAAGACAAAAAGAGTGTTCTTAGGATGGATATTATAATGATGATTATACAATATTATGAATATATTTAATACAAATGAAATAAAATCATAATGAAATATGACATACACAGACACACATACACACCCAACCTAGGCGCTGCATTTTTGGGACAAAAAAAAGGTATAAAATTTATGTAGTTTTTAGTATTAATAGCTGTCAGATCATTTTTCAAAAAGGCAGTATCAATCTCATTTTCCATCAGCAATATATAAAGAAGAGTACCCTTTAATCTTCTAATACAGTACTTCCCCCATATTTGAGGAGTTTGCATTTCAAGACCCCCAGTGGATTCCTGAAACCGCAGAGTACCAAAACCTATATATACTTATATACAGGCCTATGATGATGTTTAATTCATAAACAAGGTACAGTAAGCAACTGATAAAAACTAAAAAAGGAAAAATTTTAGCAATATACTATAGTAAACTATGTGAATGTGGTCTCTTGTTCTCTCTTAAAATATCTTACTGTGCTGAACTCAACCTTCCTGAGATGTGAGATGATAAAATGCCTACAAGATGACATGAAGAAAAGTGACTTACACAGGCATTGTGACACAGCATTATGCTACTACCAACCTCCTTAAAAAAAAAAAAATCTATTTAGTTAAGTAATCTCTACACCCAATATGGGGCTTGAACTCATGACCTTAAGATCAAGAGTTCCATGCTCTTCTGACTGAGTCCGCCCAGCACCAACCTTCTAAAGTTAGAAGGATCATCTGCTTCCGGACATCTGATTTGACTGCATAACTGAAACCACAGAAGGTGAAAGTAAAGAAGGACTACTTTAGTAGTAGATATTATCAATCTTCTAAGTTTTGCCAGCCAGAGGAGCATTTTAGACAACTGTTGGCCATTTAGATTTGTTCTTCTATGACTTGTCTTTTCATATCCTTTGCCCATTATTCCCTTGAGAGGTATGTGTATTAAAAGTATTGACTCCTTGTCATCTGCTTTGCCCATTTTTCTCTTAAACCTCGTGTTTGTCCGGTGACTTAATGTTATCTTTTGCTCTACAAATGTAATTTTTAAAAACTTTATTGGGGGGGGGGCACCTAGGTGGCTTAGTAGTTGAGCATCTTTGTTTGGCTCAGGTCATAATCCTGAGGTCCTGCTTCTCCCTCTGCATCTCTCATGAATAAATAAAATCTTTTAAAATTTTTTTTATTTTTACGAGGGGGGAGTACCTGGGGCGGCTCAATCAGCTAAAGTATCTGCCTTTGGCTCGGGTCATGATCCAAGTGTCCTGGGATCGAGCCCCGTGTTGGGCTCTCTGCTCAGCAGGTATCCTGCGTGTCTCTCTCTCTCTCTCTCTCTCTCCTGCTCCCCTTGGTTGTGTACTCTCTGGTTGTGTACTCTCTTTCTCTCTCCAATAAATAAATAAAATCTTAAAAAGAAGAAAAATTTTATGGGGCCCTTGGGTGGTTCAGTCAGTTAAGCATCCACCTTTGGCTCAGGTCATGATCTCTGGGTACTGAGATTAGAGCTCCAGGTCAGGCTCCCTGTCTCAGCAGAGAATCTACTTCCCTCTCTCCTTCTGCCCGTATCCCACCTTTTATGCTCTCTCCGTCATTATTAATTAATTCATTAATTTTTAAAGTAAAATTTTTTTTAAATCTATTTTTTTAATATCAGGACACCTGAATAGCTTAGTCAGTTGAGCATCTAGCTCGTGGTTTTGGTTCAGGTCATGATCTCAGGGGTCCTAGAATAGCCCTGCAGCAGGCTTGCTCAGTGGGGAGTCCGCTTGGAGATTCTCTTCCTCTGCCCCTCCCCCCCATAGGCTCCCACTTTCTCTCTCAAGTAAATGGATAAATCTTCTTTAAAAAGTTTTTAATGATATACTATTTGTCCTTTTACTGCTCAGAACTGAGGATGCCCAACTATGGTCTGCTCCTTATTATAAAGATTTACTGAAACATAGCCTTATCCAATTATTTATACAGTCCAGTAATTCTAACAAAAACTAGCTCTTTACAAAAACTCACCAACGCCTGCCTTAGAATGAAGAAAAGAAAATGAAGTGCCTGACAGGTCTCCCTCCACAGAATATAAGCTCCAAGAGGATTTCTGTGTATTTTATTTATTGCTATATTCTGTCTAAAAGAGTATCTGGAAAAAAATAAAAAAATAAAAAAAAAATAAAAGAGTATCTGGCAAACAGTACATATTAAATTTTTAGAATACAAGGTCTCCATGCTTTCATATTCTTAACTTGGAATACAGCTAAATATTAGTGATATTTGAGCAGTACTATTATATATGGAAAAACCTTTTTATCAGCAATGTATAATTTTATAGTTTTACTGTGAAAATCAATGAGAAATAATACACTGCAGGTTCATAGCTGAAAAATACTCCAATAAGTATATATCCTAGGAGAAATCATGTGGGCTCACTTTGATGTTAAAAGTGACAGCACTCGGGGAATCCCTGGTTAGTGGTTAAGCATCTGTCTGCCTTCGGCCCAGGATGCAATCTTGGAGTCCCAGGATCGAGTCCCACATCAGGCTCCCGGCATGGAGCCTGCCTCTCCCTCTGCCTGTGTCTCCGCCTCTCTCTTCTCTTCTCTGTCTCTCATGAATAGATAAATAAAATCTTTTAAAAAATAAAAATAAAAGTCACAGCACTCAAGACACTTTACTGTTCATTATAAACTGTTTTTCAGGTGACAAGTCTAATTAAGGTGACTCTATTTCCAACATAAAATACCTAAAGAGGAGGGGCAACATTTTCCCTACTAAACTCAATGATTAGTGACACTATAGAACTTTGGGTTCTAGGCTTGTCTTGTCTACAGTAAACAGGCTCATTATAGAATTCAAACTTTTTAACACATGTCATCGGGGGTATTTTTTCCTCATTATTTTGCTTCCAAGAGTAACTTTACAATGCACTGTGAGATTACTCCATGTTTTACTCAACCTGGTAAAGGAAAGAAAAGTATTTAAACCCAAAATATAACACATATTCCTCTCAACCTTCTGTTCACGTTAAAGTTTTTATAATAAAGTACTGAGAAGAAATATTCCAGAATCCGATAAAATTCTCAGAAGCTTCATTACATTACAGTCTGACTACTATTACCTCACAAAATAAACACTGTCCTTTTAAACTCTTAAGTTACAGTAAGCAACATTCATCTTTCCAATTCATGGTAACTGGTTACCATTCACACTATATCCATAGGCCTAATTATATTTTTCCTTTTACTTTTTTAGATATTTTCAATAACTTGCATAACTCCTACTAACAAGCAATAATTGTTAGCAAGCACCTTGCACTACAAGTTTGATAGAATTTAAAACCTTTTTATTCCTAATTGCTCAGATATTTCTATTGATAGTGAAATGTGACATCAGAAAAAAGGACACCTTGATAAGTTACAGCATTTCCGTAAAGAAGTCTTATAAATATAGGAACTCCCATTTACTACATCTATCTCTAATCGAGCTCTAATAATCTGCCACTTGGAAACAGGCAGTGTAGTAATGAAAGAACAGAAAATGGACAAGAAATAACAAAGAAAAGGAGACTAAAAATCTATTTCCATATCTTCAATGATTCAGATAAAAAGTAATGGGGGAAAAAAACCCTCTCAACATTACATCATGTCCAGAAAGTGTATGTATGTGATTACAGTTGCAATAAGCTGGAATTTAAAATAAAAGATTGAAGTAGCAGTAAGTAGATGAAAGGGGACCCCTTTAACACTTGCTCCTGTAGTCCAGCAACTCTCAGCAGTTGGCTGGAGACTAAGCTGGATGATCCTGTGGAGCTCCAACAAAGGGACGAAACAAACTCGAGTCCCCAGGGCCCCCCTCCCGACAACGCGTGAAACAACTTGATAAATGATTGCTGTGTCAGGGGACGAAGAGATGGAGACGTCTGGGAGCAGAAGGGGGAATTTATCTAATTAGAAGGCCAAGGGAGGCAGGATGGCAGACAGGAACAAGACCACCTTTTACACAAACATTCAGCCCGAGAATCTTGAAGTAAATACTACAAACCCCAACAGAATCCCTAAGAATTGAAGTCACAGAGAGTATAAGAGACTGTTTACAATCTAATTCCTCGCAAGTCACTAGGATTGTGGGGGGATAGTTTTCACCTTCATAGAGCCCATTTTCTAGCCTCAAGTCCAAGCTTAAAAAAGCAATGCTCTCATGTTACTTCATTCATTTTGGGATGACATGAAATCCAAACTCCATCTCCCCCACTCCCAGTCTATGCCTAAAGGATGCAGATTCAGAAGCCAGAAGCCAAAGAGCCCAAAGTGTAGCTCCATCTAAGGAAACATTAATTATCCTAAAACAAAAACAGGAGGAGTTCACATCTGGGGCCCAAAACTTAAATTCTCCTCCTTCCCCTCCTCTAGAGTGTGTGCACAGCTATTTATACAACCTCTTCCTGACAGAGGACAGATACTGGTCCCACAGGACATCCCTGTTTGGGGAAAGCTCGGTGGTGACAAACTCAGTCAACAATGAGTAGGCATAGAAGGCATCTCAATTTGAGAAAAGGATTGTCAGAATCAGTAGTGATACAAACATAGGTTTTTCAAAATCAGTAACCCAAAGAGTAGTTAACTCAAAAGGGATATTAATTATTCAAAAGGCACATAGCTTACACATCTGATGAAAGACCATTAAACAAGGTTACTAAAACACGTGTCAAAGGTAGGAACAAACAAACAGCATATAAAGAATTCTTAATTGACTCAAGTCTTAAGCCACTCCAAATTTTTGTGTGATAAACTAGGAATAGGTAATGTTGCTATAATCAAAGTACTGTACATCACTGTATATAATGCTTTACCTAACAGCCTGAATTCAACTCTGACTGTAATTAAGTATAATTAAAATTAACAGCAGGTTATATTCTAAGAAAGTGAAGAAATTGGGGAATTCAACTTTTCTGATGCCCCTGTAGGATTTATAGACTATGTCCCAAAACAGGTTATTTCAGAACATACAACATAGTAATTAATGGTCAGAGATACTGTATAATCTAAGGGGATAGGACAACCATGAGAAAATAATCATTTAAGTGGGGTAAGCTGGAGAGTCTTGCTCCTGTTAGTTTAATTTTTCTTGAGGGTGGTGGTAAACGGAGATCCAGTAAGCCCATTCTAGGCTAAATGTATTTAGAGCCTGTCCAGAATTTTCACTGGATTAGACAAAAATGGATGTCCTGTGACCAATCCCACTTGCTAACTCCCCCTCAAACCCGCCTTTGTCAAGATACCTAAGTCTAATCGGGGTCCTAAGACTTCCTAAATTTAGAGAAGAGGGGATGCCCGCACCATGAATCTCATTTTGTGATAAACTAATTCACAGAACTACACTCTTGAAGTTATACAATCCCTCTCCAAATTGTACCTTGCTTTACAATCTTGTTGCAGAGGTCTAGGTCTTATAAATAAGTAAATCCTTGTTTTGGGCAATCTGTCTTAATCACAGAATTTGAAAAGATTTATGGGTTCAAATTCATCTGATATATGAGAATGCAAGCTGATGGGATGCAAAAATGTTTCTTTTGGCCTGTAGTTCTGTTTTTATTTATTTGATCATGTAATGTTAAAAAAAAAACTGGGAGAGTTTACATAAAGTCTGGATACTTCTCTTGAAAAATGAAATCTGGTTCTGGGGACGCGTGGGTAGCTCAGTGGTTGAATGTCTGCCTTTGGCTCAGGATGTGATCCTGGTGTTCCAGGATGGGAGTCCCACATCGGGCTCCCTGCATGAAGCCTGCTTCTCCCTCTTGCCTGTGTCTCTGCCTCTCTCTGTGTGTCTCTCATGAGTAAATAAATAAAATCTTTAAGAAAGAAATCTGGTTCTGATTCACAGTTCTTCATGACAAGATTCAGCTGGAGCTAATAATGAATGGGGCTGCCCTCCTTTACAATGGACAGGCAGTCTCCTGTTCATCAACTGTACATCAGGCACACTCCCTCACTGAACATCTGCCCGGCCCCATAGGTATCTGCGTTTTGATGTCCAGTTCTACAATAACAGTGAGTGGCAATTTAGTCTCTATTTGGGCAATGCCTCATATGCGTCATTTCCAGGCTAAACATTCATGGTTCTTTTTTCCATCAGTTCCAGAGAACGCTCTTCTCCTCTCCTCTTCAAGTTCCCCTTGACTTTGACACTATCCTTTCACCCTGCAGCATCTAGGATTTAAGGAATATTCTCTGACTAGTTCAGAAAAGAGGACTAACATTCTCTTTGTTCTGAACAGGGATAGGTAAAGGATCCTATCACCCTAAATGGCTACAAAAGATGCTGATAAAGAAAAAATATATAAGCAAACCATAAGGAAGCCAGAAAAGCAAGAAACACTAACAGTTCAGCCAGGAAAAAAAAGTTCTAATCCATGCTTAGGGAGTATTTATTTCTAGGCTGCTGGAATAGGTGAATGCTCACTAAACAAAGTTAGACCAGTATTTGTCCCTAAAAATTTTCTATTGCTACCATTTAATACAGGGTTCCATGCCCCCAGGCCAACCCTGCAAAAAACAAACAAAAAGGTCTTTAGGATCCCTGCATCATAATTTCTAGGGCCCAACCCCAAATCCTAATTACCTGGGGTAGAGCTTCAAAAGCTGTACTTTAAACAAGTAATCTAGTGGTTCCAAACATACTCAAGTCTGAAAAATAAGTTCTAGTACAGCAGCCTAGAAAGGCTCAACTGACTGAGCCACCCAAGGGCCCCTTGATAATATTTTCCTAATCATCCCAAACCATAAAATTTTAATCTCATAGATAAACTGTGTAGCAGTTTATGTATGTGGCTCTTTGGAGGGCCATAAACCACTGTAATAAGCTAAGTTTTTTTTCACTTTACACCCCCAAAAAAACAATTTTCAACCCCTTTAGGGAAATATCATCCCCTTCAGAATGCATTTAATAGTGTCTGAAGATTAACAATAACAAAGTAAGGGGCCCGCGTGGCTCAGTGGGAGAAACATTTGACTTCGGATGTCTGGGCTGATGCCAAGGTGGGGAGTTCACGCTCCACACTGCCTGTAGAGATTACAAACAAACTTTTAAAAATTACAATGCAATTGCAAGGAGAGAATACCAGTCTAATGCTTAACCTCAGTGAATTTTAACTTCTCTGACCAAATCACCACGGGATTTGAATTGATATGTACTACTGACAAGTTTAAAATACCTTCATCAATTCCACATATAAACTTTCCCCAAATTGAGTAATATATACTAGCAACATTCCTATTAGAATCTATTGACTAGTACTGAAAAGGCCTTCACACACATACGTACTTTAACCAGTAAGCAATAGCAGTAGTATGAGGTCAAAGAATTAACCCTCCAGTTTGCCAAGGACGTAAGTTCTCCACCCCAAAGCGAGTGTAGCACTTTGGCAATCAGAAGCCCCAGGAAAAACACTACGTAGTGTGTGTCATGTTTACAGATACCACTAAAGCATCCAACTGTCACCAAGACCAATATGTAAAAAGTCTATGAAAGCTATAATTAAAAATATAGGTATAAACAAGGATAGGGACACACTGGGGCCATCATATACTGCTGGTGGTAATATGAAATACATAGCCACTTTGGAAAAGTCTGGCAGTTCTTCAAGAGAAATGAAAACCTATGTTCACACATATTCATAAATATGAATTATAAGGTAGGCAGCATTACTTGTAACAGCCAAAAGTGGAAGCAGCCTAAATGTCTATCGGCTGATGAATGGATACACAAAATGTGGTAAATCCATACAATGGAATACTAACTGGCAATCAAGGAATGAAATATTAAGACTTGTAAGACATGGATAAACCTTAAAAACATTATACTAAGTGAAAGAAGTCAGTTACAAAAGGCTGTATTTTGAATGATTCCATTTACAGGAAATGTCCAGAACAGGCAAATCCAGAGACAGAGGTAGCTTCCTGGTATCCACATAATGGGGTGGAGAAGAGAGAAGAGTAGAGAGTGATTACCAAAGGTTTGGGTTCTTCTTAACGGGTGGCAAATGAATGTTCTAAAACTGATTGGGGTGCTTACTGGTTTGCAAAGCTCTGTGAATATACTAAAACCACTGAATTGTATCCTTTAAATGAGTGAATTGCATGGGTGTGAGTATCTCAATGAACTGTTACAGAGCAAGAGGAGCAGTGTGGAGGGTAGTCTTTGAAAAAAATACCAGGAAATGGGTTGTGGTTCTATCTGTGGTTGTTTTTCACGTTGAAGTAATGCTCCAATGATACCATTCAAATGGATATGTGGTTTTTTAATGCTCATATTTTAATTTATTGAGCTCAAGTTGAGCTGTAGTATATAAAAAGCAAAGTACTGATGGCAGTTATTCAAAATCTATATACAAATAATTTCATGCTGTTAGAGATGAACAAATTCAAACAAAGGCAAAGATGTTTTAAAAGATGTTCTAGACCATAAATTTACCTGAGAACAGGAAACATGTCTGTATAATTTTGGTGTCAAGCACTATGCTTGAAATGTTACACATACACTGTTTGTAATCTTCCCAACAACCTTGTAAAGGAAGTATTATAGTATCTTCATTTAAAATAGCTCAAAAAAAAATAAAATAGCTCAAAACCAAAAGAGTCAATTAGTTCAACTAATTTAAGCTTCAGTTTCCTGATCTGTGAAAGAAATAACAATGCTATCTATATGAGAGTTGCTATAAAAACTGAAATAAGGTATATTAAGAGCCTGACATTAAACAGATCTACAATTCAAAAAGCTAGCAACATGTATATAAATGATCAGGGTTATGATCAATGCTCAAAGATCGATACCATCATGTTTACCAGGGTTCTATTTAAGTTGCTGTAAGCACATAACTGTGGAACATTAACAACAAACTGTGTAAACAAAGGTCACTGTATTAGTCAAATAAACTAACAGAGGTAATGTGGCATATACTTAATGATGTTCATGATCATAATTCTCCTAAATAATTAAACAGTGGGTAGTCATGGTGTATTAACTACAACTTACACAAAGTAATTGTTTCCAGGGTCATTTGAGAGTCAAGCAGTGAGCTCTTTTTAAAACTAGCAAAAGACCTGCAGCCACAGCCCATAGGAATGATGCAGGTTTGCTCTTTGCCTTCCCACTGGATGTTTTTGAAGAAGCTTTGGCTGGATGTAGAGAAGTCAAGCTGCACAAAGTACAATTTAGGGTTCGGGTGGAACACTTCTTTCTCCAGCATTAAAATCTGACAGGGGGGATCCTTGGGTGGCGCAGCGGTTTGGCGCCTGCCTTTGGCCTAGGGCGCGATCCTGGAGACCCGGGATCGAATCCCACGTCGGGATCCTGGTGCATGGAGCCTGCTTCTCCCTCTGCCTGTGTCTCTGCCTCTCTCTCTCTCTCTCTCTGTGACTGTCATAAATAAATTTAAAAAAATATTTAAAAAAATAAATAAAATAAAATCTGACAGGGCATCCTAGACTAGAGAGGAAGCTGGCAGGAGAGGATATCAATCACAGCCCAAGAGGCGGGAACACTGGGGTATGTGTTTGGGTGGGGACAGGGGAGAGAGTTAGAGATAACTGAGTGCGATAAAGTACAAAAGCTGATAGAATATAAATTAGCTGATATGACATCTTAGAGAATTAGGGGGGAAAATAAGTGACACACAGAATGATGGCCAAAGGACATGTGGAAATAGCAGCAAGGAAAGGGTGCAGGAAGGTAAGTTCCCTCCTGCAGACACACATTTGCAAATGTTTATCAGGAACCTGTGTGTTTACCATTTTCCTAAACAATTATAAACACAGATTATGTGCATTTATAATGCACAGGGACAGTAAGTTTGAAAAGTTTAATAGAACTAGTCTATGAAAGATAAAAATGCATATAAAATGGCAAGAAACATAGCAGTAACTAGCAGTTGTCTGACATAAAGTAAAGAGCCAGAAATAATCTTTTAAAAAGCTAGATAGCACAGTACCCATGACACCCAATCCTAAGTGTGGAGCTACTGAAGTGGGCAAAGACATACACAGTTCAACAGAATGAAATTAATCTTGGTTCTACACTGCAGTGCAGGCATTAGGATGTACAACTACAATTATATTTTAGAGGGACACCTGGGTGGCTCTGTGGTTGAGCAACTGCCTTAGGCTCAGGGCGTGATCCCAGGGTCCTGGGATGGAGTCTGGCATTGGGCTCCCCACAGGGAGCCTGCTTCTCCCTCTATCTGGGTCTCTGCCTCTCTCTGTGTCTCTCATGAATAAATAAAATCTTTTAAAAGATTATATTTTAGAAGGCAGCCCGGGTAGCTCAATGGTTTAGCGCCACCTTCAGCCCAGGGTGTGATCCTGGAGACCCGGGATCAAGTCCCACGTTGGGTTCCCTACATGGAGCCTGCTTCTCCCTCTGCCTGTGTCTCTGCCTCTCTCTGTGTGTGTCTCTCACAAATAAATGGATAAAATAAAAAAATAAAATAAAATAAAATAAATGGATAAAATCTTTAAAAAAAAAAAACCAACTATATTTTAGATAAAATATATCCCGACACACTATATTGGGAAGGGCATAAAAGAATACATAGTGTATGATTCTATTTGTTTTCTGAGACAAATCTCATCTGTAGTGACAGAAATCAGATCAGTGATTGCATAGGGCAGGGTGTGTGGGGGGGGTATATTTGTATATAGGAGCAGATAGGACTCAGGAGCATGAATGACTCTGGGGGAATGAATATGATCTGTATTTTGTTTGGGGTGGTGGTTACAAAGGTATATACTGTTGTTGAAACACAACTGTATTTTAAGTATAAATCTGTGTAATGTATGTATACTAAAAGTTGATTATGTTTTTAAAAGGCTGGAAAAGTATATTATCAAATTTTCTTCTGAAAATGCATAAATTAAAAGTTTAGGTCATTAAGTGATACAGTACTGAACTCTGCAATATACAGAAATCTCAGCTATCCCAAAGCTGTGCTTCCGTGGAAATTCCAGAGAGCCACAATTTTACCTTTCACCTAAACAGAGACTGTAGCAATAAAACTGGCATCTTAACATTTTTTTTCTTACTCTCTGTAAAACTTGAGCAGCAAATTAATCAATACTAGTACTTTCACTGTTATTCTGTTGTGAGAACACATGTGACAACAATGTCAATGTGACATATGTATTAAAAAAACTAAAAAGATTCATACCTTTCATACTTGTAGGAAATTAATATGGAAATCATAAATGTGCACATTTGATAAACACTGGTATTTTATTTTTTTAAAAGGTACTTGAAACAATCTAAGAGTCCAAACCTTAGAACAGTAATTGGGTAAGTCCACTGCATTCACAGTATGACCATGATGTGAATCCAAGCGGCTCAGGTTTAGAGCACAAGACCTTAACTGTACTAGCTTTACTAAGTTTATCATTCAGAGCATTAATGGAGGGAGGATTTTATCAATATTTGAAAACCAAAGAAACAAACACAAAAAAAATGGTTAAGGAGGGGGATCCCTGGGTGGCTCAGCGGTTTAGCACCTGCCTTTGGCCCAGAATGTGATCTTGGAGTCCCAGGATCAAGTCCCGTATCGGGCTCCCTGCATGGAGCCTGCTTCTCCCTCTGCCTGTGTCTCTACCTCTCTCTGTGTCTCTCATGAATAAATAAATAAAATCTTTAAAAAATGAATAAGTAAAATCTTTAAAAAAATAAAATAAAATGTTATTTATTTGAAAGAGAGACGGCATGCACACAAGCAGGTGGAGGGTAGAGAGAGGGAGACGCAGGCTCCCCGCTGAGCAGGGAGCCTGATTTTGGGGGTGAGGGGCCTCAATCTCAAGACCCTGGGATCATGATCTGAGCTGAAGGCAGACACTTAACTAAGCCACCCAGGCAGCCCAACATACAAAATATGAAAGAAACTATGGGCTATGTCATATTGCCAGTGCTCTAATGAATTATATCCAAAATGCCAGCCATGTACCAATTCACATCTGAATTATTCTGTTAAATGATGGAAGTCTATTTGAAATATATGGCAGAAAGTAGTTTCCCTAATGTTCCTACTTGAGTAGGATACTGAATGAAAACGCTAAGCCAAAAGGGCAGGGTAAGACGCTGGATAAAGAAGGGAAGAAGAAAAACAATAAAGTTCTTAACTTGGACTAAAAGCCAAATAAATGTGTTAATATGATTCCAGGTAGGGATCCCTGGGTGGCGCAGCGGTTTAGCGCCTGCCTTTGGCCCAGGGCGCGATCCTGGAGACCCGGGATCAAATCCCACGTCAGGCTCCCGGTGCATGGAGCCTGCTTCTCCCTCTGCCTGTGTCTCTGCCTCTCTCTCTCTCTCTCTCTGTGACTATCATAAATAAATTAAAAAAAAAAATATGATTCCAGGTAAAAGAAAACAATTCTCACTTATTCAAATACTTGGGTGCCTACTGCTAGCTACTCTGGATGCCAACACAAATGGTTTGTAAGTGAATGAAATCACAGTCTTAGACACATTTCCACCCTCCAAATAAGAAACAATTTAATTAAAAAAAAAAACATTTTAACACTGTGTATGGGCAACTTTTACTTTATAAACCTCACTTCAGGAACACATCATTGGTTAGAAATAGGTGCCTTGGGACATCTGGGTGGCTCAGTGGTTTGGCACCTATCTTTGGCCCAGGACATGATCCTGGAGTCCCAGGATCAAGTCCCACATCGGACTCCCTGCATGGAGCCCGCTTCTCCCTTTCCCTATGTCTCTGCATCGCTCTCTCCCATGTCTCTCATGAATAAAGAAATAAAATCTTTAAAAAAAAAAAAAAAGAAAGAAATAGGTGCCTTAAAAATGGAAGCACCCCCCACTAGGTATGTCAACTAAGAAAGGCAAAAGGTAAATTACATATAGACTCTGGCACACACTAGCTATAATCCACCCCAACAACTTTTCTCCCATCCTAGAAAGCTTGTGAAAAGAGGCCAAGGAAAACCTTGTGTCTACTCAACTTAATTTTTAGGTGTATCATTTGTCAATTAAGGTAATTCACATTTAGAACAAAGTACTTGAAATATACTTCAAAATTCTGTCATCATTGAGAACTCCGTCCTTCTAGAGATCTTGAGTGATTCTTGAATCCATCTTCCAAATGCATGTGAAATTAGGACTAGGTTTAAACCATACACTGGGGCAGCCCCAGTGGCCCAGCGGTTTAGCGCCGCCTTCAGCCCGGGATGTGATCCTGGAGACGCGGGATCCAGTCCCACGTCAGGCTCTCTGCATGGAGCCTGCTTCTCCCTCTGCCTCTCTCTCTCTCTCTCTCTCTCTCTCTCTCTCTCGTCTCTCATGAATAAATAAAATCTTTTAAAAATATAAAAAAATAAATAAACCATACACTGAATACCAAAAGAAAAGCTAGATTTAAGGTACCGCAACAAAGAGGATCCTCTGACACCAAACATGTTTCTCCTGCTGCTCAGAGCTACAGATCTGAAAAATGCTAAAGGAGTAAACAAGTGAAGCAAGTATAGAAGTAGTAAGTTTGACTAAATAGGGCAATCACAACAAGACAAGCTAACGTGTTAAGAACAATTATAAGCAAAATATAAGCAAAAACAGGCACTATGACCTCAGAAGTATAACTCTAGATCTTAAAGGGTATTTGCCTGGAAACAAATCTTGCAAAAGAAGAACTCATATCCTCTGCTAGGAGTATACAACTTACCCTTTCTCCTTCACACTCTAGCTCCCAAAGTCAAAACTATAAACTTGCTTGTTTTCCCACAAGAATAATTTTCTGATTCTGATCAGGAGTTTGCAGGAGTTCCACATCATCACAGATACCACTCATCTAAAACCAGCCTCAAAACTAACTATGAAGTCTGTAAAAGATCTAAGGCTCTGGAAAAGGTGTTTTCCAACAAAGTCAAAGAAAGGTTTGTGTGCCCCAAGAGAGGGTGTGGAGACAGAGGTTAGACAATCTCCACCTCTGAGCAGTTTTGAAGGTGGTGTACAGTGCTTCCTGAAGAAAATTGCAAAATGGTAATCACAAATCAAACTGGAGCCTATCTGCAAAAAGAGAACATCCCGTTCAAAACACAGAATGTAAGCGCACACCTAAGTAGATTGGCTATATCCATATTGCCATGAGACAGGGAGGCAGCACTGGATGATGTCTCCGAAGAAGGTGAATACAGTTCCACCGTCACTTGCACCAAGAAGTCCATCAAGTGTTTACTCATGAAGACACAACATACCACAAATGGAGACTCAAATCATTTTTGATCTTCATGGATAACTTCAAAGAGCTTTTAAAGGCATACTGAGGGACTCTCAGACACAATTTTTCCAGTCTCAGAAGTCCTAATTTACCTTTAGCAGAGCCTCCAGAAAAAAGGATTCTCCTAGGACACCTGGGTGGCTCAGTGGTTAAGCATCTGCCTTTGGCTCAGGGCATGATCCCAGGGTCCTAGGGTCCTGGGATCGAGTCCCGTACTGGACTCCCTGCAGGGAGCCTGCTTATCCCTCTCCCTATGTTTCTGCCTCTCTCTCCATGTCTCTCATGCATAAATAAAATCTTAAAAAAAAAAAAAAGATTTCTCCTACCTTTTTTCTGACCCCATATAGGGGGTATAGTTATATATCCTTCCATCAGTTACATCTGTTGAAGGTCACACAAAATTGAAACTGCCCTCATATCCCTCCACCAATGCGAAAATTCGTGAGTACTACAGAATTTTGAACTGGAAGCCAAAGGCTTCTTTATTACTAAGAATGAGAGCTAAGCCAAACCCAACCCTGCTTTAGACACACATGTGCATTACACACACACACAAAACAAAAGTAGCTGAAGAGTGAATGTGAGGGACAGAAGATTCAATGATGACAAATGCCTATTACCTTATTTGAGGGAAGGAGACTGAATACACCGAAATTATACTTCTCCAGTTATAGCTACTTATAATAAATAGATAAGAATACCAGAATTTGGGGTGGCTCAATTAAGTGTCCAACTCTTGGTTTTAGCTCAGGACATGATCTCATGGTTGTGAGACTGAGCCCCACTCAGGCTCCTTGCTCTGCATAGAATCTGCTGGAGATTTTTTCTCCCTCTCCCTCTGCCATCCCATTGCTCATGCGCAAGTTCTCTATCTAAAATAAATCTAGGGCAGCCCGGGGGGGGGGGGGGGGGGGGGCTGTTTAGCGCCGCCTTCAGCCCAAGGCCTGATCCTGGAGACCAGGGATCAAGTTCCACATCAGGCTCCCTGCTTCTCCCTCTGCCTGTGTCTCTGCCTCTCTCTCTCTCTCTCATGAATAAACAAATAAAATTTGAAATAAGTAAATAAATAAAAATTAATTTTAAAAAAATAGAATACTGTAACTACAACCACAGTTCTAGATCATCATTTATTTGACATGCATAAGAAATGGGGCAAGTTATCAAAATATTAGCTATTACAACCAAAAACATCACTTAAAAAGAAAAACAAAAACAGGTACGTAACCTCGAGCACAGAAATTCCACTATAAATTTGATCCTAAGTCATACACACACACACAGAGAGAGATTTCAGCACTGTTTAAAATTTTTTTTTAATTTTTTATTTATTTATGATAGTCACAGAGAGAGAGAGAGAGAGAGGCGCAGAGACACAGGCAGAGGGAGAAGCAGGCTCCATGCACCGGGAGCCCGACGTGGGATTCGATCCCGGGTCTCCAGGATCGCGCCCTGGGCCAAAGGCAGGCGCCAAACCGCTGCGCCACCCAGGGATCCCTCAGCACTGTTTAAAACTGGGAAAAGGCTAGATGCTCAACAATAGGGAGGTGATTAAATAAATGATGGCATAGCCACATCTGATTTTAATGACAGTATTACAAATCTGCATGTAAAATAAAAAGGAAAATAAAAGAAAAAATAAAAAGAAATGGTCATTTATTTACCTATTTTTAAATTGAAGTATAGTTGACACAAAATGTTACATTAGTCAGTAATTCAACTCAGTAATTCAACAATTCTAGTTATGCTGTGCTTGCAAGTATAGCTATCACCTGGCACCCAAAGCTATTACAATACCACTGACTTCATTATATTTTACTTTTAAAAAGGACACAAAATGTTACATCACATAGGGATCCCTGGGTGGCACAGCGGTTTAGCGCTATGTGTCTGCATATATATATATAGAGACCTACGGAGGCTCAAAATAACTTATCATTTTTCCTTTTTGCTCATCTCAATTTTCTTTCTTTTTTTTTTTTTTTTAAGATTTTATTTATTCATGCGAGACACAGAGAGAGAGAGACGCAGAGACACAGGCAGAGGTAGAAGCAGGCTCCACGCAGGGAGCCCAACGTGGTACTCAATCCCGGGTCTCAAGTATCACACCCTGGGCCAAAGGCGGCGCCAAACTGCTGAACCACCTGGGCTGCCCTCATCTTAATTTTCTAAAAATTTTTACAATTATCTTTTTTTTTTTTACAAAAATGGTACTATTTTTAAGAAATGGTACTATTTTGAACTGTGACATTTACTTAGTTTTCTTTTCGATAAAAATTTAGAATAGGAAACAAGGTACCAAAGATCTGGATTTTACTAAATGAAAAGAGAAGACTTCTCTCAGGACCTATGTGATCCAAGTCTTCAATTCTTTGTATCTTGTCTCTGTAGCAAGCATTTCCATGTCTATTCAACCTGACAATGACTTTCAACAAACCCTGATTTTATAATCTAAGTCCATTACATCACATTCTTGTACTCAAGGGAGGCCCAGATGGATCTTTCACACCGGATTGGGCACCAGGAACTGATGGCCTCGTTCCAAAGTGCAAAGCCACCATCTGTAGCCTTCTGTTAATCCTCTCCATCTCATGTGTCCTGTCCCTGATTCTTATTGTATACCCATTGCACAAGGAATCCAGATCTGCCTTCCAGGTGTCTCTTCTCATAAGGCAGGTAGAAAGAGAATATTTTTTAAATTTATATATGTATTTTTTTGTTGTTGAAGTTTGATTTGCCAACATATAGTTTAACACCCAGTGCTCATCCCATCAAGTGCCCTCCTCAGTGCCTATCACCCTGTAAAAAGAGAATATTAAAGTAACCCTCAAAGCAATACCTTCACATTATTCTTTTAAACCAAAAATATTACTTTGTGCCTAGTGCCAAAATCTATGGAAAGTACTACAGGGGTATAATACAGAGAACCTAAAGAGTTCAACTGATAAAACAGAACTCATAAACACAAAACAATGAGAAAATGTTCAAGGCTCACCCTACTATTTAATGCTAGGCTTGGTGATCTTGGATCTAACCCCAACTCAATCCACTACTTTATTGTATAACCTTGGGCAATGTCCTCATCTGTAAACTATGAGTCCAAACCTAATTATCTCTCACATTCTTTCCAGCTCTTACTTTCTGAAGCTCTAGAAACAATAGATCAGGAAAAGGAAAGACGAATGTTGGCTTCCAGAATGTGTTACAAATTACCTACGAGCAAACAAGGAAGATTTAAAAACCAAGTGAACCTGGAAAGGGAAGAAAGTCTCCAGTCAATAAGAAACCTATTCTCATTACATAATCACAAAGTAAACAAAACTACACTCTTCTCCCTTGCATTAGAGAAATCCTGCAGACTATTGTCAGTAAAGGGGAACAATAGCTTAGAAAAACATTTACATACTTACTCAAAGTCTACTATATGTAAATAAGCTCTTTACTAGGCACAGTTAAAATTACAAAAATGCATAATATAGTCCCTGCTTTTAGGAAAGTTTATTTCATTCATTCATTCCATGAATATTTACTGAGCACTTACTATATGCACAATTTCATGTCTTGGGGGATCGAGAGTGAATAGGATAGACCACATCCTTGTCCAAATGAACACTCAGTCTTAGGGGGGAAACAGTCAAGGAAGTATACAAAAACAACTGCAAAAAAAGAAAATTGTAAAGAGCAATACGACAGAATGACAAGAGGAAATATAGGGGTAACTACTTTAAACCAGTGATCACAATCAACAGAATGTTAACAATTACCAAAGCTCAGTGATGGGAATTATTCTCTCTATAATGTTTACTTTAGAGCACCTGGGTGGCTCAGTTGGTGAGCATCTGCCTTTGGCTCAGATCATGATCTCAGGGTCCTGGGATTGAATCCCAAATCAGGCTCCCTGCCTGGAGCCCGATTCTTCTTCCTCTGCCTGTGTCTCTCTCTATACCTCATGAATAAATAAATAAAATCTTTTTAAAATTTACTTTAAATTTCCAAAACAAGCCATAGATAGGTAAGATGACCATGGAAGGTTTCAGTGAGATGACATCTGAGCTAAGACTTGAACACTAGTAACAGGGCATGTTCTTCCATGCCTTCAGGATAGAGGAGACAGCTGCTGCAAGGCCCGAAGGAGATCCGAGCTTTTATGAGAAAAAAAGCTGATGTGACTAGACCAAGTGCTAGAGAGAAACAGTTCAAGGCAAGGCTGTGAATGAAGAAAACTTTTTCAGGGAATTTATTAAGCAATGGTAAGGAATTTACAATTTATTCTAAATGCATGAAGCTACTGGAGGATTTTAAGTAGGAATGAAAATACTAAATATATTTGATTTTGATTTTTCATATTGAAAAGCAACATAAGTTAGGTGCTAAATCAGGTAACCCAAAATATATTTGTTTAATAATTGGATGAATTTAAAAATTTTTTTAAAGATTTTATTTATTTGACAGAGAAGAGAAAGTGAGCACAAGCAGGGGGGCACCAGAGGGAGAGGAAGAAGCAGGCTCCTCATTGAGCATGGAACCCAATGTGGGACTCAGGGATCATGACCTGAGCTTAAAACAGACACTTAACCACATTAATCCAGGACACTTAATTCAAGTACCTGAGAAAGATGGCTCAGAAGCATCCTGGGGGAACACCTAGGTGGCTCAACAGTTGAGCGTCTGCCTTCGCTCAGGTTGTGATCCTGGGGTCCTGGGATGGAGTCCCACATCGGGTTCCTTGCTGGAAGCCTCTTCTCCCTCTATGTCTTTGTCTGTCTTTGTCTATGTGTGTCCTCATGAATAAATAAAATCTTAAAAATAAAAAAAAAAAAAGACGACGAAGACGAAGACGAAGACGAAAGAAGAAAGAAGAAAGAAGAAGAAAGAAGAAAGAAGAAAGAAGAAGAAGAATGGCAGGGGCACCTGGGTGGTTTAATCAGTTAAGTATCTGCCTTTGTGACTCAGGTCATGATCCCAAGGTCCTGGGATTGAGCCCCAGCATTGGGTTCCTGGCTTGGTGGGACGCCTGCTTCTCCCTCTCCCTGCTACTAATCCTGCTTGTGCACAAGCTCACTCACTCTCTCTGTCAAACAAACAAACAAATAAATATAATCTTTTAAAAAGGAAAAAGAATGTCATTCTGGCTACTTTGACAGCTGTCACATAAAGAGGTAAATTAAGGCTTAAGACAAATGAATGACTTGCCCAAATCACATAGATAAGAGGAAAAACAGGTAAACTGGAAAATGAAGTCCAGTTCTTGATTTCTTGTCCAGTGTTTACTGTCCAAAGCATCATAAAAAAAGCAAACATAAAAGTAACTTAGAACCTATAAAGACAGAAAACAAAGTAGTGGTGGTTGCCAGAGGCTGGGGGCAGGAGGAAATGAAAAGTGACCTTTTAATGGGTATAGAGTTTCCTTTTGCAGTGATAAAAACGTCTTGGAACTAGACAGAGATGATAGATGAACAACATATTAAAATTACTAAATGCCATTTACTTGTACATTTTAAAATGGTTATTGGATTAATTTTACCTCACTATATAATGATTTATAAGTAACATGTATTTGGTTATTCAGGTAACAAAAATATATTTTTCAGATATGTCTGCTCTTCATCCACAGTTCCTGAAAAGCTTCAGATCCAATAAGGTGGCATGGGTGTCTTGTTACTAATGAAGGTGACTTTTGGACCCCACCCAAGGGCAGGAACTCCCTGCCAGGAGGCAAAATCAGGTGATGAAGAGATTGCAACTTTCAGCCCCACCCCAGCCCCCACCGCCAGAAAAGGGAAAGGGGCTCAGACTGAATCAAACAATGGCCAATCATGACCAAGCAATGAAGCTTCCATTTAAAACCCAAAAGGACTGGGTTCAGGGGTGCCTGGATGGCTTAATCATTTAAGGGGCAAACTCTTGATTTCGGCTCAGGTCATGACCTAGAGGTTGTGAGAAATAGCGCCACATCAAGCCTGCTTGGGATTCTCTCTCCCCTTCCCCACTACTGTGCACTCTCTAAAAAAATAAACAAAACAAAACAAAACAAAACAAAAAAACGAAAATGACTGGGTTCAGAGCTTCCAGACTGGTGAACACCTGGAGATGTGGGGAACATGGCATGACTGGATAAAGTATAGAAGCTCTGTGCCTGTTTCCTTATACCTTGCCTTATGTATCTCTCCAACTTGGCAATGATCTGTATCCTTTAACATATCGTTTAATAAACCGGTCAATGTGTTACCCTGAGTTCTATGAGCTGCTCTAACACATGAACAGAACCTAAGGAGAGAAGATCCTGGGAACCTCTGGTGTACAGCCAGTTGGTAAGAAGTAGAGATAACAACCTGGACTTGCAACAGGCATCTGAAGTCCAAGGTGGAAGCTGTTGGAAACTCCAACCCATAGCCAGGTCAGAGGCACAAGGTAACAACAGCCTGGGGCTCACAACTGGCATATGAAGCAGAAGATGGGGAGGAGTCTTATAGGACTGAGCTCTTAACCTGTGATCTGATGCCATCTCCAGGTAGAGAGTGTCAGAATTGGGTTGAATTCTCAGACAACCCCTCTGCCACATTGGAATTAGATCTGGGAACTCAAAAATTGAGCTGGTGTCAAGAGAGGATACCTCCATTTTAAAAGTGAACTTAAAGAGAGCAAATGTGATGACAAGATTGCATAAGTCATTAAAGCAGAGTTTTGCAGGTCCACGTTCTTATCAAAACTTAAAATAGGGGTGCCTGGGTGAATAGTTGGTTGGGTGTTTGACTTTTGGTTTCAGCTCAGGTCATGATCTCAGGGTCCTGGGATGGAGCCCCAGGTGGGACTCTGTGCTCAGCATGGAGTCTGCCTGAGATTCTTTCCCTCTCCCTCTGCACCTCTTGCTCATGCTGTCTCTCTGAAATATATTAATAAATATTTTTTTAAAAAACCCTCAAAATAAAGTGAATTAGTTTAAGTCTGGCAATATTGGTATTTTGAGGTAGAGGATTATTTTGTTCTGAGGAGCTGTCCTACACATTAAAGGATATTTGACAATATCACTGGCTTCTACCCATTGGATACCAGTGGCCTCCCTGCCAACTTGTGACAACTAAAAATGTCTCCAGATACTGCCTTAGTCCTCTGAGGGGTAAAGAACCCCTTGTTGGGAATCACTGTTAGACAACTGCTTAACTTTTTTGCATCTTAATTTCCCCAACCATCAATTGCACATCTGTAAAATGAGGTTGAAAGGTGTTATCTTATTCAAAGTCTCTTCCAATTTTGCAATTCTAGTCCATAGTTTGTTCATCATCTATTTATAATCCAATGCAGCACACTTCTCTTTTACCAACCTTACTCTGTGTCTTACCAGACTGTTGCAAGCATATGATGAAATGACCAAGGAAATGTCTTTACACTGAAATCTCAAGGACAGTAAACCTGGCTTTGATGAGGATTCACCTCAAATTTCTATCTAAAAGAAGTACTGGTATAAAAACTTTTCCCTTAAGAGCCAAGAACACTGTTAATAAATGAATGCTCAAGTTGTCAGAGGACTATAGTTTCTGAACCTACGTTTTTGTCCATTTGTATTTGATATGCCTATTAAATAAATAAGTTACCTCTCCTGAACTTGACTGAAACATCTGCATCTTCATCTTAACAGAGTTTTCAAAGATTTTAGGTTTCTCAATTTTCATAGAATACCCCAGGTTTATGGGCAATAAAGGGTTAATTTAATTGGTTCCATGTATGCTCAAAGAATTACAAGCAACTTCATTTAATTATTAAGTAGCCAATTGGGTAATCTCTATGGCTGATTAGTACTCTAATGAAATAATGTCTTCCAGTTCAAAGCTGTCATTCCAATCAGGAAATGGCTCTGCAGCGAAAAGATAGAGCTGACAGTATCTCCAAACACTCATGCCATGAATTTGGGGAAAGGGAAATGAACCCATTTTGTATTTCACCCTTTGTACTCAAAGATTTTTAAAGTTCCTGTATTGACATTATAAAGCACTCCAATCAAAAATAGCAGAATACACATTCTTCTCAAGTGCACATAGAACATTTAATAAGAGAAACCAGATTCTGGGCCATTAAAACAAATCTCCATGAATTTAAAAAGGATGCTAGTCATATAAAGTTATCTTGTCTGACCAAACTGGAATTAAATCAGACATCAACAGAAAGTACTGGAAAAAAATCTCAAATATCTGAAAACTAAGTAACATACTTCTAAGTAACCCACAGATACAGGAGAAATCACAAGGGAAACAATGAAAACCAGAATGTTTTTCCCTAGAGTGAGGAATAAGACACAGTTGTCTGCTCTGGCCACTTCTGTTAGACATTTTATGGGAAGTTCTAGACAGTGCAATATGGCAAGAAAAAGAAATGAGGTATCCAGAACGGCAAAAAGAAGCAAAGTGTCCTATTCACGGGTAATAATGATCACCTATGTAAAAAAAAGCTGCTAAAAGAGATGAGTTTGGAAAGATTACAGAATCCTGGGAGTGCCTGACTGGCTCAGTTGCTGGAGTGTGCACCTAATGATCTTGGGTTTTTAAGTTCAAGCTCCATATTTGGTGGAGAGATTACTTGAAAATCTTAAAAAAAAAAAAAAAAAAAAAAAAAGGTTACAGAATATAAAACCAATATACAAAACTCACATATTTTTATATACTAGCAAAGAACAGAATTTTGAAAAATGTACAAAAGCATAAAAACGTACGAAATGCTTCACAATAAACCTACCAAAAGACAAAAGAGACCTAAACAGTGAAAAATACTGTTTTTCTGTGAGAAATTAAAGAAAACCTAAACAAATGGAGAGAGATACATTTTCATGGGCCAGAAGATTATAAATACTACTACTGAAATCACTTTCCACAATTGATGTATACATTCAACACAATCCCAATCAAAATCAAGGCAGGCTTTTTTAATAGAAACTGATAAACTAACTCTCAAATTTATATATAAATGCAAAAAATATAAAATAACCAAAACAAGGGATTCCTGGTGGCTCAGCAGTTGAGCGCTTGCCTTTGGCTCAGGGCATGATCCCAGGGTCCCGAGATTGAGTCCCACCATTGGGTTCCGCATTGAGCTCCCCCCTGCATGGAGCCTGCTTGCTTCTCTCTGTGTCTCTCACAAGTAAATAAAATCTTTGGGCATCCTGTGTGGCTCAGCAGTTTAGCACTGCTTTCAGCCCAGGGCATGATCCTGGAGACCCAGGATCAAATCCCACATCAGGCTCCCTGCATGGAGCGGCTTCTCCCTCTCCCTCTGCCTGTGTGTGTGTATGTCTCTCTCTCTCTCTCAAATAAATAAATAAAATCTTTAAAAATAAAATAACCAAAACAACTGAAAATGAACAGCAGAGTAAAAATTACTAACATTAGTTAAGACTTATTACAAAACTACTACAGTTATTATAGTTTATTACAAAGCTACAAACAATGTTGTATAGGCCTACAAATAAATTGAAAATAACCTTAAACTTTCAGCGGTTGAGCGCTGCCTTCAGCCCAGGATCAAGTACCATATCTGGTTCCCTGCACTGAGCCTGCTTCTCTCTCTGCCTGTGTTTCTGCCTCTCTTTCTGTGTCTCTCATGAATAAATAAATTTTTAAAAAATCTAAAAAAAAAAAAAGAAAAAAGAAAATAAAAATGAAAATAACATGAACAGTCCAGAAATTAGTTTATACACACACACACACACACACACACACAAAGGTGACTGATCTTTGACAGAAGTACATAGACAATTCAGCAGGTAAAGGATGGCCTATTCAACAAATAGTGTTAGAAAACATGCAAAATAAAATAAAATAATAATAATAATACATAAAAACCTCTCCCAAAACCAAAAATTTTAAGACTTTAAAAAAAAATTTTAAAGATTTTATTTACTAGGAGGACAGGGGAGGAAAAGTGAGTGAGAGCAAAAGAGCAAGGGAAGGGAAAAGCAGACTCCCCGCTGAGCCAAAGGCAGACAGATATTTAACCCACTGAGCCATCCAGGCACCCCTAAACCCAGAAACTTTGATCAAAATCTCACACCATATGCAAAATATCGACTCGAAATGGTTCACAGACCTAAAAATAAAACCTAAAACAATAAAACTTCTAAAAGGAAATATACGAGAAAACCTTTGTGACTCTGAGTAAGGACGATGTCTTAGATATGATAATAAAAGCACAACTATAAAAGAATAAATTGATAAATTAGAATTCATCAAAACTTAAAATTCTGAAAAGAAAACCTACAGGCGGAGAAAAAAATGTATATAAAAATCGTATTTCTGATGGGACTTATATCCATAATATATAAGTAACTTAATAAACTATCCAGTTTTCTAAATGGGCAAGAGAGCTTAGAAATTCCACAAAAATATGTGAATAGCTATCAAATACATAAAAAGTTGCTGGACATCACTAGCATTAGAGAGATATAAATCAAAGCCACAATGAAATACAACTTCATACCTAAAATGACAGACAATGACAAGTACTGATGATAATGTGGAGACACTGGAACTCATACATTGCTGTTGAGATAAATTGGTACAGCCACTTTGGTAAACAAGTTTGGCAGTTTATTTAAAAAGTTAAACATAACTCCAATCCTACTCCTAGGTACATAACCCAAAGAAAATACATGACCACGCAAATACTTACTAGCAAATACAGCTATTATTCATAACAGCCAAAAAGTAGAAACAACCCAAATGCCCACCATCTGATAAAATGGATCCATACAATAGAATGCTGTTCAGCCAGAAAGTATTCAAAAAAACAATAAATGAAGACATGTTTAAACATAGGAGTCGACCTAAAAAGAAAAAATTCCCAATGGCAAAATCAAGAACAATTTGAGCAAGGAAAAAAAAAATAGTATTAGATTAAAACCCACAGACTAAATGGAATACCCATGAGTCTATACTGATCACAATAACAGACTAATAAGCAGAAATAGTAACTAAATGTGATGTGGCATGCAGGATTTAAACCTGAAACAAAAAGACACTAGGGGAAAACTGCTGGTGTCTGAATAAAGTTTGGTGTCCAAATAAAGTTTGTAGTTAATAATATTGTAATAAAATTAATAGCTTAGTCTTGACAAATGTGCCATGGCTGTATAAGATTAAACATTAGGGAAGTTGGGTAAAGGGTATAGAGCAGGAGTCAGCAAGCTATAGACCATAGGCCAAATTCAATCTGCCAACTGTTTTTATAAATAAAAATGTTTTTAAAAATTTTATCTATTTATTTACTCATGAGAGACACACACACAGAGAGAGGCAGAGACACAGGCAGAGAGAGAAGCAGGTTCCACACAGGGAGCCCAATGTGGGACTCCATCCCAGTACTCTAGGATCACGCCCTGGGCCGAAGGCAGACGCTCAACCGCAGATGCTCAACCGCTGAGCCACCCAGGCGTCCCTATATATAAAATTTTACTGGGGGATCCCTGGGTGGCTCAGCGGTTTAGCTCCTGCCTTGGGCCCAGGGTGTGATCCTGGAGTTCCAGGATCAAGTCGCACATCGGGCTCCCTGCATGGAGCCTGCTTCTCCCTCTGCCTGTGTCTCTGCCTCTCTCTCTTTCTGTGTCTCTCGTGGATAAATAAATAAAATCTTTTAAAAAAATTTTTTTTACTGGAACACAGCAATGCTCATTCACTCAGTATCTATGGCTACATTGATGGAACTGAGTACTTCAAGAAAGATCACCTTTCTTTCACCTTTCACAAGCCTGAAATATTTTCTACCCAGTTCTTTACAGGAGAAGTTTGCTGACCCCCCCCACCCCCAATTCACATGAACTCTCTGTATTGTCAATACAACTTTTCTGTAAATCTAAAATGATTCTAAAATTAAGTTTTCTTTTTTAAGTTAAAAGTTCACCTACCATACAATCTAACCATTCTACTTCTAAGTATTTACTCAAGAAAAATGAAAGCACTTATCCAAAGAACAGCACATAAATGTTCATTAATAGGTGAACTGGATAAGCAAATTATGGTACATCCACAAAGTGGAACAATAATCAGCAATAAAAAGAAATGAACTATTGACACATTCTACAACATGAATGAATCAAATCTCTAATTATGCGGAGTGGATGTAGAGCAATCCCCGCAAAAAGTACATACTGCATGATTCCATTTATATCAAACTTTGGGAAATGCAAACTAATATACAGTGGCAGAAAACAGAGTGTTACCTGGGAAAAGAGCAGTAGTAAAGATTACAAAGGATTACAAGGAACTCTTGGGGATAATGGATATGTTCACTCTTTTGATTGAGATGATGATGTACAAGTGTCTACATAGGTCAAAACTTATCAAATTGTACATATAGGTGTATATACATGCAGTTTATTGTATATCAATTATACATCCATCAATAAAGTTTTAAAAGAAAATTGATAAAATACTCTTCTAATCTTCCAATCTCAAGCAGTGGTATGGAGAAACAAACTAATCCATCAACAAAATCTCTTTAACTGCCAAGTTCTGTAATCCACTCTTTCCTTCCTCCAGAATATATGTTGTTTAGAGAAGATGAGGGTCTTATTTTTTTATAGATTTATTTATTAGAAAGAGTACGCACACACACACACACGCACAATGGGGGGCAGAAGGAAGGGGGAGGAGAACCGTAAACAGGCTCCACGTCCAGTATGGAGCCCAACCTGGGGCTTGACTGATCCAGGATCTTGAGACCATGATCTGAGCCAAAAACCAAGAGTTGGATGCTTAACCAACTGAACCACCCAAGCACCCCGCACCACCACCCCCCCCAGAAGAGGGTTTTAACTCCTAGCTCGTGATTAATAATTACACAGGTAATTACACAGATTATAATTACACAGGTAAGCTCGTTATTTACAGAACAAACTTCCTCTCCCTATCATCTGCTTTTAGAACAACCCCTTTGCTATCTCTGGTCTTCCCAGATTTACTGTCTTTCTTTATGCATCTAATCCCAGGAGAAAAGAAAATGGCAGCCAGCCCAGCAATCAGAATGTAGTTTTCTATCCTAGAGAATAAAAAAAAAGGAGTTGGGAGTTGGAACAGGCATACCTCCAAGACACTGCAGGTTCAACCCCAGGCTATCACAATAATGCATGTATCCCAATAAAGTGAGTCAAAGGAACTTTTTGATTTCCAGGTGCATAAAAAAGTTATGTTTATGCTATACCCCAGTCTATTAAGTATACAATAATATCACATCTTAAAAAACAATGTACACAACATAATTTAAAAATATTTTATTGCTATTTATTTTATTGCTTATTTTATGCTAACCATCATCCAAGATTTCAGCAAGTTATCTTTTTGCTGGTGGAGGGTCTTGCCTCCATGTTGAACAGGCTGCTGACTGATCAGGGTGGTGGCTGAAGGTTGAGGTGGCTGTGGCAATTCATTAGACAACAGTGAAGTATGCCAAACTGAATGACTCTTCCTTAACAAACTTATTTCTTTGTAGCTTGAGATGCTGTTTGATAGCATTTTACCCACAGAACTTCTTTCAAAAATAAATCCTGCTGCATTATCAACTAAGTTTATATTGTCATTTCAACAATCTTCACTGCATCTTCACCCAGAGTAGATCCCATCTTAAGAAACCACTTTCTTTACTCCTCTGTAAGAAGCGACTCCTTATCCATTCCAGTTTTATCATGAGATTGTAGCAATTCAATCATATCTTCAGGCTCTACTTCTAATTATAATTCTCCTGCTCTTTCCACCACATCTGCAGCTCTTCCTCCACTGAAGTTCTGAACACTCAAAGTCATCCATGCCAAGACTGGAAACTTCTTCCAAGCTCCTGTTCAGGTTATTTAGACCTCTTCCCATAAAGCACAGATGTTCTTAATGGCATCTAGAATGGTGAATCCTTTCCAGAAGGTTTTCAACTTACTTTGTCCAGATGCATGAAAGAAACCGCTATTTATAGCAGCTGTAGCCTTATAAAATGTTATTTCTTAAATAAGACGACTTAAAAGTTGAAATGCTTCTCCAACCACAGGCTGTAGAATAGACCTTGTGTTACCAGGCAGGAAAAGGACACTTCATCAAAGCTCTTAACTCACTGAGCAGCCAATTTTGAAAGGAATCTTTTGTTTTTCTGAGGAGTAGATCTCAACTGTGGGTTTAAAATATTTAAACCATATTGTAAACAGATGTGCTGTCATCCAGGCTTTGTTGTTCTAATTACAGAGCACAGGTAGAAGAGATTTAACATAGTTCTTAAGGGGCCTGGGACTTTCGGGATGGTAAATGAGCACTGGCTTCAAAACAAAGTCGACAGCTGCATTAGCCCCTAACAGGAGAGTCGGCCTGCCTTTCCTCAGAAGCTTCCTTTTCAGGCCTGATTGACTCCTCCTCTCCAGCTATGAAAGTCCTAGATGGCATCTTCTTCCAACGGAAGATGCACTGAAAAGCTGTTATTCTCTTGTTAAGGTAGCCTCACTTATTAATAATCTCAGCTGGATAACATTCTGGATAACTTGCTGCAGCTTTTACATCAGCAATTGCTCCTCTACCTTGCATTTTTGTACTATGCAGGCAGCTTCTTTCCTTAAACTTCATAAACCAACCTGTGCTAGCTTCAAACTCTTCTGCAGCTTCCTCATCTCTCTCAGCCTTCACACAGAACTGAAAGGTTAGGGCACTGCCCAGGATTAGGCCTTGGCTCAAGGGAATGTTGTGGCTGGTTTGATCCTCTAGCCAGAGGACTGAAACAACTAAAATGTTCTCCATATCACCAATGGGATTGTTCTGCTTTCTTATTCACTGGAGTAGCACTTTTATTTTCCCTCAAAACATTTCCTTTGCATTTACAACTTGACTGTTTTGTACAAGAAACAGTTTTCAGTTTATCTTGGCTTTCAACATACCTTTCCTTACTAAGCTTAATCATTTCTAGCTTTTGTTTTAAAGTGAGAGACGTGGGACTCTTTCTTCCTTTCACTTGAAACCTTAAAGGCTGCTCTAGGGTTATTAATTGGCCTAACTTTAATAGTGTTGTATCTTGGGACACCTGGGTGGCATAGTGGTTGAGCATCTGCCTCCGGCTCAGGGCGTGATACTGGTCCAGGGATCAAGTCCCACATCAGGCTCCCTGCAAAGAGCCTGCTTCTTCCTCTATCTCTCTGCCTCCCTCTGTGTGTGTCTCATGAATAAATAAATAAAATCTTTTTAAAAAGTTATATATATATATGTGTGTGTGTGTGTGTATATATATAGAGAGAGAGAGAGTTGTATTTCACGGAATAGGAAGGCCTGGAGGTATAGATAAGGAAACAACCAGTCGGTGATGCAGCAGAACCCACACATTTATCCATTAAGTTTGCCACCTTAGGGCAGTCCCGGTGGCGCAGCGGTTTAGCACCGCCTGCAGCCCAGGGCGTGATCCTGGAGACCCTGGATCGAGTCCCACGTCAGGCTCTCTGTATGACGCCTGCTTCTCCCTCTGCCTGTGTCTCTGCCTCTCTCTCTCTCTGTCTCTATGAATAAAAAATAAATTAAAAAGTTTGCCACCTTAGGGGCACCTGGCTGGCTTAGCTGGGCATCTGCCTTTAGCTTGGGTCATGGTCCCAGGGTCCTGAGATTGGGAACCATGTCAGGCTCCCTGTTCAGTGAGGAGTTTACTTCTCTCTTCACCCTCTGCCTTTCTGCCCACTTGTGCACGCATGTGTGCACTCTCTCTCTCAAATAAATAATCTTAAAAAAAAAAATAAGTCTGCCATCTTATACAGGCACAGTTCACAGAACCCCAAGACAATTACAGAAGCAACATCTAAGATCACAGATCACCATAACAAATAAACTAATGAAAGAGTTTGAAATATTGCAAGAATTACCAAAATATGACAAAAAGACACAAAGTGAGCAAATGATGCTGGAAAAATGGAGTGGCCTTACTTTACCACAAACCTTCAATTTGTAAGAAACACAGGATCTACAAAGTGCAATAAAACAAGGTATGCCTGTAGTCTCTAGCTACTTTTACTTCATACAGCTCCCCAGGGCCCCATAAATGTCAATACCACTAAGTTACTTTCCATGTTACTGTCCATCAGACACTATTACTACTTACCTACTCCACCACACCTCAATAATGGTTACCTGTCCTAAAGTTCTCCCCTTCCCACACCCCTTTCTTTACTTTTATTATATACAAACCCCTCTTCCTCAGTCACTCAACCTGAGTTTGACATAAAAATTAAGGGTAACCCTAAGGATTACTTTGAAACTGCATTCAAGGGGAAAAGATCTGGATTTTTTTCATCTCCAAAGATAATAAATTTTTATAGAAAATTACGTAAATGAAAAAAAAATTACGTAAATGAAACATCTGATACCCAAGTCACACTAAAATGTGTTTATTTTAGACATCATCCCTGAATGTACTATGAAATTGCAGACATTGTTAATGCCTTCTGGAAGTTTAAAGGAAAATGAGGAAGTTCATACAAACATGGAAACCGGGATCCCTGAGTGGCTCAGCGGTTTAGCACCTGCCTTCAGCCCAGGGTGTGATCCTGGAGACCGGGATCGAGTCCCACGTCGTGCTCCCCGCATGGAGCCTGCTTCTCCCTCTGCCTGTGTCTCTGCCTCTCTGAGTCTATCATGAATAAATAAAATCTTTAAAAACAAACAAACATGGAAACCAAATTTGAATTTTTTATTTTTAAAAAATATTTTAGAACTTAATATAAAGTGTATCCAGGGATCCCTGGGTGGCGCAGCGGTTTGGCGCCTGCCTTTGGCCCAGGGCGCGATCCTGGAGACCCAGGATCGAATCCCACATCGGGCTGCCGGTGCATGGAGCCTGCTTCTCCCTCTGCCTGTGTCTCTGCCTCTCTCTCTCTCTCTGTATCTGTCATAAATAAATAAAATATTTTAAAAAATAAATAAATAAATAAAGTGTATCCAACTATGACATGTTAACTTGAGAATTACGATAAGCCTAATAATGAAAAAATAATTGCCACATGAGCATTAGCATGCCAGCATTAAATGCGGAGCCTCAAATTTAAAGACATGCTAAAAAATGTATTTCTTAAATTTTAAAATTTCTGAAGAAATGTTCTCTTAATTCAAACACTGGAAATTCAGAAAGGATGACTATATGAAAATTCATCTATTTTAGTAAAATCCACAATTTTCCACTCATGGTATACTCATTCACAAATATACTTATGTTGATCCTCCTACCTCAAATCACCATTTACCTCCACAATCCAAACCCTAAGCATCTTTCAGAAATACCTTGTCAGTGGAAGTCTGGGATCTTAGAACCATAAAATGTTAGAGCTAAATGACAGCTTGCTTCAAATGAGAAAACTGAGTTTCATAGCAAGAAAGGGATCCGCCAAGATCAGAAAGCTAAAACTGAGAGGCCCAGGATCCATATCTGGTTTTCTACCTGCTGAGTCTTTTGATACACCATTTAAATAGGCCTCCCTGTTTTCTGAACTTGACCAGCTCAGATTTCTGAGCACTGCGCCTCTCATACTTTCATGTGCACAGAAGTCACCTGGAAACTTTTGTTTAAATGCAGGGTCTGATTCTGCACATCAAGGAAGAGGTCTGAGATTCTGCACTTTTAACAAGTTCCCAGATGCTGCTGAAGCTGCGAGTCGAAGGATCACAGATGGAGAACAGTCTGATAGCATTTGATTCCATCCTATCCGATCTAGGCTTTCTATTTACTACATTATTTATGACTCCCAAATCTGTATTAAATTTCCCAAAGCCCAACTTTTCTCATTAAAATATTGCTTGGTGACGCTTACTCAATGTTTGGTAAATAATGGCTAATTTGAGTACAACTTTTAGGTCAGCACTATATGGGTGTTTCATGTTTTACAGCATTTAATTCTCACTTTAACTCAATGAGTATGTACTTTCATCCCCTTTATAAAGATGAGAAAACTGGATATAAGAGCATTAAGTATCCTATAAAATACACACGTAATGAGTCTAGCAACAGGAAACCCAGTTAGCTTCTACATTCTGTATTCTTAATCACATCACTTTCAATAAATGTTAACCATTCTCAATCAACGTTAACTGTTACTTTTCCCCAGCCAAGAACTCTCTCCTGAACTCCAGATCCCCATTCATAATACTTTCATGTCCCACCTAAACCTCAAACTAACATGTCTCACACTTACACTACCTTCACCCCAGACTCAATCTTCTTTCCATTTACCCCATTTCAATGAAGAGTAACAACATCTAGGCAGTCACCAAGCCAAGATCCTGGGACTCACAACAGACCAGTGATTCTTCAATTTTGTCAGACCAAATGTTCCCTTCTTTATAATGTAAATTATGTAACACCCCCCTCTTTATTATCCTGATGTGAAATACATAGGTAATAAAACCTTCCTCCATCTGTAAATATAATCAATATACTACTCCAACTGTAATCACAGGGAGACATAAAATGAAATCTGTAAATTTTTTTCAAAATGTAAATGAGCATGACCTAACTAGAAGCAGTAATAGATTTTTTTAAGATTGTATTTATTTATTCATGAGAGATACAGAGAGAGTCAGAGACATTGGCAGAGGGAGAGGTAGCCTCCCTGTAGGGGAGTCGCATGCAAGACTGGATCCCAGACCCCGGGATCACACGCTGAGCCAAAGGCAGATGCTCAACTGCTGAGCCACCCAGGTGTCCTTTTTTTTTCCCCCCCTAAGTAAGCTCTACACTCAATGTGGGGCTCAAATTCATCATGATCTCAAGATCAAGAATCATATGCTCTACCACCTGAACCAGCCATCTTGCCCCAGATGTTTGTTCTTAAACACAGAACCTAAAAGTATAAATGCAGACTGACCCAGTGTTCTAGTATAAGCAACTGAAATATGGCGAGTGATCGACAAGATGATGCAGATATAGAATTTTCCAAAATGGTTGGGGGATCCCTGGGTGGCTCAGCGGTTTAGCGCCTGCCTTTGGCTCAGAGCGTGATCCCGGAGTCCTGGGATCGAGT
Organism: Canis aureus; assembly: GCF_053574225.1. Classification (NCBI taxonomy): domain Eukaryota; kingdom Metazoa; phylum Chordata; class Mammalia; order Carnivora; family Canidae; genus Canis; species Canis aureus. The sequence goes on along the minus strand of NC_135635.1, from coordinate 46,121,336 downwards.
CCCATGTAGGGCTCCCTGCATGGAGCCTGCTTCTCCCCCTGCCTGTGTCTCTGCCCCTCTCTGTGTCTCTCATGAATGAATAAATAAGATCTTTAAATATATATATAAATTTTATATATATATATATATATATATATATATATAATGATGAAAGACATTTTTTGTGACACAAGGATGGAAGATCCAAATATTAGATTAAATATGGAAATATTAGATAATACTGTAAAACTAATATAAACTTTTTAAAATACTAATATAAAATTATGAAACTTTTCCATTTTCTTTAGAAGCATTAATGGTATTATGGTTGTACAAAGGATGTTATTTTTTATGTTGTTCTTAAGTAACATACAGTCAAGTATTTAAGAATAAAATGTCATGATGCGTGAAGGACAAAAATGTATGTTTATATACAACTGTGTATGTGTATATAAAGAGAAGATAAAGAGTAGATAAACTAATATAGTCAAATGACTATACTTGTACTATGCTTTCAAATTTTCTGTAGGTTTGAAACCTTTAAGTAAAATAAAAACTAGTATAAAAAATAGATTCATATAATCAAATGACCAGTCTACGAAGTACCAAAGTAATTGATTAGTTCCTCTTCTCCACTAACAAACCTTTAAAATATAATTTAGGAACACCCTAAACAGCTTTAGATCAAGTGTTCAATCTATACATTGCAAAAACCCTGAGTCACACAATGAAGTAAAGATAAAGCATTGTGAAGCCAGGGAAGCCCACAGCCTGCTACTCTCCGTAGCAGGAGCTCTCTAAGGCTGCAAGGCCTCCGCTTGCTATTACTGATGGTCAGCTTCGAGCTTCTGCTTCTCTTCTATATTCTGTGCACGTGGTTACAAGGCGGCAGAACATAAACTACCTGGACAGTCGAAAGGCCTAGTCTTTTCATCCACTTCTGCCATTAACTAGCCAAATAAACTTGGCAAGTTACTTAATCCAAATTTGCTTGGTCTGCATCACCTTGGATGAGAAATGATTACCAAAGTATTTTCTAGCTCTGAAAACTTTTTAAAAAATTAATTTATTTACTTATTTATTTGAGAGAGACACAAAGAGAGCGAGCACGTGTGCCCAAGTAGGGGCAGAGGGAAAAGGAAAAGCAAGCTCCTCACTGAGCAGGGAGCCCGATATGGGACTCTATCCCAGGACCCTGAGACCATGACCTGAGCTGAAGGCAAGACACTTAACTGACTGACCCACCCAGGCACCCCCAGTCTCTCTTAATTGAATATTTTATTAATTACAGTTTCATATACAGGCCGAAGAAAGGAGAGAGACATTTGTGGTTGTATTTATTTTAAAGATTTTCTTAAGTAATCTCTATACTCAACACAGGGCTCAAATCTACAACCCCAACATCAAGAGTCCCATGCTCCACTGACTAAGCCAACCAGATGCCCCCAGAGAGACAGACTGTTGCAATCTTTGGTTAGACAAAGTTTTTAAAATTTATTTATTCATGAGAGACACACAGAGAGAGAGGCAGAAACACAGGCAGAGGGAGAAGCAGACTCCTTGCAGGGAGCCCACTGCAGGACTCGATCCCTGGCCCTGGGATCAACCCTGAGCTGAAGGCAGACGCTCAACCTCTGAGCCACCCAGGCATCCCTAGACAAAGATTTCTTAAAACAATGCCAAAGGCATAATCCAAAAAGGAAAAACTGGACAAATAGGACTTCTCAAATTTAAAATTTTCTGTTCTTCAAAAAACACTCTTAAGAGAATGAAAACACAAGCCATAGACTGGGAGAAAATATTTGCTAAATTTCTATCTGATAAAGAACTTACATTGCTACAGGGATTGGGGGATGGGCAAAATAGGTAAAAGGAATTAAGAAGTGTAAGTCACAAGGAAGGAAAGTACAGCACGTGGGATCCCTGGGTGGCACAGCGGTTTGGCGCCTGCCTTTGGCCCAGGGCGCGATCCTGGAGACCCGGGATCGAATCCCACGTCGGGCTCCCGGTGCATGGAGCCTGCTTCTCCCTCTGCCTGTGTCTCTGCCTCTCTCTCTCTCTCTCTGTGACTATAATAAATAAAAATTAAAAAAAAAAAAAAAAAAAGTACAGCACAGCCCTTTCACAAAGATGGCGCGGGCAGAAGGAAGCCCCTGCCCCTCCCAAAGCCAAAGCAAAGGCTTTGAAAGCTAAGAAAGCAGTGCTGAAAGGCGTGCACAGTCACAAAAAAAAAAGAAGATCCGCAGGTCACCTACATTCCGACGACCCAAGACCCTGCATCTCCGAAGGCAGCCCAAATATCCTCGAAAGAGCGCCCCCAGGAGAAACAAGCTTGATCACTATGCCATCATCAAGTTCCCCTTAACTACTGAGTCAGCCATGAAGAAAACAGAAGACAACAACACACTTGTGTTCATTGTGGATGTCAAGGCCAATAAGCACCAGATCAAACAGGCTGTGAAGAAGCTCTATGACATTGATGTGGCCAAGGTCAACACCTTGATCAGGCCTGACGGAGAGAAGAAAGCATACATTCGACTGGCTCCTGACTATGATGCTTTGGATGTTGCCAACAAAATTGGGATCATCTAAACTGAGTCCAGCTGGCTATAAATATAAATATAAATATAAATATAAATATAAATATAAATATAAATATAAATATAAATTTTTTCACCATAAAAAAAAAAGGAAAGTACAGTACAGTGAATATACTCAAAATACTGTAATACGGTTTTATGGTGACTACACTTAATAGTGGGGAGCACTGAATAATGTACAAAACTATCAAATCAGTACGTTGTGTACATACTGTGAAGCTAATTTAATATTGTAGGCCAACTATGCTCCAATAATAAAAATAATTTTAAAAAAGAACATACTGAAAATACATGAAACACTATCAAAACTCACTATTAAGAGAATAACTCGATTTTTAAAATCTGCACAAGATTTTAAGAGATACTTGGCCAACTATTTGTGTGGCAAATAAGCAGATGAAAAGATACTCAGTATAATTAGTCATTAGCTAAATGTTAAAAAAAAAAAAATCAAACCACAATGAGGTATCATCACACCTGATTAAGTTGGATTAAACAACACTGACAGTCACAAACACTGGATACAGAGGAACTAAAACACAGCACTGGTGAGCATACCAGAACTACAAAAGTGTTTTCAGAAGGTATACACTTACCATAGGACTCAACAATCCTATTCCTAGGTATTCACATCGATATATGTGAATGCTTATGCAACTTTATTCATGATCACAAAAACTAGAATCAATTCAAACATTCTTCCACTGGAGAATGAATAAACTGGTTTATCTCCTCAAAATGAAATATTATTTGGCAATAAAAAGGAATGAAGTGTTGATAACATACAACAATGTGGATGGATCTCAAACACATCATGCCAAGTAAAAGACACCAGCTTCAACAGACTGTAGCATATCACTTATATAACAGAGCCAAATTGTAGGGCTAGAAAACAAGTATGTGATCATCAAGGACTAGAGGAAAGGATTAATTTTAAGGGAATATAAGGCAAATTTTGTCAGTGATGTGGCTGTTCTACACACAGATTGTGGTAGTGGTTATACAACTATGAAAAATCACAGAAATGTGCACAAATGCGGATGGAGGAGGATTTTAATATACCTAACCTATACATCAATCAAAATAATTTAAAAAAGGCATTTTGTTTGGAAAATAATTTGTTTTTTTAATAAACTTAAATGTATACTTATATATGCTCCATCAATTCTATTGCTAAGTATTTACTCCAGAGAATTAAAAACATGTCCACACAAAGTCATATATGTGAATATAGTGAGCACTTTTATTCACAATTGCCAAAACCTGGAAACAACCCAAATGTCCATCAGTAAGAAAATGGATAAACTGAGATTCAGCCACATGAATCTTATTATTCTTATGAATATTATTTAAGCAATTTTAAAAATTAACCACTAAAATAAAAATTAACCACTGATACACACAATTGGCTATATCTTAAAATCATTATGCTGACTAAAAGAAGTTAGATATAAGAGAAAACAAACTGTATGATTATATGAAATTCTAGAAAAGGCAAAATAATCTATAGTAACAGAAAGCAGATCAGCAATTTTCTGACACCAGAGTAGAGGTGGGGGTCAATTGCCAAGGGCTGTGAGAAAAAACTCTGGAGATAAAAATGTTCTGCATCTTGGGACTCCTAGGTGGTTGAGCATCTGCGTTTGGCTCAGGCTGTGAGATTCAATCCTGGGATCGAGTCCCACATAGGGTTCCCCCACAGGGAGCCTGCTTCTCTATCTGCCTATGTCTCTGCCTCTCTCATGAATAAATTAATAAAATCTCAAAAAGAAAAAAAAAAAGTTCTGCATCTTGACTGAAATGGTAGCCACAGCGTGGATGCATTTATCAAACCTCAAACTAGACACTTGTAGAGGATGCCCTTCATTGTATTTATAATTCAATAAGATTTATTCAAAAAATTTGTAAATGACCAATCTGCATATAAAATAATCCCATTCACAATAACATCAAAAAAAAAAAACCAAAATATTTCCAAATATTTTTAACGAAGCAGCACAGAATTTACATTTGGAAAATTACAAAACATTGGTCAAATAAATTAAATATATAAATAAAAGGGAAAGCATCTCATGTTCAAGGATTAGTAGACTTAATATTGTTAAAATAGAGGGATCCCCGGGTGGCTCAGTGGTTTGGCGCCTGCCTTTGGCCCAGGGCGTGATCCTGGAGTCCCGGGTTCGAGTCCTTCCTCGGGCTCCCAGCATGGAGCCTGCTTCTCCCTCTGCCCCTGTACTGCCTCTGCCCCTCCCCTCTCTCTTTATGTCTGTCATGAATAAATAAATCTTTAAAAAAAAATTTGTTAAAATAGTAGTATCCCGCAAATTGATCTACAGATTCAAAGCACAGGTATCTGACTGATATCTCTACCCTAGTTGCTTTCTTGGTAGAAATTGACAACTTGATTCTAAAGGGACCCAAGCATAGCCAAAACAATCCTGAGATAGAATAAAGGAAGGGGACTCACAGCTCCAGATTTCAACTCATTACAAAGCATCATGAATTAAGAATGTAGAATGGGCACAAGGACAGACAGTTCAATGAAACACAATTAAGAGTTTAAAAATAAACCCACATACCCATGGTCAACTTATTCTCAACAAGGGTGCTAAGGCAACTCCACAGGGAAAGAACAGTCTTTTCAACAAATTGTGCTGGGACAACTGGATAGCCATATGAGAAAGAATGAAGTGGGACCCTTAACCTCGTATCACATATAAAAAGTAATACAAAGTGGATCAAAGACCTAAATACTATATACTATAGATTATTAAAACTCTTAGAATAAGCATAGAGGTAAATGTTCATGACCTTGGATTTGGCAAAGGATTCTTAGATATGACACCAATAGCATGAGCAATAAAAGAAAAAATAAATTTCAAACTTTTGTTCTTCAAAGGACATCGTCAAGAAAGTGAAAAGGCAACCCCCAGAATGGGAGAAAATATTTGCATCTCATAAAACTGATAAGGAACTTCTATTTAAGATATATATTAAGAAGTTATGGGATCCCTGGGTGGCGCAGCGGTTTGGCGCCTGCCTTTGGCCCAGGGCGCGATCCTGGAGACCCGGGATCGAATCCCACGTCGGGCTCCTGGTGCATGGAGCCTGCTTCTCCCTCTGCCTATGTCTCTGCCTCTCTTTCTCTCTCTGTGACTATCATAAATAAATAAAACTTTAAAAAAAAAAAAAAAAAAAGAAGTTATTATAATTCTCAGGGCCCCTGGCTGACTCAGTCAGCAGAGTATTTAACTTTTGATCTTGGGTTCAGGAGTTCCAGCCCCATGTTAGTAGAGAGCGCTTACGTTTAAAAAAGAGCTTACCTCTTTAAAAAAAAAAGAAAAGAGAAAAGAAAAAAAGGAAAGAAGAAAGAAAGAAAAAAAGGAAAGAAGAAAGAAAGGAAAAGAAAAGAGAAAAAAGAAAAGAGAAAAGAGAAAAGAGAGAAGAGAAAAGAGAGAAGAGAAGAGAAGAGAAGAGAAGAGAAGAGAAGAGAAGAGAAGAAAAGAGAAAAGAAAAAGAAAAAGAAAAAGAAAAAGAAAAGAAAAGAAAAGAAAAGAAAAGAAAAGAAAAAAAAAGAAAAGAAAAGAAAAGGAAAAAAGAAGGCAAGCAAGCAAGCAAGCTGGGAGCCTAACATGGAGCTTCACTTCATGACTCTGAGAGAAAGACCTGAGCTGAGATCAAGAGTCAAGACGTTTAACTGACTGTGCCACTCAGGTGCCCAACAACCCAATTTTAAAATGGGTAAAGGGGCAGCCCGGGTGGCTCAGGGGTTTAGTGCCGCCTTCGGCCCAGGGCCTGATCCTGGAGACCTCGGATCGAGTCCCAGGTCAGGCTCCCTGTGTGAAGCCTGCTTCTCCCTCTGGCCTGTCTCTCTCTCTCTCTGTCTCTCATGAATAAATGAAATCTTAAAAAATAAATAAATAAATATAAATAAAATGGGTAAAGGATCTGAATTGATATTTCTCCAAGAAAGATATAAAAATGGCCAATAAGCAAATGATAGTCAACAGCATTAGTCATGAGGGAAATGCAATTCAAGACCATACTGAGATACTACTTCATACCAACCAGATGTAGACTAGAGTCAAATAACAAGATAAAAAGTGTTGGCAAGGATGTGGAGAAATTAGAATCTTCATATATTGCTGGTGGGAAAAGAAAATGATGCAGCCTCTTCGGTAAACAGGCAGTTTCTCAAAAGATCAAATATGTTTACCATATGACCCAGCAACTCCACTCCTGGTATATACCCAAGAAAAACGAAGACCTATAACACAAAAACTTGTATACCACTGTTCATAGCAGCATATTCATAACTGCCAAGAAGTAGAAATAACCTAAATACCCATCAACAGATAAATAAAATATATTATCTCCATACAATGGAATTTTTATTCAGCTATAAAAAAGGATAAAGTACTGATACTCACTACAACACAGATAAGCCTTGAAAAAACTTACACTAGGGCAGCCCGGGTGGCTCAGCGGTTTAGTGCCACCTTCAGCCCAGGATGTGATCCTAGAGACGGGGGATCGAGTCCCATGTCAGGCTCCCTGCATGGAGCCTGCTTCTCCCTCTGCCTGGGTGTCTACCTCTCTCTCTCATTAATAAATAAATAAAATCTTAAAAAAAAAAAAAGAAAAAGAAAAAACTTACACTAGTGAAAAGAAACAGTGACATCAGACCACATTCTATATGATTCCATTAATTATGGAAACTTAGAAATAGGGTAAATATAGAAACAGTTGATCAGGGATCCCTGGGTGGCGCAGCGGTTTGGCGCCTGCCTTTGGCCCAGGGCGCGATCCTGGAGACCCGGGATCGAATTCCACGTCAGGCTCCCGGTGCATGGAGCCTGCTTCTCCCTCTGCCTGTGTCTCTGCCTCTCTCTCTCTCTCTCTCTCTGGCTATCATAAATAAATAAAAATTAAAAAAAAAAAAAAAGAAAGAAACAGTTGATCAGTCGTTGCTTAAGCCTGGGGGAGGAAGATAGGAAGGTAGAAGTGGTGATAGCAAAGGGGGGGGGGGGTTCTTTTTGAGGTAAAAAAAAATATTTTAAAATTCACTGTGGCGATAGTTGCACTCATCTGTAAATATACTAAAAAACTTAATTTTACACTTCAAATGGGTGAATTATGTGGTACTGAATTTTATAGCTTAATGAAGCTACTCAAGTGTGCTCAGTGTTCACTATAATCCACACAAACTCAGCACATTGTTTTTCCTTTTTAAACAATTCTTTTTTTTTTTTTTACAATTCTAATATAATTTGATTTTAAAATAAACATGGGAAGAGGCACCTACCTGGGTGGCTCAGTTGGTTAAGCCTCGGACTCTTTATTTTTCCTCAGGTCATGATCTCAGTAATGTGAGATCCAGCCTAGCATCTGGCTCTGTGCTGGGTCTGTAGAGCCAGCTTAAGAGTCTCTCTCCCTTCTCCCTGTGCCTCTCCCCTTCCCCCACATGCGTTTTTTTTTTTTTCTCTCTCTCTCTTTCGAAAGAAAAAGAAAAGAAGAAAAAGAAAGAAAAGGAAAAAGAAGGAAAGAAAGAAAGTCACAAAAACATCCTTAGTTCCTTTCTCCCAAATGATTCTCAGTTACATTATCATAATTCAAAATCTAAATTGACGGGATGCCTGGGTAGCTCAGTGCTTGGGCATCTGCCTTCTGCTCAGGGCGTGATCCTGGGATCAGGTCCCACACTGGGCTCCCTTCATGGAGCCTGCTTCTCCCTCTGCCTGTGTCTCTGCCCCTCTCTCTGTGGGTCTCTCATGAATAAATAAGTACTTTTTTAAAAAATAAAACTAATGGGTGAAATTCTGATGAGAATGTTTCCATAGTATTCCCCCACTAAATATGTAATTAAGGGGAAAACAGTAGCTCCACAGTGGTAAGACCTGGCAGATACCATCTTAAACCAAGTGATCAAATTGGGACCAACTGGCATCACCATAACTCCTGAGATGATGCACAAAGGACACCGCACCACTTCTTTAGCATTCCAGCCAAAAATACAGTACACCTCAACCTAATAATAAGGGTACATTCAATGAACCCAAATTGAGCAACAATCAATAAAATGTACTCTTCCCAAAAGGTCAAGGTCATGAAAGACAAGCTTAAAAAACATTCCAGATTAAAGGAGCCTAAAGAACAATAACTGAATGTAATGCATGATCTTAGATTAAAAACCTGAATCACAAAAAGAATTTCTAAAGTAATACTATGTTAAAAATGTATAGTAATATATACATTATATATATTGATGTTATTGGGTAGGTTGGTAATATCTGATGTATTATCTACCAATCTTACTATTAACTTCTTTTTTTTTTTTTTTTAAGATTTTATTTATTTATTCATGATAGTCACAGAGAGAGAGAGAGAGAGAGGCAGAGACACAGGCAGAGGGAGAAGCAGGCTCCATGCACCGGGAGCCCGACGTGGGACTCGATCCCGGGTCTCCAGGATCGTGCCCTGGGCCAAAGGCAGGCGCCAAACCGCTGCGCCACCCAGGGATCCCCATCTTCCTAATTTTGATAACTGTACTATGGTTATATGAGAGATAAAGGGGTATCAAGGACTCTTGGAAAGTGAAGGAGGAAAATTATATAGCTAGAAATAGTGGATGGATGGATGGATGTATGAATGGAAATGGACAGAGGAGGAATGGTGGGGAGAAGACATGATAATAAAGCAAATGGGGAACCTAGGTGAAGTGGCTCAGGAATTCTTTGTACAAGTCTTTTTTTTTTTTTTTTTTTTTTTTTTTTTAAGATTTTACTTATTTATTCATGAGAGACAGAGACAGAGACACAGGCATAGGGAGAAGCAGGCTCCATGCAGGGAACCTGATGTGGAATTCGATCCTGGGACTCCAGGATCACGCCCTGGACCGAAGGCAGGTGCCAAACCACTGAGCCACCCAGAGATCCCTTCTCTGTACAAGTCTTATAGCTTTCCTAGAAGTTTGACGTTATTTAAAAATTAAAGAAATGTTTTAAAAGTGCCAGCCAGCTGTTACAGGAGAATGGGAAAATAACAAAAGTAATTCTTAATAGATAGTGACACACTGTGCACATATTTTGAGTATTAAGAGAAAAACTGATTTCTCTCACATCTAAAATGTCTTTTTCCCTGAGGTACCTGGTAGGCTCAGAAGGTAGAATATGTGACTCTTGACCTCAGGGTTGTGAGTTCGAGGCCCATGGTGGGTATAGGGATTACTTAAAAAATTAATAAATAAAAATTTTAAGTGTCATTTTTTCCAAACTCTATGCTCTTACATTTTTGCTTAAGACTCCTTTTTAATGCCATGATATTAACAAGAATTTATTTTCACCCACCTCCTAACAGGCCTCTAAAAGAACCTGCTCTGACTACCAATTTTCCTCATCAACACTACCACTCATTTCCTTCACTAATAAAGGTCTTGGCATTTTACTGAAGTCAAACGTTCTGGGTTCAGGTCTGACTTCTGCCACCTGCTGGTTATGTGACTGGGCAAATCACTTCACCTCTGTATGCCTCCAATTCTTCATCTACAGGCTGAGATAAAAGGTGATGTCTACCTCATAGGGGAATTAAATAGAAAAATACCAATCAATAGCAAAAAAAAAAAAAATTAATAAAAGTGGGCAGAGGAGGTCAGTAGACATCCTTCCAAAGACACACAAATGGCCAAAAGATACATGAAAAGGTGCTCAAAATCACTAATCACCAGGGAAATGTAAATCAAAACTACAATGTTACCTGATACCAGTTAGAATGGCTATCAACAAAAAAACAAGAAACAAAGTTATTAGGGAAGATGTGAAAAAAAGAAAACACTTGTGCACTGCTGGTGGGAGTGTAAACTGGTGCACAGCCCCTATGTAAAACAGTAGGGCAGTTCCTCAAAAAATTAAAAATGGAACTACCCCATGAACCAGCAATTCCACTTCTGAATATAGCCAAAGGAAAATGCACCTCATGTCCACTGCAGCAAGATTCACAACAGCCAAGGCAGGAAAGCAATCTAAGGATCCATCAATGAACGAATAAAGAAAATCTGATGAGAATATTATTCAGCAATTTAAAAAAAAGAAGGATCTTGCCATTTGCAAGAACATGGATAGACCATGAAGGCAGTATACTCCAAGAAATAAGTCAGAGAAAGACAAATAGTGCATGATCTCATTTATGTGTGGAATCTTTAAAAAAAAGATAAAAACAACTCCCATCAACTCAGATACAAAGAACAGATTGGTGGTTGCTAGCGGCAGAGTAGGGGGTGGAAAATATGGTGGCCAAAAAGACACAAATTTCCAGTATAGGAGCGTCTGGGTGGCTCAGTGGTTGAGCGTCTGCCTTCAGCTCAGGTCGTGATCCCAGAGTCCCAGGGAGTCTCACATAGGGCTCCCTGCAGGGAGCCTGCTTCTCCCTCTGCTTGTGTCTCTGCCTCTCTCTCTCTCTCTCTGTGTCTCTCATGAATAAATAAAATCTTTAAAAAACAAAAATAAATTTCCAGTTATAAAATAAGTTAGTCCTGGAGATGTTATATAGAGCATGGTAACTACAGTATACAATACTGTATATCTGAAAGTTGGTAAGAGAGTAGGTCTTTAAAAGTTCTCATCATGGGCAGCCTGGGTGGCTCAGCGGTTTAGTGCCGCCTTCAGCCCAGGGCGTGATCCTGGAGACCTGGGATTGAGTACCAGGTCGGGCTCCCTGCATGGAGCCTGCTTCTCCCTCCGCCTCTGCCTCTGCCTCTGCGTGTGTGTGTGTGTGTGTGTGTGTGTGTGTGTGTGTGTGTGTCTCATGGATAAGTAAGTAAAATCTTAAAAAAAAAAAAAAAAGTTCTCATCACAAGAAAAAAAAAAACACCCTGTAACTATATGTGGTGATGGATATTAACTAGACTTACTGTGGTGATCACATGACAATATATGCAATAGCAGATCATTATGTTATATATCTGAAACTAACAATGTTATATGTCCATTATATCTCAATTTTAAAAAAGAATAGGTAAGCTGATGCATGAGAAACACTTAAAGCACTGCCTAGAGCACCCAGTGTGGGCACCACATTCATGTTCGCTTTGATCATAAAACAGACACAAAAAATGACTGAAGAAAACTCAAAACTTAAGCCTTCAAATGGAAAGTAATAACAAAAATCTAATGATCACAAACAGTAACTTTGGGGGACCTGGCTGGCTCAGTCAGAAGATGCTTGTGACTCTTGATCTCAGAGTCAGGAATTCAAGCCTCACATTGGGTGTGGAGATTATTAAGAGATTATTAAGATTTTTTTAAGAGAGGCAGAGACCTAGAAAGAGGGCAGAAGCAGGCTCCCCGCAGGGAGCCCGATGGGAGATTCGATCCCAGGACCCGGAGATCACGACCCAAGCCAAAGTTCAATGCTCAACCACTGAGCCAAGACATGCCTCAAAAAATTTTTAAATAAAAAAAATCTCTTGGGAAAAAGTTTTTTTTCTAAGATTTTATTTATTTGAGAGAGATTGAGAGTGAGCAAGTAAACAAGTAGGGGCAGAAGCAGAGGGAGAGGGAGAAGCAGGCTCCCCACTGAGCAGGAAGCCTGACAAGGGCCTTCATCCCAGGACCCCAGGATCAGGAGCTGAGCCAAAGGCAGACACTTAATGGACTGAGCCACCGAGGCACCCCGGGAAAAAAATTTCTGTTCATGGTTGTTATGAACCATTAACTAAAAATAATTTCAATGCCCCACAAAAGACTGGTCAAAATAAATCTGAGTGCCAATACTCTGAAGTTTACTTAAAAGTCATAATGCAGGAAATGAAAGGGCATTCTATATCATGTAATACTGTTAACTAAATAAAACAGGATCCTGTGGAGTATGTAAAACTATGATCCTACCTTTGTAAATATTTAATGTATGCACATAAAGAAAAGTAAGGACGGTGTTATAGTCTCTTTGGAGTACAAGGAATGCGGACCCCCTAACAAGCTTGAGGGTTCCTGCAGGATATATACCAATAGACTGGAGCTGGAGCCCTCCTCTAATGCCGGGTCTGTCAGTTTCTGCTCTCTCATATCCATGATTTTGGCTTGTATCATGGCTTATCACGGTGCTAGTTTTAGCTTCTTTTCCACTCTAACTCGAAAATCCTTACATTTCCTAGGTTACACTCTCAAGAATAGGGATTTGGCTGACCCGGTTCACCTTTTCTTGCAAGACATATTAGATTACTATTAAGGATATAGATTTACTTGACCCAGGAGGAGGGAGAAGGGATCAGAAGCTGCTAGAACTGCCCAATAACCTCCAAATTTTTTTGGACAGCCAGCGGGGAGAGAAGACAAACAAAAAACCCCTTCTGTTGAAATGTAACTTTCACTGGACACGGGGCATGGCACGTGTTATTAGGACTTATCATTAATATCCATCTTATTGGTAATAAGCAAATGCCCATAAAAGGATCACAGAGTTGTATTAAGTAGCAGTCTTACAGATCATTAAATACTTATCAACAGAGAGAAACTAAGAACTGAAGTATTCCAAACATTCAATCGTTTAAGCAAGAGTAAATATAAAATTCGAAAGAAAAAGGATACATTCCCATGTATAGATTTTCATTTTAACGAAACAGGAAACTAAAATACAGAACAACAGAGAATCTTAGGGTGGGGTAACTACCAACCCCTGTCCCAACAATCAGAGGGAGAAATAGAGAGGACTGATAGTATAAAACATGGGGTAGAATTTGGAAATAGGCTGGCTTTTCTTTAAAAACAAAAACTTTCTTAAAAAAGGTACTGCAATCGACTCCCTTGGTACAACATTAAAATGTTAACCACGGAAGAACTAAGATTTCTTCTTGTGATGGTTATATGTTATTCCTGAAAAAAGTTTTAAATTTCCTTTTTTCCCCACCATTCCCTTAAGCTTCCTAGAGCATTCTTTTCCTCTATCATTCCAGGAGAAAGCAGTTTTAGCCTCACTCTTCCTATTCAAACAGGCTTCTCTGAAGTCATCTTCGACCCCTTCACATCACCAACTCAAAGGCTGTTTTCTACTGTAATTTTCTATACTTCTCTGCATCACTCCAGACCTTGGAGCTGCAGAACCATCCTGTCACCATGGGAAACACCACTGCCCAACTGCTAAACTATACTCTTCAGAGCTGCCACACCTGCCAGGAACCACATTCCTCCAGGTTCCACTACAGGCTGGTCCAAAGTCTTTAAAAGTTGCTGTTGGTATGGTGTTCTTTACTTGCAACCAAAAACATACGTAACTGATTTTGCCTTCTTTATGCATCCGACATTGGTGGTCATCTAGTCCCACCTATTCAACAGCGCGAATGATCAAAGTCCTTTCGTACAATGTGCTACCTTCAGCATTCCACACTCTTCATTCCAATAGTTAAACTCTGTCTTCCTTCACTCTCTTCTATCCCAGCTTCCAACACCAGATTTATTCTAAAATTTAGTACACAGGACATTCTAAGTCTAAAATTTTGTCATTCTTGTCTAAAACTTCACACTGAAGTGTGAAGCACTGAAGGTGATGAAAATCTAGTGTTATGAAGACACAAGGATCCTCAATGTCAATTAGAACATTTTGCTCCCAATCCCAAATGTCCTGTAAAGAGGCCTCCTTTTATAACACGATGGAAAATGAGGGGAGAAAAGCCTTTCAGAAACAGAAACAATGGGGGGGGGGGAATAGTAAACACTTGTGTAGGATACTAACCCAAATCACTGAGTCTAAGAGTAGGGAAAAATCCAAAGTTAGATCCCTTAATTTCTTTTTTTAGACCCCTTAATTATGTCAACAGGTGAAAATTTTCTTTAAATCATCTTTCCCCCATTTAACAGTGTCTCCTGAACAAAGAACTTCAGGACACCAATTATAAAAATGGTCTCCCACACCTAAAAGAATATGCAAACACAACCTTTCAGGGAGACAGTGGAGACACAATGGGGAATGAGGGAAAGAAAAGATTTGCTAAAGAAGTAGATCTGTTAATTTAACACATTTTCTGTGAAGCAAATCAACTGTCCTTAGTGCCATTGTTGCTGAAACAATGAACACTCAAGGAAGGGGTGTTCGTTAAAAAGAACTGGTCAGGTGAAAAAAACACTCCTGTAGCCAACTAGACTGCGTAACAGCATTCGCAATTGTAAGAACTTATGCCATTCTTGGGAATTATTAGTTGGACATGATTTAAGGGTTCAACATTAAAAACATGAAGTGGTTAGTGTAATTGTGACCCTTTCCTCTCTTTTCATTTATTTTTAGAGGTTATGGGCGGGGGGAGGGGCACAGAAGGATGCACACAGTCTGCTATGACAACCATTCACACATTTAATTCAGGTGGCCACATGCCTTGGTGACATACTGCCAAATCAGGCAGTTACTGCAGCAAATCCACCCTTGGGAAAAAGTAGAGCAACACTGCTCCTAAAAGTCTGGGCTAGAGAATCAGAGCGAAAAACTGACCATTACAGTGTGAAACTTATAAGAACACAACATCGCTTAAAGCAAATCAAATCGTCAAAGTCACATGAGATCAGAGACTTCAAAAAGGAGAATCAAATACTGCATTTCATGTATTTTCACATAAGCCATATTCTATTTTAAAGGTGTGAATAAAGAAGAGCAAAAAGAGCGCTTAAAATTATTCTGAGGGGTCATTCGCCCTCCTGGAGAAAACTGCTTTTGGCTGCCAAAGTGACTGACTTCACCCCAACTTATTTATACAGATTCTGGAGATTAATACCCTGATTCAGACCAGAAATTCCACCTTCCTCCACCACAGCCCAAAACAAAACCTAGGACATCAGTAGACTAGCACAACAATGGAGTAGGAGAGGGAAAAAAAAAAAAAAAAAAAGTATGGTCAGGCTTTAGTTCCCAGCCAAGAGAAATAAAGAACAAAAAATAAGGTGCTGGATCTCTGCAGGGACCAAATACCATGGCAAAGATGGACGCTGAGATGGTCACTCTATGTGTAAAAGCACCTTGGGAAGCCAAAGATAATGGATACCATCTCCCTTGAAGTTCTGTAGTATCTCTTTTCAAAAAAGCTTACTGCTAAATCACCATCAAAATACAACTTTTCCAATCCTGGAGCCCCTGTGTGGCTCAGTCGGTTAAGTGTCTGCCTTCAGCTCAAGTCATGATCCCAGGAGCCTGGGATGAAGCCTTGCACTGGGCTCCCTACTCAATGAGGAACCTGCTTCTCTGTTTCCCTCTCCCTCTGCCTCTCCCCCTGGTTGTGCTTGGGCACGTGCTTTCTCTCTCTTAAATAAATAAAATCTTTTAAAAACAATTTCTTCTCCAAACCAAAATGAAAACCCACTTGATCCATAAACTATTAGTGCCATACTTGCCTACAGGGAAAATCCAAAGAGAGAAATCATGAAGATACTTAGAGTGACCTCAAGAAAGGTTATTAGTGTGTTCTAAGGTGAAAATTCTGATGGAATAATAAACTTTATATAGCAACATACCCCATACGTCTCAGATGGGCAAGCATATGCATGCACGCACACCCCGCCCCCCCCCCCCCCAACTTAGATCTCACTTAACTTTTGACCTGGTCATAACTAGTCTACCACTGCACAAAGCTCAGGAAATCTGTTAAGAAGAACCTGTGCCTGACAGGCAATGGCAGTGCAGAAGCCAGCCTGAGACTATCACACAACACCCCTCTTCCCCAACAGTGCCAGGCAGCCAGGCCTTGACTAAGGGAGACCTTTCTTTCAGGGACCCAGTTAGATCCAAGACACCTCCTAACTGCCCTCAAACCACTTCCACCCTTAAATGACTCCCCAATATAGAAAAATATTAACAAAACATCTGCTTCCCAGTTTTCTAACACATGTAATTACTACTAACGTGCACATCTGAGAGCAACTTTAACTTCCTTCAATTTTTATAAACAAATATACTAAAGGTTTGCATTTAGGGGAAGAAAATTACTATAGAAGGAAAAACTCATCATCTTCACAGTGTACCTTTTATACAATGACCAACACTGGAAAGTCTTCCCCACTTATACCTTAAAGCAGTAAATCTCAGACACAGTGATCTCTGGACCCACCCCCTGAGGAGAAATTTGCCGATTTTATTTGTCACAACTGGGGATGCTACTGGCACACACGGAGGGTAGAGGCCAGAGATGCTTCCAGACAGCTTAAAATGCATGTGGCAGCTTTTCCACAAGACTTACCTAGTCTAAAATATCAATAGTGCTGAGGCTAAGAAACCCCACACCTTAAAGAAACCCACAGAATCCGGAACTCAATATTATTATTTAACAATTCATTAATCAGTTATAAAAAAAATCAGTTATAAGAATTACTGAAAAAACTTTTCCAAAGTTTCTCAATATAAATTAATATAGATTAGAGGATAATGGGGATCCCTGGGTGGCGCAGCGGTTTAGCGCCTGCCTTTGGCCCAGGGCGCGATCCTGGAGACCTGGGATCGAGTCCCACGTCGGGCTCCTGGTGCATGGAGCCTGCTTCTCCCTCTGCCTGTGTCTCTGCCTCTCTCTCTCACTGTGTGCCTATCATAAATAAATAAAATTTAAAAAAATTAAAAAAAAAAAAAGATTAGAGGATAATGTAAAGAATGTATAATAAAAGCATTCAAGGAACAGCATCTACTGAAACATGAAAATACAGAAGGACAACATGCTATCTATAAAGTTCATACCAAATGAAAAGCAAGCCATTGGCCTGAAGCTATAACTGGATTTCATTCAACGTTCCAAATATGAATGATGTTAAATAAAAGTGGGGAGGGAAGTCTGGTGGCTCGGTGGTTGAGTGTCTGCCTTTGGCTCAGGGCGTCACCCGGGGTCCTGGGATCAAGTCCCACATCAGGCTCCCTGCAAGGAGCCTGCTTCTCCCTCTGCCTATGTCTCTGCCTCTCTGTGTCTCTCATGAATAAATAAATTATTTTTAAAAAAATAAGTAAAAAATAGGGGATCCCTAGGTGGCGCAGCGGTTTAGCGCCTGTCTTTGGCCCAGGGCGCGATCCTGGAGACCCGGGATCGAATCCCACATCGGGCTCCCGGTGCATGGAGCCTGCTCCTCCCTCTGCCTGTGTCTCTGCCTCTCTCTCTCTCTCTGTGACTATCATAAATAAATAAAAAGTTAAAAAAACAAAAAAAAAAAAGTAAAAAATAAAAGTGAGGAAACAAAAGTGAAGGGAAAATAACGTAATTCAGGACCTCCTTCATCCTCCAGAATTTCTCACAGGCTCACAATACAAAATCTCAGCTCAGTCTGAGGACCTTGGAGGTCAATCAAGTACTAAAATCTACCTTCAATCTATCTAGCATGTCTGCAGACAAGATTTCCACAGAAAGACAAGTTCATATAATTCACAAACATGTCAAGCATGGATTTGCAGCTGTCATGTGGTACAAAGTTAATCTGTAAAGCATGCCTAACACAGGTCACCACATTGATCCTAGTAAGTGAGGTCGATGATATTCTGAATCACTTACTAGTGCTATGCATGCTAAGAACCATTCCTAGAACAACAGGACTTAAAAATCGTCTAGACTGGGCAGCCCCGGTGGCGCAGCAGTATAGCGCCGCCTGCAGCCCAGGGCGTGATCCTGGAGACCCTGGATCGAGTCCCATGTCAGGCTCTCTGTATGATGCCTGCTTCTCTCTCTGCCTGTGTCTCTGCCTCTCTCACTCTCTCTGTCTCTATGAATAAATTAATAAAATCTTAAAAAAAAAAATCATCTAGTCTAAAAATTCCCATTTTATGTATGGGGCATCTGAAACCTAAAATCTGCCTAAGGTCGTAACTCAAGTAAACGACAGAGGTAAGCCCACAATCCAGGCTCCTGACTTTCTGCTTGATTCCTTTTGAAAATACATTCAATCACATCAACTAGATCTAAAACCATATAGTTAGAACCTGTGTGGTTCTGTCCCCTAGGCTCTGTCCACACTGAATTTTTACCTAAACTTTGCACCTGCAGTTTTCCAGCATTCTGCTAATGCTCCTCATTCTTACTTATAGCCAGAATCGAGCACTAAACCTCTCCTGATCAAAGGGCAGAGAGTCCATTTGTACCAACTGCTGCCAAGGTATATTTTAGGCTATCCTAACTTTGTTCCAGAAAATTAAGGAACACTACACTCAACTTCCGTCATAAAGCAAGCCAGAGGGTAACACAGGCTGTCCTTCGGAAACGAGAGGGTACTGTCCTTTCTACGACTGTAGTAGCTCCCAACTACCCCTTTGGAGCTTCACATGGTTGGCAAAAAGAAAAAAAGAAGCCTTCGCTTTCAGAATGTTGGTTTAAAGGGGATCCAGGGCAGCCCGGGTGGCTCAGCGGTTTAGCGCCTGCCTTCAACCCAGGGCGTGATCCTGGAGACCCGAGATCCAGTCCCACGTCGGGCTCCCTGCATGGAGCCTGCTTCTCCCTCTGCCTGTGTCTCTGTCTCTCTGTCTCTCATGAATGAATGAATGAATGAATGAATGAATAAATAAATAAATAAATAAATAAAATAAATGGGATCCAGTATTCACTTTCAGAGAGAGAGAAAAAAATTTTTTAATATTTATTTATTCATGAGACACACAGAGGGAGAGAGGCAGAGGCATAGGCAGAGGGAGAGGGAGAAGCAGGCTCCACACAGGGAACCCAATGTGGGATTCGATCCAGGACCACAGGATCACGCCCTGAGCAGAAGGCAGATTCTTAACCGCTGAGCCACCCAGGCATCCCCAAGAGAGAGAAAATTTAAATAATTTCCACACCCAACATGGGGCTGAACTCACAACCCTGAGATCAAGAGCCAAGCCAGGTGCCCCTCACTTTTGGAAACAGATATACTCTGACAGAACATTCTCCTCTTTCAGAATTTCTTTTTTTTTTTTTTCTTTCAGAATTTCAAATTGCATATTGCATTTGCCCCCTCTGTAAGTCACATCTGTGTTTGTCTCTGCTTTACCTCTCAGAGAAGGAACAGATCTTGAATCTTTACAAAATGTTTATCATCTGGTGTCTTACATTAAATAGAATAGTGTTGGGTTGCCTGGGTGGCTCAGTCGGCTAAGCATCTACCTTCCTTCCACTCAGGTCAGGATGCCGGGATCCTGGGATCAAGTCCTCCATAATGCTCCCTGCTCAGCCAGGATCTCCCTTTCTCTCAACTCTTATCCTCTACTCATTCTCTCTCTCTCTTTCATAAGTAAAATCTGGGGGATCCCTGGGTGGCTCAGCGGTTTGGCGCCTGCCTTCGGCCCCAGGGAGTGATCCTGGAGTCCCGGGATCCAGTCCCACATCGGGCTCCCTGCATGGAGCCTGCTTCTCCCTCTGCCTGTGTCTCTGCCTCTCTCTCTCTGTGTGTCTCTCATGAATAAATACATAAAATCTTAAAAAAAAAAAAAAAAATGTAAAATCTTCACAAACTACTACTCATTTTTAAATCATTTTAAATCATTTATCTCCTTTGATCCTGCTCAAATGCCATATTCTCAGTGAGACTATGCCTAACCAGCCTATTTTAAATTACAACCCAATCCCTCAATTGGCCCTCCCTATGCCTCCATGCTGCTTTGTTTAATATCCTCTGACATACTACACTTAACAATTCATTTACTGTCTGTCTCCTTCCACTGAAAAGAGGGGAGGTATTTTTGTGTTATGTTCACATCTGTACTTCCATTACCTAATACACTGTGCCTAGCACATAGTAGATGCTTAGTATATACTTGCTGAAAGAAATGGAATCATGAACTTGACTCTCTGTACTTAGTTCAGCAGAAGTTTTAATAGATCTTCTGTATCCCACATTACTAAAAATAAAAAAACTCAAGATTTGCACTATGGAATCTTGGTCATTACTTACAGGTCTAGCCCTTCATTTTAGATAATGAAATAGGAACAATGTGATATAGTAGCAACAGCATAGAATTTGTTATCAAATAACCTAAGACCCAGGTGAGAAATCAACTCAGCCTCTCTCAATTTCCAATTTCCTCATCTCTAAAATAAGGGTAACTCCTACCTCATAAAGTCGGTTACAGATAGCTAAGGATTAAATGAGATAACATTTGAGGACACCTGGCTGGCTCAGCAGGTAGAGCATGTGACTCTTGATCTCAGGGTCATGAGTTCAAGCCCCAGGTCAGGTGTAGAGCTAACTAACTAAATAAAAACCAACACACTCAGCGGTGCCTGGGTAGCTCAGCTGGTTAAGCTGCTGCCTGTGGCTCAGGTCATGATCTCAGGGTCCTGTTGAGTGAGCCCTGTGTTGGGCTCCCTGCTTGGAGAAGAGTCTGCTTCTCCCTCTGCCTCTACCCTAGCCCCATCCACAGTTCATGTGCATGCTCCTGCATGCTCGTGCACACTCATACTCTCACCCTCTCTCAAATCGATGGATTGAATCTTTAAAAAAAAAAAAACACAATCTAGGCACCAGGGTGGCTCAGTTGGTTAAGCAGCTTCCTTCAGCTCAGGTCATGATCCCAGGATCCTGGGATCAAGCCCCATGGGAGGCTCCCTGCTCAGCAGGGAGTCTGCTTCTCCCTCTCTTCCCTGCTCGTGCTGTCACTCTCTCACACGTGCTCTCAAATAAATAAGTAAAATATTATTTTAAAAAATAAAAATTTCAAGTTTCCCAACTCCTAGTCCAGTGTATCATCTTGTGCCATAAAACCAGGCTTCTGGTTCCCCTATTCAAGGTTAACTTATTCTTTCATCTAGTTCAGAGCTTTTTAACCTTTGTATGTTTGGGGACCTCTTTCACATAAAAGTAACAGGGCCTCTCTTCCAGCAAAGTGCATATATGTACAGCAACACAAAATCTAGAGCCCATCCATAGGCCCAGGCTTAAGAACTCCTGATATGACTGATGTGCTAATAAGTTACTCAGCAATTCTTATTTTCTTACTTTCATGCTTAATAATTTATGCCTTGGAGTGCCTGGCTGGCTCTGTCAGTAGAACACGCAACTCTTGATCTCAGGGACACGAGTTCAAGCCCCATGTTGGGTGGAGAGATTACTTTAAAAACTAAAAATAAATAAAAATAATTTATGCCTTGGTGATCTTAAGGGATTGGATCCAAGGAGAAACACAAAGAGTAGAATCCAGGGATCTGAATTAAAGATACTGCCCCCAGATCATCATGCTCGTTAGATGAGAGTCTATCTACACACAGCCATAACCAAGAAGGAGATCCAAGGCAAGTAAAGGATTCAGTAATCAACAGCAAGAAGCCCAGGGAAGAAAAGTAGACAGGACAATCAGATTATTTTTGCCATGCTGCTAAAACACAAACCATCCATCCAATTAATTCTACATGACCATTTTCAAAGAGCCATTTAGAGGCACCAGTCTCTTCTCTAGAGAGAAATATTCCCAAAATGTTTGTGATGAGATTTCTCACCAGACCCCCATCCCCATCATGATTAACTCCAGACCAGACTGTTCAAAATTATTCTATACTCCCTTCCCTTACTTTGATCAAGACACTACATTCACTGTGAGGAGCACCTGGTAGGGGGGGAAAAAATCAGCATTAATATCATTGGGGAGGTTAACTTACCATGTGTCATTTCTCAAATTGGGATAAAACTTAACTAGCCTAGAAAACTAAAATGTAAAACAAAACAAAACAAACAAAACACTTAACCAGCCTAACTCACTGGAATGTTAAACATTTGTAAAATACTTGATTTAAATGAAATCATTCTGAAATAGTAAGAGAATCTTCTGACGCCAAGGAGGCAAGTTATGAACTTCTTTGGTAATCTCCCAGTTCAAAGTTAAGCACCTAGTAGAGTAGGCGTGCTTGATAACACTAACTACTGAATTCAGTGTCATTAACCTACTCTTGTCCAGGTATAGTTCAATCTCCTCATCTGAAAAATAAAAACACATATACATTGTAAGCATATTTGGGAATTTCTAAATATGTTAACAGTTAATAGCTTTCACCCCTGAGTGGAGGGATACAATGTTAACAGTTAACAGCTTTTATCTCTTAGTGGTGGAATTATGGGTGATTTTAATTCTCTTACCTACATTGTGCTACAATTTTCAAGGTTTATATAATGTCAATACGGTTTTTAAAACCAGATATTTTGAACTTAAAGGATTATCTACAGACTCACAGATTTTCTATCTGATAATTACAGAATCCCTAAAGAAATTCTGTACATTCAAGGTTGGTTAACAGAGTAAAAAGGTTTTTTTATAAGCAAAAATAAAACTATCCATTTTGGGGGGACCAGTTCTGTAAGTGGGAGGTCTTGACCTCTTGCAGAATTGCAGCATGAATCTTCCCAGCCCTTCACTCACCTATCTAAGAGATTACTGCACTCTAGATAAATACAAGCCAAGTCCTTGAAGATTCTGCTTCCTAAATTTTCTATAAACCCATGAGTTCAGCTTGGTGGTCAAGGATAAAACAAGATATTTCCCCATAGCTGAAAACTGGTTTCCTAAAAAAGCTCGTTTATAACTTCTATCACTTGGTATATTATTCATCATTTTTGCCTTTTAAAGTTGCAGCAAATTAAGATAGTAGGCCTTTCCAATTGGCCTAACAAGTACAACTCAGCATCAGAATTGCTTTTTTGCTTGTTTAAGAAGGGTCTTCCATTGTTATCATACACTCTAACCAAGGGGTTGTTTCTCCTGTCAGGAATAATAAACTGTTAGATTAAAAAATTAGCTAAGCAAAAAAAAAAAAAAAAAAAAAAAATCACTTATCTATACTCGAACTAAAAAGTGATGTTTTTCAGGGGCGCCTGGCTGGCTCCGTCAGTGGACCATGGGACTCTTGATCTCCGGGTTTTAAGTCTGAGCCCCACCTTAGTGCAAGACCACATACATACATTACATACGATGTTTTCCATGAATTCCGCACTGTCAGGAGTCAAATTTGTTAGAAGCCTAAAAACGACTAATTTTAATTTCTGATAACTATTAAAAACTTTAAGTTACAATTTGCATTGACCATCTCAAAACACACGTGCCATGAGAGGATCACACGTTAACTGGGTAAGTTAAAAAGTCACTATCATTTGTTACCTACCTACTGAACTTGTAATAAAAACAGTGTGGACATACAAATGTGCATATGGATTCCAAATATTTGTTCTTGTTGCATGTATTTCAAACAGCACGCAGTTTAAAAACAACAGTGTCACTTCCAAGAACCACTCGAATCAAAAGAAAGGACAGTCATCTCAAACAGCCCAAATTATTCACCTGTAACAATGATTTTTCCACTTCTATTTTTTTTTTTTTTTTTTTTTTTTTATGATAGCCAGAGAGAGAGAGAGAGGGAGAGAGGCAGAGACACAGGCAGAGGGAGAAGCAGGCTCCATGCACCGGGAGCCCGACGTGGGATTCGATCCCGGGTCTCCAGGATCGCGCCCTGGGCCAAAGGAAGGCGCCAAACAGCTGCGCCACCCAGGGATCCCTTTCCACTTCTATTATACACACAAAATTGACCTCTTTGATCAGCTTACATCTCCTTCTTCTTTTTTTTTTTTTTCTTTAAAGATTTTACGTATTTATTCATGAGAGCCACAGAGAGCGAGCGAGCCAGGGACATAGGCAGAGGGAGAAGCAGGCTCCTAGCTGGGAGCCCAATGTGGGACTCGATCCCAGCTTTCCGGGATCAGGCCCTGAGCCAAAGGCAGACAATCACTGAGCCACCCAGGATTCCTGATTAATTTACATTTCCTTAAGGAATTATACCAGCTAATACTTAAAAACCACAAGTTTCTTTCTTAGAATATAAGACAAGTTAGAGATTACGTATCTGCAACAATTTAAGGCAAAATTAGTCATTTCTATTTTTCCATCAACAAAATGGGAGTATATGGTTTTTGGAAGATGAGTTTTTCCACAATATTTTTAGAACGGGTCCTTAAGCCATCTTATTATCTTGCAAAGAAGAAAATGGGCCAAGGGGCAAGTTTACCAGCACCCAAGATGGCACAGTCACAGGCAACACCTCCCACAACAGCCACCATTTTGAGCAGCAGGACAAAGTTGAACTACTTGCGATTTTACAACAACCAAAAGAAAACCCTACTACCGGGATAACTGTTAAGCATCTCTTGAATTTAAGCATTCTCAAATGTGTCGTTTTCGCGGCCCCGTTTGTCCAGCGGTATAAACAGCTGTCCTGCTTACAGTTTCGGTAAGGACCGCGCTCGCAACAATCACTCCCAAACTTTGGAAGCGGGCGCTGCGGTGGTACTCAGGACGCCCAAGCTCCCTCCTCTTCCTCCCAACACAAGCCTGCGGTTTCCTCGCGTTGTTTTAATCGGCTTCAGGAACGGAGACTCGCCGAAAGCCGGAGCGCGGTCCCAGGCTATCAGCCTACACTCCGCCTCGTTCTCCCAGCGTCCCTCTCTTGATCTTCCTATTTTCCCGGTACTATTAACTCCGCAACAAGAGCGGGCTCCAGCCCTCGGATCGTGCGAGAAGCGAATGATATTTCCGCAAACACCACTTAGTCTAAAAATAAAGGTGAGGCAGAAACCCTGGGAATACACGAACCAAAATCAGTCTGAAAATGGCAGAAAGTAGGGTGGGTGGGGGTGGGGAGGCAACAACAACGATTTGCTCCTGCGAAAGAGTAATCCTTGTGTGGAGCGCTCCACCGGCCACCTCGCGGGCAGGACCCCGGGGAGAACTGGCCGCCGCTTCCATTCACCTTTGTCCGCCGCAAAAGGTGCTGGGTCCCCCACACGTCCGCGCCGCCGCGGCGAGCAGGCGGCCCAACCTGCCGGCCAATCAAATGTCGCACGCCGCCTTCCAAAAATAAAAATAAATAAAAATACGCGGACGGAGGGCGGGTGCGGCGCGGCGCGGGGCGGGCTGGCGGCCCCCGCGTCCGCCCCGCGCGCACTCCCGCCCCGGTCCCGCCGCAGGACCCCGGCCCTCGTCCGCTCACCACAAAGCCCGGGTCCGGGGGCACCCTCGGCCTGGCCAGAAGAGCCCTCCCTCCCCTCCCACCCGCCGCCGGAGGGATAATGGTGGCCGGACCCGCCGCGAGCCGCCGAGGGCCGCGCGCCGCACGAGAGGCGCAGCCGGGAATAACGGAGCGCTCAACTTTCCGCGCCGCCGCCGGGCCCCGCGTCCGCCCGCCCCAAGGGAACCCAGGCGGCCCAGAGCCCGGGTGCGCGCGCCGCTCCCGGCCCCGCAGACCCCGGCCGCCGCGCCGAGCACCCGGGGCAGCCGAGCCCGCTCGCCCTCCAACGGCACCGGGCGGGCCCCGCACCCGGCCCCCGCCCCGGCCCCACACCCGGCCCCACACCCGGCCCCCGCCCCGGCCCCGGCCGGACTCGTACAAAAGCGCAGCCCCCGCTCCGCCTCGCCCCGGAGGGCGCCGCTGGGCACGGCCGCCTCGAGCAGCGTCCCGCGGCCGGACGCCGGCGACCGGCGGCCCCGCGCGCCTCGTGCCCCAGCTCCGAGCCCTCGCCCGGCTGCCGCCCGCCCGCCGGAGCCCCCGCCGCCCCCGCGCGGCGCCCCGCGGCCGCTCACCTCGATCTCGAAGTCGGGCAGGCGGAAAGCGGTGCGGAAGAGCGAGCAGAAGTGCGCGATGGCCGGGACTTCCCACCAGGAGCGGAGCTCGCCCAGCCCGGCCGCGCCGCCCTCCTCCGGGCACATCTCCCCGGCGCGGCGGCGGCGGCGGCGGCGGCGGCGGCGGCCGCGACCCCCGAGAGCCCCGGCGGCCCCACGCTGCCCGCGCGCCTCGCCCGCTCGGACTCCCGCCGCGGCGCCGCGCCTCAGCTCCTCGGGCGGGGGCGGGGGCGGGGGCGGGGGCGGCTCGGCGGGCGCAGGAGCTGAGGGCGGGCGTCCCGGGCGGGGGCCCGACTCACTGAGGCGGCGGCGGCGGCGGCTGCGGCTGCCGGCGGGGCCCGCGCGCTCGCCCCATCCCGCGGCTGCGGCTGCGGCCGCCCCCAGCGCGGTACAATATAATCATCCCACCGCCGGGGAAAACAGATGGGGCCGGGGCGGGGGCGGGGGCGGGGGCGGGGGCGGGGGCGGGGGCGGGCCGGGGGCGGGGCCGGGGGCCGGGCCGGGCCGGGGCCGGGGCCGCGCGCGGGCCGAGGGAGGGGCCGCCACGAGGAGGGGCGGGGCTGCCTCGCCACAACAACAACCCCCGCCCCGCGCCCCACCCCCCGCCCGGACAGCTGCACCGGGAGAGCGGGGGAGGGGAGCGGAGGGGAGGGCAGCGGGCGCCCCGAGGAGCGAGGGGCGGGCCGCGAAGGGAGCGAGCCGGCCCGCGGGCTGCCCCGGGGCCCCCCTCGCTGCGCGGGTGCTCGGGGCGAGGCCTTCACCGACCTGAGCCACAGGGACGCGAGGGCCTTTCCCGCCCCCCACTCTGCCCTAGTGGTCGCGTCCTTTTAAAGGGCCCGCCGGGCGGTGCCTGCGGCGGGGCAGACCCGGGGCCGCGCACGTGCGAGAGTTCGGGCGCCGGTCGTGCCGCGGCGGCGCCGGGAACCGGAGGTCGTGCGCCCCAGAAATAGGCGGCCGGGAGGGATAAAGTGATTTCCACACGTTCTCGGACACTTTGATTCCCTCCAGGAACGGTGTTCCAAGGAGCTCCAAAGTGGCTCTCTTCTCCCGGGGCGGGGGGGGGCTGGATGAGCTGGGGCCCAGGGCGCTGGAGGCTGGAGCGCGGCGGGAAGGGTGGGGTCGGGGGAGGCGCCAATCAGCAGCCGTGCGCCCGAGCGGCCCCCCGGAGGATGGACACGTGCGACCGCCCTGAGAAGCCGGGCCCAGGGCCGCGGGCCGCGCAAGGGCCGCCCGCAGGAGAGCGCACAATGCCGTTAGCGGGGTGGGGGATGGGGGATGGGAGACGCGGAGCGCGCCAGGTCCCCGGGGAGGGCGGATGCTGGCGCCGGCCCGGGGTGCGCCCTGGAGCGGGGGTGCGGGCGCGGGGGCTTCCGAAGTACTGAATTGTGCGGTGCGGTACAAGTCGGCCAAGTCCGAAGGGAGAAAAACACTTCCGAACACTTGAGACCGGCTGGAAGTGTGGGCAAACTACAGTGAACCCCCAGGTGGAGGCACTGGCCAGTGCGAGGAGGTTTTCAGTCCTGGATTCATCTCCATCTCTGAGGGCCTTGGCCGGGCCCTGCACCCACCTCTCGGTCTGGAGACACCACCCCCGACGCCTCCCTAAAGTACTCCGGTACTCACGGAAGCAGGCACGGTTATCATCCTCTTCTACCTCGAGCAGGGTCTGCGCTAGATTGTGGAGTGGGCTGTCTGCAGGTCCTCCCTCAGCTCTCCCTCACTTGATTCTGGTGCCTTTAATAACCTGTTGTGTTTCCATAAAGCAGCATTTAAAGGGGGAGGGGGAGCCAACTTCTTAAACTTAATTGCATCTTTTATGAGTCAAAATACTTCTAACACTGGCTCCCCCACACCCCTCCTGGCTTAGAAACGGCCCCAGAGTTTTGTTTCTTTATTTCCTCGAACTTTTTAATGACTTAAAATTCATCCTCAAATTCTACTGTATGCTTTCTTTTCTTTTCCCTTTTTAATTTAAATTCAATTACATGCTTTCATCTTTGGCAAAAATAAGTGTTTATCTAGATGCTCCCAAAGAGCAAAGGCTACAGTTTTGTGTGTTTATAAAGCTCTTCTGTGGATATCCTATTAATAGATGAGATGTGAAAGGGGGCAGGAGCCCCTCGAATTAATCACATAACCTGAATTAGATGTTTTCGGACTTTCTCCTCCCGTCTTTCCTCATTTCCTCACAGATCGGTTTGATTTTCCAGAACTTTTCCTTCTCTCTTTTTAAACATTACTGCTTTTCTTCATGTTCATTTCTAATCCATTATATCCTGACTGTTCTTTCCCCCAGTTCCTTTTTGCTGGGTCTCCATCTGTCTTCTCATTTTTGCCTGTATCTGTTACCATGATTTAACCTCTTTTATCTTGCCTCTCAATTGTCACCACCAGCCAGGGAGGAATAATAGTGCCCAGAATATCGACACCACCAGGAAGCAGAAAGGAGACAAGTTGTGGTTACTGCCGAGTGTTGGAGTCCTGGTTACAACCCCCCTTGGTTGGAAGGCTACTCTATTGTCCTCTTCCCTCCCCCACACCGCTGCCCAGTCCTGGTCATCAACAAAACTGTCCTGGATCTGGAGGTGCCCCCTGGTGGTGATTAGAGAGTCCTCTTTCTTTCTCTTTGAGCACCTTTTTCTTGCTCTGCCTTACTTGCCCTGTGCTGCCTTTTTTTCTTCTGAGGATCCCATCTCAGTGTTCATATGGACCAGCACTCCAGCTTTACATCTGCCTCTCCTTCCCTTCCTTTTCTTTAAGACCTCCTTCTCTAATTCTGGTTCAGTGCCTGGTTGCTCCCTCACTGTGCTCTCCAGCCACCCCAGCTCTCACCAACAGCCTGGAACCCATTTTGGCCCTGGAGCTAAGAAGTCTTATATGTCTCTGGTCCGGCCGAAAGGATGGTCTGGGAGTTCCCCGAGTTCGGACGAGGGCCTCACGTTTGAGTCTTTGACTCTGCTCTGAACATTTGTCCCACTTGCCCCTGGGACTTCCCTACCTCGGAGTTATTCTCTGGACCGGCTTTTGGGCAGATCTCCTGGAGTCTAGATTACGACCTCTGTACCCATATGTTGGTCACTGGCCCTCCCTTATTTCTCTCTTTCTTTCAGAGTGGTATCTCACTCCAGGCTTTTTCCAGGTTGGCCCATTCTTCCACCCTCTAAACACTGTCTCATCTTCCTTAAAAAAAATGCACACAGCTCATACTTTCCCTTTCGCTCTCTTGCCTCTTTTCCATTTGTGAGTTGTGCCATTAACCTCAGATTCACCACAGCCTTCAGTTCCTTATCCTCTCCTAATCAAATGTTTTCGATTTTAAAAACCCCA
This sequence comes from Canis aureus, assembly GCF_053574225.1. Classification (NCBI taxonomy): domain Eukaryota; kingdom Metazoa; phylum Chordata; class Mammalia; order Carnivora; family Canidae; genus Canis; species Canis aureus. Next base: position 46,091,868 of record NC_135635.1, on the reverse strand, counting down.
CAATAATTAGTTTGGCTAATCTGTTTTGTTAATTCATTGATGCTGCAAAAAATATTTCTATTTCTCCTTGCAAATATGCATTTATTTCAGTTCTGATGGAATCTTTATAGATTCCTGGAGGATCATCTGGGAAACTAACCACCGTTGTATAACACTGCTTCTTTGGGAAATACATTGCAAATTCCAAATGATCAGCTAAAAACATTTATTTGAACCTTGGAAGTTATGTGAGAAATAAAAGTGTGGCTTCTCCCATAACCACTGCTAACTAGGACTATAATCCAAATGTTCCAGTGTCCTCTCTAATGATTCCACTGTTTCTGTCTTTCTACTTGAACTGCCTTTCTTTTCTTTTTGCCTAACCAACTTAACCTGGATTCTCCTTGTTTCAGTCCCAGAATCCAATTGGAGCAAGAGTAGAGTAAAACCTTACTTTGTCACTTTAGTTGCCTGTGTATAACTAAAGACCAGTTACCTCATAAATCCTTGCCACACCCTCACATACACCCTTCCTTTCTCATTACAGAGCTGCATTCCATAAAGTACCTATTCCCAAAGACAACTTTAAAATTTTAGAAGTTGTAGAAAGTAAATTAGGTTAGTAGTCAGGAAATAGGAATTGTCTGTTAGAACTAAGTCTCTTATTCTCTCTGTATTTCGTCTGTGAGACAAAGGGCTTAAGCTAAATGGTCTCTGTGTTCTGTGGCTTTGCCTTTAGAATAGAGCCACTATTTTAAAGTGGGTAGCTCCCACCCCATCCCCACCCCATCTATCCAATGACTTCTCCCAACAAACTGGTCCCCTTACCCACCTGAATTTGCTGCCACCTCCTCCTTTTTCTTTTCTTTTTTTTTTTTTTTAAAGATTTTATGTATTCATTCATGAGAGAGAGAGAGGCAGAGACACAGGCAGAGGGAGAAGCAGGCTCCATGCAGGGAGCCTGATATGGGAGGACTTGATCCTGGGTCTCCAGAATCATGCCCTGGGCCAAGGGGGCGTTGCCCAACCTCCTTTGTCATCACACCTTTTTAATCAATCGTCTAGAAAGACTTAGAACTCAACCTCTTAGATCATGACCCACTCAAAACTCACTTTCTCCTAAAGCTTTCCCAAAACACCCTCACTTGGGTGTCTCTCCATGTACCCTTACACAAGAAATCACAGTTTGTATGATTCACTTATCAAGTACTCCTTTGGGTCATCTACTATTTATTTTGAAGTGCTACTTAAATTAAAAGATTTATAATTAGAGCTATCTTCTCAACCACATTACACTTTTTGGCGGGGAGGGGAACTGTCCCTAATATCTCAGCAATCCAATGATTAATTTGATTACATAATGACAATGCAAGAGATAGCATGACGCCATAAGACATTCAGAACTTCTTTAAATGCCTGTTGTGGATTCTTTTCCTTCCTTCTTTCCTCTGCCTTTCTGCTCTCTCTTCTTGGAACTCATTCACTCGGCATTAAAGATCAGTTTTTTATCAATACACATCCTCAGTCTAGCTTCTCCCCTGAGTTACAGTGTCATTTCCCCAGATGCCAGTCGCATGCTTCTCATTACCTTAAACTCAACATGTGGTGAGGAAGGAAAATAACAACCATGACAGACAGCTAGCACAACACTGTTCTATCCACCTCAAACACCCTTCCTGACTTTGTAATTCTTTTAATAAAACAACTATATTCCCAGACTCCTGGGTTCACTTTTTTTTTTTCATGGCACTTTCCTTTTTCCTTTCCTCTTAGCTAATAATTACTGTCTTCTTGGTTCTTCCTTCACGATGTCTCTTGTATCCCTTTTCTTTTGATACCCTCACTTTCCACCCTAAGCCAGGTCCTTTTCGTCTTACTGTATTAGATAGAAGCTTCCTGGTTTTCTTTCCTCTAGTTCCCCTCCACCTCTGACTTACTCTGTCTTGCCAGATATAGTAAAACAATACATCAGTTTGAAAAAGATTAATTTTAACAGTAAATTATTTGTTATATTTATTATAATTATTATGAGAAATAAATTATTTCTTGAAAATATAATTATATTTTCTTAAACACAGTGTCTCCAACATATTATAATTTCAACATATAATCGATACAAAAAACATCAATGAATGATTTTACATTTTTTTTTATACCAAATCTTTGAAATCTGCCATGTGTTTTACACTTGAATGCACATCTCAGTTAGGACTAGCCATATTTTAGTGCTCAATCTGCCACATGTGGCTAGCAGCTATTGTATTGGGCCTTATGGATCTACACTACTCACTCTGTCCCTCTAAATCATTGGTTCTTTCCTATCCAAACTCTGCTTCTCCATATAGACCTCAGGGAGGCATCCCTAGCCACTCTAGCCTACTGCAACCTCTTCCAACTTCTCTCTTTCATGAATGCTTTGTTTCACTGAGTAAATCTCAGCTCTTCCACAGGGAACAGTCCATAGGGCTCCTTATTGCTGTCCTCCACCTGCTCCTTTAGAGCAGTCTACAGATAATTGATCATAAATGAATGTTTGTGAAATAAGTGTTTATTACTAATAAGTTCATAGGAAACACTAGTTACCCTCTCTACATATATCTTTTTTTTCATAAAAGTCTGTGACAGAACACAAATTATAATTTTTAAAGTGTCAACATGCTTGCTATTATGTAATCTAGTTAACCACTTAATTTTAAGATTACTCTCAAGCCTTTCATATGAACTTAATTGTTTTTAAGATTTTATTTATTTATTCATGAGAGAGACACACCGAGAGAGTCAGAGACACAGGCAAAGGGAGAAGCAGGCTCCATGCAGGAAGCCCAATGTGGGGCTTGATCCCAGGACCCCGGGATCACGACCTGAGCTGAAGGCAGATGTTCAACCACTGAGCCACCCAGGCAACCATAAACTTAATTTTCTACTTCCACTTAATTTCTCCAACTTCTAGTGATTTAATATTTGAGATTGATCTTCCCAGTTCTAATTTTTCCCTTTCACTGAATCAGGGTTTTGGTTTCTGCCTATTTTCATAAGGTAATCAATTTCATTTTGTGTGGCACCAAGCTAAGTACTGTACAAATGAAGCTGCCAGGTGTATGTTCACAGTTTTTGCTGGAGGCTAGGAACATTGCCCTGGGACATAGGGCACACATGGGCAGTAAATGAACAAAAGGCAAGTTATAAAGGGATTAAATAAAATTGCCCTTGATCATGTCAGTGATGCTACCATTGCTTATCTTTTTGCTTCCTTCCTCTCTTGACAGCCTTCCAGCTCTGTCCCAACTCTCCTTCCTAACTGCCATGGAACCCGTGGTTACCTTTATCCGCCTTGGAAAGCTCGTCTGTGTTGGATATCCTGTAAAGCAGGTTTCAGAAGTGAGGCATGGGGGGAGAGAGAACCCAAAAAGATAGGCAACTGGTTGGGGAAGAAGATGACAGAAACAATAAGAGATAATTTATTGAGAGAGAAAGTTTACATTTTAAAAAAAGCATATTGAGATAGGCAAAAGTCACTATAAGGATTCACTGTGAATAGAGCAACAGGTTCAGAACTTCTTTAGCTAAGCAGCAAGTATCATGAGGAGTACCGGGTGATGTATGGAAGGGTTGAATCACTGTATTGTACACCTGGAACTAGTATTGCACTGTATCTTAACTAACTGGAATTTAAATAAAAACTGAAAGAAAAAAAAAAGAAATTCTTCTGCTAACCATACTGTACTCTGTATAAATGTCTCCTTACCACTCACCCACATTTCCAGCAATTTCTCTCAGCATTTCTGTAGTTAATTACTCTTCCTAAAGCCTAGGTTGAGGTGGAAACATGCTCAGAGTAACTTGGTTGTCCTTTCTACCTGTCCACACCTTTCCTCAGAGCTCCTTAGGATGGGGCCTCTCATTACCATAAACTGAGACTTGCAGCCTCTGTGTCCTTCCATTGCTCCGCTCCGCAATAAGAGCTCTGAGGCCACCTGAGACCAGGGCTATGTGAGCAGCTCTCGCTCCCTCTCTCTCTCTCTCTCTCCTTTTTTTTTTTTTTTTTTAACCTTAAGACTGGTAATTTGTTATAGTCATGAAACTGAGGTATCAGGCTTGAAACTCTCCTGACCCTGGTTGAGAGAGGCTGCTGGCATTCACAGTTTCAGCCCTGAACATGGAGGCTGTGGCTCTCTGGAGCATTGCTTCTGCTGCTCCGGCTGCAAGAAGCTCAGAACAGAGCCGGGGGCTAGCAAATACTATCTTAATGCCACATGCAGCCATAAAGGAAACAATTACAAATGTTAGCACTCAGTGGGTGAGAATAGAAAGGAGCTGAGGTGCCTTTCTACCATGGGCCCCCTTTTTGATTTTAGAACTCAGATTTTATTGCCTGCTAAAGAATTCTTCAATTCTGTTCTAGAAACTGAAACTAAGAATCAGCTCTCTTGCTGCCTCTGGTTGCTTAGTCCATGTGTATGCTGTTCTGTTCCAAAATTCCTCTCTGAATTCCTGGAGTGTCCATCCCTGGCCTATCTTATTGTGGCATCTCCCCTTGTTCTTGACACCAGGTCAAATAGCTTTGTAGCATCTCAATTCTTAGTGCCATTCAGAAGCTGGTGAATCTTAATGAGTTCTTTTCTTAATCTCTTTTCAAAGGGACTACAATCCTTAATTTCTTTAACTTTCTTTTTAATTATTTTAGCTCCTGTGTTATTCCTTTGGCCTCAAACCATCTCTACTCAGTTTAAAGGTCACATTATTTTGGTTGACAAAGTGCCCAGGGTTGTGTACAATCTGGCCTCACACTCCTTAGCTGGGCCAGAGTTGTCTCTCCAAATTGATTCATTCAATATAGAAATACACATTTAGGTAAAAAATTCGGTCTCTGGCCTTGAGGTTCTAATGCAGTTGATAGGATTATTCATATTCTATACACTGTTAGTATACCATATAATATTAAAGTCATAAAGAGGTATAAGAAATAATGTAGTGCATTTGGCTCCTTTTAGGAAGGAGTTCAGAGAAGAAAATATTTAGTGTGAAATGGAGTATTTGGAGGAGGAGGAAGATGGATTTTGAACTGAAACACAAGTGACTATCTTCATTTAGAGCTTAAGATCTTGAGTGAAATTCTATTGAATTCAAAACCAACTAAAAAAAAACAATTAAGTTAGAATAATTTTTAACTTGAAGAGATATTTTGTGGAGAAAGCAGTATAGTATAAAGGTAAGAGCAGTGTTTTAGGATTCAAAAGACCTGGATTCTGGCTATAACTTTAGTACCTGGCATCTATGTGAGCCTGAGTATCACACTGCATTTTCTCAAATAATAAATAATAATAGCACACACTCACTCCATTTACCTCCATGACTGATATGTGAACCAAAGGAGATAATTACTTAAACTATAAACAGCCATATACATATAAAAATTTACTGTTTTTATTATTTTTAAACCTACTTAATTCAAAAGTGCTATATTTCCTTAAAAACATGAACTTTTTCACTTTATCTGGACAGGTCCTAAGCAAGTTCTTTTCTCTGATGATTTATGTTCCACATCCATAGATTTAAGACAGGTGAGAAGGACTATAAAATATATATTTAACAACAACAACAACAACAACAACAAATATATATATATTTAACATTTGAACAAATATAATCTTCGAAAACAGGAGCTATGGGGACACCTGGGTGGCTCAGCAGTTTAGCGCCGGCCTTCGGCTGGGGGCGTGATCCTGGAGTCTCGGGATAGAGTCTCACGTCAGGCTCCCCGCATAGAGCCTGCTTCTCCCTCTGCCTGTGTCTCTGCCTCTCTGTGTCTCTCATGAATAAATAAATAAAATCTGGGATCCCTGGGTGGCGCAGCGGTTTGGCGCCTGCCTTTGGCCCAGGGCGCGATCCTGGAGACCCGGGATCGAGTCCCACGTCGGGCTCCCGGTGCATGGAGCCTGCTTCTCCCTCTGCCTGTGTCTCTGCCTCTCTCTCTCTCTGTGACTATCATGAATAAATAAATAAAATCTTTAAAAAAATAAAAAAATAAAAAAAATAAAAATAAAAAAATAAATAAAATCTGAAAAAAAAAATAGGAACTATGTATTCTCTGGGATCTCTCATTAGGTACCAAGTATCTATTTTATTATTTCATTGGTTTTATTGATTTGATTGCTAAGTATCAATTAAGGCTATAAAGTTGGGCTTAGAAAATGAAATAAGCTGAGAGGTGTCCCATAATAGCAGTGAAGTCTCCCTCTGGTAGAGTATGCCTTAACCTATTAGCTTAATTCATACAGCATTTTTTGAGTACCTATCAGCTTTAATAAGAAAATGGAAAAAAAAGAAAAAAGAAAAAAAAAAGTGGAAAATAGGGGCACCTGGATGGCTCAGTGGTTAAGCATGTGACTCTTGATCTCTGGGTTCTGAGTTCAAGCCCCATGTTGGGTGTAGAGATTAACTAAATAAAAAAAAAAAAAAAAACTTAAAAAAAAATAAAAGCAGAACATGGAAATTAACTTTCCTTGCTTATTATCTTTATTTTTGAACTTAGAATAAAAAGCAAACATTTTTTTATAGTCTAGACTAACTTTTGATAACTATGGTAAACACTGAAGAGCAGACTATTACTCTGTTAAAGCTAATTTCATTCTTTAATAATAATTTTTTAAAAAGCCAAACAAAACCCAAACTTTCTACTTTTCATGAATAAAACTGTGAAATTAACATTGTTTTCTAATTTGATTTCTGTAGGCACTCATTCAATAAGTATTTATTGAGCAGCTACAATGTTCTAAGGATTGTTTTAAGAGTTGAGGACCTAGAAGTCCCTGCGAACTTCAAATCTATTATGTTTATGGAATCATTTTTAAAGTTAATCAAACCTCCTTCACAACCGCCTCCCTCATTCAACAACTGAAACAGAGCCTTTATGGTTGTTGCCTGTGTATAGTTGAAAACGTAAAAGGGGAGACCTGTTGGCAAACAAGGAAAACTATGGGAGCACCTTGTGATAACTGCAGTTGTTGTTATATGACTCAGTTATGATTAAGCTGTTGGATTTATTATTTTTTTAAAAGATTTTATTTATTTATTCATGAGAGACACAGATAGAGAGAGAGGCAGAGACACAGGCAGAGGCAGAAGTAGGCTCCACGCAGGAAGCCGGATGCAGGACTCGATCCTGGGACTCCAGGATCACGACCTGGGCTGAAGGCAGGCACCAAACCGCTGAGCCACTCAGGGATCCCAAGCTGTTGTATTTAACTATGCCAAAGAGCAAGACATTTTTGGTAATACATAGTGCACAAGTTGGCTTTAATTCTGTCCTATGCCACTAAAACATTAGCCAATACGATGGCCTCAAAAAACATTCTGATCTAATGGTATGTCCCTGCCAGACCACACCACAGGAGTTAGCAAGCTTCTTAGTTAACATAGAAAAGACAAATCTCTAGGTACAATATTTAATGCTAAGCCTGGGAACTCGGAAAAGTTCCCAGCTCTCAGCCTTGGCCTTTAGAGCACTTGCAATGTGCCCATTGGAAACCCAACTTCCAACCAAGCTTTTAACTAAAGGCTGGATGATAAGCTGTGATAAATAGATTGATATCATCAATCCATTTGCAGGGGAACAAGTGTCTGTGCCTCAAAACCCATAACACATGGCCAAGAGTCCTACTGCTTGTTGGCAATTCTCCCTGAGGCCAAGATAGAGGTGAAAGAACCATCCATGGCTAATTAGGGGGTGCTGGTGGGATGGTTGGTGATGGTCAGCAGTGGTGGAAGAGTGAAAAATCATATAACAAATGAAAAAGCATTATTATCACTCTAAGTTGGGACTGAAACCCAGTGGCTGGGCATGTGAAAAAGGCCTGCACAACAACTGAGCATTTCTTGCCCTTTCTTGTGGAAGAGCAGGATGTGGGCCTGGTATCTCCATGTCTCCCATTCTATTTCCTTTCTGCACAAGAGTCCTTTAATTCTAACAAATAGAAAGGAACCTTGTACCAATTGTTCACTTGAAGCTGCACTGAGATCTGGGCATTGGTGTAAGTGAGCTTCAGACTGCAGGTTACAGAAACTTAAGCATTGAGGGAGATCTGCTCTTTGTCGTGCTCTCTGTAGGTAACTATGGGAGCTATAAACAGAATACTCTAGGATACCAGATGACTTTCATCCCCATTGGCTTTCCGACTCAGTTGACTCTATTTGAGATAAAAGGATGATTCCCAACTGCTAGAAACTCTGTCAACCCAAATGGGATATGAAATGTCCAGCTGTGTCCTTTCAGGTCTTCCCATCTCATCATCTGAAATAAAGACTCTGCCTGGGCCATTAGTGAGGAGCCAAGGAGAATAGAATTAGACAAGCTGGATATAGATGTAAAGAGCACAAATGAGATTCTAGATATGCTTATGCATGATAAGGACGGGCTTTGAAAACAATAAAGTGGAAGAAAAAAATAGAATTAAGGTGTTGGTGAGAGATTATGGCAACATGGAACCCTGGAGGGAGGGAACGTGAGTTAGAAGTGCATGGTAGCTTCATGGTCCAGACATGCCTTATAGACCCTCTGGGATAGCCCACCACCCACCCGGGCATGCTGACAGCCTTCATCGGATCCTTTCCCACCTACAGGGATGAGGAGAGGATCACTGCATCATCAGCCAGACAGTTCTGGTTTTTATCAATTCTTATCACTCAAAGAAGTGAAATCTACCTCTCTGTAGATTTTATTTTTTTATTTTTTTTATTTTTTTTCTCTCTGTAGATTTTAGTCAATAATTCTTAATTCAGGAGCAAGATAAAAATACATTACTCTCTAGTCTACCTAAGAGAAGGCTCTAGCCATTGCCACTCTAAGATTTCTCTTTTCTCCAAGTAAATACTCCCAGTTCATGGAGTCCGTATTTATTTGTTCATTTATTTAGAGGAGGACTCAGATCTAGATTGTTCATTATTGTATTCCTAGCACCCAGAGCAGTGCTCTAGTATAGTAAAGTAAACCCAAACCAAAACGAAAACAAAATTATTTACTAAGGGCCTTTTCCTTGCCATGCATGGCGTTTGGCTCTAGATTCAGATTTATGAAGTTCAATAAACTAGGGTCTCTGCACTTTGGCAGATAATCTAGAGAGGAAGGCAGACAAATCAAGTGTTACAATTTTAAGTGTAGGCCCAATGTGGTATGGAGCACACACCAAATATATCCAAACTAAAATGGAACACCAGAGAATTCTTCCTGGACAAGGAGATAACTTGGGTGAAGCTTGAAGGATGGAGTGCCAGCTGGATAGAGCAGGGGAAGCAGAGAGACACAGTGGTGTGAAATAGCCAACGGGCTCAGCTGGATTGAAGTGAAGCATTTTGGTTGGTTGTAGTAGGAGGACAGAGGTGAAACCTGGGTCTTTCGTGCTAAGTTCAGAGTTGAAGCCTTATGCTAAAGCATTTGGAGAAGCTATTGAAAGATCTTAAGGAAGAGACTGACATAAACTGATTTTTATATATATTTTTTAAATATTTTATTTATTTATTCATTTATTCACAAGAGAGAGAGGCAGAAACACAGGCAGAAACACAGGCAGAGGGAGAAGCAGGCTCCATGCAGGGAGCCCGACATGGGACTCAATCCCGGGTCTCCAGGATTAGGCCCTGGGCTAAAGGTGGCACTAAACTGCTGAGCCACCTGGGCTACCCAATAAATAAAATCTTTAAAAAAAAAAAAATTTCAAAGCTGATTTTTTTTTCCCCTTAAGAACTGAAGTGTCCTGTGATTTAAAAAAAACAAATTTTTTTTTTGTTCCATTTTAGAATGAATATATGATGGTATGGGGCACCTGGGTGGCTCAGTCAGTTAAGCATCTGCCTTTAGCTCAGGTCATGATCTGAGAGTCCTGGAATTGAGCCCAGCATCAGGTTCCCTGCTCAATGGGGAGCCTGCTTCTCCCTCTCCCTCTGCTATTCTGTCCTGCTTCTGCTCCCTTTCTCTCAAATAAATAAAATCTTTTCAAAAAGTGAAAAATAAAAACTAACTGTAATCATAAAGGAAATATTATCGGTCTCTTTTTACGTTGTATAACAACTGATGTCCCCTGACATTCTTTGTGCATTTCTCAAGTATTTTGTTATAATTATGTGTTAACTTTAATAAGGAAAAAGATAGTAAACTTAAATTTTAATAGAAAAAGAAGAAATACATACTAATTATGGAGAATTTACAAATACAGTAAACAAGGGGGACCTGGCTGGCTTAGTCAGAGGAGTGTGCAACTCTTGATCTCAAGAGTAAGCTCAAGCCCAATGTTGGGTGTAGAGATTACTTAGGAAATAAATAAAACTATATATACATTTTGAAGTATATACAATAAAATTAATAATGCCTAAAATGTGCTAAACATTATAAAACTTAAGAAATTAAAAAAAAAGCACCCTACAGAAAAAGAAAATAACTGCCTGTGAAACCATTACCTACAGACTGCTGTTCACATTTTTCTATTCATCCTTCTAGGCTTGTTTCTTGTGTATAACCTTTATAATCAGGAGGAAAAACATCTCTCTCCACTCCAACTGCCCCTTCCCTGTCCCACTCTCACTGTCCTGCCTGGTGCTCACCTCTTTTTCATGGATACCCATAATTGTTTCCTTGTCCCCAGGGTCTTCTTTCCGGCCACCCTTCCTCACTGTTTTCCAAGTATCTGGGCTTGTGACTTCCCACCTTTTTTTTTTTTTTAAAGATCTTATTTATTTATTCATCAGAGACACAGAGAGAGGAGAAGCAGGCTCTATGAAGGTGCCTGATGTGGGACTGGATCTCGGAACTCTGGGACCACGTCCTGAGCCAAACGCAGATGCCCAACCACTGAGCCATCAGGCGTCCTGTGACTTCCCTGCTTTAAAAGATTTTCTGGGACCCCTGGCTGGCTCAGTCAGAAAAGCATATGAGACTTGTCCCAACCAACTTACCTAGATAACTTTCAATCATCCTGAAAACCTACGAATTCGGCCTCAGATTTAAAGAGAGAACAGCTGGAACCCTACAGAGAGAAGAGTTCACACTTCTAACAAGTACAACTTGTTTTAGCTACTCTGCACTGAGCAAAATGACTAGAAAGAAGAACTCAACACGAAAGAAAGAATCAGAAATTGTACTCTCTCCCACAGAGTTACAAAATTTGGATTACAATTCGATGTCAGAAAGCCAATTCAGAAGCACAATTATAAAGCTACTGGTGGCTTTGGAAAAAAGCATAAAGGATTCAAGAGACTTCATGACTGCAGAATTTAGATCTAATTGGGCTGAAAATAAAAATCAATTAAATGAGATACAATCCAAACTGGAAGTCCTAACAACGAGGGTTAATGAGGTAGAAGAATGAGTGAGTGACATAAAAGACAAGTTGATAGCAAGGAAGGAAGCTGAGGAAAAAGAGAAAAACAATTAAAAGATCATGAGGAAAGGTTGAGGGAAATAAATGACAGCCTCAGAAGGAAAAAATCTATGTTTAATTGGGGTTCCAGAGGGCGCCGAAAGGGACAGAGGACCAGAAAGTGTATGTGAACAAATCATAGCTGAGAGCTTCCCTAACTTGGGGAGGGAAACAGTCATTCAGATCCAGGAGAGAGAGAGATAACCCCCCTAAAATCAATAAAAACTGTTCAACACCCTGATATTTAATAGTGAAACTTGCAAATTCCAAAGATAAAGAGTAGATCCTTAAAGGAGCAAGAGACAAGAGATCCCTAACTTATATGGGGAGAAATATTAGATTAACAGGCAGCCCTGGTGGGGCAGCGGTTTGGTGCTGCCTGCAGCCCGGAGTGTGATCCTGGAGATCCGGGATCGAGTCCCACATCGGGCTCCCTGCATGGAGCCTGCTTCTCCTTCTGCCTGTGTCTCTGCCTCTCTCTCTCTCTCTCTCTCTCTGTCTCAATAAATAAATAAAATCTTTAAAAATATATTAACAGCAGACCTCTCCACAGAGACCTGGCAGGCCAGAAAGGGCTGGCACGGTATATTCAGGGTCCTAAATGAGAAGGACCTGCAGCCAAGAATACTCTATCCAGCAAGGCTCTCATTCAGAATAGAAGGAGAGATAAAGAGCTTCCAAGATCGGTAGAAACTGAAAGAATATGTGACCACCAAACCAGCTCTGCAAGAAATATTAAGGGGACTCTGTAAAAGAAAGAGGAAGTCCAAAGAAATAATCCACAAAAACAGGGACTGAATAGGTATTATGATGACACTAAATTCATATCTTTCAATAGTTACTCTGAACATGAATGGGCTAAATGATCCCATCAAAAGGCACAGGGTTTCATACTGGATAAAAAAGCAAGACCCATCTATTAGCTATCTACAAGAGACTCATTTTAGACCTAAGGACACCTACAGCCTGAAAATAAAAGGTTGGAGAACCATTTATCATTCAAATGGTCCTCAAAAGAAAGCAGGGGTAGCCATCCTTATATCAGATAAATTAAAGTTTATCCCAAAGACTATAGTAAGAGATGAAGATGGACACTATATCATACTTAAAGGATCTATCCAACAAGAGGACTTACAATCATTAATAGTTATGCCCCTACTGTGCGAGCTACCAAGTATATCAATCAATTAATAACCAAAGATAAGACATACTTAGATAATAATACACTTATACTGGGAGACTTCAACATGGCACTTTCTGTAAACGACAGATTTTCAAAGAACAACATCTCCAAAGGAACAAGAGCTTTAAATGATACACTGGACCAGATGGATTTCACAGATATTTACAGAATTTTACATCCAAGCGCAGCTGAATATACATTCTTCTCAAGTGCACATGGAACTTTCTCCAGAATAGACCACATACTGGGTCACAAATCAGGTCTCAACCATACCAAAAGATTGGGATTGTCCTCTGCATATTTTCAGACCATAATGCTTTGAAACTAGAACTAAATCACAAGAAGAAATTTGGAAGGAATTCAAACACGTGGTGGATAAAGACCATCCTGCTAAAAGAGGAAAGGGTCAACCAGGAAAATAGAGAAGAATGAAATAGATTCATGGAAACTAATGAGAATGAAGATACAACCGTTCAAAAACCTTTCAAAAGGACTGCAAAAGCAGTCCTGAGAGAGAAATACATCGCAATACAAGCATCCCTCAAAAAACTGGAAAGAGGGCAGCCCAGGTGGCTCAGCGGCTTAGTGCTGCCTTCAGCCCAGGTCGTGATCCTGGAGACCCAGGATGGAGTCCCACGTCAGGCTCCCTGCATGGAGCCTACTTCTCCCTCTGCCTGTGTCTCTGCCTCTCTCTCTGTATCTCTCATGAATAAATAAATAAAATCTTTAAAAAAAAAAAACTGGAAAGTACTCAAATACACAAGCTAACCTTGCACCTAAAGGAACTGGAGAAAGAACAGCAAATAAAACCTACACCCATCAGAAGAAGAGAGTTAATAAAGATTCTAGCAGAACTCAATGAAATAGAGCCCAGAAGAACTGGGGAACAGATCAACAAAACCAGGAGTCGGTTCTTGAATTACTAAGCTAGATAAACCATTAGTCAGTCTTATTAAAAACAAAAGAGAAAAGACTCAAATTAATAAAATCACAACTGACAAAGGAGAGATCACCACCAATACCAAGGAAATACAAACGATTTTAAAAACTTATTATGAACAGCTATACGCCAATAAATTAGGGAATCTAGAAGAAATGGACGCATTTCTGGAAAACCACAAACTACCAAAACTGGAACAGGAAGAAATAGAAAACCTGAACAGGCCAATAACAGGGAGGAAATTGAAGTAGTCATGGAAAACCTCCCAAGACACAAAAGTCCAGGGCCAGATGGCTTCCCAGGGGAATTCTATCAAACATTTATAGAAGAAACAATACCTATTCTACTAAAGCTGTTCCAAAAGATAGAGAGAGATGGAATACTTCCAAACTCGTTCTATGAGGCCAGCATCACCTTAATTCCAAAACCACACAAAGACCCCACCAAAAAGGAAAATTATAGACCGATAGTCCCGATGAACACAGATGCAAAAATTCTCAACAAGATACTAGCCAATAGGATCCACAGTACATTAACAAGATTATTCACCATGATCAAGTGGGATTTATCCCCGAGATGCAAGGCTGGTTCAACACTTGTATAGCAATCACTGTGATAGATCATATCAACAAGAGAAAAAACAAGAACCATATGATCCTCTCAATAGAGATGCAGAGAAAGCATTTGACAAAATACAGCATCCATTCCTGATCAAAACTCTTCAGAGTGTAGGGATAGAGGGAACACTCCTCAGCATCTTAAAGGCCATCTATGAAAAGCCCACAGCAAATATCATTCTCAATGGGGAAACAGTGGGAGCCTTTCCCCTAAGATCAGGAACACGACAGGGATGTCCACTCTCACCACTGCTATTCAACATAGTACTAGAAGTCCTAGCCTCAGCAAACAGGCAACAAAAAGAAATAAAAGGCATTCAAATTGGCAAAGAAGTCACATTCTCCCTCCTTGCATATGACATGATACTGTACATAGAAAATCCAAAAGACTCTACCCCAAGATTGCTAGAACTCATACAGCAATTCGGCAGTGTGGCAGGATACAAAATCAATGCCCAGAAATCAATGGCATTTCTATACACTAACAATGAGACTGAAGAAAGAGAAATTAAGGAGTCAATCCCATTTACAATTGCACCCAAAAGCATAAGATACCTAGGAATAAACCTAACCAAAGAGGTTATACCCTAAAAACTACAGAACACTTCTAGAAGAAATTGAGGAAGACACAAAGAGATGGGAAAATATTCCATGCTCATGGATTAGAAGAATTAATATTGTGGAAATGTCAATTCTACCCAGGGCAATTTACACATTTAATGCAATCCCTATCAAAATACCATGGACTTTATTCAGAGAGTTGGAACAAATCATCTTAAGATTTGTGTGGAATCAGAAAAGACCCCGAATAGCCAGGGGAATATTGAAAACCATAGCTGGGGGCATCACAATGCCAGATTTCAGGTTGTACTACAAAGCTGTGGTCATCAAGACAGTGTGGTACTGGCACAAAAAAAGACACATAGATCAATGGAACAGAATAGAGAATCCAGAAGTGGACCATCAACTCTATGGTCAACTAATATTCGATAAAGGAGGAAAGACTATCCACTGGAAGAAAGACAGTCTCTTCAATAAATGGTGCTGGGAAAATTGGACATCCACATGCAGAAGAATGAAACTAGGCCACTCTCTTACACCAGACACAAAGATAAACTCAAAATGGATGAAAGATCTAAATGTGAGACAAGAATCCATCAAAATCCTAGAAGACAACACAGGCAACACCCTTTTTGAACTTGGCTGCAGCAACTTCTTGCAGGATACATCTGTGAAGGCAAGGGAAACAAAAGTAAAAATGAATCATTGGGACTTAATCAGGATAAAAAGCCTCTGCACAGCGAAAGATACAGTCAACAAAACTAAAAAGACAACCTACAGAATGGGAGAAGATATTTGCAAATGACCTATCAGATAAAGGGCTAGTTTCCAAGATCTATAAAGAACTTATGAAACTCAACAGCAAAGAAACAAACAATCCAATCATGAAATGGGCAGAAGACATGAAGAGAAATCTCACAGAGGAAGACATCGACATGGCCAACATGCACATGAGAAAATGCTCTGCATCACTTGCCATCAGGGAAATACAAATCAAAAGCACAATGAGATCCCACCTCACACCAGTGAGAATGGGGAAAATTAACAAGACAGGAAACAACAAATGTTGGAGAGGATGTGGAAAAAAGGGAATCCTCTTGCACTGTTGGTGGGAATGTGAACTGGTGCAGCCACTCTGGAAAACTGTGTGGAAGTTCCTCAAAGAGTTAAAAATAGACCTGCCCTACGACCCAGCAATTGCACTGTTGGGGATTTTTCCCAAAGATTCAGATGCAATGAAACACCAGGACACCTGCACTCCGATGTTTCTAGCAGCAATGTCCACAGTAGCCAAACCGTGGAAGGAGCCTCGGTGTCCATCGAAAGATGAATGGATAAAGAAGATGTGGTTTATGTATACAAGGGAATATTACTCAGCCATTAGAAACGACGAACAACTACCATTTGCTTCGACGTGGAATTATGTTGAATGAAAAATAAGTCAATCGGAGAAGGACAAACATTATATGGTCTCATTCATTTGGGGAATATAAAAAATAGTGAAAGGGAATAAAGGGGAAAGGAGAGAAAATGAGTGGGAAATACCAGAGAGGAGACAGAACATGAGAGACTCCTAACTCTGGGAAATGAACAAGGGGTAGTGGAAGGGGAGGTGGGTGTGGGGTTGGGGTGACTGGGTGATGGGCACTGAGGGGGGCACTTGACGGGATGAGCACTGGGTGATATGCTATATGTTGGCAAATTGAATTCCAATTAAAAAGAAAAGAAAAGAAAAGAAAAGAAAAGAAAAGAAAAGAAAAGAAAAGAAAAGAATATGCCTCTTGATCTCCCGGTTGTGAGTTTGAGCCCCATGTTGGGTGCAAAGATTATTTAAATAAATAAAACTAAAAAAAAAAAAAAAAATGTTTCCTTACTCTCCATTGACTGCAGGAGAAAATCCAAACTCTTTAGTCTGGCACGCAAGCTGATGCAACCTTCCTGTCTAGACTCTCACCTTCTCCAAGAGTCCTCCTTTTTTCCACTGTCCCTTAGCAATACACACTTGGCTGCCTCTGTGTGTCTGCTGACCCTGATTCCTGGAATCCTCTTCTTTCTCAATACTTGGTGAGACTCATCTCAAGAGTCTTCCTCCAAGATTTGGTGTTGACCCCCACCCCCACACCTCCGCAATACTTAGCCTTTGTGCACACCTCTAGCAGGTTCTCATTTTATTGTATGGTTGTCATGTGTGCATATTCATCCTCACTGAATCATAGTGTATCCCAAATGTATGTCATCATCTCCGTACCTCTAGCACCTAGATGGTGCTTGATGCATGGTATCTTTGTAGCTGAATGAATGAAGGAATGCCTAAGTGTGTGTCTTTCACTTAGCTAATCAACTAGTATTTTCAAAGTGTCTACTATGTATTCATCATGTGCAAGGCACATGTGGAGCTGTCAAAAGGCTTTAAAATTTTGAATTTTAATACCACAAAGATTTCTTTGAGTGCTAATTGTTTGCTGTGGAAACATCAAAGAAGTAAAACACACAGTTTCCAACCTCAAAAGATACTTTTAATCTTTGTAGGGAGATACAACTTTGGTCCATGAAACAAATCCAAATAATACAAGCAAGTTCTATTAGATGTAGAGACAAGTGGAAGAAACCTACCCAAGTGTCATGGAAATGGCACTAAACTAAGATTGGGGTTCTTGGTTGTTTCCCCCCATCTATCATTTACTAGCTGTATAACCCTGGATGGGTCACTTCACTATCTCCTTGAATCTATTTTCTCATTTGGTAAAATATATGTTTTGATTTTTTTTTTTTTTTATGACTAAGTTTCCTTCTAACTCTTTGATTCTGTAATTAAGTGCTATGAGATGACTGGAAAGGGAGCATTAACCATGATTTAGAGTTGTTAGAAGGAAGTTCATGCTGAAGGTGAAATCGAAGCTGAACTTGAGTGAGATTTTGGACAGCCAGAGAAGAGGCAGAAAGGCATTTAAGATATGGGGAACAACATAAACAAAGAGACAGGCAGAGACAGGATTGAGCAAGCATGCTTGTAGGGTAGACTAGACCAGGCTCTCTGGTGGAGAATGATTATTAGAGAGGGTTGAGAAACAGCCTGGGTAGGTTGCCTAGGGCCAGGAAGGACTTAAGAGAGCACAGGAACCAGTGAAGCTATTTTGGGATACTCGAAAAAGGCAGGACAGAGGTAATAGGGATCAAAATTAGCCTTGCAGCAGTGAGAAAAGCAATGGTTGAAGAGAAATTTCAAAGATAAAATCAGAAAGCTGGTGAGGCTATCCAGTCTGAAGGAAAGGGATGAGTCAAAGTCACATCTCACATTTTAAACCAGAGAAAGTGAATACACCAGGCTCTAACCCAGGCACCAACACCTCTAGAGAGAGGCTAGAATGCCCCCAGCAGCCTATACTGTCTGCCCCCTCTGGTGACTTTAGGGTTGAGGGCTGCTCTAGGATCTTCTACACACCAAATTTCTGGGGACTTTGCTAAGAACAACTCAGACCCAGTTTTCCTTTTTTAATAAAGATTTTTAGGGATGCCTGGGTGGCTCAGCGTTGGGCATCTGCCTTTAGCTCAGGGCGGGATCCCAGTCGGGGGATGGAGTCCCGCATCAGGCTCCCTGCATGGAGCCTGCTTCTCTCTGTGCCTGTGTATCTGCCTCTCTGTGTCTCTCATAAATAAATAAAATCCTTAAAAAATAAATAAATAAATAAATAAATAAATAAATAAATAAATAAATAAATAAAATCCTTAAAAAAAAAAAAAAAAAAAAAGGGCAGGCCCCGTGGCCCAGCAGTTTAACGCCACCTTCGGCCTGGGGTGTGATCCTGGAGACCGAGAATCAAGTCGCAGGTCAGGCTCCCTACATGGAGCCTGCTTCTTTCTCACTCTGCTTGTGTGTCTGCCTCTCTCTCTCTCTCTCTCTGTCTGTCATGAATAAATAAATAAATCTTAAAAAAAAAAAAAAAAAAGATTTTTAGTGTGCCTGAAAGTCCTTTGAATCTATCAGATGTTCTGAAATTTCCAAATTTCATCTTAATGACAAACTACAGGAGTGTCTGGCTGGCTTAATCTATAGAGCATGTAACTCTTTTTCTTTCTTTCTTTTTTTTTTTTTTTAAGATTTTATTTATTTATTCATGAGAGACACAGAGAGGCAGAGACACAGGCACAGAGAGAAGCAGGCTCCATGCAGGGAGCCTGATGTGGGACTCTATCCCAGGACTTCAGGACCACGTCTTGAGTGGAAGGCAGACACCCAACCGCTGAGCCACCCAGGCATCTCATGGGTATAACTCTTGATCTTGGGGTCATGAGTGCAAGCTCCACATTGTGCATAGAGTCTACTTTAAAAAAGAAAAAAAGGGGTACCTGGGTGGCCCAGTGAGTTAAGCATTTGATGTCGGCTCTGGTCATGATCTTGTGGCCCCGGGTTGAGCGCGGAATCTGGCTCCTCACTCATTCAGGAGTCCATGTCTCCCTTGGTCCTCCCCCGACTTGTGCATGTGCATGTGTGCATGCATTTGTGTGTTCTCTCTCTCAATTAAAGAAATAAAATC
Organism: Canis aureus; assembly: GCF_053574225.1. Lineage (NCBI taxonomy): Eukaryota > Metazoa > Chordata > Mammalia > Carnivora > Canidae > Canis > Canis aureus. Next base: position 46,072,645 of record NC_135635.1, on the reverse strand, counting down.
TTAAAAAAAAAAAAAAGGAAAAAGAAACTATGATGTCCTCCAGTCCCTTAAGAAATTAAAAGTTAGGGATCCCTGGGTGGCGCAGTGGTTTGGCGCCTGCCTTTGGCCCAGGGCGCGATCCTGGAGATCCGGGATCGAATCCCACGTCGGGCTCCCGGTGCATGGAGCCTGCTTCTCCCTCTGCCTGTGTCTCTGCCTCTCTCTCTCTCTCTCTGTGACTATCATAAATAAATAAAAATGTAAAACAAGAAAAAAAAAGAAAAGAAATTAAAAGTTATATTAAATCAGTATCAAAATTTAAAGATTGGGAAGAATGTGAACATCAATTTTGTATATGGGACGCCTGGGCGGCCTAGCAGTTGAGCATCTCCCTTTGGCCCGGGATATGATCCTGGAGTCCTGGGATCAAGTCCCAAGTCGGGCTCCCTGCAGGGAGCCTGCTTTTCCCTCTGTGTCTCTGCCTCTCTCTCTGTGTCTGTCATGAATAAATAAATAAAATCTTTAAACAAATAAAATATGCTGAAGGAAGATATTGTGTTGTTTTTACTTATTAATATGTATTCATTCTTTAATACTTATTTGTCAAAAATTGTTCTATGATACTGTAAGCTATGAAAAGAAAGATAAAGTTCCCTATTTTTAGGAAACTTCCAGTCTAGGGGAGGAGAAGAAAGGTAAGCAAACAATTATACTGTAATTTTATTGGTCCTGATCAGGAATGAGCAGTGGCAGGCAGCCATCAGCATTCTGAGCCTGAAGGTGCAGGAGGTAGTGACAGCATTAATGAAGCCCCAGAGAGGTACCACAGCAGGGAAAGAGCAGAGTAAGAAAAAAACCTTCCCATCTCTCCCTGTGCCCACCTTCTGGTCCTTGGTGGTGCCTCTAAGGGGTGGGAGCCCAAGTGATAAGGTCTTCAGAGGTCAGCCTGTTGGGTCACTTAACAGGATAGAGAAGAGTCAGAGGATGAATGGCAGGGGGAAGTTGTTAAGAGAATAACCAGCCCAACAACGTGCTAGTCTATAATAGAGGCATAGAGAATTAGAAATCATGAGAGGCAGGACTGAGACCCCACCAGCAAGGGACTGGGTAGCCAAGACCTCCAACTTAAGCCCAAAGCAGGAAACAAGGTCTTTGTGAGCAGAGACACAAGTTGCTGTGATGGTGTATCTGTGACAACTAGGTTCAGGAGGGAAGTTGGCCACAAGTAACAACAGCAAGAACAATTACTTAAACGATATAAGATGTATTTCCCAAAAAGGAAGCTAGTCCAAAGGAAGATAGGTACGGAGGCTTTACAATCATCAGGGATTCAAGTTCTTTCTATGGACTCTGCCATCCTCAACACAGTTTCTGTCTCATGATTCCCACAGCTATCCCTCTGTGTTCCAATCAGCAGAAAGAAAGGCTGAAAATGGTCATGCTCCCTCCTTTTAAGGACACTTTCAGGAAGTTGCACACACCACATTGGCTTACATCCTATTGGCCAGAAATTAATCATAGGACCACACCCAGCCGCAAGGAGGACTGGAGATAACCTCTCTATTCTGAGTATTCCTTCTTCCAACCAAAAATCAGAGGTTTCATTGAAGGGAAGAAGGAGAGAATAAATGTTAGGAAACAATTTGTAATCTCTGCGGAAGGAAGGGATAGAAGCATAGTGATTCCTAACAGATGCCTTGCCTGAATGGTAAATGTTTTTGTTTTTTTAAAGATTTTATTTATTTACTCATGAAAGACACAGATTGAGAGAGAGGCAGAGACACAGGCAGAGGGAGAAGCAGGCTCCATGCAGGGAGCCCGATGTGGGACTCGTTCTCTGGACTCCAGGATCAGGCCCTGGGCCGAAGGGAGGCGTTCAACCACTGAGCCACCCGGGCTGCCCATATTTATTCATTTGAGAGAGAGAGAGAGAGAGAGAGAGAGAAAGTGCGAGCCTGCGAGCTCTGTCACACACACACACACACACACACACACACACACACACACACGCTTGCAAGAGTGGGGGGAGGGGCAGAGGCACAAGCAGACTGCTTAGCTTAGCAGGGCCCTGGATCATGACCTAAGCCAAAGGCAGACACCTAAGCGACTGAGCCACCCTATTGCCCCCTGGAAGATGTACTTAATAAAAACAGAAAATTAATTTTCTGTTCACAAGGCAACAAGATATGGTAGGAAAGTTGGAGAATTGGGAATTAGAATGCTAAGTTCTAGTTCCCCATTCGTTATTCACTAAGCAAGAGACCTTAAGCAAATCAGTTCACTTTCTGAATCTTGGTTTCTTCATGTGCAAAATGACACAGTTGGACTATATTCCTTTTAAAGGTTTCCCCTTCTATAGATGTCAGAAAGTTGTTTTCTGTCTAAGTTGGTACTAAGATGAGCAGAGGCTGGGGCGCCTGTGTGGCTCAGTTGGTTAAGTGTCTGCCTTCAGCTCTGATCATGATCCTGGGGGCCTGGGATCAAGCTCCACATTGAGCTCAGCTGGGAGTCTGCCTCTCCCTCTGCCACACCCCCTGCTTGTGCTCTTTCTCTCTCTTTCTGTGACAAATAAATAAATAAAAATCTTTAAAAAAATGATTAGCAGAGGGATCCCTGGGTGGCGCAGCGGTTTGGCGCCTGCCTTTGGCCCAGGGCGCGATCCTGGAGACCCGGGATCGAATCCCACGTCGGGCTCCCGGTGCATGGAGCCTGCTTCTCCTTCTGCCTGTGTCTCTGCCTCTCTCTCTCTCTCTCTCTCTCTCTGTGTGTGACTATCATAAATAAATAAAAATTAAAAAAAAAATGATTAGCAGAGGTTGAAAAATAAAAGTGTAGTTAGGGTAGGGTGAAGGATCTTAATGGTTGCTCTCCTAATTTTAATTAATTTGGATGATACATGTTCAGATTTTTTTTTTGGTTATTTGCTCTTCAAATATTCTAGAAACAGGGCAGCCCCAGTGGCTCAGTGGTTGGCACCGCCTTCAGCCCAGGGTGTGATTCTGGGGACCTGGGATCGAGTCCCACGTCAGGCTCCCTGCATGGAGCCTGCTTCTCCCTCTGCCTGTGTCTCTGCCTTGCTCTCTCTCTCTCTCTATCCGTCATGAATAGATAAATAAAATCTTTAAAAAAATATTCTAGAAACAGTCCATTCATAATATTTCGGGAATTTATACATTCAAATGAAAATATATCTGTATGTTTTGTCAAAATATTACTCAAAGGAACATTTTGAAAATCATACTGAATTTTTAAGATATTACATTGATACCTTAACAAAAGACCCCTCTTTAAAATGATTGACAAAAATGAAAGAATAGAATTTGTAAGAGCATCTGTTGGGTATTATTTTCTTTTCAAATTGGACTCCTTCTATACACTCAGAGCAGATCTGAGTGTATACTAAACTCTCAAAGTAGGTAAGTATATTTCTGACACATCCCACTGTTCTACTTTCTTTTAAACACTCTTTATTTTCCAAGCCCTCAATATCCTCAATTTGTTCTATTTCCACCCTGGGTGAGAGGGACACTATATTACAAGGCAATTCATACTATAATAGTAGCAACTTCTTGTATTATCCCTTCATTTCCATTTTAAAAGTGTAGCTCCTTGAAAGGACAACGCCTTAACCTCAAAATGAGTTTCTATTCTATAGTGAATAGAATTGCAGGCTTCTTGTCACTCATCAGTATCTGAGAATTGTTTGTGTTTGTGGAGGGAAGGGACAGTATCCCTCAAATCCCACTGTTCTGGTCACCATCTGCTGTCCATCAGAAACCCAGCATTTTGAAGATTTTTGGCCTAGTTCTAGGAATAGCCTTGCTATTTTAGACTGAATGGTATTTATTAGAATATAGCAAGCTTTTTGTACATATACTTTGCATATTACTATTTTTGTATTTCAATTATATCTGAAAGTGTGAAATAGGTAATCAAAATGAAACAACAGACCATAAAGGATCAATCCTCTTTTCTGAAGGAGCAAAGCAAAATTACATGGTTCTAGACAATTCTAAGAATAGATTACTTTACGTTAGTAAATTTCTAATATGTAGAGAATGCAACACCCACCCACCTGCACACACGCAGAATTCATAAACTGAGAATATGAAGTGTGTCAAAAAGAGCACCTGGGTGGCTCAGTCAGTCAAACATTTGACTCAGTCTTGGCTTAAGTCATGATCTCAGGGTGGTGAGACAGAGCTCCACATCCTATTCTGTGCTCAGTGGGGAGGCTGCTTGAGATTCTCACTCTCTCTCACTCTCCCTCTGCCTCTCCCCCCCTCAAATAAATAATAAGTGTTTAAGAAAAAGAAGTATGTCAATGGAAGTTAGACTTGATGTTCTAATGAAAAACTATTGAAATTGAGCTTCCCTGTTGCATAAAACCAAGTCAGGAAAATGCTAGAAAATGAAGGGAGGTACTTAAAAGTGGGGCACACATCATTGGTGAGGAAAACAAAGTAGGATATAGTCATGAATATGTGGCTTTCCTAGACCACCTCTACGTAAGCATGTTATAGAGGATATAAAGGCATGGCTGGGAGACCAGTTGCTTAGGACAACCAACCAGAGCTCACACACAAGACTTTGTGGTCGATAAACTAAGGAACTGGGCACAGGGAAGAAAGAGAGGCTCTTTCTCTTCCCTACAATGTACAGGAGACTCCCTTTTCTTCTCACTCTACTCCACATTCTTCACTAAAGCCAGATTCAAAAGGAAAGCCTAAATTTTCAGTTCAGTTGATTTTCTGTTCCTACAGGACTTGAGACCACAGGCTGAAACCTGACTTTCTGGTTCCCTGAGAACAACCATCAAGCAGGAGAGAACATATGGTAGTAAACTTGAGGAATTTACCTCTGCCAAGATTAGAATGGAACTGAAATTATGTCAAGAATTTGGGGATGTCCTCCAGTGAGTAAACGGTTAGGTCCATCAGGCCTAAAGCAATTTGATTCAATTCAGTTCAATTCAATTAATTCTTCTCAAAAAACATAAGCACCTATTATGTGCTAGGAACTGTATTAATTTAAAGGAACACAGGGGTATAACAGTTATGGACAATGTCCTCAAAGAGCTTGGAAAAATCAGTAGAAGACAGATACATACTTTTTTTTTAAAGATTCTTTTTTTTTTAATTTTTTAAATTTATTTATGATAGTCACACAGAGAAAGAGAGAGAGGCAGAGACATAGGCAGAGGGAGAAGCAGGCTCCATGCACCGGGAGCCCAAGTTGGGATTCGATCCCGGGTCTCCGGGATCGCGCCCTGGGCCAAAGGCAGGCGCTAAACCACTGCGCCACCCAGGGATCCCTAAAGATTCTTATTTATTTATTCATGAGAGAGAGAGAGAGGAAGAGACAGAGGCAGAGGGAGAAGCAGGCTCCATACAGGGAGCCCCATGGGGACCTGGGACTCCAAGATCACACCCTGGCCTGAAGGCAAGTACTCAACTGCTGAGCCACCCAGACATCCCCAGATACATAATTGAAATGAACTACAAAGGATTCTCAGTAGTAAGGCAAGTAGAAGATGTATGCTGTATCAAGAAATGAGTCTAGTAAGCAATAATAAAGGCATTTCACTAAGTGCACTACTTGGAAATAATGGGGTATTCTCATCCCAGAGTGGCTTTGTGGTTAGTGACATGTTAGAGAAACAAATAACTTCATATGTCCGATTTGAATTCATAGACCACCATCTGAATTCCTCGAAGTCACTCAGACTCCTACACCAGATAGCCTGGAAACAAATGTCTTCCAGGTGATCTAGACTGTGGCTGTGGACTAGAAATACTTTATTAAAGAATAGCTCTGAACTGGACAAACTCTTTGAGTTGCAGCAGGCCTTCTATCCAGGATTGTAGTTGATGGCAGGTAAGGGCTGGTTCATATTCTCTGGAGAGATATGCTGGGGTCCCATAGAGTGTACAGGCTTTGGAGCAGCTTGCCTGGGTTGAAACTCAGTTTCACCACTTACCTACCTGCTGTGTAAGCAGAGCAAGTCACTTGACCCCTCTGTGCTTCCAATTCCTCAAGACCCACGATGAGTGTCTCAAGTACCTTTAAGGCCCATGATGAAAGGGGAGGAAAGAACTTTTTAAATGCCTCCTATGTGCTGCATATATGAAGGGTATTATGTTCCTTTATACATAAGAAGAAATTAAGGCTCAAAGAGGTTAAATAATTTTTTCAAGAATACACAATCAGCAGAATGGGCAAAACTAGAGCAGAAAGATGAATGGTTTCCTCAGGCGGGTAGAGTGGTGAGGGGAGAAGTTTGGGGAAAAGGAGAATGACTGCTAATGGGTATGAGATTTCTTGTAGGGATGATGAAAATGTTCTATAATTGATTACAGCAATGGTTACATAATGCTGTGAATGTAATAAAACCATTTAATTGCACAGTTTAAATACATGATTTGTATGGTATATAAATTAAGTCTCAATAAAGTGATTTTTAAAAAAGCACAGGCAAGAAGCATCAGTGTCTGATTCAGACTTGGGCCAGGAGGATGACTTTAAGGCCAGCTCTTTTTATTACGTCACACCATCTCTCACACAGAACCTGGTGCATCCTTCTCGCATAGGACACTATGTACACACACACAAAATCCAGGGATGGGAGGTAAGGGACTGTCCTTAGGTGCCTAAGGAGGGACGCCTGGGTGGCTCAGTGGTTGAGCATCTGCCTTTGGCTCAGGTCAAGATCCTTTAAATCTTTAACAAAAAAAAAAAAAGAAAGAAAGAAAGAAAGAAAAATAATCACCACTTAAAAATTCTTCTTTACACTTCTATTTTCCAAAAGTTTCACAAATAAACAGAACTTTTACAATAAGAAAATATTATTTGTAAGTGTAAAATTAAAAGAATAGCTCTAGTTTTTCAATTTTCTACTTTTCTAAGTTTTTTTAGATAAGCATGTGTTGGGGATCCCCTGGTGGCTCGGTGGTGTGGTGCCTGCTTTTGGCCCAGGGCATGACCCTGGAGTCCTGGGATCAAGTCCCATGTCGGGCTTCCTGCATGGAGCCTGCTTTTCCCTCTGCCAGTGCCTCTGCCTCTCTCTTTGTGTTTCTCATGAATAAATAAATAAGATCTTAAAAAAAAAAAAGATAAGCATGTGTTTTTCTTATAATAAAATATTTTATTTTGTTTTTTTTTTTCCTAAAGATTTTATTTATTTATTCATGAAAGGCACAGACAGAGAGAGAGGCAGAGACACAGGCAGAGGGAGAAGCAGGTTCCATGCAGGGACCCCGATGTGGGACTTGATCCCAGATCCTGGGATCATGCCCTGAGCCGCAGGCAGACGCCGAATCGCGGAGCTACCCAGGCATCCCTCTAGAACCTCTAGAACCTTTTTTTTTTTTAGAACCTTTTTTTATAGTTGCTGTTGTTGTGTTTCTTATAAACACAATAATATGTGTTTTTTATTTATGTACTTTAGAGAGAGATCATGCCTGCAAAGAGTACGAGTGGGGTGGGGCAGAGGAAGAGGGAGAAAATCCTCAAGCAGACTCCCTGCTGAGCACTAAGCCTGACATGGGGCTCCGTTCCAGGACCCTGATATCATGACCTGAGACAAAATCAAGTCAGATACTTAACCAACTGAGCCACCCAGGCACCCCTATGGTTATATTATTTTTTATACTTTGGTCTCTAGTCCTTTTCAAATTAGCCTTTGTGAATGGTGTGAGGTAGGGGGTCAGATTCATTTTTTCTCCTAATTGTTCCAGCACCCTTTGTTAAAAATAATATCCTAATAGGATTGCTTTGGCACCTTCATTGAAAATCAAATAACTGGGATCCCTGGGTGGCGCAGCGGTTTGGCGCCTGCCTTTGGCCTGGGGCGCGATCCTGGAGACCTGGGATCGAATCCCACGTCGGGCTGCCTGCATGGAGCCTGCTTCTCCCTCTGCCTGTGTCTCTGCCTCTCTCTCTCTCTGTGTGACTATCATGAATAAATAAATAAAATCTTTAAAAAAAAAAAAAAAAAAGAAAATCAAATAACTGCATATATGTGGGTCTAGTTTTGAGTTTTCTTTTTCTGTTTTTGTTACATTTGATTATCCTTATGTCTAGCCCCATTTTTAACTGAATTTTATAACTGGTCAGTTCAACATAATTTCTCTGGGCCTCAGTTCCTCATTTATACAATGAACTATTGTAGTTGCCTAATTTGTGAGGCCTCTTATATCTATAAAATCCTACAGTTCTTGGTTCTCAGCACCGCACTGTTCTATTTGTGCCAATCGTTTTTCATATTGATTCTATAGCTTGCTGGTTTTGAAAGAAGTTTAGGAATGTAAAGATCTGCATGAATTCCCTTTCTTTCCCGTAACTCTGGTGTCTCATTTCTGCCTCAAAATTTCAGAAAAGTGATTTGCGTTACTTAATGTTGACTAGAACTAGTAACAGAATCTGCTGTGTCTGCTGGTTTCTCTGGTAGAAGTATCTTATAAATGAAGACACCTACCAAAAGTTAGGACCGGGGAGCCCAGGTGGCTCAGCGGTTTGGCGCCGCCTTCAGCCCAGGGCCTGATCCTGGAGACCCGGGTTTGCGTCCCACGTCGGGCTCCCTGCGTGGAGCCTGCTTCTCCTTCTGCCTGTGTCTCTGCCTCTCTCTCTCTCTCTATCTATCTCTGTCTCTCATGAATAAATAAATAAAATCTTAAATTTTTTATTTTTATTTTTATTTTTATTTTTTTAAGTTAGGACCAGGGCACCCCCGGTGGCGCAGCGGTTTAGCGCCGCCTGCAGCCCGGGGCGTGATCCTGGAGACCCAGGATCGAGTCCCACATCGGGCTCCCTGCATGGAGCCTGCTTCTCCCTCTGCCTGCGTCTCTGCCTCTCTCTCACTCTATGTCTATAATAAATAAATAAATCTTAATTTTTCTTAAGAAAAAAAAGTTAGGACCAGCTATGACAATTGGGTATTCTATAAATAATGTAACTGCATACTTTATCTTGCAAATGAGGGCACTTTTGATATTGAAAGGCAGAATAATAATAATATAATCTTATACATACATATTATAACATATATAATTAATATATAATAAAATATAATTAATATAATAAATATGAAGTTACTATAATGAAATATATAATTAATATACAACATAATTATTCCTGTATAATTATAAGATTGTATTATTATTATTATTTTGTCTCTGAGGGGGCCACCATTCCTGAAAGTACTATAATAACCTGGTTGATGTGTGGAGTGGACAGAACAAGCTCCTTTTCCATCTCCGTTCTCCAAAAATCTATTTAATATGTCCATGGATAGAGGATGTATCAGATATTAAAGTGATAGGAACAGATACTACACTTGATCTAAGCCAAAGGCTGAGAAGTGATGAAATGGGTAATTATTAATAACTGTGCCAGAACAACAGGTGTAAACCAAGAGTGCCCTGGAATGTATAGTAGCCCTGTCAATAAATCTCTTAGAACTCAAAGTCATTCATTCAATAGCCATTTTTCAGATGCCTAAGTGTCATGGTCTGTATTAGGTGCTGGAGAGTCTAAGACAGATAAACTGAAATTCCTGCCCTGAAGAGTTTTCTGTATAGCTAGGGAAGCAGATAAAAAAAATCAGGCAATTATTGTGAAGTGTTAAGTTCCATGATGGATATCAGCCCAGGGTAAGGCAGACAGGAAAGACACCTGAGCTAAGTATGTATGTATGTATGTATGTATGTATTTATTTATTTATTTAGATTTTATTTATTTATGAGAGACACAGAGAGAGGCAGAGATGTAGGCAGAGGGAGAAGCAGACTTCCTGCAGGGAGCCTGATGTGGGACTCCATCACAGGACCATGGTATCGTGACCTGAGCCGGAGGCAGTTGCTCAACCGCTGAACCACTCAGGTGCCCCAGTTTTTATTTTATTTTTTAAAGATTTATTTATTTATTTGAGAGGGGAGGTGCAACAGAGGGAGAGAATCTTTAAACAGACTTTCTGATGATCACAGAGCCCCCACATCAAGGGCTTGATCTCCTGACCCTGAGAACATGACCTGATCCAAAACCAAGAGTTGGATGCTTAACTGACTGAGCCACCCAGGGGTCCCTTGAGCTACGTTTTTAAACAACAAAGTGTTACCAAAGGGTTTGCTGAAGGTGGCAGAGGGTATGTTGTTGAAGGCTTTCAGGTACCAGCTAAGCAATTGGGACAATGAAATAACAGTATTAATAGCAAGTTAGATTTGCATAGCCTTTTAGAGAATTATCAAAAATTGGGTTGCTTGCCCAGAAGAAAATAGAGAAGCAACAGTGTCAGCATAGGCAGAGGAAATGAGAATAACAATCCATAAAAGAGATGAGCACTCAGCTCCTCTTGCAATTTCCATGGAGGCCAATCAACAGCTGCTCCCAAGGGCCCTGTTCTCCACCTACCTCTCTTTCTGCATTCCCCCTGGATGACCTCATCCACTCCCAAAGTTTCAAAGGATAGTTAGTTGTTGATGCCTCCTAAATGGGTATGCTAGTCCTGGGCTTTCTGCTGAACTGCAGGTCTGAATATTCCCTGCTCATTGACTCAAATTTAACATATGTACTAACATTTCCCTCCCTCCTCAAATCTGCTTTCTTCTCTGGTGTTCTATATTTTACAGAATGACCTCTCTGTCTACTCTGTTTGTTTGTTTTTTTTTTTTTTTTTTTCTTTTTTAAACAGGAGAAAATAAAATCTATTTGTTTAAGTTTTTATTTTTATTTATTTTTTGTTTTTTGTTTTTTAAGTTTTTAATTCCAGTACAGTTAACATGCAGTGTATTTCGGGTGTACAATATAGTGATTCAGGGATCCCTGGGTAGCGCAGCGGTTTGGCGCCTGCCTTTGGCCCAGGGTGCGATCCTGGAGACCCGGGATCTAATCCCACATCAGGCTCCCAGTGCATGGAGCCTGCTTCTCCCTCTGCCTGTGTCTCTGCCTCTCTCTCTCTCTCTGTGACTATCATAAATAAATAAAAATTAAAAAAAAAAAAAAACAATATAGTGATTCAGAATCCTATACATTACTCAGTGTTCATCAAAATAAGTGTACTGTTAATCCCCTCTACCGGGACGCCTGAGTGGCTCAAGGGTTGAGCGTCTGCCTTTGGCTCAGGTTGTCATCCTGGGGTCCTGGGATCGAGTCCCACATGGGGCTGCCTACAGGGAGCCTGCTTCTACCTCTGCCTCTCTCTGTGTGTCTCTCATGGGTAAGTAAAATCTTTAAAAAAAAATCCCTTCTTCTATTTCACCTGTCCCCCCCCAACAAACCTTCCCTCTGGTAACCACCAGTTTGTTCTCTATAGGTAAGAGTCTGTTTCTTGATTTGTCTCTTTTTATCCTTTGTTCGTTTGTTTTATTTTTTTAATTCCACATATTAGTGAAATCATATAGTATTTGTCTTTGACTTACTTCGCTTAGCATTATACTTTCTAGCTCCATCTATGCTGTTGCAAAGATTTCATTTTTTTTAAAGATTTTATTTATTTATTCATGAGAAACACAGAGAGAGAGGCAGAGACACAAGCAGAGGGAGAAGCAGGCTCCTCAAAGGGAACCCAATGTGGGACTTGACACTGGATCCCGGGATCACACCCTCAGCCAAAGGGGCTCAACCATTGAGCCACCCAGGCATCCTGTCTCAGTGCTTTTCAAGCCCTATTTAAATTCTCTTGATTGTAAGATCCCCTTCCCCACCTTTATTTAGCCTCAGCCAAAAAGGAGAACTGAAGCTTTCATTAAGTTACTCTGGCCCTTTATTAAAGGCTTGCTTGAGAGACAGTTGGGATTTGGCTTGCATTCTTTTCCAGCCACCTGAATGGCAGGTTGAATGGGCTTAATGGATCTAAGAGGATGACAGGGAAGGCCGGTGACTAATGCATTTAGCCACCTTATTTCCAGAACAATCACCTGAGTGAAAACCTTCTTGTCATCCTTGATCAACCTTGTTAAAGGGAGTTAGGCTGGTATCAGTCCAGTGCAGAATATGTGCTTGTACATACATGATATTGAGAAATCAGAGCCTTGTTTTACAATATCCCTCCCAGGTTTTGCTTCATGGTAATGATTCTCATTCTCCATGATCTGTCATCAACACTGGCACTTTTGATCACCTTCTCCCTGAAACTCCAATTTCCTTTAATTTCAGTGACCTAACCGTGTATCATTACTTCAAAGGCAAAACAAAGTTAAGAACTCTACTCTCACCACAGGGATCCTGGCTGGCTCAGTCAGGAGAGTATGCAACTCTTGATCGTGGGATCTGGAATTCAAGCCCCATGTTTGGTATAGAGATTACTTAAAAAAAAATTTTTTTTTTTTTTTAAATTAAGACATGTGGAGTCAAACTGCTGGGGTTTGACTCTGGGCTCTGTGCCTTGTTGAGTGGGCTCAGGCAAAGCTCTCTGACTCTCAGAGAGCTTAAGTGATAGTACTTACATCATCAAGTTATTGTGAGAATTAAATGAGTGAATAAATTTTAAACACTTAGAATAGTACCTAGAAAATGATAGGCACTTAATTCATTGTCATTGCTTTATATTTGAATTCTCTCTGTTGCCTTCTTTGGCTCCTCTTCCAATTCCCTAAATGTGACTCAAAATTTGTCTATTTACCTTTTCTCCTCTACATAATTTCTCTCTCTCTCTCTCTCTCTCTCTCTTTCTCTTTCTCTCTCTCCTTTTTAGGTATGTAATCCTTCCTGTGGAAGGGATTGTATGGGAAGAACTGTGGACTCCACACTGGTTCTGATTTTTCTCCTGAGCTCCAGCCATACTTTCAGTGCCTACCAGATACCGACTTGGTTGTCTCGATAGCACCAAAATCAACACTCCCAGATCCTGACTCATCGTCTCAGGGAAACATATTCTTTGATGTCTTCCAAGACTTCCATGTCCATCCAAGTAGTTAATGAGCCCTTTATAATCTTTTATCTATATCCCTTCCATTTCTAATGCAATCCCCCAATTTCAGCCTATCTGACCTCATACTTTTCCAATTGCTTTAGGTTTCTTTTACCTGCACATCACCATCAATTAATCACAGATTGTACAAAAAATGTCCCAAGATTCTTCTTTTCAGGAAAACTCAGGACCTCTCTCTTATCTAATATATAAAATCCAAATCCATAACTCAGCATTTAAGGTTTTCCTGGCTCTGGCTCCTAACCGTCTCCCCTTTCTCCCCCTCTACTTCTACACACACCCATGTTCTAGACACCTTCACTTCCTCAGCCTATGTGTCTTTACTCACATCACTCAGCTTAAGATGGCTCTCCACCCAACTTTGGCTATTGAAATCCTAAATCCTACTTATCCTTCAAAACCTTATGTACATACTACTTCTTCAAGGAGGCCTTTCCTGACTACTCAGTTCCCTTAAGCTCTGTCAGACTTTCCACTATTTTTATTATACTTATCACATGCTGTCCTATAATTATTTATTTCCATGGCTTGACTCCCCAGATAGATTGCAAACATTCTGTGGGTAGAGATCCTATTCTGCATATATCTGTGCATCAGACTTGCCTGGTTCAATACCTTTCATATAGTAGAATTTTTTTTTTTTGAGATTTTATTTTTGAGTAATCTCTACACCCAATATGGTGCTTGAACTCACAAACTCAAGATCAAGAGCTGCACATTCCACCAACTGAGCCAGCCAGGCGTCCCCATTTATTCTTTTTTTTTTTTTTTTTCATGAGAGACACAGAGAGAGTGGCAGAGACATAGAGGGAGAAGCAGGCTCCCTGCACGGGGCCTGATGTGGGACTCAATCCCTAGGCCCCGGATCATGTCCTGAGCCAAAGATAGACGCTCAACTGCTAAGCCCCCCGGGGGGGCCCTTATAGTAGACTCTTAATGTGAATGGATGGATAAAATCATAGGTCTACTTGTATCTGTGTATAATTTTTCCAAAAGATTTGGTGGTAACAACTGCTGCCATCAAGTCATAATCTAAACCAGAAAATACATTTGGCGAATAATTAAATTTCCTTGGCTCATTAAATCTTGTAATTTGGGAAGTGGCTTCAGTGATGTGGTCATTTTTCTGATAAGCCCCAAACCCAGACCATCAGTTCATGAAAAGTCAACATGTGGAAATGTTTATCAGCCACTAAATGCCAGAACAGAGTGGTTTTGGTGCTGCCAACAAGCAATCAATCAGAATATTTAATTCTTTATATCTGGGCCTGGAAGCTCATATAGGAATCGTGAGAAATATAAAAACAGTATAAGATGTTACTATTTCATGGAGGCTTTTGATCTGATTATGAGACAAAATCAGCATACTTGAAATAATTTAAAAATAAATAAGGCTAATGTGCATAGTATTGGATATAAGTGTCACAGGAATTTAGAGAAAGGAAAGATAAAAATAATACTACTTACCATGAGTGCATAGTATTTGACAATCTATTATCATTTATTCCATATAATTTCCCCCAAATCTTATGAGCTAAGCATTAGTATTCTCATTTTACAAATGCAAAAACCAAGATATTAGGTAATTTGTCCAAGGTCTAGAAATATAGCTAGAAAATATTATCATTTACCAGCTGGATTTCAAAACTATGTATCAGTGCTTCCATCTGGACTTCCAAAGCCCATTTCTGAAATTACAAATTATTTGTCTACACAAAACCTCAGTAGTTTTTTTTTTTTTTAAAGATTTTATTTATTCATTCATGAGAGACACAGAGAGAGAAGCAGAGACGCAAGCAGAGGGAGAAGCAGGCTCCATGCAGGGAGCTCCATGTGGGACTTGATCCCAGGACTCCAGGATCACGCCCTGAGCCAAAGGCAGACCTCAACCGCTGAGCCACCCAAACTTCCCAAAACTCAGTAGTTCTTAAGTAGTTCCCAGCTTCTATATATGGCATTTAAAGCCTGACACAGGGGGATCCCTGGGTGGCGCAGCGGTTTAGTGCCTGCCTTTGGCCCAGGGCACGATCCTGGAGACCCGGGATCGAGTCCCACGTCGGGCTCCCGGTGCATGGAGCCTGCTTCTCCCTCTGCCTGTGTCTCTGCCTCTCTCTCTCTGTGTGTGTGACTATCATAAATAAAAAATTAAAAAAAAAAAGCCTGACACAATGTGTCTACAGTAACCTATCCTTTCAGCCTGATGGCCAATTACTCCTCCCCTTGCACTCTGGAAATGGGACATCTCAGACTCTGCCTTTGTAGAAATCCCATGGTTTAGGACTTTGTGTCTTATTTGTAAAAGCTTCAGATGCCTGGTTGGCTCAGTCAGTAGAGAATGTGACTCTTCATCTAAGGATTGTGAGTTTGAACCCCACATTGGGTATAAAAAAAGAAAAAATGTCTTTAAAATGTAGAGTTTATTACAAGAATTTGAAGAAATCTCACAAACCTCACAGCCAAAATCTGGTCAAGCTTCAAATGGATTTGGAACCTGGACCTGTAAAATGCTGGCCTTCCCTGTAGCCCCTGGTCCCATCTTCTCTTCTCTAAATATTTATTTTCTTCTTTCTCTTCTCCTGCAGGGTGGGCACATGGTAGAGGATCGCTGCTCCACATTTCCAAGTTCAACGTCTTCAGTTGCAAGGGTAGGGACTTACCAACACCGATGAACCTTGACTTCAATTCACAAATAGGAAGACTGAATGGTAGCTTGGGTCAAATGTCATCCATGGCTTGGGAAACTAGGGTCTCATCAATACAAACATGGCTGTTGCAACCCTTCCCTATGTCGGGGACACATGCTGGTTAGGAGGAGCATTTCTTTTCCTTTTTTTTTTTTTTTTTTTAGGAGGAGCATTTCTTGAAAAAAGGCAACTAAAACTTAATTGCACCCAACAGATGTACTGCATTCTGCCTTCCTACCTCACCCTAGAAAAATCCTGACCCTCCTTCCAATCCCAGATCAAAGGCCATTCAAAAAATACTTTTTTCCTTAGAAATACCCATGTAGGGGATCCCTGGGTGGCTCAGTGGTTTGGTGCCTGCCTTTGGCCCAGGGCGCGATCCTGGAGTCCCGGGATCAAGTCCCACGTTGGGCTCCTGGCATGGAGCCTGCTTCTCCCTCCTCCTGTGTCTCTGCCTCTCTCTCTCTCTCTCTGTCTGTCATAAACAAATAAATAAATAAATCTTAAAAAAAAAATACCCATGTAAAATGTATGCTGTGTGTTTTGCCTGGCTGTATGACCTCTCCTGTCGCACAGTTCCTTGCACGTAACAAATGGTCAATAATTGCCGTTGAAGTGAGTTAAGCAAAGGCAGTAAAAGTGTTTATGGCAAGCGGTGTTTGGTCTGGGCATTAAAGTCGGGACGTGATTCTCATCAATGTGGGAGGGGTCACCATAGCTGAGGGAAATAATGAGCCAGAGCTCAGGAGTATGAGAGCAGAAAAGAGGCCACTCTGAGTGGAGAGTGGTGTGGGCCCTGGGATCATCAGGGAGGGGAAGTAAGGCCCGTGAGGAGCCTTGACAGGTGGGTGTGCAGGGGAATTATACTTCATGCCACAGGCAACTGAGAGGCAGTACAGGAACAGAGAATGGCTTGCTGAAAGCAGAGAGTGGTAGAGGAACATCAGCCTGGTGCACACAGCAGAGCAAGAAGCAGCCAGTGTGGAGAAGGAAAGAGAAAGAGGAAGGAGAAAGGTGCAGAACCAACACAAGTTTGGAAGACTGTGTGTCTGGGACTAGGCCATAAGCTGGTAAGGACCATGGCTAAAGGAACAGGAAGGAAAGATCTAAAAGAGATTTTCAAGAAACAAACTGTAGAATGAGGTCTGTCATATTTGGAAGGCAGCTATGCTCACCACTATACCACCAACACAGTGCCAGGTCTGTCATATTTGCTGCCACTCTCACGGATCTCATTTCTATACATCAACAGCACTGTAAGGTACTCTCTCCCTGAGTTTAAGTGACATGACTATAATCACAGAGATAATGAGTAGAAGAGCCTAGATTTGAAACCATTCCTGTCTGAGTCTAAAGCAGCCACTCCTTCCACCATGCCACACTGCCTGGTTATACTTACAGCATTTTCTTAGAACTGGTGATGTAAGCCAGCATGTCTGAGCACAGGGCATCTATGTCAAGCTCCTGAAACCGTACCTCTACCCTGCAGAACAGTCTCCAGAAAATGATCAGGCTAGGTCTGCAAGGACAAGATGGAGGCAATTATGTAAACTGCCTCACCTTTCTGGGCCTTGAATCCTTCATCCATGAGAGGGGCAAAATTGTGGGATGTCACTTCTAAGCTCAGACTACAAGCCCAGTCCACATCCTTACTAAACCTAATGAGCAATCCTGAGCCAGAATCACCACCTAAGCCACATCTGGATTCCTAACCCTAAGAAACTGGGGGGAAAATATTTATTCTATGCTGCTACATTTTGGGCAATTTGTTACTCAGCAATAGATAGCTGATATATCCTGTGAGCTGACAAGATTCACAAGGACCTGGTCTGATGACAAGGGCTATGGTTTTGGTCTGTCAGCCCACTTTCTCCTAAATGGTAGCACATGGTAGAAGAAAGAGGCCCAGGGTGGACCCAGGACTCAAACCAGGCAGTCTGACCCCAGAGGAAAAGGCAAGGGTGGTTAATGCTAGTGAACAGCCAGAGCCATGTCCTTTTGGCTGACTGCAGAGGAAAGAAGCTAGGAAGGATATCCTTAAGAAACCATTGTGGGTTTTGTTCATCAGCAATGATGAGGGCTCCTTCTTCTGGAAGACTTCACAAGCTACTGATATTCTTTCCAGCATTAGTTTCTGGAACAGCACAGAGAAAGCTTTAGAAAAGCACCCGCTTCACTCTGTGAAGTTTTCTGATATATTTTCCAGATTAACAAAGACAAGTTATCTCAAGTCAGCTTCCTAGGCCATGTGACTTTGGTGGTTCCTTTGCTATTTAAGGGAACTCTATTTTTTTCTTAAGATTTTATTTATTGGGGGCAGCCCAGGTGGCTCAGCAGTTTAGTGCCACCTTCAACCCAGGGTGTGATCCTGGAGACTCGGGATTGAGTCCCATGTCAGGCTCCCTGCATGGAGCCTGCTTCTCCCTCTGCCTGTGTCTCTGCCTCTCTCTCTGTGTCTCTCATGAATAAATAAATAAAATCTTTTAAAAAATAAATAATAAATAAATAATAAAAAAATAAAAAGATTTTATTTATTGGGATGCCTGGGTGGCTCAGCGGTTTAGCTCTGCTTTTGGCTCAGGGGGTGATCCTGAAGTTTAGGAATCGAGTCCCGCATCAGGCTCCCTGAGGGATGCCTGCTTCTCCCTCTGCCTGTGTCTCTACCTCTCTCTCTGTGTCTCTCATGAATAAATAAATACAATCTTTTTTTTTTTTTTCAAAAAAAAAAAGATTTATTGTATTTATTTAAGAGAAAGATAGAGAGAGCACAAATAGGGAGGAGAGGGAGAAGCAGACTCTCCACTGTGTAGGGAGCCCAATGTAGGGCTCCATCCCAGGACCTTGAGACCGTGCATGACCTGAGCTAAAGGCAGACTCTTAACCGACAGAGACACCCAAATTCCCCTAAATAAAATCTTTAAAAAATAAAAAAAATAAATAAAACAACTTAAAATACAAACAAATAAAATACCTACTGGGTCAGATACTTCTTGATCATGTTTATTTCCTTTCCTTACACATTAGAGTGTTCACAGAAAAAATTAAGAGTAACTACTCACCCCTTCTTTTTTTTTTACTCACCCCTTCTTAATACACAAATCACCCTGTCCTTTCTAATGAAGACTTGGAGTTTCCTAATAAGAGACCTCATAGGTTAAAGTGTCCAAAATTATTAATCAGAGGCAGAAACCAGTAAATTATTAGATATTGTCTTGTTTTTCTTGCAGACATTTGGCCTTTGAAGATGATATCAGAGTGTTATCTGAACAAGTAAAAAAAAAAGGAAAGAAAAGAAAGAAAGAAAGATAGAAAGAAAGAATAAGAAAAGAAAAAGCTATTAACCAGGTTCCAGACAAGTAATCAAATAGTAGGAACAAGCAAGAGATCAGCCAGTCGGGGGAGAGCAGATTTACATCAGAGTAAAGGGGAATTTGCTCTCCACTTTATGCTCCCTAGCTATTTCTAGTCTCTCCAGGTAGCATCCAGTGCTCACCTGCAGGGTGCTTTGGGAGCACAGGTAAGCCATGCACTTGAAGGCTAAGGTTCAGGCAGGCCCGGGAAAAGCCTCCCAGTCACCAAGGTGCGCTGGTGCCTCTCAGGTGACTCAGAGCTCTCCTTTAAACTGAACTTAACAAATATAAAAATCAATTTAATCATAAAAATTGTGAATCTCAGCTTAAATCGACTTAGAGTTTTACCTGGGATCTAACGTACAGCATGGTGACTATAGTTAATAAGACCAAGTTAATAATGACTCACCAATGATTGTTCTGCAGGTCAGGAAAAGGATTCTAGTTCCCCTATTACAGGTGAGTTTTCCTGGTGAAGTTATTCTGTCTTCTAGCCACAATGGCCTGAGCACTTCAACAGATTTTATCTTCCTTTTTGATCTTTTTTTTTTTTATTTAGGCTCCAGGTCCAGTGTGGACCCCAATGTGGGGCTTAAACTCACAACCCCAAGATCAAGACATGAGCTGAGATCAAGAGTCAGATATTTAGGGGCGCCTGGGAGACTCCCTTGGTTTAGTGTCTACCTTCAGCTCAGGTCGTGATCCCCCGTGGTCGTGGGATTGAGTCCTGCATTGGGCTCCCTGCAGGGAACCTGCTTCTCCCTCTGCCCCTGCCCCAGCTCATGCTCTCCCTCACTGGCATTCTCTCTCTCAAATAAATAAATGAATATCTTAAAAAATTATAAAAAGTCAGAGCTGCCCAGATACCACTTAACCTTGCTTTTTGAACCCTCAGTTACTAAGACTCAAAGTCACCTTTATCCAAGCTAGAAAATGGGTAAGATCCCTTCTGCGTGATTTTTAATTTGCTAGGATGAAAGCAAAGAGGAGTAAAGAGAACTGAAAATAGAGAGAGGATCTGGTTCAGGTAAACAGTACCCCCAGACTTAGTTATTGACCCCACAACAAGTTATTGTGAAGCGTTTGGCCACCACTGCACAGTGGCAGTCCATGTAACGCTCTGGTCTATAGAACGCAGAGCAAAAGTTATGGGAAATGACCTTGTCTTAGTCTGTTCAGGCTGCTCTAACAAATAGATCACAGACTGGGTGGCTTATAAACAACAAAAAATGTATGTCTCACAGTTCTAGAAACTACGAAGTCCCAGGTCAAGGTGCCAGTGGATTCAGTATCTGTTGAGAGTCCACTTCCCCGGTCGCCTTCTCCCTGTGTCCTCACTTGGCAGGAAGGGAGAGAACTCTCTAGGGGCATCAGTCCCTTTCATGAGGGCTCCACCCTCATGACCAAATTACTCCTGCAAGGCCCCACCTCCTGATACCATTGCGTCCGAGGTTAGGATTTCAATATAGACATTTTGGTGGACTTACATTCAGTTTGTAACAGACTCCATCTTTAAAATCATACAAAGTTCTCCCTACTTAATTTCAATAGACAAAATCATGTGCTAGTGCAAGGCAAGCACCACAGAGGCTATAAAGATGAAAAGACACAGTCCTTGCCCTCCAGGACAAGGAAAATCCAGTCCACTTACAGAGATAGCCTTGTCAGCAACATTCTAAAAACAAAGAGGACAAAAGTGGGAACCAAGCAGAGAAAAAAACCAACGTGCCAAAGAAGCCCAGAGGAAGAGAGGGTTCAGTCACTCCTAGGAAAGGCATGTGCCAGGGCCTCAAAGAATAAGTAGGATCTGGATAGGCAGAAGCAGCCAGGGATCCGCAGAAGCAAAACCACAGAGGCATAACATGCCAGAGGAACCTGGGAGACTCCAGGAATTGGCAAATGCCTTTTCAATACCCCCATCTGCTTGTAATACCAGGATAATTAGAACAGTTGACTGCCATAGCCGTTCCCAAGTAACTGAAGAATTACTGCCTTGACTCGAGAGGATAGGAGCTGGAAATGGGCAAAAACAGAGAAGCCAAGCTTTCGTGTGAACACAGAAGTCATAGGTGGATCATGACATCAAGCAGACATACAACTTCTAGAGAGATTCACCAGGTAAAGTTTCTCCGTGTCAAAGCTGAATGAGACTAGGGGCACTTGGGTGGCTCTGTTGGTTAAGTGTATGCCTTCGGCTCAGGTGGTGGTCTGGGGGTCCTAGGACTGAGCCCCAAGTCCAGCTCCTTGCTCAATGGAAAATCTACTTGTCCCTCTCACTCTCCTTCTCCCCCTACCCTTTCCCCTGCTCGGGCTCTCAAATAAATAAATTAATATCTTAAAGGGAAAAAAAAAAAAGGTAAATGAGCCTGAAGAGGTAACCTGACCAGCAGATGATGAGATATCCCTCATCTTTTCCCTAGGCTTCGAAGAAGTTCCTTAAACCAGCGCTTCCCAGATTTTTCCATCACAGTGTACCTACTTGCCAAGCCTTATCTGCCCTGCCTCTTATGGCACTAAGGAACTACGTGTCCCAGGCTCCCTTGCCCTCTAGCCAATGGGAGGCACCATGGAAACCTGGAGAGTGAGAAGAAGGAAGAAGCCAGAGTGTTCCTCCTCCTACAAAAGCCCAATGCCCCACAAAGACAGAGTCTCCCACATGACTCCATTGCTAGCTGGATGTCTCACTTCATGGTCCCAGCATCCTTCCCCAGGAGGCTCCCCCTTCTCCTGGCCAAACACCAGCCATCATGCCAACTCTGGGAGCCTGGGAACATCACCCAGTCCCCATGTCCTTCTAACACTAGCAGGGGCCATGGTTTCTGCACATTTCTCAATTGACTCATTATCCCTTGTTTGACTCCTTGGTTCTTACAATGCTCGTGAAACCAGCTTCTTGCACTGGAGTGCCCTTTTTCCTGATTGGATGCAGATTGATAAAGCAGAGAGGTCTGCTGCAGAGGGGCAATTTCTGTGCTATATCATGGTTTGCTTAAAAAGCCATGTAAATTTTGTTTATATCTCAGAATCTGTTTATTTTAATATGAAAATAATGTTTCCCAGAAATTGCACCATGAATCTGAAGCTCCAGAAAGATGTCTAACATTTGTTCTGTGGCACTATTTTCCGACCCCTTAGCGTATTGATAGGGAGCTCCTGGATCATCCCTGGCCATCTGTGTTATTCTCCTTAAGCTACCACAACAAAATTCCACAGACTGGGGACTTAAATAATAGAAATTCATTTTCTCACCATTCCGTAGCTTAAAAGTCCAAGATCAAGGTGCCAGTAGGGTCAGTTCCTATGATACCCTTCTTCTTGGCTTGTGGATGACCACCTTCTCTCTGTGTCTTCCCATGGCATTTTCAGTGAGCGCATGTTTCCCAGTGTCTTTTCCTCCTTTTACAAGGACACAAGTCCTATTGGCTTAGGGCCCCACTCTTATGACTTTATTTGACCTTAATTACTTCCTTAAAGGCCCTATCTCCAAATACTGTCACACTGGGACTTAGGGCTTCAACACGTGAATTTTGAAAAATTCATGCCACCTTGTAACCTTGTAACCTTTTGGCAGAACTGCAAAGAATTCATCTCCATTATGAAGATGATTATTCCAACATTTCACAATTCCAGTACCCAGAGCCATTGTCTCCCCAAGGTCACTACTAAAAATGAAATTGCTGTCTAGGAGCCTTAGAATATCACCTCTAGTGTTCTCCTATTAGCCATTAGCAAATTACCACGCCAAAAGAGTCACCCTGGGAAGAGAAAGGTTCAAGGGTGTGGGAGTAGGGAGGATGGGAGTGAGTGTGGAGCTGTTTGAGCAACAGCCAGCTGTTTGAGGCTAGGTTGAGCTGGGGATGGGAGAGTGAAATATTCTTTTCTCTTTTTTCTTCTCCAAATTTTTTTCTCTTATTTTTCTCCTCAGTCAACTCCTGCTATGGGGCAAGTCCCACGTCTGCTTGCTCTGGGCACATGGTCATTGCTACACACCTGGCTGGGTCCATCTCTTTCCACCCAGCAAATGGTTATGGGCTGAGAGAGTACTTCAGTGCAGGGACAGCTGACTGGGGAAGCACTGGGGTCCACAGTACAATGAACCGGAACTTAGAGTCTTATGGAGGAACTCAGCTCTCTCCTAGTAGGGCTGTTTGCAGGTGGGTGGGAAGGGGTGGGGGTTAGGGGTCATTTAATTCAGAAGTTCAGAAAGTCAAGGCATTCCCATTCTTTTGTATTTTTTTAAAGAAGTTGCATCAAGTAAAATATGTGGATTTCACGTTTTAGCCAAAAAATAAAAAGGGAAAGGAACTACCATTGATGAAGCCTGAACACGATGCTAGGTGCCTTAATTATTTAATAATCCCCATAATGTTAGGAGATATTACCTCCCCACCTGCCAGCTGAAGACACTGAGGTCCCGGAAGGTAAGAAGCAAGTGGGGAGAAAGCCAGGACATGCGGGCAGTCTGACGCACGACCCATGCTCTTACTTACTTACACTGTGACACAAACCCAAATCTGAATCCACACACTACTTCTGTTTGCTGACTGGGCATAAAGAGGTTTAGTACCATCACCAAGGATTCTCAGCTGGTTAATGGTAGCACATAAACTGGAAAAAAAGAATCAGTTCTTATTATTCCCAACTTGCCATCAAACTCTAAAATGCAGCTCATCTTCCTTATAATTGAAACCACTTTTGGGATGCCTGGGTGGCTCAGTGGTTGAGCACCTCCCTTCAGCCCAGGGTGTGATCCTGGAGTCCTGGGATCGAGTTCCATATTGGGCTCTCTGCATGGAGCCTGCTTCTCCCTCTGCCTTTGTCTCTACTTCTCCCTCTGTGTCTCTCATGAATACAGAAAATCTTAAAAAAAAAAAAAAAGCCATTTATTCTGTATCTTTACTTTTTTTCTTTTTTTGCAAAACTGCAGTTAAAGTTTTACCATCAGGCTTCTTTGGTTGTAAGCAACAGAAATGGATTCTGGCTAAGGTGAGGGGAAAAGGAAGGGGAGAAGGCAGGGGTGTTGGAAGGACAGCTTGCAGAATCAAAGGAAGAGGGCAGCCTGGGTGGCTCAGCGGTTTAATGCCGTCTGCAGCCCCGGGCATGATCCTGGAGTCCCAGGATCGAGTCCCACATCGGCTCCCTGCATGGAGCCTGCTTCTCCCTCTGCCTGTGTCTCTGCCTCTTTCTCTCTGTGTCTCTCATGAATGAATAAATAAAATCTTAAAAAAAAAAAAAAAAAGAATCAAAGGAAGAATTAAACTACCAGGCTCTGGAAGGACAGGAACTTGTGTGTATTTTAGGCTCTGGTTGCAACTTACCTTCAGCCCCTGCGTTTCTGCTCAATATTTAAATTTCAAGGAGAGAACACCTGATTGGCTTGGGATGGGTTAACTGCCCTTCTGCTTGGAAGGGCCTCTGAGACTGACAGTCCCTCTGAAGTGAGAGGAAATGGGGGTAGTGGAGTGGGACTGTTCCTCTAAAGAAGGATGCTGGGCAAATAAAAAGAAAATCCCAGGGGTGCAGTATTGTGAGTAAATACAGTGGGAACGAAGAGAGGGTGGCCAGCCAAGGAGACCAGAGGAGGCCTGAAAACAAGCTCACAGCTGCAAGTTGTTTGTAACTGAACTTGCGAAGCATGGAACAAACACCCTCACCATTTTGTGGGGATTCTGTGGGCCCCAAGAAGAGAGGCAGTAACTATCTTTGCTTCTATCCCTTGGGGAGAAGTTTGGTTCAGTGATTGCTGGTGGAGATTGGACAGCTTAAGGCCATGGCTTTGCCTCTGGCTGCAAACAAGGATCAAGGTGACCATGGAATGGGGTAAAGACAAGGCCAATGTTCCCCTTGGTCATGAGTGGCTCAGAACAAACATGCATCTGCTGGCTCACCTCTGATTTCTCCAGCCTCTGACTGGCACCAAAGGTATGGGGGTGACCCAGAAGCCCCTGTTATGTTCACCTTAAAACTTAGAGATACTGAAACTGTGCTGTCAATTGAGCAGCTGGGAGCTACTTGCAACTTGGCTAGAACAAATCGAGATATGCTGTAGGGGTAAAGTACAGAAAAAAGAGCTTGAAATACCTATTAACAACTTTAAAATATTTACTATATGTTGAAATGATAACATTCTGGATATATCGAATTTAAGAAAACATTAAAATTAATTTCGCCTGATTATTTTTTTAGCATGGCTAGTAGAAAACTTCAAATTGCATATGTGAGGGTGCCTGGCTGGTCCGTTGGCAGAGTGTGTGACTCTTGATCTCGGGGTGGTGGATTTCAAGCCCCACATTGAAAAATAAAATCTTTAAAAGAGAAATAAATAAATAAACTGCGTATGTGGTTCACATTCTATTTCCGCTCAACAGCCCAGCACTCTAATACTGAAGCTTGGCTTCATAATGCAGGTTTGGTTTTTATTAATCTCTGTAGACTCCTTGCCTTGCACAGAGCAGGTGCTCAATAAATTTTTGTTGGACAAATTAATAAATTATTAAATTTATTCAAAGCCATGTTTATGCCATATGTAGAGTTCTTTGCTGGACAGATAATGAGAATGAAAAACTCATACAATCAGTACTTATCTTTTGATCATTCAATGCTAGTATGAGGGTTAAACCCTTCCCTGAGTATCAAGGCTAGAGGCTGGCGGACTCTGTGCCCCTTGCTTTCATCCCCCTGTGGCCCTTTTTTATTATCTCTTTGAACTCTCTCTGCATCGACCAAAAGACAATCCCGTCAAGGTTTAGAGGCTTCGCTGAAATGTGTGTTGTGTGGCAAATAAAGACTTTTATGGAAACGAAAAGTCTCCATAAATGAGGCTGTTGAATTATCAAGATAGATGGGGTTGTTTCCAAATCACTCTGAGGCCTGGAGAGACTGATTCCATGAACAGCCCAAGGCCACATGGCTGTCCTTGGTAGAGGTAGAACTAAACTCTCAGACTCTTATCTGAGATCATCTTCAATTTCACAGAGGAGATCGGGGTTGTCTGGCAGGAGCCCTTTTGGCCATCCTCCCTGCAACATGCGTGATATCTGTGTCCTCTCTTTCCTGCCTCACTCAGAGAAAGAAGGGATATCCTTACTCTTTTCCAAAGCTCATCTTGCCACCTGTGCCCCATGCCCAACCCTTCCCTCCCATTTAGGGGCTTGTTTCTACTCTCCACCACAGCTTTCCTATCAAGATGCCACAACCTCCCTGCCCTGCAAACCATTACTCTTCCCTAGCCCTGTGATCCTGCCCCTCCCGCCCTCTCCTCACCCTCTGTGAGCACAGTCCACCCCTCCTCTGCATATCCTAACTTCATCCTCTGCTGATATGACCCTTAAGGCTCCAGTTTCACCTTGTCCCCTCTCCCGACCCTGCTCTCCAACTTCCTATTAGTCATTTCTTTTTTTTTTTTTTTTTTTTGTTGTTGTTGCTATTAGTCATTTCTGCTTGGATATGCCACAGGGACCTAAAGTTCAACGTGCCTAAACCAAACTCATAGAATTCTCCCCCAGACCTACTGCCTTTCATAGAGCCCTGTTTCATTTGCTCACAGATGCTAGATGACAGCCTCTTCTCTTTCATCTTCCCATTTAGCTGTCCTCCTTCAGCCCCTTTTCTGCTGGCGGCTTTGACTTTCTTTTGCCTCTTCCAGAATCCATTTACCCATCGCACACTTGGTACACTGAGTGCTAGGCGTTGTGCGAGGCTCTGGGGCTGCCACAGTGAACCAGACAGACGAGTTCCCTGCCCTCGCAGGTGTGTTGTGCCTGAATAGAGGTCACAGATGAGTCAGCAGGCAACTGTAATCCAGAGCAAGTGCTTTGTTAGGGGGTGCCCAGAGCACTGTGAAAACTTGAGTAGAGGTATCTAACCTTCTGTGGCTAGTGAAGGCAATAGGAAGACAGTAAGTTAGAACTGTAGGAATTATCCAGGGAGAGCAGAATTTAAGAGTGTTACCAGCATAAGTGAAGGAGCAGAGCCAAACAAAGAAACAAACAAACCAGCAGGACACAATGGTGAACTAAGGGTGCTCACTAGGATCCAAGCTTAAGGTCCAGGTGGGGAGTACATCTGAAGAAAAGCTGGCCAGATCACATCAAGCTTGTTGGGTGAGTTAAAGAGTTTGGAATTCATTCCAAGAACAATCCTGAACATTCCAAGAGTTGAGGGCAAGGGGAGGGGCTTAACAGGATTTGTGTGTGAACAGGGCCACTCTGGTCTCTCCTTCTTGTGGCAAACAGCCAGGAGGGAGGCCAGAGCAGACAGCAGCTCCTGCTGGAGACTGCAGCCCTAATCTAGGGAGGAGGCAATGGTAAATGGTGGCTGTAACTAGAGCAAGCGGCACACATTCATTCATTCCTAACCTTGATTGACTTTCTTGAGCACATGCTAGGTTGCAGGCACTGGAGGAGATGCCAAGATGACGCAGTCTTTCTGTACTGAGGAAGCTCATTGTCTGGTAAGAGAAATGATCATTTGTCAACTAAATAAAGGATTACAATGCAGTGTGATAGGTGCTATGACAGAGGTGAGGACAAATGACTACAGGAGTCAGAGGTGGGTGGCTAGGAGGGCTTCTAGGGGCGGCTTCCCCCTGAGAGCCACAGTTCTTTCCCTCCAAAGGGAATCTCTGCCTCCCAACCCTGGAAGAGGATGTTCTTACTTCACTCAGAAAGGAAATATGGGGATACCTGGGTGGCTTAGAGGTTGAGCACCTGCCTTCAGCCCAGGACGTGGTGATCCTGGGGTCCCGGGATCGAGTCCCACATTGGGCTCCCTGCATGGAGCCTGCTTCTCCCTCTGCCTGTGTCTCTGCCTCTCTCTCTCTCAGGTGTCCCAAACTGTGACTCTTGATCTCAGGGTCATGAATTGAGGCCCCACATTGGAGGTAGTGTTTATTTAATTAAAACAAAATTTTTCAGGGTGGTTCAGCCAAAGTGTCTACCTTTGGCTCTGATCATGATTTTGGGATCCTGGGATTGAGCCCCATGTAGGGCTCCCTGCTTAGCTGGGAGTCTGCTTCTCCCTCTGCCTTTGTCTCCCTCCACCTCCTGCTCTTGCTCTATCTCTTGAATAAATAAATAAATAAATAAATAAATAAATAAATAACATTGTTAAAAAAATTTTTTAATGAAGATAATATTTATTTATTCATATTTTTAAAAATTTTTATTTATAAAAAAATTTTATTTATTTATTCATGAGAGACACACACAGAGAGAGGCAGAGACACAAGCAGAGGCAGAAGCAGGCCCCATACAGGGAGCCTGATGTGGGACTCGATCCCAGGACTCCAGGATCACGCCCCAAGCCAAAAGCAGGCGCCCAACTGCTGAGCCACCCAGGCATCCCAATGAGGATAATTTTTAAATTTTATTATTTCATTGGACTCTTATAAAAATCTTTTGTAGCTGGAAAATAAGCCTTCCCTTTTTCTTCTTGCAGACAGCAGCCAAGGAAAAGGAGGGCTTTTGGTTAAGAATTTATTGCTGTCTCAGTGGGAAAAATTAGAGAGGGAGACAAACCCTGAAAGACTCCTAACTCTGGGAAATGAAGAAAGGGCTGTGGAAGAGGAGGTGGCGGTGGCGGGGGGGAGGGGGGGTGTAATGGGTGATGGGCACTGAGGAGGGCACTTGATGGGATGAACAGTGGGTGTTATACTGTATGTTGGCAAATCGAACTTCAATAAAAACAAGCAAAGTAAAATAATAAGTTCTCTTTATTTTTTTTTTATTTTTTATTTATTTATGATAGTCACAGAGAGAGAGAGAGAGGCAGAGACACAACAGAGGGAGAAGCAGGCTCCATGCAGGGAGCCAGATGTGGGACTCAATCCCTGTTGTCATCCCTGTTGACATCTCGATCCCTGTTGACATCCCTGTATGACAACTCGATCCCTGTTGTCATATATATATATATATATATATATATATATATATATATATTAAAGATTTTATTTATTTACTCATGAGAGACACACAGAGAGAGGCAGAGACACGACAGAGGGAGAAAGGGAGAAGCAGGCTCCCTGCAGGGAGCCAGATGTGTGACTGGATCCCTGGACCCCAGGATCATGCCCTGAACCAAAGGCAGACGCTCAACCACTGAGCCACCCATGCATTCCTGTTGTCATATATTTTACTTCTATCTGAAATAAACTCCACACTACATTGTTATAACTTTTGCTTAAATAGTTATTTTTTTTTTAATTTTTATTTATTTGCGATAGTCACAGAGAGAGAGAGAGAATGAGGCAGAGACACAGGCAGAGGGAGAAGCAGGCTCCATGCACCGGGAGCCCGACGTGGGATTCAATCCCGGGTCTCCAGGATCGCGCCCTGGGCCAAAGGCAGGCACCAAACCACTGCGCCACCCAGGGATCCCATAAGTTCTCTTTAAAAAAAAGAATTTAAAAAATAAATAAATAAGAATTAAGAAAAATAATTTATTATAGTCTTATACAAGAGCCATAGTCTTCAGGGCCTTTTTTTTTTTGTACAGCTAAGGGAGGTGTATCTGGGATGTGTGGCCCAGCCCAGGGCCTGTGTCTTGTTACCAGATGGTCTGAAAAGGAGAGGGCAAGGGGGTGTGTGGGCGAGGAAGCACAGGAAGTACACACTGCCTGGCATGATAACAAGACCGGGCTGGCTCTGAGGAGGGAGCTGCCTCCTGACATTTTGGCTACACTCTCTCTACCAAGGGTTTCTCCTCAAGCCATGCGAGCACATGCTTGATGCATCAGTTGCCTTGCTGGGGATGAGGGGAGAGTGCCCGGACTCACACTGACAGCAAGACTGGGAGGAGCCCAGACGCAGACTGACACCCACCTGGGACCTCACTGGGAGATTTAGAGCCTGGAATGAGCTGAGCAGGATTTGCAGGGTTAAGTCACTGATCATCCAGGGTAGTGGAGGGAAGGGGTGTTCCTCCCTGGGATGGGATCAAGCCTCAGGCAGGGGTGGGGTTTTGTATGAGGTGGGATGGGGAGGGGGTGGTGGAACACGCAGGTATTTTGGCAAAAAGGAGTAAGGCTGGGGATTGGGGGCCAGGCGAGATGGCGGGGAGGGGGCGGGGGCTTGTATTTGGGGGATGCATAGGAGGCGGATTTCTGATTGTGAATTGAGATTTAAAATGCTTGAAAGCTGGGTGGGTCAGCGGCTGACCTTTGGCCCAGAACGTGATCCCAGAATGCTGGGATCCAGTCCCACATCGGGCTCCCTGCATGGGGCCTGCTTCTCCCTCTGCCTGTGTCGCTGCCTCTCTCTCTGGGTCTCTCATGAATAAATAAATAAATAAAATCTTTAAAAAAATAAAATGTTTGAAAGCCACAGTGCTAAAAGCAGCTGATGCTGAAGCAGGGCAGGCATGGAGGCAGATTCTTGGGTCTCAGGTCTCAGAGCTTCCTGGAGGAGCCATTCGATTTCCTGTAGCAGTGTTCTTTGCTGCTCAGGGAAAAGCCTCTAAAAAGGGTGTCGGGCACGTGACGTAGTGAGTGCGGGTGAATGAATCTCTCGCGGTTACATCGTGGGCACCGGTGAAGGGAGGGAGAAACGCTTGGCCTCTCAGATCACACTTCAAAGACCACAAGCTCTTAGAGGGAAAACCTGCACTGCATGGCTGGTTTGTGTGGGAGACAACTCCCTGGCTCTTTCCAGGTTGAACAGAAAGTACTGGGGACATTAACAGAGAGCCGGGGACTTCACCGGAGGTCACCTAGGAGTAGAGGACAAAGGAATAGCACGAAAAGGGTATCTTTACCCATAAGTTTTTCCCCAATGGTGGGCAAGTGTTTCTTGGGGCCAATTATGTGGCTGGTACCGTGATAATGGGCGTGAGGGAGTCAAAACCTACAAACCTGGGCCGCCTAGGAGGCTCAGCAGTTGAGCGCCTGCCTTCGGCGCAGGGCGTGACCCCGGGGTCACAGGTGGAGTCCCGCACCGGGCTCCCTGTATGGGGCCTGCTTCTCCCTCTGCCTCTCTATGTCTCTCATGAATAAATAAGTAAGATCTCTTTTTTAAAAAAAATTAAAACAAACAAGCCTGAGTGCTCAAGGCGTCTAAGGTGGCGCGCACATGTACACACGGTGGCCGCACACTCACACAGGCAGGGAAAGGGACCGCCGAGAGGTGAGGAGGGGACCCTTCCTCCAGTTAGGAGGACGGCTACGGGCTGGGACGGGACGGGGCAGGTCTGCGGCGCCACGGACAAGCGCGGCACACTGTCTGGGGCTTTCCACCTGACGACGGTTCATCTGGTTGTAGTTAGTGAGCGTCGGTTAGGTGTCCACCTCCAGCATCCGTGATACGGTGAGGACACTCTGGGAAAACCTACCAGTTTAGTGATAGCAGCAAAGAGGGGAATGAAATGAGTGTATTTACCTGGGAAATCCCATGATTTATGAGATCTCAAGGAAGCAGTGTCTCCCAGTAATGTTAGGAGCCTGGGAGCGCAGACTTCTAGTTTTCTTGACTGGCTCTGTCCTTGACATATAGTGTGACCTTAGGACCTTCATCCTGCCTCATTCCCTTCATTTGCTGCTACTGCCCTGGCAGCTCGGGGAGCCTCTCCTTTGGGCGGACCTGCTCCCCGCCTCCCTCCACAGAGGCTGTGTCCAGGGCTCTGCCTTCACCCACACGGCCCTCCCCTCCACACACACACTGTGAGGTGTCCTCTCTCCCCCTGGAAATGAGGCTGTTTCCCGAAAGCCAAGGAAGAGGACACTGTGGGTACTCACCCATCATATACCCTGTGTTGGGGAGCTATTTATTTTATTTTATTTTTCTGGACATGTGCTACTGCCAGCATCACAGCATGTTTTACCCACATTGGACCACAGCTGTCCAGAAGCTAGAGGAAACTTCTTGCCTGAACCCACAACCCACACAATGTCCTGTGCAATAAATACCAATCAGATTATTAATGAAATTTATTGCCCATTTTGTAAAGTGGTGACCACAGTTGCCTACCAAGCAATTTTAGATCATTAGGGAGAAAAGAGTCATATAAACATAAATTATTAACTTACAAAACATTTCCTTTGAACAAAACCTGTGAATATTTTCCCTCTTGTGGTTTTCTGATTCACATGAATAAGCTTTACTATAATTTACACATAGCCTCGAATATAATATACTCAGAAAGTTTCGAGGAACCATAGCACCTAAACCTGACATTAGGATTTCGTTTCCAAAATGAAAAATACTATTTTTTTTTCTGATTAAAGTAACTTCTATTGGATTGGGTCAAAGTTAGTAGAAGTTTTCCTAGAAAAGAAACAGGGGAATCCTGGGTGGCTCAGTGGCCCGGGGCATGATCCTGGAGTCTTGGGATTGAGTCCCTGTCGGGCTTCCTGTATGGAGCCTGCTTCTCCTCTGTCTGTGTCTCTGCCTCTCTCTATATATACGTGTCTCTCATGAATAAATAAATAAGATCTTAAAAAAAAAAAAGAAAAGAAACACAGTTTCTTTGTGTTCTGGAACCTGTTTTGAGTGCTGGTTTTTACATGATACAAATGGTATACTTCATATTTTCTCTACTATATTTTTCCAACATGGTTTCAGGGAATAATTTATACACTGTACATATTCTATTCTTTGGTGTTAAAAAGTGCCATTTATCGAGCTCAAAGTATGTGCCTTGCATTTCACATTTATTGGACCATTGATCTGTCCCAATAATCCAGGGAGAGAGGTTTCTTTTTTTTTTAAGGCAAGCGCCAAACTGCTGAGCCACCCAGGGATCCCCTGGGGAGGGAGGTTTATTGATGGTATGTTTGTGTCCCATGTGAATTCTTATCAAAAGGCCCCACTTACCAAAAGGCTCTTTACCAGGTGAGCAAGATGACCACCAGGCACCAGGTGAATGTCAGGGAGCTTCCTTCTCCATTACCCCAGGGCTTATACTTTGGGCTCAGGAGCAAAAGGTCATGGTGTCAGGAAAATGAAGATCATGTATGGATGATCTCAATAACATGAACTTCTTACCAAGGCAGACCTGACCCCCCACCTCTGCTGTGAGCTCAATTTGCAGTAGACCAACACTTCGTTATGGTGCTAGTCATTGGGGAGACCAGCCAGCTATCTGGTGACAACTTTATTACATTGGACCCCTTCTGTCATCAAATGGTTGCCTCTATTTTGTCCTTATCAGAATAAGCTCTTATCCTAGATTGTGTTTGCTTTCCTTGATTCTGCTGACATAAAAATTGTGAAGTTAGGGGTGCCTGGCTGGCTCAGTTGGTAGAGCATGCAATTCTTGATCTCAGGGCTGTAAGTTCAAGTCCCACATTGAGTGTAGAGATTACTTAAAATCTTAAAAAGAATTGTGAAGATAATGAATGCCTTAACCATCTCCAAGGTGTCCCACAAACATTGTTTTACAGTGAAAGATAAAAGTAATACACTGGAAAAAAAAAAAGAAAAAAGAAAGTAATACACTGCTGTCATAAGATTCAGTAGTCTTACCATGTACTCCATTGTCAAGAAGTCATAAAACAGTGGTGTGCATGGACTACCAGAGACATATAGCACTTTCAGAGATTGGTGTGTTATATTGCAGGATGTAACTTATGCTCTGAATCAATGACCAGCACAAGGATTGGTCCCTTCTACAGCCAAAATACACAGAGCTGAGGCACCTGGCTGGCTCAGTTGGTACAAAATGTGACTCTTGATCTCAGGGTCATGGGTTCAAGCCTCACATTGCTTGTAGAGATTACTTTTTAAAAAATGCAAAATATATGGAGCTAAGAACCAGGAAACGAAAGTGGGCAAAATTATACCCAGTGACCCATTCACAATTTTTTTTTGCTTCCTATCCCCACGTATCTGTTCTTTGCTGGTTTAGGGGTTTTAGCACCCATGGAAAGAAAGCTTCCACAGGAGATATATTGAAATATAAGCTAATAGAGCTTCCTGATGTTTTTGTCTCTTTGTGTCATTAAACAAACAGGAAGAAGAGGGAGTTGGAGTGTTGACTGGGTCATTGATCCTTCCTTCCTTCAAGGGAAGTAGGATTGCTGCTAGACAATATAGATAGGGAGGAGGATGTCTTCCACCTCTTAGGAAGTATTAAGTAGGAAGAGAGCTACATACATACATACCCAATACATGTGGATATTGGGTTAGGTTGGGATAGGACTTAGGTCATGCTTTGGTTGTCCACTTCCAAACCTCCATCCTACCCATGAGTCTTTCCAGTGAAGGAGTCCTAGTGGAATAAAGGATCCTGCTTCCCACCATGGAAGGCTGAACCAGCATTCCCTCTTCCCATAGGGAACATCATCTATTTTAGCCCAATTCTTTGAATCTGGGAGGAGTGCCATAAAGATAAATAAATGGTTACTGATAATTCATAGAAATGGAGCCAAGTGTCCCCTAGAGACTTTCTGGGGTTATCAGCCAGACTGTTTCTGAAGTGGGTCTTGGCTAGGGTTCATGCGTGTATGAATAGATTTGGGTTTTGCCCATTTTCCTGGAGATCACCTTTCAGTTAATTCCTTCTCTTCTTGAGTTATCTATAGTTGGTTCTGTTGTCTTCAGTCAACAGCATTGATGGGTACAGAGGGGAAACAAGCACAAACACGAATCTACCTTTTGTGTCATGATTCAGGCTACACATGCTTTTTTCTTCCTTCTAGCACTGTTTTCTTTAGTTCACTTTTGAACAGATAGGGGATAGAGGGGCACCTGGCTGGCTCAGTGGTTGAGCAGCTGACTTTGGCTCAGGGTGTGATCCCAGGGGCCTGGGATCAAGTCCCACATCAGGCTCCCTGCAGGGAACCTGCTTCTCCCTCTGCCTGTGTTTCTGCCTCTCTCTCTCTGTGTCTCTCATGAATAAATAAAATCTTAAAAAAAAAAAAAAAAGAGAGAGAGAGCAGAGAAGAAGCAAAACCTCAAGGGATGATAAAACATATCAATAACAAGATATTTAACATGTCTAGTTACATCTTTCACTCAAACTGAGCTATAGATCCTAAACACCTCAAAACCATAGCAGAAACAACAGAGAGACAGGAAGGAACTGTAGGCTAAGAGCTGAATTTATCTTACCTCACTGGAAAATGGAGCAAGGCTTTGGTTTTTTTATTCCACATGAAAGGAGCTTGGGGGTTGCCACTTCATCCTAGCAATAAGTGAAAAGCTAAACAGACTGAAAAAAATCAACATATTTTCTTGGATCTGTAAAAGAGGAGGACACAGGGCAAACTGCTGCCCCCAAGATTGGAAAGACAGACAAACAAACACAGGAAGTCATGGCTTCCCAGAGCAGAGACGCAAAGCAGAAACTGGAAACCAGTGCTGGGGTAAGAAAACCTAAAGTATAATTGACGAATTGCTGGAGGCTCATGTGGACAAGTCTGAGAGTTAAAAACTCCAGGGGACCTAGTAATGAGGGTTCCCTGACAATGTTATGAGACTTGCCTCCCAGAACTCTTCCAGATTCCCATAGTAAGGAAAGAAAATCCCCTTGGGCTTCCAGAAGGGGTGGAGATGAAAGGAACCATTTTGAAATAGCCAGAACATTCTGTTCTTCTTAAGGAGGACCACTATCAGGGGAAACTAGTTAATCTAAACCTAACCTGCTGTGGTGTTACTAGAGTCTAACTGACCTGGAGAAAGGAAATAAAGCTTTAACCTCCTCTAGCCGTTCTATCCCACTCACAAGGGGATAGGCGTCACAAGGAGAATCTTGTGAAGGTCACAGTGTAGGCACAGGCTGATTGAAAGTCTGACCTAATCATAGGATTATAGGTTGCTTCCTCTCCCTCCATGCCCCACCAACTCATGGCTACAGGCCTATTTACAGCAGTTCCTTTTGCCCACTATTTGTCCGGCTATCAAGAAAAAAATTACAAGACGTACCCCAAAGCAAAAAACACAATTTGAAAAGCAAGCATCAGAACCAGATATGGCAGGGATGTTGGAATTCTCAGATTAGGGTGTTTTTTTTTTTTTTTTTTTTAAGATTTTATTTATTCATGAAAGGCACAGGAAGAGAGCCAGAGACATAGGCAGAGGGAGAAGCAGGCCCCTTGCAGGGAGCCTGATGTGGGACTCGATCCTGGGATTCCAAAATCACGCCCTGAGCTGAAGGCAGATGCTCAACCACTGAGCCCCCAGGCGTCTCTCATATCAGCAATTTAAAAGAACTATGATCAATATGTTAAGAGCTTTAGCACCACCTTCAGCTAGGGCGTGATCCTGGAGACCCCAAGTCTTTTATTTATTTATTTATTTTTAAATATTTTATTTATTTATTCATGAGAGACACAGAGAGAGGCAGAGACACAGGCAGAGGGAGAAACAGGCTCCATGCAGGGAGCCCGACCCACGTCTTTTTTTTAAAGATTTTATTGGGATCCCTGGGTGGCGCAGCGGTTTGGCGCCTGCCTTTGGCCCAGGGCGCGATCCTGGAGACCCGGGATCGAATCCCACATCGGGCTCCCGGTGCATGGAGCCTGCTTCTCCCTCTGCCTGTGTCTCTGCCTCTCTCTCTCTCTGTGTGTGACTATCATAAATAAATAAAAATTAAAAAAAAGAATATCTCATTTAAAGATTTTATTTATTTATTCATTCATTCATTCCTTCATTCATTCATTCATGAGAGACGAGATAGAGAGAGAGAGAGAGAGAGAGAGAGAGGCAGAGACACAGGCAGAGGGAGAAGCAGGCTCCCTGTAGGGAGCAGGATGTGGGACTTGATCCCTGAACTCCAAGATCTTGCCCTGGGCCGAAGGTAGATGCTTAACTGCTGAGCCATCCAGGCGTCCCCCAATTTTTTTTTAAGAAGATTCCTTTGAAGAAAGTTTTTTGCTTTTATCCTTCTCTTGCTCCCTGTGTTCTCCTTCCTGTCACCTTTTTCTTTTTTAAGATCTTATTTTTGGGGTGCCTGGGTGAGGGGGCTCACCTGGTTAAGCAACTACCTTCTGCTCAGATCATGATCTCAGAGCCCATATCAGTCTCTCGGCTGAGCAGGGAGTCTGCTTCTCCCTCTGCTCCTCCCCACTGCTCATGCAGTGTTCTCTCTCTCTCAAATAAATAAATAAAACATTTTTTAAAAGAAAATTTTATTTTTGGGTAATCTCTACACTCAACATGGGGCTCTGTTGTGCCCAAGATTGCGAATCCGAGAAACCACCAAGGAGCCGACACCGATGCAAACACATGAGGGTTTATTTACAAGCTTGAGCTTGGGTCCAAGTATACCCGACTTGGGAGCAGGGACTTGGACCCCGAAGTGGGTTACAGCTGGGTTTTTTATAGGCTGGTCTAGGGGATTTTCTACCATGGGCGTGGGCTCTGTTGTCTTTCTGATATGGGATTCTCTGCCGAGGGCAATTCTGAGCTCTGTTGTCTTTCTGATCTGGGATTACCTGCCAAGGACATTGAGGACATTCTGCAGTTTTTCCCATAAATTCAGCTCTTATTCACAGGGGCCTAAGATGGCTGTACTTGTGCTAATGCTAAACTTTAGGTGGGACGGCCTTAATTTTTCTCGGCCTCCGCAGCTCCAACTCATGACCCCAAGATCAAGAGGTGCACGTGACACCGACTGAGCGAGCCAGGCACCCCCTCCTTTCCATCATCTTAATCTCTTTTCTCTCCATTTGCACTGTCATCATGCATGTACTCTTCTCCTTCCTTCTCCATCCCCTCTCCAATGGCAAGATCCTGGCTTCTCTGGCTAATAGATTTTGATAATATTCACCACAAGTGCGCATTATATTGGTAAACATTTGTGAGTGTGTATTTCCTGAACAAGTGCTATTTGGGGAAAAGTGAGCAGTTTGCCTTTTTCCAAACAATGTGCCTCTTTTCAGAACCATGCAAAGACTGCTGGAGGAAGAGCTGCCTTCCCATCCTTTCCCCAGAATTAGAATAATTCTGGATTGTAACCACTGTGTGTACAGAAGAAAAAAGTCATGCAATGGTAAACAGGGTTTAGAAATGCTAGTGTCACTCTTGCTTGAAGGTTTCCTTGGAGCTATGATCAAAGCTCAAATGTAGGCACAGGGAGGATGGGCAATGACAGAGGAAAGGGAGGGGAAGGAGAAGGTAAAAGGGAGACCCAGGAGATGCAGGAAGAAGAAAAAGAGTGGGGCACCTGGGTGGTGCAGTTGGTTAAGCCTCTGACTCTTGATTTTGGCTCAAGTCCTAATCTCAGGGTCCTGGGATCAAGCCCTGAGATGGCCTATGCTTACTGGGGAGTCTGCTTGAGATTCTCTCTCTTTCCCTTCGCCCCTCTCCCCACTCATGCTCACACTATCTCTAAAATAAGTAAATAAAACCTTTAAAGAAAAAAAAGAAAGAAAGAAAAGGGAAAACTTCTCTAGCAGAACCCACAAAGGAGAAAGAAGCATTTAAAGTAACTGGTTTCTGGGGTAACTGGTTGTCTCAGTGAGTAGAGCCTGTGACTCTAGATCTCCTGGTTGTGAGTTCAAGCCTCACCTTGGGTATAGAAATTACTTAAAAAAAAAAAAAATCTTGTAGCACCTGGGTGGTTTAGTCAGTCAAGTGTCTGTTTTCAGCTGAAGTCATGATCCCAGGGTCCTGGAATCAAGCCCTGCATTGGGGCAGGGGTGTATCCCCTGCTCAGTGGGGAGTCTGCTTCTCTTTCTTCCTCTTCCTATCCCCCCACTCTTGCTGTCTTTCTCTCAAATAAATGGGTAAAATATCTTAAAAAATAAAAAATCTGCTGAGTGAAGTAAGTCAGTCGGAGAAGGACAAACATTATATGTTCTCATTCATGTGGGGAATATAAATAATAGTGAAAGGGAATATAAGGGAAGGGAGAAGAAATGTGTGGGAAATATCAGAAAGGGAGACAGAACATAAAGACTCCTAACTCTGGGAAACGAACTAGGGGTGGTAGAAGGGGAGGAGGGCGGGGGGTGGGAGTGATTGGGTGACGGGCACTGGGGGTTATTCTGTATGTTGGTAAATTGAACACCAATAAAAATAATAATAATAATTAAAAAAATAAATAAATAAAAAATCTTAAAAAATGATCTGTCATGATAATAATGGCTTACATTATAGATTATAATTTATAAGCTGTTTTCTTTTTTTTTAATAAGCTGTTTTCAATTACACATTTTTATCTAATCATACATTTCCCTCAAGGTTGGTATTATTATCATCACTTTATAGTTTAGGAAGCTGAGGCTTACATTTGGAGGCCTTGAGACTCATCTAAGCTCTCCTAACTCCTAACTGGTCGATGATTTTATTCTGTCCATCACATGGCACTGCCTCTTCAGGGTGTACAGATTGTGCCAGAGACATATTTCACCTTAGAGGAAAAGAAGAACCATTGAGGAAGAACCTTGGACAGAAACAAAAGGGAAAAAGGTATCTGTCCTCAAGCCCAGGGTGTCTGAAGGGAAATCTTTGCTCCTCTGGGTGATGCTCACAAAGGGGACTTCTGTATAGATGGTCCCTGGTTGGTCTTCTAACTTTGGGTTTCTTTCCTTGTCCTGAAGATGTGTGAGACCAGATAAACTCTAGACTTTGTTCTTCACAAGTGAGAAATATGAAGACAGCATTTTTTGAAAGTTTACTGAAACTTTCCCTTAACAGAAAATCCAGTGCTTTTTAATATAGTTCTTAATTTATTTCATAATTCATGTATATTTAAACTTGATCTTCCCCATATCTGTGAGTATTTCTCACACAATTCAACAAAGAAAGGGTAGTTGAAATTTTATCCACATTAGAACCCATCAGACACTTTCTGTGTTTTATTTTTTAAAGATTCATTTTACTGGGTACCTGGGTGGTTGTCATTTGGACATCTGCCTTGGCTTGGGTCATATTTCCGGGGTCCTGGAGTTGAGACCCACATAGGGCTCTCTGCTCAGCGGGGAACCTGCTTCTCCTTCTCCCTCTGCTTGCCACTTGCCCAGCTGTGCTCTTCCTCTGTCAAATAAATAAACAAAATTTTTAAAAGATTATTTATTTATTTATTTATTTATTTATTTATTTATTTATTTATTCAAGAGAAAGGCAGAGATACAGGCAGAGGGAGAAATAGGTTCCCTATGGGGAGCCGAACGTGGGACTCAATTTGGGGACCTGGGATCATGACCTGAACTAAGGCAGACATCCAACTGCTGGGCCACCCAGGAGCCCCAATAAAATCTTTTTTTAAAAGATTCATTTATTGGGCAGCCCCAGTGGTCCAGCGGTTTAGTGCCACCTTCCACCCAGGGCATGATCCTGGAGACCCGGGATCGAGTCCCCCGTCAGGCTCCCTGCATGGAGTCTGCTTCTGCCTCTGCCTGTGTCTCTGCCTCTGTGTGTGTCTGTGTCTCATGAATAAATAAATAAATAAAATATTTTTAAAAATTCACTTATTTATTTGAGAGCGAGAGAGAACGTGTGCACACACATGAGTGGGGGGAG
The DNA here is from genome assembly GCF_053574225.1 of Canis aureus. Lineage (NCBI taxonomy): Eukaryota > Metazoa > Chordata > Mammalia > Carnivora > Canidae > Canis > Canis aureus. Next base: position 46,032,309 of record NC_135635.1, on the reverse strand, counting down.
AGGTAGAGGGAGAGAGAGGGAGAGAGAGAACCTTAAGCAGATTCCCCACTGAGCATGGAGCCTAAGGCAGGGCTTGACCCCACAAAACCAAGATTGTGACCTTGAGACCATGACCAGAGCTGAAACCAAGAGTCAGTTGCTCAACCAACTGAGCCACCCAGGTGCCTCTGATTTTATCCCTCAGTGCATGCTTCTTTTCTTTTTAAGTAATCTCTACACTCAGTGTGGGGCTTGAACTCACAACCCTGAGATCAAGAGTCACATGTTCTTCCAGGTAGGCCAGCCAGGCACCCCAGTAGAGCTCCTGTGTTTTATTTTAAAGCAATTTTTACAAATATGGTGTCTCAGTTATGTCTCGCCACAACCCTGGGAGGTAGTGCTTATGTTCCCCATTACACAGGTGAGAAAACCAAGGCTCAGAGGAATAGTCCCTTGCCCAAAGACACACAGCTAGTAAGTCATTGAACTAGGGCCTGAGACCAATCCTTAGATCTCCAAATCCAGGAGACTTCAGCTCACATTTAGAAGGGCACCTCAGGGTGCCTGGGTGGCTCAGGCAGTCGAGCATCTACCTTTGGCTCAGGTCACGATCTCTAGGTCCTGGGATAGAACAAGAAGTCTGCTTCTCCCTTTCTCTCTCTGCCCTTCCCCCCTCAAATAAATAAAATCTTAAAAAAAAAAAAAAGAAAGAAAGGCACCTCAATGGATAGGCTAAGGAAGGTGGGAGGCAGAGAATATTTTCTTTGCTTTAGGGATGTTTTCACTAAATCCCATAGCTCAGAGTATCCTATAGCTCAGAGGGATAAAGATGGGAAGAGGATGCCATTTTAGAGAATGTTCTTCAGAAACGCATCAGATTGGGGCACCCAGGTAGCTCAGTCAGTTGAACGTCTGCCTTGGCTCAGCTCATGATCCCAAGGGTCCTGGGATCCAGCCCCACCAAGCCTGGAATCGGGCCCCTGCTCAACGGGGAGTCTGCTGTTCCCTCTACCTCTCCCCCTCCCCTTACTCATGCATGCTCTCTCTCTCTCTCAAAATAAAGTCTTTAAAAAAAAAACCTTCAAATCTATTTTTGTTTTACTTATTCAAAAGGCATGCCCCATGTTTTAAATTCATATTTTCCCAAAAGATATTTTATTTTATTTTACTTATTTATTTATTTATTTATTTTTTAATTTATGATAGTCACACATACAGAGAGAGAGAGAGAGAGAGAGGCAAAGACACAGGCAGAGGGAGAAGAAGGCTCCATGCACCGGGAGCCCGACATGGGATTCGATCCCGGGTCTCCAGGATCACACCCTGGGCCAAAGGCAGGCGCCAAACCGCTGCGCCACCCAGGGATCCCCCAAAGGTATTTTATTTATTTATTTATTTATTTATTTTAAATTTTTATTTATTTATGATAGTCACACACATAGAGAGAGAGAGAGGCAGAGACATAGGCAGAGGGAGAAGCAGGCTCCATGCACCGGGAGCCCGACGTGGGACTCGATCTCAGGTCTCCAGGATCGCACCCTGGGCCAAAGGCAGGCGCTAAACCACTGCGCCACCCAGGGATCCCCAAAAGATATTTTAAATCCAATTCAATATTAGTAATCAAATCTTTTTAAATTGATAAAAATCTCTGGTTATTGATTTATTTTCTAAAACAAAATAAAGGATGAGCACTGGCTGTTATTCTGTATGTTGGCAAATTGAACACCAATAAAAAATAAATTTATTATAAAAAAATAAAACAAAATAAAATAAGAGCTCTTATTGTCAGTTCAGGAAAACAACTGAAATCACTTAAGTGTTTCCTAAAACTATTGAAGGAGAATATTAAATATTCTCTAATTGCTATTTTCAAATAGAAAATAAATGTTTTGAGGGGTGGCTGGCCAGCTCAGTTGGTAGAGCATGAGACTCTCGGGGTGTGAATTCAAGACCCACGCTAGGTGTAGAGATTACTTAAATAAAAAACATAAGAAGGGATGCCCGGGTGGCTCAGCGGTTTATTGCCGCCTTCAGCCCAGGGCCTGATCCTGGAGATCCGGGATCGAGTCCCACGTCAGGCTCCCTGCGAGGAGCCTGCTTCTCTCTCTCTGCCTGTGTCTCTGCCTCCCTCTCTCTGTGTCTCTCGTGAATAAATAAATAAATAACTTAAAGAAATCAAAATGTGTTGAGATGAGGCGAGTGACTTCTATCCTTGAACCAGCCCCAAGCACCTGAACAATGCTAACTGATCAGGACTTCTGTGATTTGTACTTCTGTAAGGAGGCAAGAGGGAGGAATGTCAAGGTCTTTGAAGTTACAAAAGCTGCTACACTCAGTTCTGCTGTGTGTTTTTGCAAAACGATACATCTTTGGACAAAATGCTGGGATTTAAGTCACTATACAAATAGCACTTTCATGCTATCTTGAGGTTATTTTGAGGCTGGATTTCAGTGCACAGTTACACATCAACTCTAAGAAAGTGGTTTTTTGTGTATTCTGGTATTGTTTTTGTTCGTGGGTGTATTTAAATATCCTTTATTTGGGTTGATGGCAGCCAGAGGGGTTCTGAAATTCCCACTTGCTAGTGAGATAAACATTAGTTATTGTCACCCCAATCATCTTGACGGTGTGACAGATCCAGTGAAGGGCAGACCTTGCTGGAGTTCAGCCTTACACTGGGGGGATTCGTTGTGTCAAGGATATTTTAATTGGCTGTCTGCATTGTGTGGACTCATTAAATAATTGCCAAGCTTTTCCTTCATTTTGTGCTACACCAACCTGGTGACCAGGCGTTAGGGAGAGAGATGCTGGGAGCAGGGGCTGAGGCATAAGAAGCCACCCGGGTGAGGGGGTAGGGGGGTAGGGTGGGAAACAGAAGCCGCCCCCCGCCCCAGGTGGGAGAAAAGAAGGGCAGCAGAGGGGTTCAGGTTGGAGGGGGCACTGGACAGTCCCTCGGAATTCAGGGTTCCGAGCAGACAGGGAAGAAGTGTAAATGGACAAATGAGATCAAGACAGGCGGAGAAAAGCTTCAATAGAGGCAGATAGTCACAGTGAGCTGCCCGCCAGGAGCAGGGGAGAAGAGACTAGAGGGGTTGCGGGAAGGGATGACTCAAGTCCAAAGGGCTCTGGGGAAATGAGAAGGACTGCGGGGAGGGGCCCACTTTACTCCTGCAATGGGAATGAGACACAAAAGCTGGAAATGCTGAGCCTGGTCCATCAGAGACCAAATGAGGGCAATGACTGGTCACCACCTTATACCGGGGTTAGGACACTAGCGATGAGAACTGAGGACCGGAGCAGCTCGGCTGGGCAAACAGGCCAAGGTCTTTTTAGTGTGAGGCTGCCTGGCCCTGAAGCAAATGGGCCCTGATTCCAAAGATAGCACTTAACTAAAGGAACAATAAGGGGCAGCCCCGGTGGCTCAGCGGTTTAGCGCCTGCCCTCCACCCAGGGCCTGATCCTGGAGACCTGGGATCGAGTCCTGCATCGGGCTCCCTGCATGGGGCCTGCTTCTCCCTCTGCCTGTGTCTCTGCCTCTCTCTCTCTGTGTCTCTCATGAATTAATAAAATCTTTAACAATAACAACAACAAAACAATAGAGGTGGATATGATACAGCATTTATCGATTGATCCATTGACGGGCACTCAGGTTGTTTCCATATCTTGGCTATCATCAATAACATAGCAATAAACATCGGCGTACATAAAAGTAAATAAATAAGGAACAAGTCGTACACCCAGACTAAGTCATACTGGGCAGCAGCTAGCAACAAGAGATAAGGGCATGTATTGAAAGATAAATCACAAACCAAGAGTATGATTCCCGCTGACATGCACGTACGTCCAAGTGGGACAGTAGGCCTCTTGACTGACTCCAGATACTTTTATTGTTTACTTGGAAAGAAAGAAGGCGTGGAAAGTTGTGGTAAAGATGACCTGGAAGGAGAGACAGTAGACACAGGAGTCTCCCTACATTTGAGAGATCGTCCATAAGAAGGGAGAGAATGAAGGTATCTGGAACTGTCTGTGGGAATTGAGATTAATCTCAAGTGGAGTACCCTGCCTCAGCTGGGAATGGATGGAGCATAGCTCTGAGAAGGCCCATCTTTTTGTGCAGTGGGTAGAAACTAGAAATTACATGTTGCAACTGATAATAACACTATTTTGGGTCTTGCCTGGGGATCTCACAACACTTTTAAGGAGCACATCTGTTATCCTTGGGAGATAGGCCAATAGCATCGTCCACAGGGAACCAAGGGCTGCTGGTCTAGCCACACGATGAATCATTTTATGGCCCAGAATTGGAACTCTGACTTAGAGCTGGCCTGGGTTCTGGAACATGCTGCCTCCTATTGTTTTAGAACTTCAGCTCCATAGCTAGCTGCAGGTCGAGCCAGGTAGACCCGACGTCTGCTCACCTCATTGTCACTTCTCAGAGATGCCTTCCCTTAACACCCCCCACCCCCACCGGCTTGTGCTATCTACATTGGGGTTCGCGAACTTTAAGGTTTACCCCTCCACCAGACTGCAAGTACACTGGAGGAGGGGCCTGCCTCATCCTATTTGTTTACTGCCATGTCCTTAACACCGGTATTTTGAGAATCACTTCACTGTGGTTCCCTCTAGCTCCAACCTGGCATTTGAAACTCCCTGTTAAGTAGGTGGGGTTGCCAGGAAGGTGCTGGAACATATCCCTGCATTTCCTAGGTAGGTCAGCTGGTGACCGCTTGATCCCACAGCCCCTGTGGTATGTGTGATTGGACTGGCATTGAACTGTTGGGTGAGACAAGCGCCAGAACCCACACCCAAGACTCCAGGTGCTCTGCTGCAGGCCTGGTGCTTAGAGGTGGTGCAGGGGGCAGACCCAGAGGGGAGGGAGGGACACAGGTGACTATATCCATCAGCCACGTGGCCTTGCCAGGCTCCAGGGAGCCAGGGAACAAACTTGGGGCGTTGCCAAGGAGGGTGAGTGTCACCCTTCCTCCCGCTCCCCCACCAGCAGCAGCCCCTGCCCTGTGGGAATGACTCACTGAAAATCCCTCTCCAGGGCCCAGGAGAGTTTTCAGCTTTTCCCTGTTCCCTTGGAGGAAGGTCTACCGAACTGCAGCTGGGGCCTGCAGCTGGGGCTTGTGGCTCCAGAGCTCCACCAGGTCCTCCCACCCCCTAAATAAGGGGAACAATGGCAGGGAGCAGATGTTTGCCTCCAAGCAGCTCAGGGTGGAGGCAGCAGCTCCCACTCCCGCCTCTGTGTAGGAGTCAGCCACAGGAAGGTGATGCCTCCCAGTGGGTGGAAAGGGGAGGGGTTGGGGGTTGGGCAGGGTAGGTGAAAGGAAAGAGATCGAAGGCCCTGGATGGTGCCCCATGGTGCTCACGGCGGGGGGGGGGGGGGGGGGGGGGGGGCGGGGGGGGGCAGGGGGGCGGGGGGGGCGGGGGGGGGTGTTCCTATGTGCCAGAGCTGGGCGTCCTGGTTCTGTGTTCCAGCAGCTCCCTCACCCCGAGTTACATGTCACAGCACCCTTGTGAACCGAGACTTTCCAGCCTTGCCCAGTGCACAGGCCAGCCGACGCCTTCTTTGGCATGAGGCCCCATCTGCATGGGCCTTGCCTCCTGGAGGAGCCTGGATGACTCACTGATGCTCCAGCGCTGAGGGCCTCCTGTATGGCAGCCCCATATGCCTGGCCACAGAGCAGTTCTGCCTGAGACCATCCCTAGCACCCTTGTTTTCTTTAATTTTTTTTTTAAAGATTTTATTTATTCATGAGAGACACAGAGAGAGGCAGAAACACAGGCCCAGAGTGAAGCAGGCCCCATGCAGGAACCCGAGATCTGTGGGTCTCCAGGATCAAGCCCTGAGCTGAAGGCAGCCAGGCGTCCCTAGCATCCTTGTTTTCTTTATCTTGACTTCACTTATCTCAGGTCACAAGTAGAGAGTGACAAGGCCAGAGACCCTCTCTTGTGTTTGGTGTGCCTCTGACCGCCCCGCCAGGAGCCTCTTTTGATTTTATGGATTTCGAGTGAGAACCACTGTACAAGCCAAGGAAGGCCACCAGTCATGGACCCCTGGAACCAGTGGATCCCCCAAACCAATGATAGGAGTTTGGGGAGGCAGGGGTGTGGCTCCTTTGGTGGATCAAAAGCAGAGGAAGAAAGATTTCCTTGGGGACCTGGGAGAAGCAGGTTGCTAGTTGTTGTCCATGGCAAATAGACCACTGCCCTCCTCTGGATAGAATCAGAGGTACCCCATCCTCCTCGACACCCCCCCCCCATCCCTACTATGGAGCATTTTTATTTTTTCTTGGTAGAACGGGAAGCACCTTTCAAGCTTATTTGTGAACCTTCCAATCACAGCACCATTGGGCATCCGAGTCCCAAGAATCACTTTTGTGTTTTTCCAGGAGAGGGAAATGAGATCACTTGTCAAGAAATGTACATTTTCTCAGAAGACCTTGATGCGACGGAAGCAGCAAGGCACAAAACCATAAATGACGGACGGCTGAAGCACATGGGCTCAGAGCTTAAGGTCAGTGGGGGTGTGTTCCACGGGACTAGAGAGTGACCCCAGACAGACTCCCTCTTGAATGACATTTTGATTCTAAGCCTTCAAAATCCCCTCTTGGAGAGTGATGATCTGCCCCACTGGTACTGAGGTTCGGGTCACCCTCCTCACTGCAGGTTGGTGGCGTTCTGAGATTTCCAGGCCATGCAGCAGCCTTAGACTTACCAGGTCCTGTAACCCATGATCTGCCCTGCCATTGACTGGCTATTACCCAGCCTCTCTGAGCCTCGGGGTCACTAATGTGTGCCCAGAAGCTACAACAGATAATTTATTTATTTTTTAAAAATATTTTATTTATCCATTCATGATAGACATAGAGAGAGAGAGAGGCAGAGATACAGGCAGAGGGAGAAGCAGGCTCCATGCAGGGAGCCCGACGTAGGACTTGATCCCGGGTCTCCAGGATCGCGCCCCCGGCCAAAGGCAGGCGCCAAACCGCTGAGCCACCCAGGGATCCCCATACAACAGATAATTTAATAACTAAGTGAAATCATGTAAATATGAACGGCTCCAGTAGATCCTAGGAGCTCTAATATTACTTCCCCTCCTCTTCAGTTTCCGGGAAAGGAAAGCGGGCGGTGGGTCAATAACGTCGGAGTCCTCCCTGGCTCCCTGGCCCAAGGCAAAGCCCCTGACCACGGTCCTGACGTTGGCAACACCAGCTCCTTCTTCCTGAACGTTTGCCTGGTTCTGCCGCGAGGCTGGAGTAGACAGTTTCAACCTCCCAGGAACTCCGCAGTACTCTCTGTCTGTGCAGGTCAGGAAACTGAGGCTCAGAATGATGGAACAGTTGATCCAAGTTCACAGAACGACAGAGGATAGCAAGGCTGGACTTGAAGCCGTCCATGCCCCGTGTTAACTCCTAGACCATGTCGCCTGCCCTTCACCCACCGCTGCAGCAGAAAGGCCCCCTCATTCCTGCGCTTGACTCCAGAAAAACCCTGGCCTTATCTTCTCAGGGAGGCCTGGCGGAGCACCCAAACGACCACCAAAATGGTTTAGGGTAAAGATCAGGACCTGGCCTGAAAAACAGGAGGCCGCGCCGGGCTCCGTCAGGCTGGGATGGTCAGGGCCTGCGCGGAAATCCTGCAAGTGGTTATGGTGGGGGAGGGCCTGGCCAGGTGGGAGTGGGGCTGTTCACGGAGGTGGGCGGCAGCGGGGCGGGCACTTCCAAGCTTCAGACCCGGGGCTGTTCCGGTAAACAAGTGCAACCCTCAGCTCCCTGGAGGGCCCAGGAGCAAATGTGCGCATCTCTGCCTCTTTGCCAGCAGCTGTTTGCAGGAGGCCGTGGCCCCGCCGTCTCCACTGCGCTCCTCCAGGCTTTCCCCGCCCGGCTCCAGCCTCAGGAAGTGGCGCCGCGGAGAACCGCGCCTCCAGCCTCGCCTCCTGCGGAGAGTGTCCTCCCCGGGAGCGTTTCCTGACCTAATTAAGCCGGGTAATGAGTAGCTAAGAGTAAGGGCATAAAAGCCCTAGGCGGCTTAGAGCCGGGACACTTTATGACGGGGGCATCTGCAGCTGGTGACACTCTTAGGAAAGTTATTTCTCATAATCCTGGGAAGTGGCACACTGTTGCCACAGCAGAGCGAGCCCTGAGGTAAGGACGGGGAGTTATGTCACCTGGGGGGACCGGCCACAGGGTCCTGAGAGGCGCTGCCTGGTGGGGTGATGCTGTGTGTCAGGGAAAGGGCTGATCCCGGCCTCCCGCCCCAGTGCTCCTGGCTCGGCCTCAGGCTGGGGTGTCCTTGGTGACCGTGTGTGACTCCCTGGGGCCTGGGTTTTATGTTTCATTTGAATGATAGGACTGTGCACTGTGGGCAGTTTCCTAGCCTGGTGTCCGGCTCTGAGGAAGGAAATCTGAGCCAGACGTTGATCCCCACTCCCCTTCGGCCCTCTTTTAAGGTGCTCAAAATTGCATCCTGGAAAATACCGAGTGTCCCAGAAGCCCTGGCCTGGAGGACCAGGAAGACTGACAGCAGCTGGCCTAACTGGGTCCCTCAAAGGCCAGAAGTTGACTGTTTCTACCCCCAGCCTCTGCCCCAAGAACTCGAGACCCACCCCAACGCCTCACGCACAGCCTACTACCAATTCACCTTCTGCTCTTGCACTGTGTCTGTTTTGTTCATTTGTTTATTTTTATTTTTTTTTTTATATTTTTTTCTTTATTTATTTATGTTAGTCACACACACAGAGGAGAGAGAGAGAGAGAGAGGCAGAGGGAGAAGCAGGCTCCATGCACCGGGAGCCCGACGTGGGATTCGATCCCGGGTCTCCAGGATCGCGCCCTGGGCCAAGGCAGGCGCCAAACCGCTGCGCCACCCAGGATCCCTGTTCATTTGTTTAAATCATTTCACATTCACTCTTGAGTTGGCCACCCCCCACCCCACCCCCCACCCCTGCTGCTGTGTGTTGGGGAGGAGCACCCAGTCAGGGCCTGGGCTCTGGAGTGGGTTCCATCACTAAAGCCCCTGAGTGAGCTTGCTGGCAACAACATGTGACCTCTCAGCCATCATTCTCCCACGTGTAAAATGAGGGCCTTGGTGCTGCCTTGCCTCCAATATGCCTTTGAGCCCACAATCTTCACCCCGTGAGCAGTGGGAACATAAATGGTGATGGGGGAACACAAGGCTAGCTGAGGACAAGGCACGAGCCTAGAGCAGCACATTGACAAGTCCTTGAAAGAGGCAGAGGGACTCTACGGACTCAGCTGCCTCGATGTTCATGCTTTGCTAAGGGCAGAAGACAATCCTAGCCTGACCCCTATGACCCTGAGAGTCTACTTTAACATATAAAAATTCCTTCAGAAATTTCCTTTATGTCCAAACCCCCAATATACGTGTTGGCAATCATCCCCCAAGCACATGGCCCACCGACATACATCTGAAGGGTCTCATGACTCAGGTTTATTAGACGGTAATAAGTGACCTTTTCCCAATGAAAGCCAGCCCCCCCAAGGTCCTGGAAACTTTGCTTCCAAAATTCCTTAGAGAGTACACGATGCTGAAACCCCTCCCAACTCCCAGGTCTATAATCTGCCACAGGCCCCGGGGCAGCAGTCCTTCCTACCCACGGGTCCTGTCCCCTGTGCTTTAATAAAACCACCATTTTGCACCAAAGATGTCTCAAGAATTCTTTCTTGGTCGTCAGCTCTGGACCTCACCTATATTCCAAAACTTCATCAATGTACATTTTCACACGGAGGGGCAACTTGCTCCTGTTACCAGCAGGGAAGAGCTATACCCCATAAATGTTCCTGATGATGGAAGGGCCCAGTCTCCCACATCCCACAGTCACTATTTTGATATATTCTAATTTTTTGTTCTTTTTTTAAAATTTAAAATAGACTCCATGCCCAGTGTGGGGCTCGAACTTACAACCCAAGATCAAGAGTTGCACACTGTACCAACCGGAGCCAGCAGGGCACCCCTTGATCCTTTCCAGTTTTCTAAAGAAGACTTGTTTCAGGCCATGTCATTGGAGTCCCATTTGCTCCATTGTATTCTTGGTGGCCAGAGCCAGGGCCTGGGGCCACAGGGAGTTTACATAGTCTCTTCTTTCTGTCATCTGTCTTCCCTCTCTCCCCTCTGCTGCTCTCATAATTCATCTACCCTCTTGGCCTGCTTCTCTTTCTTTTTAACCCAGTTTTATTGAGATAAAATTGACATGTAATAGTGTATGAGTTTAAGATATACAACATAATGCTTTGCTATAGGTATACATTGCAAAATGCTTCTCCTTCTAAGTGAGAATAGTCAGATCACAAATAACCTGGCTTTCCCCATCTTTCCCTCTTGCTATAGTGGAAGGAGACTTGGTGGCCAGATGCCTGACCAGGGAGGGCGGGCCTGAGTTGCACCCCCCTCCCTGCGAGGACGGCCAGGGCTCTCAGAATTCCAAGAGGGAGTCCCTGGACTTCAGAAGACGGGAGAGCAGGCCTGGAAGCTTCCACCCCATGACCTGCCCACCCTCCACTGGGTGGCCACGCCCAGAAGCCTCTGGCATCCTCCAGCCCTGCAGCAGCTGGGCAGTCCCTGGGAGCCAACTGCCTCTGAATGTGTAATTCTGGCTTAAAAGAGAAAGGGGGAAAGATCCTGTGATTTCCCAGGACACAGACAACTGAAACCTGATACTCTTGTCAAGGGAGTCCTTTCACTGAGAGAAGGCAGGGAGAGAAAGGGAGAGAGAGGAAGAAAGAACAGGAAGAAGGAAGGAAGATGTGGGAGAGGCCAGCAGGCAGCACAGCATAGCTGAAGTGTGAGGACTCCGTGTGCCACCTGCCCTGGTCCTCGGCCTGACACTGACCCTTGAGGGGAGCCAAAAGAAAAAGTCTACCCTGTGTGAGAGCTGCGGTGGCAGTGGCTTCTGCGGGCCTGCCATCCTGTCTGCTCCTCGGGAGCCTCTGTTCCTCCTCTGGACAACTGGCAGCTCCTCCTCACCTTCCCTGCCTTTTGTGTGAAGGGGTCAAATAATGCAGTGGATAAAAATGCACAAAGGCTTCAGTACAGACCAATAAGAGGCAAATTCCTTCCTTCATCCAGCAAATACTCATCAATTAGCTGGACGAGTGAAAGAAATGCTATTCCATATGGTCAAATGAGTGGTCAGGGAGGAAAATGGTTCCAGCCCGACTTGGAAGGGACCCAGGTGCTCACCCTTGTCAGCTACAAAGAATTGCGGGGTTATTGAGCTAAATCACAGAAATTTGGGGAAGTTATTCTGTGACCAGCTCTGTTGTAAGTGCAGTTTGGGAGGCACCCACTTTGTATATGGCAAAGCATCTGTACATGAGGCCTTGTGTGCTGTCTAGCTGGGACAGCAAGCCTTCCAGCCCAAACAAGTGGGGAACAATATACAAAGAGGTCCAGTATGGGCTTCTGGGAAGGCCAAATGTGTGATAGGGCCCGTGGACGGTCCCATAAGCTGGTTCTTTTGTATCTTACAAAGAAGGCTTCTTGTAGGTAAAATATTCCTGATGTCACTCTGAGCTGGCAGTGTTTCCTGAGCTTCCATGGTGTGCCAGGCCCTTATGATGCCAATGTGAACGCAGCACACTCACCACCCTGGTGGAGCTCACCTACAACGATTGACTCCAATTTCATCCATGCACTTTTGCATTTTATAGTTCATTCATTCTTTTATGTGCCACCCATGCTTAAAAAGGAATTAAGGCAGTTTATAAGCAAGGGCAGCATACCATAAAACCCATACCAGATTGATGGGTGAGGTCCAAGCTGTAAAGGAAGCTGGGGCAAGAGAATCATGACACCAAAAAAACCTAGGTTCAGGGAAGGGTGGAATTGAGCCTAAAAAGCTCTGATCAGACACCTGGGTGGCTCAGTGGTTGAGTGTCTGCCTTTGGCTCAGGTCATGATCCTGGGGTCCTGCGAGCGAGTCCCCCATTGGGCTCCTTGCGAGGAGCCTGCTTCTCCTCTGCCTGTATCTCTGCCTCTCCCTATGTCTCTCATGAATAAATAAATAAAATCTTTAAAAAAATAAAATCAGCTCTGAGCTGCCTGGTGCTGGTGTCAAGGGAAATGGTGTACCTGATAAAAAGGAAGTGTAGCTTGTTGCAGCTCCCTTCTTTGGGGAACTAACATTCAGGCTCACTTACCACCACTGTCCCATGCACACTCGGCCGTGATCGGGTACATGTAGTTCTGCAGAAGCATAGAGCATTCGGCACCTTTGCACATGTGTTCTCCCATCTGGAATGTTTGGCCTCCTTAACCTGAGTGAAGACCATTGGCTGTGCCTCAAGATCCGGCACAGACATTACTTCCTCTGCTCAGTGTCCTGTGTTCAGGACCACATGCCTTCCCTGGGTCTGAGGTCCTTCTACTCTGCTCTGTCACAGCCGCTGCAGGGCACTGTAGCTGGTCCTCTTTTCTCTCCCTACCATCTGGTGAGCTTCTCCAGAGCAGGAGCATCTCCAGGTTCCCAAGGTGCAGGTGCCTGGTGCAGAGTAGCCAACAATTATTTGCTATCAACATTTTTTTTTTTTTTGCACTTAATTACAATGCCAAGCGCCGTGCTAATTTTCTTGCATGTATTTAACTCTTACAATTACCCTGTCACATAGGTGCTATTATTGGGTCCATTTTTCAGATGAAGAAACAGATTAAGTGACTCTCCTGTGGGTGCATAGTGTAGAGCCAGTCTTCTAACTCAGGCTGGTCTGACTTCGAAGCCATTGGAGAGTATGAAGCATTTTACATTCATGGCCTTTTGTTAGAATTATTTTTATCTTTAATTAGATTGTGAAGGAAAGAGGGAAAGTCTTCTCTCTCCCACAGTGCCTAGCACAGTGCTTTCTGTATAGTAGGAACCTGTGAAAGCTTTTCTGGCAGCGACAGTTTGTAACAAAGACAAGTGGAGAATTACCCTGCTGGTGTGTGGTGCAGTAAGATGGAACTTTACACCGTCCTAATTAGCCAGTTGGTTTAATCATATTTGTGGTGCTCGCAGGCCTCAGTACTTACAGCTGGAAGGGACCTTAGCACTCATCAACTCTAACTCCCACATTTCACAGCCAACGAAACAGTTGCTGAGATGAAATGGCTCGTCTAAAAGCACACATCTCATTAGTTACAAAGCAAGGGCGAGAGCAGAGCTGACTGCCACAGTCCCGAGTCATTCTCCAGTCTGATTCACAAATTCACCCCCTTATTCAAATAAGGTGAGGCCCAAATCCCGCAGTAGGACGTTTACTCGGGGACAGCGCCCCTAGCGGGAGGGACGGGTCAGCGGCTGGCACCTGCCGGGCCTCTCCGCCCCTTCGACGGCCGCCAGGGCTTCCCTCCCCCGCCCGCCGCATTTGTTAGGGGCCGCTCATTGCCTTCTCCAGGACTAGGTCTTCATTCTCAGGTTGTGAGAGCCTCTCTTGCTTGAAAGAAAGGTATCGGCGAGCATCGATCCTTCTGACATGTACTGACCCCCCTTCTCTGAGCACAGCCTTGGCACAGACTCCTACAAGGTTCTCCATCAGGGCCTATTTTGCCCCCAGAGGACATTTGGCAGTGTCTGGAGACATTTGATGATCATAACTGGGGGGAGGGGTGCCACTGGCATCTAGTGGGTAGAGGCCAGGGATGCTGCTGAAAATCCTTCAATGCACAGGACAAGCCTCCACAACAAAAAATTATATGGCCCCAAATGTCAGTAGGGCCGAGGCTACGAAGCCCTGCTCCCCAAGGAGGGAAAATCTGTCCATGGACTTACTCCTGGAGAAGTTTCACCTGCCTCCTCCCACCCCATGCAGTGGATCTTGGATCTACATGGACCTCTTCAGAGTCCCTTGATTTGGGACCTGCCATTTCCACCATTTCCACTGTCCACTTTCCATTCGGTGTTTCCATTTTCTCTCCCACAGAATATATAAATTTTATCAAGCATCAACTGGGGCCTCAGCAGAATGCTTGGTGTTTTAGGTGGGTTTCTTTAACTTTGCCTTGTCACCTCACTTCACCTGAAAAATATGGAGTAATTAAATTTGTGAGGTATATTATTTCTGTTTTACTGATGAGACAACAGGCTGAGAGGGGTTATGTGACTTGTCCAAGGTCACACCGCCATTCACTGTTTCAAAACCAGGTCCCGGGATCCCTGGGTGGCTCAGCGGTTTGGCACCTGCCTTTGGCCCAGGGCGTGATCCTGGAGACCCGGGATCGAATCCCATGTCGGGCTCCCGGTGCATGGAGCCTGCTTCTCCCTCTGCCTGTGTCTCTGCCTCTCTCTCTCTCTCTCTCTCTCTCTTGTAAATAAATAATAAAAAAATTAAAAAAAAAAAAAAAACCAGGTCCCAACTCTCCAGCCTCATCCTCCTGCTATGTTCCACAAAACAGCATTGGGCTGTGCAGACAAATCTGAAACACTCGGTACAAATGGAAGCCAGGTTCTTTTTTCCTGAGAAATATCCGCTTCCTTCTTGTCCATAAAAAAGTAAGGAGAGACCTCTGAGGTATATGTCAAGTATACTTCAATTATAATTTTTTACTTTTTAAAAAGACTTTATTTATTTATTCATGAGAGACACAGAGAGAGGCAGAGACACAGGCAGAGGGAGAAGCAGGCTCCCTGTGGGGAGCCCGATGCAGGACTCGATCCCAGGACCTGGGCCAAAGGCATATGCTCAACTGCTGAGCCACCCAGGTGCCCCCATAATTTTTTAAAAGAGCTCTGAAGAAGTAGGAAAGCTTGGAGGAGAAGACAAGCTGGTACACTCTCTTCCCAGTTTCAGTGGCTTAAGCTTCTGAGGACCCAGGTGAGCCAGCAGTAACCCAAATTTAAACTCTAAATTGCCAAGGAGTCCTCTGGGGGCGTTCTCACTAGCCTGCTCCCAGCACCACCCAGCTCCCTTCCCTTGGAGGAGGCGCCCTGGGGTTCCTCTCCGGTCTCCCCCACCCACTGAGGTCTTCAGTAATGCCTGCCATTGGCACTGGGGACTTATTAAAACGGCACCAACTCAGAGCTTCTGACTACCAAACCTAGAGTCTGTTGTGACAACCTTTATTTTGGTGATAAGAATAAATGTGTGTGTGTGCGCGCGCGCCTGCGTGTATGTATATGTATGTGTGTGTGTGAGAGAGAGAGAGAGAGAGAGACAGAGAAAGAGAGAGAGAGAGCACCACGAAGGCAGGCTACCAGAAAGGTGGCCTTTATTCAGGTTTATTCGGCCTCCTGGCCTCTGTGAGCGGCTTCAGGCTGCCCTCCAACCCAAGGATCTGCCTCCCTTGCAGTCTAGAATGGAGCTGGGCCCTTCCTGGGTCTGCTCAGATTAACCCCTTCCTTCTAACTTTCCTGTGCCTGGCAGAGGGGCTCTGGGCCAAGTGGCCAGACATTCACTGGCTCCAGGGCTTTGGATGCCATAAACCCATTTTCCTTGGGGACCCTGAGCTCCACGAATTTACTTTCAGAGAGCACAACTGTTTTGTTTGAAATGGCTCCGGGAGGAGGGAGAGCCCAGGTCTCTGTACACATGTTCCTCATTTGCCATTGGTGGGGAGCAAGGGGTGAGGGGGGCCAGGGAGGCGGGTGCTGGGGGTGTGCTGGGGAGGAGGCCACAGGAGGGGAGAGTGGGCTGCAGCTGCTGCTGCTGGGAAGTTTGGCTTGGGGAGGAATGGAGGGAGAGAATGCTAGGAAGAAGGGGTGGGGCTGGGGACAGGGGCGGCATCACGAGGGAGGAGGGAGCAGGTGGTCACTTGTTTATCTGCTCAGCTGTTTTGTGTCCGGGAGCCTGAGAGAGACACAGAGGCAGCTGGGAGGAGAGAAAGAACCCGGCCAGGGGTCCTCTTGGTCCTCCTGCCTTAGCCACAGGTTCTGAAACCGAAGCAGAACCACCAACCACCGGAGAGTGATTCATGGGGGCAGAGCCTGCCCTCCCCCTGCTCAGAAGGGTTTCTCTGGGGCCCAGATGCCGGCTTCTGCTGTGCAAACAGGCTGGCAGTGCCCTCCTGGCCTTGGCGCTGTGGTCATGGTCACAACGGGGCGGCGTTCCTGCTGGGTGACTCCCGGCACGAACCCTGGACATATCCCTGGGCCTCAGTGTGCCGTGCTCCCCTGTGTGATTTGGCACAGCCCTCAGGGCCAGACCGGCCTGCTCCTTAGCCTCAGCTCCTAGCCTTAGTATCAGCCTGACCCTGGTGGAAACGGGATAGCTGATTCCCACCCCTGCTCTGGTCTCCCTTCACTGATTTCAAGGCAGCCCGGTTGGGATTTCCCTCCTCACTGGCCCAAGACCGCATTGGTCCCCTTCTTGCCTCAGTGGTCCTCTCATTTACATGCTAAATCTTTGGGCAGCCAAGCTGGGCTGCGACTTCATCTGCCCTGACATCTTTTGATCAGGTGAATAAACACACCGCCTCTCTGGGCACCTGAGGATCCAGAGAAATTTGCTTTAATGACACTGTGCGGTTCAGGAGCTTGCCTGTTCCCGCCCCCTTGGCTCTTTCTCCACCTTATTATTTTCGTGTTGTTTGTTTGTTTAAATGAGAACATCTACTGGAACTTCCGTAGATGACTCCCTCTCCCTCCTCCCCTGCAGGCGAGTCTGATGCTGGAGGACTTTTTCTGCCCCACCCCCACCCCTTGGTGCACAAAGCCAGGGCATCTGGTTGACAAAGGGTGTGCTTCTCTGGTACTGAGCCTGGTGGCTGGGGACAGTGCAGGAAGCGCAGATGCCTTTTGCATGCGTCTCCGATGCAGTCAGTGGCCGCCAGCTCCTTTAAGGAGCCCAAAACAACCACCTCGTGAGCCCACAAGTCCCAGCTTGCTGCTCTCTGAGCGCGAGGCCCCTCGGAACTTTATGGTGCCTGCAGGGTGAAGGATGGCAAGGGCCCGTGGGAGGGTTGACTGATTTGGGAAAGAACAGTGAGACTCTCCTGGGAGAGGCTGGCAGAGTGGGACGGGCTGGAGCGTGGAGTCAGCTTTCAGTCTAGTTAGTACCTGCTTTGCTACTAAGCGAGTTAGGTGGTCCAGGGCCAGACTCTTCCCGGCTCTGGGCCTGGCTGTGTAAGGATTGGAGCCTCTGATCTCAGAGTCCTTTTGGACTTAGCAAATGCTCTTGCTTTTAGAATGCTAATTTCTTTGCCTATAGCCCATTTCCTTCTCCAGAGGCCAGGTAACCCAATAAAGTGGCCTGTTAATGGTGGTTGGTGACACAGCCACCAGCTCCAATGACTGCTTGCTTTCCGGAGCATGGAACCCAGATGCTCCGTCTGCAGCCCCCATTAAAACTTTCATCATGGGCAGCCCAGGTGGCTCGGCAATTTAGCACCGCCTTCAGCCTGGGGCCTTATCATGGAGCCTGGGCTCCCTGCATGGAGCCTGCTTCTCCCTCTGCCAATGTCTCTGCCTTGCTCTTGTGCTCTCTCTCTCTCTTTGTGTCTCTCATGAATAAATAAATACAATTTTAAAAAGATAATAATAATAATTAATTAAAAAAGAAATGCTTTGTCAAGTGTATTTGCAGTCATAGCAATAATAGTATCAGGACGCGGGGCGGGGGGGGGGGGGGGCCGCTAAGTGGTTGAGCATCTGGCTTTGGCTCAGGTCCTTGATCCCAGGGTCCTGGGATCGAGTACTGCATTGGACTCCCCACATGGAGCCTGCTTCTCCCTCTGCCTGTGTCTGCCTCTCTGTGTCTTTTGTGAATAAATAAATAAAATCTTTAAAAAATAATATTACTAGCTATTGTTTACTAAGTGCCTACTATAGTTTACATATATTATCTTATTGGGTTCTTTTTTTTTTTTTTAATTTTTTTTTTAAGATTTTATTTATTTATTCATGAGACACCACAGAGAGAGAAGCAGAGATACAGACAGAGGGAGAAGCAGGCCCCATGGAGGGAGCCTGACATGGGACTTGATCCCAGGACCCCAGGATCAGACCCTCGGTGGAAGGCGGTGCTAAACCGCTGAGCCACCGGGGCTGCCCTTATTGGGTTCTTTTATGAGAGAGGTGCTATTAAAATCTCCATTTTAGGTGAGGAAATTTTCACTCAAAGATCAGTACGTTTTTGGTGGAGGAAATCTTTAACTCCCAGGCCAGCAGCAGCATTTTTTTAAAGATTTTATTTATTCATGAGAGACACAGAGAGAGGCAGAGACACAGGCAGAGGGAGAAGCAGGCTCCCTGCAGGGAGCCCAATGTGGGACTTGATCCTAGGACCCTGAGATCACAACCTGAGCCAAAGGCAGATGCTCAACAACTGAGTCACCCAGGTGTCCCCAGCACCAGCATTTTAGGGAAATTTCAAGCTGTCTTGGCTGTCCTGGCTGATCCTCTATTTATAGGAGGTATTTGCCTCAGCGTCTGTGATGCAAATGCCCAAAGACCCAGATCCCATTGGTCCCCACTCCAGCCTTTTGCAACATGTTGTGAGGAACCCCAGCAGCACAAATTTGGCTGCTGAACTTCTTGGGATCTGGCTTTTGAGGTTTTATTTATTTATTTTTATTTTTTATTTTTAAATTTTTTTCTTTTTAAATGTATTTATTCATGATAGTCACACGGAGAGAGAGAGAGAGGCAGAGACACAGGCAGAGGGAGAAGCAGGCTCCAAGCACCGGGAGCCCGATGTGGGATTTGATCCCGGGCCTCCAGGATCGCGCCCTGGGCCAAAGGCAGGCGCCAAACCGCTGCGCCACCCAGGGATCCCGGCTTTTGAGGTTTTAAGTCCCTCCATCCTCTGTGCTGCTGGTCACTGGTCAGGCTTGATGACCCTCTGCCTCAGAGGGATGTCAGTATAGGGCTTTCTGGTCGGTACAGGGAGCTGGCTTCTTGAGTCCACTTTGTTATTGCTTGTTTCAGTCAAATTGAAAATGTTTTGGAATATCTGTTGTATGCAAAATCCTACATTAATGGGGGTTTTCGTGGGGGATAGACAGCCAGGCGTGGTTCTTCTTAAGGAGCTTATCATCTCCAAAAATATTCTTCAAAAAAAAATACTCTTCAAATCTGTATTTTTGTCCCACTTTCCATATTAGCTATGTGATAATTTTCTCAAGTTCTGTAGAATTGTTCACTGGCATTTTATGGAATATATGGTAAGTCTGTTAATTGACTTGGGGAATGTCAACCTCATTTTTGATCTTTATAGTCAGGAATGACTTTCTACTCTGGCAAATGGTTGTAACTTCAGGGCTCAGTTTTTTTTTTTTTTTTTTTTTCTTCTTTTTTCAGGGCTCAGTTTTGTTGCCCATTGCCTTAGTATGCTATTTATTTTATCCAGCTTTAATGAGATACAATTGACTCATGACATTGTGTAAGCTTAAAGTGTACAGTGTGTTGACTGATACATTCATATTATACTGTGCTGTTGACTTTGTTCCTTTTCTCACCAGGAGAGATGCCCAGGAGTGGCTTCTGCGGTTCTGTATAGGGTCTAGCTCTTTCAGGGGCCGCCTTTATGGGAGACACATTTACCTTCACTCCAAGTCACCAACTAGGAATCCTGCCTGGTTGTCCAGCCCCAGAACCAGCTCCTCCTGATCTGGTTCTAGGGGCCTCAGCAGTCTCCAAGCTCTTTCAAGCCTCAGCTTCCAGGCTGAAACACTGGGGAGCCCAACAGTTGGGCAGAACACCAAGGGAGGGGACCAGGTGGGCAGAACTTGGACAACAGAGGCCCCAGTGTCAGGTCTCCATCCTATGGTCATCTTCATTTAGTTTATAGATAGACTTTGTGTTGTAAAAGGCTTTCCCCCACATTATCTAAAATATTTTATTTATTTGAGAGAAAGAGAGCATGAGTGGGGCAAGGGGTGTGGGAAGAGCAGAGGCAGAGGGAGAAGCAGACTCCCCACTGAACGTGGAACCCAACGTGGGGCTCGATTCTAGGACCCCAGGATCACAACCTGAGCCCAAATCAAGAGTCAGATGCTCAACCACTGAGCCACCCAGGTGTCCTGTCTCTGAATCATTTTAAAGTAAATTAAAAACTGACTTTTCTCCTTCAAATATACCTCCAGAAAGTAAGGATACTGTCCTATACAGTCATAATAATACATCACACTTAACAAAATGAAAATAATTATCTAATTAAATCTAATATCAAGGCCATATTCAAGTTTCCCCATTTGCCCCCAAATATCTTTTGCAGTTGTTTTTTTCAAACCAGGACACAAAGATCATGCATTGCATTTTGTTGTTATTTCTCTCAAATCTATTTTAATTCAGAACAATCGATTCACCTTTGATAGCACTGTTGATTCTTGAAGAAATAGGTACTGACCTGTTTATCTCATATGCTATTCTAGACCATGAATTTGTCTAATTATTTCCCCATTGTGTTATTTAATTTGTTCCTTTATCTGTATATTTCCTATAAGCTGAAAGTTAGATCTAAAAGGTTTGGTTAGTAAGGGACCAGGGTGGCTCAGTTGGTTAAGTATCTACCTTAGGCTTAGGTCATGATCTCAGGGTCCTGGGATCCAGCCCTGCATTGGGCTCCCTGCTCAGTGCGGAGCCTGCTTCTTCCTGTCCTCCCTGCTCATGTTCTCTCTCTCTCAATCTGTCTTTCTCTCTCTCTCAAATAAATAAATAAATAAATAAATAAATAAATAAATAAATAAAATCTTAAAGAATAAAAAAATTGGGGCAGCCCGGGTGGCTCAGCAGTTTGGTGCTGCCTTCACTCTGGGGTATGATCCTGGGGACCTGGGATCGAGTCCCACGTTAGGCTCCCTGCATGGAGCCTGCTTCTCCCTCTGCCTGTGTCTGTGCCTTTCTCTCTCTGTGTCATGAATAAATAAATAAAATCTTGAAAAAAAATTTTTTTTTTTTTTTTTTTTTTTTTTTATTTATTTATGATAGTTACAGAGAGAGAGAGAGGCAGAGACACAGGCAGAGGGAGAAGCAGGCTCCATGCACCGGGAGCCTGATGTGGGATTCGATCCTGGGTCTCCAGGATCGCGCCCTGGGCCAAAGGCAGGCGCCAAACCGCTGCGCCACCCAGGGATCCCAAAAAAATTTTTTTAAATAAAAGGTTTGGTTAGATTCTGATAAAAACTTCTTGGCAAGGGGATCCCTGGGTGGCTCAGCGGTTTGGTGCCTGCCTTCAGCCCAGGGCATGATCCTGGAGCCCCGGGTTCGAGTCCCACATGGGGCTTCCTGCGTGGAGCCTGCTTCTCCCTCTGCCTGTGTCTCTGCCCCTCTCTCTCTCTGTCTCTCATGAATAAATAAATAAAACCTTTAAAAAAAAATAAAAGTTGCCTTTAAAAAAAAAAAACTTCTTGGCAAAAACATCTTAGGTACTGCCTCTGGTTTTATCTTAATTATGGAAGCTGTCATCAGGAGGTGATTTCCAGGGTGGAGGATAGGCAAGAAAGAGGCAGAATGTGGGGTAAAGGGAGTCTGGGCCTTCCCTCAGGTGGTTACTATAACAAATCTCAGAATGGGTGCCATGGCAGAAGGGTCCACTTTGACTGATTAGGAGCTTGAGAGGCAGGCTCAGGCTCAGGACTCTTGTACACAAGTCCCACTGCCAGAAAGCAGTTGTTCAGAGCCATGACAGTGGCTCAAGGCCCTTCCCCGGAGCTTGCCTTACTACTATTCGGGCCCCTTCTTGTGGCTCTGAGTGGCTGAGGTGAAGCATAATGTAAGGAGAAAGGGCAGACTTTGGAGGCAGAGTGAGTACTGCAATTTTTCAACTTTTTGGTCTTAGGCAAGTCACTTGAACTCCTAGAGCCTTGGTTTCCTCGTCTGTGACATGGGCCCCTTAATGATCTTGCTTATCAGAGTAGTTTTAGGGATTAGCACTCTGAGGAGGGATACCTGGCACATGGTGGGTGCTCAGTAGACAAAAGCTACCGTCAGTGAATACAGCTTTGGGCACAGCCATGGGCCCGTGGCCAGGAATGGGGCTGCCCCCTTAGCATCCCAACAATAGGGTACTGAATACTATTCCCCCAGGTGTTGGGGTGGAGTGAGGCTTGAAGCAGCTGTAGCCCTTCCTGACATAAGGGACTATTAATTCTCTAATTAAAACAAGCCAGTGGGTGGAGGCTGGCAGCAAACAAAGCCGTTTCATAGGTCTTCAGAGTTGGCCACCAGTATGTGGTGTGCCGGGTAACCCTCTTTGCCTGCTTGTTAATTTAATCCAGGACTGCTGGTTGGAAGTACATCTGCTGTAACGAAGTCTGTGCATTTGTCCTTTGTTCCCTTGGTTAACCTCAGAATCTTCTGTAATACAGTTTTCAGGTCTTATCATTTGCACATAAAATCTGGAGTTAAGATGAGGAAAAGCTCAACCTCTTGAGATTTATTTATTTATTGATTGATTTATTTTTAAAGATTTTATTTATTTATTCACGAGAGACAGAGAGAAAGAGGCAGAGACACAGGTCACACAGAGGGAGAAGCAGGCTCTATGCAGGGAGCCCGATATGGGACTTGATCCCGGGACTCCAGGATCATGCCCTGCGCAGAAGGCAGGTGCTAAACCACTGAGCCACCCAGGGATTCCCCCCCTTGAGACTTAAAAACAATACCAACATAGGGGTGCCTGGGTGACTCAGCTGGTTAAGTGCCCGACTCCAGATTTTGGTTCAGGTCACAATTTCCGGGTTGTGGAACTGAGCCCCATATCAGCTCCACACTCAGCACAGCGTCTGCTTGAGATTCTTTCCCTCTGCCCCTCCTGCTGCATGGGCATACTCTCTCAAATAAATAAATAAATCTTTATTTTTTAAAAATATTTTATTTATGGGACTCCTGAGTGGCTCAGCGTTTGGGCGTCTGTCTTGGGCTCAGGGCGTGGTCCTGGAATTCCGGGATGAGTCCTGCATCAGGCTCCCTGCATGGAGCCTGCTTCTCCCTCTGCCTGTCTCTGCCTCTCTCTCTGTGTCACTCATGAATAAATAAATAATATCTTTTGAAAAAATATTTTATTTATTTATTTATTTGAGAGAGAGAGAGAGAGCACAAGCAGGGGGAGCAGCAGGCAGGAGAGGAAGAAGCAGACTCTCCACTGAGCAGAGAGCCTGACATGGGGCTCAATCCCAGGATCCCAGGATCATGACCTGAGCTGGAGGTAGATACTTAACTGAGTCACCCAGGCGCCCCCATAAATAAATCTTTAAAAACAAAAAGCAAAACAAAACAAAAAACCAATACCAATATAAACTGGTTAGATATAGCTTTCTACATGAGAAACCCACCCCAAAATATGATTAACGAATTGAGCAAATGATGGAAAGCAGGGAAATATCCCAGTTGGCAACAGGACTTATGATTAGAATGCTATACTTTAGTCGGGACGCTTTTGGTCTCAAATAACAGAACGCATAAGTAGAAGTGGCTGTAACGGTAAGGGCGTATCTTATCTCATGTAACTGGAAGTCCAGCAGGAGATGTCTGGATGATCTGGCCACTCAACAACATCAAGGCTCTGTTTCAGCTTCTCTGTGATTATCTTGGCTCTGTCCTCATGATCACAAGGTGGCTGCTATAGCACCAAGCGTTACATACCGTTGTGACAATAAACAAAGATTGCAAAAGAGGGAAATCTCCCAGAATCCCTCAGCCAATGTCAATATCCCCTTATGTCTCTGGTTAGAGAGACTTAGGAGTCATATGCCCACTCCTAAGTCAATTACTGTCAAAGAAGCCAGAATCTCCAGCATGGGTCAGGCCAGTCATATTTCATTCCCTTAGGCTGGGTCCACCTGAAAATATTGCCACTCTAAATAAAATAGTGAGGAACAAAGAAGGAATTGGGTAGACAACCATCAGTGTCTACTTTAGTAACTAAAGAAAGTCATCCTCAGATTGGCTCTGTCAAGAGCTCCCTGGGAAGTGTATCTGCATCAAGTCCAGCAAATTTAAGCCAAAAACCAAGATTGAGAAATGCCATCTTTATATGTAAGAAGAGGAAGATTCCAAAGAGATAGCAAGAAAAGAAGCAAACCCTGGGCTTTCTTTTGCCACATCAGGTACAAACCCTAATTATGAAGTTTCAAAATAAGACACATGGCTTTTTTTCAGAGGAGGTTGCTCAAGTAAAAAGAGCAGCTCCTTTTTGGTAAGAACCAAAAATGATCTTTGTAAACAACAAAACAGCCACAACGGCTCTGCCATCTGCCAAGAGTTGTACAGCCAGGTGCCTGGGGGCATAGGGCAAATATTTGGGGCCATGGTCTTGGGCCCCCTCCTGGGCCCCCTCAACTGATTTCATGAGGAACTGGCAAGTACACATTTGTTTGAAAGAAGCAGCTTCTAGTTTTGCCTTGTATAAAGGAGGGTCCAATTTTGCTTGATCTCCTGAATTTTTGAGAGGTTCAAAAAATTTTCAAATGTTTTAAATCTGGTGGACCAAGGGCAGCCCGGGTGGCTCAGCAGTTTAGCGCCTTCAGCCCAGGGTGTGATCCTGGAGACCTGGGATCGAGTCCCACATCGGGCTCCGTGCATGGAGCCTGCTTCTCCCTCTGCCTGTGTCTCTGCCAATCTCTCTCTTTCTTAATCTCTCTCTCTCTGTGTCTCTCATGAATAAATAAATAAAATCTTAAAAAAAAAATCTGGTGGACCAAGCATAACATCTGTGGGTTATGTTTCGACCTGCAGGTAAGTGGGCATAAAAGATATTATCGGGGTCATGGAAATGTTCTCAAATGTGTTGAAGATAATGCTTGTACAGTTTTAACTTGGTAAATTTACTAAAAATCATTCAATTGTACAGCTGAAATTGATGAATCATGTAAAATATGCCTTAAGAAAGAATAAAAAGATTTTTAACCTCAGACTGTAGGCCTGCTGCCTATGGACTGGAATATTTATTCCTAAACCCTGCTTTTGGCTTTGTAAAAGCACCAACCCTGCTGATAGCTGAGGACTGACAACACCAATTTGTGAGGAAGGGAGTAAGGCCTTATAGTGACTATGTGGGCCTTGGAGTCACTGGAGTCCAAGTCTACCTTCTCCGGTTACTGGCCATGTGACCTTAGACAAGTTAATTCTCTGTGCTAGCTACTGTCTTGAGACTGAGTTTTCTCATCTCTACAATGGACTGGTAATCTTAATACCTAAAAGATTAAATAAAATAGTGTGATATGGGGCAGCCCCGATGGCCCAGCAGTTTGGCACTGCCTTTTAGCCCGGGGTATGATCCTGGAGACCTAGGATTGAGTCCCACGTCGGGCTCCCGGTGCATGGAGCCTGCTTCTCCCCCTGCCTGTGTCTCTGCCTCTGTGTGTGTGTGTGTGTCTGTCATGAATAAATAAATAAGATCTTTCTTTAAAAAATTTTTTTTAAATTTTTATTTATTTATGATACACACAGAGAGAGAGAGAGAGAGAGAGAGAGAGAGGCAGAGACACAGGCAGAGGGAGAAGCAGGCTCCATGCACCGGGAGCCCGACGTGGGATTCGATCCCGGGTCTCCAGGATCGCGCCCTTGGGCCAAAGGCAGGCGCTAAACCGCTGCGCCACCCAGGGATCCCTAAAAAATTTTTTTTTAAGAAATAGTGTGATACGTGTGAAACATCTGGCATAATGGAAGTCTTCAGGTACCAGTATGAGATGAGGATTTCTTGCCACAGAGCATACCTACCCATTCTGAGCCTGGACTGTGGTCTCTCCTTGTCCTTCGTGAGAGATGGGTTATACTCGCGGCTGCTTCCGCTGTGTGCAGTGGGTTGGAAAGACCATTGCTAACGCTCCCCCTCCCTGGAAGGAGGGCTCTGCCCCACGCCTCAGAGGTTCACACAGCTCACAAATTTGCGACCCACATTTTCAGCATAAAGAGATTAGATTCGGGACTTCCCAGGACCTCCAGGCGCCGTGGGCACGCACCCTGGGAGAGAGAGCCCTCCAAAGCAGTGTTCCTGCAGAAGCGCAGGGGTGGGCTTCTTTTCCTTGGGAATCCGAGGAGGGCGGATTTCCATCCTCTGTCCCTGTAGTCGGAGCAGGTTACTGTGGCCCAATCCCGACGAACGGGTTGTGTCCTCGGCGGTCACACACCCTAGCGGGCCAGTGAGGCGCTGCGAGCCTCCGCCGTGGGCCTGCCGTGCCGGGCGGAGGAGGCCTGCGCTTGTCTCCTCCGTCTGATCTGGCCCCGTCACGGCCCCTCCACCCCAAAGGGGCCACGGGACACTCCCTTTCTCCATGCAAGTGACTTCTGCTCTACTTGGTTTAGACGGTTTTCAGAGGTTCCCGACGTCTCACCCGAAAGAAGGCGCTTGGGCCGTGGCAGCCCCCCCCCCCCCCCCCCGGGCGGCTCCCCGCGCCTCGCCCAGGTAAACCCGCGGTGAGAACACAGGGGCCTCTCGGGAGGGCGTCAGGGCCCGGGACAGCCGAGGGCCACTCAGGACCCTGCGCCCCGAAAACAGGAGAGAAACCCGCGGGAGGCTGAGCGTCGGGGCCAGCCCTCGGCTCCGCGTGCGCCCCCCTCCGTCCGTCCGTCCGTCCGTCCGTCGCTCCAGGCCCCGCCTCCTGCCCACCCCCTGCCAACCTGCCGCGTGGTGGAGGGAGCCGGAGCCCCAGTCGAGGCAGCACGCGCGTGGGTGCGGGCGGGGCCCAGACGGTGTCGGTCGGTCCGCGGCCCGGTCCGTGCGCCTCAGGTGGCGCCGCGGTGAGCACAGCCAGGCCCGCGCTGCGGCGGTGATCTGGGAGGCCCGAGAGGAGACCGCAGCTCTCAGGGATGGCCTTAAAGACAGAGGAAGGACCCGCAGCTCTCGAGTCGTCGAGTGGTGAGTGACGGAGGCCCCCACCCTGCGGCGGGAGGCGGGAGGCGGGAGGCGGGAGGCGGGAGGCGGGAGCCGCGGCCCGAGCATCTCCTCGTTCGGATCCCCCGGCGCAGTGGCTCGGGACTCGCTTCCCTGTGGCCCCGAGGGCTCCGTGCGCCCCGGGAGTCGGGAGTCGGCCCGGCCCCCGCGCCAGAGTTACAGGCTCCTCGGGGCTGAGACCCGAGCACAGCCCAGACTCCGTTAACCTCCACCGGGCAGTGAATGCTTCCAGACTCCATCAGGCAACAGCTAGGTTGCAGCAAGGGCCTCGTCCGTCAGCTTCTAGGGCCTTACCTTCACGATGCTTGGCCCACAGGGACATTTAACAAAGGACAAGAATGACATCTCTGATATTTTGCAGAGGGTGCTCTGATCTGAACGTGCTCTGCTGGGACGCCTGGGTGGCTCAGTGGTTGAGCGTCTGCCTTTGGCTCAAGGCGTGACCCTGGGGCCCTGGGATCAAGTCCCGCATCGGGCTCCCTGCATGGAGCCTGCTTCTTCCTTGTCCTGTGTCTCTGCCTCTCTTTCTGTGTCTCTCATGAATAAATAAATAAAATCTTGAAAAAAAAATGAACTTGCTCTGCTGATTCTGACAGCTTTGCTATCTCCTCACTGTCTCTTCCTTCAGGGGCAAAGATGGATTGGTGTTAGTATTTCTTACTCAATAGTACTCTGGGATGAATTGCATCCCCCCGAAATTCACACGTTGATGAGGATACGGCCTTTATTTATTTTTTAAAAGATTAAAAAAATGTATTCATGAGAGACACACACAGAGAGAGACAGGGACACAGGCAGTGGGAGAAGTAGGCTCCATGCAGGGAGCCTTGGGACTTGATCCCAGGATCCCAAATCAGGCCCTGGGCTGAAGACAGCCCTAAACTGCTGAGCCACCTGGGCTGCCCAGGATACGGCTTTTAAAGAAGTTAAAATGAGGCTATTAGAGTGGGCCTTATCCTAGTCTGATGCGTGTCCATTTTTTTTTAAGGTTTATTTATTTATTTGAGAAAGAG
The DNA here is from genome assembly GCF_053574225.1 of Canis aureus. Classification (NCBI taxonomy): domain Eukaryota; kingdom Metazoa; phylum Chordata; class Mammalia; order Carnivora; family Canidae; genus Canis; species Canis aureus. The sequence continues at coordinate 46,004,549 of NC_135635.1, read as the reverse complement.
AGAAAGAGAGAAAATGACAGGAGGGGCAGTGGGAGAGCGAGGGAGACTCTCAAGCAGACTCCCTGCTGACCACAGAGCCCAACATGGGCTCAACCCCACCACCTGAGACAGTGACCCAAGCCAAAACCAAGAGTCAGAAGTTTAAGCAACTGCACCACACAGGCTCCCCTGGTGTTCTTCCAAGAAGAGGAGATTTGACACCAGGGGTGCACACACGCACACAGAGGTAAGGCCCCGTGAGGACACAGAGAGAGGAAGCCACCTGCAAGCCAAGGAAAGAAACTCTGAAGAAACCAGATGGACTGACACTTTGATCTCGGACATGCAACCTCCAGAATTGTGAGGAAATAAATTTTTCCTGTTCAAGCACCTGGGGCCGTGGCACTTGGCTGTTTTGTTATGGCCCTCCCAGCAAAGCTAGAGAAGTAGAGAAGTTGAGCGCCCCCAGAAGGGAAGTATCTTCTGTCACAGACTAAGCACCCAGGCTTTCTGGAAATCCCCTACAGTTATGTATCACATGCGTGGGAGTTCCCAAAGGGGCCCTACGTTCCCACTGTGTCTTGGTCTTACTCTTTCTATATTCCCTACATGCACAAATATAGGGTCCCTGTCTCCATCAAGAATTCTTCCCTTGCCCCCCAAAAAGAATTCTTTCCCTGATCCTGGACTGTCCAAGCTCTTTTCCAGTCTCTCACATTCTGCCCTGCTTCCTGTAAGCACCCCTGTGACAGGTGTCACCTCACATTATAAGGGAAAACAAGGCGCAAGCCATATGTGGTTGAGAACATTGTCCCAGGGCTTGGTTCTCTTTGCTTGGTTCCATGCATGGGTGGTCTGTTTTAAGCTGTTGTGGCCAGCAAGATAGGTAGCCGTAGGGGCAGGCGGAGGTGAGTTCCTAGGCACCAGCCAGGAAGCTGCACGTCGGGGTGGGCATATGGAGATGTGAATCTAAACAATTCATGGGGGATCCCTGGGTGGCGCAGCGGTTTGGCGCCTGCCTTTGGCCCGGGGCGCGATCCTGGAGACCCGGGATCGAATCCCACATCGGGCTCCCGGTGCATGGAGCCTGCTTCTCCCTCTGCCTGTGTCTCTGCCTCTCTCTCTCTCTCTCTGTGACTATCATAAATAAATAAAAATTAAAAAAAAATAAATAAACAATTCATGGGAAAAGACAGGGGAGACATAAATGTGCAGAAGACCAAAAGGCACCTGTGGAGTGGAGCCCTAGTAGGGCCATTTGGACACCTGCCTGTTTGTTGAAGAGATCCAACAAGCGGCCTAGGGCCCAGGGGCCTGGGTAGGCAGGCTCCCTCTGCAGCGCAGCCCACAGAGGCCTGTCAGACTGTTCCCCCCTTTGCTCCTGCAGGTGCCTAGAAAAGCTGCTTTCTCACCCGAATCCCTGTTTCCCAGGTCTGCCGTGGATGATTCTTTGCCAACTTTTGCCCAACCAGAGGGTGTGAGCTAAGTACACTAGAAGACTTAGCTCCTTTAGTTTTAGATAAAACTCCTTTCAAGTTTTATTTTTTTATTTTTAAATATTTTATTTATTTATTCATGAGAGACACAGACCGAGAGAGAAGCAGGCTCCATGCAGAGAGCCCGACGCGGGACTCGATCCCGGGTCTCCAGGATCATGCCCTGTGCTGAAGGTGGCGCTAAACTGCTGAGCCACCCGGGCTGCCCTCCTTTCAAGTTTTAAAAAACGCTTTGCAGTTAATAATTGCAGGCACTTCTTGGTTTACTTGTATTCTGGAATAGTGTTTTCTAGTAGGTCCTGAACTTACATAGAACAGCACTTTTGAGGATGGTGTAGATGGCCACATGGCGCAGTGCCACCCGCAGCGTGTTATCGGGGCAGCACCCACCCGGACGCTCTGTAGAGGGCATCCTGCCCCTTCCCTTTATCACCGCCATGCTTGCCTAACCTCGCCAGGTATACTAGTGCTATGTTCGTGCTTGTCCAACACTGAAAACTTCCTGTTGGTCAGGCCTTGGGACTTAGTGGCCACTTGGAAGGATAAATTTAGGAGCCTCTCTACCTTCTGGAATGCCTCTACTCTTTCCCCCATCAACTCTGCCACTCATGTCAGGCACTTACAGGACGATGGTGTTACAGAGGCGAGGGCACGTGACGGTCTTCAACCTTAAGGGTGCGTCAAAATCTGGGGGGCTGGTTAAGGCACAGGTACCTGGGCACCACCCCCGGGGGTTCTGTCTGTAGGTCTGGGGAGAGTCTGAGGGTTCACATTTCTGCTTAGTTTATTATTCTAACTAGCTTATGCTGATGATCGTGGCTCAGGGCTAGGACAAAGGACTAGGATATCTCTTCGAGTGTGTGTAGCGTTTGATTTTTCCCTGCTTGCCTGAACACTCTCTTGAGAATGTGAGGGAAGCCTGGATCAGGGTCCTGAACAGGACTTGACAAAATAGAACCAACAGTGACTCTTTGGACCTAGTTTGTCCTACAATGTAGTTGGGCCTGAGCCTGATTTTTCATGAGCCTCTTCTTGACTCATGCTCTAAATTTCGCTGTGGGAGGGGAAATTACAAAGAAGGAAGAGATTTTCCAAACACCCATTAAGAAACATTATTTTTTAAAATATTGAATGGTCCATTCGTTTTTGTTGCTGATGCAACAAATTCCCACATACATAGCAACTAAGAGAGCACAAATTTATTTTCTCACAATTCTGTAGGTCAGAAGTCCAGGGGGGCTAAGCTGAGTCCTCTGTGTAAACTCTCCCAAGACCCCAAATCCAAGTGTTGGCAAGTCTGTTCCTCGCTGGAGGCTCAGGGGAATAGCTGGCTTCTAAACATGTTCACATTGGGTACCTCACTGGCTCAGTGGGTGGAGGGCGAGACTCTGGGTCTCAGGTTGTGAGGGCAAGCTTCACGATGGGTGTAGAGATTACTTAAAAATAGTGCCTATAAAAAAAGAAGGGGGGCTGCTCAGCTAGTGATCTCAAGGTCATGAGATAGAGCCTTGCATCAGGCTCGGGGCTCAGCACATGGTTTGTTTGAGATTCTCTCTCCCCCTGCCCCTCTTGCTTGTGCTCTCTCTCTCTCTCAAATAAATAAATAAATAAATCTAAAAAGAAAAAAGCAGGAAATTGCAATTCAGGTCCTAAGTTAGTCCCTCTGACCTGGATGGTGTTCAAGCTCTGACTCAAAGCAGTTGCTTCTTTCAAGGCTTTGGGTGGCCTCTGGCTTCTTGGGCAGCGTCTCCCTCCTTCATCTGTTCTCTGAGTTGTCTTCAGTTGTCTGAAGAGGCTTTGTAAGCTGATCCATCTTCACCGAAAATAGCAAACTCAGCTTACTGCAGGGCTGGGGTGCTCAAGGCATATACCGTCTGCCTCTTGTTTTAAGCCACTTTTCTACCCACTCCATGCCCTTGTCTCCACTCCTCTCCATTATCCCCTGGAGAGGCCTCAACTTCCAGCCCCAGTGTTGGATACAAAGGACTGAAGTATCCTGAAGCACTCCTCAGGGGCGGCTCACCAGCAATGAGCCCCTCCCCCACCCCAAAACTTGAGAATCACCGCTGCAAACGGTTCCTAGGCGGAAGTCACTGCAGGTTCAGATTCAGACAGTCATCTATGAGGGAAAGGAGCATTGCTCTGGAAGCCAGTTTCAAGGGCTGTGGAAAAGCAGACTAAGAAACAAAGACAGGGACTGGGCCGCAGAGAAGATCAGAAAAGGACAAGCAGTGAGATGGATGCAAATCTACTTTAATCCACTGGAATGGATTTCTTTGTAATCTCTCAGTGCCCCAGATAGGTAAGGGCTTCTGGATGGAAGGTAACATGCACCATTACCTCTCTACATCCCATGATAGTCTTTCCTGACTTTCCTTTGCTGCTACTCAGCTCCATCCTTCTTCCAGCTCCTTCAACTTTCCACCTCAGGACCTTTGCTCTACTCTTGGCCTGCAACGCTTCTTCCTCTGGCTAATTTCTATCCATTGTTCAGATTTATTTGCAATGACCTTCCTAGTGGGAAACTGTCTTGTACCCCCTGCTCTGGGTTGGGCCTCCCTTCTCTGCTGTTCTTGTCCTTCCATACCCTAACTGGAATTATTTTCAGACTTAACTGATCATTTCTTCACTTTGTCTTTCTATGGACGGCAAACTTCATGAGTGCGGGGACCATACCCATTACACTGCCTGGCATACAGCTAACATACATAAATATACAAATATACATAAATATAATAACATACAGTAAATACAGTTGAATGAATGAGAAGGAAAACAGAAACAAATAATTCATCATTCCTTTGTTGGTGATCACTTAATAAATGCCAGGTACTGGAAATATCAAAATGAAATTCAACAGAACCGTCCACAATCAGTAAACCCTCAGCTGAGCACATTCTTGGAAAGAAGAGTCAGATGTGAGCAGGAGCAGGAAAAGTGAGTGAGGAGAGAAGGTCCAGGCCACGGAGGCAGAGCACTTTACATTTGCTTTGAGTTCCCGCCTTTGGATTTTGGGCAGTACGTTCCTGGCCTACTTTTGTCCCCAGATAACCACAAGAAGTAAAAGTCTTCTTGGTCACCCTTAGTGACTGACCCCAGGAATCTGGTCCCCTTCTCCATGCTGGCTTGCCCTCAAAATTTCTTATCAACTTTCCCTGGTTCTTGCATCACCTTGTTCTCCCCAGCCCTGGTGGGGTTTTTATTATGCACTGGAGCCCACCCAGGTGGCGCCTTCCCTCCAGCTTGCTTCAGCTCATCACCCTGACAAAAACTGCATTTAAAGATTCATTATTTCATTTGCATATAAAAGGTAATCCTTTCTGCCCCTGGGCAATTTGTTTTTTGTATCCCATCTTTAAAAATATTTAAGAGCCCTGTATTTGCATTTTAACACAGACTCTGCAGGTTCCATGTTTGGAGGTGGAGTCATCCCAAATCTCTCCATTTGCGTTTGGAGGTAAAGAACTGTTGCCTAGGAAGTAACTCTGCCATGGAGCAATTCCAGCTGCAAACTGACGTTCCTAGGTAGTTGGTTGTAGTGAGGGTGGCACAGGGGCACACACACAAGCCCCAAGCCTGGATCTGGAGCTCAAGGTACTGAGCTTGCCCTAACCACCAGCACGACTGAGAGGCTGTGGGGGAGTATGAGGGGGTCTTTGGTCAGTCTTGAAAAAAAGTTCTGAAGGTGGGGGTATTCTAAGCCCGATTTGGGGAACGTTTTGAAGACTGAGATGGCCCTCTTCGCCGTTTTGACCCATCTCCTCCACTTGAACTGGTGTTCAGGGTAATTTGCTCTCAGCTCAGAATTTCTGGTGTGTCACTGTCCACAGACTGCGCTCCTCCAATGGACCCTAGTCTCTCCCCATGAAACAGGGCTGCAAGCACATTTTCATCAGCATCTGGAGAGGGGAGTGAGAAGAGGGTGGGGGACTTAGAGGACAGGAGCCCACATCCATCGCTGGTTTTCTAGGCTCCACCTGTGCCTGGGTGTCTGTCCCCAGAGGAAGCTGCAGACGAGGAGGCATTCCTGTCACTTCGTGCCCTGGGAGCAGAGGCCTCAGGCATTGCCCTCTGACCTCCAGTGCCACACTGGAAGCCTCGTCCTGAGAGAGTCCCTGGGGTCAGTGGTAAGCACTGGGGCTCTTGGAGATGGAGGATGCAGTGATGGGGGCAGAGGAGAGGGAGTGCTTTTCTCCCCTTCTCTCTACTTTTCTTTTCTCTGCAGTTCAGCAACCATCAGGCACCTTTAAATATGCCTCAGAGTAAACCTTTATATTTGGGTCTCTGCTCAGGTTGCCTTTGCTGACCTCTGAACCATCATTGGGGAGCAGTCTGGATGGGCCCCGTGTGGCAGGATGAGGAAAGCACAAGTTCATGTCATCTCCTCTTCTCATGTCTCCTTCCTTCTTCCTCTGGATGCTGCTCAGGGTCACGTCTGATGCCACCCCCTTTATGAGGCTGTCACCAACTCCCCTCCTTGACCCCCAAAGAATTTGGACCTTTTATGTGAGTAGATAATGCCATATATTGCTATTTAACTTTTCCATGTGGACCTGTCTCCTGAGATGCAGTGGCTTTTTACCTCTGGCTGTACATAAGAATCATTAGAGAAGCTTTTTAAAAAATACTAGTACCCAAGTCCCAAGCCCAAGGATTACAATTTAATTGGTCTGGGATGGGGCTTAGATGTGGGTGGCTTGTAAAAGTTTTCCAGGTAAATCTAATGTGCAGTCAAGGTTAAGAATTGGAGAACTGGGACCAGCATTCTGTAGGGCTTTCTTCTGTCTGTGTGGGTGTTGACCACTGACCTTAGGAAAGCAAGTGGCCTGCCTGCTGATAGTGGCCCCTGGGCAGTCTTGGGGGAAAGCGCAAACAGAAGCATCCAGTAAGAAGGTAGTGAGGGCATGTGCGGTGGGCGCTATCAGCTCATTCTCCAGATGTGTGATGTGTATGTGGTCTCCTGGCTCCTCTTGGGGGAGGAGACTGAGGTCCACATCCCTCCTAGTGATCCTTTGTGTGCCTTATTTATTTATTTATTTTTTATTTTTTTATTTTTATTTTATTTTATTTTATTTTTTGCCTTATTTATTTTTCACACACTTTCTGTTTTCTTCCCCTAGAGGGCTTTAAACAAAGGGCAGATGTAGTACAGTGATCGTAGCTCAGCCACTGACTTCGTGACCTGGACAGAGTTTATTAACTTGCCCAGACTACAAGTGCCTCACCTGTCAAATGGAGGCAAACGGCTTGCTTGCCTCCAAGTCACCATGAGTATTACAAGGAGAGATCCCTGTCCTGGGCTGAAACCCCTCCCCACCATCAGTTGGCAAAGGCTCAGTGTACAGTGCTCTCACTGATTTTACCTGGTCCCACCTCTGGGTAGCTGCAGAACTGACTAGATGGGTCAGCTATTGAAATCTCGGGGCCTCTGTGTCCACATCTTCTCCAGTAGGGATGATAATAGGTCCTCTGGAGATTTGGAAGATGGAAGGAGGTAAAGGGCAGAGCACAAGAGGCAGCCAGGGAGCCTGGTTCCTTTTTCTCCATGTGCCCTTCTCTCTATGCCTCTGTCTCTCTCTGTGTCTCCTTGCGCAGGTGACTCTGTGACCTCCCTGAATAGTCACAGATGGGGAGGCTCTGGATGGAGCTTTGGGGAAGAAAAATCTTAAAAAAAAAAAAAAAGATTTATTTATTTATTCATGAGAGACACAGAGAGAGGCAGACACACAGGCAGAGGGAGTAGCAGGCTCCATGCAGAGAGCCCAATGTGGGACTTGATCCTGGATCCTGGGATCATGCCTTGAGCCAAAGGCAGATGCTCAACCGCTGAGCCACCCCGGCATCCTGAAGATGTATATTAGACAATCATGGAAATATATAGAAAGGAAATTATAAGTTGAGGTACATACTGCGGAAGAAAAGAAGAGGATAGTATGAAGAGTGTACCAGAGGAACTGTATTTAGATTGCAGACTGTTCCCTGGGAGTTTCCCTGAGGGAAAGCATTTACTGTGGGGCCTGCAGGGTGGGCAGGAGTTGGCTTGGTAGAGGAAGGGAAAGCCCGTTCAGGTAAAAGGAGTCACCTTGAAAACTCTTCAAAGAATAAGGCTTCACCACAAGTGAAATGCTACAGGAAGGTGGGTCAGTGGGCAAAAGGGAGCAGGTGGGGCAAGAGAGTGGAGAGATCAGGGTCAGATAAAACATGGCCTAGCAGGTCAAGAAAATGAGTTTGAGTTCTACTATTAGTGTACTGGGTAGATTTTGAAAGGTTTTCAGCAGGAAGGGACAGAGGAACATGCTAAGATTTTGTGAGTTTAGATCCAGAGAATAAATAGAAAGGGACAATAGTGGAAGCTACTGGAGTAGAACAGGTCAAAGATGCTGGGGCCTCGTGCTGGGGACGGTGGAGACAGGAGATGAGCGTGACGGGTGCTGGGCAGGGTCTGGTGAAAGCTTGGTGTGGGAGAGGTGGATGCCTTCAGCCAGCTCCTCATCTACAGGGAGAATCAAATTTCTGACAGAAGCAATTAAGTGGATGGAGGTGCCACGTAATGAGGAGGGTAAAGCTAGAAGAGGATCGGGTTTCATGGGGAGATGAGGTAAAAAAGCCAGTATGAGCGAAGTTGAGTTTGAGATATCAGAGTTTGCTCCGTTACTCTGTCATGACATCAAGAGAGACATGAGCCTAAGGGCTTCTCTCTATACGGTTTCCTTGGTCAGTGTTTGCATCCCAACAAGAAGGACGATAAAAACAAATATTTGCTGAGCACCTACCATATGCCAGCACTCTAGTACTGAGATTCAGCAAGGAGCCAGGTAACATGGAAGGAAGAAGAAGCTCTGGGGATGTGGTTGGTGCACAGCATGGCGACTCTAGTTAACAATACTGTCTCACATACTCGAAAGTTGGTAAGAGGTAAATCTTTAAGAAATAAAGAAAAAAAGAAAAAATGGGTGCCTGGGTGGCTCAGTGGTGGAGCATCTGTCTGCAGCTCAGGGTGTGATCCTGGAGTCCCGGGATCGAGTCCCACGTCGGGCTCCCTGTATGGAGCCTGCTTCTCCCTCTCCCTGTGTGTCTACCTCTCTCTGTGTCTCTCATGAATAAGTAAATAAAATCTTAGAAAAAAAAAAAGTAAATCTTGGGCATTCTTACCACACGCACACTCAATGGTAACTGCGCGAGATGATAGATGTGTCAACTAACCTGATTATAGCAAGTACTTCACAATACACACACGTATCAAGTCATCATGCTGTACAAATTAAACTTACAAATGTTACTTGCCAGTTATCTCTGAATAGAGCTGGAAAAAGCAAGTACATTTAGAAAAAGATACCACGGTTGCCAGCATAGGCTGGTGGAGAACATGGTCCTTGAAGTCTGTCTGCCTGGCATAAACTATTTCATTGAGTCTGGGAAGCTGTGCCTTGGAAGCTGTTATATGGACAAGTTGTCCACCTCTCACAGCTGTCCTGAGAACCACATGAAACAGTGCAGGTAACACATCTGAGCATAGTGTTTGGCACACAGTAAGTGCTAAATAAATGTTCACGAGCTTTGAACTTGTGTCCTAAATGTTGAGATCTCATGAATGGAGACTCTAGACACTGAGCAAATGATTTCAAGAGCCATGGACCGTTGGATCACTCAGTCTTCACTGCTCAGAATTTGCCTCTTAGAGTCTTTTTTTTTTTTTTTTTAAGGTTTTATTTATTTATTCATGAGAGAGACACACACACAGAAAGGCAGAGAGACAGGGCAGCCCTGGTGGCTCAGTGGTTTAGCGCTGCCTTTAGCCCAGGGCCAGATCCTGGGGACCTGGGATCGAGTCCCACATCGGGCTCCCTGCATGGGGCCTGCTTCTCCCTCTGACTGTGTCTCTGCCTCTCTCTCTCACTGCATCTCTCATGAATAAATAAATAAAATCTTTAAAAAAAAAAAAAAAAAGGGAGGCAGAGACACAGGCAGAGGGAGAAGCAGGCTCCCTGCAGGGAGCCCGATGCAGGACTCGATTCCCAGACTCCAGGATCATGCCCTGGGCCGAAGGCAGGCGCCAAACCCCTGAGCCACCCAGGGATCCCCCTGCCTCTTAGAATCTTGACATGGCTCATCTGCAGTTCTCCAGTCTCTGGTGAGTGACAATCTGCTGAGCTCTGCTGGACGTAATGCCCGTGGTTTGTGTGTGACTCCACTCATCTCTCCACTCCACAAGGTCACCTGACCGGCAGGCGCAGCGGCAGGGGAAAACAGGAAGGAGGTGGTCTGACTGGTGCCATGCACTCAAGCCCAGGTTCAGGAGTCAGAATGCTCCACAGGGCTGACCCCTACCCCGCAGGCATGTTGTGCTCTCCAGAGGCAGTGCTCTGAGCTGAACCGTTTAGGGTCTTCCTCTGTATCCCTAAGAACTGTTAATACTGGGATCCCTGGGTGGCGCAGCGGTTTGGCGCCTGCCTTTGGCCCAGGGCGCGATCCTGGAGACCCCGGATCGAATCCCACGTCAGGCTCCCGGTGCATGGAGCCTGCTTCTCCCTCTGCCTGTGTCTCTGCCTCTCTCTCTCTCTCTCTCTCTATGTGACTATCATAAATAAATAAAATAAAATAAAAAAAAATTAAAAAAAAAAGAACTGTTAATACTGCTCCTCTTGATTCTTTCTGTGTTCGCCATGACCTGCAGGCTTACTGCTGTGGAAGACTTAGGTCTCTCCCAGTTCTCCCCCTTGCTTCTATCACCACACCCACATTTTTTTATGTCCTATCATCCCAATATATTAATAGGATCCTGTCTGCTCTATGTTTGGTGCTGTATTCGTGATCTCGTGTCGACATGGCTGAGCTGTCTAGCCATGTCTAGCCACTATGATGACTTTCCCTTGTCACCACAATTTATATTTCATAGAATTAGTAATTGTGTTTTGTTTTAGTTTTCCACTTTTAAAAAGATTTATTTATTTATTTATTTATTTATTTATTTATTTATTTATTTATTTATTTATTTATTCGAGAGAGAGGCAGAGATGCAGGCAGAGGGAGAGGTAGGCTCCATGTAGGGAGCCCAATGTGGGACTTGATCCTGGGACCCCAGGATCACGTCCTGAGCAGAAGGCAGACGCTCAACTGCTGAGCCACCCAGGCATCCCTTGTTTTAGTTTTCTGTCTTTTCCCCTTATTCATCCTCAAATTCTCTTTTCCAAAACTCCTAATACAATCAAACATCTTAGGCTTTCTACGAATTTCGTCTTGCCAAAATGCTTTCCCAGAGGCTCTTTTCACCAGCTCCAGCTGCTCTGCGACTGGCTGGCCCTGGGTGCATAGACAGGTTCGGGCTCGGGCTCTTCCACCACGAATTTGGGAACTTCCTGTGTGCCTTTCTTGTGTTGGATCCTCTGTTTTCTGGATCCCCTGAATTCCTTTTTTCTGGTTCACCCTCTTGTCTTAGATACCTTGGAGGTCTTTCCTTCATCCTGGGATTCTGCACTTTCCCTGCGATGACCTTGGTGTGGTTCATTTTCAGTCATCTGGTGGGCCTCCCAAGTACCCTTTCAGTCTAGACATGCATGTCTTTCCATTCTAATGTATTCTCTTGGATTATTTCTTTGGTTTCTCTCCATTCTGTTTTCTCTTTCTGGAAAATGACGTTTTCATACCTTTGATTTTTTTTGGCTGTTCATCCTTTAAAAAAAAAAAAACTCTTTTCCCTTCAATTTTTCTTTTCTTTTTTTTTTTAAGATTTTATTTATTTATTCATAGAGACAGGGAGAGAGAGGCAGAGACACAGGCAGAGGGAGAAGCAGGCATCATACAGAGAGCTCGACGCAGGACTCAATCCAGGGTCTCCAGGATCACGCCCTGGGCTGCAGGCGGTGCTAAACCACTGCGCCACCGGGGCTGCCCCAATTTTTCTTTTCACTGTCTTTTTGTCCTACCTTCTGGAAGACATTAATTTTATCATTCAACTTTTCTGTAGGTTTTCATTTTCACTCTCCATTATTTGTGCCAACTTAGTTTTCACTCTTTGGCTATCCCTTCTTTATAGCATCCTGTTCTTGTTTCATGGATACAATATCTTCTTTTACCTCTCCGACACTAATAATATTAGATGGAGTTTTCCTCTGTCTCCTATTCTGTTTCTTCCAAGATGCCTTTTGCTCTGTCATAAAATAACATGCCTCAGGGATCCCTGGGTGGCGCAGCGGTTTGGCGCCTGCCTTTGGCCCAGGGTGCGATCCTGGAGACCCGGGATCGAATCCCACATTAGGCTCCCGGTGCATGGAGCCTGCTTCTCCCTCTGCTTGTGTCTCTGCCTCTCTCTCTCTCTCTCTCTCTCTCTCTCTCTCTCTCTGTGACTATCATAAATAAATAATATAAAAAAAAATAAAAAAATAAAAAAAAATAACATGCCTCAAACGTAGGGGCTCCTTGATATCTGCTTATATTTAAGAGTGGGGTAATGAGGGGATGCTACAAGCCCTGTGTATATGGGGGAGTGGTGGTTGCAGGCCATACCTTCTGGTACAAAGTAATCTGGTAAATCTTTGTCAGTATCTTTAGGGCTATTCTCAGGGGCTGGTGAGAGCCCTGGGGAAGTCTTTTCCCTTTTCTTCATCAGGTGGTTGCTGATGTCTGGGAGACTAGTGGGGGAAAATTTTTGTTAAGTGTGCAAAATTTCAATATTATCTTCATTTTTAGTAGGGTATGCCATCCTTAGCTAGGCCAGAAACTGTTTTACTCTTCCCTCCAAGCAAATTTGCAGTACTCTGCTAAAGAGAGTATGGAAAGATGTCTGTGGCTCTAGGGGTTTAGTCTTTGTATTTAAATGGTCTAGTTTGGGGGCACCTGACTGGCTCAGTCAGTGGGACTTATCAGTCTTGATCTAGGGATCAAGGGCTCAAGCTCCACATTAGGTATAGAGATTACTTAAAAAAAAAACACAAAAAACCTTTTTTTTAAGGTTTTATTTATTTATTTGACAGAGAGAGAGAGAGCACAAGGAGGGGGAGTGGCAGAGAGAGAGGGAGAGAAAAGCAGACTCCCCACTGAGCAAGGACCCCCCAATGTGGGACTCCATCACAGAACCCTGCCTGACCTGAGCTGAAGGCGGATGCTTAATGGACTGAGTCACCCAGGTGCCCCTCCAAAAATAAAATCTTGAGGGGTGACTGGGTGGTGCAATTGGTTAAGCATCTGACTCTTAATTTCTGTTCAGGTCATGATTTGGGGGTTATAAGATCAAGTACCGTATGGTGCTCCATGCTGAATATGGAATCTGTTTAAGATTCTCTCTCTCTCTCTTCTCTTCTCTTGCTTGTGCTCTCCCTCTCCCTCTCAGGAAAAAAAGAAAGAAAGAAAGAAATATTTTCATGTGTATCATTTAACACACACACAAACTTACTTGGTAAAAAACTTAGTAAGAACATGTTATTCTTCCCTTCTGCAGATAAGGGCATTAAGCTCATAGATGTTACTAATTTTTTTTCAAAATCACACAGCAATTACTTGAAAGAGCTATTTTTTTGCTTCCTGATAATCTTTGGCTATTAAAAGCATAAGGTGGGCAGCCCTGGTGGCGCAGCGGTTTGGCGCCGCCTGCAGCCCAGGGCGTGATCCTGGAGACCCTGAATCGAGTCCCGCGTTGGGACTCTCTGCGTGGAGCCTGCTTCTCCCTCTGCCTGTGTCTCTGCCTCTCTCTCTGTGTGTGTCTCTATGAATAAATAAATAAAATCTTTAAATAAATAAATAAATAAATAAATACGTAAGTTCCCAGTATCTAGAAAAATCATATTATGGCTGATAATATCTGTTCCTGTGTCCCACCTTTACGATTGGGCTCTCCTCCAGGGATCTGCCCTTCTGTCTTTTTTTTTTTTTTTAAGAATTTATTTATTTCCAAGCGGTTTGCAGGTCTTGCTGGTCAGTCTCCTGGGTTTGACCCTACTTCGGTTCATTGTCTCTGATCCTGTGTCCTGGTGTGCTCCCAGCCACTTTGCTCTCTGGTTCTCAACGTCTGGGCCCTCCACTCCCCTGGCCCAAGTAGCTGCCTGATACAGAACTCCAGCCTCAAGACCTCCAGCCCTCCCCGGCTTTCTGTAGTTCCTGGCTAGGTCAGGAGCAGGTGTCCATCCTTTGACATGTGAACGTTAGTTCTCACTTTTAACCAAAGCTTTTGGAAAGAAAAGCCTTATCTTTAGCTCTAATCTGGTATCTTAAAAAAATCCTCTAATGATTTATGTTCAAAATTGGTGATTTCTCCCTTCTTACCCTTCTGTCAGTCAATTTTGTCTTTAGTACTTGTATGTTTCCTCTGATTTCACTGACTTGTAGAAACATTAATCTTGACCTTGTGAGGAGGGAAATTCTAGTTTCTCTGTATTTTCACTTTTGGTTTTCTCCTTGTTTATGAAACAGATGATCTTTTTACTTTTTGGAGAAGATGATGACAAGGGGCCTCATGGTTCTAGAAGTTTAGGAACTGCAGAAGCAGAAGTGCTGGAGGGTTTGTGGGTATCTCTGAGGCAGAAGGCCTTGAGAGAGGGCTGGGAAGGAGAGAGGCACAGGGCAGGTCTCTGGGGAAGGCGTGTGTCACATAAGTGACTGGTACCGTCTCATAATCTTTTTTTTTTTTTTTTAGATTTTATTTATTTATTCATGAGAGATGCAGAGAGAGAGGCAGAGACACAGGCAGAGGGAGAAGCAGGCTCCATGCAGGGAGCCCAATGTGGGACTCGATCCCGGCCGGGCCTCCAGGATCACGCCCTGGGCTGAAGGCGGCGCTAAACTGCTGAGCCGCCCGGGGTGCCCATGGCTACTATTTCTTGAGAACTTACCAGGCACTTTGCAAACGCGCTCATCGTGGACCTGTGTAGTCATTGCTTTATGACCTCCATCTTCAGATTAGGAAACTGAAGTATCAAGAGTTTAAATACCATGGCTAAATACCACGGCCAAGGCCTGGGGAACCTGGGTGGCTCGGGTGGGTGGGCAGCTGCCTTTGGCTTGGATCATGATCCTGAGGTCCTGGGATCAAGTTCTGAGTCAGGCTTCCTGCTCAGGGGGCAGCCTGCTTCTCCTGTTCTCCCCTTGCTCATGCTGTCTCTAATAAATAAATAAAATCTTTATAAAAAAAAAAATGGCCAAAACCACACAGCTGCGAATGGCCTGGCCTGGATATGAAGGTAGGCCAGACTCCAGCTTCTGGATATCAGGGCTCCAGTCCATTCCACTCTTCCTCTGGACCCTTTATGCTGCTTGCTTTCTTGCCTGTCCTCCCTACCCACATCACTCCTGCTTTACATCTCCCTACTTCCTCAAATAACTTAGATTTTCCCCCTAACACGTTTACCTTCTCTCTCTCTCTCTCTTTTTTTTTTTTAAGATTTTATTTATTTATTCATGAGAGACATAGAGAGAGAGAGAGGCAGAGACACAGGCAGAGGGAGAGGCAGAGGGAGAGGCAGGATCCATGCAGGGAGCCCGACGCGGAACTCGATCCTGGGTTCCCAGGATCATACCCCAGGCTGAAGGCGCCGCTAAACCTCTGAGCCGCCCGGGTTGCCTCATTTACCTTCTCTTATATCTACCTTTTCACCCTCTGTCTAGAGGGTTGCCCCACGAATCACATTTGGAGGAGGGGTGTACTTCCCAAAGTGTGTAAGGAGACTTTGGACTCTTTTTGTGGTGCTTATTGTTTAAAACTATGCTCTAGACCCTACAAAGATACCTCAAACACAAACATACATATCCTCCCCCCAAATCTATTAAGCCTGCACGTGCACATGAACTCACACAAACACGCCTATAACTGCCTCAGAAACACATAGCCCCACACACGTACACACATGCACACACACAGAGATGTACATGACTTCCACACAAATACATGCAAACACACACATAGACCACCCACAAGTTCACACACGCACACACAGGTGTAAGCCCATATTCCCAAGCTTACTTGCTGCTTTGGCTCTGCTGGACTCTGTCCTCCTGGCCAACGTGTTTCTCAGGCCTCCAAAGAGAGACCAAGAGGAAGTGAAACCTGCCCCGACAGGAAGTGAAAACAGGATGGTGAGCTTTTCTGGTGCCTCTGACACAGCTGTTGGGGGCAGTCAGCAAACAGTGCGCAGTTTTTGGAGCTGCTCTGAGGTAACGAGGGTCCCCTGGGGTGGGGGTCTAGCCATGGGGTGGCTGGGACGCCAGGCCCCTGGGCTTTGCTTACCTGGTGGCAGCCCTCCCTGCCCCCGCCCGCAGCAGCCAGTCCCTTCTAGGGGAGGAAGAAGGTAGCCTGGCTGCAGGGCAGGCTTTTGAAAATGGCTGTGGGCCCCAGGACGTTCTCGCAGAGTCACAGATGTACACGGTCTGTTGCCTTGTTCTTACTCCAGGAACAAATGATCGAGTTTTCATGCAGCATCTTTTAAAAGTAAAAGGAAATTAATGAGAGAGATGAAGCAAGTATGGTGGTAATTGTCATGGGGATTGTTTTTCCTGATGCTCAGCCAGCTGGGCTGGGACCTGCAGGCAGGGAAAAGCCCCTAGATGCTGGGCCACACAACTACTTCTGGGGTCTGTGGAGAGGACAGAGGTGGAGATGGTAGAGCACAGTGGCCTCTGCTCTGTGTAGTAAAAAGGGAGGGAAAAAAATAATAATAAAAAAATAAAAAGGGAGGGCAAGGGGGCCGGGGCCATTGTTTGCAGGATACAGCATGGGGTGGACAGGATGGTGACATAAATGTCGCTCTCCTCTTGCCCTCGATGTCTCAGCCGTTGCAAACACTGTAGTCCAAAGAGAGATTTGAAGCCTTCGTGAAGTTGCAGTGTTCTTCAGGAGTCCAACTCTCTGATTAGAAGAGTACAGCCCCTACCATAGCTGTGGTACCAGAGCAAATAGTATCCAGTTCCTTCTGAAAACTCCCTCTTGGGAGTTTGATGGACCTTACTTAGGATAATTGAATGTTGGCCTTGGAAAGAATCTGTAATGTATTTCAATGATTAGCAAGCTTTTCATCTTTTTCATATCCCTGCAGCTCTATTTACTTAATATCTTTCTTTTTTTTTTTTTTTTTTGAAAAAAAGATTTTATTTATTTATTCGTCAGAGAGAGAGAGCATGCACAAGCAAGGGAAGTGTCAGGCAGAGGGAGAGGGAGAAGCAGGCTTCCTGCTGAGGATCATGACAGGAGCTGAAGGCAGACACTTAACTGACTAAGCCACCAGGCACCCCTACTTAATATCTTTCTTTAAGTGAACTTGTTTTTAAAATTTTTTTATTCATCCTAAACAGTGATATCTTGTATTACTGATGATACATGTGTCACACTTTGAGGGCCACTGATTTAGTGGAATTCACCTTTCCACAGGTGAGAAAACTGAGACCTCTAGACATTAAGCAGTTTGCCCAAGGTCTCACAGTTAAAGACATACTAATTTGGGACTGATCCTGAGGTCTTCCAATTTATAGCTTTGATTCTTTCCAGGATACTGTATTATATTTTCAAGTATGCAGAAATAATTCCTTTTTTAAAAAACATTTATTTAAGTAATCTCTACACCCAACATGGGGCTCAAACAACCCCGAGATCGAGTCGCATGCTCCTCTGACTAAGTCATCCAGGCACCCCATAATTCTTAAATGAAATTCAAATAAATGACCCAGGTAAAGTCCTAACACAGAGCCTGGCATGAGGAGACCCTATACAAGCAAATTTCTTTCCTTCTGTCTTAAATCCTTGCTCTTGCCAACCTGGACTAGCTGCTTTCTAGAAGCTATTAGCATTGCTTAGAGTTAATGTTCTGAAATGTCAAGATAATATTATCTTGGTGTGGCCATTGAGCAATTGGACTATGCTAGGAGCTAAACAAACCTCATCAACCGAGTTGCAGGTCTTCCATTCTGGCCCAGTTTCTTGTATTATTTGTTTACTTTTTTCTTCTATTTTTTCTTTTTCCTTCTGATATGTCTGTTATTTGGGTATTGGACTTCCTGAGCCAATAATCATCTCATTTGTTTCTCTCTTATTTTGTCCGAATTTCTAAAAGATTATCTTCAATTCCATCTTGTAATATTGCTAGTAAATTTTTTAAATATCAGCTTTTGTATTTTTAAAACTTTTTTTTTAAAGATTTTATTTATTTATTCATGAGAGACACAGAGAGAGAGAGGCTGAGACACAGGCAGAAGGAGAAGCAGGCTCCCTGTAGGGAGCCCTATGTGGTACTTGATCCCAGGACCTGAGCCAAAGGCAGATGCTCAACCACTGAGCCACCCAGGCATCCCAGGAAGAGAGAATCTTAGGCAGATTGCATGGTGAGCACAGAGCCCAACTGGAGCCAAAACCAAGAGTCAGACATTCAACTGACTATTCCACCCAGGCACCCTTCAGAACTTTTGTATTTTCAATTTCTAAAAGCTCTTTCTCATTCCATTATTTTAAAATTTTTTTTAATTTTTAAATTTTATTTATTTTAGAAAATCAGTTTTTTTTAAGACTTTATTTATTTATTTATTCATGAAAGACACACACGGAGAGAGGCAGAGACACGGGCAGAGGGAGAAGCAGGCTCCATGCAGGGACCCCGACGTGGAACTCGATCCTGGGACTCCAGGATCATGCCGTTGGCCAAAGGCAGGCGCCAAATCGCTGAGCCACCCAGGGTTTCCCTAATTTTTAAATTTAAAAAACATGTTTATGTAATCTCTACAACCATTGCAGAACTTGAACTGACAACCCCAAGACCAAGAGTTGCATGCTCCACTCACTGAACCAGCCAGCTATAATATAAAAAATTATAGGGGTGCCTGGGTCGCTCAGTTGGTTGGGAGTCTGCCTTTTGCTAAGGTCATGATCTCAGGGTCCTGGGATGGGAGCCCCATGTCGGGCTTCCTGCTCAGCAGGGAACCTGCTTCTCCCTTTCCCTCTGCTCTTTCCCCCTGCTCATGAGTGCTCTCTCTCCCAAATAAATAAATAAAATATGGTAATCTGAGAACAGAGTAGGAGAAGGAAAATCAGAGTTTGACATTGGAATTGTAGATTTTCAGTGACCCTTCTTTAGATATGTTGTTTCCAAGTCTGTGCAATTTCCTCTTCCAGGCATCCCAATGTCTGTGGGTGGCCCATCAGGGCGGCCAGCCCTGCTCTCTCTGCTTCTGATGGTGGCAACATCTGTTTTCTGCTCAACCATGTCCATAGATGAAGCACGAACCCAGCTATTGATGCGAGAGAGGATGATGCAGCTGGGGGGGCAGTTGGTGCTGACCCAACAGGAAGAGCTGGCCAACGAGAGGCTCATGGCCCTCAAGAAGGCTGAGGTGGCACAGGCCATGAAGACCCACCAGTTCCCCCCAAGCATGCACTTTTTCCAGGCCAAGAATCTCATTGAGAAAAGTGAGGTGTTTAACATCCTGAAGAAGATGCCAAAAGGTGGAGTTTTGGAGAGGGTGGTGTGGGGTGCTGGGAAGATAGGGGGAGCTAAACTGGCAGCCAGTGTTGTTATTGTTCTAAATGGAGCAGTGAGGAGCATGTGGCTGCCTCAGTCCGCAGAGCGTGGGACTCTTGATCTTGGGGTCATGAGTTCAAGCACCATGTTGCATGTGGGGCCTACATAAAAAAAAAAATAATAATAAAACTAAAAATAAATGAACGGAGCAGCGAGAACCCGACTTGGCTACTCTGCATCTTTGTTCTTGCTTGACAAGCTAGAGAGGAGGTGGTCCAGGGTGGCTGCTGGTTTATCCTGGAAACCCAAAGCCCTGCTTCCAAGGGGACTCTGCCTCAGAGACGGTAGGGTGTGGGTGCTGGGCATTACTGTCTTCACAGACAAAGCTGATGTGTCCACCCCTAAGGGAGTACTGGAGCCCATAGGACCTATTCTCCTTTCATGTCTTTTCTTGCATCTGACTCTTCTACCAGTTTTGGGGGGTCAGGTACCAAACAGGATATGGTATGAACGAGCATCCTGGATAAACACATTTCTAGTAGGGTTTGTCTATAGTATATGTACATTTCTATGAATAGTAAAATAATTACAATCCTGCACACACAAATAACAGTTTGCAGGGACGCCTGCAAACGTGGCTTAGTTGGTAATGTCTGCCTTGGGTTCAGGTCGTGATCTCAGGGTCCTGCGGTGGAGCCCAGCATTAGGCTTCCTGCTCAGTGAGGAGTCTGCTTCTCCCTTGTCTTCTGCTCTTCCCCCTGGCTTGTGCCCTCTCTCAAATAAATAAATAAAATCTTAAAAACCAAAACAAACACAAATAGTAGTTTGCAGCTTATAAGGACTTTTTTTTTTTTAAGATTTATTTATTGGGGATCCCTGGGTGGTGCAGTAGTTTGGCGCCTGCCTTTGGCCCAGGGCGCGATCCTGGAGACCCGGGCTCCAGGTGCATGGAGCCTGCTTCTCTCTCTGCCTGTGTCTCTGCCTCTCTCTCTCTGTGTGACTATCATAAATAAATAAAGAAAAAAAATATTTAAAAAAATAAGATTTATTTATTTATTTTAGAGAGAGAGAGAGAGAATGTGAGTGTAGTGAATAGAGGGGCGGACAGTGGGAGAGAATCCCAAGCAGACTCCCCACTGAGCACAGAGCCCATATGTGGGGTTCCATCTCAGGACCTCATGAGATCACAACCTAAGCTAAAACCAAGAGTTGGACACTTAACAAATGAGCCACCTGAGTGCCCCAAGGACTTTTCTATACCTCTTTATTTTAATGCTATAAATAAGTAGAGATTTAGAAAAGAAACACAAATTGGTGAAATAATATCCCCACTTGATGGAGAACATAAGGTTTAGCGAGGGTGACATGCCAAAGCTCACACAGCTGGAACCCCTAAGTGGCCAGTGTCAAGGCCAGGTGCTAAGACAGAGCAAGAAGAGCAGAGGGACAGTGGATAGTGTGCCTTGAGGAGTTCTGCAGTCAAAATTGGTGTCAGGTCTGAAAGAAGCATAGGGCATCAGTGGGAATCCTGACGGCCGGAAGCTGCCTAGATGAGACCAGAAGCAGGGAATGCAAAGCCGGTATGTGGGGCACTGGGGAGCAGGCTGAGAGGATCTGGACCAGGTCAAGGGAGGGGCTGAGGCTCCTTCCTGTTACATCGCTTTATGGGGATGTTGGGTGGTGAGATGGAGCCCAGCTTGAACCCCAGTCTAATGATTCCAAGCCTGATGCTCCCCCACCTCATCAGGTTGCCTCTCTTGAATGAGGTCTAGTGAGGGAAGCTCCCTTCCTAAAGTGGCGCAGAAAAGGCTATAGCCATCCCAGGGAGACAAAGGTATCTCTAGGCTTAGAAGCTCCTTGCACTGGAGTGGAGAATGTGCATTATGAGTGTTTCCAAGGAACTCCACCAGACAGACATCCTGTGCTTCTCACTGCTTGCCCATCTATACTGTCCTCAGGAGCCCTAGGCCCTGGAATCTGGACTTCACCTCTTTTGCCTCATCCCCACCCCTGCCTTTCTTCCCTTTCCAGGGGCTGCCTTACACATCCATGACTTCAGTATCCTGAGCATGAACTGGCTGGTGAAAAATGTCACTTACAGGCCCTACTGCCATTTCTGTATCACCCCAAGGGGGGCGCTGAAGTTCAAATTTGCTTATCCAGCACCCCCAACCCCTATGCCAGCAGAGTGCTCAGAGTGGGTTTTGCTGGAGAAATATCGAAAGGAGCTGCAGAATGTCACTGAGTTTGACAACAGGTGAGTGTGGTTCAGAAAGAATAAATCATGTGCTCATTATAGGTAGTGGATGGAAGTGTGTGCGTCTTCCTCGCTACAGATCCATAGATGCAAATCTGGTGTTTTCTTTAAACTTTACAGGATGCTTTTTTTTTTTTTTTTTAAGATTTTTATTTATTCATGAGAGACACACAGAGAGAGGCAGAGACACAGGCAGAGGGAGACGCAGGCTCCATGCAGGGAGTCTGATGTGGGACTCGATCCCATGTCTCCAGGATCAGGCCCTGGGCTGAAGGTGGCGCTAAACCACTGAGCCACCTGCTGCCCTTTACAGGATACATTGCTTCATAAAAGCATTCAAATAGTAAGTTCCTGGCTCGTTTAAATCCAATTTGATCTGCAAGAGGTATTAACAATACTACTATTGTTGCATCAAATGAGATTTGTCCAGATGCTTAATACCAGAAAGATGAAAAGTTCCCAGCTCCTGGAATAATGACAGTGCATTGGTGGGTGAAACACCTTGAAATCATGATAGAGTGACTTCCTAACACACTTGTAGAGTAATATTATAAGTAATAAACTATTTTAATCACAGAACCATCTACGGAGTGCCTTTACAAGGTTACTTCCCTTTATGAATAAGAAATGTGAAGCTCTGTACATGGCTAATCGGGGCAAGGCCTGGGTCTTGTGGTGCCCGGTCCAGAGTTATTTCCATCCTACCTACTGTATTAGCCTGCTGGGGCTGCCATCACAGCATTCTACAGATCGGGTGGCTTAAACAATAGAAATTGATTTGCTCACTGGTCTGGAAGCTAACAATCCAAGATGAAGACACTGGCAAGCTTGGTCTCTCCCCTGAGGCCTCTGTCCTTGGCTTGCAGACTGTGTCCTCCCATAGCCTTCCGTGTGTGTGCACTCCTTGTGTCCCTGACACCAGTCCCATTCTGTGTGGGCCCCACACCTCATTTAACCTTAATTACCACCAGAAAGACCTTTTCTTCAAATACAGTCACATTGAGGGTGAAGATTTCAATATATGGATTTTTTTTTTTTTGGATTTTCTTTTTTTAAGATTTTATTTATTTATTCATGAGAGAGATAGAGAAAGAAAGAGAGGCAGAGACACAGGCAGAGGGAGAAGCAGGTTCCATGCAGGGAGCCTGACGTGGGACTCGATCCCGGGTCTCCAGGATCACACCCTGGGCCAAAGGCAGGTGCTCAACTGCTGAGCCACCCAGGCATCCCATCAATGTATGGATTTTAGGGGGATACAATTCAGTGCATAACACCCCCTAAAGAGAACTTGGTCCGACAGTGGGGTCGAGCTGGGTAAGCATGTGGAGAGGGGCAGGAGAGCCTGGTCGGTGGGAGCATCCCGCCTTGAGCTGGGTCCTGAGAGGCACACGGCGGATCTCAGGGAGGGGGCCCCCATCAGAGAGCTCCATGCTTCCCCTGGCCTCTCATCACTGCTCCTACAAGGCATTTGGGTTTGCTCCTGGCAGGAGAGGCAAGGTGGGCAGGAATCCTGCAGGTAGGTACCTGAAGGCTGTGGCTTGAAACACACTTCCTCAATTTTTCCCTTTGTGTCCTGGACAGACTGCTGAAGAATTTCACTCTGATGACTGAGAACCCTGAGGTGGCTTACGCAAACCAAGCTATTGTCTGGTCCAAGTTTCAAAGCATCTTCTTCACAATTTCTGGCCTTGTCTACTATGCGCCAGTGTTTAGAGACTATGTCTTCCAGGCCCTGGAGGAGTTCTACCAGGACAATGTGCTCTACCTGGAGCTCAGAGCCATGCTGCTCCCGGTGAGTCCACCCTTCTCCTCTGCTCTGGTTCGACTTTCAGATCTTACCCTGTAGGTCTTCACTGGATCCCCATCCTATTGCTATAGGATTGGATGCTGGTTTTATCCTGAATGGGAAATGTGTCTTTCCAGGGCCCCCATGAGCAAGGAAACCTTGCTCTGTACTGTCTGGCCCCTATGATACCGTGAACATCCCCCTCACTGCCCTTTACCCCCTTCTCTCATGACCCCTACTTCTTACCTTCTCCCAGATACACATTATTGCCTGCTGGCTGCTTGGGGTTCCCTGGCCTTGAACTCTGAGCAGTGTCTCATGCCTGGACCTTCCTTATCTGTCTTCTTTCATAACAAAATGTAGTTTCGGGGATCCCTGGGTGGCTCAGCCTGCCTTCGGCCTAGGGCATAATCCTGGAGACCTGGGATCGAGTCCCACGTCAGGTTCCCTGCGAGGAACCTGCTTCTCCCTCTGCCTGTGTCTCTGCTTCTCTCTCTCTCTCTCTCTCTCTCTCTCTGTATCTCTCATGAATAAATAAATAAAATCTTTAAAAAAAAAATTTAGTTTCCCAGAGTCCCTCAGGACTATGCTCTTGGTCCTGGGACAGCTGATGGGTTTGGCAAATGGATCACCCTGGTAGCACTGGGGAGAATGGACTGCAATGAGAAGGTTGCCCAGTGAGAGAGGTGGGGACGGAGGCTGGGAGAGCAGGGGAATAGCAGGTGTGAGATGACAAAGCTAGGAGACAGAAGCAACGAGGAGATGTGCAGTGTGCTGGAGGAGGACTCCAGAGGTCTTACTGACCAACCATGTGGGGGTGAAGACTTTGGATGGCATTTGGCTTGAGTTGATTGACTTGAGTTGGGTAGTGACCTTGATGGAGATAGGGGATGTAAGAAGAGGAGCAGGATGGGAAGGAGAATAGAAAGTTTGGTTTTGAACCTGTAGAGTTGGAGGTGTCTAGGAGACAACCCTATGAAGATGTCCAGGAAGTGGCTGCATACATGACTTTGGAACCCACAGGAGAGTTCTAGCCTGGAAACAGATGTTTGACATTTGTCTGCAGAAAGGTAATCCTTAAAACTGTCAGAGGGAGGAGGTTCCCACCAAAGCAATCAGTTGAAAAGAGGAGCAGGCCAAGAAGGAGACCCTGCAAACAGAAATAAGATGGAAAGTTCATGAAGCAGGCTGAGAAGGAGTGTTATCAAAGCAGGAGAGAACTAAGATGGCCTCCACTTTAGAGGATGCCTTGTTAGAGCAGCCCAGGTGATCAGATGTTCCTGGCCCATTCCTTTGGGATGTCTGTTGGACAGAACTTCCCTAAGGACTATTTGTGGGAGGGATTTGGGTGCTGTGGGAGTGGGCAGGATTTCTGAATGTTTCATTTGGTGGGCTCACAGAGAGTTTGAGCTGCTTGAAGATTTTAAGTGGCTTGGGGTACGTGACCTTTATGTAGAGCTCTCCCGGATATTGTATCTTAACTAGTCTGCTCATTCATTGAAATATTCATTGAGCATACCAACGCCTTGGTGACTGACCTCTAAGTTTGTGGTAAGGTCTACAGGCTGGCATTATTTTGGCTTTGTTACCATATTCCATGGTCTTTACAGGCTCAGAAATTTTATTGTTTGTACACTCAGAAGTGATAGTGCTCCAGAGGACTGAAACACATTGACCAATTCATAAGAGACAGAAGTATAAATAAGAAAGTCAGAATGCTGGTTTCCAGAGAAAACTATCAATTAGACCAGACACTTAAGCATCTTGATTGGAAAGTTCTCCCGAGAGAACTTCAAGATTTGAAGGCAAATCTTAGACTTTCCTGAAGCCAGGTTATAGCCAGAAGGATGTTGGTGAGCCAGAGCCCAGTAATAAGCCTGTCACTGGGATCCCTGGGTGGCGCAGCGGTTTGGCGCCTGCCTTTGGCCCAGGGTGCGATCCTGGAGACCCGGGATCGAATCCCATGTCGGAGTCCCGGTGCATGGAGCCTGCTTCTCCCTCTGCCTGTGTCTCTGCCTCTCTCTCTCACTGTGTGCCTATCATAAATTAAAAAAAAAAAAAAAAATTAAGGCTGTCACTAAGCTCTGAGAATCTAAGGGGGTCCATAACAGTGTTCTTAATCTTTGGAAAATCTGATGAAAATATTATCCTTTTCCCAGGGTGGGTAAAGTGCTAGAATAAATTGACTTTATTGGAAAGTGTTTCCACATGTATCCATTACTTATCTATGAAACATAGCAATGTACAGAGATTCTGATATTTGTGTATTTGTGCATTCTAAAAAAAACTTTTAAAAATATTTTATTCATTTATTCATGAGAGAAACAGAGAGAGAGAGAGAGAGAGAGAGAGAGAGGCAGACCATGCAGGGAGCTGGATGTGGGACTGGATCCCGGGACTCCAGGATCACGCCCTGGGCCAAAGGCAGGCGCCAAACCGCTGAGTCTCCCAGGGATCCCCCAGTTTGTTTTTTTCTTTTTTTTAAGATTTTATTTAAAAAAAAAAGATTTTATTTATTTATTTGACGAGAGAGAGAGAGAGAGAGAGAGAGAGAGAAATTGAGAGAGCACAATCAAGTGGAGCAGCAGAGGGAGGGGGGAAGCAGACTCTCCACTGCTTGGGGAGCCTAATGTGGGGCTCCATTCAGGCCCCTGGGACCATGACTTGAGCTGAAGGCAGACTGAGCCTCCCAGGCACTCCCCAAATTTTTAAATTCTTTTTTTTTTTTTAGATTTTATTTATTCATGAGAGACACACAGAGAGAGGCAGAGACACAGGCAGAGGGAGAAGCAGGCTCCATGTAGGGAGCCCAATGTGGGACTCAATCCCGGGACTCCAGGATCACTCCCTGAGCCGAAGGCAGGTGCTCAACCACTGAGCCACCCAGGCGTCCCAATTTTTAAATTCTTGTTGGGATCCCTGAACTGATTTTATTACCCCCAGTTTGATCTAAAGTGTTCAAGGACCCTGTAATGAAGGATACACCTGTCCCAAGAACCAGTAATTCCAGTTTGTGGATCAGGGCTCCCCTTTCCTTCATAAAGCTTCCTCCTGGCCAATTCTCAGGACTGACCCACCTTTCCCCTTAGATATGTTAATCCCCACCTGAGGTTAGCTTAAGGCCCGGCCCTGGGGGTTCCTGAAGAGGTGGCTCCCAGATAAGGGTGCCTATCTGCCCTGGGGTCTGACGTTTGTGTGGTTGTGAAAGCTCTGAGTATAGTTCCTGGGAAGTGGGAGTGAGGGTGACCTTTGTGCCCACCGTAGAGCTTTCAGCAGTTTTGTGAGCAGAATAAATAAGACCTGGACACAAACGATCCTTTTACAGGAAGAGAGGGTCCATCCACCTATTAAGAGAAGACTTTCAAAAAGAGATGAGCTGGCAGTGGGCCTGGCCTATGTGAGGTATAAAAAATTTCACTTCCCAGAACAATTTATTCCCCTGTTTCAGCCTGTTTATTCTCCAAGTCTGGGCTCCAGCCCCTCTAAGTCTGTCCTCCTCTCTGGGTCCCACAGAAGCTGGTTTGTACGTCAGACAACCCCTCCCTCCCCCCTCCCCCACCCCCGCCCGAGTGCACATCTCTCGTCTTTGTCTCCTGGTGATGCAGATTTCCAGCACCAGGCATTTGTTGCCTCCTTATTTTTGTCAGATCGCGAGGTATTTCAGACGGACACGACACCTTGCGTTGCCAAGGGGCACCAAGAGTGATAGTGATGCTTGGTGGTGGTGGCCCTCAAACTTGGCTGCTGTATGAATAATCTGGAGGTGCTCTTTAAAATTCAGGTTTAAACCCCCACCTCCCAGAATTCTAGTTCTGTGCTCTTGGGGAGGGCCAGGAAGCCGCAAAATCCACTAGCTTTCCCCCCTCCTCTCACTGATTCTAATGCAGATGGTCCGACGCCGAGCACTGGCAGCGAGGGCCTTCTCTGCCTTGACCTTTACGAAGCACTCGGGCTGCGTAGCAAGCTTGCGCCGTACAGGCAGGAAACTGAGGCTAGAGGGGCCGAGGGCTCGCTCAAGATCACACTGGTGGTAAGGAGTGATGGGTAGAGGCCAGGTTGCTGGATTTTGTGAGCACTGAGGCAGCCCTGCCCCACCTCGGAGGAGCTCCCGGAGGGGGCACCGGCTTCGAGTCTCCTCCGTCTCTAGGGCAGAGCCCCAGGGGTGGCCGCTCGGCCCTGCTCAGGGCTCGCTCCCCGTGGGGCCTTCGGCGCGGGGCGGGCGCGGGGGAGGCGGCCCATCCATCGGGGCAGGGCCCTGGGCGCCCGAGGGCCGGAGGGGAGACGAGGGGGCATCGCGGAGGCTTCGGCTGTGGTGAGCGCGGTGACCCTCCTCCTGAGCCGGTGGGGAAGCATTTAGGGGAAGATGCGGAGAACTGGAGGGAGAGCAGTTGTTTCCCGCTTGCTCCCTGCTCTTTCCCTGCGGGGCTGTTTTCTCCTTGCCCCGCGGAGTGGCTCCGGAGTGGCTCCGAGATTCAGCTCCGGGACTTAGCTCCGAGCCCCTGCCTTGCTCCTAACCTCTCCTCCACCCTGCTCACCCCCCGGCATCCTAGAAGGTGGAAGGCTGCTGGGATTTGGGATTCTGGAGAGGCCGAGGGGGATGGGATTTGACCATTTGTTCTGCTCTGACCCTGGAACAAAGGCCTCTTGCAACGGAGAGTCTCTGCCTTACTGCCCCCCATTAGCCAGAGTAGGGGGAGCCACCGCACATTAACAACTAAAAACCGCCTGCACGGGAATTCTTTTGCTGAGCCGCACAGCCTCCCCCTTCTTGCTTGTGGGGCTAATTCAGGGCCTGGGATGATGTTGATGGACTATCCTGGCTGCTCAGCCTCCTATTGTGTTACTAATGCTTGATAACAAAGGCTACTTGCCTTTAGCAACAGTTGCTAGGCGGGTCTTATCTCCTGGGCTCCAGGCCCTTCCCCCACGGTCGCGATCTGAGGCCCAGACTGGGTCCTGGCCAGTCTTCAGACTGGAGCTCTTGTAAGACCCCAGAGGATTATCAACAGGAGCTTGGCCTGCTGGCACTAACGGACAGGGGGTCTTAGGAGAGAGACAGGGTGGTGCACCCGAGATGGTCGTGCCCAGACGTTTTCTTGGACGCTGCTACTTGTGTAACAAACCCTACCGTTGCTTGGCCTACCCACTCCCTACCACCAGGGTTTTTCCTGGATTCTTGGCAGATCCTCCACTGAAAATTCCACCTGGCTTGTTGCTGAAGTCTCTTGTTACTGGTGTAACTCTGCAAGAACACAGACAATCGAGGTTGGGATAACTCTCTTAGCTGCTCCCCATCATAATAGCATTTATCCTGCTCTGCAGTAATCATTCTGTTTACTTGCCTGTCAAGTCCACAAAAATGGTAGATCTTAACCCTAGCTGGACATTGTACATTAGAAGCACCCGGGAGATTCAAACAAACAAACAAACAAACAAACAAATAATGGATTGTGTTCTACCCCAGAGATTCTGATTTAATTCGTCTAGGGTGAGACCCAGGCATTTCCATCTCCTCAGGTGATTCTAATGTGCAGCCAGAGCTGGGACACTGGGACCTGAGTCACTAGAAGACGGAGCTGCTCTGATGACAGGAGACACCCAGGGTCAGCAAGATTCTGAACGTCCTGTTGGGAAGTAGGACTGAGTTTCTTAGCCTTTCTCAGCCTTGTAATCTCCATCTGTAAAATAAGAACTACATGGTAGTGTAGTTTTGAAGATTAAATGAGATTGTGATATAAAGCTCTTGGCATATACCAGGCACATAATAGAAGCTCAGTTAGTGCATGCTAAATGCATGGTGCTCTAGTGGTGAAAACTAGGTATATTGATTTATGTAAATAGCCAACTTCATAGTTTCACAATTAAACTATAATTTAAAATGGAGATAATCTATATTGAATCCAATGTGTTTTCAACTCAAAAGGGCTTATTACATGGATATAGCAGCTTTTGTATCACATAGTCTTAGAGAAACCTCCTACTTGTACTTACTGATTGCTAAATTCTAGGATATTAACTCATCGTCCTAGGATAACTGCAGATTTTGAGTTGTTTTTCTACATCTAGTCTTAATAATAAGATTGGTAATAGGGACGGCCCAGATGGCTCAGTGGTTTAGTGCTGCCTTCAGCCCAGGGCCTGATCTTGGAGACCCGGGATCGAGTCCCATGTCAGGCTCCCTGCATGGAGCCTGCTTCTCCCTCTGCCTGTGTCTCTGCCTCTCTCTCTCTGTGTCTCTCATTAATAAATAAATAAAATCTTAAAAAAAATAAGATTGGTAATATTATTAATAGCTATCATTTTTTTAAGTTTTAATTTTTTAAAGATTTTATTTATTTATTTATTTATTTATTTATTTATTTATTTATTTATTACAGAGAGAGAGAGAGAGAGAGAGAGAATGAGCTTGAGTACAAGCAGGGTGAGAGGCAGAGGGAGGAGACTCCCGCTGGGCAGAGAGCTGGATACTGGACTCTGCAGAACTCCATCCTGGAACCCTGGGAACATGACCTGAGCCAAAGGCAGATGCCTAACTGATTGAGCCACCCAGGGGACCTTAAGTTTTAATTTTTAAAAGTAATCTCTGCACTCAGTGGGGACTTGAACTCATAACCCCGAGATCAAGAGTTGCAGGCTCTTCTGGCTGAGTCAGCCAGGTGCCCCAATAGTTATAATTTCTGAGTGCTTTCCAATTTTTTCTTTTTCTTTTTTTTTTTTTTGCCTTCTAAATATTAACTCATTTGATCCTTCATCGACCCTGTGCTGTGAGGTATGATTGCCTGGGACAGAACATATCTCCACCGGGAGCCTGACCCAGAAGGCTGTCCAGAACCCTCTAGCCAACTGAGTACTTTACTTGAATGCCTGGCTTCCTAGCAAGTTTCTGACCTATAGTGGAGTGGCTGTAAGGCTGTGAGGCGTTGCAGGTCTCCCCCTGAAACAAGTCTCTTGTTCCTTGAAATCGGGGTGCTTGTGCACATTCAGATCCTGCCCTAGGTGCTTCCATAAAGCCTGCAGTTTCTTGGCCAGAGGCCAGAAGCCCAGGAGTACAAGATATGGGCAGCCCCTGTGGTGATTTACTGAGGTACCAAAAGACTAGGGCTCTGGCATCTGCAGCCCCAGGGGCCAGATTCCTTCTTCACAACCTTCCATGCTATGGGAACTGGCAGTGGGATTGGAACCCTGCAAGGCAGGGGTCCCAGATTCTCCTTCAATAAGTACTGGAATGACAGAATTGATGGCTTGGAAGTGCGGCCATATGCAAGCCCCCATCAGGTTTCTGGTTGTGTCATTTGCATATCTGCACAGACTTGTTTAATATGCCAAGGATCTTCTTTTAGGCAGAATTGTCATTTGTTGATTTTTTTTAAGGTTCTTTTGTTCCCTCAGTTCTGCTAGCACTACTCTATTGGCTACCCCTCTGATATCCATCTATTCATCCCTTCTTTAAAACTGCTGCCTGGGGCTTAGTAATGAAGAGTAAACTCTTCTCTAGTTAATGCTTATTTGTGGAGCTCCTGCACTAGGGCTATAGGAGGAGGTGGTGGGAAGATCCAAAGGACCTGGATCCTGCCGACAGTGGTTTACAATCCAGTTGGTGTGTCTGGGCAGGGAACTCAATAATGACATAGCAGTCAAAGCATGGGGAAGAATTCTGGTCTTCCCTTCTGCAAATCACCTAGAAAATGCCAAGAAAACTTCAAGTACCAGTTCTGGGTTTGTTTAATGCAACTGTTCTCGAATTTTTACACTCAAAAATTTTGGAGGATCCTAAAGAGCTTTTGTTTGTATGGATTATATCTATGATATCCTGTATAACCTAGCTTGTATTAGAAACTAAAACTGAGAAGATTTCAAAACTCAAGGCTATGCAAGCACACAATCCATTATTTGTCAGAGCAATATTGTCACAAGCGATGCAACTTCTGAAAAATTCTGTACCCTTATGCGAGGAGAATGAAAAAGACAAATAAGATCTTAAACTTTTCGGGGATCCCTGGGTGGCGCAGCGGTTTGGCGCCTGCCTTTGGCCCAGGGCGCGATCCTGGAGACCCGGGATCGAATCCCACATCGGGCTTCCGGTGCATGGAGCCTGCTTCTCCCTCTGCCTGTGTCTCTGCCTCTCTCTCTTTCTCTCTCTGTGACTATCATAAATAAATAAACATTTAAAAAAAAAAAAAAGAAACTAAAACTGAGAAGATTTCAAAACTCAAGGCTATGCAAGCACACAATCCATTATTTGTCAGAGCAATATTGTCACAAGCGATGCAACTTCTGAAAAATTCTGTACCCTTATGCGAGGAGAATGAAAAAGACAAATAAGATCTTAAACTTTTCGGGGATCCCTGGGTGGCGCAGCAGTTTGGCACCTGCCTTTGGCCCAGGGCGCGATCCTGGAGACCCGGGATCGAATTCCATGTCGGGCTCCCGGTGCATGGAGCCTGCTTCTCCCTCTGCCTATGTCTCTGCCTCTCTCTCTCTGTGTGTGTGACTATCATAAATAAATAAAA
Organism: Canis aureus; assembly: GCF_053574225.1. NCBI lineage: Eukaryota > Metazoa > Chordata > Mammalia > Carnivora > Canidae > Canis > Canis aureus. The sequence goes on along the minus strand of NC_135635.1, from coordinate 45,973,095 downwards.
AAATTAAAAAAAAAAAAGATCTTAAACTTTTCATGAAGAGAGTTTCTGATTTTGCAGACTGCCTGGAAAAGTAGGGGACCCACAGGGGTTCCCTGGCCACACTTGGAGGACTGCTGGGGTACAGCGTATAGGTTCTGTAGGCATCAAAGATGTGAAGATTCTAGTGGAGCACCTGGAAGTCTGTAAGCCTTGATCAGTGGCAGGAAGAGTTCTTTTAAAAATCCTTGGTAAAGGGATCCCTGGGTGGCGCAGCGGTTTGGCGCCTGCCTTTGGCCCAGGGCGCGATCCTGGAGACCCGGGATCGAATCCCATATCAGGCTCCCGATGCATGGAGCCTGCTTCTCCCTCTGCCTGTGTCTCTGCTTCTCTCTCTCTCTCTGTGACTATCATAAGTAAATAAATAAAAATTAAAAAAAAAAAAATCCTTGGTAAAGTAGGAGAGGATGACAGCAAACTTTTCTTTACCCTCTTAAGGTTCTTGTTTTGGGGCCTGCAAATCAAACTGACAAAAGCTTCATTTACAGGAGAAAAGGCGGACAAATCGCATTTGATGTTATTATTTAATTTTTAAGTGCTTGGAAGCCTTTGTGTAGAAAAAAGTGAAGCCCTCCAAAAATGGATAGATCAAGTGCTTATACACTATTTTAACCAGTGTTGATAAATTGTGGAGAAACAGCGATATAGAGGGAAAGGGGTTTGGGTTTCTGGGGTAGTAAATTGTGGTAAGGGAGCTATGTGGGGGAAGCTCACACAAGATAAGGGCTACATTACACCCATCTCCATGCTGACCTTGTGTCTCCAGTGATAAGCCTTGTTCTCCTGGTGCAGGGAGATGGGAGAGGGAGCATCTTCATGAGAGTTAATACCTTGCTTTTAGGCAGATAGGAGGAAGTCGCAGAGCTCTGTCTATGTTTATGCTTGATTGCCTTCTACTCATAATAATCCTTATGCAAAAGTAGCATATTTTAGGGTGGCATGTTCTAATCTCCTTCAGTAAAAATAATAATAGTAGCAGGCTATACTAGATTGATACTGAGTTAGCAATACTAAGGATTCTCTCCTCTGGAAAGTTCTGACAGCTTTAACTTTCAGTAAGCCTGAGCATGTCCACTCCTAGGCTAAGCAGCTAGGGAAGATCCACCTGCTGAGAGTGAGCCCAGTTGAGGGGCTGAGGCAGCCTTGTGGGGGACTGCATGAGACATCAGGCTTCACTGGGCAGCAGCAGAGGAAACCAAAGAGCCAAGGCCAATGAGGCCAAGAGAAGGGGTTGGAAATAGCTGTTCATTCATTCCACTTCCCCCAACCTGGGTTGTAGGACAGGACCCTCGGAGGTGAAAGAGCAAAAAGGCTGCTCTATTGGCCTGGGGAGAAGAGGGTGCTGGGAAGGCTGCCCTGGAACAAAAGGCAGCACCTCCAGGGCACAGCTGGGAGGGAAAGGGCAGGAGCCCTGGGCTGGCAAGAGTGAGCAAGTGATTGGCTGGCAATGAGAAAAGGTTCCTGGAGACCACTGCGTCCTGGGATGCTGGGATGCAAGAGCTGACCCCAGTCAGGAGAAAGGATTTCTCTACTTTAGGTGATGAGAGAGCTCATGACTTCCATTCTGCCTTGCCCTTCAGCCTCTGCTCCCTGAATCCCAGCAGCTCTGGCTCTGTGTGGAACCATTGCTCCCCATGCCAGGATTAGCAATGCTTTAGCCAGAGGGGCCAGTGCAGAGCTGGCCCAGCTTCAATGCCATTTCCCTCAAAAAGCTTTTCGGGGATCCCTGGGTGGCTCAGTGGTTTAGCGCCTGCCTTCAGCCCAGGGCATGATCCTGGGGTCCTGGGATCGAGTCCCACATCAGGCTCCCTGCATGGAGCCTGCTTCTCCCTCTACTTGTGTCTCTGCCTCTCTCTCTCTGTGTGTCTCTCATAAATAAATAAATAAATAAAGTTTTTCTGACCCTATCCCCCTTTTCCTCTGAGGTCCCATAAACCTCTATTTAGCACTTAATTCTTCTGGCTTTGTATCACACAAATGAATGGAGCCTGTCTTTGGAAACTCCTTAAGGGCAGGTGTCTTGTCTTACTAGCACTGGCTACCCTTCCAGAGCCTAGCCTGTTTTCTTACACAAGGCAGGGTTTTTTTGTTTTGTTTTGTTTTGTTTTTAAGATTTTACTCATTTATTCATGAGAGAGACAGAGACACAGGCAGAGGGAGAAGCAGGCTCCCTGTGGGGAGCGCAATGTGGGGCTCAATCCAAGGACCCCAGGGTCATGACCTGAGTTGAAGGCAGATGCTCAACCACTGAGCCACCCAGGGGCCCCACACCATAGGGTTTTCTTTTTGTTAGTTTGTTTTATTTTGTTTTTTTGTTTTTTCACACCATAGGTTTTTTTTTTTTTTTTTTTAATTTTTATTTATTTATGATAGTCACAGAGAGAGAGAGAGAGAGGCAGAGACACAGGCAGAGGGAGAAGCAGGCTCCATGCACCGGGAGCCCGACGCGGGATTCGATCCCGGGTCTCCAGGATCGCGCCCTGGGCCAAAGGCAGGCGCCAAACCGCTGCGCCACCCAGGGATCCCACACCATAGGTTTTTAACTGAGAGTCATAGAAATAACTTCTGCATATTATTTCTTTGCATCTTCCTTTGTCTCACAATCTCTTTGGAAACTCCCATATCCTGTCCTCACCCTGAACTGCCACTTTGGCTGGGCTGAGAGCTGACCAAGTGGCTGAGAGCTGACCTCGTGATGGGGGAGGAGACGGGAGCTGCAGAGGATGCTGCAGGGGATACTACAGGGGATGTACCCACTCTTTTCCCGTCTCTCACAAAGGACACTTGTTCATTCTTGTTGCCTTACCCACAGTCCCTTGCTGGCTCTTCGCACTCTGCCCCTAACCATGTCCACTTCAGGGGACATCCCACCTAGGGGTGGTAAAGTGAGGAGATGAAGTGGGTCCTTGGCCTCCTCTTTTTGGCTGTTTCCTATCCCCAGCTGACCTGTTCTGCATTCATTACACAAATGCCTATTGGGCGCTCACCATAGAGCTCCCTTAGAGCTCACCATGTGCTAGGCACTGCTTTAGGTACAAGGACCCAGTAATGAATGAATCAATCAGGCGGACACCCAGCTTTTGGGTGTTCAAGAGCATTCTCCCACATAGGACTAGGACTTCTGATAAATATCAGAGGTTGTTGAAGGCTCTGGACAAGGAAATTGTAAAGTCCGATCTGGCTTTAGATATTTTTGGCCATGAGAATGAAGTTCGCTCACCTCCAATGTCTGATCATGACCATGCTTCCTTCTCAGGTGTATGAACTGAATGGGACCGTCCATAGCCGAGAGTGGTCAGTGAGGACTTATAGAGAAGTGGCTTATATGTTTGCGAAAAAGCATCCTGGGTTCATTGGAATCAAACTCATTTATACGGATCACAGGTGAGAGAGAACATAGCTGAAGCTGCAGGATTTGGGAGAATGGGGTGCAGGCAGAGCCACTAGACTGGGAAGGGAGGCGAGGAGAATGGGAGGCTAGGGGGCTGGTGTCAGAGACCTACCCCTGCTGCCAAAGAGCCATGGGCTTGGCAGATATGTTTGTGCATGTGTGCAAACACGTACCTCTAAAGTCATTTCCAGTTTGAATCCACCCCCCCTAGGCTGAAATGAAGAACTTTGGTAATTTTCCAGAAAATTCTAGGTTCTGACCCCATGTTGGCCTGGATGACTCAGTTATGGATATGTTTTTGCTTATATGTTCAGATAACTGGCTCATTTCTTTGTTTCAATTTGCCTTTGGGGTTCTGCCTAATGTCAGCCATGTGCTGTGGATGGCTGTGGATGGCTTTGTGCAAGGCCTTGACTGATGACCCAGCCCTGAGGGACAGCTACCTCAGAGTCTGTGTGTGGACGCCCAGCAGGAGCATGGATGTGGGACTTGGTGGTGTGAACAAGGGCCCACTCTTTCCCCCAAGCAAGCGCAGAAAGCTTTATCGCTTAACTTCCCTTCTGATTTTACCAAGGCAGGCTCTCTCCTCCTGTCAAAGGGTGGCCAGTCTAAGGCCTGTGATACACAGGGCTGGGGATGTGGAGCAATCATATGGGGATCAACACTGAGTCAGGGCTTGGGGAAGGGCAGCTCCTCCATTTGCTCAGCTAACTCTAGAGGCTGGGCTCTTGGAGAGCAGTCAGACACCTCCTGCCCCATCCCTGCTGAGGCCCCTCCACTCCTTGTGAGGGCTTGAGGCTTGCTGAGTAGAGGCCTACACCTGTGTGCTAGTCAGCCAGGAGGGGGCTTGTAAGCTGGGCCCCCTGGGTCCCCTCAGAGGCTCCCTGGGGGTCAATAGCAAGAGGATGTGAGGGCTAGGCAGCAGGTGGTAAATGCTCCTGTGTTCCCTTAGAGCTCTGAAGGAGAGGGAATGAGCAGGTATGGAGGAGGGGGTGGGAGGAATCTAAGCCCACAGAACTGAGGAACAAGTGAGTCATCTGCTGTGCAGAGATCTTTGTTCTGTCACAGAGTTGTACCAGACTTTTCCCTTTGGTGCTTCTGTTGTGCTGCTTGCCTCGTCCCTATCCTGGACTTGAGCAGAGGGAGTGTGGAGAGAAGACAGACAGTTTGGTTTTGTGATTTCTGTAGTGCTTTGCTGATTTAATTGGAGGCAGAGGACTTATAGGTGCCAGGTCCAGCTGACCTGACAGGGACTTGGGTGATCTGTTGCATTTCAGGCTCTGCAGGGCACCCACTTCAGGAAACCATCCTCTCAGGGATGCAGGGCAATTTTTGAACGAGGCCTCTTTGCTTCATCCAAATGTAGATAAATGAAACTTATCCCATGAATCTCTCTTCCTCGTTTTGCTTTTCAGACACTATGGGTTCCTCTGTAGCCAGCCAGAGTCCTGGATAGGGTTCGGTTTGGGTGATGTATTTCTTTCTTTTTTTTTTTTAAGAGACAAATATTAGGATTGGTTTATTTATTTATTTATGAGAGACACAGAGAGAGAGAGAGAAAGAGAGAGAGAGAGGCAGAGACACAGGCAGAGGGAGAAGCAGGCTCCATGCAGGGAACCTGACGTGGGACTCGATCCCAGGTCTCCAGGATCACGCCACGGGCCAAAGGCGGTGCTAAACCGCTGAGCCACCCGGGCTGCCCATGGGTGATGTATTTCTCAGATGTAGCCACTGGTAGGGATCCCAGTAGCCCGGGCAGCACAGGGTCATGTGGGCAGTGGGGCGAGGGTGTGGGAAGTGTTTGCTGTGTACCCTGGACCAGCTCAGCCCCAGGCACTAGTGGAGCCACTTGGGGGTGCCCAGCAGTGCCAACGCCAAATCATGCTGTTGCCCCCACTTCTCTCTGTCTCTCGCAGATTTAAAAATGTGTCCTTCATCATGAAATCCGTGCAAACAGCCATGGCGCTTCGAACCATGTTCCCCAGGATGGTGGCAGGGTTTGACCTGGTAATGGACTGTGCATGATGAAGCTGAGAGCGGGGCCCAGGAGCTGCTCTTCCTGCAGGACTTGGCAGCTCCCACCAAACCCTTTGTAGAGGCACAGGCCTGGCCAGAGCTTAGCACTGACCTTCTCTGGGGGCCAGCAGGATGAAGACAGCTCCAAGAAGGGGAGCAGAAAGGGCCAGGAGGCTGAAAGGGGGAGTTCCAGAATAAGGAAGGAATTCGAGGAGCTTGGGCAGTAATGGTGGGCTTAGTCCCATTCCCCTGCCATCCGCCCTCTTTCTACCTACCTACAGGGGGCTCTTTAAACTGTGGCACATGGAGGGGGGCGGCGGCGGCAGGGGGTCTGGAAGCAGAGATGGGGATAGCCCTGGGCAAAACTGTCAAGGATATAGAGTTGTCCCTTGCCCCTCCATCCCATTTGCTTCCTCAGCTACTTCCGAAGCTGCGCATCCATAGGTGGTGCCCTGACCCTCCACCAAATCAAAGCCATAGCCAAGCTCCGACAGCCAGGGCACACTTCCCAGGTGATAACCCATCAATCTCATGAAGGAAGCTAAATTAGTTGGAGCTAACTGGCTCAAAGGCCATCCTGACTCCCTCTTATGGAAACTACTTTTTACCTGAGCCTGTGCTTAAGCTCTTGTTTTCAGACCATCCACAGTAGCATAAGAGTGGATTTTATTTTCTTCTTCTTCTTTTTTTAAAGATTTTATTTAATTATCTGACCCAGAGAGAGAGCACAGGGAGGGGTGAAGGACAGAGGGAGAGGGAGAAGCAGACTCCCTGGTGAGCAGGGAGCCCCATGTAGGACTTGATCCCAGGACCCTGGGATCATGACCTGAGCTGAAGGCAGACATTTAAATAACTGAGCCTCCTAGTTGCACCATAGGAATGGACAAAGGAGGCTGACTAAGCACCTCTAGTATAGAGCTTCCAGATCAGTCCCTAGAAGGACTGTAATGGACAAGTCCTGGAAGGAATTTGGGGTTGGAAGGGGGATAGTAGTTGTTCAAAGGGATCTACTTGCAAGGTCCAACTCATTATTAAGTGTGCACTCCATTCTACTACATTGAATATCCGTATTTGGCTTACTATAAAAATGTGTCATTGTCCCCTTCCCCAGCAAATTAAAATAGGCATTCTGAAGGAAATACACTTTTTATCCTAAGGTACTCTACTCGTGGCACATAGCTACAAATCCCGGGGTGTGTGTGGGTATGTGTCATTTAATTTGCAAAGCATAATTTTGTTGTAGTTACAGCTGAGGCACGGACCAAGCAGATGGCTCCATGTCCCCTCTTCTCTGTCCTGCAGGTGGGGCATGAAGACACTGGCTACTCCTTGTTTGACTACAAGGAGGCTTTGATGATTCCCACCTTGCATGGTGTTAAACTGCCTTACTTTTTCCATGCTGGAGAGACAGGTGAGCCATATGGAGACAAGCAAAACAGAGGAGGTGATAGATAGGAGGGGTCCTTATCATCACTCAAGAGAACTGATAGGATCCTGGGGCAGTATTGATATTGTTGAGAGTCGTTTTATTGTATTTGTCCATTTTGTATGCATTATTTCACTTAATCCTGATGACAAGCCCCTGGAGAAGGAATAACAATATCTGGCACGTTAAATATATTATTACTGGGGATCCCTGGGTGGCTCAGCAGTTTAGCGCCTGCCTTTGGCTCAGGGCGCGATCTTGGAGTCCCGGGATCGAGTCCCGCGTGGGGCTCCCAGCATGGAGCCTGCTTCTCCCTCTGCCTGTGTCTCTGCCTCTCTCTCTCTCTATGTCTATCATGAACAAATAAATAAATAAATTGTTAAAAAAATATATATATATATTATTACTAATTCTCACTCCAGTTCTGCTGGGAAGGTGTTTTTATCTCCATTTTATTTTATTTTATTTTGAAGATATATTTATTTATTTGAGGGAAGAGAGAGGAGGGGCAGAGGGAGAATCTCAAACAGACTCCCCATTGAACACTGAGCCAGACACCAGGCTTGATCTCAGGACCCTGAAATCATGACCTGAGCTGAAGTCAAGAGTTGGACTTTTAACCAACTGAGCCACCCAGGTGCCCCCCTCCTCATTTTATTGCCCAAGTCTCCAAATACAGTGGTTGGTCCAAGGGTAAGGAGCTAGTTATTAGTGGAGCTTGAGTTTGAGCCCTTTCTGATGTCTATTTTATAATGAATGAATTGTGCCTAGGAGATTAATTCACCTGTCTTAAGTCATACATGGGTTAGGTGGCAGAAGATGGACTAGGACCAGGCCTGCTCTAGCAATTAGGAAGCTTTGTCCACACTCATCAGTGCTGAAGGGGTGACCCCACCCAGCTCAAGCAGACCCCATTGCTATTGTTTCTGAAATGCCATTGGCTTAGCCACCCCTTTGTTTCCCAAAGCTCACTTCATAGGCTCGTGGGTCATCTCTCAGACCTTCCCATATCCCAGTCCTTAAAATGTGTAAACCCTAAGCAAAAGGAATCCCAGATCATGGCTGTAATTTCAGGTCAAAATGAAGATGTTGGGTGCTTAGATCAGGAGGAAAGCTTATTGCTGCATCCCACCTGGCGTCCCTGCATACCTGAGGCACCTGTCATCCTTAGAAGACCAAAGAGAAGGACACCTGGGTGGCTCAGCAGTTGAGCCTTTGCCTTTGGCTTAGGGCATGATCCCGGAGTCCCGGGATCAAGTCCCACATTGGGTTCCCTGCATGGAGCCTGCTTCTTCCTCTGCCTGTGTCTCTGGCTCTCTGTGTCTCTCATGAATAAATAAATAAAATCTTAAACAAAAAAAAAAAAAAGAAGAAGAAGAAGAAGACCAAGAAGATAAGTGGAGAGCATTGGGGGGGCTTGAATTTCACAACCAGGTTGAAATCTTGCCTTATCACACCATCTCTCAGATGAAGGATCTGTGTACATTAATCTCCTTTTTCCTGACATTTCAAGTCAATTTAGATCAAAGCTGTTCTACAGGTTTGAAGAATTGTTTGTGGGGGTTAGGGTAAGGGGGTAGGGGTAGGGGTTACTAACCTTGAAGAGCTTGTGGTCTGGTTGGGAAAATCGTACTTAGCTGTGTGAAATCATCTCAACAGTATGAAACAGCATAATAGGATCTAACCACATTCTAAGATCCATGGCCCTAGGAGAAGATTTTGCCAGGAGCTGAGTATTTAATACCCAAGAGTAATGTTCTTATTTTTTATTTTTATTTTTTTTAAGAATTATTTATTTATTCATGAGAGACACAGAGAGAGAGAGGCAGAGACACAGGCAGAAGGAGAAGCAGGCTCCATGCAGGGAGCCCGACATGGGATTTGATCCCGGGTCTTCAGGATCATGCCCTGGACCAAAGGCAGGCACTAAACTGCTGAGCCACCCAGGGATCCCCTGTTCTTATTTTTTAAAAGGAAGAAATCTTTGAAATTTTTAGATAGGAAACCAGTGAAAATCCACCCTAACCATGAAAAACATGCCCTAACCAACAGTGGGAATTGTTGGGTTTTATTCCTAACAGAAAAGTGAATTTTCATATTTTACCTGTAGATTGATAAGGATGCTTTTGGCTGCCGGGAATGGAATACATTTAATAGGTTTTGCAACAAGGTCATCTCTTATTTATTTTTAAATTTTTATTTATCCATTTGAGAGAGAGCATGAGCAGGGATGGGAGGCAGAGGGAGAGGGAGCTCAGCTTCCGCTGAGCAGCAAGTTCAACATGGGGCTTCATCCCAGGACTCTGAGATCATAACCTGAGCTGAAGGCAGACACTTAACCAACTATGCCCTAAAGTCATTTATTTTACATAGTAAGTGACCTCTGCTGTTTTCATCAAATCCAGGGTTTCACCTTACTTGGTTGTCATATAGTCAAATTACATTCAGGTTTAACTATTCCAGCGAAGCAAAAGATAAGATATTTCCCCCAGGACATCTCCTTTTATCAGAGAGGAAGCCCAAGAGCTCCCCACCAATAACCTTCCAGGCCAGCATTAAGACTATCCTAGAAAAAAAAAAAAAAAATAAAAAGACTATCCTAGCTGCAAGGGAAGCTGGGAGAGTCAAGACCTGTTATTTTCATGCTCCAAAGCAAGTCCTGCCTACAAGGGAGATACAGTGGGATGGCTGATGAACTAGGTAGCCAACAGTATCTGCCACCTCTTCGTGTTGGTCACTGATCTTGCAATTGATACTGTTGAAAATATAAGTTGAGGGGCAGCTCCAGTGGCGCAGTGGTTTAGCGCGTTGAGCGCTGCCTGAGGCCAGGGGCCTGATCCTGGAGACCCGGGATCCAGTCCCACGTCGTCGGGCTCCCTGCATGGAGCCTGCTTCTCCCTCTAACTGTGTCTTTGCCTCTCTCTCCTCTCCCTCCTCTCTCTCTCTCTCTCATGAATAAATAAAATGTTAAAAAAAAAGAAAACATAAGTTGAGTAAGTATACATAAGTACTAATATTGACAGTTTGCAACATATCATTGTAAAGATAAACAAAATTCCCAGAAAATCGCTCCGGAAACGAAAAATGGAAAGACTGGGGCAGCCCCGGTGGCGGTGGCTTAGCGGTTTAGCGCGCCTGCAGCCCGGGGCCTGATCCTGGAGACCCGGGATTGAGTCCCACGTCGGGCTCCCTGCATGGAGCCTGCTTCTCCCTCTGCCTGTGTCTCTGCCTCTCTCTCTCTCTCTCTCTCTCTGTGCCTCTATGAATAAATAAATAAAATCTTTAAAAAAACAAAAAATGGAAAGACTATAGACTGTGGAGTCCTATAGACCAAGATTTGTTTTTTTGTTTTTTTGTTTTTTTTTTTGAAGATTTTATTTATTCATGATAGAGAGAGAGAGAGAGGCAGAGACACAGGCAGAGGGAGAAGCAGGCTCCATGCTGAGAGCCCGATGCGGGACTCAGTCCGGGGCCTCCAGGATTGCGCCCCAGGCCAAACGCATGCGCTAAACCGCTGAGCCACCCAGGGATCCCCTAGACCAAGATTTGAAACCGAGTTCTACTACTTAACCAAATATGCTCCTTCAATTTATAAAGTCTGTATAAGTTTCACCTTCCTCATGTGTTATATACATACATAAAGGCTTGTCATAGGGATCCCTGTGATAGGGATCCTATCATAAATAAATAAAAATTAAAAAAAAAAAAAGGCTTGTCATACTTCTCATTAGCATTGTTATAAGGAAAGTATGTGTGTGTGTGTGTGAATGTTCTTTTTCTTTTTCTTTTTTTTAAGATTTTATTTATTCAAGAGAGACCCAGAGAGAGTGAGAGGCAGAGACACAGACAGAGGGAGAAGCAGGCTCCATGCAGGGAACCTGATGCGGGACTTGATAGTCATGTCCTGGGCCAAAGGCAGGTGCTAAACCACTGAACCACCCAGGGATCCCCTAATGTTCTTTTTCTTGCTTTAGAGTCTGGAGCCTTTATCTGAGGATGGTCTACAGGTCAGATCCATCTGATTGAAGACTATCTCTTTTTCCCCAGATTGGCTGGGTACTTCCATAGATAGAAACCTTCTGGATGCTCTAATACTGAACTCTACCAGGATTGGCCATGGATTTGCTTTGACCAAACACCCAGCAGTCTGGGCTGACTCCCGGAAGAAGAACATTCCCATAGAAGTCTGTCCCATCTCCAATCAGGTAAGTGAGATCCATGTGACCAACCCAGTACAATCTTCCCCTCCAGTCTCAATCTCTGTTCTGTTTCCCAAACTTTTTCCTGTATAATTTCTTGCTCCTTAACTCACTTGTTTTCTGTATTCTTCCATTGTCTCACTCTCGTTAGTAAGTTATTTAAGAATGGCCCTTTGCCTAACCCATTCATGACATTGAGGCAGCAATGAGGGTCCCCAATGGGGTGGAATTTTGGGCAGAGCCATAGACAAAGCTAAAGGGACAGTGAGGAAGGCCAGTGAAGTGGGAGGGGCCATAGGATACCGCTGCTTCCACAGTTGCTTGGGGTTCTTTGTGCACCAGCCTCTCTTGCTGTGTTTAGGAGAGCTGCTCTGAGCCAGACCAAGAAGAGACCAAATGTTTGTGGTGGTGAAGAAACTTGGAGAAAATTAGGAAGAGTATGAGGACTGGCTCTATTCTTTGTGTTGTACCCAGAAGTCATTCCAGTGTTCAGTGGTGATAAGGATAAGGAGCTGGTTATGCTACATGGTCTTACCTCACATGACAACTCTTTTTATTGGTCAAAGTTTGTCTTCCTCATTTGCCTATTATTGGGCAGGTTCTGAAACTGGTGTCTGACTTGAGAAACCACCCTGCTGCTGTCCTGATGGCCACTGGGTATCCCATGGTGATCAGCTCTGATGACCCAGCTATCTTTGGTGCCAAAGGCTTATCCTATGATTTCTATGAGGCCTTCATGGGCATTGGGGGAATGGAGGCTGATCTGAGGACACTCAAACAGCTGGCCATGAACTCCATCAAGTGAGTATCCTATGTACTTCCCAGATCTCCACTCCCTTTTCCACTCTACAATTTGCATTTATCTCTCTTAGAGTTTTAGGGTAGAAGCCTGGAAGATTTCTGTGGGTTTTCTTCACATCCTCTCTCTTTCATTATTGTTCTTGGACTGAGGAAAAATATGCTCTGCAAGCATCTGAGATCCCCTCACTGTTCCCTAACCCTTTCTCCTGGGGCTGACCTAGGTGCCTTTTCTCCTACAGGTTCAGCACCTTGTTGGATATTGATAAAAAGGCTGCCATGAAAACCTGGGAGGAGAGATGGGATAAGTTTGTGGCCGACCTGGCCAGGTGGCCAAAGTGAGAAGATAGCCATTTATTACCATATTCCTCTGCTTTCCTCTGCAAGCTGTTTTCACCTTTGGTCAGTCAGTCTTGAACCCACTCCAGTATGGTTTCTATCTCCATTTCTTTATCAAAACTGCCTCATGAAGGTCATCAATGGCCTCCACATTGCTTGACTCTCAGCACTTAAACAGTCTACCAAACTCATCTTTTTGAAATATTATTTTCTCTCAACCTCAGGCCATCAATTTTCTTGGTTTCCTCCTTTCTCTCTGGCCATTCCTTCCAGGGTCCCTTTTCCAGAGGGTCTTCTCTATCAGATCTCTGTGTTGAAATTCTTCAGGGCTCAGTTTTGCTGCTTTTTGCTTTTCTGTTCACATCTCTGCTTCTCTCCTCTACTTTTCTCTCTACTCAATAGTCTTTTTCTAGGTAGTCTCATCCATTCCTTTGCTTTTAAATATCATTTATTTGCTGATGATCCCCAGTTTATTCACTTGGATGGTTCACAGGAATCTCAGAAACCTATGTGCAATTCTGAACTTTCAATCTCTTTCCTTTCAATCTTTTCCTGGTCTTTCTCATCTTGGTAAATGGCACCTCCATCCCATCCCACTGAGTTGCTCTAAGTATAATTTCTCAGCAAAATTCTTGATACTGCTTTCTTCCCTGTTCCCTACATCAAAATGTACCTTGAATTCTGCACACCTCTCTATCTGTATTGCTGTTGGCTGAGTTCAAGCCGCTATCACTTCTTGTCTAAGTTATAATAGCCTCTTAGTTGATCTCTCCTTTCTTCTCTTTGCCTACTTCATTACATTTTTCACAGAGCAATGACTTTTTAAAAATTAATTCAGATTACTCCATTGTTTACTACTCAGTGCACTTAGAAAAACTCAAATGTTTCAACAGGGCATATAGCATCCTCTGTAACCTGGATTCCTTCCAGCAGCATCCCACCCTAGGCTCCCCTAGAGCACCAGATTCTGGCCACATTGGTCCTTTGTTCCTCAAATATCTCAAACTCTATGCTACATCAGGGTCCTTTCTCATTCTCATTGCCTGGGAGAGTCTTTCTTTCCACTTTTGTCTAACTGACTCCTGTTCACCCTTCAAGCTTCACTTTTAATGTCCCTGTGTCAGAAAAGTTTCCTAGACCCCTAACCTGTTAATATCTCTCATGGCACCTTGCTTTTTTTCTTCAAGGAAGGAAATACCATAATAATATGGTATTATCTTACCATAATTTGTAATTACGTATTTATTTCTGTGTTTATAGTCTTCACTTCCACCAGACTGTAAGCTCCCTGTGGGCGAGTACTGATGATTGTGAATCCAGAGCCTTGCTCCATGCCCCAAACCTAGTCAGTACTCAATAAAGGATATGTTGAACGAATGGATATAACCTGTATGTTTTGAGCTGGTTGCTGAAGCAGGAGAGAACAGAACAGAGTCTCCCCCAAAGAAAAGACCTCCCGTGATCAAATTCTGGCTTCTGACCTGGTTTTCAGGAGAAGTAAGGCAAGAAGCCAGCCCTGTCTTCACTTGACTAAAGGAAGTATAGGAGGATCAAAGAATTCATTAGAAGTCCCCAGAGGATTCAAGTGTCTGCTCATTCATCACCCATCACCTGCACCTGAGCTCAAAGGCCGCAGCCAACCCTCTCTCCATTAGTAGTTTATCACTATTTGGTTCATGACACTGGAAAAACTCTTGGTGATTAGAGGTCCTCAACCACAGGCTGGTACCCAGATGGAACAAGATGACCTTTCAGCTCCTGTCCAATTCTGACAGTCTTTGATTTATTGCCTTAACCAACCCCAGTAGATAGTATATAGGTCCCAACTCTGCCAACTTATGTTTAATAAATGGTGAAAATGGAACTGAGCAGAATGGACTTCTGTAGCAAGTTGTCATGATTATAGGCATCTTCCAGGAGTGTAAGGGCTCTGGCCTGGACTTTGTGTGATCTCTGATTTGGCAAATTAAACCAGCTGCTAGTCTTGTCTGCATGCCTTGTTCAATAGGCTGAGCCCTAGCAGAGAACTAGAAACATCAACAGAATCAGATGCTAAGATATGACTATCTGGGAAACAGGCTGTAGCCATCTTGGAACTAAGTAATATTTCTGCCAGGAGTGGAGTCGTTAAAACTGATTTCACTTATTTCTCCTGTAGGACTTCCCAGAAGGTACCCTGACATATGTTTTTTTGGAAAAACTTATGTGTTAATTGAATTTTTATAAATGAAATCATGCTGCACCTGGGGGCTTGCTATTTATTTCAAGGAAATCTGAAGCAAAGCCTTCTGTAAAACATTTTTGTAATTCGAATTATGTAGTCTATATTTATTTCTTGGAGTAAGGTTAAATGCTTTTTCCCTCTTTGTCAGGTAAATTGTCTGATCTGGAAAAACCTAATAGCCTGAGACACCAAGAGTCCTTGACTTGCCAGTCTTATTTTACAAGTCCCCATTATTTGGCCCATGATGAATTCCCTGGTCCAGCCCCCTCCTTCTGGATCCTGGAGTTTTTTTTTTTTTTTTTTTTTTTTGGGATCCTGGAGCTTTTTGTCAGCTGGCATAGCTCCCAGGGAAGGGCAGGGAGACTTCTCAAAATTCAAACCAAGGGAATGTTGTTGGAGATGCAAATCATCCTGTTTCTCAGCAGGTGAGAATTTGGGATCCAGCCTTAGGAAAAACCATGGAACATTTTTCTTATGATCTGAAATAATGTGAAACCTTCAGAAAAGTTGCAAGACTAGTACAAAGTACTCTAATGTTAGACTCTTTGTCTAGGTTCTCCAATTATTGACATTTTATGACTTGCTGTATCATCCTTTGTATATATATCTGCATCTTTCTTTTTTTTTAAGATTTTATTTATTTATTCATAGAGACAGAGAGAGAGAGAGAGAGAGGCAGAGACACAGCCAGAGGGAGAAGCAGGCTCCATGCAGGGAGCCTGATGTGGGACTCGATCTGGAGTCTCCAGGATCACGCCCTGGCTGCAGGTGGTGCTAAACCTGGGCTGCCCTCTGTATCTCTTTCAATGTCTGCAAGATAGATCCTTTTTTTTTTTTTTTTAACCATTCAAGACTTAAGATGCAGCCATTATGCCCCATTACTCCTAAATGCTCTAGTATACATTTACTAAAGGCAGTGCTATTCTTCTGTGTAACCATCCAAATCAGGAAATTAACATTGATAAAACACTACCATCTGGCCCTAGCCCTTCCAGGCATATTTCTTTTCTGGCCCCAGAACCTAATCCAGGATCACATGTTACATTTAGTTACACTCTCTGTTGTTTCTTTTACTCTGGAACAGTTCCCAGTCTTTCCTTGTCTTTTGTGACCCTGACATTTTTGAAGAGTCCAGACCAGTTATTTGGGAGAATATCTCTCATTTCAGGTCCATGTACTGTTGCCTTGTGAAGAGATTCCAGGTCATACATTTTCAGGGGAATGCCTCAGGAGTGATGCTTTGTTTTTTTTTTTTTTTTTTTTTTTTAATATTTTATTTATTTATTCAAGAGATAGAGAGAGAGAGAGAGAGAGAGAGAAGCAGAGACACAGGCAGAGGGAGAAGCAGGCTCCATGCACCAGGAGCCCGACGTGGGATTCGATCCCGGGTCTCCAGGATCGTGCCCTGGGCCAAAGGCAGGCGCCAAACCGCTGCGCCACCCAGGGATCCCAGGAGTGATGCTTTGTCCTTCTCAGTGCCTCACATCAGGAGCCACATGGCTCAGGGCCTGCTGAAGGCAGTCTGCACCAGCAAACAACAAACAATTGTAAAAATTTCAGCCTGCTGGTAAACCAATGGTGGTTTGAAACTGGTCTTTGTGGGAACTTTTTTCTAAATTTTTTTTTTTTAAGGACGCCTGGGTGGCTCAGCGGTTGGGCGTCTGCCTTTGGCCTGGGGCGTGATCCTGGAGACCCAGGAACAAGTCCCGCATCGGCTCTCTGCATGGAGCCTGCTTCTCCTTCTGCCTGTGTCTCTGCCTGCCTCTCTCTCTGTGTCTCTCATAAATAAATAAATAAAATCTTAAAAAAATATATATATATTTTTTTAGTGTAAGCTCTCGGTTCCAAGTGGCACTCAAACTCACAACCTTGAGATCAAGAATTGCATGCTCTACCAACTGCACTAGCTAGGCAGCTGAGACATCATGGGAGTTTTTACACTACAGAAATCAACAAATTTTACAAATTTGTAGCACCCCCCCCTCGCGCTGTTCCAGCCAGTTTTTTTTTTTTTAAGATTTTATTTATTTATTCTTGAGACACACACACACACACACACACACACACACACACACAGAGAGAGGCAGAGACACAGGCAGAGGGAGAAAGAGGCTCCATGCAGGGAGCCCGATGTGGGACTCCATCCCGAAACTCCGGAATCACACCCTGGGCCTAAGGCAGGCACCAAACCGCTGAGTCACTAGGGCTGCCCCCAGCCAGTTGTTAAACATTTATCAGCATACCAATGTATACAATGTCAATCTGACCCATTATGATGATGTTCCCATTAATGACTTTGTCAAGGAAATGTCTGCCAGGATTTGGAACTGTAATATTTTCCACTTTGTGACTATAAATATTTAATGAAGAAACACTTTATGTAAAAATCTTATTCCTCATCAAATCTTTAACCCATTAGTTTTTGTAGCCGCTGAAGATTATTGCCTGAATATACTATTATTATAATCATTATTGTTCTTATGTCTAACCCTGTTATTTACTTGAGAGAGAGAAGGAAGCAAGGGAGAGCAAGAGCCAGGGAGAGGGAGAAGCAAGCTCCCTGCTCACTGAACAGGGAGCCCATGGAGGGCTCGATCTTAGGACCCTGGGATCATGACCCCAGCTGAGGGCAGATGCTTGACCAACTGAGCCACCCAGGTACCATCAATCATTACTATTCTAGTTACTTATTGATGTGTAACAAATTATCCTGAAACTTAATGGTTTAAGAAATAACATAAATTTATTGTGTCCTATAGGTTTTGTAGGCCAGGGATTTGGGAAGGGACCAGGTAGGCAATTCTAGTTTGGTCTCTCTCTTGAGGTTACGGTTAAAATGGTGGTGGAGCTGGAGCAGTCAGGAGCTGGCCAGGTATCTCCTTGTCTCTATACAATCTCAGGGCTCAGCGTAGGTCCTCACAATGGCCAATGTGAACTTCCTTGCAGTATGGTGGCCAAAGTAAGTGTTCAGGTAATAAAGCAGAAATGCTGTTGTCTTTTCTAATTTGACCTTGGAAGTCACATGGTATCACTTCTGCCAACCTCAGTTGGTCATCTCTCTCTGTTCTAAGCCCTCCTACTTTCAAGAGAAGGGGAGAGAGACCCCACTTTTCAATGGAAAACTCAAAGTCACATGTAAGAAGAACATGTAGGATTAGAGATCCTGGTAAAAAATATTTTAGGGGGGTGCCTGAGTGGCTCAGCCGATTAAGCATCAGCCTTTGGCTCAGGTCATGATCTCAGGGTCCTGGGATCAAGTACTGTGTGGAGCTCCCTTCTCAGTGGGAAGCCAGCTTCTTCCTCTCCATCAGACTGCTGCTACCCCTGCTTGTGCTCACTCTCTCTGTCAAATAAATACAATCTTAAGGGAAAAAAAGAAACAAAAAAGAAAACAAAAACATCTAAAAAAAAATATTTTAGAAAATATAATCACCGGGACACCTGGGTGGCTCAACAGTTAAGCGCCTGCCTTTGGCTCAAGGGGTGATCCTGGAGACCCGGGATCGAGTCCCACATCAGATTCCCAGCATGGGGCCTGCTTCTCCCTCTGCCTGTGTCTCTGTCTCTCTCTCTCTGGGTCTCTATGAATAAATAAATAAATAAAATATTAAAAAAAAAAAAGATAGGATGCTGCCTGATTCTGTGAATCACTGAATAAAGCCAATTAGATATCTTCATAGCCACTCAACTGAATTTCTGTTACTGGCATATAAGACACACACAAAAATATTTATAATATTTTATATTATATATTATTTAATATTTATAATATTAAAATACATGTATATATATTTCCAAATTTATCTGTGGGTATTACTCTTTTTTTTTTAAGATTTATTTATTTAGGGATCCCTGGGTGGCGCAGCGGTTTGGCGCCTGCCTTTGGCCCAGGGCGCGATCCTGGAGACCCAGGATCGAATCCCACATCAGGCTCCCAGTGCATGGAGCCTGCTTCTCCCTCTGTCTGTGTCTCTGCCTCTCTCTCTCTCTGTAACTATCATAAATAAATAAAAATTAAAAAAAAAAAAAGATTTATTTATTTATTTATTTATTTATTTATTCAGAGAGAGCAAGAGAGAGGTAGAGACAGAGGCAGAGGGTGAAGCAGGTTCCACGCGGGAAGCCCGACGTGGGACTCAATCCCAGATCTCCAGGATCACACCCCGGGCTGCAGGCGGCGCTAAACCGCTGCGCCACCAGGGCTGCCCTATGGGTATTACTCTTAATTGCAGGGTCAAGAATTCAAGCCTCATGTTGGGCCTACAGTTTACTTCAAAAAAGCAAACAAACATGAGTTTGCACTCCTATCTCCAATTCTGTTCAATACCATGGATTTATTCCAGCCTCAGGCCTTGTCATGTCTAACCCTGTTATTATTCATGAAGTGAGAAACCTGGCCCCCACCATTCTCCAGGTATCTCCATAGTTACTGATTCCCTGTGTGTGTAGTCCATCTTCACCCCCACCCCCACCTCAGCTGATCCTGCAGGTCCCTCTGGTCCCAGAGGCCTCAAGGGAAGGGAGGGGAACCAACAAACAAGAGGGAAGGAAAGAACAGAAAAAGATTTGGGGGCGGCACCAGAAGGAGTTGTGGCGGTAGCAGCTGGAAAGGACCATGGCCAACAGTGAACACCTTCATTGCCATCAAGCCTGATGGAGTCCAGCGCAACTTCGTGGGAGAGATCATCAAGCGTTTCAAGCAAAAGGGATTCTGCCTCACTGCTATGAAATTAATCCAGGCTTCTGAAGACCTTCTCAAGGAGCACTATATTGACTTGAAGGACCGTCCATTCTTTGCCGGCCTGGTGAAGTACATGCAATCAGGGCCTGTGGTTGCCATGGTGTTGGAGGGCCTGAATGTGGTAAAGACAGGCCTAGTGATGCTTGGGGAGACCAACCCTGTGGACTCCAAACCTGGGACCATCCGTGGGGACTTCTGCATCCAAGTTGACAGGAACATTATCCATGGCAGTGATTCTGTGGAGAGTGCGGAGAAGGAGATTGGCTTGTGGATCCAGCCTGAAGAGCTGGTGGATTACAAGAGCTGTGCTAAGAACTGGATTTATGGGGAAAAAAAAGAAAAAAGAACTGGATTTATGAATGACAAGTGATGAGGGAGCAGACCTCAGTGCTTTGTCCGTTCCATTCCCTCTCCCTCCTATGAGCAAGGGGCCAGGCTCTTGCAAATCCAGTTATTTTTGAGAACTTCCTTATAACCTGGAGGGGACCTCTTGGAGCTGGGAGTGCTCCCTGTACAGTGGGCCACCATCAGATTAAAAGGTTTCATCAAAAAAAAAAAAAAAAAAAAAAGATTTGGAAGGAGAAAAACTCATGGACTCTTCAGAGTTTGAAGAGATCTCTAAATAGAAAGTGATTGGGCAGCCCCGGTGGCCCAGCAGTTTAGCTCCTGCCTTCAGCCCAGGACATGATCTTGAGGCCCCAGGATTAAGTCCAACATCGGACTCCGTGCACGGAGCCTGTTTCTCCTTCTGCCTGTGTCTCTGCCTCTTTCTCTTTCTCTCTGTGTCTCTCATGAATAAATAAATAAAATCTTTTAAATAAATAAATATATAAATAAATAAGAAGGGATTCCCTGTGGTGTCACTGAAGCCCCTTCCAAGTACCTGCAGGTACCTCTTCTAAGACCAATTGTACTCGTGGTTTAAAATTCTTTTCTCTTGGGCAGCCCGGATGGCTCAGCAGTTTAGTGCTGCCTTCCGCCCAGGATGTAATCCTGGAGTCCCGGGATCGAGTCCCACATCAGGCTCCCTGCATGGAGCCTGCTTCTCCCTCTGCCTGTGTCTCTGCCTCTCTCTCTCTCTCTCTTTGTGTGTGTGTGTCTCTTATGAATGAATAAAATAAAATCTTAAAAAAAAAAAAGACTTAAAAATTACTTTTCTCTAAGAGGGTCTTTCAAATATGTATAAGCCTCAGAGTCCCACAAAATCTGGATCTGGGTCTTGCTCTGGGTCAGCTCCTCATTTGGAATGAGGAAAACAAGGAGAAGATATATCAGGTTGAGAAGACTAGCAAAACTGAGATAAACGTTATAGGGTCTCAGCATGGAAGGGATCCTGAAAGCTATCTAAACCATCACCACTTCTGGAACAGCTGCCCAAATAATCAGTAAGAGCCACCCGCTTACTTTTTAAAGCTCATCAGAATAGGATTCTGAGGCAGATTACAATCTGCCTCAGCTGCCCTGTCCAGAATCCCAGAACATCCCTCTTCCCAAGACCAGGATATTGAGTGACTGATTGATGGATTCCTTGCCTCTCACAAGAACTATCACTGGAGGATTGGATGTATATATATAACTGTATCTATAGGCCAACATTAAGTTAGAGTGCTAGATTATTTTTTTAAGACTTTTATTTATTCACAAGAGACACGGTGGCGGGGGGGGGGGGGGGGGGGGGGGCGGTGCTGCAGAGACACAGGCAGAGGGAGAAGCAGGTTCCATGCAGGGAGCCTGATGTGGGACTTGATCCCAGGTCTCCAGGATCACGCCCTGGGCTGCCCAGAGTGCTAGATTATATATATTATTTTCACATACGTACTATGTTCTTTATATAGCAGTTCCCCTGTAAGTAACTTTTTCTTTGTCCAGGAAGGGTGTAAATAGAAGGTATGGGGGCTGGCAGGGCTGTTGGGGGCTGGGAGTGTGGTGGGTCCAGGGAGCACTTTTCGACTGACTTTGCCAGAGAAACCTCCATATAGCACTCTGCCTGCATGTCATGGTGCCGCCAGGGCAGAATTGCCAAGTTTCATTTTGTCCCGGCCTTTAGCAAAAGCTTCCTCCTTCAGGGTGGCCTGGGTCTAGTCTTCCGAAAGTCTTTGCCTGGGGACTGGCCAGAGACCAAATGTGAGGGGGGTGAGGTCTGTCCTGGTCCGGCCCGACCTTCCTGGGGCTAAGCCCCTTCCCGGGCAGGGGAGGGTGGAAGCCTGGTGTTTGGATTCCTAGAATATTGGAGCTGGGAGAGGCCAGAAGATGATCTTATCTAACTGAGGACCCAGCTAAGGCCCAGAGGGGGCACACAACCCCGTCCAGGTCAGCAGTGGGTAACAGCGGGTTTCCAGGCTCCTGCTGCAACGCTGGTGTGAAGCAAGTGTCAGGGGCGGGTCTCCTCGGGCTCGCGGTGAGCCTAGAGCAGAGGGTGGAGCTGGGGCAGCCGCAGCCCTACGGAGCCCCTCACGCGCTCCGCCTGATGGGGACAGACCCGCCAGCCCCCCTGGGAGCGGCGATCCCCGCCCCCGGGACAAGCTGACCTGCCGCGACCCGGGCCCGGCTCTGCGGTTCCGAGCCCGAGCCCGAGCCCGAGCCCGGAACCGGCTGGGCTTCCGTCCCCTCGAGGGGCTCAGGGCCTTCCCTTTGTCGGGGTCGCCGGGCAGGGCGCGGGGCCCGCCAGTCCGCCCGCCGCCCGCCGCCCGCCGCCCCGGCCCGCACACGGCTGTGGCCGTCCCAGGCCCCGCGGCTGCCACGTAGGGGGGACCGCCCGGGCCAGGAGCGCGTGGACCGCACGTGGCCATCAGCGGCGCGACCCGGCGGGAAGGGGCGTCCCTCCACCTGCGGCGGGCGGCGGGCGGCGGGCGGCTGGGGGCGGGCTGCGGGGGGCGGGCGGACGACTGCGGGCGGCGGGGGCCGGACTGCGGGGGGCGGGCGGCGGACTGCGGGGGGCGGGCGGACGACTGCGGGCGGCGGGCTGCGGGCTGCGGCGCGCTGCTGACCCCTGGCGGCCGGCCGCGGGCCTCGCGCTGCGGGTCGCGGGGCTCTGGGGCCTCCGAGCGGCGGGCGGAGGGACGGCGGCTCTGCTAGCAGCAGCACCGCGGGGCGGCGAAGGCGCGGCGCGAGCAAACCGGTACCCTTCCGCCGGGACAGACGAAGCAAACGCCCCCGGGCCGCCCCCCGACCGGGCGCCTGGCTGCAGTCGGGGGAGTCCGGAACCCGTGACGCGGGCTCTGAGTTTGGCCCCACGCCGGGTGTAGAGATGCCCTGAATAAAACCTAACAAAATCCACCCTCGGCCGTCTAACCCTGGGGTGACTCCCGGCAGGGGAGGCTCTTCCCCTCTCCAGGGACTCTGCGGACCCACGTGGAGCCTGCGCCCGGCCTCGGACTCAAAGGCCTCATTTCTTATCCCTCGAGGCGCTGGGCCGTGGGTTTTCTCGGCGGCCCTTGTAGCACTCTGCCCTCCCCTGCTCTTCAGCTTAGCACCGCAGGCAGACACCATGGCCTATAGGAAGGCGGTAGAGCGGCAGCCCCGGTGGCGGTGGCGCAGCGGCTGGGCGATCGGCAGGCTCATGTTATCCCATGGCTATGTTACCCTGTCATCCTTTGGGGCTGGATCCCAGGATCCTGAGATCATGACCTCAGCCGATCATGAATAAATAATATTCATTACCATTTATCTCATGAATAAATAAATAAAATCTTTTTTAAAAAAGTATAACTAGGCAAGAACTTTGCCATAGTATTACTCTCAGTGGAATGGACTGGATGCTTACTAAATTTTTGGTTTGTTTTTTGTTTTTTTTCTTTGTAAAGATTTTATTTATTTATTCATGAGAGACAGAGAGAGAGAGAGAGAGGCAGAGACACAGGCAGAGGGAGAGGCAGGCTCCATGCAGGGAGCCCGATGTGGGACTCCATCCTGGGTCTCCAGGATCACGCCCTGGGCCAAAGGCAGGTGCTAAACCGCTGATCCACCCAGGGATCCCTTACTAACTTTTTGAATTAATTGTATTTCCAGAAAACCCATAAGCCATATGTATTTGGAAATAAAAATAAGGTGCAGGTGGTTGAGCAACTCTTGGTTTCAGGTAGGAGGGTGTGATCTCAGGGTCATGGGATCAGGCCCTGCATCAGGCTCTGTGCTCAGCTTGGAGTCAGCTTACCCTCTGTCCCTCCCCACCACATTCGTATGTGTGCCCACATGCTCTCTTTCTTTCTCAAATAAATAAACCTAAAAAACAGAAACACAATGAATTTCTGTATGTTGATTTTGTATTCTGTGACTTACAGAATTAATTTATCAGTTCTAGTAATTTTTTGGTGGAGTTTTTAGTATTTTCTATATATAGTGTCATATCATCTGTATATAGTGAAAGTTTTACTTTTTCCTTACCAGTTTGGATGCCTTTTATTTCTTTTTGTTGTCTGATTGCTGTGGCTAGGACTTCCAGTACTATGTTGAATGAAAGTGGTGAGGGATATCCTTGTATTGCTCCTGATCTTAGGGGAAAAACTCAGTTTTTCACCATTGAGAACGATGTTCACTGTGGGTTTTTCACATGTGGCCTTTGGTATGTTGAGGTATGGTCCCTCTAAACCTACTTTGTTGAGGGTTTTTATCATGAATGGATGTTGTACTTTGTCAAATGCTTTTTCTGCATCTCTTGAAATGATCATGGTTTTTAGCCATTCTCTTATTGATGTGATGTATCACATTGATGGATTTGTGAACATTGAACCATCCTTGCATCAAAGGATAAATTCCACTCAGTTGTGGTGATCTTTTTAATGTATTATTGGATTCAATTTGCTAGTATTTTGTTGAGGAGTTTTGCATCTATATTCATCAGGGATATTCATCAGATCTATATTCATCTGTTCTTTTTTTCTTTCTTATAGTGTCTTTATCTGATTTTGGTATCAGGGTAATTAATGCTGCTCATAGAATGAATTTGGAAGCTATCCTCCGCTTCTATTTTCTAGAATAATTTGAGAAGTCTAGCAAATACCTTTATAACCATTACTTTAAATTCTATATCAGCCATATTACTTATATGTTTCTTTTAGCTTTTTGCCATGATTTTGTCTTGTCCTTTCCTTTGGGACATAGTCCTGTGTTTCCTCATTTTATCTAACTCTCTGTGCCTGTTTGTATGTGTTAGGAAAGTCAGCTACATCTTCCGCTCTTGGAAGTCGTGGCCTTGTGGAGAAGAGGTCTTGTAGTGCCCTGTGGTGCAGTGTCCCCTGTTCACTAGAGCCCGGTGCTTCAGGGGTGTCTGCTGTGTGCGTTATGTGCACCTCGAGCAGTGGCTGGTTTGTCACATCCACAATGGTTCTCTTTGCCTGTTGTGAACAGGTGTTGTTAGTTAGTGGGTCAGTCTGGGGCCACCAGGGGCTTGAGTTGCATCAGACCAGGCACTTGTCAGAGCTGCAGGTGCTCTCCGTGTCTTGTCCTCTGAGAAGCTTGCCTTGTGGGCATGGCCTGCCGTCAGACCAGATGTCTGCCCCTAGCCCACTGCTGGGCTGTGGTCAAACTTGTGTGTGTGGTTTTCTTCTTCTCTGCTGTGGGTAGTGGTCATTTTGGAGTGGGGCTGGCCTGTTAGGGCTGCTTGCATGCTGCCATGCTTGTGGTGCAGCTTTGGATGGACTCCTGCCAAGTATGTGTTGGAGGGGACAGTTTTGTAGGACAATGTGGGGACAGGGCATGCTGCCAGCCAGGTCCTAGCCAGTCAGCTGCTGGAGGGGACCTACAGCTGCTAAGGAAAGCTCCTGCCTCAGCTAGGTTGGAGGGGGTGAGTCTGCAGAAGGGCATGGGGGTGGGGCACACAGTGCTTGCTAGGTTAGGTAGAGAATGTTGTTGGCATTGTGCTGGTTCCCACAGGTGTCCATATGTCTAGGCAGAGGCTGGGGAAGGAAATGGTGCCTGTCCACTCTTTGTTCTTGGAGAGATCTCCCAAGGATCCCTGCCTCTCCAGCACACACTCTGAGGTTAGTAAATATATTTTCCCATAAACTCCAGGCATTTTTCAAACTGCTGCTTCTGTGCTGCATCTCAGTGGGGCTGTTTGTTGTGCTGTCTCTTAATGGCAAGGATTCTACCCTCCTGGCTCTCCCAGAGCCAACCCCACTGATTTTGACAGTTCAGATGTTAAGCCCCCCTAACTGTTGGGACCCTCTGGTTTTCAAAGCCAAATGTTATGGAGATTCACCTTCCTCATGCAGGTCCCCTGTGCCTGGGATGCTTGGCCTGGGGACCTGCTTCTCTCCCTTCTGTGCCTGCAGATGGTCCCCGGGTCTGCTTAGCTGACCATGTCTCTACCCTCCTTACCTTCTTTGATGTGGCTTCTTCTCTGCATTTAGCTGTGAGGAATATATGCTGCCAGGCTTTGGGTTCTTTTCTGGGTTATTTATGCTGATATGGATGCTATCTAGTTCTGTCCATGGAAGAAAGTGAGCCCAGGGATATTCCTTAACATGTTTCTCTGGCCTGCATATTACCTGTAAATTAATCATTGGAATTAGAGTCTTTTTTTTTTTTTTTTAAAGTAATCTCTACACCTAAGGTGGGGACCCGAGATCGAGAATCACATGTGCTACTGACAGAGCCAGCCAGGGACCCCAGAATTAGAATCTTGATAAGATTTAGGTGTGATTCTTCCCATGGGACTGTTTCATTCCTACCTCCTACCAATGAGGAGCAACCAGTCTGGACAGTCCATGACCTGTGCAGGGCTGGAGATGCAGCGGCAGTAACCAGATGGAGATCACACTGAGTCAGGGCTTGGGGAGGGGCAGCTCCTGCATTGGGTAAGCTTACTCAAGAGTCTGGGCTCTTGGAGGGCAGTTGGACTCCTCCCCACCACATCCCCCCTGAGTCCCCTCCACTCCTTGTGAGGGCTTGGGGCTTGCCGAGTAGAGGCCTGCACCTGTGTGCTAGTCAGCCAGGAGAGAGCTTGCAGGCTGGGCCCCCCTGGATCCCCTCAGAGGCTCCCTGGGGGGTCAGTAGCAGGAGAGTGTGAGGGCTGGGCAGCAAGTGGTAAATGCTCCCCTTAGGGCTCTGTAAGAGAAGGAATGGACAAGGAGCCTTATTTGGAGAATCCTGGCACAGCCCTGACACAGAAGTACAGTGCAGCTTGGGGACCCAGATCTGAGGAGCTGAAAAGGCCTAAGAGGGGCTGGTTTGAGTGCAGTGGTTTCACAATTAATTGATCACAGCCAGTTACAGATTTCTTTGTTCCTTCTTCACTCCCACTGCTTCACTTGAATAGGCCAAAGGGGCAGGGAGGGGCAGGGCAAGCCCAGGAAGGGCAGGTAGCAGGAAGTCAGGGGAAGGGCCACAGTCTTTGAGCAGGGAGGTAGATCCCTGGGGCTGCTAGGAACTCAGCCCAGGGATTCATTTGGACATCACATGCTTCCAAGATGTTTGGACCCTCTCTTCTCTTGTTTTCTTCCTTTTTCTTCACTCATCTCTGTTTGGTTTTCAGCATTTCCTTACCAGTCTTCTCTTGCTTCTTTTTCTCTTCTCTTCCTCTCCAGCTTCCCCTTTCTTTCTTTCTTTTTTTTTTTTTTTAAATTTTTATTTATTTATGATAGTCACAGAGAGAGAGAGAGAGGCAAAGACACAGGCAGAGAGAGAAGCAGGCTCCATGCACCGGGAGCCCGACATGGGACTCGATCCCGGGTCTCCAGGAACGCGCCCTGGGCCAAAGGCAGGCACCAAAGCGCTGCGCCACCCAGGGATCCCCAGCTTCCCCTTTCACTCACCTCCCCGCCCAACTCCCATTCAGAAATCCACCTGCATTTCACATGGACACTTTGTATAGAGCACAGGTGTGGTGGGGAGGACCAGGCCAGGTGTGCCAGGCTGCCAGCCGCCAGCTCATTGCCTGAGTTTTAAGGAGCCCTCTCCTCATTGCCTGGTCTTGGAGCTCCATATTCAGGACAGCTTAACCGTCACACATGCCCTGGCTCACCTGGCCTCTCAGGCTGCAGTTCCCTGGAGCAGGTGGTGAGGGAGTGGGAGAGAGGGTGGACACAGGACAGGGACAAGAGCACCTGGCAAAGGCACACTGCAGTGGCAGTTCTGGGAGAAGGAGAATCTGAGCAGGAGCATTGGGCTGTGAGTAGAACTCATCAGTGTGGCCAGATGGCTCCCTGTGTTCTTCATTTTATTCTATGGCTGGGACAAGATGTCAGAAAGTCACCCTTCCACCCCTGTAGCCAAGGGTAAGGAAGGCAAAGATCTGGGGATGCAGGTGGGAGGTGGGCTCAATGACACCGTACTTTAGCCTGGGAGGTTTTAAAGTTTTTCTGTAAATGTTATCTGGTTACAAATTAGAGTCACATAATCTGAATGAGACTAGGTCATTATTTTTCTGACCAGGACTGCCACCCCCAGCCACAGCACAGGGCCCAGGGAAGCTCAGACAGGTCCTGGAAAGTGCTTTCTCTTCCAGAGCTCAGCCATACTGAAGGTCTGTCACCCTCACCCCAGGATTAACACAGCCACACCTGCTGTCTGATGGGTTCCAAGCAGGGAAGACTGATGGGCTAGAGAACATGAAGGAATGAAACTGAGCAGGAGCCTGTGGGGTGCTGATGTTTCAAACCCCTGGGTCCCTCTTTGGACCTTTGCTTTGCTCCTGTCATTGTGTCCTTGTGTCTTTGTGTGTGTGTGTGTGTGTGTCCTAGTGTCTTGAGCGCTGAATTGCTTCAACTTCCCATGACCCTGTTGTCCAGGTCTTGAGTCAGAGCTCTAATTGTGGTGCAAAAGATGTCATTCTTTGCTTCTAGAGGTCTGGAGGGGCCGGGAGCTGGCCTAGGCTGCTGGAGCCACCTGACTGCACAGGTGGCCAGTAATTCTGCTAATTGCCAGGGTTTGGGAAGGCAAATAGGGGTTGCTAGTCTGGAGCAAGTGGGGACACAGGCTCTAAGGATAAGTCCATAAATGCTCCTTGATTTCCTGCTTAAATCTTACTCCACTGAAAAATAGACATGGGACAGACAGAATAAATATCAGATTCATTACTGTCAACAGCTTGTTGGGACAGGACACAACAGATGTTGGAGAGGATGTGGAGAAAGGGGAACCCTCTTGCACTGTTGGTGGGAATGTGCACTGGTGCAGCCACTCTGGAAGACAGTGTGGAGGTTCCTCAAGAAGTTAAAAATAGAACTACCCTAAAAATAGCAATTCCACTACTAGGTATTTACCCAAAGGATACAAAAATACAGATTCAAAGGTGTACATGTACCCTTATGTTTATAGCAGCATTATCAACCATAGCCAAACTATGGAGAGAGCCCAGATGTCCACCAACTGATGAATGGATAAAGAAGACGTGGTCTATATATATAATGGAATATGTATGACTCAGCCACTAAAAGAATGCAATCTTGCCATTTGCAGCAACATAAATGGAGGTAGAGTGTATCATGTGAAGTGAAATAAGTCAATTGGAGAAAGACAAATACCATATGATTTTACTCATATGTGGAATTTAGGAAATGAACAGATGAACAGGTAGGAAGGGAAAAAAGAGAGAAGGAGAGAGGGAGAGGCAAACCATAAGAGACTCTTACTGATAGAGAACAAACCAAGGATTGATGGAGGGAGGTGGGTGGGGAATGGGGTAATGGGGGATGGATGGGTGAGCACTTGTTATGATGAGCACTGGGTGTTATACATAAGGGATGAATCACTAAATTCTGCTCCTGAAGCTAATATTACACTATATGTTAACTCACTAAAATTTACTTATTTATTTATTTTTTAAAAGATTTTATTTATTTATTTATGAGAGAGAGAGAAAGAGAGAGAGAGAGGCAGAGACATAGGCAGAGGGAGAAGCAGGCCCCATGCAGGGAGCCCAACGTGGGACTTGATCCCTAGTCTCCAGGATCACGCC
This sequence comes from Canis aureus, assembly GCF_053574225.1. Lineage (NCBI taxonomy): Eukaryota > Metazoa > Chordata > Mammalia > Carnivora > Canidae > Canis > Canis aureus. Next base: position 45,944,027 of record NC_135635.1, on the reverse strand, counting down.
CTGGGCTAAACCACTGAGCCACTGGGCTGCCCAACTCACTAGAATTTAAATAAAAATTTGGAAGAAAAAAAAGCTTGTTGTAGAACATGGCTCATTTGGGAGACAAAATGGGCTTACTAGCCCTCTACCCTTGAAACACACGAATCCAGAAGTCATTGGCACAGGTGTAAAAGGCAGCCTTCCTCACTACAGGGGCAGACTGGAACAGCAGGTCGCATTGATGGGCTGGTTCCCTAAAGGGAGAAAGGACAGAGCCACATGTGCCTCCTTCTTTCTGACAAGCCTACTCATCAAGTAAATTAAGTGTTCTGTGTCTGAGGTGGAGAGAAGCTAGTAGCGTTGTTAATAGAAGTTGTATTTTCAGGGGTGCCTGGGTGGCTCAGTCAGTTAAGCATCTGACTCTTGATTTCAGCTCAGCTCAGTGTTGTGACATCAAGCTCCACTTTGGGGTTCAGGCTGGGTATGGAGCCTCAAGATTTTCGCTTTCCTAATCTCCATCTGCTCCTCCCCCCACCTCCTTTTCTGAGGAAGAAAAAAAAAGTTGTATTTTCAGGGAAACATGAGAAGGGAATAAGTATCACTCCCCAACAAAGATGAATTGTAACCTATTCTCAAAATTCTCCCTCAGCAAGACTAGGTGAGGCCTCTGGAAAGCTCTGTATGTGTCCCTTTACTGACCACTGCCCAGGTCCACCCACCTCCCTGCTGTCTGCTCCCCATCCTCCACTGGCTTTCTTCCAGCCACAGCACTCCCACCCTTCCTCTGGGGACCCATTAATTCTCCGGGTTTTTTTCTTTTGTCGGTCTCCTAGTGTGAGACATAAAATGCCAATTTCCTTTATTACCTTTTTATGTGGAAAAGGAAACCCCCATTTTTATAACCAGGCACAAAGCTGAATTTCCCAAACTTCTTTGCCCCTAGGTGTGGCCATGTGGTTAAGTTTTGGACAGTGAGGTATATGCAGATGTTGTGTACAGGCACACCTGGGAGACATTGGGAGTTCAGTTCCAGATGACTGAAACAAAGGGAATATTACAATAAAGCAAGTCAAGTATATTTTTTGGTTTCCAGTGCATTTAAAGTTATGTTTATACTATAGTCTACTAAGAGTAATAATAGTATCATGTCTAAAAAAACTCAATATATCTTAGTTAAAAAATACTATATTGCTAAAAATGTTCACCATCATCTGAGCGTTGAGCAAGTCATAATCACTGATCACAGATCACTGTAACAAATATAATAATGAAAAATTTTGAAATATTTCAAGAATTAACAAAATGTGGACGGCCCCGGTGACTCAGCGGTTTAGCGCCGCCTTCAGGCCAGGGTGTGATCCTGGAGACCTACGTTGGGCTCCCTGCATGGAGTCACTTCGCCCTCTGCCTGTGTCTCTGCCTCTCTCTCTCTCTGTGTCTCTCATGAATAAATAAATAAAATCTTAAAAAAAAAAGGAATTACCAAAATGTGATATGGAGATATGAAGTGAGCAAATGTTGGAAAAGTGTCACTGGGAGACTTGCTCA